>NC_134568.1:133233903-134593903 GCF_050947875.1 Dermacentor variabilis
CTTAAACACCGAAATTTTCTGCTGGGCCTCAAGTATTCCATGCATTGGATGTGCTTATCCCACATCACCCGCTCATATTCATTCAATGAGGTTAACCTCCCTGCCTTTGCCTTTCTCCTGCCGCTCGCTTCATTCAAGTAACGTAATTCCCGAGTGGGAAACGAATAAACGTTGTTATAGACAGGGAACGTGAGTAGGTGATAGCGCTGTAACTCGGGTGCCACCTATTCATTGCTGTTGAGTTTTACGCCCTGAGAAGAATGAAGTGCGGCATACCTTCGTCTATCCGCGAAGGGGAAAAAAGTAGTAAAGAAGTAAAACTATTACAGCAAAGTGGCGCATGGATAGAAAGCCATGGTTCTTGCGTAAGACCAGAAGACACATTATCTCTCACGAAAGATTATGAACGAAAAAGTCTTGCAAGAAAACAAAAAAACAAAGCAAAACGATTTACTGAGTCACTAAAGAGAATCCTTCTGTACCATACAAAGTAGTGCTAGCTGGATCGGAGAAGGCGACCATAGTAGGAGATTTTCTTAATGTATGTGATGCCCAGTTGTTCGCTACTTTACGTTTACTTTATTTGACTAACACGTGTTGCTGGGCTAGTTGATTCACTATTTTAATGTTAAAGATAGCTCAAAAACGGCATGGAGGAAAAGGAGAGCTCAGGTTCATGTATTTTCTGCCTGTTATTACAATTCAAACATTTGCTTTAGTTTAACGTAGCCGTGACGGTATGATGCCGAAGGTTTTTGACATGACGTGTCAGCGGAGATGAAATAACCCACAACAGCTGCCGCCGTAAGAACGATTAAATTCGTGCTTGGGACGACCAGCCTTAAACTGAGCGGTGCGTGGCGATCTACCGTGCTCACGAGCGTACGACGGTTGCATATCTAAAACTCTGAGCTCCGTCCTAAATGCACGCAGGATTCGGTCCTATCGGGGTGCGGTGGTTAGTAAAGCTTTGTTCCTAATAGTACGCCGTGCACGGGAATAACAGGGCAGCCTTAACTCGCGCTGTTATATTAATGAGTCTTCGGTGGCGTGATGCGCATGGACTTTTTTTCTTTTTCTCCGCTCCGTTCTCGTTTCCGAACAGCTGAGTCCTCCTCTTCGTTGGAGGCATTCCATCTTTGAAAATGCACGGTTAGAAGTGAGGTAGCCCGTTATCTGCGAACGCGAACACACCGAATGCTCATAAAAGGAAAGGTAGCAAAAACAAAGATAAGACGTCGCAGGGAAAAGATGCGCAGCTTTTGTTTCACCTGCCGCCTTCTGGAGAAGGCGCAAAAGCGTCACGGAGAGGCTCAGATTCCGCGCAGGGAAAAGCTGCGACGGTTAACTAAAGGAGGAGGAAGGCAAATGAAACAAAGAAAACGGCTATAAAGGGGACACCAGGAAAGGAGTGCGTACGCCGCACCGCGTACATCTGTTTACAACAGATCCCAGACTCGGGAGAAGGTCGCGTCGGGAAGTCGGCGCATGGAGGGGCTCGCAAGGCGAGCACGCACGCGTGCGAGCGCCGCCGGCCCGTCAAGCGCGTTTATATCCCCGCAGGTGTCTCGGAGATAAGCCCGAATGCCTGCATCGTGGCGTGTTCCACACCAGCGGGCTGCCTGCTGCGGGGTATGCCCGCGCAGGTACGAGCCCCCCTCCTCTCTCTGTCTCTCTCTCTCTGGCTTCCTCCTTTCTAGCCTGAACGGCACTTTCGCGCTCAGCCCGGTGGGCCTGCTCTAGGCTTCCATGCACGAACGCGTTTATGCGAACGCTCGCAACTTCACAGACAGGCGGCGAGTGTTCCCTCCGTAACGGCCGCACAAATGGAAGATTTACCAGTGCTGGGTGTTGCAGGCCACACGCTGTTCGCAACAAAAGGTCTATTTCGTAAAGAGAGAGAAAAAAAGTGCTAAGCAAAGCAGCGATGGAGGTGGGAGTCGAGTAGTAAGCGGTTGAAAACAGGTTGACAGTAAGATTGTACAGGTTATACTACTACTGCGTCCCCACTACACAACCTGTTTGCAAACGCGGTGAAATCCGAAGCAAAACGAACTGTTCTACTGTAGCTAAACACTCTAAAGTGTACCTATAGCCATGCTTGAAGTTACGAGTCGGTTTATAATAATAATAATAATAATAATAATAATAATAATAATAATAATAATAATAATTATTATTATTATTATTATTATTATTATTATTATTATTATTATTATTATTATTATTATTATTATTATTATTATTATTATTATTATTATTATTATTATTGCCATCCAGAAATGCGAGCGAAACAACGCGAACAGGCCGCTGTAAACCACAATTGGGTCGTAGCACCGTGCCTATGAATATGACACACATGGTCAATGGAATGCATAAATTGATAAAGCATGGAGAACAAAGAAAAAAATCAATAAGACGAAATGGAAAAGAAGAACAAGATAACATTTGGTTATTCTACTTAAAAGAAAGGAAATTGAACAAGTAAATATTACAATGCCAAAACGTTTTGGAAGTTAATTAAATTCGCCATACCTCCTTTAATATATCTTTCAGTGTGATTTTTCGCACTGAAGTCAAAAAAGCTGGGGTGAAGCTTAACAGTATACTGCCACGTACTGCAACGTACTGCTGACGCGCACCGGCTTCTTGGTCTTCACTGGTGACTTCAACGTGCATCACCAGCTATGGAGAAACACCAAGAGTAGCTTCAGACAGCAGAATGACGGTAGCCTAACGTATCGGCGGAGCACTTGCTTGGACTTGACTAACTTCCAGGCGCTTTGCTGCGTGTCCATACAGTGTTCCCTCTATCCCGCTTTCCTCTTTCTGTTCCCCCTTCCCCCAGTGTAGGGTAGCAAACCGGACGCTCGTCTGGTTGACCTCCCTGCCTTTCCTCTCTTTGCTATCTCTATCTCGCTCAGTGTGCTTTTTGAAGACGCGTTAAAGATTTCATCCGGTAACTTGTTAAAAATGTTCGGCACATATGCGCAGCGTCTGACCGCACTATACCGTGTGGCTGAACGAGGAACCACATAACGGACGTGTTGTCGAAGCTCTCTTGTGGCGGTAATTTTTTGTTAGAATGCGGAATTCAAATATTGTTTGACTACCACTGTTTCGATGACCAATGATTGAAAACTTTGTAGACAAAGTTCACAGAAGATATTTGTAGCTGTTGTTATTGGCGAATTATAGGCAACATTTTTTTAAGAATATTTTTTTTATAGTTATGTCTACCCTTCATCTCGAATGATCCGAACAGAGGTCGAAGACTAATGCCATATCACAACACACTCTGGCCCAATGCATGTAAAATATTTTATTTTTACAGGCAAGGACGCAATACTTTTGATATTAAGAAACAGCCAAGTGACTGACCTCAGTTTTATAAAAATAAGTGATAAGTGATGTTGCCAACATAAGTTACTATCGAAAGATATTCCAAGATATTTTACACAATCCAGGTATAAGATAGGCGCACATTTACAAGAAACACAGTTCGACTCTTGTAACTAGAGAGGCATGTTAATTACAGTAGTCTTGATAGGATAGCGAAAACAAACAAGTTGTGTTTTTTTGGGCATTGACAACAATTCCATTGGTAGTGAACAAAAGCATTGTGTTGTACACGTCATTTTGCAACATTTCAGTGGACATTTTGTAAGAAAGAGGTTTGTCAGTAACACAGCGTCGTCAGCATACTAGAACACCGAGCATATGGAAATTGCCAAAGGAAAGCCATTAACGAAGGTCTTAAACACCAATGGCGATAAAGTTGACCCCTGAGGAACACCAGCGTTCAGCAACAACTCAGAACTGAAAACGATCTTATTGGTAGCGACCACTTGAAATTGGTTGCTAGTGTAATTTTCGAGAATGTTGTAAAAGAGCCCATGAAATCCCAAAAATATACAGTTTCCTTTCAAGATTTGGTGGTCCAGGTTGTCATACGCTTTCGCTACATCTAAGAAGAGAGCGCACGGGAAAAAATTCTTATTGAATGCCGAGAACAGTTCATCTGAAAATTCCTCAAGCAGCGCCGCTGTACCACGCCCAGATACAAAGCCAAACTCTCGATCAGTCAGGATAGAAAACTTGTTAAGAAAAGGAGACATAGTGCGAAAATGAAATTTTTCTAAGACCTGAGAAACGACCGGCAAGATAGAAATTGGCCGATAGTTTTCGATGTTATCTTTCTTCCCTGACTTGTGCAATGGTAAAACAACTGCAGTTTTTAGGCATTCCGAAATGTCGTCATCTTCCAAAAAACTATTTAGTATATGAAGGGTAATACCTGGTAGAGTATTGAAATTCCTTCGGGTGATGTGTAATGATATCCCCTCATATCCAGGTGGCTTATTAGGATGGAAACTGAAAAGAATTCCTTCCAGATCACACGTCAAAATTCTCGGAAGCAAACCTGACGCAGATATGGATTGCACTAGCGACTGAGTACTTGTGAATAGAGATACAGCTCTTTGGGACGCTCCTACAAAGTGCCTGTTGAAAGCAACAGCCACTGCTGCGAGAGGTTGTTGAAAAGAATCGAAAACAGACCGTTTACTCGAACTCACCGCTCCGAGATGATTTACCAAAGATCCCGTTTTTGTTACATTATTTGAAGATTGCCGGAATTTAGGGAAAAAATTAACGACGTTTGGAGCCACGCAGATGAGCAACAACTCTATTTCTTGCCAACTTGTATTCTAATCGCTCTGCTTGGTTTCTCGGATTTCTTTCGCAGCGTTTGCACAGGCTATCTCGGCACGAAATGGCGGCAAGAATTTCCGTGCTCATCCAGCAGTGGCGCTTTCTTATCGGCTTAGCTACCAGAGGAGTGCATAATTCAAATTTTTACATTTGCATACAGAACCTTTCATACTCTTTGCCCGACGAATTTTCTTTGGTTAGGGATGCCCAGTGAAACGAAACTATGAGATTATTAAGCTTGGATTGATTAACTATAGGGCCAAGGCATTTGCGCTGCCCAGATGCAGTTCCGACCAACGGCGTTCCCGTGTCGGGTAACACAAGACGGCATGCTACAAAGTCGTGCATGGTCAGCCAACCCATGTAGAATAGTACATGCCCTAAATGAACAGTTGGGAGCTATGACCGCTTTGTGATCTAAGCAGGATAGCACTAATTCCGCTGTAGTAGGAGCAAAGGCTATAATAATAATAATAATAATAATAATAATAATAATAATAATAATAATAATAATAATAATAATAATAATAATAATAATAATAATAATAATAATAACAACATTTTTAACCGCTTTGAAAAGTTTCGCGTCATCAACATATAACAAAACTGATTAGTTTTGAGTGACTGCGAAAAACAGCGAAAAAAGAAGAGGGCCCAGGACAGACCCTTGAGGAACTCCACTCGTGACCGCATAAAGTTCTGACGACTGACCATTTACGCTGACATGGCAGTACCGGCCACGTGGGCAGTTTCTCATCAGCGCTATGACAAAGTGGTGCAGATCAAGTTGTTTCAACTTTTGAAGGAACATTTTGTGGCATACATCATCAAAAGCATTACTGAGGTCAAAATAAATGACATCGAGTTGTCCTTTCTTATAGACTGCTTGAGAGGCATGCATCATGAATTTAACGAGGTTGGTAGTTGTGGCGCGTCCCAATACGAGACCATGCTGCTGAGGAATGATAGTATTTTCAATGGAGGATGAAAAAGTGAGTGCAGAGTCGACTCGAATAATTTATATGCTGCACACGGGAGAGAAATATGCCTGTAGTTACTTGCAGCACTTTTTACCCCTGACCTAAAGACGTGAATGACCCGCGTTGTTTTCCAAGCCTTTGGGAATATGTTCGTCTTTAAAGCGGAATGAAAAATACAAGTAAGCACTGGAACAAGCAAGGCCCCGCACCTCTTAATCAAAGCAGGTAGAATTTCATCAGGATCACACGAAAAAGACGGTTTTAAGCGTTTGATGTTCTTAAAAACAATTTCCTCTGAGAGCTACAGACTTGAGTCCAGGGAAGGGTGATTTGAGAGCTCACTAACTCCGTCAAGGTACCCTTCACCGTACACACAAACCCGAAGTGTAGCGCGAAGGCACCCGCGACATCTGGAACAGGTTGGTTTTCGCCACTAAGTAGAGAGATATCTTGCTTCGTGTTGTTGGGGGACTGTTCACGAACGTGTCTACAGAAAGATTTTGAATTTTTAGAAGTACTAGCCTCCACATGTGCTATATAGATGGAATGATCACGCTTATAAAGACGCTTAGAGAGTGCCCTGCACATTTTAAAATCTACATACCAGTGTTCCTGATTTGCACGCTGTGCCTCCTTGTGAGCATGGTCTTTAAGCTTTAAAGCTGCTTTCAGTTCAACAGAAAACCAGTGGGGAAGTTCAGGGCGTTTAGCACTTTTTAGTGGTATAAGCTTCTTCATTCCATCGTGAAGAATATTCGTGAATGCCGTGACTTCGTCATTGACATCTCTTAGTTCTACGACTGAGTGCCAGTCCGTATTATTGATATATCGCTAAAGACACGCGTAATCTCGGCTTGAGAAATTAAAAGGCCGAGGTGTCGCTGTATCCTTTAATCTCCTGCTACGAAGTATCGCGAATTGTAATGTACCATGAAGCGGGGATGATATTTATCCTACTTGACAAGGGGAAAATCGCCACTGGACACATTCGCATCTTCTGCGTTACTAAGGCGCAGATCTAGTACATTGCCACAAGAGTTCCCGATATGTTTAAATTGGCACACAGATGTAAAAGATATAAAATCAAGTAACGAGTTGCGCTTGGCAGATAAGTAAAAATAACGGGTTTAAATTTTACCAGTCTTCCAGGAAATACCGGACGTAATGAAATCAGCAATTTTGAGCATCTTATGGTTAGCATGGGGGGGCCGATATAACATGTTCAACATTTGCTAGAATACTTATGTACATTTACTGTGACAGTAGCAGGTTCTAACAGCTGAAACAGTCATCAACTTTTCGAGAACTTGCGATTCCCACAATATCACCTTAGTGCGCTGCTAAATTCTCACCGTCGGCCTCCGAAATAGACGCTACAACTCTCAGAGTCTGGGTGCTGCACAAAAGCCCGAACAAATAACTGCACGTTGAAGCTGAGCAGTAGCGCGGCGCTTGGCACTTGAAGCTTTCAAATGCGCGCTACCGCGGGCTCACGAGTTCGGTACTCAGCGTGGGTGGTTGGCAAAGTTTTCGTTTTCTTCGACATATGGCGAGGGTGAAGCTGAGGATGAAGAAATATATGCTGATGTCGGTGCCTTGAATTATTTTTACTTTACGGTTATGGTAGACTTCTCAGTTTCATAAAATCATGCAGGCTCTACAATCTCCATTTTTCGATTATAGCTTACCTATTATAAAATTTTGATCTGTTTTACACTTATCTGTAACCTACCCAATTCTTGGCCAACCCCTAGAGTGGATACGTGCCAGTAGATCACAAGGATCTACATATATATCTACATCTACGATGTTGGCGCGACGGAAATTAAGGACAGCAAACCTTCTTTCGAGCAATCGCAATCACGGTCGCACACTGAGCCACAACGTAAGCACAGATTTAGGGGCCGAATTCACAAAGTTTTTCGTTCTTGACTGCCCTTTCCTATCGTCCACGGCTTCCTTCGCTAATAATATATGTACGACACCGCGATTGGTTGACGTCTACCCTCACGAAAAGGTCTATAGCGTAAGAATTTTTTTTTTTATGAACACGGGCCAAGAGTCTGATAACGCATCTGGGATGCCAGCCCCGAAAGCACTATTCAGTGCTTAGGTAAGGGACCCCCGCACGAACATATCGGAAGAAGCGTGAACGGACAATTTCATATTCAGTATCAATAGCAGCACCCACAGTCCCACGAAATCCGAAAAAAAAGAAAGCACAGAATGGACGCAGCATGACGAGAAGAAGACAGAAAAAAAAAACGAAGTAACTGCATAGGTCAAGTGAATTGGTGCTCAGGGCCAGCCCATGGCACTGCTGCCCATCCTGCAGAGACTACAAGGAGTAGGAACTGCTGTGTGAGGCTAAACTTTCATCTATGAAAAAGAGGAGGGTGTTAGGGAGTTTTTGCAAAGTGCTGAGGTGAAGAGCTCATTGAGTGCGTCTGTAATTCACTGAAGTGAGGGTGGGAGACACAGAGGCACGATAATTGCAATGGCATCACCTGCACCTTCACATCGCATGGGTCGACAATCGCACAAAATTCGGCACCGCAACACGCGAGCAGCTGCGATCGTAGCGCATTACACAAGGCAGGTCGCGGCCAACGCCGTTTAATTGGTGTACATATACTCAAACACTATTAAAAATTTAATTATAGAGTTTTACGTGCCAAAACCACTTTCTGATTATGAGGCACGCCGTAGTGGAGGACTCCGGAAATTTCGACCTCCTGGGGTTCTTTAACGTGCACCTAAATCTAAGTACACGGGTGTTTTCGCACTTCGCCCCCATCGAAATGAGGCCGCCGTGGCACTCAAACACTATGAAAAGGTTATTTAAAACGCTATTATTTGTATTTGCACCGTGTAGTGGCGAGGAAAACACTGCTAGACAGCTGCGAAACACGCTCTGTTGCAGCTCATACATTTACTCTTGGAGCAAATGTAAACGAACAACACGTCTTTACTTCCTGGTGGCGAAGGTGGCGAAGCCACACGTAGACCATGATGTAGCAAAACTCCACTTTTTAAAACCTTCAATCTCATGAAGAAAATGTGATCCCCACGATGCATGAGGAATATTGAAATGACGAAAAATATTGAGCTGTATCTCGATTAAAGAATATTTTAAAGTAAATGACGTGGAAAGAAGTAACTGCGCAGATGAGTTTTCTAATTCCTTTAGAACGCACAAATGACTTACATGTCACTGCACACATTGAGGCACTGATGCAAACGAAGGACGCAGGGAAAGTGGAAGTTGCCGGAGCTTGTGTGCAAACACGACTCCGCATGTCGGACGTCATCGCACTCGTGAGTCGATTTATTGATGACTATTCGGGTGCCAAGGAGGCGCCACATGCGCGTTGGAAGGCCTATAGACGCGATCTGTTGTTGATGCTTTCGCAGGTAAAAGCTACAGGCTTATTCCTTCCTCCGCAGTTAACTTTTCCTTGTCATGAGTTTTTCGTTTTTTTTAATCTATAAAAGCCGCTGACTGAACAAAGTAATTCTAAACACCCTCACCTCACTATACCACTTCGTAACTGCACTTGGCTCACGCCTGCAGAGTCACCATGTGTGTACGTAAAGGGCTCCACATACATACGCATGTGGTTCATGCAACGTGCATTTAAGGGTGATGCACCATGCATGCATTTGGTTTCACGGAGTCACAAGAGCGTTCCTGCAACGTAGCCAGCGTCACATACATCTGTTGAGGCTTCTTAGTGCTCTTTTTTCTGCGGTATGTATGGAACAATACTATTTTCTTTTAGCTGTGTAGTAGAGAACCACGCTGCTATTTGCCTACCTTCTTCTTCTTATAGAACAAAACGGTATACCCTGTAAATGAGGTTACTGAATGATCAAATGTCCTCCTTCCGAAGAAAACCAAGGTTTTAACAAGAACTTTAGTAGCACAGAAAAAAAAACGTGGAGGGCGATGGAGACCAAAGGCTAAGTGTTTATTTGGGTCAAGCGATGTATAGCTACCTTACCATGCGAAGCCACCTATACTGTTG
Source organism: Dermacentor variabilis (assembly GCF_050947875.1). Taxonomy (NCBI): domain Eukaryota; kingdom Metazoa; phylum Arthropoda; class Arachnida; order Ixodida; family Ixodidae; genus Dermacentor; species Dermacentor variabilis. The sequence continues at coordinate 133,243,625 of NC_134568.1, forward strand.
TATACGTAGCGCCTAATACCAAACACTTTCATAGTTCTGCACTGACAGCTGTGTGAATCGATATCCGACATCGCTGCCTTCAGTCGAGCACTTGGTCCTGTTTCATTTGCCGGAATGTCACGCCTTCAAAATCCAAAGGTTGGCGGCATTCGTTGCACACCTTTAGCACCATTGAGCGTCAACTTCGCAGGCAACGAACACGATCTGTATACTACAGAGCTCTTATTAGGTGTAGCTTCCTACCTTCCTTTCAATCCTTAAAAAAAAGATGAAGGTATGAAATCCTAGTGCTGCTGTAATACCACAGCCAGACTCACTATTGGACACTAATTCTTTTGTGTGACGCTGCTCCCTCATTTTAGTGCTCCTTAGATTGATGCCTCGATCACGCGAGCGAGCGCAGCTTTGTGTAAACGGCTTATGCCTACGAGTGCGTATGAACACACAGGCCCCTCATTGGGCAATTAGTGACGCATCTGCTTACCCTTGCACTGTTTACCTCCTCAGCAGGACAGCCACCGTTGGTGCTCCTGTTCGGCCTGGATATGCATGGCCTTCCATATCATAGCGCTTGTCAGATAACCTAAGAACAACGTATACAAAATGCAGGCTGAAAAGAAAGAATAATGCGATCTATGCTAATAGACTATCCTTGGCATCTTTGCTGCGCATTTCCTAGGCTGGAATTGTTTGCTTATTAAATCAGAAAAATGAAGAGCGATCTTATTTCTTGCTTTCGCGCTCAAACTCAAGCCCTCATGATTCAGCGTACAGATTTCAGCGCACTTTCCAATGTTTAGCTAATTATGTGTATACTACCAGGGTTGGAGCAAAAACTGCAAGCAATTACCAAAACGTGCGCAGTAGAGGCCAAGGGACGCGAAAGTTGGCCTGAGTGTAACACGAAGCGTAGAAGCTATGAAAATTATTTTTCCAGCGTCGTATGGCTGTTATTTGTACACGTGACTCTAGGAATTTTATTTCTTTCTCTTGTATTCGCAGAATAAATCATGGGAGATAAATCGAAAGCAAACACTCGCTATGTTGAGATTACATGCCCGTTAAATTCAAGCGGGACCATACTCATCGCCTGCTGAAGCCCACCCAGTGCAGTGATGACGCAGTCCAAATTTACGGCATTTACGGCAGATGCAAAACGAGACAAGGAATTGGGGTGTTGCAAGGTGAAAATGCCAAATGAACCGTATACAGTTAGCCCGTAAGGAAGAGAGCTTTGTTATAATTTCATCTGAGATAAAGAAGGGTGCATGGACTCTGGCTCAGCGACACAGCACACGAAAAAATATATACTTTTGACAATTGATCCAATGATTAAAGGACGCTTAACTACTGGCACCACCACATACAGACACAAAAGTGTATAGTCATTGTGGAAAAAAGTAAAAAGAATTAAATTACGGGGTTTTACGCACCATAACGCAATCGGATAATGAGGCACGCCGAAGTGGGGGGACTCCAGAATAATTTCGAACCCCTGGGGACCTTCGACATGCACCCTAAGGATGGCGCACGAGCGTTTTCGGATTTCGCTCTCAACGAAATGCTGCCGCAGGGGCTGGCAATTGAATCCGTGGCCCCATTCTTAGCAGCACAACGCGAGAACTACCAAGCCACCACGCAGGGTACAAAAGGCACTGTGATTGATATGCTTTATCTGGTTTGATGCGCAGTGCATGCAACAGGCAAATCGGAGCGGTCGTACATGCCCTAGCCCTGTACGTGGCAAAAGAAATCCTGCGTGCGCAGCTCAAGTTAACCTGTAACCTCTGCTACCTTGTTTTGACGGAGAGTGCGTACACATTATTTACATGAAGCATTGCTTCTTCTGCTTACAAGGTTAATTGCGCTTCCTACAGCGAAAAAGGCGTAAGCAAACATTAGTGCCTCACGCCGAAATAAAAAAAAAAGAATGGCCAAGAAGTGTAACAAACAGCTTATAGATGTGATGTTGTGGAAAAGGGAAAAGTACGCCTAAATGTTAGCGACTGCGCCACTCTCATAAAGCAAAATAAAAACAAATGCGTGCAAACTGACTCCGAAAGAGGGACCAGCCAAAATCAACACAGACATAGCGGCGTGTGGTCCCGCCAGGGCAGGACCAACTGTTGCGGCCGGTCGGTCCCCACGGATGCACCGATAAAACCGAGCGACGGGGTATCACACGCCGCCCATTTGTCTGTGACGAGTCGGCTTGGCCGACCCATTATGCATTTCGGCGGCGCGCGAGGAGGCAGAGGGCACGAGTGGCGCGCTGTGCAGAACAGCGTCCGCGCGGGAGAAAAGAAAAAAAAAAGCGAAAGAAGAGACAAAAACAAAAGCTGCGCAGCTCGACGCTCAGGTACCGAAAACTAACTTCCGTAAAATAAAGAAAGGAAAGCGGACAGCGCGCGTCGCACAACTGGCCTCGAAACGCACTCGCCAGGTGAACGGCGCGCGCGCGGCCGTGAAACCGCAATGCATGCAGCCTCCCTTTCTCTCCGCTACGCGCTCTTTCTTCCTCCGTGCCGCAGAACAACCTGAAAGCGCCGTCGAATGTGCCGCGATAAGCAACCACGCGCCGCCGCGTCGTCGCCGACACTGATACATAAAAAAAAAGGGGGGGGGGGAGCGTGGATGAGGGGGAAAGGCAAAACAAAAGGAGACCTGACAGGAAGGTGCTAAATGAAAAGAAGGCTTCGAAAGGAAAGGCCGGAGGTTGCGGGCGCAGTTTGACGCAGGCTTTTCTTTTCTCTTTCTTTTCTTTTTTTTCTCGCCACGGTCGTCATACACCGGTGCACTCTTCCCGTTTGCCGCTGTTTATTTCCTTTAGTAATCGTTCACGGTTTCCATCGTTTTGGCGGCTGCAACAGCCATCTCCCGGAGAGGAGCGCGACGCGCCGGTGGCGCTCTTCCGAGTGGTGCCGCTTCGCGCACACACACCGGGGGTCTGGTGATTCAGTTCGCCCCTCTCGTATTTGGATTCAGCGTAACGTGGAGAGGAGGCGTGTGGCTGCACCGGCACTCGCAGCGGTCGCTTTCGTGAACTAGCTCATGGTGTTGGTAGCAGACGCTGGACAGGTGGTTTTCTCTCTGGATTTTTTTCTCTTTTCTTCTTTTTTTTTTTTTTTACTGCGCGTCACGTACGCCAACTGCTCGTCTCTAGCTCCTTCTTTGTTATTATTTTAATCGTCTGAGTTTCACGGTTGCTGCGGTATGCTCTCCCTCGCGTTTCCGGCCCTCAAACCAGACCCCCGTGCGGTTGCTTGAACCAGAAGTGTTACTTCGCTCACTGGCTTAGTCTCCCGCACATGCACTGTAGTCGTGAACTGTCCGTGATCAGCTGTGGAGCCGTTCGGGACCGTACGCCCTGCGGATGGCCGGTGGATTAGGCGAGGAAGGAGACGGACCGAGCCGCTTGTCTCTTACAGAAACCGCGCGAACCGGGAACAGACTCGACGCTGCGAGCTTCTGGACAGGGCGCGTACCCGCTTCCCCGCCCCCGCCACGCAGTGTCAGGGCAGAGAGGTTAACGAGACATGACTTCCGGCCCACGCTCGTGGGAGCCAGCGCTGTGCTCTCCCGCAACGGGTCAGCTTCAGGCGCTACTAGCACGCCGCTGCCGGTGCGCCTTCTCGCGCACCGTCTCGCAGTGCCGCCAGGGGAGACAGACGCGGCGGCCCAGTCCTCCGCGCGTCAGGCGCGCCCGCAATAACATAGCCGTGTGCACGCACACTTTGAGGGCCACTAGCCACCGAATATTCATTCATCTTCACAAAGACTTTCAAAAATCGCACCCTGGAGCTTCCGGGGAACGCTCTATAGCATAATTATACTATACCACTGAGGCCAAGGTTTATCAATTTCACGCTGAAAGTATGCTGCTATTCAACACTGAGATATCGGAGGAGAAGCACAGAATGATTCTGAAACAATAGGAGAAATCAGAGTGGGATATTTCAAGGGTGACGATTCAGCGGAGTCGGTTGGAAACACTAGCAGGGGGCATTCGTATTTTCGCAGTGGTTTTAACGAAAGTACCAATGATGATAGCATAATGACGATCTGCAGGAAGATAAATGAGATGAGGGGTATATACACTCGACTAACTACTGCTTGCTGTAAATGAAAAACTGCCCCCCCCCCCATATGTTCCTTCTACATTTACCAGAACGGCTCCTCGACTTCGTATTAATGGGTTGGCATATGCATCAGGTCCGTAGATGTTATGACTGACGCGGTAACTTTCAAGCAGAGCAGACAACAAGCGAACATGCTTCCACGCGCGCGCGAGCGGGCGTGCATGGTGATAGTAAAATTTTGGTTGCAGCAATGGTGATTATTCGAGTGACAATGATAATCTATTTGTGCCATAGATACTGCGCAGAACAGTGCGATTCATACTGCACCTGATAACTTGCTCTCTGTGGTTGTCGTTGCTGTGTATTTTTGGCTCACCAAGTGCAACTTTTAATAATTGCTAATACGACCTGGAAGTGTACCGCAACAGCTGCCACCATGCATGATGGATTTCAAGAAAGTAAAAATGTAAAGAGCGCAAGCTGCAGGACAACATTCAATCTTTATACGCGGCTTCGAATACTGTGCTATAAATTATTTCCCAAGCACTATCAAGTTTCGCTTCCACATCATAAACCTTGTGGCCGCCTACATAGCTCTGGAATAGGTGTCGCTCGTTACGTAGTAAGGTAGAAAAACAATATCATATGCTGTCTCTCTTCCTTAAAATAAGGCCGGTCATTCAGGCTACTGCAGCACGTACGTTAAATATTTTTACAGCGAAGCTGTCTACGGCTAGGATCTGGCGGATCCCCTCCGCACGTAGACCAACAATTATTCATCCGTGGGCCGATCCCGAAGATAGTGCAACACCGGGCCGCCCCGCGGCAGAGGTGAAGCAGGCTTAAGCACTCCCCATGCGTGGGCCGATCCCGAAGATAGATGTGCAATCCCAGGCCAACCCGCGGCGGAAGTGAAGCAGGCTTTAAGCAATCCCCATACGTGGGCCGATCCCGAAGATAGTGCAATACAGGCGGACCCGCGGCGGAGGTGAAGTTCGCCATTAAGGGGCCCACATGCACAGCTTCGCTGGTCATCCTTCTTCACAGAGTGGAAGGGCACTGAGGTTTTCTTTTTCTTTTTACCGTGATGCGTGCAAAGCTATAAAAAATGAAGTGACCAAATAAATAAGAACTCTAACAAACACGGCAAGAAAACCCAGTCCATACGCTATGTTATGTCGGTTCATATTGTGTTTACCAGTTCTTAAATTCACGATGAACGTTTCATGGCACGTGAAACGACATACACCGATGGCAACATATGTGCTGTGCTGTCTTTGGGAGCGCGTTTTTCTAGTTTTTGGGCTCTGTACTCCTCTCTTCCTACTCTGCACATGAAAGAGACGGCACATGCAGTGTATACGCATCTAAAATGTTTATGTGCTCGATTTCAGATCTTGTGTGTGCTTTTCTGTAATGCTCATTGGCAATGCGGGGAAACTGAAGATGTGGGAAATTGCGGCCTGGGTAAAACCGAGACCAAGCCGGATTGCAATGTGCGGGACTCAGAAGCATTCGGCTCACAAGTATAACGTCATATTTATAACACACTGTGCTTCCAGCTAGAAAATTGGACGTTTACATGTTTCGTACACTTATGTGCCCATCACCTGCCATCCTCCAAAGTGCTTCAAGCGCAAGGTTATCAAGTGCTACGGCGACATTTTCCCCACTGGCTTCTGATTTAAACGAGCGAATACATTAAAGGCCACCCATAGAGAGGGCAAGTTACTGAAGGGCTGAGCGCAAGCACGGACCTATGCAGGAACGAAAAGGACAACACAGATGCTGACTATTGTTGCGACGCCTGGTTCTTCAACCTCGACCGGCGTTACTGTTGGGTAGCGTGGCGGTGTCGGCGGGCTGGAGGCGTCCGGTAGACCATGGCGATCAGGCAGGGACGAGACGACTTCTAGTGCGAAATTTGCACGGTTTATTCAATGATTGGTGAAAGATAAGAAGAGAATGAAGTGAAAAAGTACATTGCGGGGCCCTTTAAATAGGTCCACTAAAGTCGTAGGCGGGATCTTGTTCACGTCAACATCACGTGACAGGCACTGAGTCTGGTTGTGAATGGGCAGCTGATCCCTCCTCCCTGATGAGCTTGCACTGCCCCACCTCTGCAGGTGGCAACCCTGGTGCCTGGTCGGGGATGGGGCTGCTGATCCATGCTCCCAGGTGAGGTGATACGGGCTTGCTTCCACAGGGGGGCAACCTGCGGGGCCTGTTTGGTCCGCGGGAAGTGTTGACAGTTCGTAGAAAAGAGGTCTGGTTGTGGATGGGTAATTGATCCATTCTCCCAGTTGACGTTGTAAGTACTCGTCGTGGCTTGATCCTTTCTTCTAGCCGACTTTGGTTCGCGGAAATTCTCCTGTATAACTTGACAGTTCGAGGAAAGGGTCCCTCTAAAGTCCCACACACACAAAGTGGCCTGTAAGCACTGCGGGGTTCAAGCCAGACGGCAACTCCTCGAGACAACCACAACAAATATGGAATTCACCCTTCGTTTCGATGAGGCATGGTGGTCGAGCATCCTTTTTGCACGGGGTGCTACACGCAAACCGTAACACTATTAACTGAAATAGTCGCGCGGTGGCGGGAAAGGAAGGAAGGCACAAAACTTACCTGCGCATGCTCAAGGAAAGGCAGCGCGAGCTCGTCATTCATGAGAACATGCGGGCACTCGCAGAAGATTCCTGTTTGTCCAAGATAATCGAGGGCTGACTTCCACGTGTGCCACCGCAACTAAAATGATGCGCCATGATTCGGCCATAAGGCGCGCCTCTTTGTGCTTCTGAACAGAACTCTTTGGTCTACAATATTGGCAGTTGGCTCATTATGAATGAAAAGAGCGCAAGAAGGAAAACGAGGACAGGATTGTAGGCCAGACGAGCCCTATTCCGGTCTCAAATATTGTCCTATTTCCACCTTTGGCACTCGTTGCATTCATTCACCAACTCTGTAATTGATGGTCGGCGTTTTCGCGGTGCTTTGCGTTACTACTTGTGTCCGTGTTAGTCGACGGCCTTGAGTAACCTAAATTCCCACTAACTTGTTGAACCTTTAGTCGTACTGTAGGAGAGACCAGGGTCAATCAACTGCAGTGATCAGGCTCTTACTGACACAGTTGTGGAAGAAATCGAGGGCGTTAATGTAAAGAATGAGGTGAGTGATGCAAGCCGTGATGTAAAGGAGAACTAGACAATGTAGTCGCTCTACGAAGAGAATACGGATCATAGTACTCTTTCTTCCGATGTTCTGTATAGATTTTAGTGAAATTTCGGGTTACCTTTTAAAGAATTCTTGCAGATATCGCCGAATTTTTGCGGTGGCTCTCCACAGTTGTCATGTTCCTGAAATAATCATCAGCAGCAGCAGCATGAAGATGAAGGCATCATAGATCAAAACGTAGCGTTTCAATGCATCCGTCCTTCCCAATTCACCAATATGAAAGAACTTTAAGATCCAATGATTGTCTCAGGAAATTATCATGGCGTTAGATCTTATGTCACGGATATGTATTCACAAATGGCGATGCAAACGTCCCTGTATCTGAAGCTCAATGCAGAGGATTTGAAAGAGAGAATGAACAAACAATATAAGATAATATTCCTCACGACTGATCCCACCGCTGTCTTCTCAAGGCTTCCTCTTTCTCTTCGTCCATTCTACAGAATTGTCCGGTGTGGCCTTCGAAATACGCGCGCAGACATCCCGCTTTCCGATTCAGCGTGACGCGCAAACCGCCGCATAACTTATAGGTCGCAAAGGATGCTCAGTGGTGAGCGCGTCCGAACCCCGGGGCACACGTTACATCAGAGGCAGGAGTCCGAAAACGAGTCGCATAAGCGAATGTCGCTTTTATATATACTATAGCGCGCTGAGAAAGTCATACTGCAGCGATGCGACAGCGGTCTTGGTTGTTCTCGCTTGTACTGCGGTATGCAATAGGGGTGGCAGTTAATGACAGCGATTAGCAGATTGACAAAACCAAAACCCTCATTGCCCATCACGCCATTATAACGAACAAGTATGAACGAACAGCGTCAAAACCGCTGTCACTCGGCACGCTTTAGAGCATTACGGTTCCGCACAAACGGGTATAGTAATACAGAGCTTTAGTTTAGGGGAGGCAAGGCGTTGAGACCCGTAGCGATTGGGTGCGTTTGCGTTTGGGTACGTAAGCAGAAACAGGTTATATGTTAGTGGCCCCAAACGCAAGCCGCACTGAGGTCGCATGCACTCGCAGCGCCATCAACGTCTGATAGTTCCTGCGTTATTTTTTGAAATATGAAATCAAGCATATGAAGTAAAGTAAAATGAACTATTTTTATTAAAAGCAGTTAATATATGTATAAAAATGACGTCTGTCGACACTAGGCAAAAGATTTATAAGATAGTTGTAGTTTGGCATCTCGTGCAGCATAATCAGTTGTGGTCTGTGTTTTGTTTATTTAGAGCCTCCTGCGAATTTTGACATGCCGCCGTTGCGGCGACAGTGTGCCGGTGTGCTCTGCGACCAGCTTCTTTACCACGTCGGCCGAGAAATGCACACGTGCACACGTCCTCGCCTGCGCAGCCGTGTTCACCGTCTGTGTAGCGGGACGGGCGGCTTGACTTGGCTGCTCTCGCTTCTCGTAAGTTCTCGTACACCGCGAGAGTCACGTGGGTAACGAGATCTCTTAGGGGCAGCGATGTTTTAGGCCGCCCCAACAACCCAAGGACGCAAGTAGACGTAGCGGTCTTCACATGCGCAGTACCGTCGCCCCTATAGTTCTTGCGTACGCAAGCCACTTGCGTCCCCTTAACTAAAACTCTCTAATATGCGTTCGTGCTCGCGCGCGTGCGTGCGTGCGTGCGTGCGTGCGTGCGTGTGTGTGTGTGTGTGTGTGTGTGTGTGTGTGTGTGTGTGTGTGTGTGTGTGTGTGTGTGTGTGTGCGTGCGTGCGTGCGTGCGTGCGTGTGTGTGTGCGTGTGTGTGCGTGTGTGTGTGTGTGTGTGTGTGTGTGTGTGTGTGCGTGTGTGTGTGCGTGTGTGTGCGTGTGTGTGTGTGTGTGTGTGTGTGTGTGTGTGTGTGTGTGTGTGTGTGTGTGTGTGTGTGTGTGTGTGTGTGTGTGTGTGTGTGTGTGTGTGTGTGTGTGTGTGTGTGTGTGTGTGTGTGTGTGTGTGTGTGTGTGTGTGTGTGTGTGTGTGTGTGTGTGTGTGTGTGTGTGTGTGTGTTTTATATCCCGGGCTCTTTCAGGGCTCTTGGGGCAAAATAGAAATTTTGCCCCAAGTGAAGCCTGGAGTAGTTGCTAATTCATTTGCACTAAATACGCAGTTACACAGCCTACACAAAGGAGGCTGATATGCTCTATGTAGGCGTTTACAACCACATGCTTTTAGCAGCGTTCTATTATTGTGTACTGGCATATTTTAAATACTTGGCTCAGGTTAGCTGCATAGGCACCTTGCGTACGTTTATTTTCTTTCGTCGTGTCGCGACAAAAAGAAAAGAATAATAGAATAAGACGCTAGGAAAATGCTTGAAAGTGATCATTCGACCAACTATATATAGTTCACCATAACACGACCAAGGAGTAGCCGTTAATTTGCGGCTCGGCAATCAATGTTGTTTCTTTGAGCCAATCAACGACTAGCTGAAGGCTCACTATAGGCCTACGGAGAATTTCCAAAGCCGCACGGGCTTTGTTAGCCTTGGCTTCACGAGCTGATTCTAATGTGCGGTGGAGCTTTGCACGTCACTACTCGGATCACTTTTGGAGGACTGCTATGGGCACCTAAAATACTCTTGGGCACTGTTAGATGCTCGTTTAACGTTCGGCTGACTTTATAGCTGCTGCTACGGTTCACTTTGTGCGGCCATGAATAGAACGGATGCCAAACGCCTGAGACACGGCGTGCCTAATCGTCACGCTCGTCAATATGAAAGGGCTTGTCCGTCGGGTGCGTGCCACGGGATCATGCACCAGTGCAAATCCTACTCTCCTCTGTCCTCCATTCACCACCTCTGCGCTAAGGATTGGTCTCCTTCCCATGCACCTCTGTGTCAGCTGACCCGATGTGACCTACGCTCACCACCTGTGCGCCATGGAGTGGATTCTCTCCGTATTCCTCTCTGTGCGCTGACCCGGCGTGAACCACGTTCACCACCTCTACGCCAGGGAGTGGTTTCTCTTCTTATTCGTATGTGTGGGTTAACCAGTGTGCTAACAAGGCCCTCTACCAGGGTGCAAGAAAGAATGAGGTTGCCCGGTTGGTGTAGGTATAGAAGGCCAGCGAGACGCCACAGACACATCTTCTCTGACCTTGCGTGCAGGACCACGAACGCCGAGCGTTTATGTACTTTTTTTCTTGGAGCGCACCGCTGACCTGTAATGATGTATTAAACTTCTGTTATCTCTTTTTACATCACCTCGTCTTCACTACCGAACCTTTTCCGATGGTCGACCTGGCTCGAGCTCCAAGCAGACGCTGTTGAAAGTCGCCGAAACCCGTCCCCGTAACAACTATAGTGGCAGCCTTATTACTGCGAAATAAAAGTTTAGTGTAAGTCCTTTCCGGTGAAACGTTAGGACCCGCAGTCAGAGGAGCCCACTTACTGAATTCAACCCGATGTACGCTAAGTTAATATGTCACTTTAGATTTCTGATGACTTGCAATATTTCAAACTGATTTCGATGGAACCACAGCGGCAACAAAGTTGAGGTCGTCCACAGCATAAAGGCCATGCCTGCCTGTTCTACACGGCAAGCACCCTTACACGCAAAACAACCTCACACCGAAATTATATGACTCTGTGAAAAAAAAAATATGAGCCATTCAAGTGGATGACCAGCGAAGCTGTTTAGCACAGGACACGGAGGCGACATAAAATTTTGAACAAAGTTACGAACATATATTTATTGTCCTGGTGGGTGGTCATCGTAATGATAGGTATGTACACACATTCACGCATCACCTCTGTTATTAAAAGTCTCCGTCACGTAACACAATGAATGGCTCATACCCCATTAAGCAATGGTTCATACCACCGTAAATAAAAAAAATTAATGCGGCCTCTCCATTACGACGACAGAAGAGAGATGAACTCCAACGCTGGAATTATGAGCGCCAACGGAGCCAGGTGTGAAAGAAAACGACGATGTTCGAGCCATTGCTGCTGCTGCTGCTGCTGCTGCTGCTGCTGCTGCTGCTGCTGATGATGATGATGATGGTGGTGGTGGTGGTGGTGGTTTCCTCTTGCCGCTGAATGGCTCATACCCCCTTAAGCAATCAGTGGCAACGGAGCCAGCTCTGGAAGGAGACGACGAACGCTTGAGCAGTGGCACTAGCGCGTTCGCGCAGTTGCGCCGAGGGGCGCCAACGAACTAGTTCACGGGTTTTTCGCAGAGGACGGATGACGGAAATACCCTAGGCATATACAACTTCGCTGCAAAAACAAACAAATAAAATACCGTCCATCTTGTGCCGAATACATCTCTAGCTTTTCCATCCACTCAGGCAACTGAGTTCATTGACCTTTTGATAACACTCATTAGAGTTCATATACACTAATATGTTCCCAATCATTGCGATATGTGAGCTTAACGTTTCAAAACCAGTCAGACTAGCGGGATATGAAGCTTTTATGTCCAAAACATTTGGCTCATGCAGCAAAGTCATCCTTTGTATTCGTCGTGAACTCAGCTACCGCCTCTACGATGACAATCAATATGTTTGCCTAACAGTTAAAAAGGGCAAAGTCATGTTTATACTTGCAGGTGTTTATATATCGGCTTAAAGCAATTTTGATTCCAAAACATTAACAAACATCTTGATGGTGTGTCCTGCTCCATGGGTCATCACTGAAAATTTTAATGCGCGCAATATGGCATGGGAAGCACAAGGACAAATTCAAGAGGACAAAGACTAGCAAAATTCGCCTCCAGCCATGGCCTTTCACCGCTGAATGACAGCAGCCCAACATTCCTACGAGGCATGAATTATGGCAGCTGTCTTGACCTAGCTTTCGCATCTAACTCTTTCACAAGACGTTTGAAATGGTTTTTGGGTAACGAGACCCACGGGAGTGACTACATTCCCACGTACCTTATCAAAGGGATGCCCAGGTTCTTCCCACGGAACACCACTCAATTGACTGGACTACTTTTTCCTCTCCTATGGAAGATCCTTGCCGAGAAGGCGTGTCCTCTGTACTAGAGGAAGCAATCAAGCGTGCAATGCGAGAATCCACGCTCACGCTCACGGTTTCGTCTAAGCACACGTATTTGTATATAGAGTTGGAGCGGCTTCGTGCACTGCCTCGCCGCCGTGAGGAGCGGCGATACCGGCGTACGAAATCCATCCATGAGCTTAGAACAGCCAGGCGAATACAAAAAAAAGTCAAGTGTCGCATGGATAGATTAGCTCTCTACGTCGGACAATGTTTTGCCAGTCACTAGACCCCAGGAAGTCACTTTCCCCCATCTGGAGAACCGTACGCGGTCTGCGTTCCTTCCCTGAACAACGCTTCCCATTCAAAGCACTGGCGCTCTTCCAGAGGTGGCTGGATGTTGAGGCTGCAGAAGACTTTTGAGCAAGGATCGCTGGCCAAGCAACCGGTCCAGGCTCTCTTGCCCCTACAGTGACACCCCTACTTCACGTGCTTGCCGCATGGACCTTCTTTTCAATATGGAGGAACTTGAGGCGACTTTTGCTCTATGTAGGCGTTCTTCATCCCCAGGCCCAGAGGAAATATCATAGCGCGCTTTGTGCAACCTGAGTGAATGCGCTGGACAGAACTGTTAGATCTCTAAAACGTATCCTGGCAAGGTGGCATGGTTCCACAAGAATGGAAGACAAGCCGCTTGGTCCCTCTCCTGAAGCACGGCAAGTCTCCGCATGAACTTACCCCATACCGCCCAATAGCGCTTGCCAGGTGTGTGGGGAAAATAATGGAAAAATTATCCTTGCCTGCTTAGAGTGCTACCTTGAACACTACAACATGTTCCCAAATTACAGCTGATATTCGTCGAGATCGCTCGTGAATAGCCAGTGTGGTAGATTTCGTTACTTTTGTCCAGCGTCAAAAGTAAAGTAAAGTATTATCTGCAGTTTGTTCTTAGAAGTCAAAAGGGCATACGATAACGTATCTCACGAGGCTATTCTCGATGATCTTGATATGGTAGGCCTTGGGGGCCGAGTTTTTCGATGAATCTCTAATTACGTATTTATAAGATCGTTATTTGTGTGTACCGGGGATGGTAAAAGATCATGACACTACACCTACCGAGGCCTTTCTCAAGGCGGAGGGCAAAGCCTCACCTTATTACACCTCACACTCATTGCTATCGTTGAACATCTGACAGCAGCGATCAAGATATCAATGTACGCAGACGACATATGTGTACAGTATACTTCAGGTGTGACACGTCCTCAGATACGTGCAAGACTTCATAAAGCTGCAACTCTGACAGCTGTAGACCTCCGTCACCAAGGCCTCGAAATCTCGTCAGTAAAATGTGCACTAGTGGCATTCACTCGCAAACCATTGACACCCTATGCCATTTCAGATCATTTCTTATGAGAAGACTCACAGATTTCTTGGTATAATCTGTGACAGAGATCGCTCATGGAGCCCGCACCTGACCTACTTGAAACAGTGCCTGACAGTTTACCGTCTTTTCAAGTTTCTGGGCGCGAAGACTTGGGGAATGTCAGTGCACGAGATGTTGCAGTTGTACAGGGCTCTCTGTCTGGGCTTCATGAGATACAGTTTGACCGTACTGACCAACACTTGCAGGACGTGCTCGTGCTCTACAGGCTATTCAAGCTCGGGTTCTCAGAGCTTATCTTGGTTTGAGCTTGTTCTGGTATGCCGACATTAGGCACTTTGCCAGAGCCCCCGTTCCCATCATCTTGAAACACTACCGTCAGAAAGGCCGGAGGCATTATTTTGTATTACGATTTCGGATTATTGCGCCCGACTTCCATCAGGCTTCACCCCCGCAACTAAGTCATCGATTCCTCCATGGTGTTTGGCTTGACCTGCCGTGCACCTAACCCCCATACCAGGAATCAGAAAAAACTCTGAGCTATCATGACCTCCTCTTAAGCAACTAACTCTGCTCCTTTTGCACGAGAAGTACGCCGACCACGTACATATTTATACAGACGGATCAGCAACTTTCCGGTGTTCCTCTGGAGCCGTGGTTTTCCCAGTGAGAGCCACCGCCATCAGTTTCAAGACCTGTCACCCAACGACATCGACGGCTGCGAAACTTGCAGCTCTCCCCGCTGCACTTCGTCTTGTCAGCCAAGAACAACGTTGAAGATGGTCAATATTCGCTGACTCGAAGGCAGCACTGCCGTCTTTACTATCATCCCTGCGGCACGGACCACATGGACAACTGGTATTCAAGATTAGAAAACTAACATATACCTTGATCGAGATAGGCCACCATGCGATATTTCAGTGGCTTCCAAGTCACTGCGGCCTCATAGGTAACGAACACGCCGATAACGCTGCTCGGTCGGATCTTCAATGTGACGAAGAGGAGTCGATACCGTTACCAAGAACAGATGCCGTTAGAAAATTTAAAATGCTCATCCGGGATATCGCGTTCTCCACTTGGAACACACGAAGTTTTCAAGGTAACCAGCTGCACCACAAAGCTTCTTCTCTTCGCCTTCGCATCCCAGCTGGACTGTGCGGATGCTAAGCTACCCTGCTTTGTCAAACATGACTAGGAGTAGCCTTTACGAAGTCCTTTGCTTTCCGAATCGGTTGGGCAGACAACGCCTCGTGTGATGACTGTTGTAGCGAGGAGTCTTTTCAACACCGTCTTTGTGACCGTCATCGCTACCATATACAGCGGCGATCACTCGCAGTCGCGATAGCGCGCTTGGACCAAAAAACATTAAAAGAGAGAACCATTTTAGAATGCCGACATCACAAGCCATCGCAGCTGAGGCCGACGAGGGCTCTGTTGCAGTTTTTAAAGGCAACAGAATTCGACAAGCGTCTGTAGCCTGAACTGATGTTTACAGTGCTACAAGTGCTACTTTGCTGTGCGGTGATTGTATGCAGGGACAGGGACCGACTGTGACTGTGTATCTGTGCTCGCTTTATTTCTGTATCTCTTCTTTCTTGTCACTTTACCACACCCTCCCATGTCTCCCAAGCATAACGTAGCAAACGGGACCTTCCCTTCTGGTTAACCTCCCTGTCTTTCCTCTTTCTTCTCTCTCTCTTTTCTGATTACTGGTACATCTAAGCTCCTTACTCCTGGACATAATTGGAATCCTTCCAAAACACGGCTCCAGGGGCGTTACTGTATATACCACTAAAAATCGCGATCCCAAGAACTGGAGGTAAACACAAGGAACTAATTTCGGCTATATTATTTCTTGGGCTGAAAACGTGCAGGATCATGAATGGTAGATTTGCTTAAATACGATGGAGTCTGATACAGAAGAGTCCGGCAGATATAGCGCTGTTGGGCACCAAAGAAACATTATTCTTGCTTTTGTTTTCTCTAATAAAAAGAAACAATAAAAAACTAATGGTACTTTTTCCATTTTTTTAGGTATGTGCGGCTTCATAGAATCAATAAGCGATTGGCAAGGTGTAATCTGGCGAATGACGACCAAGACTTGCAATGACTTTAATCTTCAGATGAACTTTTTGAGAGCTCGGCATAGTTCCTTCGACGCGTGAACAGAAGACCATGTTGCTTCCTTCCGGAGCCAGTTAAAGTACGCAAATCAATACAAATAGAGAAATAGAGAACGCGCCCATTTTGCAAATGGTCACCAACGCATCCCAGTGTTTGAATCAATTTGAAATAGCGTTATTCGATGCAACGAAACCGGGACGGCCGTGTCAACCAGCGGTGCAGAGGAAGAAGTGCCGACGGGCCTGAAAGTACACTGACACGGACGTGCCAGAGGAGGGAGATAAACATAACCACAGTCGGGCTTTGTGCACGCAAAAAAGGCCGTGTACTAACAGACAGGCAGGCACGCACACGCGCGCGCGCGCCGAGAAATGAAGTGGTGGCATATGCAGTCTGCACCCTCCCCATCCGAGTGCAGGGTAAAGAGGGCCTCCCCCTCGGCCCTGCAAGTCGGGTGGGGGTGCAGCAGCAAGCAAGCAGCCGCAGGAGCAGAAAAGCAGCGGCGGGCGCAAGAACCTCGAAAAGCGGCAGCGCGCGCACAGAGCCGCTCTCCGCGCGCCAAGTGGGCGGGGGCCCCGTGGCGAGAGTCCCTCCTTCGCGGCTCCCGCGGCCCCACCGGCAGGCGGTGCTTGGGCCGAGCGCGCCGGCGGGATTTTATTCGCGACCAGGGCGCTGCCGCGGCCGCTTCTCCCGACTCGCGCGGCCGCCTTGCTGGATCCGCCGCTGCTGCCGTCTGCTGCTGCTGCCTCCGCCAGCGCTCGCTCTCCCGTTCCGCCGTGTAACTGCTGGTAGTGTGGGACTCGCCTCTCATCTTGCCTACCCATCCCCTCCGCGCAGCTGACACCCATCATCGGCATCGATCGCCAAGCGTTCTTCTCTCCGCCGCGGACTTTCGCCGGACAGGCCTCGGTGTCGTCGTGTGCCGCGCGGTGCGCGTACGGAGACTGCGACGAGCGCATCGTCGGCCCCGACGTTCGCTGTGCCGCGACGCAAGGGGGAAGCGCTGGATACTTCGCCCCAAGGTGGGCACTGCATTGGATATTCATTGCGATGCTCGGATGTTGTCACTGTGCTTGGTTTCGCGCCGCTCGAGGGACAAACGAGGCAAGCACGGAGGCACGGGCGTTCATCAACGATGTCTCGTCGCTGCGCGCTTTGTCGGGTCGCTTGTCTCTTTTGTTCCTCGCTTTTCGTCATCTCTTTCATCCCCGCCGACGTTGCACCAAGTGCTATAAATCCGCGAAGTTGAGATGTGCGCAAGCGCTCACTAACAGCTGTTACAGAGCGCTTGTCTTTCTCACCTTTCAAATGCTTCACGACCGAACGATGTAGCTGTAAGTCAAGGTAAGCTTTCCCTTCCGTATTTAGTTTTATTTATTCAGTTTTCTTCTTATTTAAGTTTATTTTTTCCGCAACCTCCCATATCCCCCCCCCCCTCCCCGCCGCTTTTATACAGACGGAGCAAAACGGTATTGCGGCTACCGAAGCCTTTCAACTGCGCTCTCTACTGAAGTTTGGTAGAGGGCGAACATTCGTACTCGTACTTGCTCGGCATTGAACATTTACGCGCTCTTTTCACGAGCGTGGTGTAGGCGTACGCTGTTAAGGGGCGAGCGCATAGAGGACGCAACCATACATCGTAGAAGGCATCAAGCGTTCAGTTCTGCAAAAAGACAAAAGCTTTGTGCGCTTATATAGATGAATTAAGAGTTGGAGTTTCACTGCTTTCGACACCCCGACGAAACGCTATAGCCTTCCCTGCGAATCAGGATGTTTTTTTAATGCTCCTCCGAATTCATGTATTTTTCGAGAACCGAACGCTCGCCCAAAACAACACGACGCACTGTTGACGTTATAAAGCCGACTAACAACGAACATTCATTCGTTGCGAAGTTGGAATTTCACATGTGTATGATGACGACAGGGCCAAATCACTGTCCCCGAAACTATACATGTGCCCTTTAGGTGTCATTTCAAAATGAATATATATTTTTTCGTCGATGACATCAATGTCACTAACGCACAGGATCATGCTTGCCCCCGTTGCGCTCTATAGGCACATGTTTAGCCCTATTACAACGCGCACGTAAGGCGTGCATGCTAAAGTGCATGCTCATGCACGCTGTGAGCGCCATGTATCAAACAGCGCGCTCTGCATGGTATAGGTGTCTGGAAGCTTTGGGTTAAATGATCTTGCAGTGTCCGGGCTTCAGCTCTGGTGTGCACGACGAAGAGCAGTTGCCGCGCCTTCTTGCGTACATACGCTCCAATCCGTCAACTTAAACACCCGTCGTCGTACGAGACATTTTAGCCGTAATGCGCTCAACGGATAGCTAAACGCACATAGCGTCCGCGCAGCAATGACCTTATCGTGCATAATAGACATACATAATAGACTATTTGGTAAAAGCGTTTGTACAAGTTTATGTCTCACTTTTACCTAATTCGCACCTGTCAGTCAGACAGGGATGGCCTTTGTTGCTCATTCATTACTTTTCAGGGCATCGCGCGTGATGACCGAACCGGAAATCTGTGCTAGTCGCAAAGGACTTTGCTGTATGATTACTGTCTGTCTTAGACCGGTACCTTGGTTGCCATCTCAGTGGCTATCATGACCGGTGACTAGACCCTACACGAGGGAACAGTCACTTGCATGCGAAACCAGCTTTGCGCGCATCCGCGCCCATCCGGGCATATGCGTGCGCCCGTTGGTATCGTAATTTTCATGGCATCTGTACATTTATGATGTATTTATGCGAGGCGAAAATGGCGTAACTGTAATTATAATTAGAGCTCTGAAAAATGTAGTGCATTCGGCCCTCTGCTACGGTGTTTCCATGCGGGCGGCTCTTCATTTCCGTTACCATGTTGCAACGTCTCATAAAGCGTGTGAGCATCAACGGAGACCCCTGTACAAAGCACGACTGTGGGACGGAACCAAGCGCCAAAATTTACAAAGCTTTGGGATCATAAGATCGTTTGCTGGCTGGTCGGCCGCATTCATTAATAATATGCTGGCTGTCAGTATTGGTTCTTACGAAATTAACTAACATATGAACTTTTCGCGAACACGGACCCAGTTTTCCATTATATTTAGCAGCGGTCGCACACGGGCCTCCCTCTTCGCTTTCGCATGGTTTCTCTTCAAGAATAAGATGTTTGTTCTGAACTGGGAGCACAGTAACTGACGAGGGCGCATGCAATAGAGGGAATACAGTATATTTGTAGATTTGATGTAGCATGCCCGGCTGCGACAGATATCGGTGATCAGGAAGACGTGACCTGTGCAATCCGTTGACATCTACGCGGCAAGAATAAGCAAGAAGGTAAAGGGTGAAAACAAGCAAAAAAGATAAATTGGTTACTGACACTGGGCTTTTCATAAATTAGGTAGTGATACAAAATTACAAAGTGATCCTTCGCACTCTTCCCCTAAACAAAAGAACGCTTCAATCATTTTTGCGCCTTTCACGTCTAGTCTGCAACATCTTATTTCGTATTGTTAGGGATAACCGGAAATGGCACGCATTAGAAATATTGAAGTCGGAACAGACTACAGCCGTGCGGCGTTTCACTGGGATGGAAAAAAAAAGAATAATGACTGCTGCCAAATTTACGCGCTTTCTTCATCTCTAGTCGCGCTTATACGTACTTCTCTATCTCGTGATGCATCAACAGCTGCATGCTTACCAAAGTGTGAGGTGAAAGGCTTTTATCCGTTGCCCTCTTCCTGCTCCACATTACAACGTTTAAACCCTGCGGCTTTTAGTTAAGGTACAGTCAGAAAAACCACTCAGCATGTACCGTTACCACCCTATGGCAATCTTGGTGCCACCCTTTCCGTACGTTAGCGGTACACATGCGCACGCACAAACTGCGTGTATATGTGCCGTGCAAGCACGGTAGCAGTTTAGCGGTACTGTGGTAATCAAGGTAACTTAATTGCGGAGTTTAGCGTCCGGAAACTGCACAGCGTGCTATGAGGCCTGGACGCCGCATATTGGAGGACTCTGGATTAACTTGGCGGTCCAGTTACTCTTTTAAGAAACCGCTGTTTTATGCCTTGAAGCACGAAAGTAGCTGGAACGCCAATGCATTTCGTCGGACACTTCGAAAATTAATATCGCGCAACTGGTACTGTCGAGAGAATTCGTTCCAAGTGAATGCGCCGTGCGAACTCAGCGGCTACAATTCGTAGATTGAAAGATGTGGCGTAAAGTAATTAATTGAAAAGTCAATTAGCGTAATTATGCTAATCATTCAATTGAATATTTTGATTTCTCGTAGAAGTAACGGTTGCCTCATCGAGTAATTTAGATCAAGGGTTAGCATTGCGCTATCTGCCATAGGCAAGCTTTAGGAAATTCGGCGCAGCTAAAAAAAAAAAAAAAGAAAAAGACACCTGTGTACACACACACGCCCGTTTCTGCATTGCGCCCCCACCGGAATTGCCCGGAATCGAACCGGCGACTTCGTGCTGCAGAGCAGCGGCGCGCCTTCACCCCTGAGCCACAGCGGCGGGTAAAGGTAGGAATGGTTCGCAAAATATTTACATGAAAAAGCATATTTAACAAATGATAAAAGGAAGCTTTGGTACAGCGCACGCCTCTTGCTCAGCGGAATGACGAGATATGACGAGCCTCCATGGAGGCGACTGCGCTGCCTATATATCCCACATGGGCGCTCCTGACTCGTTGATGAAGGCTGTTGGGCTTTATAGATTGGCCATCTTCGAAGGGGTGAGACAAAATTAAGAGGCAAAAAAAAAAAAAAGCAACGGCCGAAAATAAGAAAACGAGGGCTCTTTATTGTCTGTTTCTCCTCGTACGCTGTCTTTTACTGCGCTTAATTTCGTCTCAGCTCCGGCCTCGGTCTTTTTTTTTTCTTTTTTCGCTCTAACAAAAACTACGGCACTGGTACCACGCATTCGAAGGTTGTCGATAATTTGGCCGACGAGGCTGTACAACAGTGCGCTGCTAATAAGGAGTTTTATTAAGAGGAGCGCGAGAGCATAGAACATGCTTTAAATGTGGGCGCAAGGAAGACCACGCGGAAAGAAGGGACAGAAAGCGAGTTGCGGCTCTCAGAGTTGTCGTCCGCTTAGTTTTTCTTGCGCCAGAACCACATTTCAAACATGGATCAACTAGCCCAACATCGCATCCTGCTTATAACATGTGCTGAGGGCCACGGCTGCCAGCATGCGCCGGACGTTAACCACTAAGGGGCATAAAGCTCTAGAACAGCATTTCTCCTTCACGTTCCAACCGCAAAGGTTTAGTGACCGAAGCGCGCCAAGCCATATTTTGTCAAGTTCGCAATGCCATATACGCTGGCCTTATAAGGAAGAAAAGAAGAATGTCATGTTGCCATGACACATTTATTACTGCTTTATTGTATACATGGTGCTAGCATTTGTCGCTCTTGATATTTCCCTCCGAGTCGGGATCGCGTACGTCCAATTGTTTGAACCAAGGCTATCTACTATATTGGAAATTGCTGTCGAGTTTTTTGTGAAAATAGGTCCCCTTAAACTTGGGAACGGCCAGAATCGTTGAACGATTCAGGCCACACCTAATTGATGAACTTTGAGCAACTTGAGTGCAATCGTCGATTGATTCTCTCTGCTCGTACATTGTTAGCCAGCGGAGATGAGTTCAAGTCAGAGGCTCGATGCAGCGTATGCATCAGTTGCGCCGCTGAACGCACCTTACACTGGAATATTCAAGGCCATATTTCCACGTTTCGATATGAAGAATCATTCGAAAGAGCTGAGTTACGTATAAGTATGTCCAACTGGGCGCTTTTTATGTTTTTTTTTTTCTCGCGAGAGTTTATCTTCAGCGGCCGGCACCTCCTCTGTTGTCTCCGTCACTGCCCGACTGACTGGCCGGCGTCGGCTCTTCAGCGGCAGTCACATGGAACCTGGAAACCGTGTTCTGTGTGTTTGCCGTTTCGAGCACGACAATATCATATTTAGGGCGGCGCCACCAAGCGAAGATTGCGTCGTCAGTATACATGAACGTGGTTAGACGCCCTAACGTGCTTGCCGCATTGTGAACACTCCTCGCGCACGAAGGACATATAGTCAGTATGCGTGCTCCTTTGCGCAGCGATGCACTGTGAGCCCACTCAGAATCCAAACAAAGTCAGTGAAGTCCAGCGCAAGTCTTGCATTCTGAAGCCGCACTTGTGGGTCGGCACCTGGGGTCGAACGCATGTCCCATAATCTATACGCGCAGATCGGCAACCCTCTATGTGCATTGCGCGATGTGGAGCGCGAGAAAAAAAAAAAAGAAAAAAAGCATCCTCGTTTGCGCATTGCATTTCGGGAGCAACAGCAAACACTGCGCTCATACAGAAATAGCTGACGCTTTCCAAATGTTGGGAAATCAGAGTGACTGCTGTCTGCGCAGTCAACGACGAGCAGGTGAATGTTCACTGTGAAGTGGCGGACAGATAAGTACTCAATAGTTCCGCGAAAAGAACAGCGATCATCGGAGTTCTCACAGGACCCCGACAGTCGACAAGTCTCTCTCATCACTGCATCCTTATAATGACTACAGCGGAGGTGACATCTAGGGAATCGGCGTGAGTCCCGTAGCCTGCCGCATGCCACGGCCTCCCGGAAGTTTATGTTTGCAGTTCCAGCTGGCTGTTTTCCCGCGTAATCGCAATGCTTCCAAGTCACCTTGACGCGCAGATGTATGGAAACCGTCACGTAGTGTATGGTTCACATACATGAAATAAAGAAGCATTTTGACGCTTAGGCCTACTTCCGTATGTGAGATAGACCTACAGTTTTTGTCAATTTGCTCCCCTCGTGTGACTACTTACGAGGCTTTGCATGGATATGGACCGCTGCAAGACATACTTATAGATCGTATTTTGATGTAGCTTGCCATGGGGGAGCTATTGAGAATATGTTCGGGAAATTATCTCTATCTTCTTTCTTTCATCAATTCTCTCTCTCTCTCTCTGTATATATATATATATATATATATATATATATATATATATATATATATATATGTGTGTGTGTGTGTGTGTGTGTGTGTGTGTGTGTGTGTGTGTGTGTGTGTGTGTGTGTGTGTGTGTGTGTGTGTGTGTGTGTGTGTGTGTGTGTGTGTGTGTGTGTGTGTGTGTGTATAAACGAGAAGAAAGGGGGTTAGCAGAGGGGTCCGATTTTTATTAGTCATATCATCAGAAGCCAACAAACACTGAAACCAAGGACAACATAGGGGAAATTACTTCTGCTTAATAAATGAAATAAAGAAACGATAAATTAATGCAAATTAAAGTGGATGAAAAAACTACTTGCCGCAGGTGGGAACCGAACCCACATGCGAAGGTTGTGGGTTTGTTTATTCTGGTTTATCCTGGTTTGTTTTATTCTTTTTAGTTCTGACGCTTTAAAGGCCACCTGCTCTTCAAGCTTACACTATATTATTTTACTTAATTGTGCATTTATGTGACCACCTTCATTTTGTTGTAGCACTGAAGCTCACCTGTGGAGCGTTGTAAAACTTGCACGGGATGCTTTAGTTCGCTTTTATTACGTTATCTGAGCAAAAAAAAAAAATGCAAGAAAAATGCAATATACAGATGTGCCACAAGGTATATTGGTGGTTCTCAAACATATTAAAGCAGCGATGTGAACTAATGCGCAGCGTTGAAGCTGTTCAGGAAACTCAAGATAATGTGACATTCTGTGTGCTTGTATACAGGGTGTTTCACGTACCTTGTGCCAAGGGATATAAAAAAGGAAGAAAAGAGTGGTTAGCCGCAGCTGAATGAAACTATTGGCATATGGTTTACCGTCACGTAGCGCTCCTTAGAGTACTTATTTTATATTTCGCCTAATTAGTGAATTATCTAAGATGAGTTACGCAAAATTTTTATTATTCACTTAAGGGCAAAGTGAATTGCGTTGTGTTGTTGAGGGGGTTCGGAAACGACCGATCCAATTTTTTTGTGGCAATCTACATGCTGTGTGACGATCTTTTTCGGCGTTTAAAGAAAGCCAACGAAATATGAAATAAAACCACGTGACTGCGCTAGTGCGCTATCGTATTGCAGCGATATCAACTGTGGGTCGAGCCTATCGCTTATAAGGGACGACGGCGCTTCCTTTTCCGTGTGCCACCGTCAAAGATGCTGACGCACGGTGAAGCCGATGGCTAGACTCGCGGCAGCTCACTTCTCCACGGACCGCGCGCGAGCGGTTCTTTCGCAGGAATCACGATTGAGGGCGCTGCAATACGATAGCGCACGAGCGCAGTCACGTGGTTTTATTTCATATTTCGCGGGCTTTCTTTAAACGCCGTAAAAAAAAAATGGCCACGCAGCATGTACACCCGTGAGCAAAAGTACACGGACCACAGGGTCGCCACAAAAACTAAATTTCTTTGTAACTAACATGCATAAACTGAAATTGTCGACTACACTGGAAAGTTGACGACGTCAAATTTCGACTGCAGTGCTCAATTCGAAGCTGCATTCACAGACAGAGGAAAAAATCGGCCTTATCAGGCAATGCCTGCTCCGTATACTTTAGCTAACGGCTGTACGTTGCGACAAAAAAAAATGAATGATCGCTTCTGGACCCCCTCTACAGAGAGAGAGAGAGAGAGAGAGAGAGAGAGAGAGAGAGAAGGGATGAAGGAAAGGCAGAGGGTTTAACCAGATAGAGTCTAGTTTGCTATCCTACACGTGAGGAGGGTAATGAGGGAGTGAAAACTCCTCTACAACGCAACGATACGCACTTCGGCCCAAAGGGAACATTAAAAATTTTGCATAATTCACCTTAGTTAATTACCTAATTAAGCGGAATGTAAAAGATACTCTAAGGAGTGCCACATGACGGCAAACCATATGCCGTTGGTTTCTTTCAGCTGCGGCTAACGACATCTTTCTTTAAATCCTTGGCACAAGTTACGTGAAACACCCTGTATAGTCAGAGTAAGCGATTGGCGCACATTGGACCTCAAACGCCTTATAAGATACAAAATCACTCAGCCCGCATGAAAGAATCCAGCATAATGCCTCTGAAGACCAGTGTCAGAGGAATGGTCAGTATGGCGGGAGAAAGAGGAAGACAGGAACAGTGAACGTTGTGGAGTTCTTCATCATCATCATCATCATCATCATCATCATCATCATCATCATCATCATCATCATCATCATCATCATTATTATTATTATTATTTTTTTATTAATTTTGCTTAGTTTTCACCCTTCTCTACAGCTACACCAGCACTGTGTATGAATTCAGGGACCTAAGGGGCTGAGTCGTGCTCCTCAAAAAGGCCGGAGGAAATAGCGACTGTTTGCCGCCGCAGTGTCCCTCTTTCACATTAATAAACTTGAATTCGCTGCCGCCGTTTCGATTCCCTGGTGAACAGATGTCTCGAGAACGGTGGTCGATCGCAGAGATAAGACGTAGCGGTGGGCATATCTTGTACGCAACAGGGCATATCTTGTACAGACACGCGCGCACCCGACGCGTGGGCGACTCGCGAAGCGTGAACTTTGACGACGAATATCGCGTCGCAAGACTCGAGAAGCCGCATTACGTCAAGCGCTCTTCCGCGAATTGTACGCCCCAATCAAAATTGAATCGAAAGCTGTTCTCGCACGATGTATGCGGTGCCAGCCAACTACGACGTTCCGCGCGCCAGAAGCCAGCGGCCACGTGTACATGCGCAAACCGCGGGGCCGGGTGAGCTCCGAAAGGTCATTTCATCCAGATGAAGACAACTTCCACCCGGAACACTTCGTGTTACGAAAGCCTCGGGGGCCAAGTGTTTACTTGCCAGATTCTGACGTGATTATTCATTTCAACAATTCGAGCGCAAGCAACAGCTTCCTTTCGTGCGATAGTGAAAGCGCACCGGCCGCATGCATGTGTCACCGCGGCGGTTGACACGATGTCTTCAGCAGATGTTTCAATTCCGGTACCGGCTGCAATTCTGCAACATGTTCACGCGGCATCATGGCGTCGGCAATTCTATGTACAAGAAGCCATGAGGGTGTCGTGACCCTAATTCGCCTCCCGTGGATAAGCTTTTGTCGTTGCTGAAGGCAAGCGTGATGGACAAGTCACATCGCTAGTGCGCGCCGTTTGAGGTGGAGGCAGCTGCAGTGTTTCAACAGGGCTACATGCATGCCATATTGCTTTGTAATAATTCTTTTTTTTTTATTACGCTTCGCCGCTTTATCCCTCCTCCGTCGTGTGCGAGGAGGAATATATATGGCTCCTCAGGCGAGCATATGGTTTTCGCAGCTATTGGTATAATTGCATTGAAATATACGTTCTTCTTTCTCTCTCTCGGCAGAGCTGTCGTAGAAACCGCTGGTGCCAGGAAATAAAAAAAAAAGCTTCAGAGACGACGGTACACGCGGTGATCATATTTAAGTTTTCCGCAATTTTTTAAAATATCGCCTGTCGCAGATGGCATAATTCTAGTCACTGAACTAAATTATTCAGAGAGGCAGACATTACTTGCACGGTAAATCAAGAGACATATTCTACGAATTATTTACTTCTTGGCGCATATGGCAATTTACGAATTTTAGCTGCTGAGCTTGCAAAGCGTATCCAATTACAATTAATTTCCATAGTGACATCAGTTTGGAGATATGCGCCATCAAACTCGCCGTGAAAATGCACTATTGTTCCCACTCACATTTTTTTAACAAAACACTCTAAAAGCAACTGGAACGCCCATGTGTTTCATCCCCCAGTTTGCATGGGACGAAATACATGGGAGTGGGTTCGAGATCGACTTCTACCAAAGGTAGTGGGTTCGAGTGCCTTAACTCTATCTTGATTAACTGTGCCGCACTTAACTTCCCCTTAACTAACACCCCAGATCATGGGTTCGACTCCCACCAAACGTCGAGGGTTCGATTACTTTTTGGACCATCGGTGATCACGCCAACGCCTATTAATATGTCGAATTTTCCGCCTCATGAGCCATATAATGCTTTCGCATTAATATCTCGAAACTGGTGTCACACTGGAAACTCATTTCAAGCGGATACGTCTTGCAAACTCAACGGCTACAATCCGTAAATTGCAATATGTACCATAAAGTAATTAATTAAGGTGTTAAATAGTGCATTCGTCTTACTTAGTTGAAAATAGGTTTTCAATTCTCGTGCTAGTAATGTCCGCCTTTTGGAATAATTCAGCTCAGGACCAAGGACAACGCTATCTACCTCAGGCGAAATTTAAAGATTCCGTAAAACTGAATAACGATCACCCCGTCTATTGTTCTTGCCAATCTGGCAGCTGCATACCATCGAATAACCAACTGAATTTGGTTCTCTTCTCTCCCTTGTCACGGTCCGCAAACCGGCGTGAAATGCGACTAACGAAATGCAAACGATGAGGAGTCACGGGTGGAGCTCGTCGCATGCACTCCGGGGCGATGGGAAAGTTCTCGATTGCCATAGCCTGTACTTGACGCAGTGCGCTCGTATTTAGCAAACTCGCGCTGTTGATATCAGAGGCCGGGAATTTCGCTCAACTGCTTCTAACTTCTCAAAACGATAGCTTTCTCTAGTAAAGTCGCGTTGACGTTCGCCAACCACTTACAATTACTGGATCGAAAGAACAAAACATGGCGCTAATGACTTTATCGTTTCTGAAATGCTAATTGACTTGCATCGGTACACTCTGCGAACCGGGCCCCGCAACGAAAACTTGGCCTCAACGCTGAAAAAAGGTGATGACGTGCGGAAGAAAGAAAAAATGGCGCAAGAGGACTGAACGCGTTTTTGAGAGTTTAAAATTTATCTATTCAGGTGCTGACAGCTAGTGAATTGTGGGTACTTCAGCGGAAGTCACTTTTGTATCCTGCGAGTGTGATAATAAAACAAAACCTGTCAAAGATAATGACATGTGGAAAAAGCCCGCTGTAACAGCACTGCGCATTGCGAACGTAAGTATTGCATCGGAATCCTCCGCAAAACATGTTCTGGCTTCTGAAGAGTGCCCTTCTTTCATCGTCAACTGGCGATAAACTGTAACTACACAGCAGCCGCCACATTGTCTCGGTGCTCGAATGTCGGTGATTGGTACCTAAACCACCTGGCCTGATCGTTTAGACGTGCTCCATTTTTGTAACGCTGCGCTGTTCAGATAGCTGTCAGGTAGTATAGGCAAGAGCTTTCTTTACTTCCAACACGACGCGTGACGTATAATAGGCAGGACTTTTGGGATTTCTTTTTGAAAAAGTGAATATTTAAAAGAAACAAATAGAGGAAATGATGCCAGGTTTGTTGCTACAATTGACACAAGTGCACTGTCAGATTGAAAAGCGACGGAACTTTTCAGTTTTATGTACAGAAGAAAAAAAGAAAAGGTGAGAATAAGGAGTGCGGCTTGTAACACATGGTGCTTGGGGTCACGCGTGCCCATGTGGAACACGTGCCCATGTGGAACTGGCAACGTTTGTCGACACTCTCAACAAGTACGTGGGACTCGTATAGGACGCATTTACTTGGCCCTCCCTTCTTCTTCCGCGTTTCCGTAACTCATTTACGGACTGTGATGAATGAGCTCACCTCTCTCTCTCTCTCTCTCTCTCTCACTTTTCCTTAAATACAGTTTTTCGCCTAACGGCCGTGGAACGTGCTCCCCTCTATCATTGAGACGCATCAACGAATGATGGCTTTCAGCTTTCATACCACTTATGGAATAGCGCGCATCGTTAGGCCATAAGAAAGCGCGATGTATACGTCACGAAGGACTGGAACGGAGAATAATGGCTAACAAAGGTGTTGTGAACTCTTTGACAAAATGGCGCTATCGTGTTATTGCTCTCATTATATATATATATATATATATATATACACTTCGTTGTCAATAGTTGTAGACAACGTCGACGTTGTCTACAGCTATTGACAACGAAGTGTGCGGCAAGGTTAACGGCGTGTTTCTGAGTCTAATTCTGTGCTCCTCTTCACGTCTTGTTAGTACTTGTGGAAAAAAAAAAAAAACTTTTTTTTTTTACGAAAGCGAATTCATGCACAACCCGCAATGCGCAGTACCAGCCCCTCGGTTTCTGGCTATCCGTTAAGTTCCGAAAAATTCTGATCATTTTACTTGCGTGGACAGCACGAACGCTTACGGACTCCTCAAAATAACTTTCAGGATATGCTGTCTTCTTTAAAGGTATCGCGCGGAAAGAGCCAGTAGCGGTGTCGCGCTGCATAAAACGTACTACGGATCGGCGAAAATGATGCCGCGAGATCGAACGCGAACCGCGTGTTTCGCTGACCACTGCTACAGTACTAGGTCCTCCATTTTAGAGGCACAATGCTGCGCTTCTTCCGGGTTATCCATTTTTACAGCGATGCTGTACGTGGCTAGCCGATCCGTCCGTCCGTCCGTCCGTCGCCTGCACGCCGAAAACTCCCCCGGCGCAACCCCATGTGTAGGCACGAAAAAGAAGAAAGAGAGAGAGAGAAAGACACGCCATTGGCTGCACCAGCTGTGACGTCATTGCTCACCGTCGCAGCCGAGCGTGCACGCAACAGTTTCTCTGTGGCTCCAAAATGGGTAGGCCGCGCATCACACGTACTCATCATACGTAGGAGAGGCAGCTTTCGATCAGCAATGCTGCGAGCACAAGCGGGAACGAGCTCGTCTACGCCATGCTGCAGCCCGGGCACGGGAACAGGCTCGTGCAGCCGAGCGCAACCAGCTACTGCGTACCGAGGATCCGGCGGCCTACCAATCCGTCGTTGAATGCGTTGAATGAAGCGTCGGGATTAACCCAGTGATAAACACCGGGGCCACACGTTTCAACTTCGCTGGTTAACCATCTGTACGGCGTGCTTGGGGCGCTGATTTTTTTTTTTCTCCCACGTTTCACAATTATCGACGGCTATCGTGATGTAGAAATGCCTTCCGACAATCCAAACGTGCGTGCACCCCTCCTGAACGAGTTAGGAAGAACATGGTGGACGAGACTGGCGGAGAGAAGGAGGAGGCACGGGCAAGCAGGAAGATAACGCCACTTAGCCAAGGAAACAAGCATATCGAGGGAATTCAGTTGATATGAAATGTCTTACTACTATGAATCATCCGCCGCGATAGCCCATTGGTTATGGCGTCGCGCTGCTGTCAAAATGATACCGGAGTTCACCCCCCCCCCCCCCCCCACTGCCCTTCAGCATGCCTCATAACCACATATCGCTGTTTTCGCGCGCAAAACCGCAGAATTTCATTAATTTTAACATACCCCGAGTCGCACTGTTCAGGTGACATAAGCAGGAGCATTGACACGTAAGCAGTAACGCAGATTACATAGGTCTGCGTGCGTTTCTTTTTGTGAGTCTGGGCTCCTGCATGTACCACTTGAGTTTAGTTCATTGGCCTCCGCCGACTTCCTTTAGCGCGGCCATGTTATAGTGAGTATCAGTGAGTGAGTAAAGTATCCATGTGAAGCAGAACCCATTATGCAACGAGTCCTTTTCACCTGGAATATTCTCCCAGCTATACTTAATAATAATAATAATAATAATAATAATAATAATAATAATAATAATAATAATAATAATAATAATAATAATAATAATAATAATAATAATAATAATACCCTGTCAATCATCGGCACCGCTCGTAAAGTATCCATGTCATTCATGTACTTTGCGCGTGAATGACACGATGCGTAACAGAAGCGGTTAACTTACGATCGCAATAGCTTGGAGAAGCGTCCGTTTCTACGGATGCAAATATGTCTCGTTCCTTCTTAGTTTATATATATATATATATATATATATATATATATATATATATATATATATATATATATATATATATATATATATATATATATATATATATATACTTGTGCACCGCTCAAGATGCAGACTTCCACGGAACACATGGGCTGCAGTTCCAGGAAACATATGAGGCCGATTAGAGTATAAAGAAGTTTCATGTATTCATTCTTATCGCGCTGATACTACAACACTTTTGTCGGGTTCCGTAAGCTCGCATGGTCACTTTGAAGAGTTCTATTGCAGGAATCACCGGCTGGGTGAACTTCTTCCCGCAAGCGGCAAGAATGTCGATATGCAGGTCGCGTCCTTCCACTGAGTCCTTTCTTTTGCCGTTTCCGCAACGCGATAGGACGCCATCCGCCGCCATGCATGAGAGTGCTCAGAGGGGAAATTTCTCTCAAGGGATGCGAGTGATGGCTCTTACTGTGCGTTCATTAAACTTTGCTTTGAGTAGCCATTGTCATGTCTGCAGGCAAGGTGAGTTCGTTGGAGAACCAGCGGGTTTGCGGCAGCAGCTAATGCACCACCATCAGCTCAGCCACGAATAAACTACAGAGAAACGGGAAAGGACGGTTGGGAACTGACTGCTGTCTGGCACCATTGTCTTCCCTGTTGATATTAGCATTTAAAAGTTTGCAGGTGGCTCTGAGAGGCAAAACTGTTCAACAACTTACCGAACAGGCGTGCATGGAGAACGTACCAGGGAAGCGTCTAAACACAGCATGGAGCTGGAAGATCCTTTGGTAGAAAAAAAAGATAGCAAAGGCAATCGCACTGACTTGAACGATTCTTCTCGCTATGAACTCACTAATTGCGACACAGCAGATTGTCGCAGTATACAGGCAGTATCAAGTACACCGCCATCATTTCAACAGCCACTTGTTTTCGATGTACACAATGTCGCCTTCTGCTATACCGCACGTACTATATTGCCTGTTGTGGATTCCAACATACGCTACCGCTCTGAAATCCCAATTTTCTAAAAGAAAGAAAGAAAGAAAGAAAACGAACGAAACGCCACTGGCGACGCAGTCGTGCGGCGATAGCTATAAGTGGGTATAGCGCGTGCTGATCCTAATTGCACATTGCAGCAACAACGTGAGATAGATTCCCAGTCCCGCTGGGGGGAAACAAGAATGGGATAATAAGGAGTTTCAGAAATAGCGTATCAAAATAACGTGAACTCGCGTTCAGTCGTTTCGTACTCGCTTTGCGTTCTTTTGTAACACGGCCGATAGCGTCCCTCAAGTTGACGTTCTCAGTTTCTAGGGCTCTCTAACGATGTTGGGAAGACGAGAGGGTAACAGAAAGGACAGGCGGACATGGGGAAACCGCAGTTTCAAGATCCAGAAGTCACGTCGCATGCAGGAAAAAAGAAAAGAGAAGAATTCGGGTAAGAAATATTTCTCGTTATGATGGGAAATGGCTCGTATGTTAGCCCCCATGTTTTAAGCTTACAATAGCCGGCTTCCGACTACATACTCGCGTTGCATCGTTCGTCAATTACAGACGCCGCCGCAGTGACTGCGCGCCCGCGGTGTCGGAGCCGAAGTCGGTCGCTGCCGCGTTCGCGCGCGCTCCGTTATTTCCGACGGAATTTCGCTGCGCGCGTAAATCACGCCGTGTACACGAAGGAAGCCTCTTTCCACAACACTTTAAACGTGGCAATATCCCCCCCCCCCTCATCATTGTAACTAAGTTAGCGCGGCTGCGCCGTTCTCACGTTATACACATTGTTTTCAGGCCGATGAGAGCTGCATGCGCACCGATGAAGCGCGGCCATCTGGGAAATGAGCCGGTGTCTCTCCGGACGGGCTCTGAATGGCGCACCGCGTATGGCTCATTGTCGCGTGGGCTGCGTAGGCACAGCGAACCGCTCTCGGGTCGCAACAGCTGCCCGATGGTAGCCGCGCTCTGCCAGCCGCCGATATATCCACGTGTGCGCACCCTCGGCGCGAGGCAACGTACGCTCCCACGTGGCTACACATTTATACACTGTGCTTACCGCTTTGCACTGTCGCGGTGAAGGCGGACGCCGAACTTCTTTTTACCATGTGAATTTACAAGAAAAAGCATAGTTATTGAAACTTCGTCTCCTCGCGTCACGGTAACGGGAAGCTGAGCTCACTCACTGAGTGTGCGTAAACAAAACTTGCCGAGTGTGAGCATATAGAGCACCGCCGAACATTTATGCGTTGTGGCAAGAAGGTTTGCATTTACAAAGTTCGATGATAGGATGCAATGAACATCCGGTACTTGCACATGCATGTATAGGCCTATAGGGGCTGAAATTTACTACATATACCAGTAGTGAAGCAATGAAAGGGGCTAGTTGGTGAACGTTCATGGTCATATTGCGCTCAGTTTTACACAGACGATATTGAGTGAAGGACGGACGCGGACGGGATGTGGACGTCCGTCCACGTCGCGTCCTTCACTCAATATCGTCTGTGTAAAACTGAGCGCAATATGACCATGAATATACCAGTAGCGTTGAATTCTGGGGTTTTACGGGCCGAAACCACGATTTGATTATGAGGCACGCCGTAGTGGAGAATGTGGGTTGATTTTGACTTCCAGGGGATCTATAACGTGACACAGGCGTTTTAGCATTTTGCCACTGTCGAAATGCGGCCTCCGCGGCCGGGATTCGATCCCGCGACCTCGTGCTTAGCAGCGCAACGCCACAGCCGCTAAGCCGCCGCGGCGGCTACATCAGTAGCGTTACGCACATGCGCGTGAAAGTTTGTATGCATCAGCCCGTAAAAGTCTCATCTCATGCCACAGCATAAAATTTAGGTGCTATTTTTGTGATACACAGGTCTTTAGCGCACCGACTTGCTGAGAAAAAAATAATCAAGCGTGAGTTTGTCGAATTGTGCTCCATCAAAGGGACGCCGGCTCTTGAAAAGAGCAACGAATTGAACTAGAGCGTGGAGAAGTCGCAGTAATATGTGAGGAGACGTAGGCATACAGCTTCAATCCCACTTGCATAATTGCGCTTGAACTGTGCGCTCCCGCATGCGGTCGCTCGTCTGGGAGCACCTATATGGGCTCGCGATAGCATCCTGCAGCACGTGTCGCAAATCTGGGTCCATATGGCATCCTCAATAGGGGGCTGTGCCGTGCCCTCGCTGTTTTTTAGACCTTGCCACGCGAGTCCGGCACAAACGTATGGCGCGCACTGGACGATCCGATTGATTGCCTGCGGACGAAACTCGTCGTCTGAATGAGGCCATGCATTTCGCGTCCGCACCTTACCGAAGCCCTGACAGCAGTCATGCCGAGAGCGTTGCTTCTCCCTGTCACTCGGAATAGAGCCCGCTTGACTTTCCCTGCAGACGTGATCGTTATGAGCGCGTTGGAAATTTCGGATTACTAAGTCGAAAAACGGCCAAAGTTATTCGACAGTAAATAAATGACATTTCAGTCCTCCGCTTGTTTGCTACATGACGATGATACTGCGACCAGCAAATGAAGGGTATTTTGAGTCTTCAGCGCTCGTAATTGTCACAAACGGTTTTTCTTTCTTTTTCTCTGCCTTTCTTCTACACACTTTACCACAGGTGGTCTAAAATATATCCAATGTCAGTTTTCAAATTACTCAGACAAGCTTCGATCTCGTAAGAAAAGCTGAGGCGCATTTTCTAAGCAAGGAGGCTAGAGCAGGAGTATACTTTTTACAGAAGCTATATACAGTGGCAACGAAAAACATTAGCGACCAGAGCGGCCAAATTGCGGTGCACGCGCGCGGCTCTACTGTGCAAAAATATGCAAGGGCACAGAGTGTGCCAGACTCTTCCTATGTTTTTGTGATCGTCGTGACGTGGAACGCGACGTTGTTCGGACAGTGTTAAACCGGTTGGATCATACTGACTTTTTTGACAGATAAAGGCACAGGCTTACAAAGCAACGTGGGCATTAAAACAACATACAGGCTTACAAAGCAACGTGGGCATTACGGCAGGTTATTAAATGGGCTCGCCTCGGTGACCGACTGTAGGCGTAAGGGAAGGGCCTACGTGCTCGCGCTGCTAGTGCCTCGCTCCCTTTTTTTGTTGTATATAGGCACCCGAGGCGCATTTTTGCCGTCGGCGTCGCCGTGATGTTTCGTATAAAGCCCAAGGGCGATAACTTCGTCGCAGCGCGTCGTAAGCTGTATGTGCTAGCGAAAGAACGTGAGGGAAGGAGACGATCGCGACTCAATCTGGCGCGCGCGAAAGAGGAAGCGGAGAGCAAACGCGCCGTCTTCCGTCGCGCGAAAGGCCGTGGGTAGATGGTGGGGAGGGGGGGGGGGGCGGCGTTGTGCTCCGGCAGCAACTGCGCATTTCGCGACCGGAAGCAAGTGGAACTGACGACCGCTGCCCAATCTCGCGCGCCATATATATGGTGGAAAGCGGAGAGGCAGCGTGGGAGGGAGGGGGAGCGCTTTCGACTGCGCCAAAAGGTGCGTACTTTGCACAGCTGCACGCAGTCGCGTGCGCCGTGTCTTCAAAGGGATCTGCAGCGGGGCTCCTACTTTTGTTCACGCCGCTTTTGCGTTGAAGCTAGAGGCGGCACGAAGCTCGCTTCGCTCGCTGCTGCTGCCGCGCTTGCTGACACCGGCGCTTTGACAGCGAGTATCCGCGCTCAGCGAATGTGATATGCACATGTTCATGTTTGCTTGTGAGCTCTGACATCATGCTTGTTAATTCAGTTAGTAAGCGAATGTTTCCAGGTTTATACGGCCCATAAGATTACTATCCTTACTTCGTATGGCTGCTACTAATTTGCTATCGTAGTCGGTGCTTCTTGGCTTTTTGGGCGAAACTGTGGCCTTTTCTTTCTTGTTTTCATTTCAACCCTGAAGTCCCTCCGTTCCCCAGCATATGTGATAGCAAACTGGATGCTCGCCTGGCTGACGTCCTCACATTTCCCTTCTCATTTTCCTCCTCCATCTTATCTTTGACACCGCTGTGGCACCGCCCTTCTATGCAAAGTAGGCAATGCATATGCGAGGAAAAAACGGCGCCGCCCGAATGCCGACGTTCTGTTAGGTATGCTTTAGTCACTTTCACTTTCCTCTGCTCAGCGTATGATCTTGCGAACAAAAGCTCCGTGGGCGTTACGAAAATGCCTTGAGGCCTGTCTGCTGAGCCTACAGGAGTACTTGCTCAAAGCACTATGTGTAGTAGCAAGGCTCATGTTCAGAGCGAAATACTCGAGAGAGGACGATGCGATTTTTCGGGAACAGGTGCGGCGGCGAGCTATGCAATCTGCGTTTTCTCGCTCTTCAACGGCAGTTTTCCCCTCCCTCTCCCCTCCATCTTAGATTTCCGTGGCCCCGACGTCAAACGACGGATGCGCAGATAGGTATTTTGTGCTGGCAGTTGTTCCCATCGCTGAGTTTGATAGAGACAGATGAGGACGGATGCGCCGCGGGTTTCGCAAATGCGATCAACGGAGGAAAGCGCAGATTCCAGAGATGTCACTTTCGTGTCATTGCCATGAAAATGGCAGCTTACAAAGGCGCTGCACTGTCGTCTCTTGCGACGGCAAGCGATGGGAATCTCGGAGAGGTCCAAAAATGAAGAACTATATAAACTAAACGAAGAAATTCAAAGAAAAGAAAATACAAATGTGTTAGGACTCGTCCGTTTCGGAAACTCCTTTTTTTTTTTTTCAGCCAAGCTGTTAAGGGCTACTTTCCCCACTATTGTGTCTGCGTGTAGAAAAAAGGCCGACGATATTGCAATGCCAGGCCAACCCGCGGCGGAGGTGACGCAAGCCTTAACGCCCCCCATACGTGACCCGATCCCGAACATAGTGCAATGCAGGGCCGGCCCCCGGCGGAGATGCAGTTCGCCATTAAGGGGCGCACATACACAGCTTCGCTTGTAATCGTTCTTCACCGAGTGGAAGAGCACTGAGCTTTTTTTGTTGCTTTTTCTCTACCTATCATTTTGAGATAGGCGGGCCTACTTGTGGACAAGGTTACCATTTTTTATATTTATTAAAGAAGAAAAAGAATATCGCTGTTTGTCTGCGGAAAGCATAAGGCGAGTAATGATAACGAAAATATGGCACTTGAAAGCTAGATAAATATATTCTGAATGGGAAGAATTGGCGACTGAGAAGAGCAAATGTGACCCAGTAATTTTTGTTAATACCACGCACGATCGCATGGCACGATTGTTGGGAAGCTGGTAATGTGTCGTTCTGGTCCTGTCAGGCAGTTCTCTCCCGAAGTCGGCTTGCTCACATTAATAAAATTGGAAGTGGTGGAAGCTCGAAACACATTTTGGCATGCGGCAATATAGCTTTAACAGGTTTGTTTTTTAACAAAATTGAAAGCTATAATTTTTTGGTTCTGCCCCCTTTTTCTATTACCATTATGAGCGAGGTGCGTACTTTGCAACAAGTGCGTACTTTGCACGGCTGCGCGCGGTCGCGTGCGCCGTATCTCGATAGGCATCTGCGGATGGCTCAGACGTTTGTGCGCGCTGTGCTCTCGCCGCTCTTGCGTTGAAGCGATAGGCCGCACGAAGGTCACTTCGCTCGCTGCTGCTGCCATGCTTGCTCGCACCAACGTTTTGACAGCGAGTGTCCGCGCTCATCGAGTGTGATGTGTTCATGTTTGCTTGTACGCGCTGACACTTCGCTTGTTAATTCATTTAGTATACTAAATGAATTAGGCAGTGTAGACATGGAAACATTCGCTTATAAGCGAATGTTTCCATGTTGATACTACCGATAAAATTACTATCCTTACTTGGTCTAGATGTTTACTAATTTGCTATCGCAATCAATGCTTCGCCTTTCGGAAGAAACTGCGACCTTTATTTTTCTCTAACGCTGTCAGACTGAACCAAAAGAATGAGCGCTAAGATTTGACCTTTCGAAACACAAGGATCGTTTCGAGCTCTAAGCACTCAAGGAAGAAACACAGAATATCTGTACATGACTGTGTCTGACAGAGCGAATATAACTCTATCGATAAATCAGTCACGCAATCAATCAATATATTGATGGGGTGATGAAAATGTAATGATCTCTCAGCACATGATACGAAACACACTGATGGATGTGCGCACAAATACACTATAGCGTAAGCCTGACATCAGCTTCACATCTTCAGGGTAGAGCAGTCGGCGCTGTAATGTCATAATCACCTCGCCACATTTCCCATGAGGCAACAAAACCGACTTCCGTAAAACAACGAACGACGCAGAAAGCCTCGTGGTGGCCCATGCTATGGCAGCCCAGGCAGGCGGCTCACGACGCAAACAGCTTCGAGTGAAATGGGACCGCGCGGTGTCTCTGATCGCCGCTATCGCGTGCCGAAAAACCGGCCGTGAATCGTCCGACTACGGCGAGGTACGGAAAGGGAGCGCGATTCATCACTTGCTTGCCGGGTGAACGCGCTATCGCCGCCGAGTAAGAAAGCGCTCTGGCGAGCTTCTTGACGAGAGCGGCCACTAAGCTGCATTGCGCTCAGTTTATACTTCGAGCTTGGGATTACTTAGGTGCGCTCAGTACTGCAGGTCCTAAGCCCTTATCTAGTATACCGAATATGAGCTTTCTTACAGTTATTACTGATCGTGTCTGGTCGTATATACCTTCTCACACTTTATATAAGTAGGATCGAAGGCAAGCATTCGAAGAGGCAAGCTGCGGCTCTGCCTTTACAACTACGAAATGGGTCACTGCCGCGATCAGGCTATGTTGGCAATGTCGCTTGAATAAAACAGAGCATTAGCGCACGGATCACTGACAAAAGAAAAGGACGCAAACACTTGTGTCCGTTCGTTATAATCAGTCCTCTGTCCGCTAGTACGATGTTGTTTACAGTAACTACAAGAAGCAAGCGCATCTCTGTACGATTACCGATTGTTCCCGCTTCTCGCAAATGTAAATTTAAAATAAAATGTACATCATATTCTAAAACTGCACTCAGGTAACTATGTTCATAATGCCTGCAATTTGGGTCCGGTCCCCGGAGGAAGCGCCGAAATCAAATTATATATATATATATATATATATATATATATATATATATATATATATATATATATATATATATATATATATATATATATATTGTAATTTGAATTTGAATTTGAACCACGGATATTCGAAAAGTGGTTAACCGCAACTGAATGAAAACGTCATGTGGCGCTCCTTACCCTATGTTTTCTATTGCGCTTAATTAGTTAACTTAAGTGAGGTCACTTATGCAAAAATTTTAATATTCCCTTTAGGGCCAAGTGTGTTTCGTTACGTTGTAGAGGGCATTTCAAAACGACCGATCCAATTTTTTGTGGCAACGTACACGCTGCGTGGCGATTTTTTTTTTTTTTGCGGCGTTTGAAGAAAGCCGCAAAATATGAAATAAAGCCGCGTGACTGCGCTCCTGCGCTATCGTATTGCAGCGCGCTCGACCGTACATTATGCCTATCGCTTATCAGGGACGACGGCGCATCCTTCCCGTGCGCCAACGTCAAAGATGTTGACGCACTATGAAGCCGATGCCACCATAGAGCCGCGGGGCCGCTCACTTCGCCACGGTCCGCGCGCACGGTTCTTTCGCAGGAACCGCGGTTGAGGGCGCTGCAATACGATAACGCATGAGCGCAGCCACCGTAGTGCTGTTTCATATTTCCCGGCATTTCTTTAAACGCCGGAAAAAAAAAATCGCCACGCAGCATGTACGTTGCGACAAGAAATTGAATGAGTCGTTTTCGAATGCCGTCTACAACGTAACCAAACGCACTTGGCCCTAAAGTGAATATTTAAAACGTTCATAATTTATCTCATTAACCAATTAAGCGTAATAAGAAAACATCCCCAGGAGCGCCACATGACGGCAAACCATACGTCGTGGGTTTCATTGAGTTGCGGTTAACCAATTTTTTTTTTATGGTTGGTGCACGTTACGTGAAACACCCTGTACACGATGTCGCTGGCGATGTCGATTGCTGAAATACGAAGCTTATATTACATTGATTCACAGCCGCCTAAGAGAAGGTGCACTTGCATGTTGCTAAATGACGCGAGCACTATACGTCAGGCGAGTTGGCGCGAACGCGCCAAGTTCTAGGAATACCACCTCTTCCAAGATTGCATATATACCATTAGTCGCTGGGGCTTAACGTTCTTGCGCCCATCAAATAATGAATTCGGCCCAACGAAGCATGCCTGTCATGTCTTGACAAATGCAAATGTAACATCTACAAAGGTCGTCGCGAAGAATGTCTTCCGAAGAAGCTGCGCACACTTCCTGGGAATGTCATTTAGAGCCACGCAGCACTTCCCGCATAATTCCTTCCGCCAGTGTGCACGCCGCCTTGCAAGCGTGGTTGTTCCGGATATACTTGAAGTACATCATCTCGAGCATTTTGACTCCGTGATATTCTTGCAATTGCTGCCGAGATGCTTTCGAGCACGTAACACTTGTAAGCGCAAGCTGCGGCGTCATCCCATGCAAACACATCCGCATCTGTATGCTCATGCGTTTCCGTGCGACCTGTTTATTCTGTTTATATTTCTGTTTGATCCACTTTTCTTTATTTTGCTTCGGTTCCTTTTTTTCCCCTCGCTCGCTCCATATCTCTGGCAAAAGGTGGCGAGGAGGTTAAAAGATATTAGCCGCCTGTAATGAAACCGCATTTATTTCTTAAGTTGGTAGAGATCAATTACAAGCAGTGCGCAAACGGACGACAACGACTAACGAAGAATACGGGAGGAGCGTTGCGTCCGGTGTTCTTACTTCGTCGTTCTGGTCCGTTTTGACGCTGCTAACAATAGATTTATTTATCCTCCTAAGCATTATTTGCCCTAACTGCACTACAAAGAAAAAGAAGTAATTATGCAAAAAAAAAACGACGCAAGGAAGGAAGCGGGTCACACTGGCGAAACAACCACTTAACGATTCGGTGAGGAAAGAATAATATGTCAACACTGTTCTTCTTTAGTAGCGCAGATAAAACTGTTGCTTGTGGAGTACTGGATCGGGACGTTCCGAAAGTAAGTTTCGTCATTTATCCTCACACGGAAGCATTATTGCTAAAAAAATACACCATGGTATCATAAACGATGCACCTTGCACTATTTTTCCACATAGTCGCCACCAACATTGAGACATTTGTCATAGCGTGCAATCAATTTCAAGAAACAACTCTGGTAAAACTCGGTGCCCTGCGATGCAAGGGATTGTCGCACAGCCTGCTCCATCTCAGCATTGTTTTGGAAGTGACGTCCCAAGAGTGCGGCTTTCCATGCAGGGAACAGGGGCCCATTCATACCGGATAACAGCATGCATGCACTTGCATTGCCGACCACTTTGTCAGTACTCGTCAGTCTGCCATCGTGATTCGTACTCGCA
This sequence comes from Dermacentor variabilis, assembly GCF_050947875.1. Taxonomy (NCBI): domain Eukaryota; kingdom Metazoa; phylum Arthropoda; class Arachnida; order Ixodida; family Ixodidae; genus Dermacentor; species Dermacentor variabilis. The sequence goes on from NC_134568.1 coordinate 133,284,522, forward strand.
TAACCTCGGGCACGCCGGTCTGCTGCTACTCTCTCTTCTCCAGCGCTCTGCGCATGCGTCATTCCTCCTCCACTGACGCCCATTCCGTCGTTGCGCCCGCAACGGGCGTGGATTCTTATGGCAATTGTTTGTTTCACCTGTTGTACCACCTTCTCTTTAAAAAAAATGACGAAACTTACCTCGGGAGCGTCCCTAGCATTTGTGGTGAAGTCTCGCTAGTTAGGGTGTTGTATACGTATATAAGGGCGCATCACGTGATTCCAATGTTTATGTGCATTTTAATTAAAAATGAACGGTTATGTTTTGAGTTTTAACGAAATTCAAAGCGACCCTTAATCACGTCAATCGCGCACCGCTATAGACCTATGCATTCTACGTGAAAGCTGCGGTTAACCGCAGGACTTACCCACTTTCTACGAAGCAGGTGAATTCCATAGGCATTGCCAGAACTGCATATTTATACATTAGGCTCCTTTTAAGACGAACTCGAAGGGACCATGAAAATTTGTTCGTCTTATGAGAAGTTCGTTTGATCAGAAGAATAATTGGCAAGATGACCAGGCGCACCCAAATGTCTTACTTCAAAACGGTAAATGAGGCACACTTAGAATGGGAGAAAAATGTCATAGAAAGTATTTGTTTAGCTGAACTTAATAGAAAACTGTTTTCAAGTGCTACATTTGCTGGGTTTCATCCAGACCGTCATGGATGCTCGGCGCTTCTGTGCAAATCGGCGAGCAGCCGCAAACGATGTCATCTCACCTAATGACCTTCAAAAATCATTCCGTGCCTTCGTGCTGCTGGAAAAAGATCACTAGGGAGTTAAAGCAGGCATCTGCCGCCTCACAGGTAATCAATGCAGGCTCCCAGCTAGCGAAAGTACGAATTAAGGAGCGCGCTGAGCACGCGGCAAAGCACTGCAACCTAGAGGAAAGTCTAGGTGACGTTGAGCGAAGTAAGGAAGCAGAAACGAGGCGAAACGTCGCGGAGGTGGAAGGTAGGCGGAGGCGCGCTGGGTTGACCTCTTCGAGCAGTTGCTACAGGTCTCGTTTGCGATACGGACGTACCGAGTTCGTCTCGTGATAACATCGTCCTCGAGCCCCGTACGCTGTGTCACTGTGTGTGCAAGTGAAGGCGTGCGACGGTGAGCCGACGATTTTGACTCAACCTCGCGCATGCAAAGGCGGAACGGGGGAGTCTGGAAGCGCGCCACCTTCCGTCGCGCGCATGGCACCAGGGAGGGGAGAGAGGGGGTGCTGTAGTTCGGCCGCGCGCGGTCGCACGGGCTTTATGTGAAGGCGATCTGCTTTGGGGGCACAGTCTAGGTGGGCCGATGGCTCATAGCTTTGTGGGCGCTGTGCTCTCGCAGCTCAGTTTGCGTTGGAGCGATAGACAGCACGAAGGTCACTTCGCTCGCTACTGCTGGCGCGATTCGTCACGTCATGTTTTGACAGCGAGCGTCCGCGGTCATTGAGTGTGATGTGGTCATGTTTGTGCACGCTGACACCATGCTTGTTAATTTATTTAGTAAGCGAATGTCTCCTCCGGCGGCTGCTGCGTATGGCATGGCCGCGCCAGCCCTGTCTTGCATACGATCTGCGACGCGGACAGTCTGGGCGCACCGAGGGCTGATAGCTTCGTATGCGCTATACCACCCATACGTTTGCGCATCAGCCGCATTACGAAGTGAAACGTCACTGTCTCTTTTTGTTTCCTCGTTTTGTGTTCGTATCTGTCCACGGGAGATATGCGCCGCAGGCCTCCAGCAGGGTGCCTTGATGCACGCGCCCTCGGGCGCGGCGTATCGAGGCTGTTTGGATCGCACCGCTGGTACGATCTGTTGGGAACTCGGCGCTGACGCCCGTGGTTGTACCTGGGTCGCAAGCCCCAAGGGTAGCGTTGGCCTGGCGGCCTGGGGTACAACTGGAAGCATCCGAAGGTCCCGGCAAAGCATGAGTCGACTGGTAACAACGAAACAACTTGTTTATTTTAACATCGCAAAGAGTTGGCGGTCAGGTTTGACCGAAGTAGAGAGACGGGAGAGCACTTCACTCAACAGAAGAAATCGGAGCCCTCCTTTTTTCGTCCGGGGCAGCTGTTTTTATACTCTCGCAGTTGAGGGCAAGAAGGAACCCCTCAAAAGACGAGCACGTGAATGTACAATGGGCTAATGGTGACGCACACTGTCGTAGCGCTGCCGTAGCACCATGTCGAGCACGATCTCGTAGCACCCTGTTGTAGCGATGCCGTAGCACCATGTCGAGCACGATCTCGTAGCACCCTGTTGTAGCGCTGCCGGTCGGGCACAATGACTGTAATGAGAGGATGATCCCTGCTTTCGCAGCGCCTGGTTCCGGCACAATGACTGGAATGCGAGGGTGATCCTTTGCGGTCGCATCGCCGCAGTCGCGCCTGGAAACACCTGCCGATGAGCGTTGCGGCGACGACGATCGGGCCAAAATGTCTGCCGCCCCGCCGCAGTCGCGCCGGCAAAACCACGTGTCGCAGGCGAAACGCAACAGACCGCCCCGCCGGGGGAAGGAGATCCCGATGGACAGGGGACTGCATCCGCTGTCCGGAGGGATGTCGCTCGATGATGCTCATAACCGAAGTCGGGCGTCCCTCGACGTTTCTTGAGCGCAGCGCACAGAGAAGGCCTCGTTCTCTAGTTCAGGTTCGCACGGGACACTGCAAAGTGACTTCGGGAGAGTTCACATTTTTGTTCTCGTTCCCGGCAAGCGTTAGAACTACGCTGAAACTCAACCGCTCAGTCAGCAAGCACGGCACAACCCTCACTAAGCCCTGCCAGGCTCTTCCCCCTTTTTATACCACTGCCTAGTTCCTTACAGTAGTCTAGCATCACTCAGAACGCGTCCACAAATTGAAAAATTGCACTAGAAAGCATATCATCACTTTGAAACACTAAACAAAAGCAATATGTTAAAAAAAATCCTGCCTCAGGAAGAAAAACATCAGTAACAAACAATTTTGAGGCTGATTCCTACGTTAGGGGCTTCGACTTAAGCCATCGGCGTTACCGTTGAGACTCCCCTTTTTGTAACGCACCTCAAAGGAATATTGTTGTAAAGCGAGGCTCCAGCGCAGGAGGCGGCCATTTTTGGGAGAGATGGTCTGCAGCCATTGGAGAGGGCAGTGATCCGTCTCAATGATAAACCTCGAGCCGGCTAGATAGCATGACAATTTCTGAACGGCCCACACGAGACACGCACACTCTTTCTCGGTGGCGCTATACGCCTGCTCACGACTGGACAGCTTACGACTAGCATACAGGACGGGGTGTTCTACTTCTCCATTTTCCCGTTGGCACAGTACAACGCCCATGCCTCGCTCACTAGCATCGCACTGAACAACGAACCCTTTTGTATAGTCTGGCGATCGTAGCACAGGCTGGTTTGTTAGGGCACTCTTTAGGGCGCTAAAAGCTCTTTCCTTTGTCTCGTCCCAGACGACTGTTTGAGGCTCTGTTTTTCTTAGAGCATCCGTCAGGGGAGCCGCGATATCAGAGTACCTAGGGATGTACCTCTGATAGTAGCCGGCGACACCCAAGAACGACCGAATATCGGTCTTGGTGCGCGGTTGCGGAAAGTCTCGCACAGCGGCCACTTTTATTTCAGAGGGGCGGCGACGACCCTGACCAATCACGTGACCGAGGTAGACAACCTCGGCCTGTGCTAACTGGCACTTAGGAGCCTTGACTGTCAAGCCCGCTTCGCGCAGGCGGGTTAGCACTGCCCGCAAGTGTGTCATATGCTCAGACCAGGATGCGGAGAATATCGCTACGTCGTCTAGATACGGTAAAGCGAATTCTTGCTGTCCCCGCAACACTTTATCCATGAGGCTTGAAAAACAGTATGGCGCGTTCTTCAAACCAAAACTCAACACTTTAGGACGGAATGTTCCCATTGGTGAAATGAACGCCGCATACCTACTAGCCTCTTCTGTAAGTGGAACCTGCCAATAACCCCGGACAAGATCTAGGGTGGAAATAAACTGAGCGCTACTAACTTTCTCAAGGCGCTCCTCGATGTTAGGGATCGGATAAATTTGATCCTTAGTGATGGAATTAAGCCTGCGGTAGTCGACGCAAGGACGAGGTTCCTTGCCCGGTACCTCAACTAAAATCAAAGGGGAGGTATAATCACTCTCACCTGCCTCAATAACACCGAGCTGTAGCATTTTCTTTACCTCAGCCTCCATAATATCGCTCTGGCGGGGTGACACCCGATACGCCTTGGATCGTACTGGCTCTGTGGAGGTAAGTTCTATATCATGAGTAAGTACAGAAGTCCTACCAGGCCTCTCAGAGAACAGACCTTGAAACTCTTGTAATAGCTGGTGTAGTTCGGTTTTCTGCTCGGGCGACAGCGGTGCTTTACTGATAAGGTCACTAATGACTTGACCGGTGTCTTCCCTGTTCGTCACTGAGCCTAGTCCCGGAAGCTCGACCGGAAGCTCTTCAGGAACGTTTACCATCATGCACACCACTGCTTCCCTTTGTCTATAAGGTTTGAGCAGATTACAGTGGTAAACTTGCTGTGCTTTCCGCTTTCCTGGCAGACTTACCACGTAGTTAACGTCCGACAGTTTCTGAACAATTCGTGCTGGGCCCTCCCACTGCACGTCTAGTTTGTTGTTTAGCGATGTGCGCAATATCATGACCTCATCGCCCACCTCAAAACGACGGGCCCTGGCTGTCCGATCATAATAAACCTTGGCCCTCTGCTGGGCCTTTGTCATTGCTTCACCTGACAACTCCTGTGCCCTTCTTAAGCGTTCGAGGAGCTTAAGTACGTACTCCACCACGACTGGGTCGTCGCCCCTACCTTCCCACGATTCTCGAAGCATGCGAAGCGGAGATCGAAGCGAGCGACCGTACACCAGTTCAGCTGGCGAAAACCCCGTAGCCGCATGCGGCGCGGTCCTTAAAGCAAACATCACCCCAGGCAGACACAGCTCCCAGTCAGTTCGATGTTCAAAACACAACGCTCTCAACACGTGCTTCATGACGGAGTGGAGCTTCTCAACGGAATTCGACTGTGGGTGGTACACTGAGCTGTGTAATAGCTTTACCCCACACCTTTCGAGAAAAGTTGTCGTCAAAGCGCTAGTAAACACTGTGCCCTGATCTGATTGGATTTCCGCAGGGAAACCAACTCGCGCAAATATGGACAGTAGTGCATTAACTATCTCAACTGAGCTGAGTTCTTTAAGCGGCACTGCTTCAGGGAACTTTGTCGCTGGGCAGATCACAGTCAAAATGTGTCTGTACCCCGTGGCTGTTACCGGCAGAGGTCCCACAGTATCAATAACGAGCCGTCTAAAAGGCTCCGTTATGATAGGTACCAATTTCAACGGCGCCCTTGATTTGTCCCCTGGTTTGCCCACCCGCTGACAAGTGTCACATGTCCTCACGAAATGGTCTGCGTCCCGAAAACACCCTGGCCAATAGTACTCTTGCAAGAGACGGTCCTTAGTTTTCTTAACTCCTAGGTGTCCGGACCACGAACCCCCGTGTGACAAGCGCAACAGATCCTGACGATAGCATTGAGGCACGATCAGCTGATCGAACTCCACTCCTCTGCGGTCTAGATACTTCCGGTACAGGACTCCAGCTCTTTCCACAAAACGCGCAGTTTTCCTGGCGATACCTTCTTTGACATTGCAGCGCACGTTTTCCAGGCTGCCATCCTTTTTTTGCTCGGCTATCAAAGCCGACCGGCTGACTTTTAGCAACCTATCAAGTCCGTCTGACGTAGGCGCGATGAGCAAATCAGTAGATAGCTCTTCTAACTTTCCCGCGTCGGGCGTTTCCTCTCCAGTATCTGGCGCCTTTAACGTTACAGACTCAAGTTTATTCAGTTCGGGCGTGCTCGGAATATCAGCTTGCTGCGCCTCTGACCCTTTTTCGTTGTTTGATAACGTCGGCCCCGCAACTACCGCCTTTGCAGCGAGCTCCCGAACCTTCGATCTGGTTAAGGCCTGAACACTAGCTTCACCAAACAAAAGCCCCTTCTCGCGCAGGAGGTGATCGGACCTGTTTGAAAATAGGTACGGGTACTGGGGTGGCAGCATAGATGACACTGCCGCCTCCGTCTCAAGCGCTCCGAAAGGTCCTTCAATAAGCACTTTTGCTACCGGCAGACACACGCTATGAGCTTCCACGGCTTGCTTGATCCATGCGCACTCGCCCGTGAACATATGGGGTTCTACGTAAGACGGGTGAACTACATCCATCGTAGCTGCGGAATCGCGAAGCACTCGGCACTCTTTCCCGTTCACGAGGAGGTCTCGCATGTAAGGCTCGAGAAGCTTCATGTTCTCGTCAGTGCTGCCTATTGAAAAAAACACAACTTTTGGTGTTGTTTCCGGACACTGCGCCGAAAAGTGACCCGGCTTCTGGCACGTATAACACACGCGCGCTCGCCTCATCTCGAACCGCTTTCTGCGTTTGGCTGCCGCCGTCTCTTTACGTTTGGTCGGACTGCTTTCACTCGCATCCTCACTACGCGTGTCCCCCTTTAATCTCATGGGTGTGAACTTTGGCCTCTCAAACTTCGAGCCAAATTCACCCTTTTGACCGTCCTTAGCTCCGCGAGCTCGACGCGTCACAAACTCCTCGGCTAGCTCAGCGGCTCTAGCCACCGTACTCACGTCTGGCCTATCCAAGACCCAGTATCGCACGTTCTCCGGTAACCGACTATAAAACTGTTCTAGCCCGAAACACTGCAGAACTTTATCGTGGTCACCAAACGCTTTCTCTTCTTTGAGCCACTCCTGCATGTTCGACATAAGCCTATACGCAAACTCTGTATATGACTCACTTCTGTCTTTCTCATTTTCCCGAAACTTCCGACGGAACGCCTCCGCAGACAGCCGGTACTTTTTTAGCAGACTCGATTTTACTTTGTCGAAATCCTCTGCTTCCTCTCTATCCAAGCGAGCGACTACGTCGGCCGCCTCGCCGGGTAACAAAGTGAGCAAGCGCTGTGGCCACGTTTCCCGAGAGAACCCCTGCTTCTCGCACGTTCGCTCAAAGTTAACCAGGAACAAACCAATGTCCTCTCCAAGCTTAAACGGCCGCATCAGGTCAGTCATTTTGAACAATACTCGTTCGCCTGCACCGTGTGCCTGACTTCCATTACGAGCGCGTTCCATCTCTATCTCGAGACGCTTCATTTCCAAAGCGTGTTGACGGTCACGCTCTTCTTTTTTCTCTTGTTGCTCTCGCTCTTTCTGTTCTTTAAGTTCGCGCTCCTGTCTTTTTGCAGTCTCCCTCTCCTCAATGGTCTCAAGGCATTCCGACAGCTCGTCATCCTCAGCCTCTAACTCAAGAATAGCCTTTAGCAGTTCTGGTTTTCTGAGTTTGTCCGAGACATCCAGACCCAACTCTCTTGCAAGCTCCAACAATTTCGGTTTGCGCAACGACTTCAAATCCATGGCTGCTCTGAATGCTGCTTTCTCTACTGCCTATTATTGTCTTGCCGCAAACTAACCCGGCAGCAACGACAACCACAACTACCAGCTCTGTTTCTGACACTAACAAAAGCCTGGCAAAGCTCAGAAGAAGAAAGTCCCGCACTCACCAAACCTCGCAGGCAGGAATTCAGCGCAGTCGTTCCGCTGCAGGCAACCAGGCATCACACAGGGCTCGTTGCACTGCTCCCGGATCGTCGTTGAGCTGCTCAGCATACAGTCAACTGCATCTCTTCGCTGCTGGCCTCCGTTGTCGCGATCTCACCGCTGGCAGACAGTTGTTTGGAGTCGGAGGCGATCTCACCGCTGCCAACCAGATGTTTGGATCGCACCGCTGGTACGATCTGTTGGGAACTCGGCGCTGACGCCCGTGGTTGTACCTGGGTCGCAAGCCCCAAGGGTAGCGTTGGCCTGGCGGCCTGGGGTACAACTGGAAGCATCCGAAGGTCCCGGCAAAGCATGAGTCGACTGGTAACAACGAAACAACTTGTTTATTTTAACATCGCAAAGAGTTGGCGGTCAAGTTTGACCGAAGTAGAGAGACGGGAGAGCACTTCACTCAACAGAAGAAATCGGAGCCCTCCTTTTTTCGTCCGGGGCAGCTGTTTTTATACTCTCGCAGTTGAGGGCAAGAAGGAACCCCTCAAAAGACGAGCACGTGAATGTACAATGGGCTAATGGTGACGCACACTGTCGTAGCGCTGCCGTAGCACCATGTCGAGCACGATCTCGTAGCACCCTGTTGTAGCGATGCCGTAGCACCATGTCGAGCACGATCTCGTAGCACCCTGTTGTAGCGCTGCCGGTCGGGCACAATGACTGTAATGAGAGGATGATCCCTGCTTTCGCAGCGCCTGGTTCCGGCACAATGACTGGAATGCGAGGGTGATCCTTTGCGGTCGCATCGCCGCAGTCGCGCCTGGAAACACCTGCCGATGAGCGTTGCGGCGACGACGATCGGGCCAAAATGTCTGCCGCCCCGCCGCAGTCGCGCCGGCAAAACCACGTGTCGCAGGCGAAACGCAACAAGGCACCCTAGCCTCCAGAATCGGTAGCGGTGGCAGTCACTCCGAATGTTCGTCTTAACCGAAGAGCACATCTGAGGCGGTTCGTTTTAAGCGGATATTTTGTGCCACTGAGTCTATGAAAAACTAATCAAACGTTCCCATGTTGTTCGTGATATGCGATAATTCGGCTTAACCGAGTTCGTCTTCACGAGAGTTCACTGTATACCCTGAACGCTCAGGCTTACTGCAGTGACAGGGGGCAGCTGCTGTTAAAGGCTTCGCGCTTGTCTGGCAGCAGATTCAAAACTGATATTGTAGGCGGCTTACTGTGAGGTAATGTAAACCTGCGCCACTATTTCAGCTTTTCGCTAGGTAGAACCACCAATAATGTTCCCGAGCTTTCTGCACCAGAAGGTTACAAAGTATGGGAACCTGAATTGGTCTACTGCGTTGGTCGCACCCTTAGAAGGGAAGCGTGCGCCCCGTGGATTTGTGTCTTTGGGTCCAGGCTGTGCGTACATTAAGCTTTTCGTAAATCCCAGGAAACGTTTCCTGTTAACAGTAACTTTTCATATAGTATGACGAATTTCTGGTCATCGTTAGCAGCGGCTCAGGCAAACTAGGGCGGCCGATTGTATGCAGTTGGTGGGCTGAAGCATTGTAAACGGCGAGCATTTGCGACGTTGAGGATAGCCTCAGAGTGTATTCTTGTAGCAGAGTGTCAGTTACGGCATTAATTCTGACACAACTGAAATATATTTGCACCAGCGGCGGTAGCTCAGTGGCTATACGGCGTTGCGCTGCTGAGCGCGAGGTTGCGGGATCGATGCCTGTTGCGGTGGCCGCATTCCAGTGGGAGCGGAATAGAATTCATGTACAGTGCATTAGTGGTACGTCAAAAAATAAAAAAATAAATTGGAATCGCCCACTAAAAAGTGCCTAAATCAGATCGTGGATTTGGGACGTAAAACACCAGAGTTTTAATTTAAATATCTCTGCACATTACACGCTACCCTAAATTTACGCTCACACACAAGGAAGGATACGTCCCTATATTCGTGAGTAATTATTGGCTATCTTCTTTTGTATGGCGGCTTTATCTTAGTGCTTCGCAGTATTACGACAGTTAAGCGGCGGTCATACGGCACTCATACGGCAGTCATATGAGAGGTATACTAAGGCCATAAGACAGCCAGTATAGATAAGTTTGTAACACAAGGCGGGCTGTTCCTTCTCCTGTGCATACTCCTTATTTTTTTACTAATATACGCCGCGTATGCCCAATATTGTATTTCCTTATAATTCGCCCAACAGATTGCCGTTTGAGGGAGTGGTGACCTCAACGCTATCTGGCTCTGAAAAAAAAAGAAAGAACTATGCATAGATAGTTAAATCTACATGTCTTTCTGTGCCCTGCAGCGCCATCTATAGAAGTTAAACGAACTACAGCAGGGTGCAGAGCGAACAATAACATTTGCATGTAATGGCGGTGTACATGCAGATAATCCGGTGCTACTGGAGCCGAGCGCTCCAATTTGTGCGCGAGCTTATTTTGCCGCCGTTATCTATGACGCATACAAAAGCGGGATAAACCGCATTTAGGCAGCAAGGGCTTACCTTGCCCATCTTTGGCGGCATGTCCTTTCTATCTCTCGTCCCAATTTCGCGCGTTTCTACAGCTGTTGACAGAAGTTGACACCCCTGGCCGCGGCTCCTCGGGATTCTTACTCTCGTATTTATTAATTGTCTGGTGCAAGAGTACTCTTCTAGCATGCGAATGCCTTTGGACCAGTTCTGAAGACATTAGCGATTGTTATAGGGAACTGTTAATCTCATTCACCGGCTATATAAACACACTGGCGCCTGTTTTTTTATGTTCTTACTTTTAATGTTCTCTCTCTCTCTCTTTCCATGCTCACAATTCACCTGCGGGATTGTTTTGCGCACATGCTGTTTTGACTGCGCGACGTCCTAAAATACCATTTTGCGTCGCCAATTTTCCCGTGGGCTTCCCTTTGTATTTTGGCGAGAACACAATTTTTAGGGCTTGATCGTGCCTATCTTCAGTTTGTGGCGATATTCTTTAATGATTCATCTCACGTCTCATTCCTTTCTCCGGCATCGCGGCTACTGAATGTGAACTATAGTATATAAGATGGGGTTTCCATATATTTAGAAGCGTGCGTTTTCTTTGACAATGCCATCACAGTGAACCGGCGTTGAGGCAAGATACAAGAGCACAATTAAAAAACAGTTTACCTATAGCTTCAATAAAAAAAAAAAGTGGTGCAGCGAGAATTCCGTTTGCACATGCTATCTTGTGCGGCATCCCACCTCGCTCCTGGAAATTCCCATCCATCATAGGCACTAATGAGTTTATGACAAACGGTCGCTCACACACGCTCTATACAGGCAACATGCTGATCGACAGGCCCAATAAAGAGAGTTTTGATTTTGAGCGCTTATTTTTGGCACTTCGGGAATACGAAACAAGAGTCATGCGGCAATACGAAGCCAGGGTCATGTTCTGTGAGCAGATGGTGAGGAAACGAAAAGAAGTAAGCAAAGCCAGTGCGAGAAAGTGCAAGAAAAAATCGCCGTCATACTCACTAAATAAATGCTAACATGATGCTTGTCACAAAAGTCACTACCTACTTGGTAAGTGAAGGTAGCAAAGGGATTGCTAGTACTCTTCACTACCTGCTGAAACTATAGTAAACAGCACTAACTTAGTAATAAGTAATATACCTCGGTAGTGCACTTACTGACGCAACTGAAATATAAATACGAACAATACAATGGGGTGCATTCTGTTTACAAGTGTCGCTTGCATTGTCATAGGAAGTCGGTGGTATTGTAAAAGCATAAGAATGTAAAATAATACATAAGAAAAAAAAAGAGGGAACCGCGTCTTTTCGCTACATATTAAGCAGGTCTTATTGGCATACATAATGCTTATCAGGGGCCTTACGGCGCACTGACTCTGGGTAATTATGTGCGGCATAATTGCATCGAGCAACTGTAAAGCACGAACACACATACACAACAGCGACAAAGGCGCCACGCCACACATACTCCAACCTTTTCTTTTTTTTTTTGTCATCGTTTTCTCGCCTCTGTACCTCTTCAGTTTTCTTACGCACTGATAGATATCCTTGTCCAAGAGTAACTTGAAAAGTATCTATATAGCCCTGGTTTCGGGGAGCAGATATTGCTCCAGTAAGCACCCATGTGTTCGGATAAATGATCAGTGTTTTGTACGAATATTTCTATAGCCTACCATCCGCATATATGTGTGCTACGACATCGCACGTAAGTATTAGTCTGGCATAATAAACAACACTACACATTAAAATTTTCCGTACGACTCACAATACCAGCATAATAGACAACGGCCAAACGAGGTAGTAGTGGATTAGTGTTATTTAGCTGAAAATTATAAGGAGCCTTTCATGCTAGTAAAGGCAGCACTTCCTAGCTGTGCTAGCCTCTGACTATTGCGTAACTAGTTAAGGTAGTAAAATACATAGTAATCTAGTAAACGCATGCGTTTACTAGCCATTTACTAGCGATATTTTTGGGAGTGCACGTGTGTAATAAACTGCAGGTATACCACGTAACGAAGCTGCAGTGCGGTGAACCATTCCTCCGCCAGGGCCAACCATCGTCTTCATCGCGCGTTGAACGTATGAACCCATGCGCGGGGTTTTAGCCTATGCATCTGTGTAGTAGTCTGGTGGTTGTGGATGTACCAGCTTAAGCACTATAATGCGAAAGGTGGAGGTGGGTGAGTTGGGGGGCAGGAGACAGCCTGAACGGCCGACAAATAAAAACTGGATCGACCATTCTTTGCGGCTGCTTTGCGCCACTACTGTTCTTCCCTCTTTGCCTTCTCCCATTGCAGAGTAGCTGGCAAGATGAATGTGTCTCAGGCCGTCGACCTCTCTGCCCTTTTTATCATTAAACTTTAATCTCTTGCAGCGACTAAGTTTCAACTTGAGGCGGTGCGCGCACGGAGTTAAGCGCAGTTTGCGTGGAAACCTGTGCCGCACGTGGCGAAAGACAGTCATTCGACGCTGCGCGGGATTTCATGAGTCCAAGTTTTTGTCATTTTTCACCTGACATTCAGAAACGTATGGCGCCTGCAAACTCTGGTTTTGAATATCAGGTGTGTGCGTGTGCCTGTATGTGTGTCTATCTGTGCCAAAAAAAAGTTCGCCTATGATAACGATACTCTCTAATGCGAAATTTGAGCGCAACTCTATACGTGTTTTCAATGCTTGATATTGGCTGGCGCGCACAATTTATCTCGTGCAGCACGTTGAAAACGGAGCAAATTGTGGCGCGACTTCCTTGCTAATCGCGAGATCGCGAGAGGCGGCGCGTGCGTGACGCGTGGGCGCGATTCACAGCAGCCGCCGCAGACAGACCTCCGCTCATGCAGTGCTTTGTTTCCATATGTCTTACGCGCGCTACTCTGGCGCCATTTCGTAGCTATCGTCGCCGCAGAGCCCGTCTTGCGCGGCACTACGCTTTTCTTCCCTCGCTTTGGCCTTACCCTCTCCGCTTTCCGTTTCGTGGTTCATCTGCACCCTCCTCCTCCGGTTTTTCCTCGCGCTCTCTTCGCTATCGCCACCGTTCATCACCCGCTGCGCTCCGCCTTCGCTCTTTCATTCTTCGCTGTGCTCCTTCACTCGGTTTCGAGGGACGCCGAGGCACACCGACATTCAACGCAGGAACGGGCGCCTAAGAGCTGCGCGCTAATAAGTTTGAGGTGCCAGCCGGCCCCGACCCTGCTCCATGCTAAAATTCCTAAGGATATTTCCTTTCGAACTTCCTACTTCACTAATCGAATTTTCTAACACCAAAAGTATCTGATGGTAAACTGGTTATCTCTCTTGTTTTCTTTTCAACGAAGGCCAACCTGAGTATACAGAATCCTCTCTCTGCGCGACCTTGCCATGCAACGTTGGCAGGGAACATTTAGAAGAGAAGGCGATAATTGAGCTAAGCAATGGCGCATGTCTTAACAACAATGAGCTATAGACGAACATGTATTTGCGCCAGCGTCATGCTTTCCCGTTGTTCATACATATTTATCAAATATACGCGCCTTTTCTCTTCCTCCCGAGTTTTAAGCACGCTCGAAACGAATGTTGCGTCATGTAGCAAAAAATATTAAAAGTCCTGGATAATAAAGCAAGTGAACAGATACTCATTTTAAGCAGACTTCCGATATGCAGCGCATATATTTAGTTACAAAAAAAAAAAGACACAGCAGAAACGAAACCGAAGATGTCTTTTGGTGTTCGCGTGTATGTCTATTTTTGTAAAACTGGCAAAAAATGTTACGTTGAGCTTTGCAATTGCAAAAAAAACGAGAAAAAAAGGGAGGAAAATGGCGATTATCAGTGAAAAATTAGACATCTGTAGTGTCGCCTTCTGGACGGCTTGTTGATTGTGGGCTTGCGTGCTTCTTTGTGAATTTACTCGGTATGGAGTCTCAATGTCAAGTACAGAATGATTTAGGCACTGTCAAGTACTTTTCCGCCATGCTTTCACAGAAACCTGCTGCTTTTTTATAGGAGCCGCACTCTCGTCGTTAGGTCTCAGTCGCCGGTCACCATATGTACTATAAAGCGAAGTGCTGTGCTCAGATAAATATCCAGTTGGCCAGTTCAAACAAAGCGCTCACACCTTTTAGTGAAATGACCAGGTGTATTCCGCATATCGGCTTATGTACACGTGTCCACAGCGAGAAGGTAACCATCACGAAGACATTTCTGCTTTCTATTCTTGAGGTATTCTTTCTGCAACGCAAGAGGGTTCTAAGTTACTTATGATTCATCACGGCGAAAAAAAAATTGTCCACGGAAACGCCGCTGTTCTCGGATAGATCTCCAGATATTCCTCTACATACGTCTTTGTGTATACGTCATACTTGATGCTAAGGCTCTGCAATGCTTGCCTTCTGAACGTCTGTTATATTTTAATATAAGCTACTGCCAACATGTGTCAGCGCTAAAATTGGCATTATGCCATTTGGTAAACTTAGACATTTGTCACTTTCGACAGCTGGCGACTGACGTGCACCGGAGGCTAGTCTCGGAGGTTATCGGTAGTTTGAGAAAGTCCTGCTATTGGATGAACGTTCAACGTGGTTTTGTTTCATCGTCGTGCCACGTCAGTGAAAAACTATGCCCTCTTGCCTGAGAGAAAAAGGTCACAGTTTCGCCGGAAAGGCGAAGCATCATTGCGATGGCAAATTAGTAGATAGTTATCCCGACACTTATGCCAGTAGTTCTTGCAGGCACTGCAATTACTTCGCCAGCTTAAACCATATGCTCTGGCATTGCGTTGCGAGGCACAGAACAAATCAATGAGGACAAGTGGCTCTCCGTTATCAAGAGCCCCGATGCCGTGGCGCAACTATGGGCTGTCCAGAGGACCCACGATGCGGTGGTCGGGCGTGGCCTGACTGTCCCAGCGTGGGAGCGGCCCGCAGCGCGCTGAGTCGCGTACCTCAGGACTTTCATTAAAGTTTTGCATCCATCCATCCATATACGAAGGAAGGATAGTAGCTTTATCGGCCTTGGAACTTCGAACTTGGAAACATTCGCTTACTAACTGAATTAACAAGCATGGTGTCAGCGCGCACAAGCAAACATGAACACATAACACTATAGACGAGCGCGGACACACGCCATCAAAGCACTGGTGTGAGCAAGCGCAGCAGCAGCAGCGAGCGAAGTGACCTTTGTGGCGGTCTAACGCTTTAGCGCAAGAGCGGCGAGAACACAGCGCTCACCAAGGTATGGACCGTCTGCAGATGCCTTTGATGAAACGGCGCGCGCGACCGCGCGCAGCCGTGCAAAGTGCGCATTTGTTGGCCGAGTCGCGCTGCCGCGCTGCCTCCCCGCTTTCATCCACATATGGCGCGCGAGATTGAGCCGCTTGAGCCGCGATGGTCAGTTCCCCTTGCGTCCGGTCGCGAAATGCGCACCTGCAGCCGGACCACAACGCCGCCGCCCATCCCGCTCACCCCCCGCGGTCTTTCGCGCGACGGAAGACGGCGCGTTTGCTCTCCGTTTCCTCCTTCACGCGCGCCAGGTTGCGCCGCGATCGTCGGCTTCCCTCGCGCGCTTTCACTCTCGCATACAGCGTACCACGCGCGGCGCCTGTGTTGTCGACCTTAGACTTTATACCGAATATAAAGCGACAGCGACGCCCACGACAAAAATGCGCCTGGAGTGTCCATATAATTGCTATCAGAAAAAAAAAGGAAACACAAAGACGCCGGTGTGAAGGAGGTCTAATGCCACGAGTTCATCGGTGCCAGCCAAACGCTTGGATGAGCCACTTGCGAATCGTGCGATGCCCATCGGAAAAGGGAGTATCTCGAAGGCGAAGACGATGTGTTCGATGAGGCGACGAAATTATTGTTAAGTTTATTCTTAATGAGTAAAACGGTGCCTGTGACAACTGAATGAGTATCAAAAGCACCCCTGCCCCACTCCAAACACAAACACCGAGGTGGAAGAGATCTCTCTACAGTTACAGCTCGGGATAGCCTCAGAGGTATTCGTCTGGAAAACAACCGAAATAGTGTGTAAGATGCGTGCAACTTCGTATTCTTATGTTTCCCTCAAAAAGAAACTAAAGGGAAGACTGACGTCAGTGTATAGACAACCAGATCGCTCTTTCTAACCTCAGGATTTTTTCGGCATTAGAAAACTGGATTGTGAATGGCGGAGAGAACCAGAGAGATTGTGGAGAGAAGGAGAACCGGAGAGAAGCAGAGAGATTATGAACCGCCGGAGTAAAATATAGGAAGTGCGAACAATTTTTTTTTTTTTAGATTACACTGTCCAGAAACTATAGGGTCGGGGTGATTGGAATCAGCATGGCCGTACTTCTGTGCATTTTCATGCACGTGGTCCCTTTTTTTTTCTTAGTATAGATAAAAGTCCAGAGAAGTTACTAGGTGGAATTTTCGTTTACTTTAGCGAGAAGGAGCATTCATGCTTCTATTCCTACTGATATATATATATATATATATATATATATATATATATATATATATATATATATATATTGTAGTAGCCATTGCACCTTGTCTTTACTTTTACGGTGTTTTCTGGCATAACAAATCTCCCTTGGTAAACTTCGCCTGTTGGCACTCCACAAAAATAGTTTATCGATTTCAGTCAACTTGGTGTCCTCTCTGAGGGTGTCAATTTTCCCTGCTTTCCCTTTCGAAGCCTATGTCACTCTACTCTCAACTACACGCATTAAAGATTGAAGTCACATTGAATGTAATATTAGAAAACTGTTTATCAGTGATGTGTGGTGTTTTACATACATTCATACGAATATTTCAAAAAGTAGTGTTACCCCGAAAACATCACCGCAGAATTGCGGAGAACTGAGTCGAGCGAATCTCTAACAAATTTTTAACGCCACGTTGTTGCCCAGCACGCCACTTACCGCTGACTGCGCTATTGCTATTTTGTTTTGAACCTCTAGCGACTTTCTGGGAGCTCTATCCGACGTAAACATTTGCGACAGCATACCCTTCAGGGATTTAGAATCGTTGCGCTGGCTGCCACCCTTTCTTTTTTTTTTTTATAGTGCTGTTAGAGTGGCACACATTCCGCAGTTTGTCAATATCACACAAAAATTATGCTTGCGCAACTGTCTTTGTGTAAGTACAACTGAGCTTGTGGGGTGGCAATTACGTAAAGTATGCTATGTAAAAGTTCAAAGCCACAGTGACCACGCACAACTGGTATCAGCGCAGCATGCAAGTTTTAACTCTTACAGCAATGTTGCTTGGCGTCATACGTTATACTGTCATTGAGCTACTTGGGAAGACGAAAGTTTATGACACGATGGTTGATTTTCATGGTGGAGCGTGCAACCGTCCTAATCAACGGCTTATAGTTTTCTTTGTTTTGTTTATTTTACAACAAAAGCCCGTGGGGGGACTATATGCCTTCATTTGACCGGATCTCATAAATAACTGAAAATCTCATCGGTGTTCCTCCTCTTCAAAACACACATTCGCACTCACGCAAACGCACGCACTTCATACATACATACATACATACATACATACATACATACATACATACATACATACATACATACATACATACATACATACATACATACATACATACATACATACATACATACATACATACATACATACATACATACATGCATGCATACATACATACATACATACATACATACATACATACATACATACATACATACATACATACATACATACATACATACATACATACATACATACATACATACATACATACATTACAAATTATAATGGGAGGTTCGGAGATCCTGCAGGTGACACAAGCTGAAATCATCGCCACTTCCAAACGGGCAAGGGCGTTATACGATATACGACCTTCGCTCAATTTTTTTTCCCCCTATACCTGGGTGCGTGCCTGCGTAACCGATATTACTGCTTTAACAATCGGCCTGGAGCATTGCAGAAAAATCTTGTTGCAGGGCATGCGAAAATACCTTCTTTCAAGTAAATTTGTTGTGGCACCACGTTTTATTCGAATCAGCATACTTTTGCAAGGCGTCATCGTAGGAAAGATTTCTACACCAAATATATTCTGATTGAAGACTCCACGCCGCGCTTCAAAACGCGATGCGTTTTCTTTTTTTTATATGAGATAGATAAATCAATTCTGCGGAAACACGCGAAATCGAGGAAGTTTCACGAAAGAAGAGAATTCGTAGCTGCAAGCTACACGCTGAGATTAAATCTGAGATTATTGATGGTCGCGTCTGGGAGGCGTGGCGTGGCGGACCGATCATAATAATGCACTGGTAGGTTTCTGGCCACGTTGCTCCCTGGTTGTTCGAGTGGTACCAGTATCTGGGTCTTCGCACCTGTAGTTGTGATTTCCGTCGTGACGCCATATCAAGCGCTTGCCTGACTACCACATCATATTTGATAGCTGATATCGCTTTGCGATATCAGTTATGTCACATAAAACAAAGTGAAACTGGTCATTCCCCGGTGAGATTGTCCACCCACTCAAATAGGAAGAACTATTTTTTTTTCTACCGTGTTTCTTCTTTTGCTTTATTTGCGGTATACCGGGTGTTGACTCGGTACTTTAAAGCGTATATGCGCCTTCGACGAAGCCCGTGCTCACGTACCCACGCCGTCAGGCTCGTGGTGGAAAGCAAGAGCAAACACGACCTGTCGCAAAGCCGCATGCGACCGGCGTCTCGTCCGTTTATCTTCAGCCGCGGTGGGGGCGCCGAGGGAGAGACAGGTTTTCTCCGAACCGCGTCTCCAAACGGCGACGCTGCCATTGCTCTCTCGCCGTCCGCCGCTTCCTTCAGCGTCCTCGCTGCTTTTGCTCGATTGCGCGTCGCTCGTCGTCGTTTGTTAAAAGGTTGTCAGCGGCGCCCTGTCTTGTATAGGGACCGGAAAAGAAGCCGCCGGCTGCGCAGCATAAAGATAATGCGTCGCTCTTCCCCCTTGTCACTTCGCCCCCTTGTCACTGTCACCTAAGCGGGGATCCTTTAACAAAAGCACGATGCCTTCCCCTATGCTGCCCGATAGGTTATTTTGCCACCCCCCCCCCGCCCCCTCCGAGCGCTTTATTGACACTTCTTAAGCGGCTGCGATCGCGGCTCGATGCCCATGCGGCCTACCTCGTAGTAAGGCGATCCCTGTGAACCGCTCTTACGTATTTTCCTACCTCCTTCAGTTCTTCCTTTATGATTCGCATACCTAATCCGCAGATCATCTATCTGCACGCGCATTGCGTCCTAATATCGTGTATGGACTGAATCGTCTTTTTCGACGTTGATATGTCGGCTTTTTTTTTCGCGTTACGGTCTCTTTTTTTTTCTATATTGCTTTGCTAACAGATTCCCTCACCCCCGCCCGTCTACTAAGCTTTTCCAATGTCGCATGGCTTCACAGTAATTTGTGCCCCATTCTGGAAGAACCTAATTATAGACGATCACCTTACTGTGCGTGTCGCTAGTGCTTGTCAGTAAGTCGCGGAAGCTTTGCATTAAGTGCAGCTGACGGTGTGCAACGTAAACTTGAGCCAACATCTCTAATTGGTCTGAGATCGTTGCTCTGATTCCAAGTGGACTGCCTGATGTTTGTAATGCCCATGCTTCTCACTCCTATTCTAATTAAAGCAAAACGTTCATTGACTAGTTATCGCTACAAAAATGTCAGACGACGTTTTTTGGGTGCGATAAAGCCTGCCGATATTTCCTTCAACAAACCTTTTGCTCATAACAGCCTTGCATTTAGTTTTTAAGAAACTTGAATGGGGCTTCAATGATTGCGAGTAGAAATATCAGATTAAGGAATTACGGAATCAGTCACTGTGAAGGGGCCTTTTTTCTTCTTTTTCTTTTCTCCTTTTTTTTAAAGATGTCGACCACCTGTCAATCGTAGCTCCCGAGTCATCTCCAGTGGATGCCCAGTTCACATTAAACGCGCTAAGAACGATCATACGGTGTAAGATAGACATTTAGAATGACCGCAAGTTATCGGTCATGTATCAACGGTCTGGATTATACCTGTAACAGCGCCCAGCAAGAGTAGTCTTCCTTGTGGCAGGTTGGTATAAGTGTCCGTACATAGAGCGCACACCCCGCTCACGTACGGACGCACAAACACACGGACTCAGGCGTGCGATCGCAAACGGCGCGCAAAAGTTGTGACGGTGACGGACAGTTCTACTCGGTGCCTCAAGCTTGGAACCACTAGAAGTATTATACTGGGCGATCATTTTTTAAGCTTCGCGGAATATTTAAAAATATCCTGTCGCAGACAACATAATTCTATTCCCTGAGCTGTAGTATTCAGAAAGGCGAACATTACTTGCACTCTCCTTAAAAACGCGTTCGCTAAAGCTGCCTTCCTGACAGTTGAAGGGCCTATGCGGAGAAGCCCGCTTTGGAGATTTTCCTCTTATTTTACAAATTACAAGTGACGTCCTGCATATTGGGTGTGTTTTGTGTATGCAGTATGGAAACTTCCCATTACGGCGGCAAGTGTGACACAAACAAATTGGCGATACAAAAATAGACACTTACCAGGCCTGCATCGGCCGCAAGCGAATCTAAATCCTCTCGACCTTTTCGCCGGCAATCTGCCGGCAGCAAAAACAGGACATCAGGTGCTAAGCATGGGCTGATAGCACTTGCTTTAAGGCGCAATCATTGTTCGCTCACGCGGCAAGCCTAACGCTCATGACGAGTGCAGCGTCCAGCATAGAGAGAGTCGTGCGACTAATGCGGACTCGGCGACAGTGCTTGAAGTGAGAACACGCGAATATATAATATGCCTGGCTATCGAATTTAACACTGTAGTTGCACGTTATGAACGTGAATCGCTGAAATGGTTCTAGAAATCCATTCCTGTCATCTTTCTCAATTTGCAGCGTTTTTTTCAGTTCAGGGGCCAAGTTCACAAAATTTTTTGCTCGTGGCACTGCCACGGGGCAGCATCTAATAACTGTCGGTAAAAGGAGGGACCTATAACGTGGAAGAGACATGCAGAGCGCTGACTTCCGACTGCTTTTGATTTGTCACAGGGCGCGCATTTATAGTCGGAACAGCGCAAAGGAACATAGTGAAATCGAAGGTTTGACGACATGCCGCTGGTGAGTAAATTTACTCCAAAGGCAAGAGAAGGACGCCGATGAAAAGATGTGGCTAATAAGTGTTAGACGTTTAGGCTTCAACACGGAAGCCTTGTTTACAAAACAGGAACTATTCGAAACAGCGAGCTTAAGTTTCATGTAATAACCAACCTAGACATCTCGCATATTCTTGTTTTCTAAACAAGATTTCTGTATCACAGCCGAAATGTCTGATACTTACTCGCGAGACCTCTTATAACCGGCGTACTTTCCTTTGAGAAGTAACACAGTTCAAACCATGTTTAAAAAACAGTATTTTCCTTTTGAAAAATTAGAGAAAAGTAGCGTTTATGTAGGGTTGCTCACCAAGTCTATAAACACCGCTTTTCTCTGTTCTTTTTTAATGAAATCGGGAGAATGAAGAAGAATGAAATCTTCCATTTTTTGTTTCTTTTTTGTCGTCTGCCCCTTATCTTCTTCAATAACATAGCTTTCTTTGAAAAAAATGTTTTACTTGGGGTTATTAGAGGATGACGACTAACCAACTAGCCCGAACTTCCGGTCTAGTGCCCGTCATTACCGTTTACCAATGTCCTACGGTCTTCGCTATGTTTGCCATCCATGCACTGGTACCTGTTCTTAAGCACCATATAAGCCTGCGAATCGATCGCGTAAATACAGGCGCAGTTTTGTTTGATACCCGGTGTGCAAAGAAGAAAGAAAGAAGGAATGAAATCATACTTTGGCGATTCCTTTGCCTCTGAACTCATTTGATGCGAAAGCAGCATTCTTCCATAGCGAAGACCGCCATCTAGTTGCTTTCTTTTTTTCTTGTTTGCTCGCTCGTTTCTCTAATTCTCGCGCTTTTCCGCTATACGGGTCACCGAGAAGCGAGTCGTGGTCGGTGCCAAGTGATCTGTGCTCTTTGCTCTGACATTTCGTCCGAACTGCGGCGTGCGCAAAATGCCATTCGCTGACCATGTGACGTGGCGTCGCTCGCAGGGGCGGCGTGCGTCTGCTTGTCTCCGGCGGCGGCGGCGTGAGCGGAGGCGCGGCGCCGAAGCCGCCATGCCCGTGATCAGCCCGGGCCCCGACGAGGCGGCGGCGCAGGCCCTGGCGCCACCCAAGCTGTGCGCGGGCTGCGGCGCGCCCATCGCCGACCGCTTCTACCTGCTGGCCGTCGAGAGGCAGTGGCACACGCACTGCCTGCGCTGCTGCCACTGCAAGCAACAGCTGGACTCCGAGCTCACCTGCTTCGCGAGAGACGGGAACATCTACTGCAAGGAGGACTACTACAGGTCGGTGCATGCACTTGGCTCTGGGAGGTAGCTCGGTGCTTGTAATCGAGCTAGCGGGGTTTTCCGTCACAGCATAGTATATAGCACTCTCTCGAATTAGCCGCATGTGGGAAACTAAGTGTGCTCAGAATACGAAGTGACCAAAACCGCCGTGGTAGGACTCGGTTAGTTGTTTCCCCGTGTTACTAAATAAAAACGAATAATCGGGTTTTACGTGCCAAATCCACGATCTCATTACGAGGCATGCCGAGGCATGCCAGATTAATTTTTACCAGCTGGGGTTCTTTAAGGTGCACCTAAATCAAAGTACCACGGGTGTTGTTGCATTTCGCCCCCATCGAAATGCATTTAATTTCCGTGTCATTTCTTTGTGTGCGGTCTCCATAGTATGGTTTAGCGCAGCGCTGCGTGTCTTCTGATGGGACGACGTGGCGCAAGTGCGAGCGCGTTTGTAAAAATGAAGATGACGGGCGACCCGAGACTGCTTGCCTATACCTTCATCCCTGCAAAGGACGCTTGTTTCGAATCCGAACCGTAGTATGAATGGTGTATATCTCCCACCGCACACTGGTTTCGAGCGTTGCCGTGGCTGCTTTTCTGCCTTCCAATACAAGTAAACACGTGCCTGTGTGAGGGTTAACGCCCACCCTGCCTTTCCTCGACCCGATTTGTTCTTTTGCTAATCGCACGAATCTTGAAGGTGCAAAATGTATCGTTCTATGTCCTCTAGCTGAGGCTTGGTGTTGCAAAGCACTCTATAAGGAGGGTCAGACGGCTGAGAATGTAATAGCGGCTCATGCAGGACACGTTGGGAAAAAGAATGAGAGAAGTGATACCATGAGGCAAGAAGATTATTCTACTCTTACGGAAAAGAACAAAACTTTGAAATGAACAGAACTTTTTTAAACTGACTATGAGTTGGTAGCACAAATTTTATTAACTATAATGTGATCTCGAGGCCTATGTCTTCCGAGCTAGATAGCCAGCCAAGGCTCTCAAAGCAGACATCAGGCGGACGAACGGGTGGCAGCAATTGTTCTCTGCCGTGACCAAGCACCGAGGGACCGGTGGGGCAAGCTTCCCAGGCTCACCAGGCGCGTGACACGGAGGGGTCGACCACCATGTTGATTTTGCGTGACCCCGTAATATTATTACTTCAAATTAACCTTTAAGTGCAGTTCTTCGATAGTTCTTTTAGAGTTACACATATAGAGAACAAAACGTTTATAACATCGAATATGTTTAAACCACTGTAGATGTCACAGTGCCAGTATTACCCGGATTACGAAACGGCTAGCTCTGAACAGTCGCCCTGTGTTCAGCACAGCAACAAATTCGCAATAAGTTGTCATGTAGATCTGTATGTCAAAAATTAAATATCTCTACAAAACTGCTAGGGCGCGATCGGAAAATAAGACGCCGTTTAACAGAATAAGAAAGCCGGAAAGTGTGCTTCTCCCACTGAGAAGGAGGAAGAGGATTTTTGCTAGCTGCAGGCGGATCTGGCTTTGCAAAAGCTGCTGGCAGTCGCTCCGCTCTGCCCGCGCCCCACTTCTCAAGGTAGGTAGAGAAAGAAATAAGCCCGGGACAAGACAAACAGGGAAGACTAACGACGACGACAACGATTGACCGAGACCCAACAAGCTACCGGCCTATTTCCGCATAATTTCATTTCCCCACATTTCCACACATGGAGATGTAGTGGATATCCCGAATCGCGCGGCTGCGCTGCTCCGCACATCATGATTGGCACACACAAGGTGGCGGTCCTCCCGATGGAACAAAGCTTGTGCGCACGATCTGTATAGCAATCATTTTTGTCGCATCTCCTTCCGTGTTTTTTTACGTGAGACCGTTAGCTTCAACAATGCTTCGAGCGGGATGTTGGTCGCCTTGCGCAGGGCAATTAAAGATATGTGGGAAAACTCTTGGACTATTTGTGAGGAAGATTTCACAAATACCCCAACGAAATGGACATGTACTGATATCAATGACTCCCCGTGTTGTGTGATGCTACACTTTAGTAATGGTTGCACAAAGGTTTGCCCTTCCTGCCGTGGATAAGGCCTCGCTGGCACTGAAAGCTCTAGGGGAGGGAACTGCACTGACCTCAAGATGATTCTCCCCCTATTGCTGTACAAAATCATGCGAAATTCATTTTAATAACACTCACTACGAAAGTTGCTATGATGCTAACTGAAGACATAATAGGAAGATGGGGGACGAGGGAGGGTGGGGGAGCGCTGATAAGGTCTGCATTCCGTTTTCAGCATTGTGCAACCGCCGGAGCACTGGTACAGCAGAAGTGCCACAGAAATGGCAAAAACACAGGTCAAGGAGAAGTAGCATGCCTCGAGATTAGCATGGCTGCGATAAACAGCGAGAAATTTGCATACACAACAACGTAATTACTAAAGAAGAATTGAGCTTCTGAAAATCCACGCAACAAGACGCAGGCTAGAATTACCTCATTGGTCGTTATGAAGCGCATTAGCGGCTACCTGGAAATGTTCTTGACCAGACCCCGTCGGAAACTTCCAAAGTATGCGTGTACGTTGATGCAGGAGCTCCCGCTTATCACATCGACACGCCCAATTTGGAATCCGCGCAATACGAACCATCGGCAGCAGAACGTTCGGGCCCTTCATTCTGTACTATTGAAAGTATCGTTAATCTCTAAATGAGATGTTTTGCAGGAAAGAAGACCTGTCCTGAGTGTGTGTGTTTATCTTAAAGCGAAATTTAAACCCATGGAGCTTCGCGGTTTAGTAACTTCTGAACTTAGCTGCCTCCCGTTAAGAGGCATTTTTTGTTGGCATGATATAAAGATGACTTTTTTGCGCCTGGTTGCGGTGCCGGCTACCCTTTATCTGATCGAGAATTAGTGATTTAGGCGTATCCTCCCATGCAGTCTTGTACATAACTCTGGCGCTCTTGTAAATGTGTGTGTGTGGCTGTGAGAGAGAGAGGGCTCTTTATTAGAAACACAGATAATTTTGCCGGCGCGTATATAACCGCTGGCATGCTATCTTGTAAATGTAACTTGTACATATCTAGCATGCATGTATACTGCATGCGTATATGACACGTATCTACGTGCCCTATTCTACGAAACAGTCTAAACAACACAAGATTAAAAAGACACTGTCAGAACAACTGGGCGAACAAAACAGCACGACCACTTAGCATAAAAAGTTCAGAATTATAGTTATGGAAATAAAGCTCTTTTAGAAAAGGTTTTAATGGTGCATGCGCATTCTAATCTAACCTAACCTGAGCTAATCTAGGACATTTGCCTTGTCCTGCGGCGCACATAACTTCTAAAACACGAAACTTGCTGGACTGAAAGTATGCAGCGTCCCTGTCTGTTGCACGTGATGCGTGGCAGCTGAATGCTCTGCCTTATAGCTACATGTGTAGGGCTCTAAAAAAAGCTATAATTGTAAATCGTGCGAGGGGTTCAGAAACACTCGTCGTGTAAGCTATTTTTACTCTGCTGTGCCCCTTTAGACCGACCATGCATTCACTACACGTACCTTATCCTTCCATACTCTATTTTTGACCGACACGTTGCTGTTTTGCACATTTTTTTGTGCATGCCATAGTATGTTATTATTATGTGCCCTCAATGTTGTACTTGACTCTGCACATCATTCATGTTAGTGGTTTTGAACCTCGAGTACCAAGAGCAGTAATTCAAATGTAGCTGCACGTAACGACCGTTGTGTTACACTTACAGTCGCCGATGCACGCGTTGAAACCTGCACGAAAATAATAATAACAAAAAAAAACGTGTTTTCGAAGCCTGCGGCTGATCACCGCGCTTGTCGGTACGAAAACACGTGAAATGATCTGGCAGGCAACAGCTGCGAATATATGCCAACGAAGTCGTAAAGTTCGCACTGCCGCGTTTCCCATCGTGTGTGCGGAATGCCCCGACGAATGAACTTGGCCGCGGCAGCCTGTGGCTCTGGAGATGCGAAAGCACCTTGCAGAGTATGTTGAGGCATGTTTCGTTGTTGCTTGCGTTTTAACGCACTCCTCCAAGCCTATCAGAAGAGGGGAGGGAAAACAAGAGGTGAAAGGCAGAGAGGTTAACGAGATTAAGTGTCCGTTGGCTCCTCTGCACAGGAAGATGGGGTAAGGGGCAGGAAAGATAAGTAAACAAGAAAATATTTTTTTTTTAAGGAAAGAGGGAACGCAGCAAAATCTATCGGTGCCACTTTTTTATAAGGTGACGTAACTGCCGCTGCGTTCGTAACTTTTTCTTTTCATTTTTTGCTTTCATCAGTTAATCAAACCTCGCTTTCAATATATGAAGTCGCGACTAATCGAGTACGTTTCAAATATTCAAAAAGTCGTATTGACAAAACCATTGCCTGAGAGCTTTAGGCTACAAAGAAAGTGCGTCGGAGTGATCTTCTTTCAATAACTGGCGGCATCGAACGGAAAGCGCGTGTGGTTTCGGAGCACGAACTACCTGTGCTGAGGTAGTTTCGAAGCTTTCACCCCGGAGAACATAATCTGGGCCCGAACTTATCAACACTGTCGCTGTCCAAATTAGTTCACCGGGATGACAGCCAACAACCCGACAGTGGGAAAGGCGACCTTAATTTTTTTTTTTTCGTTCTCGAAAGGCATGATAAAGACGAGAATCCATATGCAATTTGTTTGGGCAGCTCTAGTTGAATAAATAAAGACTTCCCGTGATACTATCTGTTTCGAAAGAAGTTCATTGCCTCGTTGTCAGCCTCACTTCTTTGTCATTGGCTTTAGGGCTATGGTGAATGCTAAAAACTTACTGCGGACTGCCCATTTCCCTCTGGTCTTTTTTTTTTAAGTTTATGGGGTTTTACGTGCTAAAACTACTTTCTGATTACGAGGCACGCCGTAGTGAAGGAGTGCGAAAATTTGGACCACCTGGGGTTCTTTAACGTGCACATAAATCTAAGCACGCGGGTGTTTTCGCATTTCACCCCCTTCGAAATGCGGCAGCCGTGGCCGGCATTCGATACCGCGACCTCGTGCTCAGCAGCACAGCACCATAGCCACTGAGCATCCACGGCGGGTCCTCTGGTCTGCGTTTAGGTGGCAGACAGGCCATATCTAGCATGCTGAAAGGGTGCATTCAACCGACGGAAAGACGGAAGACGCCTTTGCCGACGAATAAGTTCTGCTTTATGCCCACTTAGGTTCGGACTCAGACAGCCGTTCTATGCTAAAAAAAAAAAAAAACTACGTAAGTTTGTAAGGGTGAGGGACGGGATGTTTTGTGCGTAAGCATTCTGTGGCGAGTACCCCAGCAAAATTTGTCCGTCCCGTGACGCCTTACATCTGCAAAATAAATGCATAATTGGTCAATTTAACACTTGTAATTGTTATAATATTGTAATAGAAGATGATTGGTAGCGACGGGTAGACATGCATAAGCTAGCTAAATAAGTAAGCAAAAGCGAAGTAGCAGCCGAGCCAAAGAATGCTTACAAATTAGTCGACAACTCTGATAGTTTCTGTAGCATTTTTGTTTGTTGTTGGCGGAGAACACGATAGCGAAGGCTCCGGCAATGTGTCAATTTTGTCTTGCAAGCTAAAGGCGTTGCCGATTCGGCTCCCTTGTTAGCGTTGCTCGGAGGAGTGAGTGCATGCACATAAACACTCGAGCGGCTACTCCATATGTTATAGAGCACCCCTTTATCCGCCGAGATCAGCAAAAGTATAGCACGCCGCCTTCGTGCCTTGGCCGTTCGTGCAGCTGCTCGCGTGTAATGCCCTCTGGAAAGGTGCGTGCTTCATACGCACGTGGCTGCGTGCAGTAAAGATACCGGCGACCTGTGCCTGGTGTACAGCCAGGTGTAACATCAAAGGTGCAGCAAACTGCTATGCGCCGGAGACAGAACGGAGCGAACACTCGCATTCTCGGCGCAGCTGTTCGAATGAATCGAGATTGCGGCCTTATCCTGCAGGGCTAATAATCTTGTCAGGTGCGGGTCCGTTCATGCTGTCTGCTGGTGGTAAGTCTGCGTACTGTGCGCATCGACAGGGAAATTAAAGCGACAGTAAGATAAGCAACACAAACGACTGCAGTCGTGAGTCTTATCTGCAGCTCTTTCAAAGCCGGTTTGTTTGCAGTTGTTGCGGCGTATTTATTTTTGCCGAGCAGTCTCATGTAGCGCACGTGCGGTCCCGTTTTCTCGTTTGATGTTTTCATTATCGACTGACGGGGAAAATGTGTGGCAGCCATTCGTTTCGCTTCCGCTATGGAGCGCGTCACCCCGGAGGCATTGTGACGCAATTGGGACAGACGTATGCGATGGACAACCGTCAGACAGACTGATTTGAGCGCCCGCGGTCATGTGCTGAAAGTGTTGGACGACCTAACAGCTCAAATGACGAACACGAGTAGTGAGTGAAAGAAGGGCCGCAGTATAATGGCACGACTGTTTTCGCTTGGTCCTATTAACCGTGTGCCATCCATGTGCGGTCTACCTAGGTGACAATTAAGACAGAGGGCCATTGAGACCATTTACACAGCGCGAACATGGACAAATATATATATATATATATATATATATATATATATATATATATATATATATATATATATATATATGTATATACGTTTCTTTCGAAAGGCGAAGCATCGACAGAAATAGAACAGTAATGCTCGTACTTCTATATGCAGCATAAATTGCAGTAAACATTCGCTAACTAGTTAAACACTAGCGTCACGCGCCCAAAGCACACACGCACACAATTATCTCGATAACACCGAGCAATCGCAATGACGACGCTGGCGTGATGACGAGCGCGGGCTTCTACGAGAAATCAAAAGGATTAATTCAGTAGGTAACATAATTGCACTAATTAACGTTTTATTTAGTTACATTACGGCACATAATGCAACTTACGAATTGTAAAATGGTGAGTTAGCATGGGTGTATGCACTTGGACAATATCTCAGGATGCGTGACACCAGTTTTGAGATATTAATTTTCAAAGTGTGCGATGAAATACATTGGTGTTCCAGTTACTTTTGTGATTCAATGCATAAAACAGCGTTTTGAAGAAATGTAAGTGGAACAAGATGGAATTCTCGCCGCACGTTTGACGGCACATATCTCGAGACCGGTGGCATCCTCAGAATTCGTTCCAAGCGAACATGCTTTGAAAACTCGCTATAATTACAATTCGTAAATTTCAATACGTGTCGTAAATTAAGAAGTATAAAAAACTTAATTCGTTCAATTTTGACAATTGGACAATTACGCATCTGACTGCTCGTGGAAGTAAGGCCCGCCTCATGAAGTAAAAGTGCGAGGGTTAGAATCATGCCACCTGCCACAGGTGATTTTTTTTTAAAATTTGGTGCAGCTAAAAAAAAGCTCATATAAATCCTAAACCAATAAAAATGAAATAGAATCGTG
The DNA here is from genome assembly GCF_050947875.1 of Dermacentor variabilis. NCBI lineage: Eukaryota > Metazoa > Arthropoda > Arachnida > Ixodida > Ixodidae > Dermacentor > Dermacentor variabilis. Next base: position 133,314,413 of record NC_134568.1, read on the forward strand.
ACTTTATACCGGCCAAGTTGTATGACATCGGACTTTCTGTTCGCAGATGTCCGGCCTATTATTAACAGCAGGTCTTCAGTTTACCAACATAGAAGAATAGCAAGTCAACCGACAAACTACATTTGGAAAGTATCCACTTACCAGCGGCTCAACAAGGAACAAATGACGAGGGCGTGAGCGCCTCACTTCCTCACCCTTTGAACAAGAAGACGATAACGCCTCTTCTGTTCACGTCCTCTTCTCTTTTCCATCGGTGGATTTGTTCTTTTAATTCAGCTAACTTTGCAGCGAACTGCTGAAAAGGCTGCGAGCTCCCACAAAGCACGTACCGCAATAACCAAAACAGGTCAGCCGCTGTCCGAAGGGCTATAACGTAGGGATGTCTCAAGACCGTGACCTGGACAGTTGTAACGAGAATGATCCGATTTGTAAAACTTACATAAAGCAGAAATTGTCATATACAGTTAATGTGAAAAATATCCCGAAATAATCGTTCTCAGTGCACTTGATCATGGGACTTCGGTTTACCAAGAGCTTTGTTAATACAGTGCATCCCTGTGCATCCACCGACTTGACATCAGCGTTTAGGACTTCCTGGTCACGTCTGCTAAATTTCATCTCAGGGATGACTTAATGCCGAGGGGGACTGTGGTGCGTATCGTTTGCTTGTACACATGAAACAAGTTGGTGATACTGGTACTGGGGCATTTTAAGGGGAAAAGCGCCCATTGCAGATGCTCGTATTGTTCCTACTTGTTCTCTTCGAGAAGAAAGCTCATCTGGCGAATACAACTGCGATGGTTTAGCTGTAAAATCGCTGACAGCCTAATCGCTCGCTGTTGAAATCGCCGCCTGGTATGGTTGGAAACTGTGCATCGATAAAACGCAACGGCTTCGTACTTCTCTTGAATAAGTTTGGCATTGTCCAAAATATTCACATCAGAAGTCGTTCGACGTCACTTAAGCATGCGCGCTTTCGCCTAGGATCAAATGCATCTTGCGGCCCCTGGCATCTCCGGGTACACGTTTCTGCGCTCGCAGGTACTCCTGCGTGCAAGCGCCCGCTCATTTGTTAGCCGATGTCAGACGGCTTCACGGGCAGTATTCGTTCCTGTTGGCGCACGCTCTACGGTCTCCGGACCGAGGAACGCGCCCCCGCTGCCACCGCCGACAGATACGTGCCTCGCCGCAGTGCCGACCACCGAGTAGTTGGGCGTCCCTGGCGCCCACAGGACGGCCGTTGCTGCAGCACGCACGGGAGCCGACTCGGGTCCGCGGACCCCCTCCGGGCGAACGACGGCGCGCATCATCCACTCGGTGACCACCAACAAACTGGCCGCTTCCTGGAACCCGTAATGACCGGACGGGTACCGCGCCCGGCACTTCTTTCTGTCCGCGCCGATATAACGAAGACATCACGGGTCGCTCGTAAACGACGCGGCGCAAGCCAACCCGTGGGAACCCGCCATGGAAGCGGCGGCCGGCGGTGGAGAGCACGCTGCGCGCAGGCCCTGGGTGCATCGACGGTTCTTTGTGCGCCCACCACCGGCAGCCCTTTTTTTACGACCGTTCATCATGGAGAGGCCCCCCTCGCGCCTCCTTGCGCTTTACGGCGGCCGACGGGGGGGCGGCAGAGAGCCCGTGTCTTCCTTTCTTCGTCCACTTCACCTGCTCGCGCATGCAACGCTCGCCCGGCATGCGTGCGTGCGAGTCCGTGCGCCCGTGCGTACGAACGCGTGCTCGCGCACGCACTGGCTCTTTGGTGCCTCCTCTTTAGTGCGTTCTGCCCGCGCGCCCCGACTTTTTCCTCATTTGCGCGCTAGTCCCTTTCTGGGGCACGCGGCTCGCTCTTCTTCGCTCGGCGGGTACCCCGGGGCTTTGTTGACCCTTCCACGGGCTGTTCACTAAGGGCTGCCCATTGCTGGAGGCTCTGCCGTCTTTATCGACGGAGACACCTTCGAAGGATCCCTCATTTTCGGTGTCGGGGCTACCCGCCGCGCCTAGCGTGGTGCCGATGTGTCACGATACCGGCGCCCATGGAGAAAGGTGCGCGCAGGTGATCATCGAGGTATTCTGCGTGGGAGGCCGACGCACAACGCTTCGCTAACAAGGTTTAATGCGTGGGTGGCTCTTCCTTTAAACGCACCTCTGGTGAAATATTGTTGGTGTTACGCTTTGTTGTTGTAGGTGAAGAGACCAACGCGTTCCACAAGGATGCTTGTCCCTCGAGTCAGACGTATGCGCGAAATGCGGACGCTTTCAGTGCCCTTGTGTTACTTCCTTTCTGCGGCGAGAGGCCACGAGACATGCTGTGCTTTTCCGCTGGAAAGAACTAAGGGGCGCTGTTAGAGACAGTGTTAGCGATTAAAAGTGTTCACATGCTCAGTGTAACTGCAAACGTAGAATGGTGTCGTCAGCTAGCTAATATCGCGTACGGCAAAGCAAGAAAGAAAGACACAAGGAACCTCCTACAGAATACCAAGATGAACTCACTATACTTTACGATTAGCTTCACCTGGGAATATACATACGTCACAACATATTATTCTGTCGCGGCAGACTGCAAGAAACAAGGCAAAGTATATGTTCTTGGACGCTGGCATTGTTAGCGGTGATTAGTTACGACATTGTTTATTAAACAAGCATAAGTATAAAGAAAGAAAGAGCTATAAAGAAAGAGCTGCCGTGACTGTTATGCTGATATTTAAGTATGTAGCATATCACCAAACATATCATCCACCATCTGACAATCAGAAGTCTAGTAAGCCATTGATACCACCTTGGTGTCTTATTAGCCCCAGGTACATTTCTGTGTACCAGGAATCGGGACAAAGTATGAGCTGTCGTCGCCTGTGCTGAAACAATTGTGTCTGCTTCTTCTGCACGAGAGGTATGCGGACAGTGTACATATTTATAGTGAGGGTTCCACAAACATCCAGTGTTCGCCCGGTGCTGTGGTTGTCCCAGCAAGAGCTATTACCATCAGCTTTAGGACTGACCACCCGATGAGATCGACATCTGCGGAACTAGCTGCTCTTCGCGCTGCACTTTGTTTCGTCAATCGGGAATCACCGCGACAATGGTCAATCTTCAGTGACTCAAAGGCAGCCCTACCTTCTGGGCTATCAGCTCTGCGTCGCGGGCCATACGAACAGCTGGTATTCTATATTAGATGCCTACTCCATACATCACATGAGAAAGGACACCACGTGACGTTTCAAATGGCTGCCAAGTCGCTGCGGCGTCATAGGGAACGAAGACGCCGATAATGCCGCTCGGGCAGCTCTTGAAGACACACAGGAGCCATATCACTTTCATGGTCCGACGCAGCCAGCACACTTCGAGTGCTTGCACAAGAGATCACGCTCTCTCTATGGTGCACACCAAGCAGCCAGACTAACTGGGGCGATCGTCAATACCACCTGCCCTCTTTGATGCATCTCTGTATGCCAACTGGACTCCGCCGAAGAGAGGCCACTCTGCTTTATCGCTTATGGCTAGGGGTCGCATTCACGAAATCTTACTCATTTCGCGTTGGAATGGCCGACAACGCTCTCTGCAATGCCTTTCTTTGCGAGGAAACGCTGGAACACATTATGTGCGACTGTCCTGAATATAATCTTCAGAGACAGTCCCCGGCGTCCGTTCTAGCGCACCTTGACATTAGACCATTCTCAGTTGAAACGATTTTCACATGTCGCCGACAGAAGACATCGCAGCTGAAGGAAGGGACTACTTCGGTTTCTGAAAGAGACGGGCTTGGACAAGCGGCTGTGACAGTGATGTCACGTACCGCACAAGAGTGACGGACTGTAACTGACAATGTGTGTGCTGTGCTATTTGCTATTTCCTCCCCATCTTTCATCCCCCCCCCTTCCCGCTCCCATGTGTAGGGTAGCAAACCGGTTGAGCTAAACTGGTTAACCTCCCTGCCTTTCCTTCTCCACTTTTTCCTTCCTTCCGTCCTATTAAAACGAAAACCGATGAGAGATTAGGCGAACTACGACTAGGAGCAAATATATATTTCTGGCAACGGCGCAAGAAAACCACGGACACAGACGACGTAAAAGTACAAGTAAATGGATGGGGTCTTCATGCGAAGCATACCGGTTAAGCTGTGATGCTCCTTCTCACGCGAAAAAAAAGAGAAAAAAGTAGAGCAACTCGCACAGAAATACAGAGGCAAGGTTATTGGATCCTACCAGCTGATAGCGACAAATATCACTCTGTTTATTTTAATTTCTCCATAAATGTCTGCTAGAAATGTTATACTGAATGCCGTAAACGGGGATGCTGAAGACCGCTTCAGTGTTTAAAAATTCACCAGTTCAGCTTAATACGAATTCTGAGTATCGTTTGCGACTAGATGCAGATCAGTGTGTAGAGCGAATATGAAATGTCACAGTGTTTGTTCAGAGGGAAAGAGAGAGAGAAGAAAGGAGACAGAAAGGGAAGTTAACCAAAACGGCAAATACGGTTTGCTATCCTGCGCTGGATAAAGGGCGAGGCATAGAAAGATAAGAAGAAATTATATATATATATATATATATATATATATATATATATATATATAGAGAGAGAGAGAGAGAGAGAGAGAGAGAGAGAGAGAGGCAGGGAGCACAGCCACACGATTGCCGCTGGTTATGATCACCGCACAATATCACAGTCAAGGACCATGTGCAGCCCAACGAACACTAGTTCAGACTACAGCGGCTTGTGCAGGTCTATTGTTCTTAAAAACTGTAGCAGTGTCTTTGTCACCCTCTGTTGCGATATATAATCAATGGTCTGTGGTGTGGGGATTCCAATATGGTTTGCTGTGATAATGATTTTTGATCAAAGCGAGTTTTGTGGTCGACGATTTAGTCGTATGTCAATGTACTGACGGAGGTGGCTTTCGCTGGAAAAATCACGGATCCAGACCAACCTTGGAAACTTGATGAACCAGCGCTATAATTACGTAAATTATCTGCCTACTTCTCATGTAAAGAGATCACAGGGCTGTTTAGGAGCAGGAGATGAAAGCTCGAATTTTTTCTTGATTCCTGGTAGGGTGAGATTTACTCCAGAGAGAGAGAGAGAGAAAGAGAGAGTGAGGAGGGCAAAGAAAAGACAGGGAGGTTAACCCGAGATTATCCCCGGTTGGCTCCAGGTCGAACCATATAGCCTTGTTGCGGTGGTGAAGCCTGATGGAAGGTCGTAATAATTAGAGATCCTATAAGAGTATTGGTGGAAATAGAGCAGGGGAGATATTGATGACTATTGAGCGTTACAAGCACGGGTTGTAGAATACAGCGATAGAGATTTTAATGATAAAAGAAAAGATCAATGAGAGTTTGGCAAAATGCTTGACTGCAAGAACCTATTAGCTCAAGCAGGCTAGATGTCTATTGGTCGCCATGCTTTTTTCAAAGGGGATGCCAATAAACATAATCATCATCACGGCTCCTTCCCATGTGTCACGCGAAGCGCAGGAACGCAGCCACATACACAATGCAATTTTATAGCTCATGTCGAGCAGCTGTCCTAGCTCTGCCCTTAAGAGCGCCAGAGACTCTTATCAGACACCTTTGCGCCGGCATTTCTTCTTTGCGGGCAATTCGCATGAACCATTTTTATTGCATGTGATATTACACAGCCGTAGTTCGAGCGCAGCCACTCAACCGAAAGCATGCAACAGTAGCGCGGCCAGTTGCCGCGCAGTGCTCCAAGCATCGAATCATAGGGCAGGATAGGATTTTTGTTTTCTTTTCAGCTAGCGTTCGCACATTAGTTTGAGCCAAGGGCAACTATCGCTATAGAAATAAAAAAAAATATTTCGTTTTGCATAATGCGTTGCTTTTAAGAACCACTTTGTAGGTCGTACCTCAAACACATATACATGCAACCCTAACGGCCGCCTCTCTATAACGCCTCGCTGGTCACAGCCATGACCAGCCAATGAGGCGTCGTAGTCGTGCCCGTATAAAAGCTGGCGTAACATGGGTTGCGCAAGCGGGTTCCGCAGTGACGTCTGCGGCAACACTCGTGAGCGCAAGCAGCGGAGACGGCACCGAAGCAAGGCGTTCCGTCACCTTGGCCCAGAGAGAGAGCTCATGGGGGACGCAGTGCGCGACGCCGCCTATTGTAAGCGGGTTAGGCGCCCGCCTCCCTTCGGTAACGGATCATTGCTGCACGTGCGTGCCTCGCTTGCCGCCTCAGCCTGCGCGAAGACAGTTTGAGGACAGTGTCTTGCTGAGCCCGGGCGTCCCCGCCGCGCGAAAGGTGCGCTGCTGTGCGCGGCTGCCAAGCTTTTGTGTCTCCAAATCTGCCATCCATCTGAACGCAGGAGGTTCTCCCCTCTTTTCCACTTCGTCCTGATGCTGCCGCTCTTTTGAGCTGCCTAATGACGGCGCGCTGAGCGGCAGCTCGTCTTGGCACCCTCTTGCCGCGGCGCGCTTTTGGGCCACTGACGCCGCCGCCGCCGCAGCTCGCTCGTGGCGACTGTTCTTTGGGGAGCCGTGCGTCCTCACTCCTAGCTCACTTGCGCTGTCCCGATGGAGCTTTGGTTTAGGAAGAAGGAGAAGCAAATGAAAAGAACGAGAAAAGAAGGGGGGCTGGGGTGGGAGCACAGCCCTGAGGGTGTCATCGTCTTCTCTTTCTTACTAGCGTACACGCAGACCTTTTGCGCTGCGGGATCCCTCTCGCGGTCGCGTCCCTTCTCCTGCTGCCTTCCGCTAGGGTGCTGTGCTGCTTTCCGAACGAGTGTCCTCCCGTTTCGCTACGACTGGAGACAATGGCACAGCGGAGACTTGCCGGCGAGGGCTCAGGCCACGTTTCTTTTCTTATCTTGTGCGCGCTTTTGAGTGGTAAAGCCGTCCGGCTAGAAGTCAGCCTCTTGTCTCGTCCTCTGAAAGCAGCTTTTCTGCGATGGGTGCGGGAGTAAATTTTAGCGAAAGTGCTCACTTGTTTTTGCCGTGCGCGCTCTCTCTCCTGCTCGGCTTGGCGCCACCACTCGAACGTTGAGGAATCGGTGGCCGCCAAATGGACACAGAAGTATCGGTACAAGTAACAAAAGAAAACAAAAAGAAGAAACGAATGTACGGGCTCTCCCTGTGTAGCTTTATGGACCCTCGTGTATAGCGTGTTAGCGTGGTGAACAAGTAGACCTGGCTTTCATGTTCCCCGCATCACTCGTACGTGCAATGAATGAGTGGCGTAGAACGTTATAAAAACAGCACACAGGTCGCGGCTCTGGCGGGGTTTTGCTTTTAGCACTTCTTGAAGGGATGAAAACAGACGGTGCCTCTGTTCGTCACCGCGCCGAAGCCGAAAAGCGAACAGAGAAATGCGATAGGATTTTTTTTTCTAGATAACTAATAAACAACAGTGCTAGGACAGGTCTCGGTGTTGCTACAAAATTAGTTGCAATAATCGCTGCAGTTCTTATCCGGTAACTGTCATACTCAGGAGTGTTGCAATGAGGCCGCTTTAGAAGATATATTTCTTTAGGATCACTGCGACGAAGAGTCGAAGCTGTCCTATAGAAACTATCTAACAGTATACAAATAATCATCCTTACGCGCCTTCATTGAAAGTCGCTGTGTCCAAGTTGTCGTTAAAACGTGCCGCTGCCGCCGAGCAAATCGTTTTCTTGTTTATGTCAACGCCGTCTTCAGTACCGCCTGTTTTGCGAAGGAGATGACGGGTGTCTCGAGCATCAGCCACGGGGCAGCGCGCCTTGTCGCTAAGCGCAATCGTTCCGACAACAGCTGAATGAGACAAGAACGATACAAGAACTAAAACAGAGCGAGATAAAGGCAAACAGGCGGCTTAATTGGCCTCGGATACGCCACGATAGACAGGATACGCTCGGCGAAAAAAGTGCGAGAGCCAAGCTCCCGGACTTCCGTCTCCGCTGTTCGAAATTGAGCCGGAGGCGAGTTCCTACTGGCAGAGATAGCGGCTTCCGGTTTACGGAGCGGTGGCGGCGTCTGTGTGTGCACACGCGTGCCTCTGGAATGGTGCAGTGCGCGCATTCATCTCGCGACGCCTGTAGACCTCGCTCGTCTCGGCAGGCGTGTGGTCCACCGGACGACGCTGGGGTCATTAGGAACGCCGCTCGAGCAGAGACTCGGCACACCGGAATCAAGTTCGACCACCTTCCTTTTGGTTCCTTATCACACGCCCGCGGATCAGCCGCCTCACTAAGTTTCTGTTTCATGGTCTCTCTTTTTTCTTCGATCAACATTTCTTGAACGTTGAATTTAGCCCTGTACGTCGGTGAACGCCTTCAGCCTTAGTTCTACGCACGAGTTACTGTTTTATCTCTTGCATCTTTATTTCGCTTAGTTGTCTATTTTTGTTTGTTTAGGCTAGCTGTGACTTACGGTGCTCGACCCATGCTCATACACCTGAACGTCAACGCACAAATGAGAGCTCGAGATACTGCGGAACGTCATGCGTGACTGAGTTCACTGGCAAATAAACTAACTTACGCAAATCATCTTGATATACAAAATTTTAACAACTCGAACTTTCTTAATGCATCTTGGGGCGAAGTATCGTGAAACGCTTCAAAAGTGTTGCTGTAGGGCCTTTCGGTGTGGATTTAAGTGTACCACGATTTCCCATGTATTTTCCCTTGCGTAGTAATATTTCAAGACAGTCAAACATACTCTTTAAACCCTTTGTCATGTATAGAGCAGCTTATCGTTAGAATGAGAAACAACTGCTTTGGATATAGACGTGCAAATGTCATTTCTTTTTTAAATATTTATTCTGTGTTTCTTTTATTGCTACAACTTCCCCAAAAGGTGAAACACTAAATATGTGTTCTATTGAATACTTCTTTCAATTCATTGTTCAGGACGAATATATGGTTAAGGAGGGTAATTACAGTGAATGTCGAAGTCGTTATAGCAGAGGGTGACAAAAGGCGGTACTACTTCGTCGAAAGATGGAACCTTTCCGGGCCACCCGGTACCCACGTTGTACCCTCCGTGATGTATATCTGTGATCATCCCCGTTTTACAAACGCTTGTAGCGTGGCTTAACAACGCGCAGTGTAGTAGTAACTGTGTCAAGTCGCTGTTTCTTGTCCACAGGCTGTTCGCCGTGAAGCGCTGCGCGCGCTGCCAGCAGGGCATCTTCGCATCGGAGCTAGTGATGCGCGCCCGGGACCTGGTGTACCACCTCCACTGCTTCACGTGCGCCTGGTGCAATGCGGCGCTGGCCCAGGGCGACCACTTTGGCCTGCGCGACAACCTCGTCTACTGCCGTACCCACTTCGAGCTGCTGGCTGAAGGGTGCCAGCCGGGGCTTCCTCCTCCTCCGCCCCCGCCGCTGCTTCAGGACGACGACGTAGGCGGCAACGGGGGCACCGCCGGGACCTGCAGCCCGCCGCTGGCGCCGGGAGCCCCGTACGCGCCTCCGCAAGGACCGTATGGCGTACGCAAGGGCCGGCCGCGCAAGCGCAAGCCCGGAGAACTGCCCGAGGGTCCGCCACACCTAGGTGCGCCGTCTCTTGCTGCATTTTTGAAAACTCTTGTCGCACTTCGTGCACACACGCAACGCGACGCAGTATCGCACGGATGCGTTTTGCCAACGGCACAATAAGTTTTGTTCGTATCGGTTCTTTCACCCTTGGGAGTTCACAAAGTACAGGCTTTTTGGCTATTTGGTTTGATACAGTTACTTGAACCATGAATGAGGAGATGGTGCTTGCCCTTGTCTATCTTTCTTGTCTGCGTCGCTTAAGCGCCTCAGTAAATGTAATTATCGCTTTACTCCGAATTAAATTTTTCTTTTTTATATATTATCATTCTTTACCTACAGCCCTAGCGAAAAGGTGTGGCCACCATCGCTGAGACGTGACAGCCCCCTATTCTTTGAAGCCAATAAGTAAGGGGGCGCTAATGACGGGACGTAGAAAAGAAAGGCAACCGCGTGTAGGACCTCATTCACAACTGAATTATGTTTGCTTTTAGTGGCACCTTTAGGTGGATGCAAGTTCTACTAGTTCATCTCGTATTGTCGACGCCAACACTGCAGCGTTCTGCTATACGGTGCAATTCTGCATGCAGAATTGTTTACGGCACCACACTTCCACGATGCGCGCGCGCACACTTACTTTAGTAACGATCGTCGGCGACGACGTTACTAAAGGTGTGCATTGCAGCATATTGCCACGCCGCTAGCGAAGTCACTAAGTACGACGACCTTCTACTGTTGTCGCAAGGCTACGTTTTCCCAGCCACGTTTCGTTGGCTTAGAAGCGTCGGGTTAATCTCGGTTTTGAGTAGAATTTCACCTTCTCCTGGCAGCTCCATCTCAGGGAACTACTCTTGCCGGTTACTAAAAACCGCATGAATGACTGAGCTGTAAAGCCGAGGAACTTATAGTATAGTTAGTGCTCAAGGTTGCTATGGCGTACACGAACCCGAAAGAATGCAATTGAGCCTACGTACAATGTGCATCTGAGCTTTGAGATTTTTTTTTTCTTTCAGATTGTGGTGCCACGTTCTCATGCTCAGCGGCATAGTTTAGTAGGGCTTGCTTTGGTGACATTGTCGGCTCTGATCTGGCGCTCTTTGGCCAGAACTCCCTTGCGCCATAAAAACTCACTAATCATCGTCATCTGCTCTGGTTGACTGAAAACATAAGCGAAAAGAGCTCATAACAGCCAGCACTATATGTGGGATGGCACATACCTTGCCAAGACCACTTAGACGCATGCACCTTTGATTTAATCAAGCTGCATGTGACTAAACTGTAACTAAATGATACAAGTGCTTGAAACACAGGACAAAGTACTTGGTGTTCAACGAATGTTCTTATTTTTTTTTCCCTGCGCACTCTTGTTTCCCGGAGGCAGTACAGTATCATTGTATATAACTTACAGTACATTCCTTGCTTCTTTCCTTCGCTGTAGCGCATTTAATTTATTATATAAATAAAGACAAAATAGATTTGGTCACTCTGTAACGTTGACAGCTACTCCTTTTCACCTAAGAGTAACAACAGTAAAAGTACTTTAAGATAAGATGAAACAACGTCATAGCCTCAAAAAAATGTAGAACAGAGTTTGATAAAAGAAAAAGTAAATAAAGTTCCCATGCACTCCTAGACGCACATTACTTCATTGCCCTTTCTCGCTTGTGACCCTGCAGGGCTCCAAGACCTGGCCGGCCTGGACAGCAACGGCTCGTCCATGCTGCAGCAGCAACAGCAGCAGCAACAGCGCACCAAACGAATGCGTACTTCGTTCAAGCATCACCAGCTGAGGACCATGAAGTCGTATTTCGCCATCAATCAGAATCCCGATGCCAAGGACCTCAAGCAGCTTGCCCAGAAGACGGGGCTCTCCAAGAGAGTTCTCCAGGCACGTGATACCACTCTGCACATTCGCTCTTGGAATACGGCCGCGCCGCCACGTGTATATATACTGCTCAGTTATTCCTTGAAGTGAACGAAACACGCGAGCACCTCCTGCGTTTCCAGTCGGGCTTTGTTGGTTGTGTGCATTGCACAGGAGAACAGCGCTGAATCTGGCGAAGACAAAGAGTGGCACAAAGAAGACAAACAAGGTGCTGCACTTTTAACATAAAAGCCTATTTTGCCGGCAGACCGGTAATATGCTGAACATCGTAACAAAACAAGAAAATACTGCAGTTATACTGCTTCTCATATCCATATAGCGCCTTTCCGGCGGTTTCTAAAAAGTGTCTTCTTTCTGCCTCGCTTCGTCTTCGTCAGGTTCTGCGCTGTTCCATTATACGAGCGTCCGCACGTGTCGTGGACGGAGCTGAAACGGGGCGCAGGTTTTAGATCTTGTCTATAGGTGTTCCCGAATAAGTACAGCCCATGATCGGCTTGGTAAAGACTGAAAGTAGTCAAGTATAGGAAAGGAAAGGAAAAAGAAGGAGGACGACAGTGAGGTTAGCCAGTGTAAAAACTGGCTGGCTACCGTGCGCTGGGGCGAGGAATGAAGAGAATGAAAGATGATAAAAGATCGGAAGAGATAAAATAAAGTGAAAGAAAAAGGACTTCAGGAGTAGTAGTGCACTGCGTTTGTTTATTAGGACAGCCATGCAGTAACAACCCAATAAGAGGTGCTTGAATTTTACTCAGTTCAGTTTCCTTAACAAAGCTGAGCTTTGTGCATGGCTAAACATACAATTTCCACTGAGCTTATTTTCATTTCGTTCGCCGCGGTCACAAGAGACTGATTTTTTTTCTTCTCTCGTTCTCTCTCTCTCTCTGTTTCTTTCTGTTTTCAATTAATGTTGTTTTGCTTCGTTGACCATAAATCGCAGGTGTGGTTCCAGAACGCCCGGGCAAAGTGGCGGCGAAACAATCTACGTCAGCAGGAGCAGCCCACAACTTCCCTTCCGGCAAGCAGTCCAGGAGGCACGAGCTCATTTTCGGAACCCAGTCCCGGAGCTCCCCTGGACTACAGCAACGCTCAAACGACCCTCGTGGTGACAGCGTCGCAGGAGTCACTCGGATCCTTCCAGGAGCTCTTTTGATGGCACCGGGGCTAAAGTACCTATTTATTGACTGCATCTGTCCTCATCACGACATCGTCACCTCGACCCACGCGCCGGCAGCAACAGCAGCAAAGAGACGCGCCCCTCCCTCAGCACCTCTGCAAAGTACTGTTCCAAAGGTCACACCGACGGACCTTGCGCGCCTCGACTGCGGCGTTCTCTGCCACACCTGGCAACCTCCTGTGGGACGCTCCCTTTTATGTGTGTGCTCTTGGCCAAATGCATTTACTGCACTCTACGTCACGGCAACTGATTCCTCGGACTGAGGCGGTTGTTCTCAAAGAACAGCAAATTATATGTGCAGAAAATTATGTGTGACTGAAGCTTTGACGTGGAAGAGACAGAGAGAGAAAAGAAAGAGATATTTAGAAATCCCATTACACGTAGTGTATGTGCTCTGAGAAAGTCAGTAGGCTTTCCTTCGCCGAGATTTCGCTGTGAAGTGTACAAGTATACCTGTGTTCTTTTTTATTTTTCTTTCATAAAAAAAAGAGTTGTACAATAACTAACTAATCGAAAAGGTCGATTTATTTTCAAAGAACGCCGGTCTTCAAACTTGTGTACAGTCTTCTGCTATAGACTTTAGCGTATGACATTATGCATGCGGCTTAAGAAGAGTCCTACGCATTATGCGATAGTGAGACATTAGACATGTGTCGAAGCGTTGCTAATAGTTGTTTTAGAGGTGTGATAATTTTTGTAAAATTTCGATGTGTCATATTTCGATATATCCTTAATATAGGGTATAAGTTAAATTAAAATCCATTTAACTTAAGGCAGTCATTCGATCGCTGGTAAGCCTCACGCATCCTGCCATATCTGGCTCTGTTTTGCGCTGAAACATTGCGATTCTGACGCTGAAAGTTCTGTTCACCTTTTTTACATGTGATTTTCAATTCAAATTCATTTGCTATAGTATAAAATCGGCGTACAACAAATGCGTTAGTGGGCATTTTTACATATTTGAGTGTGCAGTACAGACCAGCTGCTAGTTTTCTCTGTGGCCCAGAATGTAGTATGCACCATGTTGTGTTTGGGCAATTAATTTAAAACTTTATGCCGTTACTGAGTGCAACTCTTGAGATGCTGAGAGTGAATGGCAAGTTATTCGTACCGCGCCAGTCCAATAGCGAGAAAAACGCAATGTTAGCAAAACATTGACTGCTCTCTCTCTTTCTCTTTTTCTAAAAAAAAAAAGGAAAAGAACGGACGACTGCTATATATAGAAACCACCGGATGCCCCAGTAAGATCTGCAAGGACAGGGTCACACGCTGACGGTATTAAGGTATTATAGACGTTCCGAAAACTATCGGGACTGATGCATGCTAGCAGGGCGAACCTCGCTGAAAGGAGCCGCCAAGTGATGCACAGACGTACATTCCCTTGCCATTTACATAGTCATATACAAACGGACTACCGTCTTACTGACACCACAATGAGTTACAGTGCACCATGCGCCAGGTATTCTCAGAAAGAAGTCGTGAATACAGCTCAGGAGAATAGCGAAACCACATGTCCACAGCAATGCTCTGTAGAATTCACGCCATTATATACAATCACAGCTAAAATGTTTTCCATCCTTACGCATCTGGCCCTTCGAATACAATACATTGGGGAAAATCGCTACCGTGTTAGTTTGTACGCTTGGTGCAGTGAGAACGAATGCCCAAAGGGAGAACACGACCCTGCTTTCGCTGCACGTATAGGAAGGGCTGTTAACGTCCAAACTTGCACATTTTTCATCATCAGAGCTTTTCTTTTCCTTTTTTTTATTATTCGACTACCATCTTTACAGCAACCATAACGATGAAATCGGAGGTTTAGTAGATGAGAATGTGAGATTCAGACCTCTAGACCAAAGAGGCGGGCGGTACATTGCTTTTGCATCCCCTTCATTTCACTGTAAATAGCTCCACCGCCCTTCAGTGTTGTCCTGTTCTGTTTGGTGTACCGCGCATCTAGACAACTGTTCGTGTCAGATGTCACCTTTGTACGGAGAGTTTCACAGCCAATACTTGAAGTGGTTCATCAGATGAAAAAAAAAAAAAAGATTTGGCAAACTATTGCTTCCGAGCACTTTACCACCACTGGGGGTCATAAGGAGCGTTGTCTCTCGACATTATGCTACGCCCTTAAGAGTTTCAATCACTGCACAGGATGAAATTTTCCGCTGAGCGACGATATCGGAGCACGCGTGGGATGCGGGCTGCGCTGGCACACCTGCGAGTGCCCACGAGCACAAAGCCAACTGTTTTGTTCTCAGCCAGCTCTGCACTGGCTCTGCCTATCACAGTGAAAGGCAGAGGCAGCCGCGTGCCGCATACCTAAGAGAGAACATTGGACATGCATATTTTCCATTTCAACGCCACAGCAGCACGCGAAATTACGTTTATTCATTCACAGCTTGGTTATCGCATTTTCTTTTTATTGGCTCAAGTTCCTTGGCTCCAGGAGCACATACGATGACTGCTTCATCCAAAGAACGGTGAATGCTTGAAACTCTGGTACGTCGGGCAACCAAAAACGTCGCGTAAAAGTGCTGTTTACCATAATTTTGTACGACCATAACATTTTTGGCATTTTTTGACAACCAACTGAACGATTCGGTGAAACGCCGTCCCTACGACGTGTATGTTGTGCTTACGTATTGGTCGTCAGCGCACTTGTTGCACACAAGCTATTACGCTTATACTGCCCTGATATGCTCACGTGAAACGGTCCTTTCACAATGTCTCTCACTATTGCAAACTCCTTCAAACGACCCCTTTGTATGGTACTACAACATTAAACTTATACTTGCAAGATCGTTGTTCAGGATCGGCTCGTAGAACATCTCGTAGTCCTTGAATGCGAACGCGTAAAACGTTCGCATTGCTGTATTTATGTCTAAACTCGTAAATGGTTGTCGGAAATAAACGATAGTTTAGTGAGCAGCACTTTTGATAAGCGAAGCATGCATGAAGAAAGTATCCGTGCATAAGGCGTCAGGAGCCGAATTCACAAAGATCTCTTACGGTAGAATCGTTCGTAACAGTAAATTCTAGCTAATCCTGATGCTCGACCTATTACTCACGAAGGCAGCCGGTCGATGGCGAAGAACACTTACGAAAGAAAAGGTTTGTGAAAACTGCCCCAGATGAACTTGAGGTTCGAGCACGCGCGCTTAAAGGTGCGTCTCCTTCAAGCGCATCCACGAATCGCAACGTTAGCGCCAAACCTCCGATATTTGTCCAGCGCATGACT
Organism: Dermacentor variabilis; assembly: GCF_050947875.1. Classification (NCBI taxonomy): domain Eukaryota; kingdom Metazoa; phylum Arthropoda; class Arachnida; order Ixodida; family Ixodidae; genus Dermacentor; species Dermacentor variabilis. The sequence continues at coordinate 133,330,187 of NC_134568.1, forward strand.
TCAGCGAAATGTGCTCGTAAGGCTGCCACTGATGGCAAATGTGCGCGTCGATTGCAGTGTTGCCGAACGCTTATGAAATTACCTTAATTTTCCTATTTCACTTGCCATGCACAAATCTGCTGACGAGCCGCTACAGCCACATGTATGACCTGACTGGCCACTTGTGGTCTTTCTGCTGTCCTCTGTATTTGCTAATCCTGTCTGTGTGCCCGACATCGTATCTGGTGTGTCTGTTCGTGCTTGGATGCCTGTTTGCAAGTATGTGTGATAAGGAACCCTGTGGAGTCATGTCAAAGCAAAGAAGCGACTCCGTCCTTAGAACCGTATGCGTGTTCCTGAAAGTAAAACATTGTCTTCGCGATCTCTATCTGAAACTGTTGCAAAGGTTGGTTTCCAGTGACACATTCGCCACCATTGTCAGTGTACATATCGTCATCATTCAACCGTCGCCTGTCATCAAGACTGTCGAAAGTGACGGAAAAATAAACCGCCAGGCTGGCTCAACTCACAGCGCCTTGATCCTTTCTTGGGTGTCCTCCCGAGAGGTTTCCTTTCCTTATTGGTGTTTCTAGCTCGTGCGTGTTCTTCTTTTTGTTTGTTTATGTTTAGGCACAAGTTGGGGGGGGGGGGCATAATCGTCTTCGCGAAAAAAATAAAGAACACAACCCAACAAGGACACCTTGACAGGACGTGTGGTTGTATTTTTCCCGCGCGTACAATTATGCTAACAGGTTTGCGCCAACTGGCCTTTAAGATATCTTTTTTGGAGGGGGGAGGGCACGTAGTTGGTATTTCTTTGTTTTCTTTTTTTTCAGTGACAATTAAAAGATCTGACTACCGTCATCTTTGAGAGACGCGCGTAATCATGGCAAGCTCGTGGTAAAGCGCGCACAATCATCCGAGAATGGATAAATTCAAATCGCTCTGCATGCCAACATCATCCAACTTATTTCTTCTTTTTTTTTCGTACACGTTCGGCCATTGCTGATTAAACTTCGATTTGTAAAATGCAAATTCAGAAAAGTGTGGTACGTTATCGAGCCGAAGCAATTAAGAAATGCTACATAATATCTCAGTCCAGCTAACTAACGCCACGACACTGCTTACGCTTCTTACCAGCCAAGAAAGACGAGTAGACAGTTACTTCGTAGAGACCGCTTGAACGGCAGCATGGTCGCACTGCGTAGAGGCAGAAGCGAGATCGGTATGCGTGCGGCTTCGCTACATCCTATTTATGTGCGCGTTCAAAGCAAGAGTAAGGTCGCCCCACGAGTTTGGGTGTGGCGGGACGCAACAGGAGCAAAATTACTCTTAAATGCTCGGCTTCCACAGGAGGAGCTGTACGCTACTAGTAAACCACGCAAGGCTTGCGGCTGCGAACATTTATGGGCAAACTAGACGTCTTGCAGTCGTTAATCACCTCGCCACCAATTCTTCGTGAGCGGGAGAACCCCGTGCACGCCATTTTTTCACGACTGAGGAACGTTTGCGAAAATGTCGAAAGCCGATTCCGTTGCGCTGCATGCATGGTGTTTGCCGCACTGCGTGCATTTTTTTCTGCGAAATGGGAGCGTCCCGACAAAGAAATTTCTTCCTGTGACCGTATTTTCTGGATTCGGTCGTGCGCATTTAAATATGTCACCATGACATACACAAACAGATGCTGCAATGCGCTATTTGTTCGGGGCTGTTATTCTTAAGAGAACAAACATTGTTGCTAGGCTCTCGTATGGCACCGTTCTACTGAATAAATTCATTAGTGTCTTTGCTGTCTGTTCCCCTTGTGACACGAGAACCTTTACGTGGTGTTAAATTGCCTAAACGAGCACAGCAGTTCGTGTAGATCTTTGGTATATGCAACAAGAAGCGTTTATCTTTTATTTATTTTTTCTCACTGTTTATAGATAGCTATGTGCGCTGAGCGCAAGGAAAATTTAGAGATTTAGCGATTGCTGTAAATGCTAACACTAACAAAAATAAGATAATGTCAGTCGACAACAGAACTGTGATAACGAAATAAGCCCCGCTTACGTTTAAAGTAAAAAAAAAATCGTTTTCCACTGGTAAAACGCTGTCAAATATAGAAACAGAGAAAGGTAACAGAAAGGTATCAACTATTTTATGCCTGTGTAACCGCTTGATCTGCGCCGGATGCTAGATCCTATATTCACCTGATCTCTACTTCTCGCAATTTACAATCTGCTCCATTGGCCGGAATTTGCAAACGCGGCGATTTAACCTTTTGTGAGAACGCGTCATTGAAGCGAGGGAGAAGAAAAAAAAAGAGAAAGAAAGAGAAACGCAGACAGTGCAGGAAATTGACAATGAAGCCGTGTTCTCCCCCTTCTTTGCTTGCTTTTTTTTTTCTTCAGACAGTTTCTATCGCTTCGCAAGTGGCACCTCTTCCGGAAGGACAGCTCAAGGCGTGTGTCGTTCCCGCAGCGGTTTCCGGTGCTTGTTGCGAGCTCCTTCGGAAATCCTCCCACGCGAAGCAATGGACGTGAAAAAGCTGGGAGCCGCCAGACAGCGTCTTCCTGATCTCCTCTCTGTCTCTGCATGCCGGGCACGGTCGCACCGCTGCGCGTCCCGTATGCGTGAACCACGCCGCGACTCAGCACCAACACGTGTATGTCGGGCCTGACGGAAGTGAATAAAAAAAAAAACATACGCCACGCATTTTAATTACGAGTGCTCGATGCAGTATGATTGGTCTCACTATAAGGAACCTGAGTAATGGGGTTTGACGTCCCGAAACTGCACAGTGGCTTATGAGACACGCCGTTATGGAGGGCTCCGAATTTACTGTCGGCTACCCGATGTTCTTTAACGTGCACCTACATCTAAGTGCGGGGGGTCTTTCTGCATTTCCATTCCCGTCGACATGCGGCTGATGCGGCCAGGAACCGAACCCGCAACTTCGTGCTGAGCAGCAGAACGCCATAGCAGCCATTGAGCCACCGAGGCCGGTATATTACACGCAACTGCACACGAGTGACGTTATGGCCAGTCACATAAAAGCGAAACGATAGCGGAGCTGTGCATCCATTTTATGCGTGGCGACGCGAAAAGAAGTAGCCGGTATTATAACTGTATTTTTTTTATTGAAATGATTAATAGGAGCGGTTGGCGCCTTTATGGCGGCACCGGCGACTCCTTGCCACTTAGTAAAGGAAACAAGTATGCGGAAAAAAGAGTGAATCATGTCACAAAATATGGCACTCAGTTGAAAACCAGATGTATAAAGGCAATACTGTCCAACAGTGTATGAATCACAATGTTTTGCGCATGAGTTCAGTATACACGTGCATATATAAAGTCAGATATTTTGAATGTCCAGAATACAGAACACAAGTAATTACACATGCCGTAAAAATCACGGCAACCACATAAATTAATCTTGAACACAGAACAACATTTATATCTCTAATTTAGCTTATTAGGATAAACTCAAATTTAAAATTTCCCGAAAATGTTTGTCTCTTCGTAAAACTTCTTTCAAATCAAGAAGTGCTCTTTTCTGAAGGTACGCTGTTGGCCATGAACCAAGTATCTTTTTAGTTTGAATGGTCTTCTATCAAAAAGCAACAAATTTGCACGCCATACCCTTCTTGGTGAATCATATTTACTGTATCCCAGGAGAAGATGATGCACATCTTCGTCTGGATGACCACAAGAACAGTGCGGACTAGAGGCACGCTTTATCCCATGTAAAATCTGTCGCGTAAATACAGTACCAAGCCGGCAGGCAGTGCACTAATGTTATGTCTATGTTACTGACCGCAAGCATCTCTAGTCGCCCTAGCCCCCATTCAAGAATAATAAGCAAAAGAAACAAGAAACTCAAAACACGCGCAACGGCGTTGTAAAAGCACTTTAGTTCAACACAACTGCTCCCAGGAACGATAACAAAAGAGGAGGTAAAAATGGTGTTCATGTTCGCGGTAGAAACACTTAAAGTGATGTTTGTGCTGCTATAGACCGAACTTATGCAACTCGGTAAATAAGTTGGTGAAGGCGCGCTTCTTCGTGACGGTTAACTTTTTATACGTGGCTGCTCCAATACAGGCTTACGACGCAAGCGGCGTTAATTGTATACACATTCCTTGCTGTCATTACTTATTTATATACGATGACGCGATGTTATTTGGTATGTTTGAGTTCCCACCGGCAAGCATGAAAGGGGTGACGACCTTCCCTCATGTATGTGCAATAGTCTATAATAAGCGCGAGCATTTGATGCGGTCACGCACATGCGTTGCGGAGCCAGGGCTTCGACTTGATTTTGAGTCGTGCTTAGTCAAGCTCTGTTGCGGATGGAGCGAACGCAATCCCACCATGCCAAGTATATAGTGTCAGTCACAACGTGGCCATGTGAACTTGAGCGCTGTTGAGGTCTCGGCTGAGAATTCAAAGGCATTTAATAGTCAAATCTTTACATTTCCACTCAAGCCGTACTCACAAGTGCGTATACGCAGGCAACACACGAATTAAGGTGGTTACTAAACTACAACCTTCTACAGCAGCGGGGCTGTTTGCGGATTTAGCCCAATATCTGAAGCACAGACAGGCCCGTTTTGTTAGTTTGCCTAGTTTAAACAGCGACGCTTTCGTCGGATGACTCTATACTTGACCGACGAGTAGCAAATATTGCGCGACGGGGCAATCTGCCATCACGCAAAACGACTTGTTGGCCATTGTATACCTTTCGGGTGGAGTGTATAAGGGACAATTAAACCTTCTTATTGAAATCAATTTACCAGCAAGTGTACGATATTTCTGCGACCCGAATTGGTCGCACTTGCCTTATCTGCTGAGTTTGTTCCTCTCACTTCGTGCACAAACTGGAAGCGGAGATGCCCGCTCGTACATATGTAGTTGTTAACGGGCCACATAAATCCACATAAGTGTTTTAGGTCCAACAAGTTTTGCGGCACAGAATCATAGCGGATATGCTGTCAACTGATACTCAGTTAGTTCTCAACGCTCCAAGGAGATAAATTGTGTCTCACCACTCAAAAGGACGCGTACTGCTGCGAGTGTCTATCCTGTAAGTGATGCGCGCAGTGAAGCCTCACAAGATTTCACTGCGCAACTCGTTAACGAGTTAAGGTACGAGTGGCCGAAAATAGAGGGCGATACTGAAGTTAGGGGTGCTTGGCCATCATTATCGGGGTCACCAGGGGGGACGGAAAAGTCGCGTAAAGCAGCAAGCCCGTGGATGCGCAGGGGCTTCGAGAGGCCGCGCGGCTCTATTTTCGTTTTTTCTTCGCCTGCACGGCTGACGGCGCCTATAGGGAGCTGCCTCTGGATCTCCTCACCAGGATGACGCCCGAATATATATACCGTCAGCAGAGGCCTCCCCCCTCGTTCCCCACCCCTCCCCCCACCCTCGACCCTAGCCGAACATAATGTCTGTCGTCGCCCTCTCATTTCTCTCATGCCGCAACGCCGCTACATTACATGCGTAGCTCTTCGGGGACCCGCGCAATTTTATGACATTGCCCTATGCGCTCATCATCCTAGGTTATTTCAGTTCTGGTTGCCGAGCTTTTTCTACCACCCGCGGTGGTTGCTTAGTGGTTATGGTGTTGGGCTGCTAAGCACAAGGTCGCGGGATCGAATCCCGGCTACGGCGGCCGCATTTGGATCGGGGTGAAATGCGAAATCACCCGTGTACTTAGATATAGGTGCACGTTAAAGTACCTGGAGTGGTAGAAATTTCCGGAGCCCCCCCTACGGCGTGCCTAATAATCCGATCGTGGTTTTGACACGTAAAACCGCTTAATTATTTTTTTTTCCAGTGTTTTCTGCCAATGCAGTTTCCTTTTGCTTTCAGCTTCTTTGCTTCAAGGCTGGGACAGAGGCGCCTGTATGCAGAGCAAGAGAAAGTAATGGACCAAACAAGGAAATCGTTGCGTCTTTATTAGGACTCGCCAATAGGTTCGACATGCCAGCAATAGTAATAAGTTAACTTTGTCACATCCACATGATCTACATAACAAGACTGTGCTGATGTCTGCAAGGATGGTCCCTTTCAGTATGAAAGTTTTACACCCCGTCTTCATCATACCCGCACAGCATGAGCGAAGAGAATTCAAAAAGCACTCCAAAGAGAAACATTAAATCAGTTTAGTCTCGTAAATTAGTCTTTCAAAACTCTATTTTCGTTAACTTCGAGGTAATATTTTGAATATTAAAAGAGAAAATAAAAGTCGAAGTTGATTTTCTTTTTTGAGCCGGAACCGCAGTATGTATATCAGTGGTACGTTAAAAATTTCATAGTGTAGTACATGTTTGGGGTGTTAAAAGTTATGGGGTTTTACGTGCCAAAACCACTTTCTGATTATGAGGTGCGCCGTAGTGGAGGAGTCGGGAAATTTCGACGACCTGGGGTTCTTTAACGTGCACCTAAATCTAAGCACACGGGTGTTCTCGCATTTCGCCCCCATCGAAATGCGGCCGCCGTGGCCGGGATTCGATCCCGCGACCTCGTGCTAAGCAGCCTAACACCATAGCCACTGAGCAACCACGGCGGGTGTTTGGGGTGTTGTAGCACAGTGAAAGTTGCTGTAACGTGCTAGTTCTGTCTTTAATCTTCTTCAGAATACAATACAGTGAATAATTACCTATAAAAAATTAGCTACACCCTTGGAGACGCCGTCAAAGTTCGTGATGATTCGGTGAGCTGGTGTGGCAATTTCAAGGTGGCGTCGCCACCCTTTCCTAGTTTATGTACTTTTTGTGGCTCCTCAGAGGAATAGTGGCATTTTTTTTTGTTTTTTTCTCTGTTGTGAGGGGGGAGGGGAAAGCTAATGTAGGAGGGTAATTGACAACTACAACTGAAATTAATTTTGTGTTCCATGTCCCTTTGAGCCGTTTCCCTTCACCATACACCTACAAACAGGTACAGCTCTGTGCAGTACTTAGTGATTTACGCCTCATGTGTCTACTCACAGTCAGGATTTCTCGATAGGGCGAATTCCGAGTGTCTCGCAAGCTTCGCTGTTGCGTCTATAGGCGATCAGCACGAGAAAAGTTGTTGATCGAACATTAATATAATAAAGCGCAAAGCGTTTACGCCAAGGGGACTTCATCGTGACATCGTACTGCCGTGGCTCCCAAGTTGTTGCGAAATCACAGGAAACGCCCCTGCAGGTGCCATTGCGCGCGCTGCGCACCAGAGTGATGCTCTGAACACTGAGTGGCGGCGCGTTGTTTTTTAAACAATCGCTGAGGTCGGATGTACATCCCAGGAAAACTTGGCTAGAAAATAGCGCGGAGAGCGTCAGATTATATGAGATGGACCCCGATATGCAAATTCCCGTATGCCGACGAAAAGTAACCGCTTCGTTGAAACCATTCATTGACTTCGGCGTGGCACAACTTCTACCGAGTGATTCTTGGGAAGGGTACTAAAGACTGTCAGCGCTGCCTGCTCATGTGAAGAGATTCATGAACGAATACGGCCCTCGACTATCGGAAACAGCGCAGTGTATAACATTCAACGCACTCGAACGATGATTGGAAAAGACAGGCATACTTAACATGTATTACTAGGTGCCGCACAGGAGTGTAAACACAATGTAACCGCAACCCACATTTATTATTTGTGTTCATGTTGCGCTCCGTATTAGGGGCGTCATACTCTTTGATTTTTTTTTTAGTTTTCTCTGATGAAGCTAGCTTTTGGCTGTCGTATATGCGTACATGATCTCATATGTATATCTTCTCATTTGCGCACCTGCTCATGTCACAATGTATCGTGAACTCGCGTAGGTGTTTTGGTAACTCTGCTTACGCGCATATGTAGGGATTCCGCGTGGTGCAAACTATGTGTTTGCTTCTGTATAGGACTGTATGCTCTAGCTCTGTCGACGCTATAACGTTGTTTCTTCTTACCTAACAATACTTTTAAAATTAAAATTGCTGCTATTATGCGAAAAGAAGTAGCCTTCAGCAATATCGGGTGGCTATACCTCTTTCTTTTCAGAATATTCCAGTATTAATAAAAAAATAAATAGCTCATCAGCTTTTACACTGCGGAAAGTAGCATGCGAGCCGTAAGAGGCTCGCTTGGGCGATGCTTATAGTATACTTTGGATATGAAGCCAGTGTCGTTCCGAAAAAGCTAGGGTGAATGGCCAACAGAGAAATAGCAGCACTCTACAGTACGTACACTAGCATACAGTTACTTCCGGAATCAATCCTATCTCAATCCCCTATATGCCTGTTTACTACCCTCGTTACCTCGGTAAAACGTTGTGTTTGTGGGTGTAGTGTACCTCCTCTGTATAATTGCACATGTTCTTATTTCTGCGTTTCCGTGCGTTCGCGAGTGATGGACTGCGCATCCCTTATGGATCTCATTAGTGAATTGTGAGTGTGTGTGACATTCAGTGTCTTCCTCCCTCTCGTCTTTCTATTCCCCTTTTCCCTTTTCCTATAGCGCAGGCCTGCTAACCAGACAATGTTCTGGTTAACGTCCCTGCCTTCTCTCTTTCTTTTTTCTCTCTCTTTCTCTTCGGAAGGATGTCACTTTCACTTCCCCCGAATTTTTCGTTGGAACACTTGCAGCCTTTTGAGCAAATTTCCGAGAACAGGAGCAGCCACGGCCCCGTATACGGGCGCCAACATGTCCTCCTTAAATGCATCCGAAGAAACGGTACGCCACTAGATAGTTTGCTTTCTGTAGCCAAGTACCGATACGCGAGGGCTGCTTGATTAGCACCAGCACGCACACTACTACCTAATGCAGCCATACGAAGCTCCTAAGCATGTACAGAGGCAATGTTGAGGCAGGCTCGCGTTTGCTTGGAAGCTTCAATGCAGCGAGCCACTGAACTTCTGTCATGTAGATTTCGCGCACGCACGCGCGCACGTCATTGCTCCCGCTGTCATTGCTGCCACGTCATTGCTCCCGCTCCCGCTGAGCTTACTAATTATTGTATCTTTAACTGTAATTTAACTGTTATTTAATACTCCTAGTCTTTCTATTGACGTTCACTCATCAATTAATATAACTTACAGAGCATTAATATGAACAAGGAATTGTTACTCTCGCTCCTAGAACAACGGCAACAACAACACAACATTAATAATACTATGATGAGTATTATGATAATGATGATGAGGCGGACGTACTGTTTATAATTACGCATCAATACTACTTTTCCTTCTTGGCATTGCGAACAAATCCCAAGGAGAGCGCAAAACATGCATATCTTTTTAAGTTTTGCTGGAGGAGTGACGTAAGGAGTGTTTTATCGTGAAAATGTCGTGCAATATTTGATTGTGAGGGTCGTCAGCACCGAAGGCATTAAACGCCTACTTCGCATCATCAGAACGTGCGGAATAAGTGATAAAACTTTACCTCAATCTCATCTTCTATTATTAGTCTTACCCAGCACAGGGTGGACAGTTGGCCTTCACACAGGCCACCTTTCCCCTTATTTCGACCCTCTCCTATACGCTTCGAATGCGTGGACAAAAACAATGCCGCAAGAACAGCGGCGCGGGCCACGATCTGCTGCGCTCGACTTTGCAACACTGGTCTGCGGCTAGGAAGGCGGGCGTTGCCTTTTTGGCAACAGTTCAATGTTGCTTGGCCCCTCGTTTCCCCTCCTATATGCGTCACTACTAGCGGTAAAAACACAGGTGAGCACGTTTTGCATAAGATTACAACAGCTCCCTGAGCAGCTGCGTGAAACGGAAATGACAGAGACGCAGCGAACTGTGCTTTTTTCAAAGCCAGCAATACACAGCGAAGAGGCGCGCTTCAGAAGAAAGTGCAGTGGTGTATATGCAGCCACCAAGTTCTTTACACTTAAAGATATATGTGTCTAAATATAGAATTTAAAACGAGGCCGAATGTGAAAGGCATCTGTGAATATTTCTGTCGTTCCCTAGTTGTGTTGCTTCCTGGCTTCGGCTAAGAAAATAATGTTGTACTTTAAGCACATGAATAAGAAAAAGCTACGGTGTATAAAGAAACACAAATAGTTCCATTCATACATATGCAGCACGTAAGAGCACATCTGAACTGGTGTATATACTGACTGACACTCAGGTAAGACGACACAGGTGAATAAATTTTAAGCTACATAAAGAAACATCAAAACAAGAGATGCACATATATACGTGCGTGCATCCCTGTCACATGTTGCTTCGTTGTCCAATGCTCTACAGGGCTGTATTTTGATCAGGTAGTTTCGGTGAAGGCAGGGCGCAGCGCACGTTTAAATGGGCGATACAGGCATTTATACGATAGACGTTCTTTTGGCGAACTCCTTTTTGCGTTCCTTCTCAGGACGCCACAATTCTGCTGTGAAACGCCTTTTTTTCTTGGACATGAAAACCCGATTGGCAGTTTGCGAGCGGTACACGCACACGTTGCAAGCAGCATCCCCGTTAATACGTATCCTCGTATGCAGTGCTTGTCGGCTGCACGTCTTCAGAACATTTAACCGGCTTTCAACCAGGTAACCTCGGGCTATACGCTAGATACAGTGAAAGACAATTCCACTCTGAATAAGTAGCTTACCTGTTATAAAGATTATATAAAACCCCCTTTTTTCTGGCGAAAAAAAAATAAAGAAAGAAAAGATCAGCCCCGACAGGGCGCCATTACACGCGTGTCGGATTTGATGTGCGAAGCTCTCTCACTCCGCACTTCTTTTGCAGCCCGCAGGAACAAGGACATGCGGAGGGAAGAGAGAGAGAGAGAGAGAGAGAGAGAGACAGAGATAGGCAAAGGAAAGACAGGGAGGTTAACCCGAGATTATTTCCGGTTGGCTACCCTGTCCTGGGGGAGGGGCATGGGGTTGCAATAGGTGAGAGAGAGAAGGATAAAAAAAGAAAAGAAAAACCTAAACACACACACGCAATACACACGAACTGTTTCTGTGGGCACTGTCACGCAGCCCACAAAGGCGTTCCTAGTCTTACGTAGTGTCACCGTAGAGTCCGACGTCCCACAGTGTACAGTCACAATTTGTCAGAAAGTCCCGTGTTTTTCAAGTATCGCAGCAGCGCCTTCATAGCAGATCGCGCTGATGTTCGCGTAGGCCAGTTTTCAAAGATCTTGTTTTCTGACATTGGGCGCTTGTCCAGTTGGTCTAGGGTGGCTGAGAGGACCGCTCTTTCTGGGTTAAAACGAGAGCACTGACAAAGAAGATGCTCGACTGTTTCATTGCACCCGCAGAAGTCACAAAGTGGGCTGCTGGGCATTCCGATAAGGAAAGAGTAGGCATTTGAAAATGCTACTCCAAGTCATAGACGGACTAGAAGGGTGCAGTCACGTCGTGGAAGCTCGGGTGGAATACGGAGCTGTAAATTAGGGTCCAGGGTATGAAGGCGTGCACTTGTGAAATCGGATGAATTCCATTGGGCTAATATCAGGTCACGCGCAAGTGCGAAAAGTTTTTTCGCTGTGTCGGCTCTCGAAAGAGGAAAGACTGCATAAGCCCTATATCTAACCAAAATCATACTGTGATATTGAGTATGACTCCATATGTACGACACATAAAATCTGTATATCCCCGTGAAGTCAGAGAAAAGCTCTAGCTGGGATTAGAGACATTTCTTACTATGGTGTGCCCTTGCGCAATGCAAAAGAAGCGATGTATCTCTAATTGTAAACCAAACGCATAGGCGGCGCTCCGTGAGCTTTATTGCAGCACACAGATTCCATCGAAACCCGCTTATTGCTGTAAGGACGAAGAATAACGTGACGACAAAAGAGTTCGCCGCCTGTAGCGATGCGAACAACGTGGCCGCCACGTCCACGCCAGTCCTCTCCCGACGCCCTCCCGCCGTTGACGATGACGGCGCGCAAGCTTCATTACACCTTCAACACTACCATCAGAATTTCATCGCTTTCCCTTCGCAGCCGGAGTGCCTCACGCGGTGCCGCCAATCCTCCCCTACGTCACTCATGCACCGACCGTGGCCTAGAGACCCTCCGGGCTACCGGGTGTCGCGCAGCGGCAGCTGCCAGCCCTTGTTAACTTAAAAGCCCATCGAGTCGAGCGATGCCGGACGCGAAGGAAGGCTCGTCAGCGCGGCGGCGACGCTTTGGAGCAGCGAAGAAAGCCCGCCGGCTTGTCACTCGGCTGCCGCCGCGTGCGAGCCGACGAGTGCGACTCCTGGAAGCGGAGTTTTGACTGCGCCGCGGTCGCCCGCGCCGACGACGAGATCCCGGCTCGAGATTGTGCGCCCAAGTGCCCGTCGTCCGAGTGCCGGCGCGCCTAGCGGGGTTCACGCGTGCCTGGACCGGCGGTGCCTCGCTGCGCGCACCACTGAGAGCGCTCTTCCTCTCGGCATACGTCTGCCTCGCGCGCACGATAAAATGCGCAATCAGCTGCAAACGAGGAGCAAGATGTTGTATTCAGGTTTCGCTACTTTTAATTAGCGCTTTCAACTAGAGAAAATTAGCGCATAAAATAATGACAAAACTTACTCAAACACGACAAGCACGATCGAGCGCGTTCGTCTGTTTCACATTCGGCAAATCGCTTCTACGGAAATTCGCAAGATGGAGGAAGATTCACGAAAGGAGACAAAAATAGTCATTCACCTGACGGTAGCATCAAGTTACTAAGGAGAACGTCCTTCTCCCTTCGTGCCTATCAGAGTATGGAGCGAAATAGTGCCAATCAGTCATTAAAGTTTTCACACAGGGGGATGGTAGATTTGCGCGCAGTCTTGCTATTTTCTATAATCCCCGTAAACGGTAATAGTGAGGGAATGTACAATATCTCCATCAGAGGAAGGACGTCATGCGCGCAAGCAAACGTGTACTTTCTAAGTTGAGGCCATCATGCCCTCTGGCCTCGTGCCCTCCTGCTGCGAACGCTCACTACAACGTAAACATTGCTGTCCGTGGACTCTTACACGCCAGTTGCGACGTGCCGAGTCTTTTCTGCCTGAGTGTGTAATCACACGTGCTTCCGATCCGCTTCAAGAGAGCGATTACAAGATCGCTCTCTTCAAACATCTCAAGGAGCAAGTAGGGGGCCGGGGGGAGTGTGGTTGGAGGGCAGCAGAGGTTTCGAGTGTAGGGAGGCGACGAGTCCGAAGCGGGGTGGCAGTTTATGACTTTTCCTTTCAAGAGGACGGGCCGCGCTTGTTGGTGACGCCGCCCCCGCCCCGCGGCCCGAACAAAGGATGGAGCGCGCGCCTGAGCAGCGCGAGATAGGCGAGCCGCGGCCATCCCGCGACCACCACGCGACGCGCACGCCCTCGGCCGCGCGCCGGAAGCTTCCGTCGCCCGTCCCGCTTAATTATAAAATCAGCCCCGCTGCGGCAGGACAATGCGACCGGAGGCGCGACAAGAGGAGAGCTCTCGCGACGGGGACGCGATAAGGCGCGTCGCGACCTTGGGCCCGCTTTCTTTTCTCCCTCTCCTCTTCGCCGGCCCGGAGCGCACGAGAAGCGAGTTGACACGGGCCGTAGAGGACTCCATTGAGTCGTGAAAAGAAGCCCTTTTGAAACAATGCGGTGTGCGCGCTGACCCTGAACGCGTGGCTGGCGCGGTGTTCCACTCCATCTGCGACAGCACCGCCGGCTGCGCGGACGTGAGCGTTGCGTAGAGGGAGGAGCGCTCTAGTGGAGGGGGGGGGGGGGACCACTTTCGCCCCGCGCCAGAGCCTCCGGCGACAACACACGCACCGCTTCCTTCCACAAACGGCACGCGCGCGTGCTCCGTTCCCACAGGACCGGAAGCCCCGACGCGAGTAGTGGCGCGCGCGGTCTCAAGGAGTGCGACCTGCCGCCGATGCCCCCGTGCCGCCACTGAAGAGCCGCAGCTCACGCCGGCACGGACCGGAAGCCGTGACCAGCAGCGAGGATCGTCGGTGCACCGCCTTGCCCCTTCTTGGCCCGGCGACGGAAATCGGCGAGAGGAAGGCCGCCGCTTGCGACACGATGGCATATTTTGCCGCCCGATTCTCACGATGATCGCCGGAAACACCAGTACAGTAAACAAGTAAACAAAATGAACGAAACACTAAAACATGGCTCCGCAGGATAGCAATATAGTATCGGAAATGCTCCGCCTGTACAAAGCTGCTAGCGCTAATGCGGACAAGACTCCGTATACCATCAAGGTGGATTGACATGAAGTAATGGCGATGCTCAGTGATTCAACTCACAACACTGGCCACCTTGAGAGAAAGAGAGAGACACCCATGCTCGGACTCAGGAGGCGTGCCGAAAATCAAAAAGGAACTGCTCGCATGTCAGAGTGAAATGGGTATGATAAAACAGTCAACAGGTGCCTGACTGAAATAATACCGCTAGAAACAAGGAACTGGTTGCAAAACAATCATGCAAACAATAAAGAATTCAATCAATTCCAACAGATAGTGCAGACCCTTTCCAGGCCCAAGCAGGAGTGGGTATATCAGTGAGTATGTAAACAGTAGAAAGCATAAAAATTATTCAAAATAAACGCAATCACTGTAGATACGCAAACGCTATAGTGTTAATACGACGTAGCAACGAGAAAAAAAAAAAACACTCAGTTCATTGGGATATATGAGAAATATGCAAGAGCAGCTGAAGATCGCGAAGGCGAGAATTGAGCCATTCTATGAAAAGCACATCTGGACACACAATATTAAATCTGGAGCCGATGTACTGAGTATATCCTAAACCTGCCCGCAGACTGCCGGTGCCATTGCTTCGAACTTTGAGTGAAATAGCTCACTTTTTTCGCTCTTCCACGTGTTGATTTCATGAAATTAAACTGCACCATAAAAGAATGGGCCTATACATAATTTACGCAAGGATAAGAAACCTATAGTGGAAGTATTTGCTTGCTCTAATTCATGACAAGAAACAGGCAAAAAAAAAAAAACAAGAACAAAAGAACTGGTCTTGGACACACTCGTGGTTTGCACACGTTTTTGACACACGACGGTAAAATCTCCATGCGACCTTTCATAGTCGATTGCGTACGTAGTTAAGCGCAATATTTAACATAGTTTCCTCTCACCGCTTTATACTTATGCTTAACGGACAGGAAACAAGCGAGCTCGACGCTGAGAAAGCGGTGCATTGCTGTTCTTTGGCGGAAATAGATGTATTCGCGCTGAGTTCGGTAGCGAAAGGTGACGACCACTTCTATCCGTCATTTATAGGCAGGTAACTTTAGCGCAGGGCTACTGGATTTGCGTTTCCTTCGCGTCCTGTAGTAAAGGTTCCAACGCTGCAGGAACAACTCTCCCCTTCGTTAGCAAGCGCGCACGAGTGTTGCGTTCTTTTTTTCTTTCCGTTTTTTTTTTCTTTTTTTTTTTGCTGAAGGGCACCGCTGACATAATGAACACGCCAACGACTGGACTCATCAGCCTCCGGGCCATGCCGCACCACTGCCTCGACTTCCAGAACTGATTATTGTACTTCGCGCAGGCGGTGACTGTGCATAAAGTGTAGAGTGAGTGAGAGCGTGCTTAACTACCCTCGTATCGCGAGTCCTGTAGTACACCTTGCAGGCGCATGGACACGTTCGACGAGGTCGCGCGAAGCGGCCGGGTTCGGAATCAGCCGCTCGCCCAATGGCCAATTCATCACAGCGACTCGCTTTGCGGCGCGCACTTGTGAGGAACGGCCTCGCTGCCGATCGCTTTCTTCTTTGTCGCCAAAAGCGCTCAAATGTCCGGAGTCATTCCTTCGCCTTGTCTCGGAAGCGGGCAGCCGCACGTCGTCGACTGGGCTTTTTTCCTCCCACCCCAAAACTTAGCCCTCGGGCGCCGCTAGAGCACTTCTCTGCGACTATGCCTGCTTTTCCTTTCTTTATTTTTCTTTTAAAAATCTGCAGTAGCGTACATGCCATAGCCAAGCAGCACATTCGGTGCGAGGGAGCACTCCGGCGCCTTTTTGTTCGGCGTTCAGTGGTTTTAGGGTCTCGGAGGGGGAAAGCGTTCTAGCATGTCTGCTGCTTGTTTTCTTCGGCGACATGTTGGCTCCCCGCGACGGCACTTGACGTTCCTTGGCTGCCGAGCCCGCGCGCAAGGTATCGACGCTGACTGCTCGGCCGTGACACCGCCATTGTTCCGTGACATTCGCAGGGAGCGTGACTCACTCGTGTTATATCGCTCGCGCGCATTAAAAACCCGTGACCGACAAAGCAGAGAAGTGTGGCTGATGTATACAAGACGTCGCTTATGCGGGCATACGGGCTACTTGGGATTCTGGGCACGTTGCCAGGTGTTGCAACTGGAGGCTCATTTGTGTGTTGTTTCTTGATGCTTCAATATCGCGAAGTTCTCTGTACACCGTGGGAACATGTAACATGTTACAACCAAAGCACAGAAACACGTCGACACAATGACAAAACGGAACGCAAAAGTGAGCTATATACGTGAACAAGGAGACTGTCTACAGTTGGAAGACTTCAATGCAACGTCACAATCTTGCGCCATTGGTACTTATCCCTAACACTGCAGTTTTTATCCACTTCCAATATAGTTTTATGCCCCAATCAAAAGCTAATCTACTTACAAGAAACGGACGGGCAGAACTGGACATGCAAATGTGTATATACTCAAAGCCACGCTATGTGTGGCCTCTGCAGGTTCTCTCGAAACGTAAGTCCAGAGGGATGCTGTCATCGAGTTGCGCAAGGCGCCAGTACTCATAATAATATCCCCAACTTACATTTAGTGCACCTTAGATCTAACGTTCAGTTGTCGCTGTTGGATGGATGGATGGATGAAAAACTTTATTGGGGTCCTTTGAGGCGCGCACTAGCGCGCAGCGGGCCGCTCCCACGTCGGGACAGAGAGGCCGAGCCTCTGCGCCGCGTCGCGGGCCCGTTGGACAGCCCCTAAGTGTTCTTCGAGGTCTCTCACTTTTAACCCCTTCGATCTTTCGGGGTCACATCATTTTCCGCCAATAGTCGAGCGAGCTCAGGTGACATCATTTTCTTCCAATGGTAGGTGCCCATGCAACTGCCGTTAAATTCGGCCCATGGGGTCGCTCCAAGGCCTCCACTGTTCAATGGGTGACTTGTCACCGGCATTGCCTCCATGCGTGCAAGCGCTCAGCTGGAAGAGACGGGTTGTTCTCAAACAACCTTCCAGAGCTGCAAAACAGCTTTGCTTGGGACCAAGATCAACTACCTGTAACCGTGCCAGGCTCCCGTTGCACTTTCGGGAAGAGTCAAGCAGGGGGGGCGGGGGGAGGGCAGAGGTCCGGCAGCGTGGTAGACGCGCCCCTGAGCACCATAAGTGGAATGCGACTGCGATTGGATGTGTTCAGGGGACTGAGTGATGCCAGGAAAAGGGTCCGTATCCAACAAGTGATACTAAAGTAGAGATAAAGAAAGAAAGGAGCACAGACATAAAATCACAGTCAGTCACTGTCCCCGCATACTGTCCCCGCACAGCACACTAGCACTTGCAGCACTATAAACATCTGTTCAGGCTACAGCAGCTTGTCCAATTCTGTTGCCTTTAAAAACCGCAACAGTTCCCTCGTCGCTCTCCGCGGCGATGGCTTGTGATGCGGAATTTAATTTAGAATACCGCAAAGTACTAAGTAGTACATAAAGTACAATTGCTGTTTGAAGGAGGAACGATAAATATTTGACGGAAATTACAATATGTCTTATGATCGCCGGTGGAGTGTTTATGAGATTTGATCCAGTAATATTTTCCAACCAAAATGCATCTTCAATCCATTGCGCGCGGTTCCGGAGTGGCAAGGCGCAATCTGAAAAAAGTTCAAAAGGAGGCTGGCAGGAATCCGCATTCAACCAAACACAAAGCAAGTCTACAGAACCCGAAGAATCATCAATGACCTAGCACGCAAGTCATCTGCTGGCGAAATGGTGAAGAAAAATAAAACTTTGTTTGTCAGCGTCACCGCAAATCGTGCCCCTAGCACAGGTGTAACGCGCGGTTGATTGGGGGAGCACGGCACACTTGCCACAGAGTTACATCACTAAATGTGCGTGCCTGCTAGCTGTTTGCGGTGGATGGGAAGTGCATGCGACGGGCATCCTCGGCGAATGGTGTCGCACGTGCGTATATCTCGGAGGCATCGGGCAGTAATAATCTAATTGGCTGAGCCGAAAGCCTGCACAATCAGAGCGGTGCGTCCAAATTATTGTCGATGAGACGAAGACACCGCGCAGTGGCGAGCAGATGCGAAAGAGTGGACGGGTTTGGCGAGCAGAGCTATCATCACCGGGATACGAGTCTCGCTAGCCATGGCTTTCTTGCGGTGATATTTTTCACCCTTCATCTTCCCAAATTTTGAAAGAATCATAGTTTTCTAAAAATGGCAATGCAGCAAGCCTCTGCGCACATGTATGACTATTGCAAATTAGTGCATAAGAAACGCAATAGCGAGTTGAAAATCATCAATCTGCGCAGTCGCAAAACCCCTTGTAGCCAGAAGGAAGCATAGGCAAATTCATCTACTACCGACAGTTCCCACGATGGCTGAGCTGTTATACTTGCAGATCACGTAGACTAGTAATTTTGTAGGAAACTCTATGTTACCAGCAAATTAGGGACCTTCGTTTCTCCAATGTAGCAGTGATTTCAGTAGAGATGGCGTCCAGTGGTTTCGTACTGTTGCGTTAATCGCTTAGCCGGCCGCTTTCAATGGCATGTCGACACAACACCTCGGCTACAGGCGTGGCTGCTTCCATGGCGTAATCAAAATGCTCCTCAGACACTTTGACGCGCGCGCCTGTGCGAGGCGTTACGCAATAGGTACGCATAATAGCACGTGCAAGCTTATGATGTACAAAGTAATTAAAGAATCATTTCGTGCTCGCCGACAACTTTTGTATGAATGGGGGACAAGCAATGTTTAGAACTCGTTTCGTGCAAGCGCAGCTTACATAGAATAAGTGTGGGATCTTGTGCTCCTAAGTTTCCTTTTTCTTGTTTTTCTTTTTTTCTTTTCTAGCACCCTCGAAGTTGCACTTCACAGCAACACCGTATACTTTCTCCCACTGACCGGTTGGCGCGCCGCATTTTGTTTCTTTATCGCTTGGCCTCCGTACTGCTTCTCAGTTACTTTTCGTCGGGGCTGTCCAGTCAGAACTCTACAGCTTTGTGGAAGCTACCAGCTCGCGTGACAGTGATACGGCATATGGGGTTCGTACGACAGAACCTTAACTGCCACGTTTACGTGAACGTGACTACGTCGGCTTGGCGAGACTGGAATGAGTTCGCGACGCGTCTGACTTCGAAGCGTGAGTGAGTGAATAAACTTTATTTGGTAGACCAAACTGCTGATGCCCGACGGTGGGCGGCTACCCTATTCAAGGTAGCCGTGGGCCTGTGCTGACATCCTGGCCCTGTTTA
This sequence comes from Dermacentor variabilis, assembly GCF_050947875.1. Classification (NCBI taxonomy): domain Eukaryota; kingdom Metazoa; phylum Arthropoda; class Arachnida; order Ixodida; family Ixodidae; genus Dermacentor; species Dermacentor variabilis. Next base: position 133,349,509 of record NC_134568.1, read on the forward strand.
CCAGCCGCAGTTGGTCCTCAGGTTTTGGGCTTGTCAGCTGTGAGTCCCACTTGTCTTCTGTTGCTGCTTGGATAGGTGTTGTCCACGGGTTCTTTCTTCCAGACCATGTGAAGAGTGAAAATCAAATGATTTTAATGATACCGACTATCACTTAAGGCGCTAGAAATGTGAAGCAACCATGCCTTGTGTTTTACGAAAAACTAAACTGTCTTGCGTTACCCTGCCTTCGAACGCGAGAGGTACGGCACTTTCTCGAGCAATTTCCTGGCAAATATATTAAAACGGAGCTTCCAGGAGCCAGTGGAAGATTATTATTATTATTATTATTATTATTATTATTATTATTATTATTATTATTATTATTATTATTATTATTGTTATTGTTATTATTATTATTATTATTATTATTATTATTATTAGTAGCAGTAGTAGTAGTAGTAGTAGTAGTAGTAGTAGTAGAGACGTAAAACTATCACAGACAGAGGAACGAAACAAGCTGGCTGGCAACAGCCACCAGGTCGGGCCCGAAGCCTGCCTGCACACACCTTTTCTATAGACCCTTTTCACGGCGATCCCACGGGGTCCGCCATGTACGCGTCCACTGTTTGCACCAACTTCCTCCGCTGCCTCTGTCTTTACAATGGATGTGCATGACGTCGGTGCGGCTCAGCAAACCTCCGTTTCCGCGGATATCATAGCGATGATTATTGGGTAGGCGACATGACGCTTTTCCTATAGCTTCAGACGACATGTAAGCGCTTTCGGAGCTCGTCACTCTTTGTCAAACGGCGGGAGCAGCGTATACGGTACTTGTACTATAATCGAGACCATAAATGTATTGTAAGCTGTCCGGATTTTCCGCTTATGAATTAAATCTAGATCAGTGTACTGTGCTCTTCGTTATTTATTTAGCGAACACTTTTAAGCAGCGGCTTGCAATGTTTCTGACTCCGTCAAGCTCCTCGGTGCTGTCACTGGCTGTTGCTTATTTTCTTCCTAATCCCTCGCGGGTGTGCGCAGTTGCGATAAACTTGTTCTTGCTGCGCGTACGACTTGGAACGTAGGTGTTCTGTACTTTATAAAAGCTTGTAGCAAAGGCGTATTATCGCTAGTCACTCGCAATTACGCGTGGATCGTCACGAAGCGTTCAGCTTCGAACATTCGTGTACTGTCAGCGTAGATGTCATGCATAACGCATGTTTCGGCGCAGTGATTCAATTATGCGCCCATTTAGTTACTTTTGATACATTGGCGATAGAGTGGGCGTAAGTTTTCGTGCGAGTTCGTGTGGATGAGTGCACAGACAACGTGCGAGAAACATACTACGCCAGGAAGCGGTCTTACTCCATTTGCCGCTGTGTAACGAGTGGTACTTGTTCTCACCGACGTTCTGCGGTTGAAGCAATTTCTTTGCAGGCTAGCGATTTTTTTATCCTCGAGGAAAGCCGTGCATCACGAAGGGCGGCCGGCAACACAGGCAGTCTCTATGAATCAGCGGTACGCCTGAGCTTGGTCGTACAGGTTCCTTAGCCAGTCACTATTCTTGTAGCCCTTTACTGCGGAAGTCTTCCCTCTATACCGCTCCACATTCTGCCGCATGAATGGAGAACAGTGTGTTAGCGAACGCCCAGTTACATTTCCGATAGCTGATCGTACAGTAGCAGGGCAGAAGCGGCAACGGTTTCGTATTCGTGCGCTCTCGCTGAGGCAACGCGTGCGGCGCGCCGCCGAATGCGCCATCTCGTTCCTCTAGAGCAATCTGCTCCACGAAAAGGGTCTATAGATGGAAAAAATAGTACTTAAAAAAGCAGCTGTGAATGGACAACTGGAGAGAAATTTGACGTGCTTAAAAACGTTGGTCACCACGCATGCAAATGCATCGTATTGCAGAGCTGAGTGGCGTTGCCGTCCGGTGCGCTCTAGCGAACGCCCACGGTATGAACAAATATATTTTAATAGAGAAACACGGACGAGCGGGGAAGCAGCGGTCGTGTTCAGTGTAGATGATTTCCAGCTGTGCTCGGCAGACGCAACAAGTGCGCGCCGATTGATAAGGGCGGTGAGCCGTGCCCAAGTACCCGAGCAGCGTCGGGCGGCAGCCCACCTGAGCCGCAGCAGGACGTATACTTTGCCAGAACAGTCCTTTTTTTTTCTCGTTTTTAGTGCTGCAAGGGAGAGAAACAGCGGGGGATTCAAATAAATTTGAAGAGGGGACTCTGCGCACGGGGTGCCACACAGGTAAAGCCCAGTCGATTCAAGTGTGAATAGAGAAGCACGCAGCTATATGTGGAGAGCACCACTGCATCGCGCTCTGCTGCTTGTGCTCAAACATCTCTGTCTCTTCTTGCCTCTTCTGCATTATCCGTAGATATATAGATCATTGTGAAGAGCACAGGATAGAGTTTCGAACCTTATCTTAGGTTTCAGGCTACTGAGAGGCTATATATACCAAAGACAGCGGAAAAAAACTACACGGCGAGAACCTATATTTTGGCTGCAGCACTGCAGTGACACGAGCTGGCCTGCCCTTAGGGCGTTACGTTTATAGTTATGCACCGACGTGACTAGTAGAAAGCTCTAGCGCAGGAGTGCGTTTACCTATGGGCCAAGTATAGACATGGGGGACCCGGATCGCGAGAAGGAATTTTCCGGACAACCAGAAACGGGTAAAAGCGGGCAATCTCAGGTCATAAAGGGCAACTTATCGAAATCCTTGAGAAATATACGATCAATTGACTATACCCGTACAGAACTACGGGGCTTAAATTTGAAGGACATTAAAAAGACCTGAGATCGAGCTATAAGGAGCGCGCAACGAGCGATGGAATGAGAAATAATAGGCGCAACGTTAACGGATAAAAGGGCGGAAATATGGATTACATAGGAAATGGGTGGAGCCGGTAATGTAATTAAGCTCAAGGGCAGAGAAGTGGAGTTGTGCCAATCATGCAATGCGTGGCGTTGATAACCGATGGTCTATATATTAGAGTAACAGAATGAATGTCAATTAAAAAAAAAGAACGCAGTCGAGGACTGTATATAGAGGATTAGCCGTGTGATGAGATTAAGTACAGGCATATCGTGGATTCGGCTCACTCAACATTGGTAAGCATAAATCGCCGGGAGCAGCCGTCCTAAAGTGCAGGTGTTCCACCCGTGAGTTTCGAAGTGTTCCTTGAAGGGTCCGCAGTAGTGCATGAGGAAGGGCATTCTACGACTGTTCGTTGCCTTTTTTTTTCCAGACGCGGAGTTGATCAACGTTTGGAGACACAGCCTTCCTAACTACGTAACAACACTCGGGCGGAACGATTGCCGGCGACGTACTCCGAGCTCGAAAACGGCCCGCTGGCGGGCCGTTTTATCCCGCCGACTTTGCTGCGCCTCCGCCTGTGAGCTGAGCAGGGGCTCGGCACGAAACCTTGCAGAAAATCTTGCGTGATCTTGTAACTGCAGTGCAGTTACAAGATCACGCCATGATGCTACCTTGGTGTCCGAGACAGCGCCGATGAATAAGGAGCTTCATGCAACAATCGTATGAGGAGCGTCAGACGCTCCTGTTGGCAGGTGCCAACCGCCACGTCAGAAAACGTGCCAAAGCTTTCTCGAATTCACAAAAGCGTGCTGGGCCCGGGGCACTCTCGTCAGCATTTCTTCCGTGAAACAACATCATTTTCATAGCTGTATATAATTTAAAGCTCCTTTATTCAGTCCAGAGCCCGTGTGGACATACGAGAAACAGGGGAGGACATCTTTAAAGAATCAGAAAAGACTGTCCCCGTACTGTTCGTAGAGGGCCAATCAATATCAAAATTTATCGTGAGCAAAACATCTCCGGGGTTAAAGAAGGACTCGCAGTGCAAGCAATAACATCTGCCGAAGTTAGCGGATTCTCAAACACAATGTTTTCGCACTGCATCATCCACGAGCAGGCTATCTGTGGGAAATGCGTAGGACATATGCTGTGTTTTGAAACCTCTTGCTGCTCATTTAATCAGCTAAGGGTAGATGAATCATCGCCAGGTCAGTGAATTTATAACAGCGACAGAATCTGAGTTCGTAGACGTAACGTATCGAACAGCAGTTCGATGGCTAAGCTGCCTCGAAGTTTTGTGCCGTTCCTTTAATCTCAGGAGAAGAAATAAAGACTTCGTTGTACAGAAAGCTCGCCCCGAACCGCTGCTCTCCAGTGAGGAGCGGATTTTGGAAATTGGCCTATTGCGTCGGCCGAATGAACCCCATGAATAAGCCGAATGTGAAGCTGCAAGGAGAAGTACGCGTCATTCATGACCTGTACGGGACTGGAGTTCTTTGAGAAGCAGGTGCAAAATATGAAATGGGAACATTTTCGCTGCTATTTAAGATTAGTGCCGAGGAAAATAGAGCATTTTCTTCCCTCAATTTGCGGCAAGAATCCTCGGCGATTAGCACACACAATTTTGGGAGCGGTTCTCTGAGCTTGACACCAGGGAGACAATTACTCCAAAATCCATTTAGCTGCGATGCGGATGCACTGACATGTGCCTTTCAATTAGAAGTAATTGAACTGCAGCCAAACTACATCTGGAATTACAAGTAGAAAAAAAACCTAATCAATTTCTAAAGTAACTAGGCTCTGAAAAGTTCCGAAACATAAAGCGAGTTGCCCATTGGTACATGCGAAATTGTCACAACCTACATTTGTAAGCAAGCTTCCTTCAGAATGAAAAAATCGAAATTCGAGATACAGGGCCAGCACCTGCCTTTTCTGCTTATTACTGGCTCGATCCTCAGGCTTGCCGCCACAGTTCAAGGAAATAACAAAGTCAAAACATGATGTCCACCTCGCCCCCCCCTCCCTCCCGCCCTCACCCTTTCATATCAGCGCCCGCTTGGCAACGGAATGCAGTTCCAATATAATGAAATTCGGTGCATTCTGTTTAGTGCTCAGTGCAGCATTTCGCTGTCCTCACAAGCTTCGCCATGTGTTTGTACAGTTGCTCATATTGCAAATACCTGAATATGCCAAGGTACATATATCAGTATTTTCTTCGCTCCTGAATATTTGTGGTGAGAATTGTACTCGACCTTTATTTATTGGCGTTATTAACTCCTTCGATAGTTTTACCAATCCGCTGATTTTGATTTAATATGTTGCAATTTGTATCCGTTCCAAATGGTACCGTTCAGATAGTACAGTGTCTTATATATTGTGTGTTGTAGTAGGAGGCCACAATCATTCGTAGTCGAGAAGTTCAAGTTCACGTAATTAGATTAAATTTGCTTCCCAACCTCATTCATATTGCGCTTAGTGCCTTCTTTGTGTGCCTTGTTTATGGGACCCCCTTCTGTATACCTCTATCTGTACAGTATTTTATGTAACAAATTAATTAATTAAATAATTAATTAATTAATTAATTAATTAATTGATTGATTGATTGATTGATTGATCGATTGATTGCACATTGTCACTGCTTACTTGCCATTTCGATTCAGCATCTGTTCCCGGTAAGTGCAAGGTTCCTAAGTGCTCTAGAAGGCCTTTATGCTCGTAGTTTTCTATGTCACAACTACACAACGTGTTAATTATGTAAGTAGGCAATTGCCCACATAAATCACTTGTAACCACCTGCCTCAGTTTGTTTTTAACCCTACTTGAACACCTGCGAGGAAAGGCTTACTTTCTGGAGATTTACAATTTGGTCAATGAAATATTGAGTAATTTATTAGGATCAGAGTCGAGGTTAATCTTTAAACCAGGTTAGTCGGTTCAAGCGGGCAAGAAAATAGCTTATCGTGCCATATAGAAACGCTTGTACGCACCTGAAGAGATCTATTGAAGCAACCTTGCCTTCTTAAATAGTTATGTATCCAGTAGGACAATGTTAATTGATCACAAATAGCATAACGCTAGATATAACAATTAAAGCCGTATGGGTGTGATCAGAGCGAGCATAGGAAGCAAGAAAAAAAAAAGGGGGGGGGGTAGGTTTCATAACACCTTGTGGAGGAACAATTCTTAGTTTCTATTTTATTGAAATAAGCCTACACTCCAACTTACATGAGTCAGCTTTTCTGGTTACTATTAATACGTAAACACTGTCAAAAATAAGACAGCGCTAAGACAGGGCATAGAGAAAAACGAAACAACTCGCGCTCTCTTTGTCCTGTCTATTGTGCTATTTTGTTGTTGACAATTCTCCAGAAACATGTCTACGCTTCTGCACTACTGAAACGCAAACACACATATAAAGGTCCACTCGCATTTGTTGAATTACCCGAGTTGCGACAAAGACACGCCTGAAAGACTAAGGGCGCTTGAAAAAATGTCAACGCTTCATACCAGACGATCTAAAATTTTGTTGGAGTTAAGAATGGCTGGAAACAAGGGAAAAAAAAAGAAAACTACTGCGTGTTACTGAGAAATGTGCTACTGTGAACTGTGGTGCATATACTTCGTGTGTTTCCATTAAGTAATCCCGCCCTCTCTGCTATAATGCCCGAATGAGCGAAATATAGATATGTCAAATAAATAAATAAATAAATAAATAAATAAATAAATAAATAAATAAATAAATAAATAAAGCTTGTTTTCCACCACGAATACTTAATATTATATTAAATCCATATATCTGCTGATACTAGGCGGTAGGAGCGAAATTCTAATCCTAAAATAGGAATTTTGCCTTTCTTTGGACGTTATTCAAGAAGAAAAACCCATCTAAGTAAAATTAAAGAAAATATTCGAAGAAAGCACGTCGATTAATTGAAAGAAAGCTTTTTAGTCTGCATATTACAGCTACTAAAGTTAGTAATTTACTTTCAGAACATTTATTTATTTATTTATTTATTTATTTATTTATTTATTTATTTATTTATTTATTGTCCGGCCCTGGTCAGAAAGCCTGGAGATCCCCTGCTCTAGATGAACGAGCTCGCGCTTTCTGCGGCGCGCCCAACGTTGCCCTCGGAGAGAGCGCGCACGAATGCGAAACCATCATAACCGCATCTGCCCCGAGGCTGAGTGATCAGCTGTCGGAAATGCAACAGGGTGATAGCTAACGTGCTGTGCTCCATTCATGCTACAAAACGTGGAACAGCATGGAGGCAAGACGTGTGCAGCAGTCGGCTGCACAAATAGTGACTGGCATATTAATGAATGGAATTAATCTGTATGGCCAAGTTCGCGTGCCGCTGCTACACAGGGACTGCCTTTGTTGCCGGGCCTTCGCGGTGCACGGCTTTCCTCGAGATAAACAAAAAAAATACTCATGCACCAGCGTCCTATCGCTGACCTACAACGAAAGAGCTTCAACCCCGGAACGCCGGCAAGAACGTCCAAGGCCCGTTACACGAAAGAGAGTAGCGCCGCTTCCTGGCATAGTAACTTCCAACTCACAGGCAAACTAACGCCCGCTCTGTCGCTAACGTATAAGAAATGAGTGAATGGGCACACATTTCAGTCTCTGCGTCCCGTTTCTAGAAGTACAAGCACCTTATACGCTGCTCGCACCGTGTGGACAAGGCGTATAGGGCAGGTCCTCCTCTGACACGTCCTCTGAAGCTGCGGCCAAAGCTTTGTGCTTCGTACAATGGCAACTGCGGGGGCCGTTGTGCTCGTGCTGGAAACACGACTACGAACACGCTCCTGTCAGGTCTTCCATTTATTCTAAGTGCGCTTTTTTTCTTTTTTTCTTGCTTTTCTTTTTTTTCCCTCTGTGTTTTTGCATTGTTTCCCGCAGCTCCTAAGACAAACCAATAACGCCAACGTTGCCCCTTTTTAATCACGAGTAGTAGTTTTCTGACGAGGTGTGCATGAAGGAAACCCCTCGCATGACTGCAAATGAAGCAGCTGATTTTGCGAAATGCCTTGATCCACGCGCCGTGCACTGCATCCTGTACTGCCGCTTGGGATGTGGTTATTGCACCTGGTTTTCTACCGTTGGTGCTTGATAAACATTTGCGGTGGTTCATCCTTCAACAATGCTATGTTTCTACCGTTCTCTGTGATGAGCTTCCGAAAAATTAGAAAATAAAAATAATCAGAAGAAGCCATGTTTGCTGCGCGTGCTAAGATGGACCCATCGGAACCACGCTGGGAAGGAAGGAAAAAGTAGAGAAGGAAAGGCAGGGAGGTTAACCAGTTTAGCGTAACCGGTTTGCTACCCTACACATGGGAGAGGGATTGGTGCGATGAAAGATGGGGAAGGGGGAGAGAGAGAGAGAGCACATAGTACAGCACACAAGCATCGTCCGGTAGAGTCTATCAATCTGGCATTGTACGTGATAACACTGTCAGAGCCGCTTGTCCAATCCCGTCTCTTTCAAAAACTGAAGTAGTCCCTTCGTCGCCTTCACCTGCGATGTCTTCTGTCGGCGGCATGTGAAAATCGTGTCGAGGGACAATGGTCTAGTGTCAAGGTGCGCGAGAACGGATGCCAGGGACTGTCGCTGAACATTATATTCAGGACAGTCGCACAGAATGTGTTGCAGCGTCTCCTCGCAAAGACAGGCATTGCAGAGAGCGTTGTCGGCCATTCCAATGCGGAATGAGTAAGATTTCGTGAAAGCCACCCCTAACCATAAGCGATAAAGCAGAGTCGCCTCGCTTCGGCGGAGTCCAGTTGGCATATAGAGATGCATCAAAGAGGGCAGGTGGTATTGACGGTTGCTCTGGTTGGTCTGGCTGTTTGGTGTGCACCATGAAGAGAGCGTCATCTCCTGTGCAAGCACTCGAAGTCTGCTAGCTGCGTCGGATCGTGAAAGCGGTATGGCCTCTTCTTGTGCGTCTTCAAGAGCTGCCCGAGCTGCATTATCGGCGTCTTCGTTTCCAGTGACGCCGCAGTGACTTGGCAGCCACTGAAACGTCACGTGGTGTCCTTTCTCCTGTAATGTATGGAGAAGGCATCTAATATCGAATACGAGCTGTTCGAACGGCCCGCGACGCAGAGCTGATAGTACAGATTGTAGGGCTGCCTTTGAGTCGCTGAAGATGGACCATTGTCGAGGTGGCTCCCGACTGACGAAACGGAGTGCAGCGCGAAGAGCAGCTAGTTCAGCAGATGTCGATGTTGTCGGGTGGTCAGTCCTAAAGCTGATGGTAATAGCTTTTGCTGGGACAACCACAGCACCGGACGAACACTGGATGTTTGTGGAACCATCAGTATAAATGTGTTCACTGTCCGCGTACCTCTCGTGCAGAAGAAGCAGAGACAGTTGTTTGAGGACAGGCGACGACAGTTCAGACTTTTTTCCGATTCCTGGTACACTGAGATGTACTGTGGGGCTGATAAGACACCAAGGGGGTATCGATGGTTTAGATGCAGCGGTGAAGCCCGAGGGAAGTTTGTCGTTGTACTTGTTGATTGTTTTAGAGAATGATGATTGGTGCCTGTCTGAAGGTAGTGCTGCAAGGTGGTGATAGGGAGCACGTGCAAAATGTCTGATGTGCGTTCTCAGGGCTTCCACCGTAATGTGAGTTCGCATTGGATGGTCCCGAGCAATCGCAAGAGTCGCCTCTGTTGACGTACATCTGGGCAAACCAAGGCAGACTCTGAGTGCTTGAGCTTGTACTGCCTGCAGAACACGAATATTTGTCTTGCAGGTGTTGTTCAGTACAGGTAGACTGTATCTTAAAAAACCGAGAAAGAGAGCTCTGTAGAGTTTAAGCATTGCGTCTACTGACATCCCCCACGTCTTCCCTGTCAAGTATTTGAACAACTGGGAAGTAGCTGTCAGGCGCCGTTTCATGTAGGCCACGTGTGGGCTCCAACAGAGGTCTCGGTCAATAATGACGCCAAGGAATCTGTGGTTTCGGACATAGGAAATGGTCCGCCCATTGATTGAGATGATATAAGGCGTCATCGGTTTCCGAGTAAATGCGACTAGTGCGCATTTTTCAGGTGAAATGCTGAGACCCTGTTTACACAAGTAGTTCGCTGTCAAAGTGGCCGCTCTTTGAAGTCGCGCACGTATCTGAGGACGTGTGACTGCCGAAGTCCAGACACAGATGTCGTCAGCGTATGTTGAAATCTTGATGGTAGTTGGCAAGCATTCAGCAAGTCCAACAAGAGCGAGGTTGAATAGCGTCGGGCTGAGAGCATCGCCTTGAGGAACGCCCCTGCTGGTATAGCGTCGCGTAGTTGGGCCATCGTCAGTTAACACATAGAATGATCTTGCAGACAGGTAACTTGCAATCCACAAAAAAACTCGACCACCTAGGCCAACCGTCGCAAGAGCGTCGAGAATGGCCTCATGTAATACGTTATCGTATGCCCCTTTCACATCTAAGAATAAAGCTGCAGATAAACGCTTACGGGACCTTTCGTGCTGGACATATGAAACGAGATCAACTACACTGTCGATGGAAGAGCGGTCACGTCGGAAACCAGCCATGGAAAGCGGATAAATCTTGTAAAATTCAAGGTACCATTCCAGGCGGCCAAGGATCATCCGTTCCATTATCTTTCCGACACAGCTGGCCAGTGCTATTGGGCGGTAAGAGGTGAGTTCTAATGGGGATTTGCCCTGCTTTAAGAGTGGCACCAGGCGGCTTACTTTCCATTCGTCAGGAACATTTCCCTCCTGCCATGAGGAGTTGTAAAGGCTCAACAATTCTATCCGAGCGGACTCTCCGAGATAGCACAAGGCCCGGTATGATATACCATCTGGACCCGGAGATGATGAGCGCCTGCAGAGAGCTAGTGCCGCTTCGAGCTCCTCCATTGTAAAAGGAAGGTCCATGCGGCAATCACGGGAATGGGGGACGTCAGCTCGGGCTGGAGGATCTGGACGAGCTGCTTGGTCTGCGATCCGCGCACAAAAGTCTTCTGCGACATCGATGTCTTGCCGCCCTTGGAAAAGCGCTAGCGCCTTGAATGGAAAACGCCGTTCCGGAAGGCAACGCAGACCTTGCACCGTTTTCCAAATGTGAGACAGTGGCTTGCGGGGGTCGAGTGTCTGGCAAAACGTTGCCCACCGTTCCGACGCTAATCTATCCATACGACGCTGAATCTTCTTTTGCATCCTCCTGGCTGCCCTAAGGTCATGGATTGATTTTGTACGTCGATATCGACGTTCCGCCCGGCGACGAAGCGCTCGAAGTCGCTCTAATTCTATGTCGAAGTCATTTCGCGTGGAAGAGATCGTCATCATGCGAGTGGCGTTTTGCATCGTCATTTTAATCGTTTGCTCTAACCCAGAGGGTAGGCCCTCGCGGCAGGCATCTTCCATCTCAGATTTGAAGTTGGCCCATTGAATCGTCCGAATGGTATTCCGTGAGCCTGATGTAGACGACATGCCTTTGATGTTCAGATAGGTGGGAATGTGGTCACTCCCATGTGTCTCAATGTCTGGAAACCACTTCACACATCTGGCGAGAGAGTTGGAGACGAAAGCAAGGTCGAGGCAGCTGCCGTATGTCACGCCTCGAAGAAAGGTGGGGCTACCATCGTTCAGGAGCGTAAGGCCATAGTTGTGGGCGATACTTGCTAATATTCGTCCTCTTGCATTTGTCCTTGTACTTCCCCATGCTGGATGGTGTGCATTGAAATCTCCTATGATGACCCATGGGGCGGGACAAACACTCAAGATATCCGCAAATCTTTTGGTATCGAAATTGCTGGAAGGCGATATATACACGCCTATGAGAGTAAACAAGAGTTTGTTCTTTTTAACTGTGATGCATAGATATTGATTGTCGTCGTGGGGCGCAATTGGTTGCAAAACATAGGTCACTTCACGACGAACAAAAACGACGATTTTGCTGCATGCACCGTTTGTTGATGAGATGATAAACTCGTATCCTGACAGTCTTATTGGTTTCGACAAGTTGGGCTCACAAATGACGATGAGTGGAAACCCATTGGTGTAGACAAACTGACGAAAATCTGAAATTCGTGATTTTAGCCCTCTGGCGTTCCACTGGATGACGGACGCTGCTTTGACTTCTTTCCGGAAGGATGGGGTAGGAGTAGCCATCTGTCTAGTTGAGGGATGCAAGCACTGGGCTTAAGGCGTCCAACACTTTAAGTGCGCTTCGAGCAGATGGTGTCCTCATGTCCACTAAAAGCGTTCGAATGGCCTCCATGAGAGAACGTAGCACCGAGATGACTTGACGGTCTGTTTTAGGTGAATCATCCATGGCCGGAGAAGGATCAGGTGGGGCCCCGACCTTCTGAGGTTCTGTCGCAAGGGAGCGGCTCGGTAGCGTAGGCCATTCCTCTAAAGATAGAGTCTTTTCTGTTTCCTTCGTGGAAGTGGTGGGCCCTTTCGCGGCGCGGCTAACTGGCACCGCAGAGGAGTGGGTACTGTCACTTCGCGCATGCGTCTTCTTCGAAGACGTACGATGGTGCCGACGTCGACGCCGACGCCGGACTACTTTGGCTGCCTCCCTGTGGGCCGAATTGTCTCTGGCCATTTGCTTGAGAACCGCGCGTTCCCTCTTGATGCGGGGACAGTCTTTCGACGAGGCCGCGTGAGGGCCGCTACAGTTAGCACACTTCAGGACCGTGGCACCGCAGGTCTGTTCTGCATGAGGTTCAGCGCAACGGGGACACAGTAGCGAGTTGGGACACACGCCCTTGACGTGTCCTAGCCTGAAACACTGATGGCATTGAAGCGGCTTCTGGATGAATGGTCGGACCGGATGTCGAAAATGTCCGACTTTAACGTGGGATGGGATACAATCCCCCTTGAATATTACTTTTACGCAGCGCGTATTCCCAAGGCGGCGCACTTGCGTAATGATCGTGCATTCGTATGCCGGCTTGATGAGGCTAGGTAAGTCATCATTAGGAATGGCTATGTCGATGTCGTAAATCACACCGGCTATGGATGTGTCGTCGATCGGGATAAAGGGGCGCATTTTGATTCCGCCTAGCTCCGTGATCGCTTGAAGTTTTCCAAGCGCGCTCGCGTTGTACACGTCTATGGCGAGTATATTCTTGCGTGGATTTATTCTTATATCTTTAATTTGATCCGGCACCGCACGTTCCAGAAAAATGGATAGGGCTTGCCTGTTCAGCAATCGTAGGTTGCTTGATGGCTCTTCCGGCATATAAATGATGACGTGTGGCCAGCGCGCAGGCCTTGACTTCATAGTCGTTGTGCTCGCAGGAGTTGACGGCGCTGTGTTGACGATTTTTCTTCTCGCCCTCTTACTCCGGACGGGTATGAAGCCGTCGTCGGATGAGTCGTCCGACATGGAGTACAGCTCGGTGTCTTCGGTGTCACTGGGGGAGCCAACTCGCTTCCTTGCGGTTGACGGCAGTGATGACGTCTGGCCAGGCGGGCCTCTAGCATGCTCCGCGTCCATGGCTGCAAGACGGGGAGGCGAGGCACCTCGAAAGCCGAAGATTTTACCAAAAATTCACAGAGCACAGAAACAAGTGTTCTGCCAAGAAGACACTTCGTCGTCTTCCATCGGAACCACGCTGGGAAAGTGAATATTCATGCCGATAATCTGTGGCAGTCACACTGTACATTGCCAAACAGAATTTTCGGATTCCTTGGATGATCTGCACGCTGTATTTGTATATATAAATCTACCGGTGCTAACATATGGAGCAGAAACTTGGAGTTTAACAAAGAAGCTCGAGAACAAGTTAAGGGCCTCGCAAAGCGCTATGGAACGGAAAATGTTAGGCGTAACGTTAAGAGACAGCAAGAGAGGGGTGGGGATCAGAGAGCAAACGGAGATAGCCGATATTCTAGTTGACATTAAGAGAAAAGAATAGAGCTGGGTAGGCCATGTAATGCGTAGGGTAGATAACAGGGGGATCATTAGGCTTAGAGAATGGGTGCCCATGGAAGGGAAGCGCAGTCGGGGACAGCAGAAAACTAGGTGGGGTAATGAAATTCAGAAATATGCAGGCGCGAGCTGGGAATCAGCTAGTGCAATTCAGGGGTAACTGGAGATCACAGGGCCTTCGTCCTGTGACGCCTTCGTCCTGCAGTGAACATAAAAATATGCTGATGACGATTGCGAGGATGTAGATAATGAAGATGATGATGACGACGTATATAAAAATCTAGCGGCACTGGCGTTTAAACCATGGCTGCCGTCGTTGGATCAATCTGCAAATGACCAATTGTAGAATAAATAAATAAATAAATAAATAAATAAATAAATAAATAAATAAATAAATAAACGTGTTATTGCGTTGACCATTTTCATCATGGACACTGAAAATAATAAGAAATGTGCCTGCCAAGACAGAAGCAAGAACAAATCCCTCGTGGTTCTCTAGATTCGGTGTGCTCCGCTTTAGAAATGCCCGTAAAACGAAGCACTTTTATTTTTCACCGAGCAAGGCGGTAGCGGGCCCTTTCCCAGGTAAAATTGGCGGACCTTTAACGAGAACACCGAGTGCGGCAGCCAGGCGCTTGTCGTCGCATCAGCGCCCCGCCGAGAGCTTTACGCGGGGGCGACCAGACCCCACCGGGCGACGCTGCTACCGGAGCACGGCCCCCTCCGGGTCGGCCGTAGACTCGGCGCAGCGCGAGCTCGCGCGCACACATAACACACGCGGGCTCGCGGAGGAAAGCCCGACGGTCACGATGGCCATCTGCCTCACCATCGGCGGTGACCATGAATCCATCTTGCTGTCCAGCCCCCTGACCAGCTTCTCACGGACCTGTGGCGCGACGGCGGCGACCCTCCAGGGTGGCGGCGGCGCCGCGTCTTGCACGGCCAGCGGTCCGCTGATGCTGCGCCGCCGGTGTTGCGGTATCGCCCTGCGTGTAGCAGCTCGCGCCGACGCCTCCCGCGGCGCAGCGGGAGATGGACAGCGCGATACAAGGCCGGGCAGACCGGGCCAGCCGCCGGCACATTACCACCGCCGCTTCGTGATATGCGGCCGCGTGCCTGCGCCATAGAGGCTTCCGTGGGCGGAGATGTGCAGAGCTGCCGCTTCGAAGCGGAGTTATATTGAGACGTCTTCTGGCACTGGGTGGGCCAGGCTATACGCGGTGATCACAGCCCATGCGTCATCTGCGGACCGCTGTGGCCGCTTGATTATTGCGGGGAAATGCGGAAGTGGGACTTGGTGGGATAGTATAGAACTCGGAACAGACGCTGGTTATGTCCGCGCTTTCAACGACGTTGCGCGCCCCGCTTGCGAGGTCTAATGGAACTCCAGATGTGGGCTCTTTTTCCGCCTGTCGCAGGTGACAAACGACTTGAATTCCGGTGCTCCGACAGTTTTAGTCCTTTGCGCTGTGTAAAGATAATACACAAAGCACAGAGCATGCGTAAGACGTTTGGTGGAAGGCCATAAATGTATTGCACTGTACGTACTGTTATGTTCAATAATTTACATGTGTCCAATTTTTGTTTGTGCAAATAGTTTTGAGTGCCTTTCCCTCTGACTTTTCTTGCGCTAATTTCGTAATTTACGTTACGTTTGAGGTTTTGCATGCAACTGCCAGAAGAAATCTATTCACATACGGTTACACAAATATTGTGGGGCCCTTCAAATTATGTTGGGTTTCGGAAGCGTTTCTGTGTGCGCGCGTGCCGTATTGCTAATAATAAAATTCAATTAAATTAAATTCAGTTTTGGAAACTTGAGGCCAGTAGTTTGACTTGGGGTAAAATTTCTTGAGACTGCTACTGAGGGGCTAGGGACGAACAGCAGTAGTATCAACGCTGGGGACAACAGGCTGTATAGGGCACATGACCCTGCCGTTAAGTCACTGCCAAAAATGCTAAGAGTTCAATGAACTACGGAAATTTTAATGCATTTGCCTTTCATTGTGACCATATCAGACAAGACTGCGACATTTCCGCTTTCTTATATATAATCTTATCACTCCAATTCCAGTCCATTTTCTTTTGCTTCAAGGAGTGTTAGCTTCTTTGGTTAAACTTCACTGCGGTTTAACAGTGGGATCCTGATATTCTACCTACCGCTGTATCGGTATAGCTTGCTCCCGCATGCTGAGCACTAAACACGAGATTTTGGCGACCACAGAAGGAACTAGGCATTTAAATCGAAATGATTTACCTCTGCACGTTATTCATCGAAACAAGTCCACGGCCAACTTCCGTTTAGCTTCTTTTAGAGGCACACTAAAGAGAGAGAAAAAAATATTTTTCCTGTATTAGTAATGTACCCTTCTACAATACAAAAAAAGCCACTATTACTTTGAGAGGAGGCTTGATAAGCCAGAACCTTGCGCCACAAAACCCTATGCATCATCATCATCATTGATAAGCCAGAAAAGGCGCAAGAAGGATAGATGGGTTGTGAGGCCGCCTCTAACAGGCCGCCTCTGAGGCCGCCTCCATTTGCGTCTCTTAGGGCCCAGTGAATCTTTTATCAGTAAAAATGAAATACATTGTGTTGCACAGAAGGCAAAGATTGAAGATGAGAATTTTTTGGAAATTTTACTGAGTCAATCTGGACAAAATTTAAAAAATAACATGCTTTGAAATTTGCTACGTCACACTGATGCACCAGCGTTGTGGTTGCAGCACTAAATAAATAAAAAATTCGTAGTTCCGCCCGAAAGGCGAAGCACCGATTGCGATAGCAAATTAGTAGATAGCTGTACGAAGTAAGGATAGTAGTTTTATCGGCCGTGTGAACTTGTAAACATTCGCTTATTAACTAAATTAACAATGATAGAATGTGTAAGTGTGACTCGACGACGACGTAGAAAGAAAGAGACAAACAGAGACAGCGCTGGCTTTGTGTGTCTGCTTCTTTCTACGTTCTTGTTCAGTCGCTCTTGCACATTCTATCATGGATTCAAACCAACTAGCCCGTCAACGCGTTTTAACTGAATTAACCAGCACGGTGTCACGCGCGCACAGGTAAACATGAACACATCTCGCTCAATGAACGCAGAAACTCGCTGTGAAAATTCTGGAGTGAGGAATCGCAGCAGCAGCAAGCGAATTGACCTTCATGCATGTCTCGCTTTAGCGCGAACGAAACATCGAAAGCACAGCGCATACGAAGCTACCGGCACTACGCGCACTTTAGCTACGTCGCAGATCACTTCCAAGACACACGAGCTCCGGCAACGCGTCCCTACGGCGTCTGCCAAAGCGTCTACTACGGCGTCCGCGATTAATAGGCTGTTTCACATGGCGCGATTTTCAGTCAGCGACACAGCGAATTCTGCCGCTCAGCGACCGCCGCGACGTCGACCGCCGCCCGCAACAAGTTGGTCGCGCCGTCGCTGAGTCGCAGCGATCGGCGCGATGTGGGAGGGGCAATGTGTGTGACGAAACAAAGCGCTGTCAAAATAGGCGCTTTCCTGTTTTACCGCGCGTTGGTAGCTCTGTGGAGCAATGTCGCGCGCCAGCTTTAGCTATGTTTTAATAGGGCGTACCCACCAGCGTTTGCGGCTTAGGAGTTTCACAAACATTTCTTTTCTAAAAGGAGCTAGAAGCTGCACGCTGTCCAGGTCGGGAGAAGGACGCCGCTTCAACGTAAGGCACGTACCTACTTGATCGCCGCCATCGTCAACCTCTTCATCGCTACAAATTGCGCCAGCTGCTTATACATGCACACTCAATAGTAGCTTGTTCTTCTGCAAAAGCAAATACTCATCCAGGAAAAAAAGTTGTGGCTTCCACAGTAACAACGAAACTAGAGTGTACTAAACGTAACCACTCCACCGACGCCACACAATCCTCACGCTCATACTTGCGGTGTTATGCAGCGCTTCACCCACCGTATCTGCAAGCTGTCGTAAAGTCTCAACGCTTTTAAACGTTAAAAAAATGGTGTACCTATACTATTATCGAATAATAATAGGAAACTTAGGATATTTGACTAGTTTCCATTTATTTAACGATGCAGGCATGGCTATATCGTGAGCAGGGGGCAAACTTATGCATCGCTGCGACGGAAATCGCGCTGCCGCAAACACATGTGAAAGCTGTCAGTGAAAATCGCTCTGCGACGTGCGCGACACAACGATTTTTTTCGCCCCAATCGCGCCACGTGAAACAGCCTATTCGCGTGGGCAACGACGTAGAAGTCGCCACGGTTGACCCCACTCTCTACGGAGCGGCGGGCGAGGAGGACATCAAGGCATCGTAGCAGCCGCCGGAGAAGAATTCCCCTCCTACCTCGCATCACCTCCCTGCCTAGGGCGCCACAGGACAGGGCACGCATCCGGGTCACGTTGCTCGCTCGCGCACGCGAGATTGAACCGCGTTCGCCGGCTCACTCTCACACGCTTTCACTCACACGGAACCTCACGGCGACGCCGACGGCAGAAATGCGCCTGGAGTGTCCATATAATTGCTAACAGAATAAAAATATTTGACCATGACCTCCATTTGCTCTTCTAATTATCAACTTATTACCGAAGACAGAGGTTAACGAAGACAACGATTTCAAAGGATACTTTGTCATTCTAACTAATTTCTTGCTTCTCTTTTGTGCCCCTTTAAAAGCCACCCGCAGCTGAACATTTAATCTGCTGGCTAGAGATGAATTTCAAGAAAGAAAAAAAAAAAACGATTTCTCGTACTTCACCAACGCCAATACATTTTAATCCCTGCAATGGCAATGTTTACAGTGCATAGAGATAACATGTCTACTTGCATGAAATAGGTCAGGCGTATGCTTCTCTTGCCTACTGTACTTATCGCTCGTTGTAAATTTAATGTTTTGAAGGCACGTTTGCGATAAATACAACCGCACACAATACAAATTTACAAACTTGACCTTACGCGCTACCAGCCACGTAGGTTCATTTCAGGTACCTTTAATGCCCGTTTAACTATGATTTAAGATAAACGTAGCACGAAGTGCTGTTGTGATTACTTGCTCACAGTCATTCAAGCTTGTCTTTACACACAGAAATGCTTAGAGTCCATGCAGAGAGAATCCTTTGAAGAAACGCCTCTCTATTCGGTGACGACAGAAAGAGTCATGGTGTTATCAAAGGAGGAATAAAAGCGAAAGCACATAGCCTTCGATGGATCGACTTATACTCTGTCTACACGAGGGGATCTGTTGCAAAGCGCAGCAACTGTGTGAACACAGAGATCTCAACACAGGACGGTCGGGGTAAAGACAGCCTCCATTGTGGCTTCAAGAAGGCGGAAATCCCTGTAGCACATTGCGCACTTGACAAACAAACAAACAAACAAACAAACAAACAAACAAACAAACAAACATGAAGACATCAGTACATCCGTTGCTTGAAGTTTAAAAGAGGAGCCGTTTCTTTAGTAGTGTCTCTGATAGTAAGCTTCCACCACGCACTTTTGTCAAGATGACAAATAATCCGCCGATACGGTATCTGAGAGGCGTCACCCCCCCCCCCCCCCCCCCCACTCGGAAAACACATGGGCCCGTCCCCGGGACCGAAACACACGGGTGCAAGACGAAAGGGCGAGCACGCGCACCAAAACACACGGCCCTTGCCAGTCGCGCCTGAGAAGAGACAGTGCCCACCGCTGCTGCTGGCGGCATCCGTGACTTCCGCGTGTCGAAAAGCGTGGGAGAAATCTGTTGCTGGTGACGGGGGAGCGTGCGTATACAGCCTGAGCACCACGACTACCTGGCGGAGGCCGCAATGAGCGATGCCAGACGCGACCTGATGACAGAGCCCCGGTGAAACGAGACACCCGCGGGGCGGGGTACACTGGCGTAAACAGCTCGGGCCGCCACGAGCTGCATGCGTACGCTCGTCGCCGCCGATTACGGCGGAAGCGCCGAATGGCCGGGAAGGGGACGCGGCAGGGCGGCCTGCAGCCGTGGCTCGGCAAGGAACTTGGGCCTGCTGCTTGCCTTCCGGGAGAACGTGCTCGCTCCGCGCAGATAGCGCGGTGACGGAAAATGTCGTTGGCAATGCATTCCAAGTCCCCAGTTAGCATGAGTTCAGTCACTGAACAAAGTGGCTCCCGCCTAGACGTCCTCACCAGCTACACCGACCGCGGTGGTCCGTATCAACGCTACTAGAACCAACTCGTAACGTTGGTCCCTATCGCTGCGGAGTTCGTTGTCAGGTTCCCATTTTCTACCGAGGCCTGCAACACGACCGTCTCAGTGCCGTCGTCTGCGGTGGTAACATCATTTCATTAATCAAAATTTTCATAACGGTAGATATATCTTGTGGGCGGTGACGCCGTCAACCGAGTGTAAAAATCTCCTCTTACATTGAAATCGAACCATGCGGGCTTTCCACTTCAGAAAACCACGTTCCTACGTGACTATGCACGACTTTCTGAAGACTCGATCGGAGACAAGGCATCTTTGCGTAGATTTTCTTCAAATGCACAGAAAGAAGACGAACATTTGTGCACAGCATTGCATACACAAACACGCCCACTTGGTACCAAGGGGGCCGCCTGCGCGGGGTCCCTGCAGGATATCGCATCAGGCTTCGTTCTCCTGACGATCCGATGGAAAACTAATCGCTGCATATAATAGTCGGAATTACCCGAGACGTTTTCGCGCTGCATACCGTGGCTATTATTTATTTATTTGCTTATTCATTTAATGTTACATCATAGGCTCCAGTAGGAGCATTCAGTGATGAGGGGATTATACAACAAAATACGTGATGAGCATGAACAAGAACAAAGAAAAGTAATAGTAAGTAGAACAAAAAAAATATTCATCATTTTACAGTCTCAGTTTTTCAAATGTGCATACATATGCTCGCGGGGAAATTCGCGGTTACTGATTGAAACAATAGTATCTGGAAGATCGTTTCCAAAGTGCGATGGCTTGTGGCAAAGCCGAAGAATTGAAAGCTTTAGTTTTGCTAAATATACGTTTGATGCTGAGGTGATTATGAAGGCGCCTGTATGTGCGTAATGGTTTTTCAAGTGGCAGTGGGGATGGCGTTACGCTGTAAATATATTTGTGTATTAAGCACAAAAAGAGCAACAGAACAACGATTACTTAACGTCTGGAGTGGAATGTCTAGCTTCATTTTTGTTGTACTGGAATGGCGGTTATAGCTACATGAAATGAATTGAGCGGTTCTTTTTTGTACGGATTCCACCATTGATATTGAGTACTTTTTATGAGGCGACCAGATGGACGAAGCAAATTCAAGCTGTTGGCGGACAGAGGCTAAATATGCCAATTTGCGAGACTTTCGTCAAGAGTCGTGTTTTGTTTGCGGTAACTTCCCAAAATCATGAATCACCAACTGGCCTACACACGTACTCTGATAAGTAACCCATTGTTTGTGACGCTTTAGCACAGATGTTGGTGATATGCAATTTCCATGAAAGGTGGGATGTAAGATGCAAGCCTAAGTACTTATATGACACCGCACGGGGCAGTGAAACGTATATATGTGAAGTTAGCTTGGTAGGCTTTCCACAGGTTGAAATCGAGGTCAACTGTAAATCTGACATAACAAAGAAAAGAAACTGTAGATATGACATCAGGAGCCATTTATACGCGTAATTAGCCACACGTTTCTCTTTGTACACTAAAGCTTGAATGAAATAATGAGAGAGAGAGAGAGAGAGAACGCAGCAGCACTTGAGAATGCACGCTATCGTGCTAAACAGGGCCCACGCATAGAGCTTTCGGTTGGATCAGGCTTATCTCGCTACTAAGCAGAATGGCGGTGCTGATGGCGGCAGGTCGCATCTCACTCTATAGTGCTCAGGCACGTACCCAGGAGGGCTCGGGGGCCGCCCACTCCTCGCACATTCCTAAAGCGCCTCCAAATCTATGTTGAGACTTGACAGCTATTCCGCGGTCAACATTTTGCTGCCTTTTTCATTCCTTTTGGATGGCGGTAGTTATCGGCATCTCTTGGGGTGGGGAAGCCAGTTTTCTCATAGATTGGGTGCGCGCGATTAACTCGATATGCGTTCAGTTGTCCCCACCTATTCAAGGGTCACGCGTATCGCTATTGCTTCGTTAGTTCAACCTTCTTTGTTTAGAATGATCCAGGGATCAGAAAAGGGATTCGATTCTTAGTCAGCTCGTCTGTATGCTCGTGGAACGAATTGCGGCCGGAGAAAACGCCAGTTGCGTTTAACTTTTCCTTTTGCTTCATTATTTCCTCGAGGGACGGCTCGATGCGACGCTGGCAGATCCTCGCAGCCATATACCCGCGATATGGGTTAGATAAGGCGGAAAATCAAATCATGTGAAACAGCGTCCATCATCAAACCCTGAAATAACCATTAAACCCATAAGCAATATGAATGTCACCTGTTACCTCGTCTACTTTTTCCCTAATTGTACGGCACTTCCCGCGAATAATTGGCAACTGCAAACTAGAGTCGCAAGGATTTGAGAAATTAAGCCAAGGCAACAGCCAAACAGGACGGAAAAGCGAAAATTAAGAAATTCAACCATTGTTTGTGAAGATATTTATGGATCAACATCTTTTTATTTAAAAAGGAAGTAGAGAAATCGCCGCCGGAAGTGGAGAACAATTCCGTGTGTTTTGAATGACGCTTCTAAGTTATCAGTCGAACCACTTGACGTAGCCACTTTTCTACTGTGCTTATGAGGGTGTTTTTCTAACCTATCGCGGTGGGCGCAGTACGTCTAGAACCGCAGCATCCTACCCTCTACGCGGTTGTACGGAAGTGGCGGCCGCGCATCGTTACGCAACTTCCCAAATAACAGCACGAGTCGGTTTCGACACTTGGGGGAGCAGTAAACGAGGGAACCAAAAGAACTGTGATTGTTCCGAAATAATTAGTTCTCCATAATTATTCTAGAGCTAATTAAAAAAAACGCTACTATAGTCGGATACAACTTAGGTCTGCAGTGTAGCCCCGCCCAAGCCCTCATAGCCGCCAGCCACGGCTCCTCCGCGAGGCTGCAAATAATTAGAACTTCAAGCTTTCTCTCTTACTTAAAATAAGAAGTTAAGCACAAAAGTAAGATTATTAGCGCGTAATTCTATACGTTCTCCCTCGCCTATATTAGTGGAATGGCGAAAGCCTAATTCTTTATTGAACTGAAATGAAATGCTTGTTTCGCCGCAACTATTTAATATCAAGTTTCACTTCAGTTGGCAGTGAAGTTTCATGAGTAAAATGGGCTCAGCAGCGAAATCAACTTGAAGAGTGGAATGTTCAAACTCCATACACTTTGTCCATGTCTGTTTCACTTCTCATTGCTTTCACCGGTGAAAAGACTCTTCAAGAACAGCGGATGCTCCGGAGCTATCAATTACGACGCCATTTTGAAAAGGTAACATGATGATGATTTTGTTTGCTTCTGCGATTGGCTGGCGGAGTAACACAACTCCACGCGGTCCGTGTGCCTTGGTTGCTGACTGCTGTTCTTCTTAAGTTGTATTCTGCTGTAGAAATCTTTATTTTACCCTTTACACTTTGTTCTTGGCAGTGTTCTTCCTGCGCTTCTTTCCGGCACGGGTGCATTTTATGTGGTTCCTTGTTTGCCAAGTAAACGAGAGGTATCTCACATGCCTACCTGTGTGATACACCTTATTTCAGGTCTCTTTTGCGGGTTTACGCGTCTTTATGGCGAATGGTGTGCGTTATTCCTATCTGTACTAGTAAAGGTACCCCCCCCTTCATTTGCATAGAAAAGGTACCTTAGGTTGCACCCCCCCCCCCCTTTCCCGAAAAAAACATCCTGGGTACGTGCCTGATAGGGAGCCATAAGGTAATATATGTACGTATTTAGGCGAGTGGTGTTATAACGCAAATTACAGTCTATAGTACTAGGCCGTCGACTGTTGCCAAGTAACCGATACAAACGGATTAATTAAACAACATTTTCTAAAAACATTACTTTCTTACTACATTCATCAGCACCTCAAGTGTCGCAAATTTCACAGAAAGCAATTGCATGCAACTCTCTTATTGAACAAGATTGAAGCCGTAATTGTGCGTTACAAACGTGTCCCTTACCGAAAATGCGCGTTTTGCCTCGCAACTACAATAATAGCATATGACTAAAGGGAACACACACGTTTTACAGATGATCCTGTATATTTCATATAAGGTTATTTAATATGTTGTTAGGGGACATATGGGATCCTTCAGGGCAGGAGAGAGAGAGAAAGGTTTAACGATACGAAATGCAGAGAGGTCGGCCTGAGGTGCATTCCTTAGCCAGCTACTCTGCGTTGGGGCAAGGGGAAGAGGGAAAGAAAGAAGGAAGAAAAAAGCTCATGATGGCTGACGATGCTGAGGAAAGACGTAAAGCATATAGTAAGCTGTTTCGACAACTTCAAACCTACAGTCCAGGCCCGCGCTTTTAAAAAAAATCAAGTAAGGCCTGGATAGCCTTAAAACTCGATTTAACGTCTGACACAGAATAACGTCCTCCGACAGAGGTGGGCTGCCGAGGCGCGCAAGAACATTATTCAACTTCAGTCGCTCTTCCACGTGCTGAGGACAGTCACACAGCACATGACCTATGGTCTCTTTCACATTGCACAGTTCACAGTCTGGTGACTCGGTGCGTCGCATGAGGTGCACATACCCGCGCATAAAAGTCATCCCCAGGCTGAGGAAGTCGTTCTTAAACTATGTGCATTTGACTACACGCGGCCATTGACTACATTTGGATCCTAACTGCCTGATCGGACTGCTGTCGCATCCGCGATATCAGGAGATTCCGAATGATGAGAGATAGTGTTTTAACTCCGCGAATTTTTGTAGCTCCTTGTATACAAGCAACTATGTAGTATATATGCAACTGCCCAGTACGCTCATCATAGTCAGCTTTTGTTTCTCTCTGTAAGGGAGGGGGGGGGGGGCAATTTTGACACCAAGTGTACGTATGCATCAAATTCCTTTTATAGCAACTTCGTATCAGCTATAGTCTCATGAGCTACGTATGTACAATATAAAAAGTGCCAATAACTCCCGGGTGAAGCTCCGGAGTGTACAAGCCCAAGCTCTAAGGACGTGCTTAGGTCTCTGTATAGGCGCGATTTCCCAGAAGCCATTATCGCCATAGCGCATGCCTACAGGGTGTTTCTTTCTTTATATATATAGACCATACAGGCATGTAATGAAAAGTAATGAGCGCAGCGAACGCGCGTTGTTGCAGACGAGTTTCTAGGCGAGATGGATATACTTTGGCGCTAATAATGTGAGCTTCAGAAGAATAATTAACGGAAATAATTATTAACTTTTTTTATTATTGCATTGAGGGAAGTTGCCTAAACGGAAAATTTGGAGGCAGTGACATTTTCATGCAGACCGATCTTATAAAGAACCTTTAAAATCGCACCTAATTCGAAATATTCATCATTGACTTCCGAAGCTCAATCCAGGCGACATCGCAACTGAGCGCATCCTGCTGCGCGTCAGGCGGCAACGCCCCTTAAAGCAGTGTGGGGTGAAGCGTGGGTGAAGTTTGAATGATAGCAAGCCGGTGCAAATCCTGACGCGACACACAGCCGCACAGGCTTGCCAGGCAAAGCGTGCCGTATCAGTAGCTGCAGCGACTGGCCGACCCTTTCGGTTTGCAACTTCCTCGCGCTCCTCGTCACGGGGCGTTTCGGTCTGATAAGATAGCGGGGCCGCCTTTTCTGCGCTCACGCGGCGCTCGGTTTCGATTTTGCCTGGATTTACCATCGAAATTCGATTATATACATCTCAAATAAGGTGCGACTTTCGAGATTTAAAAGAAAGTGAGGGTAGAATAAAATGTAACTGCCTTCAAGTTCTCCATTGAAACAACTGCCCTTAAGGCTCTAATAAAAGGGGTAATTAATAAATTTTTGTTAATTAGTCTCTTGAAGCTCACGTTATTAGCGGCAAGGTATGTCAACCTCGCCTAGAAGCTCGTCTGCGATAACACCGAATCCGCTGCGTTTATTGCTTTTTATAAGTAATCGTGAGTGTCTAAGCAAAGACATCGTTTATTCAATATTAGAGCGGAGTACCTCTTCACGCTCTTGCCTGCTTGCTCACAGCTAGGCTGCGTATACGACCTTTCGTTGTGCGCTTGCTGCGCAACATGACTCGATGCCATCAAACTACAATTCTACGGTGGGACCACCACCAGACTTAAATGTCGCCATTATTGTTCTTACACGAAGTCCGCAGCTGACCCCGGCATGTTTTTGCCAATGGATCGGTCCCCGGTCTAGTTCAGCAGCGGCAGTGGTCAAAACGGCTAAATATAAGGCAATAAAATGGCACTTTATATCGGCAACGGCTGCCAAGCTTGGAGCACTGCGCGCGACACATGAATTTATCATTCAGGAAGCGCCCCACCCATGGTCTATCTTATGCAACTAAAAGGCAATTCTCCAGTGCCTTCACTTTGCTCTATGCCGAGGTTCCAGTGAGCTTGTCAGGAGAATTCATCACGGGCACTTGAGAAAGCGGGAGTTATCGGCTTTGAATGGCTACGAAGTCACTGTGGTGTTGTTGGAAAAGACCAAGGTGGATGCAGCAGCTAGATCTTGATACTGACAACTCCGTTGCTGTCCCACTTTCTAACACGGATGCAGCAACGGCTAAGCTTCGCCTCCTTGCCCGCGAGCTTACCACGGCGTTACGTAACACGTTTTGTGTCTCGTTTGGCTTGTGTTATGGCTCAGAGCGGCATTAGTGATTTCCTATCCATTTCCTATTTATCAAAATGGCCGTTTGTGGGTACGAATTTGTCTATACAAAGATGACTGTGCACCTTCTCTGTCATTGCTCACGCTTCAGTGCCCGCATAGAAAACAGAAAACTATTGGTCCATTGCCCCAGACGGTGTTCACCCGAGTGATTCAAGCATTTCTGCGCTCTGTTGAAAGAGAGATAAGTGATAAGGAAAAGCCAGGGAGGTTAACCAGGAGGAGACCAGTTGGCTACCCTGCTCTGGGCAAAGGGGTCTGAAAGATGAGAAGTTCACAGCATGCATGCATGAAACATACGCAACGAAGCGTTCTCATTGAGTATGTCACAATTGGTCAGATCGACTGGTGTATCTCACGAAACGCATCAGTTCTTTTGTGGCTTTGAACATCGCAGACGCACAAGGCCATGGTGCCAGGGTGTTCTGTAAAAGACCTTCCATCTCATTTCCATAAAGCTGTCAGAAGGGCAAATGCCTGCTCTTCACAGTCTGCTATAGGGCGCCAATTAAGAATCAAGATTGCCTTGTAGAATGTACACATTGTGAAGCGCCTAACCATGCACGTGTGACGAAGGCTACTCTTTTTACAGTTTCGTTTCTTTTTCCTCCCTTTTTCTGTCCTACGCCCTTCCTGTGGATAGTACAGGCTAGCCAACAAGAAATGCATTATGGTCGAATTCGTTGCCTCTTTCCTCTCTTCTTTTTCCTGGCTCTGTCAACTTGTGTTTTCTCCTTGTTTGTCTATTTTTTTCGATCATCTGTAAAAAAATACCCTCTCGAATTCCCATAAATCAATTAAATGCCTATAAAAATAAAGGCTGTAACCATAAAGTTTGGTTGATGCACACATTGCTCATCCTGTATTATCCTTCAAACTGTCCTCGTTTGTTTGCGCCTACCTACTCTGGCTTAGACAGAGAAAAGTATGAAGAGGTTAACCAGATGCCAGTCTGGTTGGCTGCCTAGAACTCGGGGAAGGGGATAAAGAGGTTAAATGAGAAAAAGAAGAGAGCAGTGACAACACTATATATGGTACGCACATGTGAAGATGCGCAGAAAGCCTATAAACGATCGCTGACACCGATACACATAGGATAACTGAGTATAACAGCAAAATATATGTAATAAACGGTGCGACTGACTCTAACAACGACCTCAATGGGTCAGAAAATAGGGCTTAGTTTCCCTGAATTTCCGTTCTTATGATAGCAAACTACATCGCCGTAACAAGCGTGCGAGCGTGTTCTATACTTCATCCCACTTTTAAAACTAAATCTGGGGTATTCCGGCGCGGAGCAACATTAAAGTTACATAAGTCGCCAACAGGATTGCATCTATGCTCTTTCTACCGACATGCTCTGTTTTCCTATAACGCTATCTTCGATTCGATACAGAATTTCGGTGGATAAATTCGAGATTCATGCATTTTAAAATTTTTTTTGTTGCTTATTGCAACAAAAACTATATTGACTCGCTTCTCAGAGCACTTACCGGAGTTAT
The DNA here is from genome assembly GCF_050947875.1 of Dermacentor variabilis. Classification (NCBI taxonomy): domain Eukaryota; kingdom Metazoa; phylum Arthropoda; class Arachnida; order Ixodida; family Ixodidae; genus Dermacentor; species Dermacentor variabilis. The sequence goes on from NC_134568.1 coordinate 133,377,507, forward strand.
AAGAGAACGCTTGTCACGTCCTCAACATTGCGTCACCGTGATTGCAGGGCACCACGTACCTTTATTCCCACAGTCGCTATAGGATTTTTGTCTGGGTTTTCACGAGGCTACGATGCCATTATCAGCGTCCTACTCGAGCAAGAGAACACAATAGCTTGCCCACCTGGTTGCGATGTTGCCCCAATTCACCGCATATTTAATCAAAACGTCTCGATAACTTAGAACCACTTCATGGGGGGTGAACGAACAGCCCGAGGAAACGCCGCATGTGGTCCCCGGCTCCTCCCGCAGTTTGAGCTGCTTCTCATTTACACATGCGTTCACCAGCATGCTCCTTGCTCTGCTCCCGCGGCCAGAGACGGTAAGTTCTCACCCGACAAGCCGTCTCTGAGATCGCATGTGCCCGCTGGATGGAAAAGCCGCGAACGTCGCGGCCGCCGCCGTGGCGGCGGCGCATTGCACGCGAGCTGCGGCCAACCCAGAAGAGTCGCGGCGCCGCGGCCTTGCGTCTCTCTCGCGGCGTGCGGAAAGAATAAACGATGTCTGTCACGCTGATCGATGAGCCGCTGATCGAGCCAGATCGGTCGCCGTCTTCCCCGCGTCGGGGCCCCTGCGTCCGACGATGGGACGCCCCGATTTCAACGCTCCTCGGTGCTGCTCCCCCCTCCACGCAACCTCCTTTTCCCTAACGCATGGACTTGTAGTGGCAGCAGCCGACGTGCGGGAAAACTCGAAAGCAAGAAGGAAAGCACGCAAGAGCGAAGAGGCAGCTTCACTTCCTGCGCTGCTAGCAGGCGCGGTGCTGGTGAACGAAAAAAAAAAAAGAGAAAAAATTCCGGCCTCACTCGCGTGATGCCGCCACTGCGTTTGTCTTTTCTCTGCGCCCGTTCCTCGCGCGTGTGCGATCGGTCCACTAAATCATTCCTACCGCTGTCTCCGCCGTGAACGCGTCTGTGCTTTACGCGACCGGTTGCGGTGGGCCGCCGCAGGAGAGAGATATGCGCTTCGCCGCGGGATGGGTGCGCGTTACGCAGAGGCGGCGCTTTCGCCTCAATCTGCGGCTCATCGAGCGCGCGTCCAGGGAGTCGATGCGCTGCTCGATCGCCGGGCTTCCGCGGCGAGACGCCGCGCATGGGAGCCGAGACGGCGGTGCGCCTATGGAGATATATTAGCGCGCGGCGTCTGTTTATCGCGGCGGACGTGCCCACTATAGGCTGCCGGTCATACAGGCACGGCTTGACGAATGCGGATCGACAGCATCGATATGTGTCCTCCTCCGTGCGTTACTGGGTTGCGCCGCGCTTTAAATCTGTTTTCTCAGGCGCGGAGATTTCGCCCGTGATTCTTTGACGGAAGAGCGGAGCGACGGAGCTCCGTCTAAACCGCGATGGCATTCTGTTGCTCCGTCCCTTATCTAGCTTAGGTACGATCTTCTTAGGCTGCCCGAGTGGTAGACGATTGCCGCTAAGATGGGGCATAAAATGCGTTGCGCGGTAACTTTTGTGTTTCCCGCCGTACATGCCGAATCCCACACAGGACTTAGCATTTAATTAACATTCAGAAGAAAGAAGTTATCCCTGAAGGCGCCTGGTGGTTTTGCATGATACAATTGCGTCGTAAATAGGGGCTATAACATTCAGTTTTGCTCACGATAAGGGAGATCTCGTGTGCACACATTTAAGTCACCGTTCGTGTGCAGTTTCCGTATGACCATGTTCTCATCATGTTGAGGGGTCGGAAAAAAAAAAGGCCTTACCGAAGCGCTGCAAAAAAAGAAAAAAAAAAGAAAGCAGATTCCACGCACTTTGAGAATCGGTGTAAGTGAAGCTTTCTGTAATGTTTGAGTTAATTAACGGTAATTGGCGGGGAAGTTGATGGTGACTGTTTAAGTTATTGAGCGCTTGTTACAATACGAGAGTGGTGAGGTGATTTTTCCCTTGCGTGCACTACCTGTGCTTGTCCACGTAGTATACAGAATATACAAACAGACGTGTTTCCTTGAGGCGTTGTTGTGGGCTATTCGTTATAGCCTGATAGATGGTTAGCACTGTTTTTGACTGACACGGCGCATCGCATCGATGCATAAGTGTCAAAATTTAATTAAATTATGCTACCTTGCGTTCCAACACCACAATATGATTACCAGGCACGCCCGTAGTGAGGAATCTGGATAAATTTTCCCCACCTCGGGGGTTCTAAAACGTGCCCCTAAGTCTAAGCACCACAAGCGTTTTTGCGTTTCGCCTCGTCGAAACGCGGCCACCACGGTCGGGATCTAACCCGCGACCTTGAGCAACGCGATAGCCACTAATGTTGAATTCCAATGGCGGAGTCGGAGCAGCCGACGGACTCCGCGAGCGAGCACTCGAATCTGCAGTAGAGCAACGCCTCCAACTCCACGAGTGGAACACAACCTGCGCTGCCGGAGCAAGGCGGAAGCGAAACTTCTATCGCCGAGTTACCCAAGATACCTTGCGTGTGGTCATTTCCTTCCGCTGTTGGCTCCCAGTACCGCCGCACCGGTCACTTGTCTCTTCAGCGCCGTTCACCTGTTGCTTTTTTAAAAGTGCGGAATGGATATCTCGCCAAGCGTGTAGCAGCCTTTGCTTCCTCGCGAGTCGTGACCGGTGGCGCCTCCCAGCAGGCAAACGCGGTAAAGGAAATACGTCACGCAGAGTTCCGGTCCACTCCGCCGATTTTGGCGGAGCATCTTTTTCTGCTCGACGGAGTGACTCCCGCTCTGAATCCACTCCGACTCTCTCATTGGAACACCTTACTCCCGCCCTCACTCTGTCATTGGAACAAACTTGCTCCGAAACGAGCAGAAAAACTTGCTCCGACTCCGCCATTGGAATTCAACATAAGCTACCGCGGAGGAGTGTGGGATTGCTGGGCAGTGCCGCTTGCGGAGCGCCTTGACGCTCAGGCACTTTAATGCACTTTTGCGTCTGCACGCCCTGCGTCTGTTATCCTCCGCACAAATATTCACGATGTTTGTTTTTCAGAAACAGCAGAATGGTACCGTATACAGAACATTGAATTAACGTTTATCCACTTAGTCCTCATTAATTGCCACGGGTAGTAGTAGTCTTTCCATTATCTGAGAGTCCCTGAACGACGCATGCTTTCTGACGTCGCATTGCCCTTCTCCCGCGCCGTGCAGGCGAGCAGCCACGAGTGAAGAGTGGTTAAGTTGTTGTTCACTCGTTTCGGAACTGTGTCGGTGACTGAATGGGTAGCGCATCCGGTTCTACCTATTCTCTGCCTCCTCCCTCTGATCTGTCTGCTGGAGGAGGAGGGAAGAGAAAAGTAGAAGGCAGCGAGGTTAACCAGAATAACGTCCGGTTGGCTACCCTGCACCGGGAGAATTGGAAAGGGGAAAACAAAGATAACAAGGAGAGAGAGGAGGGAAGGAAAGAAGGAAATTGCGGTGAGTTCGCTGACGCGTGTGGTCTTACAGAAATTGCATTGATAGTCACAGATGGTCGCACAAACCCGTCGTCCTTAAGAAGCACAAAAGTGCATTCACCGCTTTATGGGCCGACGGGCGATGGGGGCGGTGTTCCAGTAGCACCTGCACAGAAAGCGGCCGATTGTCCAGTTTTTGGAAAGCTTTGGCAAGTTCTTGTCTCTCTGGGGCATATCTTGGACAGTGGCACAGCAGGTGGTCGCAGCAGCAGGTTTTCTTCGGTGCCACAGACCTCGCATGCTGCACTGTCAGTCACTCCAATTAATGTAGAGTATGCCTTTGAGAAGACAACTCCTAACCAAAGGCGACAGAGAAGCGCAGCTTCACGTCGAGGAAGTCCGAGTGGAGGTCGGAGTTGCGCGGAGGGGTTTAGTCGATGCAGTCGTGTAAGTCGTAAGTTTGGCGAGTTCCACTCGTCACTGTGAGACTGCGTGCCAGGTGTCGAAGCTAGAGTTACTGTATATGCTACCGTAGGTAGCAGAGTTGCGCGTAGGGCCGCCATCTTGCCTGAGAAGCAACCAAGTCTATGCGGCGAAGCCGCACTCCGTTTTTGCAGGCGACATGCCTAGCGTATCGTCGATCGACCGTGGGCGCTTTTGCATCGCTTGTGTACCGCTTTTCAGCCTAATCGCAAACAAAGTGCATCGAAACAGCTGACTGGATTAGATTGTGAAGAAAAAGGCGCTGCCCTTTTTTAGCGCGCGGCGTAAGATGCAGCGCGTATATTAGCTTTTTTTTTTGGACTTGCATTCACCTGTGCACTTTCTCCGCCCTAATAACGTATGGGCACTCGCGTATCTAGGATAGATTGTGTATTTTATATACGCCGGTCAGATGCAGCATTCGTGAACCGCGACGGTAACGATTAGATCGCACCGAATAAACTTAGGGAATATGGTGATGTTATATTATAGATTCCGGAAATCCTACAAAAAGTTTCGTGCGAAGAAGCTACTTCACAAGGTAGTATAAGGTTCGAAATAACATAGCGTATTAAAAACTGGACAAACTTTAGTAATTGAGGTAAACAATCAGATACTTTATTAACTTTCCTTCGCTTGAATACTGCTTGGCACTCAGGTTTTGTTTCAACAGAGATAAATACGCTACTAAGAGCAGTGCAGTGCTCTTTCAGCATGTAAACAGTAACAACAAGCACCGAGCCGCAACTGCCTCTTTTTTTGGCAATAAAATCACAATGCGAATTTCACAGAAAGAAACAAGAACACTAGTGTATGCGCGTGCATATATTTTGATATAGTGAGCTTTATCAAGTTGTGCTCTTTTACAAAGGGAACTGTACTAAATATAATGAGGCCCATACTTGCTTATGTGCCATAGCTCTCAACATGTAGCTAGTCTAAAATATTACTGGTGAATCAATGACCAACCATTGATATTTCGACTATGGTACCCCATTAGATCTTGTGTAGGAACGTATCCATCTACCAGCAAGCAATGGATATCAGCTACACCTGCAAGTGTGATTTCATTATGTGCCTTTTCACTGCAGGGATTACAAAAGTAGCCTTCTGTGGGAGTGTAGCGAAAGTTTTTCTCACAGGATTGGCATAGCTACATTATAGGGAATAATGCAAAACACAGTTAGGCCCTTACCATATGCTAAATGACGACATTCATTCCTCTTGCATCCTGCTTCACATAAGCTGTAGTAGATTAAATATCTTTACTTAGTAGTAACCTCTTTCATATTCAGAAACAACCCAAGCAGTGCATAATCATGAAAATGTGAGCTGGCTTTTTTACGACACTTCTGTGAAAGCAGTGTGGTGCATCACATGCAGAAAACTGGTAATTCCAGCTAAATCTTCTGTATAAATCTACGTGCTTCCATTATTTAAAAATATCCAGACTTACAGTAGCTTTTAATATTCCAGCTGTGAATTTTTTTAGCACAGCCCAAAAAGCACGTAGCTGTTAGTCAAGCAATTTCATCTCATACACACTTGACGCAATAAGCAGTTGACTGAAAATTTGTTTGTTCAGGTGTCTTTACCTGAACATCCTTCACTAGTTTTACAAAGGAAGAAAAACAATTACTGTAGTAAGGTGTCACGAGGCAGGTAAGGTGTCACGAGGCAGGCCGACGAAACAAACGTGAGATGCGCTGCGCACGTTGCGTTGTTGCTACGCAGCTAGCACGCACGTGGACAGCGAACGGCAAGATTGGCCGGATTGGATTTGAATTTGACTGGCGATAACTTGTGTCAATCTAGTTCGCTGCAGCGGCGGCGGCGGGAAATACAAAAATTGGCCCGAACATCTGCTTCTCCACAATGCACGGTTGCTTGGCTACCACGTGATGGCGTTCTGCCAATAGAGGCGCTAGCGGCGTGATAAAACAGACGCGCAACTCTGCTACCTGCGGTAGCACATACAGTAACTCTAGTCGAAGCTGCCTTGCAGCGCCAGTCCTCGAAAGCGTAATTGGAACGCTGTGCTCTTCTTGATGTGCTGTGCGAGCAGCGTTATCGGCGGAATCATTGCCACTGATTCCACAGTGGCCAGGTACCCATTGAAAAACGACCTCGTGACCTTTCTGTTGGACATCATGGTAAAGTTTCACGACTTCGTATGTCAATTGTACAGACCTGTACAGATCTGTACAGACCACCGACTGGATACAAGCGGCATTTCCTACAGCATTTAGAAAATGTAATAATCTATTGTATTAATACTAATAAGCAGTTCTTTCTCTTGGGAGATGTAAACATCGACACGTTGGCCGACGACTCTTCTGCGCACGACTTGATGAATCTCTTATCCTCTTATGGGTGCGAAAATGCTATTTCTATGCCAACCCGAATTACTTCACAAAGTTCTACTTCTATAGATATATGTGTTTCAAACCTGAATGCATCAGATTTCAAAGCAGGGGCATTATCATGCGATATCAGTGACCATCTGCCTATATTCTTTGCCACACAACACACCCTAACCACGAACTATAAACTCAGCAGGCTTGAACATGGGGTGGTGAATGACTCCTCGTTAAGCTATTTTCATTCTTTGATTGAGCGGGCTGACTGGTCAAATGTGTAATTACAGGAGGATGTAAATTCTGCGTGTGAGGTTTTTGTTCGGGTCTTTCTTAGTTGCTACAACGATGCATTTCCACTAAGAGAGTATAAGAAATTCAATAGGAAAATTAAAAAGCCCTGGATTGACACCGCCCTACTAAAACGCATCAAGAACAAAGATAATATGTTCCACAAATTCATAAAATGCAAAGACGGTGACTTGTTCAAAGAATTAAAAAATATCGCAATCAATTAAACGCTGACATAAAGAAAGCCAAACTTGCATATTATGAAGCAATGTTTGCTAGGATAAGAACGGATCCGGCAAAGATCTGGAGACAGGTAAATTACCTTACTGGCAGAAACCCATCACCGGTTAAGGCTGACCAAATAGTAATCAATGACTCTATAGGAGGCAAGACGCTAGAAGATGAAATTAACGAGTATATCATTGATGCAGCCGTACCCCAGCCGTCTATTCAACAAAGTGGGCTCTACTGGACTTCTCGTCGAGTAAATTCATTTGTTTTGGATGCCGTTACCGAAAGAGAAATCAATGGTCTTATAATACGCTTAAAAAATAAAGTCGCAAGTGGGTATGATGAAATTAAAGTTGAACCTGTAAAGCGAGTGTCATTAATTATCAGCCCGGTCCTAGCCTATCTCATTAGTCTCACATTTTCTACTGGAGTCTTCCCAGATAAATTAAAACTGGCCAAAGTAATTACAATACACAAAGGAGGTAGAATTGACGATATTATGAATTACCGGCCAATCTCAGTGCTACCGGTGTTTTCAAAGATTTATGAATTGTCAATCAATAACAGGCTGTCAAAATATCTAACCAATTATCATATAATATCACCCTCACAGTATGGTTTTCAGAAAAATAAGACAACTCAGGACGCTCTTCTTCCCGTCAAGCAGCAAATAATCAGAAATTTTGAATATCAGCTCTTCACCGTAGGAATATTTCTCGATCTGCGCAAAGCTTTTGATTCCGTTGACCACGAAATCTTAGCTATAAAATTAGATTGCTTTGGAATTCGAGGTATCACATTGGACCTTATCAAGAGCTACTTATCGTTTAGGCGTCAGTTTGTTAAAATAGACTGTGGTTCTTCAAAACAGCTTGACATTAAACTAGGTGTCCCGCAAGGGTCGATATTAGGCCCGTTACTTTTCCTCTTATATGTGAATGACATTAAGGAACTACAAAGAACACCCACAATAACCATGTTTACAAATGACACTAGTTTATTCTTTACAGGTAGAACACTGCATGACATTGAACAATCGGCCAATCTGTATTTAAATGATTTATCCACATGCTTGCAACAAAACAAACTTAAGTTGAATGCAGTAAAAACAGAGTACATGATATTTAAGCCAATCAATAAGCATAAAAATGATTAACTTACAGCACAAAGGACATAACTTAGAACAAGTAAGTGTGCAAAAGTTCCTTGAGGTATGGTTTAGTGAAGAGTTGTCTTGGACCCCTCATGTCAATCATCTGCTCTCCGAACTCGCGAAGTCTGTTGGATGTATTAGAAAAATAGCTCATCTTCTACCTCTTTGGCTAAAGGAATCACTATATTACTCCCTGTTTTATTCTAAACTTTTGTATGGCATTCTGGTCTGGGGGACAACGACAAAAGGGAACTACGATAGGCTACAACTGCCGCAAAAACGTGTCCTCCGCACTTTTGTGAACCACACCGGCTCTATTAGTTTGTTGCCGACGCAACCACTTTTTCCTAGATTTGATATTTTACCTGCAAATAAAGTCTATTTATGGATACTGGCACAGCGAATTTCTAAACAGAAACTCCACAGTATTTATACACCTGTCTTGGCGCAATATTATATCCGTAACACCAAACGCAGAAATAAGAAAGTAAGAACAAATTATGGAAAACAAGATCTGGAATATCAGGTAATAGACATCTTAAATAACTGTGCTTCTATTTTGGATTTCGGCCTACCCAGAAAAACGTTCAGACGTGAACTGCGGTCAATTTTGTTTTCCGTCGATTTTGTTTTCCGTTGAAATTGTTAAGTTACGGTGATAAATGTCAATTCCCGTTTCAATTGTTGACTTCCTTTTAAGTATTTTTGTGATATTGTCACGTGGTGGTGACGTTGAAGAACACAGTAGCAAATACTGTGAAAGACAAAACTAACTTTTATTGGACGAACCTGTGCCCACAAAAACAGGTTACACTTATAGCACAACGATAGCGGCGAACACGGTCGGCGATCGTCGAAAATCTGATCAGCGGGTCAAGTGCGTCGGCTTTTATACAGCAGTCATCGAATGTTCCAGACTAATCGTTTGGACCCACATGCCTTCCACAAAGTTCTACAACATTCGAGTCACGCGATGAAATCAGATAACACGAGGGTCGACGACAACAGACAGCGGATAGAAGCGTCGATAACTTTCCAGAAACTTCGGATACATGCAGACGCGTCCCGCACTGTGCGATAACATTTGTTTAGGCGGCGAAACGTGGTCGCCCGTTAAATATAAGTACACGTGTCAATATGAGCGAATCTGCAATGTGATTTTTAAAAATAAACTGGCCATAGTGCTTAAGAACACCCATATTGTATAGGATGTATGATGTATGTATGGTGTAGGCTGTATGCGTGTACTATTTGTAACGCCGCTTCTCTTTTGTTACCAGCTCTCTGCTGTACTGCTGTAGACTGCTCCTTTTGTCACGGGGGCAGAGACCTCGTCAGGCAATCATGCCTTTAGTCTCTGCCGCCCACAGGATGATGTGATTTTCCTGCAAATAAAAACTGACTGACTGACCGACCGACCGACCGACCGACCGACCGACCGACCGACCGACCGACCGACCGACCGACCGACCGACCGACCGACCGACCGACCGACCGACCGACCGACCGACCGACCGACCGACCGACCGACCGGCTGACTGACTGACTGAATTGGTCATGACATCCGTGTCGGAGAACTGACTGCGTGCACTGTAATGCCGGTTTTGAATCACAGAACACAGCCCATTTTCTAAGTCTTTCAGAATCAATGAATTCCAGTGCTCGACGCAGGGCCGTTAGTTCTGCCGCCGTTGAGGTCGTGACATGCGATTTCTTCAACCGCAGTGTCATTCCTCGAGTTGGTATAACCACGACACCACCAGAAGTGCAAGACGTAGTCAATCCATCGGTATAGATGTGCACGTGGTTGCTGTACTTTTCATGCAGAAGTAAGCTCGGCTGTTTTATAGCAGGGGCCGGTAGATCTGTCTTCTTCTGTAGTCCTGGAATCATATGTACTTGTGGACGGCTCAAACACCACGGAGGGAACGCTGGCTTGGCCGCAGGGGCGTACCCAGAAGTAAATGACGCACGATGTGCACTGACAATACCGCTAAATGTTGAGCAGGGCCTTGCAGCAGTGAGGCACGCCAAGTGGGGGGAAGGGGTCCTAGCATAATGCCTGAGATGCATACGCATTGTCTCAATGGTAATGTGCGTCGTGGTTAGGCAATCCTGCGCAAGGGAAATGGTTTCAGCCGTTGATGCACTGCGTGGTAAGCCAAGACATATCTTAAGGGCTTGGGCTTGAATACTCTGAATCGTACGCAGGTTAGTCTTGCAGGTGTTGGATATTGCAGGCAGGCTGTATCACAGGAATCCAACGAACAACGCTATGTACAGCTGTGACATAGCGCGTATAGATACTCCCCAACTTTTTCCTGGAAGGAACCTGAACAGGTGACAGATAGCAGTCAGCCGCTTTTTCACGTAATTGACGTGCGGAGTTTAAGACAGGTCTCTGTCAATTACGACTCCCAAGAACCTGTGACTTCTGCTGTATGGTATAAGTTGTCCGTTATTAGATACGCCGTAAGCAGACATTGGCTTCCTCATGAATGCCACCATTGCGCACTTTCCGCATGAAATTTCAAGTCCTTGTTCACGAAGGTAGCAAGATGTCATTGTGGCTGCCTTCTGAAGCCGAGCGTGAAGCTGAAGTCGTGTCACACCTGATGCCCAAATGCAGATGTCGTCCGCATAGATGGAAAGTCGTACGGGGCTTGGCAGGTTGTAAACTAATCCACCGAGGGTGAGATTGAAAAGAGTCGGGCTAAGCACTCCGCCTTGAGGGACTCCTCGGCTACCATAATGCTCGGATGTCGGGCCATTTTCTGTGTGGACGTAGAATGGTCTCCTCTGTAAGTAGTTGCACACCCACATATTCATCTTACCACCAAGTCCGACGGCTTCTGACATGCTAAGGAGGGCTTCATGGGTGACATTATCATAAGCTCCTTTAACGTCTAGAAACAGAGCAGCAGATAGTCGCTTACAGGCCTTTTCGTGTTGCACAAATGTTATCAAGTCAACAACGTTGTCTGTTGACGAACGGCCCCGTCTAAATCCGGCCAGCATGTGGATAGATTTCAGAGTACTTTAAGTACCATTCCAGGCGTGTTAAAATCATTCTTTCCATTGTTTTTGGCCCAAATCCGGCCATATATCATGTGGACATATTTCATAGTACTCTAAGTACCATTCCAGACGTGTTAAAACCATTCTTTCCATTGTTTTTCCGACACAGCTGGCAAGTGCGATTGGACGGTATGAGGAAATGTCCGAAGGCGACTTGCCAGCTTTGAGAAGTGGAATGAGGCGAGTTGAGTTCCACTCTTGCGGAACCGTACCCGTCTGCCAGGAGTCGTTGTACAGGAGCAAGAGTGCCTTCCGAGCTTGGTCTCCTAGGTTACACAGGGCACGGTATGTAATGCCGTCAGGTCCTGGCGCTGAAGAACGCCTGCACAAAGCCAACGCAGCTTCTAGTTCTTCCATAGCAAAAAGGCATTCCTTGCGGGGATCGCGTGAGAACAGTGGGTGGTCGAGCGTTCCCGTACCCGTTCCATCGGAATTTGCCTCGCCAGCAATCTTTCTGCAGAAAAATTCAGCGACGTCAATATCTCTACATTGTAGATAAAGTACCAGAGATTTAAACGGGTGGCGCTGACCAAAGGTTGTGCGAAGGCCACAAACAGTCCTCCATATAAGTGACAAAGGTTTTCACGCATCCAGGGACTCGCAAAAGGATACCCATTGTCGCGAAGCCAGCTTGTTCATGTGACGCTGTATTTTCTTTCGTGTTCGTCTAGCCAATCTCAAATCTTGATTGGACTTCGTGCGTCTATATCTTCGCTCCGCACGACGGCGAATTGCTCGAAGTTTTGCTAGTTCGATGTCGAAATCGGTGGGGAAAGAACTCCTCGAAAGCAAATGCATGGTTGTTTGTATGGCATCCTTTATCGCCCCCTGTAGGTTATACGAGGTGCCGTCACGACAACAGTCTTCCATTATTATTTTGTATTTAGGTCAATCGGTGCACTGGACGGTTCTGGAGGACTTGGAGCTAGTCAAACCTCGATCTTCAAATAGGTTGGGATGTGGTCGCTACCCCGTGTTTCTAAATCCGAAAACCAGTGCACTCTTCTCGAAAGCGACCGTGAAACGAAGGTTAGGTCCAAGCAGCTGCTATACGCTGATCCACGCAGATAAGTAGGGCTTCCATCATTTGACAAGCAAAATTCACGTTCAGAGGCAAAGGACACCAACGTTCTGCCTCTAGAGTTAACTTTGGAGCTTCCCCATAGGTAATGGTGGGCGTTAAAGTCTCCAGTGAGCACCCACGGCTGTGGAGTCGATGTCAAAATTCCCCGTAGGCGCTCACAATCTAGACGGCTTGCTGGAGATAAATAGGCTCCAAGAATTGTGAACGTGAGCATTTTCTTTTTCACTGTTAAGCAAACGTATTGATTTGCTTCGTCAGGAGGCACTGGGTGATGTACATAAGTCAAGTCACGGCGTATAAACACAACAACCTTGCTGCACTCTCCGTGGGTGGAGGACACAAAGCACTCATACCCGGACAGTCTGATGGGAGCTGACAGGTTGGGCTCGCAAATCATAATAATGGGGAACTGCTGCGTAAAGACAAACTGTCTAAAGTCGGACATGTGTGGCTTAAGCCCTCTGGCGTTCCACTGAAAGACAGATGCATTCTTGAACTACTCTTGAAACGACGACATCTCTCGGGCCGTGGTTTTACCCTAGAGCCGCAAGCACCAGACTCAAGGTGTCCAGCACCTGCAGTGCGCTCTGTGCCGACGGGGCTTTCATGCTGCTCAGTAGAATGAGCATGGCGTCCATAAGTGCTCTGTATCCTGACTTTTGCAAAAAGGCAAGCGCTGTAGCTTCTGCAATGCTTTTGCAGGGAGAATGCATTGTCAACACGTTCCTGCAATATGAGGCATGCTTTCTGACATCGGCTATCTTGTCTCCCGCCTTCTTACCCACCTGTGCGCTCATCCACCGCCCGACGCGGCGTGCAAGACGACGACGACGACGACAGCAGCAGCCGCAGTGAAAAAGTTGAAAAGGCAAAGAAAGATTCACTTTAGAAGAACAATTTCCAAGATGTACGCCAATCCAAGAAACTCGTACATCACACAGTGCGCGAGTGCATAAGGGAGTCCTGGCATTATTTCCAAGTCACAGACGTCTGTTTTGCCACTACCACAAATCTACCTAACACTGCAAACGATTGACTATGTCAAGGCGCAAAAGCTTCGCAATTCCCGAGACTTCTGACGAATGTTCATGCATGCCTACCGACGCCTTCGCTGCAGCTGTACCGACGCCTGCGTCCGGCTGCGCGTTCTCCCTACTGTCCTGGTCTTGCACGGTATAGCCTTGGTGTGCAAGCGGTGACGGCGCCCTTGGGACTGTGATTTTCCGCAGTCGTCCTGTGTTGTGGATATGCGTTGCGTTGCTGGCAGTTCATTGGCTAACATTTTATGCCTACCACGCCGCCACCCGTCGCCGCACAAGAACCGTTGCGGAACTCCCTTTAACCATTTCGTTGTAGAATATTAGATGTTATGTACAACACTGTCCTCGTAGCATTAGCACATGTCATTTGTTGCACTTTGCAAAGGCAGAGTTTGCAGAGGCAGAGACAGAGGCAAGAGCAAACCAGGCCAAAGATTAAAGACTGCTCTCTATTTACGGGTCTTTCTCGTTGTTGCACTTTTCTCTCCATATCAAGGCATATGAATGTTTAAGGCCTGGTTATATAGTGGGTTACTGCGTTCACAGCAAGGTAGCCGGAAGCACGATGAGGCTACTAGGGCAAAATGGCTGAGGGAAATCGCGAATATAGAACAGGTCATATAGAGCTTGGGTTTGTATATTGATTGGGTCTTCGTTCTAAAGAATCGCAAGCAAAACGATCAGTCGCTTCGTCGTCAGCGAGGGCAGCCACTGAAATATTGCGGTGAAAACGAGTTCCTCGAGATCCTCACCATTTCCTCTGACAAGTCCTCAGCAGCTGTTTTCGATGTTTACCGTAACCCGCACAACGGCCTTTTGTGAGGAAAAGTGTAAGCAGACCAGATGCCTCACTGTTGCAGTGTCTCTGTATGTGCTCACCGCGCAATCCGGCATCGCTATATAGGAGCGAAACTTATGAGCCTGAAAATGCAGCTTAAAGTTGTCTGGAGCGAGTTGTTAGGAACTTTGTTTGGGGAAAAAAAACAGAAAGTCTGAAGGTGTGATGCTGCCTTACCATAAAATTAATCCCCCGAACGAAACACGGAACGATTAAGAAAGCCGCGAGCCCACGGAAACAACGCTACTTTCAGCGCACGAGGCTTGCGCGTCAAGTGGTGCACATGGAGTTAGGGTTCATTTACAACAGATACTTTTTCGAACGATGCTCTTCGTTTCTAGGCTATTTTCAATCATATTTGGTATTCTGTGCTTACACATTTTTTTTCTTTTAAAAGTGTCTGCAGACTTATCAATCGAAGTAGTCGCCCCAAAGAACATTAGCAGTCAAACTATTTTTATGCCGATACGTCCCCGTTTTGGTGGCTAGGCATTGCTGCGGGCAGAAAACGTAATACATTATGCAAAGCACAGTAATACAGTAGAACTTGAGAGGTCCATTGCGGCTCAGATAATGTATCGTTATTGCTGGTCTTTCATTTCTTTTTATATAGAACTATATTATAAGACAAACGTTTCGCCCTGAGATGAGCCTTGAGGCACGCGTTATAAGCGCAATAGCTATGCGTATCGAAATCTCCCTAGCCAAGAGGCTTCATGTTAATATCAAGACTTCGATGCCATAGCTAAAGTGACGAAACAACAAGAGTTTACGCTTTGGCGTCATTTCGTAGCCGCTCGCAAAGATCTAACAGATAGCAGATCGGGCTGAGCGCACTAATACTACCTAAATTCCCTCTTTATCCAACTTGCTCAGCACAACTCAGCGGTGAGTCCACTCCATTTTCCACGGACCGCCAGCATTTGTTCTCCACTGCCCTTTGTAACAATCAGCGCAGCAAGATCTTCTGGCGCATGCGTCAACGCGCTTGTACTCCGAGTCTTTCATCGCGACTCTTATGTTCGTGGTAGCTATAAGCGGGCCGCGCCGGCCGGCTACTTGAGGACACGCGCACAGAACGCGAGGGAAGGCGCTCGGCCGTCGTCAGCGCGACTGCGCCGGACGTGTGCAGCAAGACGGGCGCGTCGACGCCGCGGCGAGGGAGCGCGCGTCACGCTCCGGCGGCCGGCCGCGGGCTCGTGTTTCGCGAGCAGACCTCAAGAAGCGGATCGGGTTGCGCCCTCGGCGGTTCTGACAACGAGCACTGCGAGCTGCCTTGTCTGCGCTGCGGGCGCGCGCCGCCGCCGCCGCAAGGACCGCGCGGGGCAGACCGCGAAGCGACGGAGACAGACAGTCGGAGCGCGTGTGAGAAACGGCTTGGAACGCTATTGGCGGCTGCTGTCGTCGCAGAGAGACTTGACACAGATTGCTGCGGCCGGCTTGAAGAATGTGTCGTGACTTGTATAGAGAGATGAACAAGTTCTCAAGGCCTGCTCGCAGGCCCTTTCGTGAGCCGCACTGGAATCGTCGGGCTGCATCATCGCGCCGCGCCAAAACGCAATGATAGTGGCGCTTTGTCAGGTGCATAGGAAAATACGGCTCGAAAACATCGCGGCTAGGACAGCAAATGGGTTCCATAATGCCACACGACGAGCGCTCGTTTCAACTTCAGTTTGCGAATCCTCTTGCTGAAAAAATAAATAAATAAGTAAATATTATTGAGAGCTCTTCGAGAAAGTAAGCTACACCGAGAAGATAGCGATTGAGTGAAAATTCTGCCATGAACGATGCTTTGGCCTTTGCATTGCGAGTTAATTCCCTTCCCATTTAAACAGATTCCTTCTCTCCTCAGGTGCTTCAACAAGCACGAATTTTTAGGTTTAAGGGGGAGGTCTTCGTTTCTTTTTATTTTACTTTTCCCGTTTCAGCTTTCCACCCTGCCAGTGTAACACAAAGCAAACGCAAAGCGAGGGCCTGTCAAGCCGGCTTCCTTTGAGGAGCTCATTTACCTTTTCCGCGACTCCCAGAGACGACTTCTCGGCGTCGGTAATGGTTATTTTTAGTTGCTCGCCTCTCAGAAGCCCTGTACGCGGCTTACTAACGGGTAGAATTTTTTGTTCTTGATACAGCTCGTGTTTCCTGCCCTAAGGCGGTGGTGAGGTAACGATAAGTTGGACGGAAACTTCTCCGATGTAGTAAAGGGCCACACAGCCTCTCGTAAAGAAAGAAAGAGAGAGAGAGAGAGCTCGTTTCGAAGAAACACAGGAGGTTGGCTTAAGTCACCATGCTCTCGCCTGCAGTGGAAAGGTTTCAATGTTAGACAAGAAGCGACTAAGTCTGAACGAGTGCACCAGAAAATCTATGCTCATTAAATAACTAAGTCAAGATCGGAACACTGACGGGGCGCCAATTAATCAGCTACGCGTCTATATGCCTTACCCAGTACATACTCGTCCTTAAACATTCTTCACTTACGTGCGATTCCTCCTATTCTGATTACAATGCGAACGTATCCTAGCTAATCGGTTACGTTGACGGAAGTAAAGTTTTATCCGTTGATTATTTGCTTGTTTCACATTCATTAGGCTTTTTTCTAGTTTTTTACGCCTTGTAGGGAAACTTTTAGTGGATCAGTAACTTTAATTCATAGATGGAAATTTGGCTTCTGAGTTTAGAGAATTAGCACTATAATTTGATTACACTGTACCAGTAGGGCGACAAGGGATTTATTCGGACGGCGCATATTTTTCCGCTTTCCAGATCGAACCGAATGGCGGCCACACCAAAAACCCTGCACTCAAAAATACGGGATATTAAAGAAGCTTGCCGCCTACGCTAATAATATGTTCAGTATGAGGGTTCGCTGGAACTTTCTCTTACAAAAAATTCTAGCGTAACAACAAATTCAAGTCAATATTTGAGCTGGGCATATATCGATGCGCTAGCAATTGCAAACGCACAGAAACGCCGCTTTTTAGGGGTAATTATCGACCATATGACTTATCATGGATCCCGGCCGTTTTATGCTTAAAGAGGATGTTAGTGACCATAATACACGTTTTCAAATTTCTCGGTGGAAAGTCATGAGGCACATCGGTGCGGTTAATGCTGCAGCTTTATAACGCCTTGTTCCTCGGTTTCGCAAGATACAGCCTCCCTGTGCTTGGTAACACCTGCAAAACAAACCTGCGTGTACTCCAGGGGTTACAAGCTCAAGCCCTAAGGACGTGTCTCGGTCTTCCGAGGCGTGCGTCTACAGCGTCAACAATGATTTTCATAGCTCGATATTCCCCAATATCAACGTACTTGGCAACCAACGCTCTCAGGACGCATATTCGGCTCGTTTGCTGACTACCTTGTCACCATCTTGCTGCTTTGCCTGCAGAAAGGTCACACACAACTTTCAGTCGTATAATTGTTTCCAATCGTACCTCCTTGCCATCGAACTACATGCCTGCAGCAAGACCATCCTCACCTTTATGGTGCCTGCACAAACCTGAAATATGTCTCACCATCCCAGGAATGACGTCGTTTGCCCTGAAGCAGGCCACATTAGGACTTTTACATGAGGTGCACAGTGACCGCGTACATGTTTACATCGATGGCTCAGTCATACCTATAAGTTCAGCTGCCGCTGTGGTGATACCAACAAGATCCGTCAAAATACAGCTAAAAACATCATAGGTATCATCAACGACAGCTGCTGAACTGGTAGCCCTGCGTGCGGCTCTTCATTTCATTCAGGAGGAACCAACCCATGCATGGTCACTCTTCTATGATTCCAAGGCAGCCCTACAGAGTGCACTCTCAGCACTGCGCCATGAATCACATGAGCAGCTCGTCGCCGATATCAGAGAAGTCCACCATCGCATAGTTGACGAAAGACACGATATAATATGTAAGTGGTTGCTTAGTCACTATGGCATACGTGACAATGATTGAGCGGACGCAGCTAACCAATCTGCCCATGACGGCGCCAACTGCGTTGCCATTCCTCTTTCGAGAGCCGACGCAGCGAAAAAACTTTCCGCGCTTGCTCGTGATCTAACATTAGCTCAATGGAATTCATCCTAATTCACAAGTGCACTTTTTCATACCCTGGATTTTATAATTTACAGCTCCGTATTCCGCCCGACCTTCCTAGACGTAACTGTACCTTTCTAGTCCGTCTATGGAGCATTTTAAATGCGTACTCCTTTCTTATCGGAATGGCCAACAGCCCACTTTGCGACTTCTGCGGGTGCAACAAAACAATTGTGTACCTTCTTTGTGAGTGCCCTCCTATCAACCCACAAAGAGCAGCCCTCTCAGCCACCCTTGACCAACTGGACAAGAGCCCAACAATGGAAAACAACATCCCTGAAAACTGGCCTACGCGAACATCAGCGCGAGCCGCTATGAATGCACTGCTGCGTTATTTAAAACACAGCGCACTTCGTGACAAATTGTGACTGTACGCTTTGTGACGTAGGATACGGACGGTGACACTGCGCAACACTAGGAACGCCTTCGCAGACTGCGTGACAGTGCCCACAGAAACAGTTCTGCAGTGTATGTATGTATGTATGTATGTATGTATGTATGTATGTATGTATGCATGTATGTATGTATGTATGTATGTATGTATGTATGTATGTATGTATGTATGTATGTATGTATGTATGTATGTATGTATGTATGTATGTATGTATGTATGTATGTATGTATGTATGTATGTATGTATGTATGTATGTATGTATGTATGTGTGTATGTGTGTATGTGTGTGTGCGCGTGTGTGTTTGTGCGCGTTTCTTTTCGTTTCTTTTCATTATTTTTCTCTCTCTCAGCTATCGGAACCCTTTATCTCTCCCTCGGTAGCCAACCGGCGATAATCTCTGGCTAACCTCCCTGTCTTTCCCCTTAACCTTTCTCTCTCTGTCTCTCTAAACCGCGAAGGCAGCTGACCAATAGTAAATATCACTTAAGAACGAAACGCTTTGTGAATTTGGTCCCAAGTTTGCCAAGTGTTGTCAGCAAAAATGATCATTTGTTGCCAGCCTTTCAGAGATTGCTAGTTGAATAAGAATGATAATAAAAGATAAATATAAATAAATGTTTGTGGTATGTTTAAAAAAAACTGTACGGTAACTTAAGAAGACACTGCACAGAGACCCAAACATAAAAGTAGTGAGAACTAAAGCCCATGCCCCGCAACTGCGATTTCGAGAGGCGAGAACTTGGAAGAAACCATCGCACAATTTGGCTGGCCCTGACGCCTAAGTAACCGGCTTTAAATCCTTCTTCCGCCTGCAGAGGCAGGGATAAAAGAGAGCGAGAGAGAGAGAAAAGAAGGGAACATCCGCAACGACCACGCGTCCTTTCAAATAGATGAAACGTTCTTCGAGCATCGAGAGCTGCTAGAATCGTAGTTGAAGCTGTCCGGTGTTACAAATAAATCTTGAGATAAATTCAGCGTTAAATACGATGTAGTCTTAGACTTCAGAACGGTCAATGGCTTCAGTACTCTGCGAAAACGAGAGAGAGCTGAAAGTTTATATAGGTTGGTTGGATTCCAAAATATGGATAACTTACGGTACGCGGGATCACATACAAGATGGTGACTTTTGCTTATTTCTTTTTTTATTGCGAATACTATTATTATCCTACTTCACGAATTTTCTGGCAGCTACTTACCTATATATTTGTCAGTGTGTCTAACCTTTGTCCCGCCAACTTGAGTCAATCGACAAACCTCAGTACAGCATTGCCCTGCTGTGCTGAGGGAAGCGGGTGCAAAACCAAACGTGGGACCAACTTGGGGTCACCGGGTATGTGGCACTGGGTATGCGCCGCTCTCCAATGAGAAATAAGAACCTTTAAAATTGATCCTATGCTGTGCGGAATTGAGCCCGCGGCATATACAGACAGTCTTGTCTGAATATGTTTTCACACACGCGCCACAGGCGGACTTCACGGTAGCACCGCTAGATGGCGCCGCGTGACCAGTGGGAAGCGTGAGAGGGGAGCCCGGCTGCATACACACCTCTTACATGACGCGTTTTGACGTTGGCAATACGGTGTGTCGCTTCATGACTTCATTAACGCATTAACGTCGCATTAACGTCGACACCTTGAGATGAGTTCTGCCGGAATGATTTTGTTGTTGTTTGCACTGGCATATCTTTTGCCAAGACTTTAGCAAATCAGGTTTACATCTAAATGCTACAGCACGACGATGCTCTACTTTCTCGCGAACCTAGGGGAGCGAAACTGCACTATCTCTTTACGGTCTGTCATGCTTAAGAAACTGAGCAGGTTTGTTCTTCATAAACGGTGACCAGCATACACTAACGAACGGGACCAATAATTTCTGCCCTTATATTCATCCGTTTTCTTTCCTGGTCTATTTGCGCCTGCTCCTAGCCGTTTATTCAAAGGTCTGTTTCTTTGTTACCCTCTACCACTAACGAAGAAAAAGCAGAGCTGAACAAAACAAAGAAAACGAGTCGTGGCGCAGCGTCCACACAGTAGCAACACTAGAGCTTCGCCGACGCGATGCAAACAGTTTTTGAAACGTTGCAAAGGCAAATGGGGACACACTTATTGAACGATATCGTTTCTCATTAGGGTAAATTTTTTTATGTAAGAGCAGCACACATACTATAATGGTATGTATTTGGCCGACGTAATAGTTTATATTCTCTTACAACATTCTCATGTCGTTTGAAGTTTGTTAGGCACGTTCCGTCTATATGTAGCGGGAACAAAGAATCCGCAGGCTGTGCCACGTCAGCCACCGTCAGCCACCGCTAGCTATTTCTATGAAAGCCGCTCACCTTGCCGGCGGGATTTTGGACATGGCCTACCTACCACCATACTGTAACATTATTTCTTGTTTAGAGGGTCGAGAAAAATGAGCACATTCTAAGGTGCAGCCATCTGCAGTTCCAGAGCATCACCGGGAACGTTGTCTTTTCTGTTGGACGGGCGTGGTACGCGGCAAACACAAGGGCTAAGGGTCTCCAGTATAGGCAGCTGCAGGTCCGCCCATCCCGACTTATAGCGGGCTTCTATTAAAGAATTAGGACTTTTGGGCAAATAAGAGAGAGTGCGTGAGTGAGCGTGAAAATGTTTGAAGCATATCTGGTTGTAATGAACAGCGACTATGTCCCCTTTCATCGTATACCTGCGAATAGAGTTTTGTGGCGGTGTTCTGCGATAACCGAGGACCTCTTCTCGTGTTATAATAGTTGAGGTTAGGAGTGTTCGATGAACGTTTCGTCAGTAATATTAATCAGAACATGTGCTTCCAAGCGACAGAAAGCCCATATTATATACAGTATTATCATATTTTGACAAATAAATATCGCCAACAATTTTCCTTTTGCGAATGTGCCAAAAGATTTCAACAGATGCAGTCAATGTACGTTGATGCTGATGTAATGCTATTATCATTCATGCTGGCAGTCTATGATGCCTATGAGAAAAGAACAAACACGCTCTCACATTGACAGACGCAGGTAAGAAAGGATGGGATCGTCGTTGATGCCACCGGTTATTTTTCGAGCGATCGGTGTCACCAAATTTAAAAGCCCTCGTGTCCTTGTTTACAACCTAGGGGTAACGTCAAGTCAATTCCTGATTCGTGAAAAAATTATTATCAGAGTTCAAGGTGCACTACGGCATTCTTTTGGCGTATGTCGTAAGTGCGCAGACATATTTTTGCACCCAAGGACAACCCTTTACGAATAGAAGACTTGTGCGTAAGGCACCATTCAAAATAATGAGAAATTCTTTGGGCTATTTATGTTAGTATTGGAAAGCTTGAGTAAATATTTTTGTCGTCACACATCTACCTCATGCATGCGAGGAGAATGCTTTCGCAGCTCTAAAGATAAAGCATTAGCCGTCTTTTTATTGCAACAAAACATCGCACGCTTCCCATCCAAACCACACAAAGAACAAGCTCACGCATAATTCTTTCGGCAAACCTCAGGAACGCTTTCCTGTTTTGCTCAGGTGTAAGCTGAATAGTGAACACAAAAATGTCGCAGTATCACCCGAAAGGCGAAGCATCGATTGCGATAGCAAATTAGTAGACAGCTATGCGAACTAAAGATAGTAGTTTTATCGGTCGTATAAACTAGTAAATATTCGCTTACTAACTAAATTAACAAGCATGGTATCACGCGCGCACAAGCAAACATGAACACATCTCACTCGATGACTGCGCACACTCACTGTCAATACGCAGGAGTGAGAAAGCGTGGCAGCAGCAGCGAGCGAATTGACCTTCGCGCTGCCTCTCGCTTCAACGTTTACTAAGCGACGAGAACACAGCGCACACAAGCTATCAGCACTCGGCACTCCCGGTCCCTATCGCAGATCGCCTTTAAGATAGGTCTCACGCGCCCGCGCGCGGCTGTGCCACACGCAGCACCCCCGGAGTAGAACATCCGTTTCCCTATCCCTTCTCTCCCCCGTTTCCTCGCACGCGACGGAAGACGGCGCGCATACTCCCCGCGCTTCTCCCTTGCTTGAGCCCCCATAGTCGGCTCACCCTCCCACGCTTTCACTGGCACATACAGCATACAGAGCACGGAAAAGATGTTATCGCCCCTGGTATTTATACAGAACATCACGGCGACGGCGACAGCAGAAATACGCCTTGTGTGCCCACATTTTTTTACTCATATTGTTGGCCTGTCGGCCGTTACAAGGTGGCTCAAAAGCAGTACTTCAGCAATTAGTAGAATACATGAATATTCCAATAATACATATAGCACAAAAACAGGTCAATAGCATTATTTAGGCAATTAGCGCAGTATACATGAATAGGCGAACATAAGCGAACAAAAAGATACATAAGCGAAATACTCTGCACATACTCCGATCAATAATACGACTATAAATGCAGTGTTAACAAGCGAGCTCATACCCCCCCCCCCCCACCGCCAAAAATAAAGGAGAAGAAGAAAAAGAGCGGTGAACACGTATGCGTGCGTGCATCTTTCAATGTAGCTTTAAGTTTTTCTCAAATTGTTCTGCACTGATGCTTTCTCATGCTCACACCGGTAATTCATTCCATTCTTTAATGGTTCTTGGGAAGAAGGAAAATGTGTAAGCTTTAATGTGCGTCTGATGTACTTGAAAAGTATTATATTTGCTTTTAGTTATAGTTATGTAGTTATAGCTATAGTTAGTATTATAGTTGTTATCACAACAAAAAAGATGAGCTACGGGGAATGTGTAGCAAATCACAAGCTGCAGCTAGCCGCGACACTTTTGGCGCTGGTTCCAGTAGTGCCCGTAGATGGGAATTGCCAGAGCCAAAGAATCTCGTCGTACAAAACATAATGGTCACGTCAGCGGATTGACGACAATCGACGAATTTTTGTTTCCACGGGAGACTCTTGAAAGTGAGAATGTGGTAACACGGACACCAAAGGTTGGGCGAGTGCCTATAGAGACTAACACTTTGGTATTGTATTGGCTAGCCAGCTATGATATGCGAGAAAGCACCAGAAAATCAGCTGATCTTTCTTCTTTTTTTATGTGCGCTTGAGTTCCCACCGTTTTGGCAGAAGACAATGCCACGAGAATTCACCAGAACAGTACTGCATAGTCGGCGATTGGAGGAGCGACCATTTTTGCCAGCTAGCACATAGTAACGGCTGGCGCAGGCGGATGCTAGAAAATAATGGGTTAATAAGCCGGGCCAAATTAATCGGGCGGGCATTGTTTTCGACCAGTTCATCCCGTGCACAGCCTTTTGCGGGGTACGTTTTCCCGGCGATGCAAGTACGTGCCTCGAGCAAGGGGCTTCGCTCAACCACTCTCGACAACCTAAAGAAGATGTCTGATTACACATAGTTTTGTTGAACACACACTTTACGTGTCGGACCACACTCGCTAACTTTTTTTGAACTAAAAACGCGCTGCGTTCTCTCTGCTATGGGAGTTAACACGGGTTTGAGTTCACAGAGCTGTTGATCCATAAGACAGGCTAATGATTGGTCATTCTACGAACTGCCGTGCTTGGTTAATACGTGTACGACATCCTACCACAAGCTACCCTACGCGTGCGCATAGCCTATAAGTTCAGACTCCGGCTGGCGGACCACAGCTAAGGTCTCGCGGCTGCGAAGACGACATCGGCCTCTTAGTGTGCCACTGTCCACGATTTTATTTACCAAGAAAACGAGTGTATAATGCATTGCGACGACTAGACGATCGCCCACTATCTGCGCAGAGGCTGCTGGAATACCGTTGCCACCGATCATAAGACCAGAAGGCAATAAAGACACTTGTGTGCATTCTGACAACGATTGGCATCTGCGAGCGCCTTGGACTGCGGGGCGCCGTCTACGCGCTCGCGCGCAATCTATTGTCCTTTTCCCCTAAAGTAAGGCAGCCAACCGGATGTTTTACTGGTTAACATGTCCGCCTACTTAATTTTATCGCTCCTTCTGCAGAAATGTTTGCGAGAAACTGAATTTATGCATGTGCAGAAGACGTACCGCACCTTTGCGAGACATCTTTGTGAACGTGAAAGAGACGCTCAGTCGTAGAAATTGTCGACCCTAGACAACCAGGCTAACCCCGCTTTAGCAACACCATCTACATCACCACCGCTGTCGCTTTCGAAGGTTCCGCGCAGTTTTATTAATCAGAATGACATCAGGGCTCATCTTCTGTATAATTAATCGCGCTCTCTCGTCCACTACATAGATTACTTGTTTGCTTAGAAATTGCTTTGTTTCTCTTTCTCTGCGTTTCTCTGTAAAGGTGGCAATTGCGTTTTTTATTCTTTTCAATGGAGCACAGACTGTATTTGCAAAGCTTTTTGTTTGTAAGCATGCATTCGTTGCCATTGGCCAGCTGTCTTCGTTGTTCCAAGTGCCCGTCTGCCGCACAGGCTCATCTCGGTATCTGTTAACGCGAAAGCGTTAAGAGTCTCGTGTCACAGAAAAAATCCAGTGTCGGTATCGGCGTCGGTGACGGCGGAGTTGGCCGTGAGCAAAAATTTCCGCATATATTTAAGTATATGTATACGTCACGCCTTGCTGTATGACATGCGGTATATTGGGGTTATATTGCCACACCATTATGTCAGCAAAGTTGGTCATACCTGGTCTTACATTACTGACAGTATTATTCCTCAGAAGTTTGAGGAAGACAGTCCACAAACAAATGTTGTGAAACATTACACTGGAAATGCATGCCTTTGATGTTTAATCTTCTCAGACTTACATGCTAATAGTGCGAAACAATAACGAAAACATTAAAATTATGTTATTTTTGGCGCGGCTGTGCACTACCTCCGGGATCGGCCCATACAAGGGGCCGCGTTTCTACCAGAAAGCTCGCCTTCCTGCATAGCATTCGCCGGAAACGTTTCCCGGTAAACATTACAGTTACATAAGATACAGTTGCCGGGAGGCGTGAGAAGCAGTCAGGGATCTTTGAATGTTATCGCGTTCCATACTTAAAGGCGAAGCTTAAGCGTTCTCTAAATTTCTTAGAGTATTTATGTTGAAACGCTAAAGAATACCAGCCCCATGATCACCTAGTGATCACGAGGATGGTGGAAACTGTGGTAATCTCCTACTTACTCATCACTTCGTAGTGAGTGAGTGAGTGAGTGAGTGAGTGAGTGAGTGAGTGAGTGAGTGAGTGAGTGAGTGAGTGAGTGAGTGAGTGAGTGAGTGAGTGAGTGAGTGAGTGAGTGAGCGAGCGAGCGAGCGAGCGAGCGAGTCCATCATTCAGTCGTTTCGCTTAGATTAGTGTTGTCTGCCCACTCTATAGGCGTGCTTCTCCTTCTCTTATCCTTCAATATACGCATGCCGAGTGGCATACCAAGCATGTATAACATCTCTAGTTTTCATTACAGGTTGCATCTCCCTCTCTCTACATTTACGTCAAGCCACGAGCAATCGCTACGTCGGCGTGAAACGGGCAGCCGAACCGCTCGACGTGCGCGCATGCGGCGTCCAAAGCGTTGGTCACCTACACGCTAAGCAGCGGCCGCCGCCTCTCTGTACGGTCGACGCGAATCCACGCCGGCCGTGATGCGGACTGGCGGGCCGTGACGGCTCCCTCTTTCTGCCGGGGCGGTATAGCCAGCCGGCCGTGCACCCGCACCTGCCTGCCCCCTGCGCCACCGACAGTGCGACACTATCGGGCGCCTCCCCGATCTATCGCGCCCTCCGGAACGCCCGCGATGACGGGGCCGAGGATCGCTGTGCTCTGGGCCGCGAAACCCGACTTGACCTGGCCTTCGCGGCGATACGTGACGACTTTCTCAAGCGCAACTTTCCCTGTGCTTGAGACAGCGGAAGAAAGTGAAAGGACTCAGCTGCTCTGAAGCGCTTACGGCCTAGACAGGAAGCAATGGCGCAAGTAACTGATTTTGATCACCGCTTTCAGTATAGGCCGACAGACGGAAGAGGCGAATTGCGACCTGTGAAGTTTCACTCGGGGAAATTTACGATGTTATATAATAGTATCGGTTGAAACATCCTTTCTCACGTGTAAAATAAAAATATGACAAAAAAGAATAAAGAAACGGACTGCGCCCTCACAAGATTTCGCCGCGGAGTGCGACAAGAATACTGATTTAGGGCTCAATATATAAAGGCAGAATTAGCCATCCACCCGTTCGTAGCAATTGCTACAAAGGAAACGCGTTCCTCGAAAGAAAAGCCTCGCAGTTGAAGAAAAGTTCGTCCTGGTCCGGGACTGAAAACTGGGACCACCGCCTTTCCGGGGCAGCCGCTCTACCATCGGAGCTAACCAGACGGTTAGCAGATGGCAGGGGGAAGTCGAATTTGTCAACAACTCGAAGCAAAGGCAAGAGTTTGATGAAATAGTTCGGCGGAAACCCGCAAGGTGGAGAGAGAACCCAACAATAGAAATTTCTGTGTGTGGTACCATATACCAGCATGAAGAATGCACAAAAATCTAAAAGAACCACCTGCGTGCGCTGAATATCATGCTTTGCTTAGCGTCCTTCAGGGCAACTCGATGACACTACTGTCGAGCGGGATGGCCTGTTCACTGGTAGCGATCGCTGGAGAATACGATAGCACGATGCACGATGCACACAGAAATGAAAGGTCGCATGCAACGTCACGTGAGTTCTTCGCCCTTCTTTTTTACAGTTGTACATCGCGAGAACGCCCTCTTTTGATCTAGCGCAGTGCTGGGTATAGAAGTAGCTCAGTGTTTCCTGTGTTTTCATTTTGCTACGATTTTTACTGATCATGTGACGCAAATCAGAGAGGCACGTGAAGGAAGGCGCGCCACACATGCGCATCAATAAATTGGACGCGAACTAGGGAACGGTAAAGCTTATCTCAATCTATCTTAATCAATGTAACGTCACTAAGCTCATGAACACATGTAAAATCAGTCCCCTAACATTACATCACACCATCGCCTAGCTGTAGGAGGCCATCGCATGTAATTCTAGTTCGCAAGAGACTGGGTAGGAACATATATATTACACTGAAAGTTCTAAACAAATAGCAAAAATATATGAATGGTCATTTTGCTGCACTATAAGAACTTATTGCGTTACAACTATAGAAGTATCCCGGTATTTGAAATTTCGAATAGGAATCGAATAGTATTTGCTATTCGATTCGTATTTGATACGAGAATTTACTATTTCAAGTTGTTGGACTGGATGTCCAGTCTCGATCGACATTATATGCAAGTATAAAATAACGTAAATGAGTCCGTGTATTTTTTCTTCTTTTTCTTTACCAGACTGGCTCCTCGCGACTTTGTACATGTCACTTTGTTTATAAATGAGAAAATATTCGATATTCTATTTCATATTGCGAGAAAATGCGAGAAGTATATATATACTTCTATGGCAGCGGTGACAGCGGCGGAGCAGAAGGCATAATCCCTGACTGTTGCACATTGCAGATTTGCACCTACTTCAAGGCGTCACTGCGACAGCTTTATCCGACGGGCAGGTGGGACTGCGCAAGAAGACAGCGCAAGTCTACAACAAAGAGCGGCTGCGCACAGGCTTCGTTCATCGAGTCCTGACTGCGCAGGCTGGACGACGGAACACGTGGCCACCCGCTGGCTATAAAGCTACCGCTGTTTCGCGGACGCATTATTTGGCAGCGGTGACAGCGGCGGAGCAGAAGGCATAATCTCTGACTGTTGCACATTGCAGGTTATCGAACTTTTCATATATTCTAGAAGTCTAATAAGTATAGTTTTGCTGTCACCGCTGCCACAAAGTGTGACACTTTTGTTCGTTGCTGCAGTCATTAGAAATGGCTAGGGATCTTTCAAAACAGCTACAAGAACTCAAAGACGAGCTAAGGAATGAATTCAAAAACTTAAAGGAATCTCTTCAAAGAAACATGCGTGCGGAAGAAAGAGGGCTCCGGGCAGATATTGATGACATGAAGCAAAGCATGAATTTCATAAGTAAAAGCCTTGAAGATGCTAACCAGCGACTTGATGCTACCTTGACCGAGAATAATTCTCTTAAGAAAGAAAATGAAGTGCTCTGGCAGCAAGTTCGATGGATCCAATGGAGCAAGTCCGATGGAGCAAGAGGGACCTGGCTGAATGTCAAACCAGTCTTGTGAAATCGGAGCAGTAGTCGCGCAACAGAAACCTTGAGATTAAGGGCGTTGCGGAAACTCCGAATGAGTGTTAAACCGATATCCTCGTTAAAATAGGGGCGGCCATCAGTGAACCCGTCTCCGCCAGCGATATAGACGTCATTCACAGGGTGGCAACCAAAGACAAAAACAAAGAACAACATTGTTGTACAGTGCATAAAGCGTGAAAAGCGAGACAAAGTCTTAGAGAAGGCAAAGAAAACAAAACTTACGAACAGAAACCTGGGTTTGTCACTGGAAGCTTCCGAAACAGAGGCAAATTTGCCTGTCTTTGTAAATGAACACGTGTGCCAATTTGTGAAGAGATTGCTTGGTATGGCAGTTGCGCGCAAGCGCGAACATGGCTGGAAGTTTGTCTGGCTCAAAAAAGGTGGCATTTTTGCCCGTCGCGATGAAGCGTCAGCCGTTGTGGCAATAAGACGCGAGAGCGATCTGGACAAGATTACTGCGACAGGATAAGAGTGCGCATGCTTGGCGCGAGCACTAAGATTTCCCAGCATGTGCAAACATGGCTACCGATTGTGTGCTACCTCAGGACATACGCGTTATCACAACTCAGAATCCAGACAGGCTTTTTAAGCTTTTTCATTTAAACGTAAGATCCATTCAGTATAAATTTGACGAAATTATCACCCTTTTAGAATCATGCAGTGTTATATTTGATGCACTCATGTTCACTGAGACTTGGTAAGGTGAAAACTCGGATCAATTTATTTTACCGTGTTACAATCATTTCTTTTTAAATCGGAAAAATTCCAGAGGCGGCGGAGTCTCCATTCAGGTCGCTGTACCAGGTTTTGAAATGCTACACGAATTTAGCACCTTTACCAGTGATATTGAAATAATTTGTATTAAGAAAAATAAGAATGTGTTCGCTGTGCTGTACAGACCGCGAAGCGGCAATCTGGTCACGTTCTTAAACTTCCTTGATTCTTTACTTTCTTGTGCCAATGAAAATGGATGGTTACTAACAATAGGCGGTGATATGAATATCGATGTTCAAAAGGTCTCAAGCCGGGCGAATGACTTTTTGTTTATGTTGCAGAGTAATGGTTTTCATAATGTTATAGCGACGCCAACACGCGTTACTCTTTCAACTGCATCTGTGCTAGATTTATTCATTACTAACTTAAATCCTAATAACGTTTTCTCTGGTGTCATAAACAGTGACATCAGTGATCACTTACCTACTTTTTGTATGCTTCAGCGTAACAGCGCATTGAAACAAAAGGAGTGGCCTGAACTCACGTACCGGGAAATATCATCTATCACGTTAGAAAATTTTAGGGATAAGATCGCTCAAACAGACTGGAAGGAAACATTTACTTTTGAAAACAGCAACAAGTGCTATGACTCATTTTTAAGAATCTTCAAGAAACATTATTTCGAGTCTTTCCCATTACGCACATACCGTAAACAAAAAAGGTTGTGTAAACCATGGATCCCACATGAACATATCAAGCTTATTAAGCATAAGAACAAACTTTTTGACAACTTTCTTAAGTCACGTAGCATGGAAAAATTAAAAGAATTTAGAATGTTTCGGAATAGGTTGAATAAAGATATAAAAAATCAAAAAGCGAATATTACAAGCGTGTATTTGAAAACAATTGCTTGCGTGATAGCGGCAAAGTGTGGAGGAAAATTAACGAGGCAATAAACAAGAGCACTAAGGATGCCACGATTGACAACCTTCTCATACATAACAAAAAGGTTGGTGGAAATGAACTAGCTAACCTTTTTAACGATTTCTTTGTTGAAATTTGCACTAGTACATACTGTCATGAAGCTGCTAATCATATTCCGAGATTATTCCACACAATGTACTTACTGCCTACATCCATCGCTGAAGTAACAACGTTATATCAGGAGCCTAAAAATAGCCGTAGCCGTGATGTAGATGATCTAGAAATCAAACCAATCAAATACGTCATAGATTTAATTGCGCCAGCACTTACACACATATATAACGTTTCTCTTTCGACGGAGATTTTTCCAAACAACATGCAGGTAGCAAGAGTTTCAGTAATCTACAAAAATGGTGACAAAAATTGTTAAGGTAATTATCGCCCTGTGTCAATCTTGCCTGTATTCTCTAAGGGACTCGAGAAAGTGATTAATTCTCGCATTGAGAAATTTACTAGAAAATATAACCTCTTAACGGACTACCAATTTGGTTTCAGAAAGGGACGCTGCACCGAGACAGCACTTCTAGCTCAGAAGGAAGAAATATTAAACAATTTTGAAAATAAGTTAATGGCATTGGGTATACTCTTAGACTTTAGCAAAGTTTTCAATCGAGTCAACCATCCAATAATGTTAGATAAATTAGAGCATTATGGGTTTCGTGGCACAACACTACAACTTATTAAATCTTACTTGAGTGCGCGCCATCAATACGTCGAACTAAATAAGCATAAATCTCACCTACGGTCTATTGAATTTGGAGTTCCACAGGGTAGCATACTGGGACCAATTCTCTTTCTTTTCTATATTAATGACATTGTAAATATATATGAGGATTGTAGATATGTTATTTATTCCGATGTTTGCTCGGTGCTCGTTAAGGGAAAAAACATTGGTACTGTAAGACAAAAGGGAAGTGCGTTCTGTCACAACTTGCTGATTTGGTGCCAGAACAATAGGCTCATTCTTAATGAGTCAAAAGCTAAGTGTGTGTTGTTTGGCACCCCAGGTACCTTAGAAAATATAGACGACCATATTGCTCTCGGGCCATTCAAAATTAAAACAGAAAAGTTTGTTAAAATTATAGGTGTCATTTTTTCAGAAAACATGTCTTGGAATGAACATGGGAAAACTTTATTAGCAAAATTAAGTAGAGCCGCCGGTGTATTAAGCCAGAACCGTCACACTTTCCCAGTCAGCATTAAAAAGATGTTATATTTTGCACTCTTTAACTCTCACTTACATTACTGCATGCTAATATGGGGAAACACGACAGCATTGAACTTGCAGAAACTCTTCCTTATTCAGAAAAAAGCACTTAGATCAATAGAGAATTCCTCATTCTTAGAACACACAGAACCACTCTTTTACAAACATCAAATTCTAAAAATCCACAATATATACAAATACAAATTATTAATAACCTATAAAAACGCCACATTAGGTAGGGCGAAACTATTCCAAGAATTATCAAATCTCAGGAAAAGTACAATTTCCTACCCATTGCGATATCAACCGCCATACTACGTTCCCTCCTCGCGCACCCATTATGGGAAAGAAAAACTTGACTACGCCCTGGCAACTACACTAAATGAGCTAGACTGGAAAGGTGTGAACGTTCTGGCCCTTACTAACAAAACCTTATTTGACCTGTTTGTTCGACTGTATTGAAACAGCTTATGCTTCTTATTGTTCTTCTAATTGTCATTTGTGATCGGACTGTCTGATCGTTTATTTGCTGATATGTTTATATAACTGAATCAAGATAACAAATCGTCGTGTCACTGCTGTTGTACGGGTGGCTAGAGCTTAGTCAAGCTGCACAGATGCAGCTTTTTTCTCTGGCGCCCTATTTTCGCAGTAACAATGTATTGTCTGCGGCGAAAATAAAACTTGATATATATATATATATGTGGACAAGCGAGAGACGAAGGGGAAGTGAGTTGCTCGACTTTCTTAATCATGACCACATAGAGCCAACAGAATATGAAGCCAAGCAAAACATCGAGGTAATTAACTGTGGTTTAAATTAAACAGTGCAAAATAATGAAGAAAAGGAAAAGTAGCCGAAAAGGTAATTCGTCGCCTGCGGGAGCCGAAACCACAGCCTCCGCGTTATGCGTGCATTGCACTACAAATTGTGCTACGGCGACGGCCTTCAATTCACCCACTTGTCAGATCAGATTCGTCCACTTGGGGATGTGGGTTCAGCTCCCACCGGCGACAAGTTATCTTTTTTTTGTGGACTTTCATTTTTCTTTTCTTCGTTATTTAAACCACACTTAATTTCCTCGATGCTATATATATATATATATATATATATATATATATATATATATATATATATATATATATATATATATATATGAGCTCTCTTTTCTTCTGATGCGAATTAAACCAGAAAAATACTCTTGAATGACAACATGTGGTTGTTTGTAGTGATCAACAGTTGTCGAAGAATACTGCCGGAGCCGCGCTTCCGGCAAATAGGACTTGTCTTCGTAAGGGCGCTTATATATCAAAAAAGAGCACAAGAATACAAAAGACGCGCTGACGAAGACAAGTCCTCTTGTCGAGATGTTGGCTCCAGCGACATTCCTCGTTCCTTCTTGGGCCCTTGTTGATTACTTCAAGCCTCCATTTTCTTGTTAAGTTTCTATTATGCTTAAAAACAACTTGTTACTTACGAGCGCCATGAAGCGCAGCGAGCACAAATTATCCGCTTCCGTTGCTTTCATTTCAGTATTTATTTTCTACTCCTCTTCTACTTTTTTAAAATTTTTCTTGCTCTCCCAATTTCTCGTGCACCTGCATGCAGACTGCATAGACAAGGTGCTTCCATTCAAGCCGAAGTACTCCTCGACAACATACGCAGTGCGTTGTCGAGGAGTATTTCTTCGGAGGGGTTGTTCCTGACTCATACATCTGGCAAGTCAGATAGCTTTACATTTCGTCATGTTACCGATAGCCCTAAAACCACCACTTCGTGCACAAATTTGCCGACTTGTAGAAGCACCAATTGACTATAGTTACTGAGCAGTGCACAGCGGTGTTCAATTGAATTCAATTCTGGGGTTTCAGGTGCCAGAACTGGCATGCCGTAGGGGGGGGGGGAATAAGGGCGTGGGGGCGGGCGCTAGGGATTAATTTTGACCACCAGAGGATCCTGAACTTGCCGCAAATACACGGCACAAGGTCGTTTTCGGATTTCGCTCTCATCGAAATGCGACCGCTGCGGCCGGGACTTGGTCCCGCGACCTCGTGCTTAGCAGCGCAACACCTTCGTCGCTAAGCCACCGCTGCGCGTAACGGCGTTCAAACGAAGGTTAATGTTGAACATTGCTTCTGTTAATTTCGGTTAGGTAATATGACAAGAGTTGGTAAGATAAATGGGAAGGGCTGCATGGCATTGCAGCTGCTTAGTGCAGTCGTTGACACGGCCGGGACTGCGGAGTCTGTGTATGGAGCATCCTCTTTTCTTCCTTTCTTCCTTCTTTCTTTCTTTCTTTCTTTCTTTCGTTCTTTCTTCCTTTCTTTCTTTCTTTCTTTCTTTCGTTCTTTCTTCCTTTCTTTCCTTCTTTCTCTCTTTCTTTCTTTCTTTCGTCATATATTTTGTCTATGTGCTCTATGTTTCATGCTGTGTTGTTCACCAATACAAAACCACCAATTATATCTAAACTTTTTTTAGCTGGACCACTTCAAGTGATTCACTACTTGGAAGAATAAGCCGCTACAGAATGTCGCACTTCAGAACCATTAATTCCGTAATTTTTGAATCGATTTGGTTTTGCAAAGACTACCCGTTACAGGAAGTATCGTTTCGGCTGCCATGAAAATTGACGAGAAATATTTTTTTTCCTGCATCAAGGGTTATTACTGCAAATGTCACAAAGCATAAATCAATTTTCATCACCCTCGGCTACTGACTACATTAGTTCATTTCTCTAATTCAATAACTTTATTTCTCATCCCCCTTCCCACGTTCATTTATTGAATTTGTTCCACTTCTGGTCCTTAACGGAGTTTCACATCCTCAAAAAGTAGCTGTCACGGTTTGCTGGCGGCAGCTTTTAGAGACCGACAGTTAGTGCATGCAGACGGATTCTTGAATCCTGGGATCGACTGGCTGCACATTTCCGAACGAAAGTTCGCGAGTACAGCTGAATAACCGCGCATAATTCGAATGGCGGTTAAAGTGTCCGCACATTCTTTCTGTCTTATTTCTTTCGTTTTCCTTCCGAGCGAGACGGAGCACGTGAACGCGCCGCGTAGGGACACAAACTGTGGATGCGCCGGCCCTGTTTGCAGTCGCTACATGTAGACGCGTTCGCTCCCGCGAGGCGGGCGCTGGCGTCGCCGGCAGGGCGGGCTCGCGCACCAAGAATAGCCGGCGGCCGCGCAGCGCGACGACGGCGTGTGCACGCGGCGGCGGGGAGAGATGCGGCGCTGGCGAGCCATCTGCAACTTTTGGGACTCGTGCGCGCCTGTGTAGGGGAGGCTGGAACAAAAGGCGAAACCTGGGTCCACAGAAGGTTCCAGGCGCCGGCCTTGCTGCTTCCTTCCTGCTCGGCTCGCCCCACAGGCTCGCCCCTGCCGCGGGCGCATCCCGTTGTTTTCGGCGGGCGCCCGCGAGCGCACCCCTCCACTCGACCACGCACAGACGCTCCGGGTCGGCGTGGTGCCGAGCGCGCCGGAGAGCGCGGACCCTTGACGGCGCACTACGTGCTCGGCTTCAGGGGGGTTTGCGCCCGGCAGGTAAAGTTAGGATCGCCCACTTCCAGCGCCGTGGGCTATCGCAACCGCGCATGCTCCGTCAACTTCGATGGCTACTCCGTGAATGTACTGCCTCCGCGAACTCGGTGTGACTTATAGGCTCGCGAGGACAACGTGGGCTTGATGCGGGGTCAACGTAGAGAGCGCACCACACTGTGAGCGGAGTAAGAATCCTTCTAGTTCGAATGTGTCTCCACGTTGTTGCTTATGCATTTCGCCAGCTGCTTGAGTGGCGCGTCGCTTCTCCTGTCGCCAGGATTGGTCAGCCTGAGCCACGACGAGTGCCAGATATCGGATAAAATTGAACGACAACAATGATTACGGTAATCAATCAAAATAAACCATGAAATTTAATTTGAGACCGATTCAAAACTACATTTATGGTGTAGGATCTAACAACAATTCTCGCGGCTGCTCGAAAATTAAAATAAGATATAAATAAAATATAGATAGAAGCAACACTAAACAAACAAACAAACAAACAATCGAACCAACTGGCCGGATTCACTTCTTTTACTTTCGCATCCAGTGTTGCTGCTTCGCCGAGCACTGAAACGACGGGCGCGCATGCAGCAAATTATTTTGGTTCGTAGCTCGCAAGCATCTCAGCCATATAGTGAAACTTGCTATCTGAATGCGGATTCACAAATAAAAATCAGCTGCCCTTTATAGGCGCATCCGTTCCAAAGAGACAAACCCATGGATACACGTAGCCTTACTGCGGTACACGTCTCATCTCCCTATTGCGCCAGTACTTCGACTCATTTAGCGTGTTAGCTCCCTACGGGCTTTATCAACATTGCGCCCGTGACTAAGTTTTATGCTGTGAATCGGTAATACAAGCAAGGCCATGAGCGCGATGTAATATCCAATGGAGTCTCTAAACTCCGTTATTTATCCACATGCCTTACACGAGCAGAGAAAGCTTTAATTCACGAAGCCTAGTAAAAAAGTCCGTACGAATCCACTGCTCAACACACGCGTGTGCAAGACCCCAGCACGCGCTTTCATTGAAGCGCAATACCCCAACCAGAGCGCCAGCTTTAAACTTACAAAAGGACCTGCGACCAAGATCGGAAGACGCCTACGCTCGTCGGCGCTTTTAAGGCATAAATATTTTGCTTTGCTGTCGCGTTCACTTTAGGCCCACTCGGATTATAGCGTGCAGGAAGGGGGAGCTGGCAAGCATCACGGGCAAGCGCGTACTAGAGCGGCAAGATTTAAGACCCAAACAGAGTTGGAGGGCGAATAGGAAGCTGTCTTCCTCTCTCGCAGGGAGCGAGAAGCGCGCTACTCGGTATATTTCGCGTCAGATTGAGCGGTGACGCTAACCCGACACTCCCGGGCTGCAGATGGAAGTTTGTAGGGCTCGACAAAGGTGCCGAGGTCAAACCACACTAAGACACTGCGTCTGGTCGAGCTGCCTGGGTTAGGAAAAGAGACCGCGTCCGGAGAAACGGGCATGTCACTGTATGACACAAACGATAAACACAGTCCCGATGAGAGTATGTTCCGACGACACTTTCCTTGACAGCGGTAGCAATTGTGAGCAATGTCCAACTGCACTGGGGGTGTCGTAACGGGACGTATACGGTTGCTTCTCAGTAATGTGCATCGCAATGTTGGGAATGAAATTAAATATGATAAGACAAAGACACCCCAACCACTTTCCCGATTTGGGGATTCTCCCTTTTGAAATCTGAAGCTCCAAACAACCGCACAACTATGACATCAAAGTCAGTGGAGCGATAGGAGCGAGTATACAGTGTCACAAAGAGTAGTTTAGTTGCCAGGAGTAAGGATATAAGTGGGTCATCAACCAGCTTCGAGATGAACGAGCTTATTCGAAGTCGCCGGCACGAAGGAAAGAGGGGGAACAAAACAAAACCGCCTGGTTCGGAGCAGACTCACATTTCAGCGCCGTATTTTCTGGAAGTGACCGCGCGAAGCACTCGTAAGTATTTCTGTGCGTAATAGTATTTTTAGCGACACTGTAACGGTTGTCGTAGTTCTATATAGTTGCTGTTTTCACGCTACTCAAGAAAGAAATGAGGGCCTGAAGAAAAAAACTAAAAATAAAATAAAACAAGAAAATTTACTTCGCCATGACTGACTACATATATATATATATATATATATATATATATATATATATATATATATATATATATGCCTCCCTGTCGCCTTTGCGATTCACGTTCGCTGTGACGATTGTCTTTTCAGGGGTGCGTTGCTTGGGAAAGGTTCGTTCAGACCGCTATGCTTTCCGTGCGAAGTACCAAGACAAACCCCTTGTCTTTAATGTCCTTCCTCTCTCTCTCTACCAAGACAAACAAAAGCCAAGACTCTTGAAAAAAGGAGCATAGAGCCATGGAGCATTTGCAACAGGTGGGTGTCCTTCCAAGCGTCTGGAACTCCTGTAGTTGCCGAAAACCAGAAAGGGAGCGCACTTGTGCCTATTTTTTTGTAGGTACAGGGCGGCAAGGCTCATCTGCCTCCCACATCAGCGGCCGATGCATGCTCGACTCTTTCAGTAAGAGAGAGAGAGAGAGAGAGACAGAGATGAAGACGAAAGGTAAGGTAGTTAACCAGATATTAGTCTTTGGTTTGCTACCCTAAACTGGTGTTGGGAGATAGGGGTTAGAAAGAGGACAGAGAGTAAAGGGTTAAAAAAATACACACACAAAGACACACACACGAAGGGCGCTATTTCACCCAAGCTGTGCCCTTAAAATTGAGTTTAGAATGTCTATAGACTTTTTATAGACGACCTTGCCTTTCTATAGATTTGGTCTTTTGTTGATACAAAGTCTATAGAATGTCTATACGCAAAAATCGATAAGGTTTATATTTCTTTTTGTCTACTCACATTCTATAGACGGTCTATAGAAAAAGTCGATAGGATGTTTGTTCTTTTTGTCTACTTCCCCTCTACAGGGTACCGATAGACGAAAGTCCATAAGTTTCTATTACCCGCCGTGGTTGCTCAGTGGCTATGGTGTTCTGGCTGTAGCCAGAAAGAAGCCGAAGCGTCATTCATTAGTAGTATGGGACATATTGAAGATATCATAATTCCCCAGTGGAGGGTCAAAAATCAAGTGAAATATATAAGGCTTGTGTTGCCTTCCTTATGAAGGTTTGCGACGTTCTCATTTAGGTACTGACGAAGAAGAATAGTTATCTGCTTACATAATTAAACAACTGCTCAGTGGCTATAGTGTTAACCTGCTGAGTACGAGGTCGCGGGATCGAATCCCGGCCACGGCGGCCGCATTTCGATGGGGGCGAAATGCGAAAACACCTGTGTATATAGATTTAGGTGCACGTTAAAGAACCCCAGGTGGTCGAAATTTCTGGAGTCCTCCACTACGGCGTGCCTCA
Source organism: Dermacentor variabilis (assembly GCF_050947875.1). NCBI lineage: Eukaryota > Metazoa > Arthropoda > Arachnida > Ixodida > Ixodidae > Dermacentor > Dermacentor variabilis. The sequence continues at coordinate 133,415,947 of NC_134568.1, forward strand.
TAATCAGAAAGTGGTTTTGGTACGTAAAACTCCATAATTTAATTAATTTTAATCATAATAATTAAACAACCTTTGATCGAGACATGGTGAGGCAGAAGGTGCTTGAATGTTCCTTTTCTGGGCAGCCTATAGTTGCGCTGTACTACCTCGAGTATACTTTAGGTATTGCAACTGGCACTGTAAAAAACTGCTTTATGCTTTCAATTCGAAGTTGTAGTGAACTGATGGGCTTCGCGAACAATGCATGCCTCGTCATAACGACAGTCGGTTGCTACCGTTGCTTGAGGGGCGTGCCATATTGTCGATAAAGGCTACTGAGGGCCACCATGAAGCATTTCCTTGCTTGAAATTCATTGGCTCTTGATCTTAACTACGAAACGTTTGTTTCAAGTGATTGCTAGTACGGTATTTGTGAATTAACAAATACTTTACATGACGTGCCGTCATGTTAGCAGCGATGAGCACTGAGTTTTATGGGGGCTTGTTTCAGAGATCAGTGAAAGTAGCAGCAAACTTTTTCATACGAAATGTGCGCCTAACTCTTTCCTTTACGCATTAATAAAGTGGCCATATTTGACTGGAACTCACTAGAGTAATAAAAATCATTATGACAGCTTCACTGGGCAGTGTCTTTCTCACACGGATAACATGTTTACACCAAATACCTAGATTTTTTTTCCATGTAAAATGCAACGTATCTCATAGCTAAGCACTAAAGCAACGTTAAGTGTTTAGTGAAACACCATACACAACTTCACGTGTTGAATTTGCAGACATTCTTTTTACGTAAAATTTATGGACAGACACGGCGCATATATGCATTGCAAAACCAGTAGACGCCTTCAACGCTACATAGCTTGCAATATCCAAGCCGCAAATTTTCTCGACTCACGCGCTTTTGAAGAAGGAACTGTGGTTAAGGCATGGCAGCAGAAAGAAGCGAACATATCCGTCAATAAGCGAGCGGCGTCCAGGCGGTGAGGGCACCCGTGAGAGGGCGCCACTCCAAATTCTTGCCGCTAATAGATTGTATATAGACAAAAGTTGATAACGTGTACATTTCTTTTTGTCTAATCCCAGTCTACGTCTTTCTCTCTCTCTCTCACACACACACACACGCACGCACGCACGCACGCACGCACGCACGCACGCACGCACAACACTGGGGAATGCGCGACCGCACGGTATAGTTCACCGCATTGTAAAGGACATCCGTAGAACCACATTACGTGGTGAAAAGGAAAAAAGGGAAATGGATTTCCTGACGGCAAAGTAGGGCGCTAATTGCTAATGGAGAACGGCAGCGCGTGGCGTCTGTCTAACGCCAAGGGTTTGTACCCGGTTTCCGCAGAATCGGGAAGCTGCTTTGAAGGGACCGCCCCTCATTGAACTCACCGCCGATAGGTCGCTGTCCCCAGGGAGCCCTTCACGCGCTCTTCTAGTCTCTTTCGTCGCGCCGAACGGAATTCGCTGGTGAAAGAGAATAAAAAGCCACGGAATGAAGAGGAGCGGCCCACGACAACGATGTCGCTTTTAATGCGAACTGTTCTTTGGCTCATCCCAGGCACTTTGCCGTTCTTATGTAGGTAGCTTTAGGTTCCCGTGTCTCCTCGTTTCGTGCATATTAAATAAAACAAAGTTCAAGTGTCCGATGGCGAGATCAAACCTGCGACTACCAGCCCAGCCGCCCGATGCATGCACCATGACGCCGAAATCGCACGTGTTCTCCAGTGCCACCGCCAACCAGCTCTTTGACACAACTGCCTCGCGCGTCACGTCACATGCCACGAGCAAGAGCACCCGTAAATTCGCGCGCGTAAATTCCCCATCTTTCCCGTGCGTCACGAGTGGGAGTGTGGAGACTACACCGCCTTAGCAATCGGAACACGTACCGCAGTCCTTGTAGCAGGTAATGTTACGAATATATTGTGCGATATTGCACCAGCTCCATCGAGCCAATTCGTAATGGAAGATAGTTTGTCACTGTTCGTTTGTCGGAATAAAAACAAAACTATCGTCATGGATGTGCTCACAAAGGAATCACCTGACTACAGAATCTTTTCAGCTTCGGTGATTTCCCAGTGATCTCCCCCTGTGATTGCTCGAGATAGTACACACAGTAAAGGGACAATTAAATGAAAAATTATTCCACGTTTACTTGTAAATTACCCTAAAAAAGTATAGTGACGTTTAATATCGTGAACGTGGATTACGCGTAAACGTATGTGTGCTCTTCCGGGGTTTCTAAGCTATGAAGTCGTGCCTGACACGCCCGCATTGTCGAAAGCCGCCTAGCACGTTCTTCGGGAGTCTCCTGAACACGTCTAGCCCGCGTCTTTTGCCGGTCTTGTTCAGCTCGTGCCCGGCGCATGCCGACGATTTCAGGGTCGGTAGGTCGCTTGCGTTGCTGATCAGTTCTCGCTTGGCCTCTCGATCGCCTGACGATCCCGGTACATACATAGCGCACACAGAGTCCGTTGGAACTGGTGGAAGAGGTGAACCCAACGCGCCTCCGCTTATCCTCCTCCTCCGCAACGCTCCGCCTCCTTCGTCCTCCCCCGTTCGCCCGCGCTCCTGCGTACTTTCTCCGGGGCGTGCTCCAGCTCTCAACTTCCAGGCGTCTTCCTCCCCCGGAGTTCGCTTCCCTTTCTCAGCTCGGCAGCCTCCCACTTAATGTCGCCAATTTCACAGACGGGGAATGTACGCTTGCGCGTAAAACACCACTCTTACCGCGAAAAGACGTTTGGTAAATAAAAAAAGAATACGCGCAAGAACTAAAGACAGGTGGCGACGCCACCTTGGGATTCCTGCACCAGCCCTCCGGACGTCAGGAAATTTAACGGCATCTGCTAGGCCCTAGTTCATCATTTATGGCTAAAAATGGAATATGTTGTATTCTAAAGGCGCGAATGACTGATAATGGCAACTATAGCGAACGTTAATTCACTGGGCCCAACGAAGTCACAATACGAAAATTGCTTTCAAATACATGACTTCAAACGCACGTACCGGCTTTGCGGCTTTGGCGTGAAATTCAAAAACTTTAAATTTAATCTTGATTTTCTTTTGAGATAATAAACCTATTATCGCCAAATTAACGACACTGCAGTTCTCAAACAATACTTGATCAGTCTAAACTCACTTAGTGTTTTGCTTTAGCGTCCCTTTAAGCGTGGGAGGACAATCGCAGGATTTACATTGGTCAGGAAGAAAGCCTTCACGTTCGAGTGCGGCATGAAAATTATGTTCTTTCATTTAGTCGTTGGATCAGAATTATTTTCGGGGGACACATATTTTTGCCGGAGGGGGTTGGTGCACTTTGCGCCTAATTATGCTTAACCAAACGCCTACCTTCCACACTTCTGTACATTAAGCAGAACAGTCAACTATAAAAAAAAAACCATTATTGCATTGCTACTTCCTCCCTCACTCCCCCCCCCCCCTCGCTTCATTTTTTTAATGGAAACAAAATAAAACTTAGTCACCTTTCCATGATGATGGCTAATCCTCTTTGTACGTCGGGTACGTGCCGAACTGCTTTAGTTTCGTGTTCGGCTTCAGAAGGCATCTAACATCATCTTCATTCGCGAACAATTACTCCAGATATTATCTGAATATTGCGCAGTGGTTACATTTATTAGAGAGTCGATGTCTGCACACGTTACATCAAACAACGGGCAGCTGATATCGTTCATCGGAAGTCCCAGATATCGGGGAGTGGTAATTGACAGACACCTTTCCTAAGCTCTTCAGGTGAACTGTGTGAAAAACGGCGGACAACAATTTGCTATATGTTTAAGTTGCTAGCGAGGAAAACATAGGAAGGGCCCATGCTCTCTACGCTACAACTTTACATGGAGCTAGTTCTTATATTTGGGTGGTAAAGCCTACCCGCCATGTCCAACTGCAGAAATATCATGCGTATAATTCAGGGAATTCAAGCGCAAGATCTTAGAACATGCATTGGCTTACCGTGGAGCGCATTAACAGTATAAACTATGGCAATCGCTCACGATTACACATTGGGAACTCACATTGCCATTGAGATAATGCATGCATGTGCACGTGTGACATTTCGCTCCGGAATCCTACCCACCACGTTGCCAGCCTCTCCACAGAAAGTCCTCGCACGACATTTAGATCAACTGTGCGTGTACATAGTGTGTTGCTTATATAAGGTAAGCAACTGTGCCTGCCAAAAAGAGAGAGAAAATGATAAAAGAAAGGTAGGGAGGTTAACCAGGACTGAGCCCGGTTGGCTACCCTACACTGGGGAAAGGGAAAGGGGGACGGAAAGATTAAAAGAAGAGAAAGTCCACTGGAGATATCAGTCGGTCACTCAGTCCGGATCACAGACGCTGACTCAATCCGGTCGCTTTCAAATATCACAGCAGCGCCTTTGTGGCCGCTTGTAGCTGCGATGTGCGAGGCCATGGTCCCAAGATCTTGTTCAAGGCGAACGGCCTTCCATCTAGTTGATTGAGAGCTGTGCAGAAGTCTTGCCTTTCATTTTCAAAAGATGGGCAGTAGCACAGTATGTGTTCTATGGTTTCCTCGACACCGCAGGCATTGAACTCGGCGCTATCAGCCATTCCAATCAGAAATGCATAAGCATTGGTGAATGCGACGCCCAAACGTAAGCGGCACAGCACTGTTTATTCATTTCGCGGTAGACCTGGTAACAGCCGCAGTTGCATAGAGGGGTCGAGGGAATGCAAGCGATGCTGAGTGAATTCAGGTGTGTGCCACTTCTCCAATGTCAAAGAGTGCGCTAGCTTGCCTAAGTGTTGGGCTGCGTCGGTCCGCGATAAAGGTATTGAAACAATGGTTGCTCCTTCGTGTGCTTTTCTAGCAGGTTCGTCAGCGAGGTCGTTGCCGGAGATACCGCAATGACCAGGCAGCCACTGAAACACGACGTCGTGTCCTTTCGCTATCATACGATGGTGCATTTCTCGTATCTCCGACACTAGTTGCTCACACGACCAGCGACGAAGAGATGATAGAAGACATTGTAAGGCCGCCTTCGAATCGCAGAATATTGCCCACCGATTAGCGGGTTGGTTGTTAATGTAATCAACGGCACCTCGGAGGGCAACAAGCTCCGATCCAGTCGATGTTGTCATGTGAGAAATCTTGTGTCGGATGCTAATTCATCGTGATGGTATAACCACTGCGCCGGTGGAGCTGGTCTGAGTGGAAGAGCCATCCGTATACATGTGGACTCGATCAAAGTAGAGAGTGTGCAAACAAACCATTGCTGCTTGCTTCAAGGCCAAGGTAGGCAGGTCGGTGTTCTTTCTTATCCCTGGAACCGTAAGACGCACTTGAGGTTGTTTTAAACACCACAAAGCTGAGGTTGAACGTGCTGAGGGTGTGAAACCCGATGGTAAGGAGGCACGATGGATGCTGACCTTGTTGGAGAAGGACGCCTGTGGTCGTCGTTCTGGCAGCCATGCAAGAGAGCTTGACTGCATCCGTGAAATATGACGAACATGGGCTCTAAGCGTTTCGGTGCTAATGTAAGTTGTGATCGGATGGTCTTGAGCGATTATAATGGTTCCAGGTGTTCAGGCGCTGCGCGGAAGGCCTAGGCAAACACGCAGTGCCTGCGCCTGCACGTTCTGAAGTTCTCGAAGATTTGACTTGCATGTTTTAGCAAGCACGGGGAAGCTATAGCGTAGGAATCCGATGAACAGTGCTCGATATAACTGTAGCATGGAGCTCACTGACGATCCCCCTGTTTTGCCGGCGATGAACTTGAAGACGTGAACAATAGATGTGAGCTTCTTCTTTAAGTGGGCAACATGAGGGCTCCAAGTGAGGTCCCGGCCTACAATGACGCCCAAAAACCAATTATTTCTCTTATAGGAGATAGGCTGACGATTGATGCATACTGGATAAAAAATCATCGCTTTTCGCGTAAAAGCGACTACCGCACATTTTTCTGTTGAGATGGTAAGGCCTTGTGTGTGAAGGTAGTCAGATGCCTATGTTGCTGCTTTCTGTAGCCATGCGCGAACCTGCAGGCGAGTGACCGCTGATGTCCAGATGTAGATGTCGTCGGCGTAGATTGAAACACTCACTGTTTCCGGTAGGGATTCGGCTAGCCCAAGAAGCGCGAGGTTGAAAAGAATAGGGCTTAGAACATAGCCTTGGGGAACGCCTCGGCATGTGTAGTGGTCGGTAGTCGGACCATCTTCCGTATGTACGAACAAGGACCTTTGTGTCAAGTAGTTACTGACCCATCGATATACTCGCCCTCCTAGTCCAATTGTCAAAGGTGCGTCTAGAATGGTTTGATGGGAAACGTTGTCGTAAGCGCCTTTCACGTCAAGAAAGAGTGCTACTGATAATCGCTTCCGAGATTTTTGTTGTTCCACAGAAGATACTAGATCGTTGACACTGTCAATCGATGAACGACCGCGTCGAAATCCCGCCATAGAGTCAGGGTAAATTTTGTGGTGTTCAAGGTACCATTCGAGACGCATGAGGATCATACGTTCCATGAGCTTCCTGACGCAGCTTGCAAGAGCTATAGACCGATAGGATGCCAGTTCGAGCGGTGACTTTCCTGCTTTTAGAAGCGGTACCAGGCGGCTGCGTTTCCATTCCTGTGGGACGACACCACCTTGCCATGAACTATTAAAAAGGCTGAGGAGTTCTCTTCGTGCTTCTCTGCCTAGGTGGCGCAAAGCAGTATATGTTATGCCATCGGGCCCTGGTGAAGACGAACACCTGCATAGCGCCATAGCAGCTTCCAACTCTTCCATAGAGAATGGAGCGTCCATACTTGCATCTCGTGGGCCAATCTCTCGTGCCTGCCAATCTTTCCCTTATGGTGTTTGAGAAATCCACGAGAACAGCTCGCAGTTCCAGGACGTCGGAAAATGCGTTACGTACTATCATATGCACTCAAACAAGTAAGTTTACTCTGCTTGTACAAATGCGTTGCAGCAAAAAGAAAAAAAAACGACACGAATTACACAGACGTCTATATACTGATGGCTCGACTATATTGCAATGTTCTGGGGGCTACTCCATATGCTACTTCATATGACATATGACGATGACATATTACAGGACGAGTGGACCAAAACACACAGGTGGTTTATCTTCAGCAAGGTTTTCAAAAGAAGTTAAACCCGAAGCAAAATCCGTAGCAGGCACCCATGTTGTCGGTGCCTCACGCATGTTCTTTAAGCCCACAGCTGTAACAATTATCACTAATTTTGCCGTTGTAAACCATGAAATAGGGCTACTAACTGTCAGGTGCATTTCTCTTGTAACTCGTATACGGAAAAGACGACTTTCAAGAACAACAGCATTCCAAGGCAGCGAATGAGTGTCGGTTTCCTGGCATATGAAAAATCAAGAAAGAATTTATGAAAACGTATGGTTCGCGAAAATGCAACTGGATTGCAGAACTTATCTCTAGCTCTACTAAAACAAACGGCACGCCTAAAAAATGTGCCGATAGTGTTACTCCAGGTTCAGGAAGCCCAGACGAACTTGAAATACACGATCAAAACTAGGAGGGGCATCAGACTAGGCAGCCAAACCCCGTGAACCCTGTAAATTTATCCTCAGCACAAACCTGTAGCGTCTCGTCAGGTCATTTGTCGAAATGTTGTCGTAGGTTCGTATCACAAAACCCCTCTATCGCAGCCAAATAATATGAGTGCAGCGTATACGTTTGCACCACCCTAGACGCGTAAATTTGTTGCTATTAATTTTAGCTGATGCTCGCCGTAAAACTCAGTTGCTGTAACACACGGCTTCCGAAGCGCTCTAAAACAATTTTCTAAATGATACAGGCAGTCCAACTAAATGTCCTCTCGATTGAAATAAATCAGTAACTTAGTGGTGGGCCAACGCCCTAACTGTGGCATTGCTATACCAGAGGCCGCCATATCTAAATATCCCATTCGTTTCCCATTTGTTTTTCCTTCGTAAAAGGATCGCACGAAGTTGCGTCTCCGCTGTTGTCGGAAATGGATACCAAGTGGGCGGATGCTAAGAAATGAATCTTCACGAATTACAGCCCCAAATGTCTCACAGTCGCTTTTCCAGACATTGTACGCTGTAGACACTACGATAAGCATGTCTATTTATCCATATCTGGAGTTCACGGGATTACGCATATATTCAACGTCCACAGAAACAAAAAGAGTGCAATGATATCCTTATCGCATATTCCCGATCAGCTGTTTATGAAAACTTCAAGCAGCTAAATATAACTCCTTATCACACTAAAAGATAATATATCGCGGATTAAAAATATCCGAGCGGCATGCAGCGCGGTTCATGCATGTAAAGCCCTTTGTAATTCCTTTCAAATGTCGTGGGGATGTTTATTTGAGACAATGTCTGTATGCATATATAGTAATGCCGCACAACTCCGCCGCTCCCCCCCTCCCCCCCCCCCCCCTCATGGACAACGACAACAAAAACATCAGCCACAAAACAAACTTGAAAGAACCAAATGGTACAATCGCTCACTTTGTAGCCGATATAAAGCGACAGCGAAAGTCTACGGTAGCATAAATTGGATGCAAAGAAATAAATAAAGGCTAGAAAGAAAATTCACAAGAAGAAAACAAAGTAGAAACAACAAAAATTAAAGAGAAATAACGGAACTTCAAAGACCGAAAGAAAATAAAGAAGCGAAACCGACAGAGAAAAGAAGGTAAACCGATGGGGAAAATAGTGAAAATGAAGGAGCGAATGAAGAAGGAAGTACGGAATGAAAGACATAAAGGGCGAATGAACAAAGAAGGCCTGTACAATATGCGTACGATGCGTACTAGACAGCGAAGCAGAGGTTCTGTTACACTGCATCGGACGTCAGCGGGTTCCCTTGTCAGCCGGTCGTCGCCTGCCATGGGGGTGCTTTGAGCCCCGTGTTTGTTTTTACAACCCTTCCGGGGTTTACGCAGGCCCTATATAGTATATGGGCAGGCCGTTGAAGACAAGGGCGTGCAGTTGTCCATTCAGCCGGCAAGCGGTTTCAGGCGATCGCGTAGTTACGCGCATAAGTCGAGCTCACGCTAGCATGTTACAGGCTGTTTTAGTCCGGTCTGGTACGCACAGCTTCTATAATACCACTCCCGCCCCTCTCCGCTGGGTGTAATCCCGCATTGAACAAGGAGTGCGGCTGGCTGTCCTGAAGTGAAAAAAAGATGTACGGCACTTCAGAAATTTCTTAATATCGTGACGCGGGAAACAGCTACAGCGTACATGTTCCATGCTGCCATTTTGCGCAGTACTCTGCCCGGATAGATCTGCATAATGCAGAATCCGCGTCTTTATTTCGAGAAAAAGTTGATCTTTCGAGTGAACTCAAGAAATGATTTGTCCGATGTTGGAGTTACGGAAAAGATGCATGGTTCTGAGGCTATGGAGGGTGCTGCATTGTTCAGCATGGAATGTGAAGCTTTTTCCGATTTAAAAAAAAAAAAAAGACAACAGACGTCGTTTTGAGCCAACCTGCAAAAAATGACCTCGTAAGAAGACCATTATCAAGGCGCATTTAAGTATTCTCACGAGGCCAGAAAGATGTAGGCGTGAAAAGTTTATGTTGGACTTAAGACAAACTAGACGTGCAATGTGTATCCAAAGAAATAATTCATAAGAAGCGCAATAAATCAAGCAAGCAAGCAAGCAAGCTAGCACATAATGAGCCCCGTACCCACTTGATGATTAGTTTCCGGTTACGATGACTCCATTTATTTTCTTTAGCATGCTAAATCTCACTGAAACGAATAAACGCGCTGTCCTGTATGAATCTACACCACAGTCACAACTTCAGTGTCTTATTGGAACCTTATTTATCCTTATGTCTGTTGGATTAAACCTGTGAACTCATTATGATCTTGTGATTAATCTACGTGAACACTGTGGCTGCACCTGAATGGATCATATCTGTTGCGTTCAACACTTACTTCACTATTTCGAAAGCGCGTGCTGTAATAATACCTGGGCTCCTGACTTCAGTTCTGACCACCACCCTTCGTCACTTCGAGGCACATGAGAGCACAAAACAGCCTACCACTGCAAAAACACAAACAAGAAAAAGAAGAAATCAAGAAGGAAACGATAGCCTCGCAAGATCGCCATAACACGCATGTATGGCTCGACAACTTCCGGGATTTAAACTCGCGTTCAACGAACACATAACCTCGTTCTCACTCAGGTGTAAGCGGCATAGGGAATATAGGATCACCGTTGAGAAATTAGTAATTTCATCTTGCGAGCTGTCACGCCGCAAGAGTCTTTTCAGGTAATCAGTAGACATAGAGGAAACGCGCCCTGATATTCGGACGCTCGTGTGTAGGAGGGACCCGTTAGTAGACGCGTGTACTGGGGGGGGGGGGGCGGGGGGGGGGTTGTAAGTTTTGTTTCCTGGCCTTCTTCCTCAAGTAAGCTTCCGAGCCAACCTCTTCCCTCGGTGGCACAGGTGGAAGAGGGGGACTCAGGGGCGGAAGGGCGCCGTGCTTCCTCGCCCCTCCGGTGCACGTGCGGATAGTTATCCTTTGCAGCGCGCGTGAATCCTCCTGACAGCATTGACTGGCTCGCAGACAGGCCAGTTTGTTTAGCGCGTCCCAGACCTCAGCCGTTGCAGCGCGCTTTTCTGCCCAGGTTGGCTCTTCCTGTCGCCTGTTTACACAGCCAGTGCAGGGCAGGCGCCGGGCCGTGTTTCTTTGGGTGTCTGCGCGCGTGCGTGCCCCGAGCTGCCTGCTGCCTCCCGCTCGCAACCGCCCCACACTCTTATGCTCTTTTTTTCTTTTCTTGCCTTCATTGTACTTCTCTGACTTCGCTCGCATTCGCCTTTTCGGAACCCGTCCCCGCGTTCTTTTGTTTTCGCTGGGTCATTCTGTCCGGGTCTTTTCCGCGAATTTCGTCCCGCTCGGCGCCGGGATCGAAGCGCGCATATAGGACCTGCGCGTCGCGGAATGACGTGTCCCCGTCCGAATGTTTGTTTTCCGCCACCAAAGTTGCCGCTTGTCGAGCTGTCATGACGCCCACGCCTCTCGCCCCCGCTGCTCTCTCGTTGAGCCTCGAGGATCCACGCGCTGGCGCCCCTCGCGGCGACGGGTTTGACTTCCCCGTGGGACCTGGTCGTAGAGCTTTAGATATTTGTGTCGTTCTAAGTTTGGCTTCTTTTTTTGTGCGGCACAGCAGTCGCGATTGCAGCAGGGACGCAAGCGCAAGTTAACTAGCGCTATAGCTCCTGGATGACAGGTGCGGTACCGAGCGGCACGTTAACAGTGATTGCTGACGGAGACGTATACGGGAGATGGCGTTTGCTAAACGTCCATTGATTCCTCAACCGTGTGCGATTGACATTGGGTAAACGAAAGTGAGGGAAGGTGCGCCGCGGCTGCAATTGAAATGCTATAAAAGCTGAGCTCAAGGACTTGTTTCATCTAAGTCTCATACTTCGGAATACTTCCATTGTTTCTTCTCTTTTCGTGACGATCATGAATTTTGAAAATTCTGGCGTCTTGCTTGCCAAAACCAGGGTATGATTATGAGGCTCGCCGTAGTAGGCCACTCCGTATTAATTTTGACGACCTGGGGTTCTTTAACGAGCACCAAATGCATGATACACGGGCGTTTTTACATTTCGCCTTCGTCGAAATTAGGCTTCCGCGACCATGAATCAATCCCGCGTCGTCAGGCTTAGCAGCGCAACGCCCAAACCACTAGGCCACCACGGGGGGCGATGATAATCAATCGGGTAGACGAGAAGCACATTATTAACATGCATTTTAAATCATTCACTCACCTGTACATTATGGCGGAAAAGAATAATATGAGGATAATGAATACCTTCTTCCGCAAGCGGGATAGCCGAAAGTGGACGTGGAGGAGCCCGAACGGCGAGACTAGAAATGAAATAGACTTCATACTCTGCGCTAACCCTGGCATCATACAAGATGTGGACGTGCTCGGCAAGGTGCGCTGCAGTGACCACAGGATGGTAAGAACTCGAATTAGCCTAGACCTGAGGAGGGAACGGAAGAAACTGGTACATAAGAAGCCGATCAATGAGTTAGCGGTAAGAGGGAAAATAGAGGAATTCCAGATCAAGCTACAGAACAGGTATTCAGCTTTAACTCAGGAAGAGGACCTTAGTGTTGAAGCAATAAACGACAATCTTGTGGGCATCATTAAGGAGTGTGCAATGGAAGTCGCTGGTAACTCCGTTAGGCAGGATACCAGCAAACTATCGCAGGAGACGAAAGATCTGATCAAGAAACGCCAATGTATGAAAGCATCTAACCCTACAGCTAGAATAGAACTGGCAGAACTTTCGAAGTTAATCAACAAGCGTAAGACAGCTGACATAAGGAAGTATAATATGGATAGAATTGAACATGCTCTCAGGAGCGGAGGAAGCCTAAAAACAGTGAAGAAGAAACTAGGAATTGGCAAGAATCAGATGTATGCGTTAAGAGACAAAGCCGGCAATATCATTACTAATATGGATGAGATAGTTCAAGTGGCTGAGGAGTTCTATAGAGATTTATACAGTACCAGTGGCACCCACGACGATAAAGGAAGAGAAAATAGTCTAGAGGAATTCGAAATCCCGAAGGTACCGCCGGAAGAAGTAAAGAAAGCCTTAGGAGATATGCAAAGGGGGAAGGCAGCTGGGGAGGATCAGGTAACAGCAGATTTGTTGAAGGATGGTGGACAGATTGTTCTAGAGAAACTGGCCACCCTGTATACGCAATGCCTCATGACCTCGAGCGTACCGGAATCTTGGAAGAACGCTAACATAATCCTAATCCATAAGAAAGGGGACGCCAAAGACTTGAAAAATTATAGACCGATCAGCTTACTGTCCGTTGCCTACAAAGTATTTACTAAGGTAATTGCAAATAGAATCAGGAACACCTTAGACTTCTGTCAACCAAAGGACCAGGCAGGATTCCGTAAAGGCTACTCAACAATAGACCATATTCACACTATCAATCAAGTGATAGAGAAATGTGCAGAACATAACCAACCCTTATATATAGCTTTCATTGATTACGAGAAAGCGTTTGATTCAGTCGAAACCTCAGCAGTCATGGAGGCATTACGGAATCAGGGTGTAGATGAGCCATATGTAAAAATACTGGAAGATATCTATAGCGACTCCACAGCCACCGTAGTCCTCCATAAAGCAAGCAACAAAATCCCAATAAAGAAAGGCGTCAGGCAGGGAGATACGATATCTCCAATGCTATTCACAGCGTGTTTACAGGAGGTATTCAGAGACCTGGATTGGGAAGAATTGGGGATAAAAGTTAATGGAGAATACCTTAGTAACTTGCGATTCGCTGATGATATTGCCTTGCTTAGTAATTCAGGGGACCAATTGCAATGCATGCTCACTGACCTGGAGAGGCAAAGCAGAAGAGTGGGTCTAAAAATTAATATGCAGAAAACTAAAGTAATGCTTAACAGTCTCGGGAGAGAACAGCAATTTACAATAGGCAGCGAGGCACTGGAAGTCGTAAGGGAATACATCTACTTAGGGCAGGTAGTGACGGCGGATCCGGATCATGAGACGGAAATAATCAGAAGAATAAGAATGGGCTGGAGTGCGTTTGGCAGGCATTCCCAAATCATGAACAGCAGGTTGCCGTTATCCCTCAAGAGAAAAGTATATAATAGCAGTGTCTTACCAGTACTCACCTACGGGGCAGAAACCTGGAGGCTTACGAAAAGGGTTCTACTCAAATTGAGGACGACACAACGAGCTATGGAAAGAAGAATGATAGGTGTAACGTTAAGGGATAAGAAAAGAGCAGATTGGATGAGGGAACAAACGCGAGTTAATGACATCTTAGTTGAAATCAAGAAAAAGAAATGGGCATGGGCAGGACACGTAATGAGGAGGGAAGATAACCGATGGTCATTAAGGGTTACGGACTGGATCCCAAGGGAAGGGAAGCGTAGCAGGGGGCGGCAGAAAGTTAGGTGGGCGGATGAGATTAAGAAGTTTGCAGGGACGGCATGGCCACAATTAGTACATGACCGGGGTTGTTGGAGAAGTATGGGAGAGGCCTTTGCCCTGCAGTGGGCGTAACCAGGCTGATGATGATGATGATGATGATGACATTATGACTGTATTATGTGACTCGCTTCGCACAATTCGCATTTGATAAGCTTTGAAAGAAGATTAAGCATTTTTGACGTAGCCCATACTGCTGAGTGGGCGGATGCCACTCATTGACGAACAGCCCCAGCCTGCGATGACCGAAATAAATCACTTTTGCGCGGGAAGAGCATTATAAATTCGACTGTTGACACAACACGTCAAGGTCACTGTAAACCCTTAGAGAAAGGTACACCCTTTGGGTGTGTATCTGCCACACAACAATAATCGCCATCTACGTTTGCTTGCGTTTCCTTTCTTGAAAACACCGCGCCCGTACTTTCCTGTCGGGAATGCTATGTCATGCTGATAGCGCGCATGCCGTTCTTCACTGGGAAGTACCGGGCACGCAGCGTTAAAGAAAGGAAATGCGGGCAAGACAGATGACGCTTATTGTTGTGTGGCAAGATACAACCCAAAGGGTGTAATTTTGTGTTAGAGTATAGTATAGATGGTATGAAGAACGTGCATATGTGGGGGCTTACGAGACGCATCTTTTGTCAATTGCACACCACGTGAATATCGATTCCAAGAAGCTTCCCATGCGCCAACACCCTCTAACACACACACACACACACACACACACACACACACACACACACACACACACACACACACACATATATATATATATATATATACACAATTAAATACTTGGTTCGAATCAGGATTTTACAGGAGTGGAGAGACGCCATGGTTCAACCACCACGTACATATACAAAGAACAGGTTCAACAATAGGCGCACTAGTAAAAGAAGAAAGTAACAGTGGAATAACATTTTACTCTGCAAATATTTTTCGGAGAGTGTAAAAAGGCATTTATGCTATCTGTTTGTAGGCGACCGTATTCTGAAATTTAGGTAAGATGTACTTGAGCTTCTGTACGATATCTATATCTATATATATATATATATATATATATATATATATATATATATATATATATTTATATAGCTGGTGTTCCAGGAAGTGGTTAGTAAGCACAGACGAGCAGATATAGAGGCTATTCTTTTTTTGTAACACGTCGTTTCTAGTCAGCGACAGATGTAAGGATTTGTGTGATAACCAGTAGCGCAAGGAATATTTAACGAAAATTTATTCAGCACCTAGTTTTCACAAGGTGCTTTAGTGGAAAGCTCGTCAGGTCATACATATAGTTGAAGGCAACGAATATGCAAAGCACTCCCATCTGCTAGAAATTGTGTACCTAGCTTCTGTTCGAAGAAGTACGTCCTGATAGTGTGGGGCGAAATGTGGTCCTCTCTAAGAAGAAATGCCCCCCCCCCCCTCATTACGTATATGGCATCAGGCACCAGAGGGGCACTTCACCAACTGAGGCGAAAGTTGTCATGTGCCGTCGTCGTTGGCAAAATGACAACGGCGATGACGGCAACGTTGACCTGATGACAACGATATTACTGCGACGGCGACGGCACGACGATGATCGCTCGACAGCAGCACTATGGCAAGGACCACGACGGCACGACGACGACACTTTGTTGACTGATGTCCAAGACAGCTGAGAAACTGTATTCGCGCGTGGAACGCTCAGAATTATTTCTGCGCTGAAAACCGCTCGGCGGACACTCGCGCTTTGCTTGGCCTTGTTAGCCCATATCTGCAATTAATGCGACTGCTCTAATTTCATTGAAAATTTGCGAACGTCACCTTCAATTTATTCTCCCTGAGTGTGCTAATATTTACTTACGTATACCTGTCTTTACCTGCCCACAAAAACAATATAAATAGGCACTTTTAGAGTAACGCTAGCTCTTGACGTTTAGAACTGTGAGGGACATAAAACGTCTCTTATCGCCAAATCACGCTCATTAGCTGCATTGGAAACCTTATGGAGAAGATCATCCTTCTGTATTTTTACGGGGACATAAAAACGGTAAACGTATATGTGCAGTAGATGCCAGGTTTGAGGAAAGACTGCAGCAGCTGAGCGTCGAAAAGGTTATCGCCCTAATAGCAAAGAAAACACAGCGACACCTATTACCTCTGTATCTGTGTTTTCTTACATCAAAGGAGCTTCTGGTAATTTGGCGCATGGGGCTACTCTTACAGCATTGAAATCCCTCAGTGCAAGTGGTACGTTGCATTTACAATTCGACGTGTGGCTACATTATAAACAGATAAGTCTGCATGGTGACAATATGACGGAGATTTCATGGCGCACATAGTTCAGTATGGTGTACCTTAGGGCGGTATTCTAATGCCGACATTATTTGTTAATTTTCTTGTTGGGCTTGGAGAAGAGCACTCGATGTTCGGCAGATATCAAGGAGTCTTAGAAATAGCGCAATCACGCGTCTTTGCGTTCCCAAAGCGCCACGCCCTGCTGGCGTTCTTTTGTACCCCTTTTGTACCCCTTTCGCATTTTCTTGGAAGTCCTGCGCTTTGCGTCCTCTTGCTTTGGGTGCCGCAAACTCTTAACTCCCTACCCTGTTTATGCAGATGACATATATATGGTCTCCAGGGCGGGACATGTTTGCGCTGAGTGCAAAACTACACAAGGCCATCAACGCAATCGGGAAGTTCCTCATGCAGTGTGACCTTGAAATTCCCTCTTGAGACGTTTTCTGCGTTTTCCTTTACGAGGCGTGACGTTTCCCACGATGTGCTAAAGGTTGCAAGCACTCGGGACTGGTTATCTGAAGTCATAAGTGGAAAGCTTCTGGGAGCTACAGTTGACAGGCTCCTGACATGCAAGCCGCGAGTCAGACTCGAAAAGGAAGCTTCACTTCTTGACAAATACTTCTCGAATGTTTTGAGGTCTGTGAGCAGATGCTCTGCATCTTGAGAGTCCACTGCGTCTAGTGTGATGCGCAGTGACAGTGCGGATCCATCTGAAATGTTTGCTCAAAACGTGATTTTCGCATGCCACGCGGCCTTACAAAGGAATCACCGTACATACCTGCACTTTATTTGCTTATGTGCCGCCTAACCAAATAAAGCACTTGCGTAAAATGCACTTGGGAATATCACCCCTGTGTAGTGTATGCAATGTGTATCGAGGCGTATATCCTATTTTGTGCGTATGCGTGCGCTTTGCGACCATAAAAGCCGCCCTGAAATCTGTTTTAAGTTTACGTGGAACTGCTTTGGAGTTGGACCACATTCTTGAATCTGTTGCAGCAACGCTGTAGTTAGTTTGCTCGCAATGAAAGCGCTGTATCATTCTTCTTCCGGGACGCCGGTTCGAACGAGACACTTTAGTTGCCTGTTACCATATGTGCTCGTGCTAGTTACTTGTATATGTTTGCCTGTGTGCTATGTATGAGTGCGCCGTTTCATGCATCCCCCTTGTCATCTGGAGCACCATGCTATAGCGCATAGCCAGGCCCACATCTCCAGGTATCTCTCTCTGCATAGGCGCCTACTAAGGGGGGGCGGGGGGAAGGGAGCCTCCGGGGCCTGAGCCCCCTCCGAAGATTTCCAGGGGGGGGGGGGACAGAGCGCCCCCTCCCCGGCGATGCCATAGCGTCCCCCCTTCCCCCTAATGTATTATTACGAGAGTTCTGTTACCCACGCCATTTGAGGTTTCTTTTGTACTGTCTCTACCTCTTCACTAAAAAAATTATCGCAGCTGAAAGCTTACTGTATCATTGTTCGCAAGGACGTGCACGGCTTTCGATTCAGACTTTCGCTTTATTTCTGAAAATCCTGACAATAGGAGGACAAGCGCATTAGAAGCATCAGCGGCGGCTACCTCATGCATATTTTCTCACTTCCCCGTTTTTTTAACTTCCACTGGGAACACCCTGCACAGACACAATGTGTTTAAGTACACATACGCAGAACAAAGTTTATTATATTTTTAAATAAGGAGGTAGCCAACTAACAATTATTTCTTAACAATTATTTTTCTTCCCCTTCGGCAGAGTCTTTTATCAATCGCTTGTGAAATGCACGAGGAGGATATGTATCTCAGTAATGCTTCTGTTTCCAATAAGCAATGCTAATGACTAAAAAAAAAGCTCTTCTAATAATTTACAACATTCATTCGCGATGGAAACATATCGGCACTTCAATGCAGAGGTCATAAACATATATAATTAACTCAGTGACCGAAATGAGGTCAAGCCGGATTCACTCGAAATCGGAATCAATAGGAGTCAAGCGCAGCCGCCCCTATGCAACTCACAGAAAAAAAAAGCAAAAAGAAGCCACAGTTTAGCCCGAAAGGCGAATCAGTATTATTGATAAGACAATATTAAGTATAAGACAATTACGCGAAGGAAGGTTATTATCTTGCTGGTGCGAGGGAACTCAGGCTGTGAAAAGAAACTGTCTCCTACTTGAGGTCTTGTATTACTTGAACGAGGCCTTCACTTCAGTGAACAATCCTTCGAGATCACAAGCAATTTTAGGTGCGTGTGATGGGTGGGGTCCGCGCGAAGCTGGTCGAGCCCCAGACCCCCACCGGAAGAATGAAAACTTTTCGCCTATGCCTCTCACTAAACCGTGACGTTGCGGACGCAGCTCCAACTTGGTTACTGAGGAGCATGGAGAAAAGAAAAAGATAGGATGGAGCATTATGTCACGCAGCCAGCCTTGGCAAGCGAACGGTCCGTGTAGCCGCAGTGGTGGCCTAACACGTCACCTTTCACGTCGAGATTATGGAGGAAATTCGAGATTTGCCGAGACGTTTGGTTACTGGTAGTTTTTATTCGGTGCGCGCTCGGCCGGCAGCTGCTAGCTGCTCAGATGGAGGCTTCCGTGGCTGCTCAGCTTCTCTGCCTGCATCTCTGGTCACATTTTTTTCTGAATGCTTGTTCCGCTTCGGTCGCTTCCTGCAAGGCATGTGTTCCGCACTTTGGGCGAGTTGTGAGAGGTTCACAATCCAAAGTCAGCGCATTTAGGCTACAGGTTATATACTTCGGCCAAGTAAACAGACCGTTCTGAGCGATAATAAGCGATATGTATTTACCACACTTTTGACCGAGGCCTTGCCCGTGTGTATACTTTGCCCTGTTGTGTCAGCTTTATTGATTTGCATTGTCGCTGGATCAGTGGCAGCTTACGCATGAGGGTTTGCATGCATGAGATGGATCGCATTGCGGGAGCGGAGTCATCTTTGCAGGCCGAACGCGATGGAGCTTACTGCCTCAGATGACGCCGACTCCCCCAAGAAACGGTGAGCTGCATGTGCTACGCACGTGCTATGCGGTTTTCACGTGAAACGCGATGCGTTGTAAATTTATCTGCTCCCAAGAAAAGCAGCAGCAACTGTAAACAGCGCTTGTTCCAGCTTTTGGAGTTTTGAGAGCCATATACGGCCTGGTGATGCGGTCACCGCTATGTTCCCAAGCACTGGCCCTGCTTCGAACAGTGCGTACTGCGAACACGAACACGAACAAGTCGTAGGTCATCGAAGGTATACGATCTTATTGCAAAAATTCGTGCGGCTTTACTTGCCAAAACCACGATCTCATTAATAAGCACGCCACAGATGAGGACTCCGGAATAATTCGGGCCACTCGGAGTTCTTAAACGTTCACCTAAATCTAAGTACGCATGTGCTTTCGCTTTTCGCCCCCGTCGAAATGCGGCAGCCGTGGTCGGAATTCGATCTTGCCATCTCGTACTTAACAGCCCAACATAGCCACTAAGCACCCACGGCGGGGAAAACTTATAACATGTATCGGCGAACTAAAGAGAAAGGTGCACTGCTCACACGAGAACTGACCAGCTTACAAAACAGTTTTTAGCCTCCTTTTATAAGTGAAGGATATGCGTGCTTAGCTTCTTAAATGACAACAGACATTACTATGAAATTTACTGCGACACGAACCGCAGCGCTGTGCACACGTACCGCAAAAGCAGTCAGCAGTGCAGCAACGCCGCGCACCTTTCGGAGAGGCCTGCAACATTAGCCTTCAACTCCCTACACGCTTCAGAGGCTTTCTCTCTGATTCGGCTCGCCGAACGGACACGTATAGCGCAACACCGCGATTCGCTGCCACAATCCAGAAACTTGAGCGCGGCATTAAGTGAAAGTGCTGTGGCGGTAGCCATGTCTTTGTTTATTTGAAGAGTCAAATGGTTTCGAATGTGTATCGAAAAAAAAGAAAGAAATCAACCGGTAATACTAAAACATAACGCGCGCTCTGACGTTTTTACCTCGTGTTGGGCCGCCACATCGGCTTCAATCGCATCGCGGATTGCTCCCTCCTATTATTTCCTTCCTCCATGCTGAGAAGATTGCCGTCATCTTTGCGAAGTAATAAAGAAGGAAAATCTTCACCTTCCCCAATGAATTTAATGAGCTGTTGGCGTATAGCGTATTGAGGTCGTGCGTAAGCGAGTGGGATGTGCCGCAATTGTCGCACTCCTGTAATCGCCGCTAACTAAGGCCGCCTATTAGGTGCACACCCTCACGAGTGTCACTATATGCAGCACCCACGTACACACAAGACGTCTACAGGGCAACCTTAAACCGAATGGGCTCGGGGCCATTTTCCGAGTCAAGGATGCTCGCACCGGGACCACATCCATCACTGGCTCAAAATACTATCGGTGCACTGGTGCGGTTCTTGAAGCGCACCGGCCTGAGTGGCCGTTTATAGCCCTGCGAATCATCCCGCGTGCGCCCAGCGTTCCCTCTTTCTATTCCCTGTTTCCCTTACCCCACAGTGTAGGGTAGCAAACCGTAAGCTCGTCTGTTTGACTAGCCTGCCTTTCTTCTCCTTGCTTTCTCTCTCGCTGTCAGTACAAAGTGTCTCGGTTAATTTTAGCCAAGGTTAAAGCTCTTCTGGCGCAATGCAGTAAGGTGTGACTTTAAGCATGTCATTGGCCTCTCTGGTCCTGCCTAATTGCGTAACTGGTCAAGATTATTTACTTCGCACGTCTTAAATAGGGAATAAGATTGAATAGGAAACTCCTTGCGTATCCTTCGAAACATCCCATTCAGCACTTTTCTATCTCGCTGCTTATAAAGGCATAATTTTAACCGGGTCCGAGGGAAAACGCGTGAAATATACGTATAAAAAAACATCGCCACACTATCCGCTTTCGGGCTCTGATCACAATGCTCTTGTACACGCGACGTACGGACAAATAGCGCTTTCAACCTGCCGCTGCAAGAGTGATAGAGGATCGACGAATTCTTGTACTTCAGTCTGCATCCGATTATCCTAGAACATCATGCTTACCGATTTTGGCAGCGCAAGGGAACGAACTAGAGTGTTATACGACCCTTGCTAGCGCGCATTTCACAGTTTCCAGATGATTCACTGCTATATTGCACTGTCTCGCTGGCAGCGTACTATGGGTGTTAAGAGCCCTATTTGTTTATGCGTGCCATGTCTAAAATCAAATCGATCGGGGCGCTGCCCGCACTGATCGTTGCGCAACCAGACAGCTGGATAGTTTAGTACACTGCCTTTCCTTACTTCTCTTTTTTTCCTTCCACTTCTTCAGGCAGACAAGACAAGGGCGCATCAGCTGCTGCAGGTAGGAGTCATCACCTTATGGCTGGCGCTTGCTCTTTCCCACTACAGAACTTTTTTCTCGCTCTGATGTGATGCATTAAGAAGTTCACTTTCCGCCGTTATGTTTGCATACCGCAGAGCAGGAGGAATGCATCTTGGCAATTTAAAAAATACGTGAGCGAAAACTCATGTGGTGACGCATAGGTATTGGTTGGCGCGTCATTTACCCTCATAAGGCACTGCTCACGCGAAGCAACTGCCAACGGCAGTTCCAAGGTTATAGGTCTGCCTATGGACAACGACCTCCTCGTGCTTTCTAAGAAAAGCTTGAAAAGAGTTTTGTATGGCTAGCAGATGCTCAACATACACATTGTTATTTTGTCAAGCATAATATCGCCACTATGGATGCATTCTGGTTAATTTCTGTCCACTTTTGCAGCCATTTGATCGTTATATCGAAAGTGCATCTTTCCAAGTGTAGTTGGAAGTAACACGAGTTTACACGACAACTTTTCCCTAGAGGCTACAGGGCCTGCGCGCTCTCGCTCTCCCTTCATTACGTCTGTGCACTCTTTTCCCAAATAACTCCCTTTGAATCCGTCGCCAGGGCAATCCGCCTTTCAGTGCCGGGCTCCTGGGGGCCACCCATCACTAGGGAGCGCGCGCTTACGCAAGCGACTGCGGTAGGGCCGCACAGGGCGCAGCCGCACGGCTTCGGCGAAGCGCGGCCGCACCGTCTCGGCTCAGCGCCCGTGGCAAGGCCCGGTAGAGCGTCATAGATCACGAGGGGTCGCAAGCATGAAACAGCGCTGCCAATTCAAGCGGGGAGTCGCGATTATTCATCCGCGCTCACGGGCAGCCCGCTCGGGGCCGAGTTCCTCGGAGTCCGCGGGCGAGAAAGCGGCCCCGCGTCTTGTTGTGGCTCCGCGGACGTCTGGCCACCAGATGTGGTAACCCGAACGGGCCGCCGACGCGAAGTGCGAGCTTCCCGTCGTCTCGGACGGCGACACCGGAAGATTCCGGACGCACGCACGCGCGCGCGTGCTCGCGCGCGCCAGCGAGTACCCCCGAGCCCGCGGGGGGGACAGCGGCGTTTCAGGATGATGGACGTGCTGGGAGCTGCGGCCGTGCCGCGCTTTCCCCTTTGCAAGCGTCGCGCTCTCCGCTCGGAGTCGTGACGCGTAGTCGCATTACAGGTGCTGAGGTCCTGTCGGAAGGCGGCGCGCGAGAGGTTGCTCTCACTGTGTGTGATAGTGTGGTTTCGTGTTCCCGACTACGGCACGGTCTGTGCGAGCCTGGCAAACAACAAAAAAGATGGAGCTCTGGCATGAATGCCAAGAAATATGGCAGTTGCTAGTCGCCGAGGTTCGTGTGGCCTTTGAGAAAAGTATTTGTGTGGGAGTCGCTCAACAGTATTTGTACAAATCTCCCGAGACAAACCCTTAGTAAATACTGCCTTAACGTAACAGCCGTGCCCTCGAGTTTGTTTGACCATTTCGATCGTGCCCACCGCCCGAGCTATACATAAGATCACTAAAGTGGTCTGCAGTTTGCAGCGTTCTCACCATTGAGATTTTGACGGGACCGGCAGTTCTCCGGAGATTGGGTACTTTGAAAGCAGTCACTATAGCTCTTTACACGGCAAAAACTATTTGATAGAGGACATGCCTACGGGTGTCAAGAGAACGCCAGCAGCTGCTACTTCTTGTTCGTCTCGCACCGGTGGCACTGCTTCTCGCTCCCGAATGGAAACCTCGAGGAACAGCGCGATAGGGCAGTTCGCTGCAGCTGTGGGCGCTAGCATGCGGTACGTGGCGCTCAGTTTGACGGCCGACTGCAAACGCGTCCCATCGACGCAGCCGCTCGCTTGTCACTGCGCGCAAGGGGGATGCGAGACTGTCGCCCCGCGGGCCAAGCTCTGGCCCTGAAGCGCGGCGCCTGAGGATGCGTCTCTCGCGTCGGGGCTGTCGCTGGTGCCCTCGCTGCCCCGGCAACGCATCTGGGCGATGACGATCGGATACTCGCCGCGGTGCTCGCTCGTTCCCTTCTCTTTGGTTGTCAACCTCCGCCAGCCCTCACTCTCTCAGCTCGGCTAAACAAACTGAGAAATTCTTGACGACTCGCCACTCTCGCATGTCACTCACGGCTTCACCTTGGCGCGCCTGTGCACGCGTGTCACTTTGCTTGACTCCCCCCCCCCCCCCCCCCCGCGCACCCGTTTTTTTTTTCTGTACCTTCTTTTTTATTAGCTATCGTTGCGGCCCAAATCTTCCTTTCGACCTGTAATATTTTGTTTCTTCATGTTCAAGAGTTTTGGGAAAAGGGGGTGAGGGTGAAATTGCGGGGGAGCAAGCTTATGATGATGGGACTTTTAGTCTGTCAACATGATTTTCTTTCTTTTATTGGAAACGTCGGGCTTTTAAATCTATGTAGCACTCTCAGCGCTTGATTTTGAACTGAAACAGACGTTCTACTATACTTTGATATAGGCGACTATATCGAAAGAGAGATCAGCATCGAAGTGAGTAGATCATTGCATGGGCTTATCATTTATCAGGCGAGCACGGCGCAAATTCTGAACGCAAACCACAACAGTAACCAACGCCTCTAGCGGCCGCGAGTTGGAAACATGTGTGGTTTCTGTGGTAAAGCCTGGTATATGGTAAATGTCTGACTGACAAGTTAGTGGCATATTTCTGTCTGGTATGCATACCCTCTATCATTTCCAACACACCAATTTTGACTACTTCAGATTTAATTTAGGTGCAATTGAGAGAAATGTGATATCTTTTGTTAATGCTGAGTTAGAGTTTTATGAATTTACAGATCTTTATGAAATTTTATAGTTTTCAAGTTTAAAGAAATTGATGGTGTAAATTGAAAATCCGCTTTACGAGTAACAGAGATTAACTCCTTTTAAATGCAACAAACCTCATAAAAACTGATGCAGTGGTTGCCGAGAAAAACGATTTCTCAGTTCCCATGTATTTAGGTAGGACCTCTCGAGCTAAAGCTTCCTCTTAAGAAGCGGACTTCACCAGTACCGTCATGGCATACGCTAGGGACTCGACTATCCTTTTAACCAAGTAGTAAGCCTGCAACGTTACTTTATAATTTTGTCGAAACTGGCGGCTTTCAAAGCAGCATCGCAAATTTAGTATAAAAGAGGCAGCTGAGCATTTACGACTAACATACATTATTGTTTTGTGTTAAAGGAAATTTCTTGGAGTGCCACGCCAGAGCCTTCATTTTTCGCCACGTCGCCGATTACTACTCGGCTTAGTTGCACATAGTTATGTGCTACGTCACTACGCGTTACTGTTAAATAGAAGTTTGGAAGCATCAATTTGGTCGTCGCACTGCACTTCGTGCTAGCCAGGCTTGTTCTTTCATTTTTAGTATGTATCTGTTCTACTTAAAAAGAGTAGCTGGCGCCGCTTATAAGTGACATCTCTTTATTATCATGTTTCTCTCAGTGTAAGTATCAGGCTTCGCCGCAAACAGTAGATTGTCCAATTGGCAAAGGATGATAATATGAGGTGATATGAAACGGAAACAAACAATCTGGCAATAATGCACATCTCGTAAACATGCATACATGCAATATGGAAAATAAAAACAGTACACAAATAAATGCTGCATGCAGCACACACAGAAAACAACAGAATTCCGCGACATAACGTAAACACACAAGGACGTACAAAATGTTAATACATCTATATACGACGTCATTTTCAGTAAAGAAGGTTATTAGAGCTTGCAGAGCTGATGGCTGTAATGATGCATTTTTCCATGGCCCAAGCAACTTTACTATGCTAAAAGGACGATTATTAAGTATCATCAATGCGGCGTTCAAGGCACATTTTTGCTCTTCAAACATAGGTCAAGAGCTTAAAACGTTGTACGTTCTCCCATGAATGGTCGCACAGCATTGAGCAGTGTTAATTCTTCCGACCAACGCCTGGAACCGCAGGTGTCGTGGTGCGCGGACGCCGTAATCGTCCAACTATTTTCATATTTCGTCCGTTTTCTTTATAACGCGGGAGAAATAATTACGCGAGATACACAACACTGGAAACAATTGAATCGGGTGTTTCAAAACGCAATTATTACTTTTCTTTCAAACTTCTGGCCCTCAATTCAGTAATTAGAAAGTTCGTTAGTTATTCTGATATAGTTAGTTATTGATAG
Source organism: Dermacentor variabilis (assembly GCF_050947875.1). Classification (NCBI taxonomy): domain Eukaryota; kingdom Metazoa; phylum Arthropoda; class Arachnida; order Ixodida; family Ixodidae; genus Dermacentor; species Dermacentor variabilis. The sequence goes on from NC_134568.1 coordinate 133,441,729, forward strand.
TTAAATTGTGAAAAAATACTCCTGGTGCGGTAGGTCACTGCTGACAGAACACCATTGGTTGCGTACTCGTATCTTCTATATCTTATTTTATTGCGAAAGCAATTATATGGACACTCTAGGCGCATTTCTGCCGTCGGCGTCACCGTGAGCTTCCGTATAAAGTCCAAGGGCGGTAAAATCGCCGCCACGCGCCGTATACTGTATGTGCGAGTGAAAGCGTTCGAGGATGAGTCGGTGATCAGGACTCAATCTCGCGCAAACAACGTGGGGAGGAAACGCGCCGTCTTGCGTCGCGCGGAAGGTTCTGGGGGGGGGGGGAGTAGGGAGGGGGGTTCTACTTTGGGCGGCCGAGGCGGCCGCGTGCGTTAGCCCGAGTGCCTAACGGAAAATCCTGGCCGCAATCCCTGACCCTGGCCCTGGCCGCCGGGGCTCAGAGCTGCGCGCCTATTGGACCTCAGCGCAGGCCACTTCCGCTAGCATGGGGGCACCCAGGGCCGCGGCCTCCGACGTTGCCTCCGAGATTTAAGTTTGTTTACGCTCAGACGCTGGGCTGCCGCCACGGTGAACGAGATACAGTAGTGGGCACTGACGCCCATGTCGTGATAGGATCACGTATCACTTCCATTGCGGTGTAATCTGAGGCACGTGAAGCAACGTGAAATGCTTCAAGAAACGCCTGTGCAACATTGCACAAGGGTTGTGTGTAGGCCCTTGACAACGCCACGCCTCGTTGCCGAAAGCCGCGTCGCTCCGTTTTCAACGACGCTGAAAAAGCATTCATGCGGAACGTGGACACGCGCCACATCGAAAAGCAAGATGACGGCGGCGGAATGATCATGGAGCCATGTGTGAGGCCACAGTAATTACGACGACGCGGTAAGTTTTTGTTGCAGTTCAGAGGGAATATTTCCGAGAACGCTAGTACGATCAGGTAAGGCGCATACATTACGCGAATCGCGCACTTGTCCTAAATAATTCGACGCCACACAGAGTGACTGAGTGAATGACACACGGAATGAGAATGGTGCATATATTTGCAGATGTACGTCCGTAAGCTATCGAAGCATGCTTCAAACCCTAAACACTTTCCGGCTGCCGTGCGTGGGGTTTAGCTCTTACCCCCCCGCCCTTCTACGCGGGATATGATTTTCCTATACCAGCGCGTGAAGGACAGGCGCGTGGCCAACACGTAATTGCCTTGCCTTTTATTGGAATAAAGCGTAGATCAATGGGGAAACTCTTCTAAAACACCGAGCTTGCTACGATCCTTCAGTCAGAAAAAAAAAAAAACGGAATTTTTGATGGCTTTGGCGCACGACACTTGTGTAATGCAGCGAAGCATTCAGTGTATTGCAGTGAAGCGAGGGAAAATTCTCGCGCATACGTAGCGGACGCAACGTGTTATAAAAGCTAAACCTCACTGGGCCACGCTTCTAGCCTTTATTATTATCTCAAGTGCTCACATGAGGCCTCCGCGCTGAAGCACACAGTGTGTTGCAGTGAAACGAAGAGAGAATTTGTTATAAAAACTAGAAACCCCACTGGGCCACGGTTGTAGTTGTTATTATTATCTCAGGTGCGCAACCTGAGGCCTTCGTCGGCCGGTATTGTTTTCCTTTTCCCTTGCTAAACAATGTCATCGCAGTACATCTAAGTATTGTGGAGAAGCTTCTTAAAGCACATTCACCATCATGAAATGCGTTTCTTTTTGTACGTCTTTTTATAGTCTAAATCGTGAAGTAGGCTTGATAGCACAATAACAACACGCCAGTCTACTGTTGCTCATTAGGACAACGCTCTGCAGCGCTATACATTCGGATGAAATCATTCTCATATACCGCACTTCTCCACGCACATATAATGAACTCAAGCTTACTTCAGGATGCCTTGAGAATTATGAACAAATGGAGAAGTACTTCCCGCTCATTACACTGTTTCTTCTAGGCTAGTTCAGTGATGTCCGAGTTATAAGACGAAGCGTAGAACCAATATGCTACGATCAAGTGGATAAGCTCTCCCCTTGCTTTATTTTGTCAGGTGTTTTATCTGAAGTCACTGGTTAGCGTACCAAATGCGGATCAAGTATCTCTGCTTGTGCTCGTAACCGCACGGCATTATAGAATCATCTACACTCATTCAGATTATAGGCCTTGTTTGAATAAGCATTGGTTTCGAAAAATTGTGCCTAAACAATGCAAATAAAACCAAGACATGCTCGTATATTTAGAAGATCAGGGACGAATTCTGAAGACTACGCGCCTGTTTCTGCTCCCATTTCATGGACGCTTCTTTACGTCATTTGGGATCAGGTAGCTATTATTCTTGTTTTTTTAGGAGGGAGGGAGGAGGTTATACGCATTTCATTATGGTAAAAGTGCTTTAAGAAGCTTCTCTATAATACTTGTATGTATTGCGGTAAACTTGTATAGCAAGCGAACAGAAATAATGCTGGCAGAAGAAGGCTTCAGGTGCGCGCCTGAAATAATAACTACAACCGCGGCCCAGTGGTGTTTCGAGTTTTTATAACGAATTCTCTCTTCGCTTCACTGCAACACACTGTGTGCATCAGCGCAGAGGCCTCAGGTGAGCACCTGAGATAATAATAAGGCTAGAAGCGCGGCCCAGTGAGGTTTAAAGTTTTATAATAACGCGTTGCTTACACTACGTATGCGCAACAATTATCACTCGCTTCACTGCAATACATTGAATGCTTTGCTGCATTACACAAGTGCCGTGCATTAAAACCATCAAAAGTTACCGTTTTCTTTTTTCATAACTGAAGTATCGTAGCGAGCTCTGTGTTTTAGTAGGGTTTCCCCATTGATCTACGCTTTATTCCAATAAAAGGTGAGGTAGTTACGTGTTGGCCACGCGCTTATCCTTCACGCATAGCGGGTATAAGTAAATCGCATCCCGCGAAGAATGGGGTGTCATAGCTAAGCCAAGCCCGTGACATTCACATAGGGCCAATGGGGCCGGCTTTTGCATGCGACGCTAGCGCCACCTGGATTCTAACGGTAGTTGCACTGATAGCAGAAAAATGTTTACTTAAATTTACATTTAGAAAGGACAGGCGACGTTTGAATAATTTCTAATTGCTTAGAAAGTTAAATGTGTATCGAAAGCGCAATGACGCTGGTGAGTAGTAAGGCATAGCAGGCAACCGACACCGGCGTCGTCCGCTTCGCCTATCGCTGTAGCGCTGCCCGCTTGCTTTGGCCAGGTTTATTTTAATTTTACCTCGTTCACATATATATATATATATATATATATATATATATATTTATTTATTTCGAACTCAGAATGAGTTTGTACATTGACCTTTGAAGGCTGGCGATGCTGCATTGGCTGAGCGAAATCACAACGCTCATCACACCAACTTGCTGCAAACAAGCACCTTTATTGTAACAGCATCGACGTTTACATGAAATAAAAGGCACGTGAATAGCGTTTCAGAAGATATACTGCAGCGTAACATGCATAATTGTTTATGTGCAAGAAGATGCTACGTACAGTACCGCCACACATTTCTGGTGAACGCAGGCTGTCCGCCGCTAAATGAAGAAACACATCCGACCGCATAGAGCCGTCGCAGGTTGGTATGTTGCTAAAGTTCCTCTACTTTTGAAGCTGCAGATGTCACGCCACTTCGTTCACAATATTGATAAACTGCAGCTTCATTTGAGCATAAACACGTAGCTCTCATAAGGGCGAAGTGTGTCGCGGGTGTTCTTCTTATGGTCAGGAATGCCTACTCTCTCTCTTGCAGTTATCGATTCGAGAAGTGACGAAATAAAACTTCTCAGTGTTTAGGCTGAATTTCCTTCAAAAAGTTTATATTTTAAAATAGAAAGGTTTTTGTATAGGTATTGTTTTGAAGTGTTGCAAATAAAGTTTACACAATAAAGGCTTAGCTGGCGCTTCGATTACCGCTGCCGGCGGTGCGCTGTCGTCGTTTCGATGGTGGCACCACCCCAAGGCTTGGACGCGAAACACGCCCAGGCTTGGCTAAGCCGCACAACATGAGGGAAGCGGGGAACGGGGCTGCAAATGAAGCTGCAGGCGAGAAAATTAGAGAAGACCGCCATCGCAGCACTGAAGTGAGCCCGTCCCTGCTGGACCACACCTATAGCTCCCCGTCATCCGTCGTTGTACCAGATCACCAGATTGCCCGGTTGAAACACGAGAGGAAGGCTCTACTACCGGAGCCCCCCCCCCCCCATTCCTAGCATCCTTCCTCCCATTCCCACTCGCCTTCCCAGAACAGCCCAGGTTCTCATCCACAAAGCAACAAGAGCTAAGGCATCTATTACACCGCATGTTCTGAGCAAATGGAGAGGCACACAAGTGGAACGCCCCAACTGCCCTGCAATCAACGTTGATCTCAAACATCTGATCTGGTCCTGTCCTGCTACAGCCACCCTCAGTGACAAGCACACCCGACCTCTAAAGGTGGGATCGTACGAAGACTGGGTCGCACCGCAAGCAGATGCCACCAGAAGAATTAACGCTTTGCTGTCCTTTGCGAAGGAGGCAGGCATCCTTCCTTTCACCTGATCCCTTACCCCTATCTTAGGCCACGGGCCATCCCTTCTAATAAAAGTTTCAATCAATCAATCAATTAAGCCGCATGCGTGGTAGCAGGAAAGTGCATATGGCTTGAAGCATGTTTTGAAGGCTTATGGATGCACATCTACAAATATATGCGCGCTTCTCATTCCACGTGTCATGCACTCAGTCACTCTGTGTGGCGTCGAATTATTCAGGACAAGTGCGCGATCAGCGTAGCGTATGCGACGTTAAGTCTTACCTGATCGTACTAGTGTTCTCGAAAATATGCACTCTGAACTTCAACAAAAGCTTACCGTGTCGTCGTTATTGCTGTGGCCTCAACAAATGATGATGATGATGATGATGATGATGAAGCCTCAGTTAATGGCACAAACCCACTACGGGGGATAGGCCATGAATGGGGTGGTAATATGACTGAAACATAATACAAATTAGTTAATAATTAAGTGATAGAAAAAGGAAAACAAATTAATAATCTAAAATGCGAAATAAACTATTAATAAATCAGATCGAGTAACGTTTAATACGATAGTCAGCCTTGCATTGATAGGAGTAGTAACAAGAATTTATTACTGAAATACATAAAGTAAAGCATATATTAAAGGACCCCTGAAACGGTGCGGACAAATTTTGTAGACGCGTAGGGTACAGCTTAAGTAGAACATTCGCACCACAATTTAAGTCAAGCGTTACGTATTAATGGAGCTACCCCAAGCGAGAGCTATCGAAGCAGCGTGCGTTGCGAGCATTCTGTCGTAGCGCTGAACGTGTCTGGTATTCCGGTAACCACAGGCAAGCTGGTCATTTCGGCAAATGACTGGAGGCATAAACTCAAGCTGATGAAGGAACTTTAGCGTAAACGTACGTGAGCGGCCTGATCGGTCTGCACGGTCCAGACACTTGTTGGCGCAGCGCTTAAAGGGAAGCTGAAGAGTCTGTCGAATTCAATAAGACGCTCATATACGGATGCGGGAACCTTATAAACCATGTAGGTAAAATTTGGGTTTTTTTTTCAATTAGGAGCGACGTAATCGTCGGTTAAAATTGCGCTGTAGCTCCGCCCCCCGTCGAATGCCGCGCGCTGCTGTTGACGCTGACGATGCGAGCGGAGACCGGAAACCGCGGTGTTGTGACGTCAACACTAGTATTCCTTTCCTTCGCAGCCTCCGCGACCGTGCTTGTTTCTGCGTGCGTGCCATCGTAATCTGCTTCGATCGACCGCGCATTCCTTTGTTGGTGCGTCTGCGTGTATGTAGAGTGGTAGTCAACGTGCGCAGCATCAACTGAAGTGGTGAGCCGATCATGCCGGCTTTCTGTGCAGCCTACGGTTGCACGAACACCAGCGGCCGCGACGATGTTGTCTTCCATTACTTCATTACGCGAAAAGATCGGAGCAACGGAAACAAAGGTGGCACGAGTGCGGACTGACTGATGATAACTGGTGTTGGAAGGCCTTATGAATACACGAACTCGCCCAAACCTGGATTTTGATTTACTGCGAGCTCCTTCGTGTTAGCACGCTGAACGGAAGGTGCATGTTTATCTCCCGCCCTTGACGCAGGTATCATCGCAAAGCGCCGCGAATTTTCTATTTGCACGTGTGTTGTAAAACAGCCTGCATGCAGCTACCATAACGCAGTGCAAATGTAGAGTTTGCATGTGCTGGAAAGCCGGCGCACGCCAGGACGCTACGCTCCCCCCTTCTCTCGCGCACAGCGAGAAACCGACCGTCTCACGTAGCCGACGGAATTCACCGCCTTTACGACTTCGGTTACGAGTAGTGTGCGGATGGCGCACAGATGAAGGTCACTGCACGTACTGCATGAACCGGGAAGCTTTTCACGCGTTTAAACCGTCTTTGTAGATTGCCGACAGCTTTGGACAGCGCACAAATGCCGACGATCGCATCCCCGCTTACGTTCCACGAGGAGGCATGCAGGAACACAACACTACAGTTGTTTGACCGGAAACGAGCTCACTAGATCGGCGAAAGATCGGCGAGATCACTAGATCGCTTTGCAAAAAACATACTCACCAAAGAGCATTTCCAACACGAGGAGATCCCAAGACCTCGCTTTCGTTCGCGTCGAAAGCCTGCTCGCACAAGCATCGTTTGCTTCTTCGAGAGGCCGGCTCTTCGCAATCGGCTCGTACATGCAGGGAGTAACGCCGAACTCCTCAGAAAAACGCAGTCTCTCTAAATTTTCCATTACCGTCTCAGAAAAACAGCACCAAACCACCTGGCACCGCGCTTCATGTGTAGCGGCAGCGGTCGGTTCGGACGAACGCTAGTGTTGACGTCACGAGGCGCCCGACCAATCACAGGCGGAAACGAGACACGCGAGCTGGGCGTGTCCGCTGCTGCACTTTTCGTCGAAATAAAATATATTTGCGCTTTCTTTCGCTCAATTTCGATACGATATTCGAATTCGGAGGGTTGAAAACCATTATGTACAGATGTTCACTCATTTTTTCTGGAAAACCTTTCAGCTTCCCTTAAACCAGCCAAACAAAGCGCTAATATTGCTCTTACCAAGTGTAAAACGTTGAACTAGTAGCTTAGCGCAAATAAAACCACGGACACAAGGAACACCCTTCCTTGTGTCCGTGGTTTTATTTGCGCTAAGCTACTACTTCAAATATGGACGACCAACTAGCCCAACAGTCAACTCTTCTACAAGTGTAAAACATTTTAAACATTTATGAAAACAACGTGTTGATGATTACACTCCTGCGAAAAATACACACCACCAGCAAAGAAGAATACACTTCGTTGCTGCTACTGTGTATGGTTGAGCTCTGTGCCACCAGATGGCTGCACCGCGCAGACCATTCACTTTGCCCTTCTGCTCATCTCATGGCTCATCCCTTTACGGCACATTCAAGCGGCCATACCCTGTCCCCTTGCGCTTCCGTTTGCCCTAATACCGGACTTGTGAAACGCTATTGCGTTAGTAATCTTCCGGTGTAAAGTGACGGCCACAAACGCGCAAATCCTGGCGCCGATCGGATAGCGGCAGTCCGATGCGCAGCAGCCAGTTCGCTCGTACGCTGCCTTGCAGAGGGACACGATGTCGCAGCTTGACATATTGCCAGTCGCTACGTTTGCAGTCCACAAGGCAACAAAGTCGACTCATAGTGCTCGCGAAAAAACTGAGTCCGACTCTGACCGCGGAGCTCTTGTCAAAATGGAGCACGTTGTAACACAGGCAGACGACACTTGCTGTGTGCCGGAAGTGCTTAAGTGTACTGAAAAATTGTTCTTGTGCATTCTCTTTATGTTACTTTCTTTTTATAAAAACAAATTAACTAACATTGCAACTATTACGAAGATCATTTGTTTACCATAAAGTTGGAAAAATTATTTATCACGTGCCCTGGTCAGCCAAACGGATAGCTCGCCCCACTGACGTCATTTGGGTGATTTCGGTCATATGGGTAGGGGCGGCTTAAAATTCAGCCGAGCACTGTGCTGCGATCGGCAGCGATGTGCATTTTTAAAACCTTATAATAAATTACACGCTTTACGCGGAGCACTTAGATGTGTGAATTAATTATCAGAAGGACCTACTCTAACGACTCAGTACGTTTGTAGAAAATTGTCAAAAGCGTTCCAGGGTCCCTTTAAGCATGAGAAGGTTAAATTTTGAATTATAGTATTAATAACAATTTAACTGTGAATTTGGTTTTTCCCTTTTCAAATTTTCTAAAACGACGAAGAAGTAAATCAAATATAGAAGCTACGAAATGTTAATAAGGTAGTCTTCTTGTGTCACATTGTAAATTAAAAATGGCTAGGCAAGCGTTCCTGTGGCTGTATCCTAATACCGTCGCTCCAAGGGAGAGTATAACAGCACTGCTTAAAGGCAGTCCTAGATTTCGGAGCGGAATTTCTAGACATCGTTTTCGGTGAGTTGGAAGAACATTGCCGGACCTTAAGCCGCCAACAGTGGTATGACATCTGTAACGCAGTCGATGGGCAGCTCCACAATGGCAGCACGTGGCGTCTCCTTCGTCACCTCTTGGGGGAAACGCAGAGCAAGTCTGCTCAGTGAGCGAACCTGCAACGCCTTTTGCACAAGGAACAGGCTACCACGAGTGATCACCAGCTCGTGACACGCCTGCTAGCCAAGTACTTCCCTCAACGGCCCGATGTTCAACACGGAGATTACACTGGAGAGACAAATTTGACACTCGATGAAGAATTTCACGAGTCAGAAATCCGCGCAGCTCTCCACGACCTTAATGGCAAATCAGCACCTGGTCCCGACAAGGTTACGAACAAGACTCTACGAAACCTCGATGATGCCTCGATAACCGCTAGCTCTTACGGCATACATCAACAAATGCTGGCGAGCAGGTCGCATCCCAGAGGCGTGGAAACGCTCTAAGGCAGTCCTGATACCGAAGCCAGGCAAGCCGTCCAGCCTCGATCACTTGCGGCCCATATCCCTCACATCCTGCGTTGGCAAGGTGATGGAGCACGCGTTCCTCTCCCGCACCAACCACCACCTCGAGGACACTGGAGCCTACGCTCCCACTATGGTGGGCTTCCGGTCACACCTCTCCACTCAAGACGTCATGCTACAGCTCTACCACCAGATTATCAATGACCCAACTAGTGGCAACCGGGCCATCCTCGGCCTAGATCTGGAAAAGGCATTTGGCAATGTAGCACATGCAGCAATCCTGAGCCGCATAAACAAGCTCAACTTGAGTGAGCGAAGCTACAACTACGTCAGGGATTTCCTGTCGCGCCTCGCGGTCGGCAGCATGACATCTGACGAACATGCACTAAGAAGCACCGGCACTCCTCAAGGGTCGGTCATATCCCCGCTCCTTTTTCAACCTCGCGATGCTGGGTCTCCCGGCATACCTCGACGAGATCGATAGACTCCATCACGCCTGGTATATAGATGACATCACCCTGTGGGTCAACAAAGGCAGCGACGGTCAGATAGAATGCACCTTACAAGCAGCGGTCTCTGCAGTCGAAACCTACCTCCAAGACACAGGTCTCCGACTATCTCCACTCAAATAGGAGCTGCTCGTTTACCGCCCCAAGCCTACAGCCGAATCGCGCCAATGGGACGACATAATCGTCTATACGCAAGACGGCTCCTGCATTCCCCGAGTCCCGAAGATACGCATCCTAGTCATGCATATAACAGCCAACGGATCAAACATAGAAGCTATTCACAAAATCGAAGGCAAAGTTACAGCGGCTACCCGCCTGATCAAACGCATTACAAACAAGCACACGGGCATGAAGGAGGACAGTGTCATGCGCCTCATACACTCTTTCGCAATCAGTCACATCACTTGTGTGGCTGGCTTCCACAACTGGAATGTCACCGAAAGGGAGAACATCAGCACCCTTATACGCAAGACTTGCAAGATCGCCCTTGGACTTCCGGAGTCCACAAGCACTGCTCGTCTGCTACAGCTGGGGGCATACAACACGCTTGAGGAAATCGTGGATGCGCAAAGGGCCTCTCAACTCGAACGCATGTCTCTGACAGCCACGGGCCGGTACATCCTGCAGAAACTGAGCTTCAATTATCACGTCCAACACGGTCAGAAACAGGTCATTCCACCCGACCTCAGCGACACGCTGATTGTCGCCCCTATCTTTCGAAACATGCACCCCGAATTTAATCGGGGCCGACGCCAGGCCCGTGCCAAGGCACTGCTGCACTCCTTGGGTGGGAAGAGGACTACGCGCTTTGTAGACGCCGCAGAATACACACGAGAACACCGGTTCACGGCTGTAATCGTAGACGTTATCTCCAGGCTTACGCACGTGTGTAGTGTCGCAACGGAATTCCCCGAAACAGCGGAAGAGGTAGCGATTGCGCTTGCGCTTACCGACCCCCTCTGCGAGGTAGTTTTTAGCGACTCACAATGCGCAGTTCGCAACTACGCGCGGCGCGGGGGCGTATTTCCTCCGAAGCTCTCCAGATTCTAAGGAAAGCTGTTCGACAGCGCTTCGATAGCACCGCGATCATGTGGTTTCCAGCACACGTCGCCGCCCCCTCCCCCCCCCCCCCCCCGATGAGGGCCCCCCTAACTTGAACGAGGTAGCACACCGCTCTGCGCAAGAACTGACACGCCGCGCGGAATCGGAGACCGCCTCTTCAGGTTCGGAACTCCTGGTTCAAAACGCGCGAGAACGCTTGGTCAGGTACAATGACATCACCAAGCACTACCAGCTAGGCAGGCGGTTGCTGCCCCCACCTCACCCCACGCTGAAACGTCGCCTGGCAGTCGTCTGGCGACAATTGCAAACACAAACCTTCCCCAGTTCGGTGCGATTGCAGCACATTTTCCCCGCGCAATACCCGACTGCTCTTTGAAAATTATGTCAGGAAACTAGAGCGACGCTGTCACATATGTTGTGGGAGTGTCGTGTTACATCAGCTACAATGACAGTAGCTCCGGAGGCTCTTGCGTCGAAGTGGGCCGCCGCTCTGCGCAGCTCAAACCTCAAGACACAAGAGTGGGCTGTCCAGCAAGCCCGAGAGGCGGCGACGAGGCAAGGCCTCGAAGTCCCCTCATGGGAGACCTGAGCCCGGGTCGTCAAATTTGTCGGATTCAAAATAAAGTTGTTTCCATCCATCCATCTATGAGTAGAAAACCGCCGACAGGATCATAAAAAAATGATAGATGGATTCCCACTCATTGCAGAGGTAGTACAAAGGGGATACCGCCTGACCACATCTGTGCAAGTAAAAATAAAGTGTTGCAATACGGCAACGCAGCCTTTTAAATGATACTTCGAATTGCCGGTTAGGACACCATTGTCGGTTGCAAGAATAATTTAGATGCATGAAATCTGTAGATTTTTCTTATGACACGCCTTTTTTGTCTTCGGTCAAAGAAAACTGCCTATATCTGGCTGCAGTGATGTGCGCAGTGGCCGGCACCACAGATGTTACCGGACCTGTTAAAGAAGCTCGTGCTAAGGAATGCCGCCGCCGTCTTTTTCCTTTTCGATGTGGCGCGTGTCCACATTCCGCATGAATGCTTTTTCAGCGTCGTTGAAAACGTAGCGACGCGGCTTTCCGCAGCGAGGCGTGGTGTTGTCAAAGGCCACAACCCTTGCGCAACATTGCACAGGCGTTTCTGGAAGCATTTCAGGTTGCTCCACGTGCCTCGGATAGACCACAACGCAAGTGATGCGTGCTCCTATCACCAAATGGGTGTCAGTGCCCACTACTGCATCGCGTTCAACGCGGCGACAGCCCAGTGTCGCAGCGTAAAGAAACTGAAATATCGAAGGCAACGTCGAAGGCCGCGACCCTGGGTGCTGCCATGCTAGCGGAAGTGGCCTGTGGCGAGATCCAATAGGCGCGCAGCTCTGACACCTCCATCCGTCCGGCGGCCAGGGGATATGTTTTCCTTATACGCGCCCGGGTCGCTGTTATCTTGAAAGCGATCTGCGACGGCGAGAAATTCCGCCATGCGCAGTGTTTTCGCGGCTTAGTTGAGACGCAGCACGAAGGTTAATTCGCTGTTAGGGTTGGCGTCTGACACCACGTGGCGACAGGTCATTCACCCTACCCTCTGAGCCGGAGCCCACGGGCGACCTCATCCCCATCCCCTCCTCTCATGGTCGTGGCATCGTGTGTGCTTACCTCATCCCCTTCACCTTCTCTTGGCCGGACCCCACGGCGCCGGAGAGGTCATTCATCCTACCCCCTGAGCCGGAGCCCACGGGCGACCTCTCTCCGTGCCTGTCACGTGTCATTCGACGGAAGCAAGATCCCGCCCACACTTGTAGAGAGCCTATTTAAGGGGCTCCGAAATGTACTTTGATATACTTCATACTTGATACTTCATACTTCATGCTTTTCTTATTTTCTTTCAACTACTTTTGAATAAACCGTGCAAGTTTCGCACTAGCAAATCGTCTCGCCCCTGCTTGGTCGCCATGATCTACCGGATGCCTGCAGCCCGCCGACAACGCCACGCTACCCAATAAGTAATGTCGGTCGAGCTTCGATAGGCAGGCGCCGCCACTTCTCGGCAGCAGTACGGTACGCTACCCTGGAGCACGCAACATCGCTCGCTGCTGCTGCTGCGCTTCCTCACTCCAGCGTTTTTACGGCGAATTTGCGCGGTCATCGAGTGAGAAATATGATTATCGTTGCTTGTTCGCGCGTGACACCATGCTTGTTAATTTAGTTAGTATGTCCACGTTTACAAGTTTATTCGGACGATAAAACTGCTGTTCTTACATCGTATAGCTGTCCGCTAATTTGCTATCGCAATCGATGCTTCCTTCGCCTTTCGGGCGAAACTGCGACGTTTTTAAGAGCTCGGCTAACGTTAGCTGGGACACCCTGTAAATACGCACTCGCCAGAAGAGAGAATGTATGCGCGCATACCCGTTGAACCCATTGCTTTCACAATTGATTAATTGTCAGAGTAGGGTACCGCATCATTCGTGCTTCTCCCAGCCCAGGAGAACAATGCAAACGAAGATGGGGCTCCAGGCAGGTGCATCACCCCATTTCGTTCAATCGGACATTTGTTGAGGCGAAGGTGTTGACCTTCAGAGAATTCATGCAAACGACTGCACATCATACCGAGAGGAAAAAAGGTGGCTGTGGGATGGCTGGCGCGAACTCTCGGCCGCTTATAGCTGATGCGCACTTAACACCCGCTAAGCTCTGTGCGTATGTGACGAAATTTCATTCAGATCCCTGTGCTATATTGGTTAGCAGGCGCAATGTGTCTGACTTAATATCTACAATGAAGGCTGGCGACATTGCATGGTTCCACTAGGCTGGGAGATTAGTCGTTTAGTTCCACTTCTGAAGCCTGGCAAGTCGCTTTTGGACCATTCGTCATACCACTCATTCTCATTACCCTGCTGTATGGGTAAGGTAATGGAAAGGATGATCCTTGCACTGCTGGAATGGTATCTTGAACACCACAATGTCTACATCTAGAGGCCATGGCAGGTTCCGGCATGGCCGTTCGTCTGTTGGTAATGTCATGGACCTGGTAACGTACATAGAGCACCAAAAAGCCTTTAGGTTTCCCTGCGCTTCTTAATTCCTCCACGTCAAAGAGGCGTACGACAACGTCACACATGAAGCAATTCTGGATGCTCTGTAAGCCATAGGAGTGGGTAGTCGGAGGTTTCGCTGACTGTACAGTTGTCTCTCTCTGAGATATTTCTTTGTTGGTGGCAAGGATGGCCCTATGTATATTACAGCGCATTACGCCGGCAGTGGCGTGCCCCGAAGGCGGTGTACTCAGCTCTACGCTGTTCAATCTAGCACGTACTGGTTGGTCCCCTTGATCGCCTTTAACAGACAGTTTCATTATCTTTGTATGCGGATATCTGTATTAGGGCGTCTGGTATAACAGGTCTGCAAGTGCACGCAAGGTTCCGGAAAGCTGCAACTTAGACGACAAACTACCTACGCAACCAAGGCCTCAAAGTATCAACTAAGAAATGGGCACTTGCGGCATTCATGCGTAAGCCCATGACATATTACCATATATCCCTCAATGGGTAAACGATACAGTATGGAAGGACATACAAATTTGTAAGTCTCATTATTGATACAGATCTCTCGTGGAGCCCTCATATGTCGTAGACGAAGAAGCGGCTGTCACGTATCGGTCATCTTTTCAAGTACCTTGCCAGGAAGAGATGGGGAATGTCTGTGAGAGCGATGCTGCAGTTTTATATGGCACCTTTTCTTTGCTTTCTGCGATGCAGCTTGCTCGTCCTAGCCAACGCAACCAAAAGAAGCCTACTTGTGATCCAAGGTATTCAGGCTTAGGCTCCTCATATTTATCTAATCCTTCCTCGAAGCGCATCAATGGCGGGAACTATTCGATTGCTCTATATTACCGCATCACGATGTATACCACAGTTTAAATGCTATGGGCACACATACAACATCGTGCCCGCATGCTTCGTCACTGTCTATCTTCTCTACCTACGAAGAGACCACGTGCCTCTTTCTGCAAAACGGTATCAGCTCAGTGTGAGTCATTATCATTATCATTATCGCGCAATCATGATTACTGGTGCATTCCTCGATTCAGAACCAATTACGGTGAACAAATGCTACGCTCTCAACTCCCCAAATTATTCAACAGCCACACTGAAGCCGACAATATGCATGCGGGTAACAAACCTAATGACATAAAATAAGTGTATAAATTTTGTTAGCTGAATGATACAATTCTATCGTAAATATAACCATAAATGGTAAATATTTTATTGTTTCTCTTACACGTTGTCATGGTAATTTTTGCTATGGTATGGTAGTTGGTTTGGTAGTTGTGTAATATGATATGCATATTACTATAGCATTGGTATCGGTATTGTATAGAGATTGTACTGGTACACTCATAGCACGGTAACGTTTAAGTTTACCTTTATTTGGAAGTAACCTATAACATAAAGGGTACGAGGTTACTAAACCAGCTTGATATTAGTGTTTTTGTTAATTTCAGTCGCGGCTTGCTGGAGGTCCATCTGGGACCTCCAGCAAGCCGCTTTGTGTAAACATTTTAATGGTTCAACCGGTATACGGTGGCAAGTAAGCTCAATGTTTAGGCAAAGGCGCTCAATACTGTATGCCTATACTAGAGGTTAAAGTGTTGTAACCTCTTGTTTAGGTGCACGCCTACTTACCTTTAATAGAAGTTAAATTTGTAAAGGTTGATGTTGAACTTATAGGTTAAAGGTGCACAAATCTGTGAGAATAGGCCCCTTTAATAAACGTTACCGTGCTAAGAATGTATTGGTGTAGTATTGGTATAGTATACTTATAGCACTGTATAGTATTGGCATTGATATTGTATTGTTATCGTATTTGTATTGGTAGTACCGATATGATCGCCCACTGCCGCCTTATTTATAAATTATCTGCCCTCCGAATAGTTTCCCTCAGTTTATCACGGCTTAGGAATTTCCTTTCGCTTCGCAAGCAGGTCCCGACGGTTAATAATTATTCATCTCACTCTTCCTTCGTCTCTCCTGGCGTTCCACAGGGCAGTGTTCTACACTCTTAGCACGGTACCTTTTATGGTAACCTGTAATCACAAGTAACTTATAAAATAAACGTTACATGCAAAATATGTTGATGTTTTAATTAAATGTTGTTACGTATAGCTATATCTATAGGTTACAAGAGTCAAAATTGACGGATTTAGAGGTTAATTCAGCGCAAGGCGCCTTGTAACCTTTAGATTTTAACCTCTAAAGAACACTGCAGCGCATCAGTGAGGAGACCTACATCATGGATTGGACGTTTGCTGATAAATGTATTCTAATGTGTTCGTGTTCTGCATTTATGATCTGGTTATTACAAACGTAGGACTTCGGCAGTTCGGGCTGCATTCGGTCTTAATTTCTGTCAGCCAAGCAGTTACATTTTTCACGATATAAAAACAAAAAAGAAATCTTGCACGATCGCACTTGCGCGTTCATCCGCGCGCTGTTCTTTGACGACCCTCCATACTTGGCGCACCAGCGTTATTTGAAATATCAGCAACGAAGACTGTGTCATCGAATGATGTGGCGTGCACTGCCTGCCGAAACCCAGCGGTCGAACGTCGCGGAAGCTCCCTGCTCTCGCACGCATTCTAGCCACCATGAGACAGGCATGTAACATCGGTATTTCAACACGAGAAACAAAAGTGGGCGAGTTTCTTTAGAACAATGAATATTTTTTAACAAATTTCATGTACGAGGCGAGAAAGAACCGTTGAAGAAAAGCACACGAACGCGATGGGTCTTTCAGTAAAAGGTTGTTGAAAACATTGGATGGTTCTATCACATATCAATATAATTCAACTTGTCTACTAAAATGTCCCTGTGCAGAACCTTTCAGTTGTCTGCATACATTTTCTGCCTTTGACCGGGTTCGTTTCATTCCCTGCACTGCCTTGAAGCTGTCAACCAAAAATTTCCCATGCTTCAACCATAAGCGCTCAAGATGAGGTTAATAGTTAGTGTGCAAGAAGCGTGTGCCTAAGAAAACCATGCCCACACGTGGTACCAGCTAGGCAGAGTGCGTACATAAGTATAAACGCGCGGCGAGGGAGCTGGGGATGCGGTACGCGCTAGGCGACCGGCGTAACTGCTTTGAAATAGACAACAACCTACATGTCAGTAAACCATTCTGCATTGCACTTGGGATGTTTTCTAATAAAAATTGTACCAACTGATTCCACTGCCAGCTTTCTTTGGGCATATTAAGCTGTGCCGAAGATTAGCGCTACAACGACAGCAAACTTAAGTTACAGCAGACCCGAAACGCGCCAAACGTTCAGTGAAATCAACAGGATGCCGCTACACTCACATAAAAGCGAGCGCCGTCCGCTCCGTTGTCTTTTTAGGAGGCATAGACAGATGAAAAGAGCGTTAAATGTGTGAAGCCGCCAACTGAGAAATGAAATCTTTGCCACTGTCCAAACACAAAATGCTTCTACCATCACACCGATAACATCACTGGCACCTCTGACATTTATTTCTGTAATTCATTGCTTGTTTTCGTTTTTGTTTTCATTTTTGCTTGTGCCTCTAAGTGCCTCTTTCTAACATGGCGGAAGCGAGCAGGCATCAGCCACACTGGAGTGCGGCCATCCACGGTGCTATCATCTCTCCTCCTCGGTCCAATCTAGGTGACTCGAGTTGCACGCTGGGAAGATTTTAAGCGAGAGCGGGAGGCTCGGAGCCGGTGGGAGTGGTTAGCGCGCTGTCGTCCTGTCGTTGTTGTAGTTGTCGTTCTGAGACGGCCATTATATTTGACTTGTTTGGATACTATCCGATCACCATTGTCTGCTGCCACCACTTGTAGCCTGCAGTAGTCATTACCGCTTCTACTGGGAAGTTGCTGGGAACCCTCATGCCTTTGTGCAGCAGAGACCTTTTCGGTGTGTTGTGCGGTCGCTGCAACGAGCCGGGTTGTGAGTGCAAGCGATACACTATTCTGCGCCTGTCGGAAAGTGACAACCTGGTGAGGTGTGAATATTGTGACCAAGTCCCAAACGCACACGGAAAAATATGTGATCTCGGTAAGCAGAATTTTTGCTTTTAATTATTTTTAGGTGGATAGTACGTGAATTCTTTATAGTTCGCAATTCAACATTTGACATAGTGCACGCTCTCGCTGCGCGTAAGTGTTTCTGAAAAAAGTTATTGTTGACATATTTGCTTCTTTATGCTCTTCGATTTACATCGAGCTAAATCTGATGTCATTTTGTGCAAATATTGGATTAGACCTTTCTAAAATATTGAGCTTGTCGGCGGGATGAGTTGTGTCAGGGCAACTAAATGACCTTAGCAATACGTTTCTTGTACTGACACCGTGCTTTGGGCTGACGTAGTTGACAGAAATCGTTCAGTATTGTAGAACTTGCCTCGCGCACCCTACGTTAGCCATGCTGTGGTGGTGCGTGACTGCCCGCGCCCTGGCCTGGAGGTAATCTCCGGTGTGTGCAGAGGTCGGGCAAGCCGAGGCGGCTCGTGGTTGCATTTCCGCTTTCTTTCGGTGCGCGTACTGCTGGAGGTCGCGTAATCTCAAAAGTTCGGAGACGCGTTGAAGGGAGCAACAAAACAAACGTTCGCTCCCCTCTGCGTTCTTCAAGCCAACTTGACAGCGATTGTTCGCGGTCGTCAAATGAGATATGTTCATTTATGCCTGTGCTCGCGTGACACCATGGTTATTAGTAAGCTAATGATTGCTGTTACGGCAGGTAAAACTACGTACCTTAGTTTGAGTAGTGGTCTAATGCTTTGCTATCGCTATTAGTGCTTCGCTTTTTGGGTGAAAATGCGTGTTTTTTCTATTTTCTTTTAGTCAAACGGGCCAATAATTTAACATGGGAATTGGTGGTTAGCATTGACTAACTGCGAAGAATACACAATTCTCTTTTTACCGAAACGTCACCCCTTCTCTTACATCTTGCATTCAAATTTCGCACAATGATGTATAATTATATACAGCGTTGTTCCGGAGAATACATGTTGTATAGCTTTAGCACGAATTTTGCTTATGTACGCGTTTTTTTTTTTCGCCTAGAGCTCTGCAATGCGCTCTGCATTACTTTGTAAACACTAATGATGTTCTTTCGTTGCGTCTATAATTTCAGAAACGAAAAATGCAGCCGAGGCAAAGGCGCAATGCAATGTGCCAGGCACCGTGTTCGAGGACTCAGTGTCAGATGAAATTGTGGAAGCTTGCACATCTAGTCTGTCCTCGGTGCAATATGGTTAGTATAATGTGGAATGCTAGCCAAAGCTTTTTTGATTGCATAGTGTATCAAATATTTTAAAGCGAAGCTTTCTTTGCCACTTCCCTCGACTTTTCCACTGCTGCTGCTGTCGCTGACCTGCACGCGGCGCCAGGGAGTGGTTGAGTACGTAATGTATATAATGTACGCAATGTACGAGAAATTACATTGTACGTGTACATAGTAGGGACGCAGGAGTGGCGTCTGTGAGCCCTTTCCAGCAAGAACTTATGAAAAGCCTCCAGGAGCGTTCCTATTATCCTTTAGTGAGATTTCAGTTGTATATAGTTAAGCAAACAAGCGAAAATTAGTATTATACTGATTACTTTTAGTAAAATAACATTTCATTGCTTTTTCCTGCATGCTTACTATAATGAGAGCTAAAGGTGAGCCAGTTCTAATTTTCCTTGATGTAGAATGGTTGGGCTCTTTGGGGTTGAGTTGTGCTCTGCAGTACTGCACGTTTTTTATAAATTTTACTTCATCAGTTCACATTATACTGTGCATATTTAATGTTTGATAGGCGAATGTTTATAGGCTCTAACTGTCTTTGTAGGCTCCATTGCCCAGTGGTGATATCCAGATTGCAGCTCCCCACGTCTACACATGCAGCGAGCATACGTGTGTTTATGCTGGCAGCAGGCAAGAAATAATCTGGGTCTCGAACGGCAGCCTGGAGCTAGCTGTAATTTATTGTATTTTAACCTACTACATCAAGAACCTCGATCATCCATATGTATTTGCACCATTCCTGGCGCTGATGCAGAAACTTGTGCTTCCCAGCAATGTTGTACCTAGAGGGCTCATAAATGACAGATTGAAGTGTTTCTTTGCCCTTCTGAAGAAAAAGAATGTGATTTGACTCAAAGTCTAGTTAACAATTTTCACTTTGCATCAATGTTCACTTGTTGCCAGGAGGTGGTGAATAGATGCATCATTTTGTGCATTACATTTGCATGCCTTTTTTATAACTGTTTTATTGAAAATTACTGAGGTAATACATCCATTCATGCAAGTGGCACTTACTCTTGTGTACAAGTATTTTATTTAGCTGCTCAAAATTCTTAAATTCGTGCAATGTGAATTATGGCGGCCTTGCTTTGTCACTGAGTTATTCTAACTGCTAGCCTCTAGATGATAGAATAATTGTGCAGTACTATGCATAGTAGTGTCCTAATGACCTTTTTCAATATTGATTTTAAATAGGTAGTGCATTCAAGAAGCTTGAATCCCATCCTTGAAATTGTTAGCTAGACAGTAAAATGTGTCTTGTAGTAATTTTAATTTAAAAAATTTCATGTTTGTATTGTCACAAGGATCTAAACTGAGAGCTCACTATGCTGTAAGCATCACCACTTCCAGCCTTTTGTCATTTGGCTCTACAAGCCAGCACTTTGCACATCTCCTGGTTAAGCTTTGTCTGGTGTTTGTAAGAGCAACAAGTTGTGTTTTGATGCCAGTGGTGCCCAATGCTAACACTAAGCAAACGTTGCTCAGGTATAGATGGGCTGCATGCATGCATGGCCTTGTGGTCCAGTCTCCTTTTTTAGGTTCACCTATAGCCAATGCTTTGTATATTTTTTGCATTGGCCACATTGCATTGGAAGCGTCTTTATTGACCTGCTCTAATGCTGCACAGGATGTGTAAAGCTTTTTTTATGTAGTGTCCAATGTGGATCTGAACACAAGTGTCCAGTTTTTGGGCCTGCAATCACATGTACTAATCTTTGCCTCGTTTTCTTGCTTCCTGACAGCAGTACAAGTTTTTACATGGACAGTTAACGAATTCATTGACGACAAGCATGGCTGAAACACGGTGATATGATTTTTTAAATTCCTGTGATATGATGCTAGTGATAGTATTGTCTTAAATTTTCAGATCTAGTCATGTGCCAGCAAGGCCTGCTGTATTTGTGGTGTATTCTATGTTGTATTTTCAAATAAAGATGTTGCATTCTGAAGTTAACCTTATACTGCCATGTGGAACTGTCAATTTATACTCAAATTATTTATACAAGCTAACGGTGCCTCCTCCTCAGGCGTTCAAATTGTGTTTTGAACTGTATTTTTGGGAACATTACCGTTACATATTTGCTCAAAATGTGTCGCACGGGGAGTTTCATTTTGTCAGAAATCCCAAGGGATACTAGTATACTAGTATCATAGTAGCCCTTTGTTGGCTGAAGTATAACGATTTAAGTGATTTAAATGAAAGTAAACTTTTGATACCACATTCAGTTGAGCGTTTCTTTTTTTTTCAGAGAATTTCATGTGGGCCCCGCTCTTTACATGGTCCGACGAGCAGGGTGCGGCCTAGCAACGGGGAGGCGCCACCTTGGGTTTTGTTCCAGAAAGGCCAAATCTCCGCATGGTACACCGAGCTGGCTGCCGCCAAACAGCAGAGGTGCGTCATTTCCTTCTTTTGCGGTTCTCTCTGCTTGCGCCTCTTCTTTCTTGCGCGCTTCTTTTCGCAGTCGGATTAAGCAGCCGACAACCATGCGCGGAGAAACGTGAGCCCTCGCGGAGGACGCCACTCGGCCAGTCCTTTTTGGACACGGTCTTTACACGTGGTTGCGCTTCGAAATAGTTCACCTGTCCACCTCGTGTGGTTTCCACAGGAAAGGGTGTCCCTGTGTCTCTGTCAGTCTAAGCAAAAAAAAAAGAAAAAAAAACTGCGTTTTGCTGGCAACTCAACTTACGCAAGCCGTAACATCTCTTCGACTGCGATGATATCTAGTCAAAAAATTCTCTAGCTATCAAAAAGCACAACAAGGAGGAGCGCGGGAGTACATATCTCTACTTACGAATGGCATAGTAAGTGACAGACGCATACTGTTTTTGGGTATAATTGTGTAGCTGTTTAGCAATAAATGCAGCAAATTTTTTGCTTTGCTTACGCAAAACGGCAAGTGTTCAGGCCCTTTACCCGTGCTGTTGCTGTTTTTCTCCTGCGCATGCATTTACGTTTACTGTGTGGATTGTACCAAGGGTATCATTCAGCATTTTTTCATTTTCGAATGCTAAATGATACCTTAGGAACAATCCACCGAGTAAACAAACGCATGTGCAGGAGGATAAAAACCGCAACAGCGTGAGCCACAGGTCTGAACACTTGTAGTTGGCAAAGCGAAAATTTGCCTCATTTATTGATTAGCAGCTACAGAACTGTAGTCCAAAAGAATATGAGTCTGTCACTTAGAATATACTATTCGAAAGTAAAGAAATTTCTCTAGCTCCCGCGCTCACTTTTGTTGTACTTTTTGGGGTAGTAGGCTGCATTTTGTCTTAATATTTTTAGGTCAAACAAGAGATGTTGCGGTATGCGTAAGGTCTAGGTTGCCTGCAAAACGCAATGTTTCTTTTCTTTTTTCACTTAGGTTGAGAGAGACACAGGGACACCCTTTGTCCCGAAAACCGCACGAGGTGGACACGTGAACTATTTCGAAGCGCAAGCGTATGTAAAGGCAGCGTCCGGAAAGGACTGGCCGAGGGGCTTCCTCCGCGAAGGCTCACATTTCTCCGCGCACGATTGTAGTCTGCTTAATCCGGCCCCGGAAAGAAGCGCGCAAGAAAGAAGAGGCGCACGCAGAAAGAAGCGCGAAAGAAGGAAGAGACGCGCCTCGGTTGCTAGGCGACAACTGCCTGGGCGGAGCATGCGTAGAGCAACGGGCTTTTATGAAGCATACCGCAGAAAGAAGCCCGAAAGAAAGAAGAGCCGCGTCCCCGTTGCTAGGCGACACCGGCTCTATATACGGAGCATGCGCAGCACGGTGTCCATCTGGGACCTCCTGCAAGCCGCTTTGTGTAAACATTTTAATCGTTCAACCGGTATATTGTAAATGTAGCCTTTATATTTAGGCAAAGGCACTCAAAACTGTATGCCTATACTAGAGGTTAAAGTGTTGTAACCTCTAGTTGAGGTGCACGCTTTCTTACCTTTAATAGAAGTTAAATTTGTAAAGGTTGATGTGTAACTTGTAAGTTAAAGGTGCACAAATCTGTGAGAATATACCCCTCTAATAAACGTTACCGTGCTAAGAGTGTAGGCCCGCTACTTTTCTCGATCTGCTTAAATGACCTGCCAAATAACATATCGTCACGTATTAGAATCTCTGCTGATTACTGCATGCTATACAGACCAATAAACTTTTCCGACGACCACCTGATCCTTCAAGACGATCTTAACATTACCTCTAACTGGCGTACAACTTGGCTCGTGACCCTGCACACTAACAAATGTAAAATTATTTCTTTTGGATGTAAGCATGAAGTTTCTAATTTTTCCTACCTCATACAAGGCGACAAGCTGTCTCAGACATCTTCTTATACACATCTCGGCATTTACCATACACCAGACCTCTCATGGTTTGATCAAATCACTGCTGCCTGCGTGAAAGCCTCAAGACCATTAGGGTATTTACGCTGCAACCTCCGTCCCCCCCCCCATTGTCCCTCTAATATTCAAAAATAATCCTATCGAACTTTCGTCCGCCCACAATTTGAATATGCCTCATCTGTTTGGCCCTCTTCCGATCATTATCAAATTAACATGCTTGAAGCAGTTCAGGACAGAGCCGCCCGTTATATTTCAATGAACCATGACAATTATTCCAGTGTGAGTCAGCTTCAACTCGATCATTTCCTTCAACCATTGCCCATTCGCCGTCAAATGTCTCCCCTGTGCCTGTTTCACAAGTACATCTACAGCAATAAAATATCTTCATTACACCTTGAACGCCCCCTTTACATATCACGCAGGCTACGTAATCACCTCAGCTTCACGCGCATGTTTGGTAACAAGAAAACTCTTAACACATCCGAGCTTCCACAAGCTATTCGCATGTGGAATACTCTTCCCGATGATATCGCCGTTGGTAATGACCTGAGTACGTTTTGCCACAAGCTTGAGGTACATTTGTTGCAATAGCGCTGAAACATGGTTTCGTCGTTCAAGCTTTTGCTTTGTTTATTTTGCGATGTGTTGCGCTTTCTTCTTCACTTGCAGTCAAACTCGCTTTTAGTGCTTATTTCGCAAATGTATTCTGTTAAGTTGTGATTGTTTACTTGAGTTGGAACCTTCTTTCTTTTTGTTGGTGTT
Source organism: Dermacentor variabilis (assembly GCF_050947875.1). NCBI lineage: Eukaryota > Metazoa > Arthropoda > Arachnida > Ixodida > Ixodidae > Dermacentor > Dermacentor variabilis. The sequence continues at coordinate 133,465,670 of NC_134568.1, forward strand.
CATTTTACAAGGTATTTTTCCAATTTGTTTTGTTGCGTTGCGTTTTCTTGTTTACTTGATTTGTAACCCTGTTACTTATGAGGTTGTTTGTGCTTTGATTGTAATGACTAAACCCCCATTGCACAATGACCTATGGGCCCATAAGGTATCTCTAAATAAATATTGTGACGCTCTTACGTGCATAGTGGGTTCACGCCTCAACAAACAGTATGCGGGGGCACCGAAGAGTGGTGAATGAAGAAGACGACGGGTGGCTGGCTAGCTGAATCTCAACAGGCGCTCAGCTGATCAAGGCCATCGCATCTGACGCTACCCGGCTTCAAAGTAACGCCTTTTGTGGGCGTAACAGAGTGCTGGAGGTGCGGGGTACGACACAACGTACCACGGAGTCGCAACATCTAGAACTTCGCCGGAGCCGTCTTCTTGCCGGTCTCTTGCCAACGACTTTCCCTATGGCTCAGGACGGAGGTGGACAAATGCCAGCTCTAGTTTCACCTGCTCAAAGGTCAGCGCCAGTTGGACCTTTGCAGCACTACATGGAACCACGCTCGTTCGAGGGAAAAGTGGACGAAGACGTCGACGAGTGGCTGACGCACTACGCAAGGGTGAGCCGCTACAACCGTTGGGATTCTGTCACTCAGCTTGAATATGTCGCACTCTTTCTGAGTGAGACAGCGCTGATGTGGTATGAAAACCACGAAGACTCCCTAACAACGTGGGAGCGCTTCGTTGAGGAAATTAAGAAGTGTTTTGGCGACTCCTACACCAAACAGAAACGCGCCGAGAGAACACTAGCTCAAAGAGCTCAAGCTCATGGAGAAACATGCACTATATACACAGAGGAAATCCTCAAGCTGTGCAAAATCGTAAATTCGCAGACGTCTGAGGAAGACCGAGTCGGACATCTCCTCAAAGGAATAGCAGAAGATGTAGAAAATTTCAAGCCGGGAACACGTTGATTCCGTCTCATATGTCGTGCGTCATTGCCGTACGTTTGAGATGTTGAAAACACGTCGCATTGTGCCAAAATTTGGACGCCTGGCGAATGTGACAACCGTTGCCAGCGTCGATGAGAGCTGGTCCGCCGATCTTTCGTCTACTATACGGCAGATCGTGCGTGAAGAACTGCTGCGGCACCAGGAACTTGCGCGCGACGTCATACGACAACCTGATGCTTATTACCCGCAACACATGGCGCCTGCCGCACCCTGCGCTTCCTGGCAACCGGCGGTATGTGTCACAGACGTCAACCACAGAGGAGCTCCATGGCCACATGAGGGCACATTTACGCCCGAACACCGACCTGCAGAACACCCTCGCCCCAGCAGGTTTGCACGCAGAGCCACCGTTCCTCCTGTGCAGCAGGCTCAGCCGCTTCGCTCTGTTACACGACCCCCCACGGCTGAGCGCTTCGAAGGGCAGTTCATCGATCGTCGTTTACCTGTGTGTTACAGCTGTGGTGACTTGGGTCACATTGCCAGGTACTGCAATCGCCGCCAACCACCGAGGTTCGACCGATCGACGATGTCTAGGCGGTACCGTGCTCCTCTGGGCGAAACATATTTGCACTCGCACACATATTTAGGAAGCTTGCCTCACCAGCACCCGGAGCCGCTGCGGAACCGTTCTCCAGCATCCGATCGCAGCTTGACACCACCACCCGCTCCTCGTGTAAGCCGATCGCCCTCTCCGCGGCGTCGATACCCGTCGCCACCTCCGGAAAACTAGCCAGCGCGGCCGTTAGAGCTGAGGTCGCAGGACAATCTTCCATGTCGACAGATATACCTCCAACCATCTGTATGTTTAGGAATAATGTGTCTGTATTAATTGACGGGGTTTCATCCATGGCCTTAGTGGACACGGGAGCAACCATTTCAGTGATGAGTCTTGCGTTCAAAAGCCTCCTAGGACGAAAAGTGATGTTTCGCTGGGACCGTGCCGATACGTTTCGCGGAGTGAGTGGGGAGTTGTTGTATCCTGTGGGCGTGTGTAATGTAGACGTTACCTTGGGTGGTCAAATATTTAACGCGGAGTTCGCTGTCCTACCTCATTCTACGCATGACGTAATCCTGGGCCTTGATTTTTTGAAACTGTGTGGTGCCACCGTCGACTGCAAAACGGGTGAAGTCAGCGTAGGTACGAGCTTTTCTGCTGCGTTTATGGACGGCCCACCGTATCGTGAAAGTGTGCTTTGTGTATCCCGGGATACAGTTGTGCCTCCGTTATCCGCAACGTGTGTTTCAGTTGCCTGTTTCCCTATCACCGATGGAATGTTTGACGCTATCGTGGAGCCCGTTCATCTGAGTTGCATCAAGAGGAATGTACTGATACCGTATTGTACGCTGTCAGTTGTTCAGGGACGCACTAACTTATGGCCGTAAACTGTTCGAGTGAACCTGCAATACTACCACAGGGTCTGAAACTTGCCGCCTACCATGAAGATCAAGTGCTATCGCTCGCCATTCTTACAGAGGCCCTTGATTCTGCGGATGAGCGCCATTTCGTTAATGCCTGCCCTGCGGCGCACTCCTCATTTCCGACTATGGTAAACAAGTCACTCAGCACTGAGCAGCATCACGAAGTGGCGAATATTCTGCTAAAACATGCCCGACTGTTTGACTTTTTCCAGCAAGAGGGGCCAGCATTGTTTCCTCCTTCTCGTATACACCATCGCATAGATACGGGATCTGCCCAACCTTTGCGACAGAAACCATACAGAGTCTCACCATCGGAACGCAAGGTGATCAACGACCAAGTCCACGAAATGCTAAAGAAGAATGTAATCCAAGAATCCTGTAGTCCGTGGGCAGCGCCAGTGATTCTGGTTAGAAAGAAAGATGGCACATGGCGATTTTGTGTTGGCTACCGCCGCCTCAACACAATCACTAAAAAGGACGTATATCCTCTTCCGCGTATTGATGATGCTATCGACTGCCTCTCATCAGCGTCTTACTTTTCGTCTGTTGACTTGAGGTCGGGGTACTGGCAGATTCCTATGCACAAGGCAGACAAGGAGAAAACGGCATTTGTAACACCAGGTGGACTTTTTGAATTTAATGTTGAATTTAATGTGATGCCGTTCGGGCTCTGTAATGCGCCTGCAACTTTCGAGCGCTTCATGGACAACATCCTGCGTGGTTTGAAGTGGGAAGTATGCATGTGCTATCTAGACGATGTAGTGATTTTCGGGCGCACGTTCAGTGAGCACAACGCACGTCTCGATCTTGTGCTAGACTGCTTGGAGAAAGCGGGTTTGGTGCTCAACTCGAAGAAGTGTCATTTTTTATGTGTATAGTAAATGTATAGTATAAGGAGTGTTGGTATGGTATACCAATCTTGCTAAGGTATGTTTGCTACTGTATTTTTTCTTTCGTCCTTATATTTTCTTCATCCTATAGCAATATACTTGAACCTGCTCGACATATTATACATAGGCATATGTGCGATATGTGCGTATTCTGTATGTATCATGTACGCTACCGTGTATACGCATTCAAAACAATATATACTCGCATGCCCCACTTGCCATGTTTATGGGCCACTGTCCTCTGTCAAGTCAATTGTGGCTTTTTGACTGTGTCCCCCGACATCTGATTGTTGAAATAAAGATTTGATTTGATTTGAAAAAAGAAAGAGCTCAACCGCAGCTGTTATCATACTAACGAAAGCCGCCCCAGGAATTTCAAAATCTCTCAAGAGGAAAAAATTGGCAGCTGCAGAACTGCCACCCTTCGTGTCACAGTGCGTTTTATTCAGTGTGAAGAACTACGCAAATGGTCAACTTTTTCCGACTCGAACGCGGCGCTGCACAGTTTATTGTCAACCTTGCGTCGCGGCCCACATGAGAAACTGGTATTTGGTAGTGCAGAAAGTGATAGACCAGTTAGCTGAGGAGGGACACCACATCATTTTTCAGGGATTAATGAAGTTATCGTGGTATCATCGGTGATGAACGTGCAGATGAAAGTTCTTCATTAGCCCATTATTTATCAGTCCCGCTTTTAAAGACGCACGGAACAAGAAAACTTAGTATATCTGCCCGTCAATGCATGCTATCTGATTATAAGGGGTCCAACTTTATACATACGTGACTACATTCCCCGAACCTAACTTAAGCCTTCAGGTACCATCAGGACTTCCCCGAAAAGACGCGAGCGTTTTATGTAGACTATGGTTGCGTATGCCGTTCACCAATGCCTATACACTTAGAAAAACGGCCGTTGTAGTTACTGACTTTAAGACGGTAAACGTTTTCCAGAATGGTGACTACCTAGGTAGTAACTGCAAGCAGTAACGGTAGTTTTAGTTATTTTACTAACTACAAAATGGTAGTAACCGTTCCTAAGGAGACTATAGAGAAAAATTGCCTAACTTACCAACTACAGGGCGTAGCAACTTCTACTAACAGAACTGCATTATAATTACCAGCAGTACAGCGGGGACATGATCGGTTTAAAACTGTCATTGCCATATTAATTCGATGCATCGTAAAAGCATAACAAGGTAAACAAATGAAAACCAACTCTTTTTTTTTTCATATACATTCGCCATGGTACATAGGAAATGGTCAAGCTTATGAGGGACCACATTATGGTACAGCTTCGGATAAAGGCCCGTTCACGTTACCGGCACGGCAACGCGCCGCACGCGGTTTGCAGTTCGCGGACTGCCGTGCGACGGTGCTTTTGCTAGCGAACGGCAAGTTTTCTTTGCCATAGAGAGGATGGGGCCGGGACCCAATTGTGCGGCAGCCGTACAGCGAAGTGGCCAATGAGCGACCGACTCTGGCACCGACGGCAGCTTCACCGCGGCTGATCGCTCGGCGGCCGCCGATATCGTCGCTAGGCCTTCTCCTCTTCAAAGCTAAAGCTGACGGCGCTTCGGAATGAATCACCGACACTTACAAGCCGCAATATTTTCTTACCGTTGTTGTCGCTCTTTATAATAATAATACATAAAGAAGAAAATGCGCTAATATGAGCGGTGCCGCCACCGGCTGCGATGCGAGCACAGCCGAGTCGATCGTCTGCCGTCGGTAGCCGCGCACTGCAGCCGAGCTCGACAAGTATCTGAGCTCTCATTCGTGTTCACGTTTGACAGGGGATATTGTGCTTCATAATATGTACGATTTGCGCATTACTTTATCTGGCGGAAATTATTTTGCTTGCAACAGAATCAAAATATGCTTGCGACGCTGGTGGCGGAGGCGCGCATCCTTGCGGTCGTCGATTTGCCCGTCGTTCGTGCGGCGGGCTGTGCTCCGGCAGAACTGCCGTCTGCTTTGGACACCTCTCGCGCGGCAGACGTTCTACGGCACCGGAGACTGGCTCGCCGTTAAGGTATGTTTGCCGCTAGCGTGGACGGGCCTTAACTGTGCATTGAAAGTCATCAATGAACGGTAAACGAGAACAGCACACATATATGTGCTGTTCTCGTTGTTGTTTCGTATACGGAACAACAACGAAGTTACTACGCAACATTTGCGTTATGAAGGATTTCAGGATTATTTTTAACTGTACCTTGGGGAATCACAGTTTGCACTGGCGCGCATCTGTGTATTAAGATTAATAATCAAACTTCTGGGCGCAAATTTTAAAAGCGTAAACATTTCTATGGTCCCTCAAGAGAAAGCTGTCTGTCCCTCCCTCCTTCGCGTAAGACAATCGCTTTCAATATTGAGCCAGCCAGCTGTGGAAGAAGGCGACGACGATCGCTGTTGTATTCGCACCGCTGGCGCGAGTTGTTGGGAACTCGGCGCTGACGCCCGTTGTTGCACCTGGGTCGCAAGCCCCAAGGGTAGCGTTGGCCTGGCGGCCTGGGGTACAACTGGAAGCATCCGAAGGTCCCGGCAAAGCATGAGTCGACTGGTAACAACAAAACAACTTGTTTATTCTAACATCGCAAAGAGTTGGCGGTCAGGTTGACCGAAGTAGAGAGACGGGAGTGCACTTTACTCAACAGAAGAAATCGGAGCCCCTCTTGGCGTCCGGGGGCAGCTGCTTTTATACTCTCGCAGTTGAGGGCAAGAAGGAACCCCTCTATAGACGAGCACGTGACTGTGCCGCTCGGGCACAATGGGATAAGGTGACGCAGCGTCGTGTCGGCGCCACTCGGACCCCCCTTGCTTCACAGTTGTTGGGAGCTCCTCTCCCCGGCTGCCGCGCTTCGACAAGCGTGGGCACAATGGGAAGAGAAGGAGGAGCAGCCGTCGTGTCGGCGCCGCTCGGACCCCCCTTGCTTCACAGTTGTTGGGAGCTCCTCTCCCCGGCTGCCGCGCTTCGACAAGCGTGGGCCCAATGGGAAGAGAAGGACGAGCAGCCGTCGTGTCGGCGCCGCTCGGACCCCCTTGCTTCACAGTTGTTGGGAGCTCCTCTCCCCGGCTGCCGCGCTTCGACAAGCGTGGGCACCAATATGCACATACACTCACACACGCACATGAAGACACGTGGCATCGGAACATGCCTGGACGCGCTTGGCAGGGAGGCGTAGCGGCGGCGCCGAACGGGCCAAAATGTCTGCCGCTTTGAACGAAGCCCTGGCGTCTGTTGTATCCTCGCCGGCTTTACCGCGCGTCGTAGGCGAAACGTAACATCGCGCAAGCAGTGGCACGAGTGCGTCTCTGGGACCACGTGACGGGCACAATCACAACACGCACGAGAACTGTGGACCAGCCGTGGCTTCGAATCGGAAGGTCATCAGCGCACCCGGCACCGCCACCTGCAGTATGCTTGCGTCATCAGTTCACGTTGTACCGCCTTCCGCAACAGTTCGCGTCGCCGCAGCGCTGTCGCATTTACTGTAATGGCGCCAAGACGACCGCACCCGCTTAGTGAAGAAGAACGGAAATGCAGGAATGCAGAATATCAGCGTGAATACAGATTACACCAGAAACAAATGAACGACGCTGCGCAGAGCGGGCAACTACAGCAACACGCTGCCGAACGAAACGAACAAGGGGAACGACGTTGTGCCGACGCCGCCCGATACCGACGTTCCAAGGAAAGCTGCATACATTTCCTTCATCTCCTATACAACCTTCATTTCACCCCACGTGCGCATCCGCTGCGGACTCTCTATAACACTAGTGAACATTGCTTCTACTCGTCTCTTCCACGTCGTCTCGTGCGGATCTCAATTAACAGTTAGGTGTTGAAGCCGCGCTTCTCCGTTTCAGGATTCTTTCACGGTCGCTCTCGCAATCGTGCCAAGCACGCCAGCGCACGACCACAAAACACCGCGTCGTTACTACGAAATGCTTACGCATCATTCAGATAACTACCTGAGGAGATTCTACGAAAATTTTTTTATAGCGTACTGTCTGCACACATTCGTGCAACAACGTAGCGCATAACTGTTAATCCAACATAATGAAAGAAAGTATGCTTTACTAACAACCCCCATGTACTTGCATGGGTCACTTATGTTAGTAAATATATGTAGTAAAAAGGTAATAAAGGTCCATCGGAGGTTAGTAACTGCGGCGGTTACTAACTTCTAACAACCTTCTTTTAAAGAGTGTTGGCCTAGAATGGCCGGCATCACAGCCTGTGACCATTGCAGTGAAGAGGAAACCATCAGCCGTATTCTGTAGCAGTGCACGTAGTATTATTGTGCATGGAAACGCTCACTCTGCACTGTAATCAACAAGTTCAACGACCGAGCACTGTTGGAACAGATAATCCTTTAACATACGGGACTCGACATCCCATCAGAAGACTTTAAGGCATTCTTGGGCTTTTTGCGACTTGCCGGGCTTAGTGAGCGCCTATAGTAGAGTGACTAATTTTATTGCTTTTTGTTTCTCTCTTCTCCTCCCTTCCTTCCAACCCTCTTTTCCCTAGCAGGTTAGCGAACCGGAGACTTACGTCTCCCTACCTTTCCCCTCTCTCCCCTTTCCTTTTATGTGCTTCCTTAAAAGCACGTGCTTAGAAGGGAAATAGGCGCTGTCCAAACCTCACCGGGATACTTCTGACTCCGTCACGTAATGCATTCATGGCACATGGACTGAAGATAACGGAAATTAAATGTTTCAGCAGCTGCAAGCTGTAGGTTAGCACTCCTTTGGTGTACATGTAAAAAAGTGAAGCAGATGTGTCCGACTTTTCCAAAGCGCTTTCCGCCTACGAAACACTTAGCCGAGGTACTGAAAGTGCCACGTTTTTACATCATCCCCCGAGATATCGGCACGCCCTTTTCTGAGCCTCCCACACAGGGCATAGGGCGATCTATTCTCGGAAGCCGTAGCATTGGCGTACTGCGGTTGGCGCTAATTGGCGTCAGAGACGCGTAATCAGCTGAAATGCATTATAAAGGGAAAACAGAGTTTATTCCCTGCCCAAAACTTGTGGTATCAAAGTTTTTGGACGTGAGTAAAATAAAAAAATGCCCGAGGTCATTTGCACAGACTGTATCTTGTTTAGACGATGACAGAAGCCAGCGCGGCATACGCCGACAAGGAGCATCATGAAATGATACACCTCATATACTCTGTAATAATTGAAATAAGTTATCTGTATCATACAGTCCGGCTATAGCTGTTCACTTTGCTATTTTATTCAAAAGATATTGATCATAGTTTGCTTGTATTCGGTGAATATATGAATTCCTGTTTTTAATACAATGTACAAGTTTGCACTTCATATGTAACGTGATCATTATTACAATGACCACGGCCTGATCAGTAATCACAGTGACCACCCGAATCCGCATGTGACCTACAAGGCACATCAAAAACAAAATTGTGTAATGTGCAATGTGCGAACAAATGTGCAATGTCTTTTTTCGCAGAGGAAAGAAAAGTTCGTGAAGACTCTGTTAGCGAACGTATAATATGACATAGATTTGACCACGTCATCCCAACCAGAAAGTGCAGTGTTGCAGTCTCCCTAAACTGTAGTCCCCGGACTTTACGCGGCTATCGAGAACTATGCGAGTTCACAAGAACCGCTAGACTAGAAAGGGACGACGCCTTTCATTAGCATCGTCTCTCGGAAGAAGCACCGCTGTTTGGCGAGACACCTGCGTAAAACTGCGTTGTTCGAGCAACATTTCTTTTCGTATTTCATTTCTTATTTATTTGTTTTCTTCTTCTCCGTTGTGTTCGTCGTCGTCGTTGGTGTTGTTTAAATCGCGTAAAAGCGTCAGCTTCGAAAGGAATAAACCAGTAGCAAGATAGCGCCATGTTCATTTCTTTCTTTTATCCAAGTTCTATATATTCACGCTGTTAATTTGATAATGACCAACCAACGAGCCCAAATCTTAAGCTTCGCAATTGTTCAATCGAGATTGAAAGTAACATAGGGTTGATACCGATGAGAAGTGACCAACACTTTTGTTGCCGGTGTACCACATGGTCGTTGTCACTGATCATATACTGTGATCAGCTTATTTTATATCTACGGCACGACGAAAGGCTTTACCAACGTTCTTTATTATCCATGTCTTGCGTTAGCCTACTCCGCCTGACATACATGACATATGGAACACAAGGTTACACTAGCAGCGCATTTTCAGTATGCTCTTATACAGACGCATGGTTTCAGTGCATATTCTGGCGTTGACGGACAAAACATGCCAAATGTGTCGGGTATATTCGTGAATTAATTGTAGAACAGACAGCAGCCAAAAACGGAACGTGATGCATCTTTACAGACCTGTAGCGGCATACCTTTGGTACTCTAAATATCCGCTGCGACTTGGTATACTCTATACCACCATTTCTTGTGTTACGTTTGTGCAAACTTGTCTTGAACGCGCTAGTCGATTTTTATTTTTGCTAGGTGTAAATGCGTAAGTTGTAGGTTCACAAGACGTGTCTGTAGTTCTGCGCATGACTTGAAAAGTATTTTACATTGAAATAATATGTTGAAAAGACCACTGGCTAGCTTATCTTGAGAAGTGCAAGTGAAGTAACTTAAGAGAAGCCTTGTTCCTGTCAAGTCCCTGTCGGAGGACCATCAATGTCTGTTTTGTAAGTTCTGAAGGTGTCATTCACCGTGGGTCTTTTCTACAGTCAGGAGTGAATTTCTTGAAAGACGACAGAATGTTTAAATAAACGCGAAAGGTTTATATTTTCATAGTTCGCAAGATTCCTGGACAGATCTCGTACTGCTAATTGAGTTTCCGACTGAATAGCGCGCGGTCGAAGGAAAACATGGCGTATTCAAGTGTGAGAACCATTACGCATGCTACCTTCTACATGTCACTTTTCACATTCACACGAATTCACGCACGAGCATGCCAAGCAAGCATTGTTGAAACAACCAAGGTTTAAAATATTGACGCTTTATGTGGTCCGCCTGCGCCATCTTCAATGAGGACTTCGTACTATAGTAAGGCTAGAGTCAAACGCTGGCGGCAGATGTCGCCTGTGCCCAACGTGTCGCGTATCGGCCCCAGTAGCTCGCACGCATCCGCACGCATTTTCCCCTTCGTCTCTCTCTCTCTCGCAAGATCCACGCTTGGGCGCCTGATACGTGCAATCTTGTCCGTGGTGGGGCGTTCTTTTGCGTGATGTGACAGCGCAATGCGGCGTAGGGGTTGTGTAAGTCACGGACAAGATCGCCGCGCATCCGCGCGTGTCACATTGCATAGCGCAAGTGCGCGAGAGCACATGCGCGCGCACCAGTTTCCTCTACGCCGCAGACACAGGGAATGAAATCAGCACATTTATAGCGTTCGATTAACCGCTTCACGAAAGCTTCGCTCCACGTAAATTCCCAGATGTGCGTTGGATCTGCAGATTGTGCTAAGCTGTGCCTTTGGATTTCGTAGACTGTTTCTGTTTCCTGCCGCATCGTTGGACATATGTTGCAACTTGCAACCGTTACACAACAAGGAACAAGTTCGCAAGAGTCGCTCCTGCGTTAGCAAGATTATTACGTAACAGGATGGCAGCGCCACCGGAGACTATGTAAAAGGCAAGTGCAGCAGGTGCAGTCGCTTGGGATTTGCGGCATCCAACAGATCGTGCTAAGCTGGGCCTTTGCCTTTAGTGAAGTCATCCGCCGTTTCCTGTCCCGTCGTCGGACACGTGCTGCAACCGCTGCACAGCGAGGAACAAGTGCTCAAGCCTCGGTCGTACATTACCAAGCTATTCTCTGACGTAAGATAACGGCAGCGCCACTGGAGACTACATGAGAGGCAACTGCTGCCGCTCAGGATTTGCGGCATCAAACAGATCGTGAAAAGCTGTGCCTTTGAATGTTGTAGGTAGGCGAATTGGTTTCTTTTCTCCTATGGACCTGTATCTTTCTCGTCAGAAATTCCCCCTTTCACTGTTGTGTAAATAGGTGCTGTGTGTACCTAGCGTCCGCGTCCGCGTGTCGGTTCATTCCTCCCGAGAATCATTGTCGTGCACATCCGCTCAGAACGGTTTGGAAATGGTGCGGAGCTTGTTCGGTGTCGCGAGTCCCAAGCCATATTTGCTGTTGTTGTCGTGTCTTGCTCTCTTGTTGCATTGCGCGGGGTACGTCGAGTAAAACCCTGGTCGTTCCACTGGTGAAGGAATTGTACAGGGAGACGAGCGCGCTTGAAGAAATCAAGAAAAGTTACAGATGCACTTTAGTATCCTTACGGACATGGAATGCGAAAGCTGTAGACTCTTCCGCGCGATATTTTTCACGTGGTCATGTGCTTGAATTGGGCAAAGTCTATTGTGAGCGTGGGCGACCCAGATTGGGCCAAGTCAATTTTGGAAGTTGGCCAGGTCGATTTTGAACGTGGGTCAACTCAAGCTTCGAATTTGGGCAAAGTCGATTTTTTGGGTATGGACCACGCTGTTCGTCCGACGCCATGGCTGTTCACCGTGGGATTTCGCAGTGTGAGTCGCAGCAGGTACAGCGCCGGGAGCGTGACGTCATCACTTGGTCACGTGGGTTTTCGTACTGTCGGATGTTAACGCCGGACGCCAGATTTTCCGCTTCAAGGAGCATATGTTGTTTTCGCATTAAGATATTTCGCTAGTATAACGTCTGCGATTGCGTTCTCGAACAGAACATGTCTTGTCCATCTGATTTCGGGCGCCACCTTAACTCTGTCGCCGATTCCATACAGGTTCTAAAGAGCCTCTCTAACACAAATGCCGAGCTCGTAGGCGTAGTTGATAAAATGAATAATAGAATGACGCTGCACAATCTTAGTGGAGGCCTCCTCCCCCGATCAGATCGTGAGGACTGCGCTGCATATGAAAAAAAAAAAATCGCAGAGGTTCCTTTTGTAGCCATCTCAAAACTCAGTTGGGTGGCATAGAACGCGTACAGTGAATAAAGGGAAAATCAGATATCCACCCGTTCCTAGCAATTGCTACAAATGGAACCCATACCGGTTCCTCGAAAGAAAAGCCTCATCGTTGAAGAAAAATTCGTCCTGGTCCGAGACTCGAACCCGGGACCACCGCCTTTCCGGGGCAGCCGCTCTACCATCTGAGCTAACCAGGCGGGTAGCAGATGGCAGGGCGAAGTCGAATTTGTCGACAACACGAAGCAAAGGCAAGAGTTTGACGTAGTAGTTCTGCGGAAGGCGGTGGTCCCGGGTTCGAGTCCCGGACCAGGACGAATTTTTCTCCAACGATGAGGCTTTTCTTTCGAGGAACCCGTATGGGTTCCATTTGTAGCAACTGCTACGAACGGGTGGATGTCTGATTTTCCCTTTATTAATTACTTCTCTCCACCTTGCGGGTTTCCGCAGAACTACTACGTCAAACGCGTACAGTGGTTGGGCAGGCGCAAACCAGGCTTTTATTGGCCAGCAATTTTCATGTTATTTTATTCGATCAAAGCAAAAGCAAAATACGCCAGAGAACTGTTTGGGCCAATAGCTGTATCTAGTGGAGGCTCATGATCACACACAATTTGCAGCACATCACATATAAGATTAAGCAACAGATTGAGTATATAACACATTCAAGTGATTAACGTAACTAAACCACATTTAAGAAATCAGTCATATAACATTCGCATCAAAATAGAGCCAAAATAGAGATCCAAAAAACAAAAACATGCAAAAACAAACAAAACAAAGAATAATAAATAAAACAGTTTCATATACAAGAACACTACGATTGCCATAGGTAACATTAATGGCATCAATTTTTTGCCAAATATAATCTTTATTACTTCAGAAAAGGTCGCTATTTTAATGTCAACTGGTATTGCTTTCTGTATATTTGCCTCATAATGTTCTAAAACACCTTTGCCGTATACGTTGCGCGTGGCAGACAAAATAAAATGTATCTTGTTTGCGTTTCTAAAGTGTTACTCGTTGGTACAGTAAACAGGGCAATGCGTAATGAATGATTATTGTATAAAATGTCACTGGTTCTTAACGCCATTAATTCAAAGTCAGACATGAATTGGTGTATTCGAAGCTCATGAAAAAATATTTGTTGGAGTGAGGAACAGTACGGAACATCATAATGCGTAAAGCCCCTTCTAGGAGGGGCATGATGGGCCCTAAATGAGACCGAACTGTATAGAACCCCACGATTCACAATAGTATGTTCGATGACAGTGAAAAATAGGGCAATACGTAATTTTTTAAGACGGGGTATCGAAATGGTCGTGATGCATGATGATGCATGCATCATGAAAAGCATGATGTTGCCAATTATACGCAGACTACTGATAGGTTTCATAGATTACGAAAAGGTATTTGATTCAGTAGAGATACCAGCAGTCATAGAGGCTTTACGTAATCGAGGAGTGCAGGCCGCTTACGTAAATAACTTGGAAAATATCTACAGATATTACACAGCTACCTTAATTCTCCACAAGAAAAGTAGGAAGACTTGTCCTGGCTGTAAGCAGGCAGGACAAATACACTTCAAACTTCAAATACCTGTAAAGAAAGGGGTCAGACAAGGAGAAACAATCTCTCCAATGCTATTCACTGCATGCTTGGAAGAAGTATTCAAGCCATTAAACTGGGAAGTCTTAGGAATAAGGATCAACGACGAATATCTCAGCAACCTTTGGTTTGCAGATGACATTGTCCTGTTCAGCAACACTGGAGACGAGTTACAACAAATGATTGAGGACCTTAACAGAAAGAGAGTAAGAGGGGGGTTAAGAATAATATGTAGAAGACAAAGATAATGATGAATAGCCGGGCGAGGGAACAAGAGTTCAGGATCGCCAGTCAGCCTCTAGAGTCTGTGAAGGAGTGCATTTACTTAGGTCAATTACTCACAGGGAACCCTGATCATGAGAAGGAAATTCATAGAAGAATAAAAATGGGTTGGAGCGCAGACGGCAGACATTGTGAGCTCCTGACTCGAAGCTTACCATTATCATTGGAAAGGAAGGTGTACAAGCAGCGCATTTTGCCTCTGCTGACGTATGGGGCGGAAACTTGGAGAGTGACAAAGAGCGTGAGAATAAGCTGAGGACTAGGCAAAGAGCGATGGGACGAAGTATGTTAGGCGTAACGTTAGGAGACAGGAAGAGAGTGGCGTGGATCAGAGACCAAACAGGGATAGCCGATATTCTCATTGACATTAGGAGACAGAAATGGAGCTGGGCGGGTCATGTAATGCGTAGGTTAGATAACCAATGTACCATTAGGGTTACAAAATGAGTGCCAAAAGAAGGGAAGCGCAGTCGAGGACGGCGGAAGATTAGGTGGGTGATGAAATTAAGAAATTCTCAGGGGCTATCTGGAATCGGTTGGCGCAGGACAGAGATAATTGGAGATCGCGAGAGCTTACAGTGTAATGTAACGCCTAGATATTTTGCAGAATCAACCTCTTCCAAAAAACAGTTATCAAAGTAAACCTGTAGCAGATGCCGTAGCAGGTGCAGGTACACCTTCGGCACATAATAAAGCCTAATTCAGGCTCAAACAGGTTCAGCAATCAACAGAGAAGCCTGAGACAACCAAGTTGAGCGTAGAAAACATTTACTGGAAGAAAGAAGAAGAAAATGTCTCTAATAACACGGCAGCAGGACTCGATGAAATCCCTATACAGTTATTTAAAAACCTCGGTCCAAAGAGGAAGACATTGCTGACTAATGCCATAGAGCAAGTGATTAGAACGAAGAAAGTTCCGGTTGTATGGCGTGAAAACAAGATGAACCTCGTTGACAAAGCCAGAGGTGATAAGGATAAGGCGAACTTGTACATGCCACTTACAGTAACGTCGATGATATATGCAATGGTAATACCAGCCATAAAACTGGAAATGTCGAAGAGGGTGCAGAAAGATGATGTACTGGGGGAACTGCAAAATGGGTTCAGGCCAGGCAGACGCTTAGTGGATATGTTTGTACTACTCGGGGCATCGAGACCTCAGTAGCTCAGAACAGACCTTTATCGATGGCCTTTCTAGATATCAAAGTAGCCTATGACGACGTAGACAGCGAATTGTTAGGGGATATTCTTAAGCACTAAGAGATTGATGACGATTTCGTGGAGCTGCTTATCGAGGTATATAGCGATGACCAAATACAAGGTATATGGGAAGGTTGAAAATGTAACGGAGTGGTGAAAATTCACCAAAGACTGAAGCAAGGATGTCCTCTGTCTCAATTGTTGTTCACACTTTATGTTAAGGGCACGGAAATACGACTGGAAAACGGTGACTTGGGGATTGATTTACCCTACATGGGCGTAACGTACAAATGGGGCAACATAAACTCCCCGGCCTGATGTATACGGATGACATAGTGCTACGAGCGGACAATGCCAGAGATTTACGGACGCTTGCGAATATCTGTGACCACGCAGCGTCAAATCCAGGGCTTAAGTTTAAAACAGAGAAATCGGGAATTATGATACATTAGACGAGTAATTACGTGGTATAAATTCAACAGCAAGTCTTACTCATAGTCAAGTAATATATTTAAGTAAATAAGTAAGTAATAATAAGTAATTAAGTCAAGTAATATAAGTAAATAATTACCTCGGCATATACATAAATGAAGGGAATAGTTACTCAAGCGCCCACCAAGATAATCTGAAAATAAAGGGGAAGCGGAATGCTGCAATAATGAAACAGATCACTTTGGGGCTGCAATAAGTATGAGGTGGTGCGTGGTATCTAGAGAAGAGTAATGGTGCCAGCGCTAACGTTCGAAAATGCCATTCTGTGCTTAAAATAGGATATCTTATCGCTGTTGGAAGTTATCCAAAGATTGGTAGGCCGCTTGGCTTTGGGGGCCCGCGGTAAAACCACAAATGAGGCAGTGCAGAGTGACATGGGTTGGGCGTCTTCTGAAGTAAGAGAAGCGCAGAGCAAATTTAGTTTTGAATAAACACTCAGGAACGTAGATGAAAATAAATGGCCGACTAAAGTACACAAGTATTTGTACCTGAAAAGTGTGTACACAGAATGTAGGAAGAGGTCAAGAAAGTTAGCAACCAAGTACAAGGTAATTGGAAGTGTAAATAGACAACCAGGGCACATCAGAAAGAAAGTGAGAGAAACAGAGACAGCGAATTGTATGCAAAGAATGGAAACTTAAAAGACCACGGTGAATTGCAAGAATGAAAGCAAGAAATTACGAGGGAAAATCGATACGATAGCATAAAAGGCCTTGCTATTTGAGGCTCGAGCTGGTTGCCCAAGGACAAAAACATTCCGGAGCAAATATTCGCACTAAGTTGAAGCACGTGTATGCTGCATCAAGAATCTGGAGACCAATCAGCACGTCTTAGTGGAATGCGAAGGGCTTCACCCAGAAGCGCTTGCATTTAAAGTGAATGGAAGCATCAACCGGTCACCAGTCGAGATACGAAAGGTACGGTTGGAGCATTGGTATATATATATATATATATATATATATATATATATATATATATATATATATATATATATATATATATATATATAAACAGGGCAAAGATCGATACAAACGGATCTGTTACAGGCACAGGTAGCGGTACAAGGCAGACAGAGAAGTGTTGAGTGTTGAGGAAGAAAAATAAAGATTACGGAGATGTATCCATTCATTTCGTTATTACGTATCGCCTGCTTCGCCAGAGAGGATTGTCTTTCGTGCCTATAGCCGCGACGCGCTGTGGCGGGCGACGCGCGGGATGCGCTGTACACTTCCCCACTGCCCAGAACCCTTATGAAAATGGTTATGCACTTTATGTTTACTGTATGTTTCCCGCAGTTCACATGAGGAAATGTCCTTTATGTTTCCTCCATGTTGAAATTTGGCCACTGCTTTTATGTTTCCGTCATATGTCCTCCCTTTATGTATCCCATATGTGACCGTACTTTATGTTTCCTCCATGTTGAAATTTGGCCACTGCTTTTAAGTTTCCTTCATGTGTCCTCCCTTTATGTATCCCTTATGTTACGTACTTTATGTTTCCTCCATGTTGAAATTTGGCCACTGCTTTTATGTTTCCTTCGTGTGTCCTACCTTTATGCATCCTTTTTGTGGCCGCAGTGGTTAAATCCTGTATTTTACGTAGACATGCATAGATGAAGAGTTCCGTGTGCACATTTTATTTTCATAAACATTTCCTGAGTTAAAAAGATTCGCATTGGTTTTCATTGTAAGGTTACTGTTCCCTACATGAAGCAGCGCGCGGATTACAACTCTGCTATGGCACAGAAATTCATGCCAATTTGTTCTAAAATTACAAAGTAATTAGACTTCATAGATTATTTCAGTATAACACTTGGAGTACCACTGTACGTTCGTCACTGCAGTGCTGCTGTTCTAGTTATGTCTTTGTTACTAATATAAAATGTAATGTTTGGATAGAAAGATCAGGTTGGATCAGTGCTTGCACTTTTAAAAGAAAGTTTTGACTATACTTTGCAAAGGTTTGTCTGAAACTACGAACAGTTTATTGGACTATCTGGATGTTACTACAGTTTGCCACGTCTGCTCACAGCAGACCTCTGGAATGTGGTGCTTGGGTGAGAGCTCACAAGGCACCTGAAAAACAAAACAAAAGTCAATCTTTTTCACTTATTCAAAGATATTCATATAAGCAAGAACAGCCTGGCCTGTATGCACACAGCTAAGAAACGTGGAGCAGTCAAAAACAGCTCATAAAAACGTCAGGGCAACACAGAAGCTTACAACTAATTGTTGTTTGAAACAGACTGAGCTGCCAGTCCACTCAGGTATTAAACTGCTCACAAATTCTTTTAAACATTTCTGCAGCAGCTGCTAAGTAGTACATGACCTTTAGGAGTAGGCTACTGGCTAACAAATCTTTGTGTGCCTGCTTGTACAGATGTCTCGTAGTTATATCTCAAGTGGTTACACTGTTATATGGTAAAATTCAGGCGGAAATAAAACCAGCAGCAAACATCAGACTACCTGGGAAATTATCACAAAAACTTAAATATCTAGTAAATCAAACGAACAATCTATTACGAAGGGTCTAAAACCTAGGCCGCGATTTTGTAGCGATCCCTTTTCCGATGCTACTCCTCTTGCTCATTGATCTGACCGACATTCCGCTATCCTTATTAACTAGTACAGCCAGCCGTGCAAGGTGGGTTATAAGAGTGGCAAACAGCGAGCGGAAAGCATCGCAAAAAAATCGCATCCCTTATTAGGCAGTGCTACAAGCCACTGTCTTTAACAATCGCAGGCACTGACATCCTGTTCTTCGGATGAAAATATTAATGAAAACGAGCGTGTGATTGACATGCCTCGATTAAAAAGAAATTTCGCTGTTGTAATGTCGGTCTATATTTGCCCTACAATATAAAAGACAAATACACGAGCACGTCGAAGAACACAAACAATGCAGACAAGTTCTCGCGAAGCTGGACTTCAATCTGAACTGCATCAATAAAATAATCTTCACACAAGCTAATATCTGTTCAAGCGTCAAACATCGCAGTCGCGTGCCAACTCGCGATGCCCGTGACACATCGACATGCATTACACACGTAACTTGCGGAAATCCATATCTACGGAAGAATTTCTTGCCGGGAAACTACCGAGAAAGCAGTAACTTTCAGCGTTCACGTAAATATTTGCCCATTAAGTCCCAACAATAAGCGGTGGTAGCACATCACTCCATAAAGCAAGTCAGCGGTAAGAAATAATACATTTCACGGAAACTCCCCTCGTGAAACGCTTTGCTAAATGTGCACAGCAACATGGTCAACGTACGCTCAGAAAGTGTTCTGTTGTCGTTCCACAAAGCTTACTACATGAACCAAAAGCTGCGAGAATGCGCGCAAGCGTCAGACCTGCTTACCTTCAATGTGGTCAGCAAACGGCTCCTTCGTCTCGCAGGCACCACGCGACGACGCTCTTTCCGGCGCGAACACTGTCGAATTGCCGATAAACACCAGCGCACGAAAGCACAACTTTCAACAAATTCTTCCACGCACCATAATTCGAAGCCACAGTACCAGGTATTCCACGAGCGAACGCGGACAGGCGAGAACAAAGGCAGCTCGGACGGGCGCTGTAGTACACATAAGACACTGGCGTATCACAGGAAACATAAGGCGAACTAATGGCGTTACACGAGTCCAGAGGCTTCCTGATGGTTAATGCACACGGTACGGATCAGTTTGTTTAGGCACTTCGAAAATATGATTAAATTACCTTGTAACTGCAACGCGCACTCTCACCGCTCACAGCAACACAACGTGGCCCAGCTCGCCATCAACCGTCACACCGCGGCAGCGCCGCACTGCGGTTAACAAGTGAATTTAGCCTCCGAGATCTGCATTTCCTTTTAGGGCGTACATTTTGAAAAAGCACGGCCTTCGAGATTTAAAAAAAACGTATCTGGAAAGAAGGCTCGTATTTAAACACAAATTATTGAGTTTAAAGTGTCTTGGTGCGCTGCCTTGTTTTTTAAAAGTATATAAAGAGATTTTAGACGAACTATGCGCGAACCTTTGCCGGCGGACACGAGCCAATCAGCGCGCACCATGCGCAGCTCCGTCTTCTTTGGATGGCGCACGGCGTGCGGGCAGCCGCGATAACTGTGACACCCACCGATCAGAAATTCGGAATCGCTACACATACACGCTTCTTATGGCGTCCAGTGGCGTGTGCTTGAGAATGTCAGGCCTTATCTTGAATAGGTGGAACCATATTTCCCGTAGCGTAAGGAATAAAGGCAACAAATTGTGGCGATGGCTGGCTTGCAAGCATTTATGGGATCCGCGCTGCCCTTCTTCTACGCGTGCTAGTATCGACACAGCAGTTACTCGTACTTGTGGTCAGCGCGAAAGCGACGAGAACAGCTGCTTAAATGGTCGTATAATCATATACGCTCACTAGCAAAGCGGCAGATTGGCCGCGGAGGCGTCCGCCTCTTTTGCGGTTCATGTAGCGCAAGCCATCGAACACTGCGCGTCGTGCAACCGCGTCTCCAGCCGCCGTGCAATTGTTATTTGTCGTGAGGGATTATTCGCTGCATGAGGCTTTGATGTACAGTTACGTAGGTACTGTTGATGGTGCGTGGTGATCAATACGGCCAAGATAGATAGGGAGGGGAAGGCAGGTGCACCCCCCATTTTTTTTGTGTACTTTGATACGCCAGTAGTTAAAGTTAATACATCTTTCAGGTAGACGATCTATCTGTAGCATGTTTAAAAGGTAATCACTGAGCGCACTCTATGTTACCTGGATGTGCACTCGAGGAAGTAAGTACACAGCCAGGTAACATAGAGTGCCCACACAGGTAACATAGTGCTCATATATATATATATATATATATATATATATATATATATATATATGTATATATATATATATATATATATATATATATATATATATATAAATTAAGTACATTATTTCCCAAACTGGAGGAGAAGCGGAGCATCTGAAAGACGCCTGCTATGAGTACCGTCTACACTCAATCAACTATATTTGGTAGCCTAGCTGGCGCAAAACTTTCCTGAAATTCTTGCATATTAGGTTAAATACTGCAGATTTCTCCATATGACTTGCTACTGGAGAATAGCAGGTTGAAAAAGTAAGACATACTTTATATATTAAGAGAATGCATGGCATAAATCATTATATACACCATCCTATTTCATGGCATGCTCGATTTTCCGCACAATATAGCCACAATCAGTGCCGGTCGGCATGTAGTGCGAGGGGGGCAAGCAGTGCCTTTTCCTTGAATCTGCCAGTGACTAACATACAGTACAGATAGCTCTAACAGTACTATTCGCAAAAGATGCTTACTGCGCACATTCTGTTACCTACATGTGCACTCAAGTGCACATGTAGGTAGCATATAAAGAGTGCATGCACCATATATAGGTTAATGCTCTATGTTACCTTCGTGTGCACTGAAGTGCACACTTAGGTAACATCCCGCCGTAAACACAAAGGGCACATACTACAATAATTATATATAAGGGTTGTTTTCTTGCGGCAAAGGAAAGGATAAGTCAAGATTTAGTACTTACAATGACTCTGCAGAGTGTATCAACGGCTGTCACAAAGTACAGATATATCTGCCTGTATTATATGTACAGACAGTTGTTATGTGCACTCTATGTCACCTACATGTGCCCTCAAGTGTACACTCAGGTAACACATAGTACACACCCAGTTAACATCCTGCCGTAAACATAAAGGACACATCCTAGAGGCATAATAAAGGTCACTTCCTCGAGGTATACGTTAGGATGAGTAAACATGTGGTACACACAAAGTTGGCGTCCCGGAGGTCACACAAAGGACATGGAATCATAAAGGTCACATAGGGCACAAGAAGGAAACATAAAGGAAACATAAAGGCAATGACCATTTTCATAGGGGAAGGCTGGTGCTGGGCAGTTCCCCCGTAAGAAGGTTTAGCTATTGCTGCTTGAATAATGCCAGGTGTTTAACCTAATCGCGAGGGTGGTTCCAGATAAAGTATTTTAATCAGCCGCGCCCAACAATTACGTGTCGTATGGCGTGAAATCGATTAAGGGCTGCGTTGGCGCTAGTTGTAATAGCATAATTAGAATACAGCATAGAATCCTTAAGACAGATCCAAAACGTGAGCACGAGTAAGGACCATCAAGCGCTTCTATCATCTGAGTTATTAGAAAAGAACACTCGAGTAGCGAAATCGTCAGCAGAATCGCCAATGCGGACAACATACGTGCAGCACAGGAAAGATGGGCAAATCGAAAACGAAACCCAGAAATTTGTAGACAAAAGTATGGCGAACGTGCGTAAAGGCTGCTTGACACGTGCGTCGTCATCAGTTCGCACCTTGTCTAGGCGCTAATCATTGGAACCGGCTACTCGGATTTTGGCTGGCCGGCCAGAAAAGACAATTGCCGGTCGGCTAGCGCAATCGGCGCTGAACTATTCCGCCTTTTCCTGAGAGCATATACTTTACGCTTCTACAACCATTCTTCTGAGCCTTTCGTTACGGCATGCCGCCACTATTGTGTCCTTATAATTTGGGGCATATTTACACATTGAGCAGTGGAGAGCGAGGCTCCGTCTACTGCAACTTTTTTTATGCGCGTTTAGATCGTCGTATTATCAAATACTGGAACTATTGAATCCGTGTCCAGAGATAGTCGACATAGCGTTGCAATTTCGATCTCTTACCGCCATCGAAAAGCTCTTAAAGCCTATTACACCCGTGACTGTAGAATTTGATTGTGTAATTGATGATTGTGTCGAATTTGATTGTGCAATTGTGTCACAACAGTGACGAATTTTTATTCATGGACAGGCGTCGCTTATGATGTCGTCTGTCAGTTTTATTTTTAGACTGTTTCTACAAAAGAGTGACACGAGCACATGTCTTTTTTTTTCTTTGCAACGAAGGCGTTAATGCGACTAGTGGTGTTCGCAAACATTATATACCAGTCTTAACCGTTTTCTGACAGAACTAAAACACTCCCGAAATTTATATTTTTAGAAACAATTGGGAATATTAAGGACAATAGGAAGGCAAAGCTTGAGATGTGAGTAACAATTAAGCGCTCGGTTTCAGCCTCGTTAAAGGTGTTATATGAAACTCTTCAAAAGTTTCCCCGCTTTTCTCGCAGTACCAAAAGATACCAGAGATTCAATATTTTGTGGAAGTAGGGGCCACTTTAAGGGTGACGTGTACTAAAAGTTAAAACTGTGTATGGTACTTATGTGCTTTAAAAATATATATTGAATAATCACTTTCAGTTTTTGTGAGTTATGCAAGGCATGTATAGTTGCCAGACGTTCACGTAATGAATTACACGTAATCATGACTTGTAATTAATGATAATTTACCCGCCGTGGATGCTTAGTGGCTGTGGTGTTGGACTGCTAAGCACGATGTCACGGGATAGAATCCCTGCCACGGCGGCCGCACTTCGATGCGGGCGAAATGCGAAAACACCGGTGTTCTTAGATTTAGGTGCTCCTTAAAGAACCCCAGGCGGTCCACATTTCCGGAGTTCCCCACTACGGTGTAAAACCCCATACCTTTTTGTCAATGATAGTTTACTGGAGGTTTTGTAATTGATTGATTACCTTTTTACTCAGTAACGCGCTGCAATTCAAATACTTTCTTCATTTCTTCATAGCCGCAGAGCCTGCTGTGGTGCAGCGCAGCAGCCTGTGCATGTTCAGACAGACAAACCCGGCTGTTCCGTCTTTACTTCCTCATCTGATAACGTTCCACCGTGTGTTGGCCGTGTTAATGAACCGTTGCTGGTATGTTTCGGTAGTGACGGCCACGTCGGACCTTAATACCAGGCAATCATTAACGTCCAATATTTTCAGCTTTTCACTGTCCCTGCCCGGAGCGCCTTGTTTGAGCCCCTGCAACAATGAAGCGGTGTGCTTCATAGACGACCCACTCCCGAGCATCACGGCATTGAGTAACCCTAGTGCGCATGGTGTTCGTATATTACAACACTACCCTTCCCTCCAGTGCGCGTATCGAGCAAGCGTTAAGCGTTGCCCATGATACCTTCACAAGAAAGCGAGGGAAGAGGACCGACACAAACTAAAGAAAGAAAGACAAAAGCATTTGTTAGTGAAGGTAAACAATATGTGAAGGGCTGCAGAGGACGCAAAGGCCAGCTTGTTCTATTTACTGTATAAGTGCAATGTTAAAAGCTCGGAGGAAAGTTACGTTGCAGGAATCGATTAGATTTGTATAATTTCTCAGTCACTTTCGTGGGGCAGTAATTGCTACCCTAATGAAGCAAATTTTTCAATGAAGTGCATTTAATGAACTACAATTACAAGGAATTGAATTGTAATCTGCTTTCTTCCTGTTGCGTATGCCAGTCTTGCAGATATTTTTCCCCTGTCTCCTCGGTGAGCTATACGAGACGCATTTATATTTTGGTGAAGGGGGAAGCATGTGAGTGACAAGCGATAAATGTTTATTCTATGTAGGTAAATCGCACCCTTTGTAGAAAGTGACTTATTAAAGCTTTCCAGGGTGTGATACTGCCGTTATTCGAAATGTTTCCGAGATTCCTAAAGAAACTGCAGGAGACACCTATTTCCAATTCCGACATAGAGAATTTGAAGTATAATGTGTTGCGAAACTCTCAGGTTTCTGCCTTAAACAAAAGTTTTGCAAATTATTACTGAGACCTCGTTTGTCTCCCTAATTTCATGCCATACGAGGTTAGTAGTTTGTTTCTCCTCCCTCATCGGTTAACCAAAACAGGGCACCTTGTTTATATTTGGGGAAAATAAGGGGTCCGTTATGAATAATGCGCAGAAATAGTTCAAACTGTGGGGACTAATTACGGCCTTCACAATAAATTGCGCATGCATGCGATCTGGAGCTCCATAAATGAGTTTTACGAACAACACAGCATTTATACCACAGCTCTAGAAGAAGTCTGCAGGCAACCGAGTTCAAAATTAATAAAAATGAGAGAGATAGAGATAGAGAGAGATGAGAGAGAGAGGCCGGTGAGAGAGCGAGGAAGGGGGCATTATGGTTAATGTCTGGGCGAAGTAAAATATGTGTTGATGAATAAGTGGTTTTTTAAACAATCCTTAACATGTGCTCGAAAGCGTTATAGTCGAAAATATTTCAAGCGGGACAATCATATACGGGCAACATTTTGATATACTTGATATAATTACAGGAAACTAAACTGTTATTGTACGTTAGCGAAAGAACTTAGTATAGAGGTGCTCTAAAGCAAGTCATTTGGGCTAAGTACACGGTCACGGGAAGAAGCGCAGATTACTAGCGCTATATATGTTCGGATACATATCTTCACAAGGTGTCAGTGCGATAGAAGGTTAACTAACGCACAAACTGATTGGTTTTCTGATAAAATCTGCTTCGATTATTTCCCACGCGAGCTGCAATCTCTGTCTCGCCAAAACTTCCGTACTTTCAAAGAGGGGCACGCAGTCGCAGTGCCAGCAGTTTACGCCCAAATGGGCACTGCTTTTGTCCGCTTTTCATTTTCTGCGCATGCCCCCTCATGTATATATACAGATGAATTGGCAGTGGCAATAAAATAGTGTTGGAAGGCAGCGCGTTTTGTGTCGTCTGTCTCAATCCTTGTCCTTGGCGCCGTACGTCGTTTCTACCAGGGCGAACCTCGCTTTGGTCCTGCGAGAGACACGCCAGAGTGAAGCAGACCGCGTTCGCATGTTCGTGGCGCACTCTGCGAATTCTGCCGCTCGTATTACTGAAGCTCAGCGCGTCGCAACTGAACTGGCTGCCCAAGACACCATATTCGAAGCCGGACCAAAATGCTCCTACCTTAGGCGAAACGATTCGGTGGCAGGACGCCGCTCGCCAACAGGACGTCGCGCGTTAAAGGGACACTAAAGCAAAATAATAAATCAGTTTAGACTGATAAGACATTGTTTGAGAACTCTGCAGGCGGTCCTTTCAAAATAATTGTTTGAATATTAGATGAGGAAATGAAGGTCAAGGTATCAGTATTTCAATTTCGCGCCGAAACCCCGACGCTCGTACATCAGTGTGAGGTCAAGGATTCAAAAGGATGTTTTCTGTATTTAGTCCGCCTTGGCTCAAGGTTCCCCAAACTTGTCATGTTTAATATTTGATTCCTTTAGAACACAACACAGTAAATCTGTACCACGAAATAAATAAATAGGCCCTAGAAGACGCTATCAACATCCATGACGTCACATCGACCTGGTGCGGGAACTTCAAGGAAGCGTCGCCATCTGTATTTCGCTTTTGCGCTTTTTATAGCTTACTAAACGTCTTATCGTGGTAAGGTTGGTGTTTTTGGTGTTGTAGAAGGGTAATTTAATGATGCGGAAGAAATCATTTTTCTCTTTAGTGTCCCTTTAAGTAAACTTGCGACACGGCCGCCGACCCGCAAATCGTTCGCCTTTCGCTGCAGCGAACTGTGAGTTCACGAAGCAAACATGCAACAGCTTCTGTTTTGAATTGAATTCTGGGGTTTCGGGTGCGAAAACCGCGATTCGATTATGAGACACGCCGTAGTGGGGACTCCTGATTAATGTTCACCACCAGGGGATCTTTAACGTGCCCCCAATGCATGGGAGACGGGCTCTTTTTTTTTTTTTCATTCCGCTCCCATCGAAATACGGCCGCCGCGACCGGCATTTGATCCCGTCACCTTGTGCTTAGCAGTGCAACAGCATAGCCGCTAAGCCACGCTGGGGGGTGATACAGCTTGTTTCGGGGAAGACATGTTTTACTTTCGTGTTCTACCGATTCCATTGAAAGAGGGATCAAGCATAACTTTTTTTTTGTCAAGCTGCTGATTGCAGCTTTTAGTCCTGGAGTCCAAAGAGATGTGTTTTTGATATCCGTGTATCTAAATATCAACTAAATATGAAACTGCATACATATACCGCTGGAGCAATTTTCTTAATATATGACATTTAGGATATCTTTGCACGTTTAGATGGGCCATGTATAAATACTAATGTGCGCGTGTATGGAGCGGTGGACGGCCACTGGTTAAAAAAAAAAAATTGGCCCGGTTTTCCTCGTTGTATGCTGCTGTGGGTGGCATAATTGCGAGAAACGCCGCGAAACTCGTATAGAGAAACGCGGTTGCAACGTCGTTATGGTAATTAGACCAGCTTCTTGGGTGAGCTATACCGAGAAAGAAGGAAATGCGGTGGAAAGTTTGCACATCCTGGGGCAAGGTCTTTGCGCGTAGAAGCGAGGGCTCACCTGTACTGTAAATGAGAAACGCAAACGACCTCGATAAGATGACCGCAGAAGCGGGAAAAACTGCTGGAGAATAAACGGAGTATGGGAAGAAGCCAAACTGACAGACGCTCGCGTAAGTTTCATGAACACTGTTAGCGCAGTGCCTAGCGATGATTATCATGATAACTGTTCTTTAAACAGACTACTTCGGGATGCGCGCAGGCGCATAAAGGACTTTTATCTAAACTCCCGCAGTATGCACAACAAGACAGATATGATCCTTGATATATTTGGCCCCTTTTCATTTAGTTTTGACTTACTTTGTTCTCGCAAACATGGCTATTTGTAAGCGAAGTTCCACCATAACTTTAAGACTATATTTACAACGACTTACTGCATCCGTTAGGAAGAGGAGGCGGTCCGGCTGTTTAGGTTAAGCAATCATTCAAATACGAAATTATCTCACAATTTTCTATTATTAACGAAGTTGTAGAGTGTCTTATGATATGCCCAGATAAAGCATTTGCTGCGTTCGTTTATAGACCACCCTCAGGGAGTAAATATGGGTTTGCTAACTTCGTGGAATATATACGCTCTGGAATACTTGTGTTACACTGTCTTTTCATTTGTGGTAATGGGTGACGTAAATATCGATACGTTATCACAGGATGCAGCGTCATGTCAGTTAACTGTACGAGCAAATTATTTTGCTTAGAAAAACGTAATTTCTAAGGCAACCCCTCTGACTGCACAGACTGCGACTTTACATGATATATGTTTAATGAACATACAACCGATGCATTGCGCTGCTGGAGCGTGGGCAGTAGACGTAAGCGATCATTTGCCGATATTTTGTGTCCTTCCTTCTTCCTATGATGGTCGCGAAGCTAATGAAAAAGTGCGGTCATGTCAGATCAGCGTTAGGAAACTAGAAATATTCCGGCATCGGGTTATTCAAACAGATTGTAATCACGCGTTCAGAGAAAGGAATCCTAACTTGGCTTAGCACCTACTAATCTCTAAACTTATGAAATGTTATGATGAAGCTTTCTCGGCATCTCTGGAGAACGTATAACGTCATAAAATTAGAAAAGCATGGATCACTGATACCTTACTTAAAGGGACACTAAAGGCAAATACTAAGTCAAGCTAAAGTGATAGATTAATGCTCGGGAGTCTCTAAGGCATCAATATTACCGCGCACAGAGCCTTACTAATCGAGAAATTGAGGTAAGTGCCGGACACGATTAGAGACTCCCCCGGGACATTCAAGTACTTACCCGATGACAAAACCACTCCTCAGTTAAATTCTATCACTAGTACTCAACCACTCGTCGCACAAAACATCCTTTATTGTAGTATTAGACGAAAAAAATGCTGCTTGTCCAGATCTATTTCACCTTTAGAAAAAAGAACTCACTGTGATAACCCTGAAAATGATGTGGGCGGTCTGAACGTTTCGTTTTCGCTCGACTCAGCGCCGCCAACGCTTTCGCCTTTCAGTGGTTTCGTTATCGCGTAGTGCTGCGCTGGTTTTGCTGGCTCGCGAAGCTCGCACAAACTTTAAGTAGCAGAGAATTCAACTTCCATGTGATGTCGCGGAGTGCCGGAACGGTCTACGCCGCTTGACCAAAAAGCAACTGCAGTGGCGAATCCGCCGCTCTGTCTTGGCTCGCTTTGTATGGCGTATGTGACGTTACCACTACGCCGGTTCGGTGGCGGGAGATTTCAATTTCGAAAAAGCTATTCGAGCCCTTCAGGTGCCATTTCCTCGTAAACGAAGTCTTTTTTGGCATGAAACAAGCGTTGCGAAGTCTCTGAAATGATATTTAAATTGTCCACCTCGACTTAGTATTTTCCTTTAGTGTGCCTTTAAAAAAATAACAAAGAACAATATGTACCACGAATTCGTAAGGACACGCGGCGTGAATTTATTCATTGAGTTCAAAAAGTACGGAAACCACCTAAATGGTGAACTAAGGTATGCTATGTTCTGATATCATGAGAATTTATTTTGTAAAATAAGTAATTATCCCAGGAGAACTTGGTACGACGTTAGAAATCTTTCCTGTCGCATAAAACAAAACCACATCCCTAACATTCTGGCAAACTCTAGCGGCCTTGGCATAAGGCAGGTTGCAACTGCAATGAATAATTACTTCGTTACAAGTTATGATGGCGATGAGATATGTGCTGACGATGATCCAAAATTATCGTTAAATGGCCGTGTTTTACCTAACTCCATAGTTTTGAATACTATTTCATGTCGTGAAAGTGCAGAATTAATAACGAAGATTAAAAAACATTCTGTCGCACATCATGGAATTAAACCTATGCCAATAAAATACGTTGCTGATGTGATATCGCCCGCGTTCTCACACATTATTAATTTAACCTTCCCTACTGTCGTTTTTTTCGTGGTCAATTAAATGTAGTTCGTGTGTGCCCGGTCTTTAAATGTGGTAATGACCAAGAAATCGCTAATTACCGATCAGTATCGGTGCTCCCAAATCTGTCCAAGGTCTTTGAAAGTACTATTAATTTTAGATTACAGAAGTTTTTCATTAGGTACAATATCATAAGTGAGGCCCAGTTTGGCTTTCAGAAAGACAAGTCCACCAAGCATGCATTGCCCGATATAAAAAAACCTCAGTGCTCCTTCCACTCTGTTAATTAAGAAGGATGACCAGCGAAGCTGTGTATGTGGCCCCCTTAATTCTGAACTGCACCTCCGCCGCAAGTCGGCCCGGCATTGCACTATCTTCGGTATCGGCCCACGTATGGGGAGTGCTTAACGCCTGCTTCACCTCCGCCGCGGGTCGTGCCGGTATTGCACTATCTTCGGGATCGGCCCACGTATCGGGAGTGCTTCACGCCTGCTTCACCTCCGCCGCTGGTCGGGCCGGCATTGCACTAGCTTCGGGATCGGCCCACGTATGGGGAGTGCTTAACGCCTGCTTCACCTCCGCCGCTGGTCGTGCCGGTATTGCACTATCTTCGGGATCGGCCCACGTATGGGGAGTGCTTAACGCCTGCTTTACCTCCGCCGCTGGTCGGGCCGGCATTGCCCTACCTTCGGGATCGGCCCACGTATGGGGAGTGCTTAACGCCTGCTTTACCTCCGCCGCTGGTCGGGCCGGCATTGCACTAGCTTCGGGATCGGCCCACGTATGGGGAGTGCTTAACGCCTGCTTCACCTCCGCCGCTGGTCGTGCCGGTATTGCACTATCTTCGGCATCGGCCCACGTATGGGGAGCGCTTAACGCCTGCTTCACCTCCGCCGCTGGTCGGGCCGGTGTTGCACTATCTCCGGGATCGGCCCACCTATGGGCAGTTTTTTAATTACAACGACACGAAAAATTCCTTGGATGGTAGAGGTATACAGCTTCGCTGTAAAAATGAAATACTACATAATTTTGAGGGAGAACTATACACGCTCGGACTGTTTGTTGCTTTCCATATAGCATTGGATACCGTGTGTGATAACATTCCTCTAGAAAAATTGGTAATTACGGCGTCCGTGGTATTGCCAATAGGTTACTAGAAAATTACTTGACAGACCATTACCAATATGTAGTTATTAATCAGGAGACATCCTCGCGGGCTAAGTTTAATAAAGGTGTCCCACGAGACCACTGCGACTCATAATTTACATAAATGACCTGTGTCATATACCGGATTCTCCTAAATTAATTCCTCATGCCGATGACGCTAATAGGTTTATGTTGGAGCTTCATTGTCCTACCTTGAGGGGCGAGTCAACACGTATCTAAGTAATCTGTCTGGTTGCCTTAAAGGAAACAATTTGCGGCTAAACGCGAGTAAAACTGAATACATATTATTTCCACCTATCAATAAGCAACGAAATATAAGCTTAAGTGTTTCCTTTGAGAGCCAGACGCTGCAGCAAGTTAAGGTGCAGAAATTTCTGGGCTTGTGGTTCCAGGAAGACTTGCCCTGGAATGATCATAAAAATAAATTAGCTGTAGAATTAAGTAAAAGGGTCGGATGTATATACAAATTCAGTGTACAAAGTCAAAATTTACAAATTCCGTAATTACTACTTTGGCTCACGAAAGCGTTATATTATACAGTATTCTATTCCCGGATCAGTTACTACGTGTTGATATGGGGCACAATGAGTGCACAGAATTATACTCCATTACTCCCTTTACAAAAAAAAAAAAAAACGGCACTACGAAAACTTGAGGGATATTATGGTCACTCGCAAGGTCTCAGCACGCATCCGCTATTTTCAAACCATTTCACATTGCAAGCTAACCAACTCTATTATCTCAAGCAGGTTTTGTATTCCCAAAACAACAAGCTATACCCCATGTACAGTTTTCCATGTGTTCAATACTGCTTCCGTACACAAAGTATAGGAACCCCCAAAATTATAACTACCTATGAACAGCAGCACATGCAACACCAAATACATAGTCTGCTCAATAAGCTTGACAACATTTCAGACCTAAATAAAAAAAATTCCAAAAATAGGTTTAAACAAGTTCTTCTAGAAAAGTGCATTGATCATGTCTAAGTGCAGTTTTAGTGTTGATTAAACCTCCATTTGTCTCGATTTTCATCTTGCTCATTGTTCACATTGTGTTTTATTTTACTTTTGAGCGCACATTTGTTTCTTTTTAGTGGCACGAGCATCGAGTGACACAGTTGTTTCTTGCGCATCACTTCCGTTTCCCCTCCTGAGACGACCTGAGAGGAAATTCAAAATAAATCAGCAAAATATAGAAAAAAATTGTACCGTACGAAATTCATGGCTTTCGTTATACATATGATATCAAAGCATAAGTTTAGTTACAAGTTTAGTTACTGAAGCGTCTGGAATAATTAGAATTAATTAGAAATCACTGAGACGATGGGACGAAACACCTAATAAGTTCGCAAAAAGAGAAAAAATAGTGCAGTACAGAATTCATGGGTTTCATTATATATATGATATCAGAGCAGAGGTTTAGTTACGAATTGGGTTACTGAAGTCTCTGAAATAATTATATTTAATTAGAAATTGCTAATTACCGCACGCCAAATCACAGAATCGAAGGCTTTAGACACTCGCCACTTGAGCACGACTTTGGCTAAATTCCTGGAAACCCGGAAGTAGAAAGCGGAAGTAAGGACGTCACTAGGTCACACACAAGAAGGTGGCACGATACTTAATCGGCTACCCGCCGTGGTTGCTCAGTGGCTATGGTGTTGGGCTGCTGAGCGCGAGGTCGCAGGATCGAATCCCGGCCATGGCGGCCGCATTCCGACGGAGGCGAAAATACCCCTGTGCTTATATTTAGGTGCACGTTAAAGATCCCCAGGTGTTCGAAATTTCCGGAGTCCTCCACTACCCCGTGCGTCATAATCAGAAAGTGGTTTTGGCACGTAAAACCCCATAATGTTCTTCTTTATACTTAATCGGTTAATTAATAGCAAACAGTTGCTTCCGAGTTCGGTTCGTGTGTTGCGTTCGCCTCAATTTCACCTATAGAACACCAACGTCAAGGTGCGAGCGCCGCTAAGAGACACCTAAGTCAAAGATTAGGGTCGCCTACCATTTTCTGTTGCCGCTTGTGATGGTGTATCTATGCCGACTTGCTTCTGTTTTGCGCTCTGTGTTGATATTTTTTATTATTCTTTATATCTATAAAGACAATTTAGATTGTTGAATAATTACCTGATTTTAATTATTGTATATTCTTGATGTTTACCTACTTGTATTATGTATGCGTGCCGAACTGTATCTCTGAGCAAAAGCCTCCGTCAGGCTGTATAGCCTTTTGCTTTTGCTTCGATTTATGTCGCTGTTAAGAAAGAAATCATTCAATAAATAAATCATTCAATTAGACAATGCTGTCATGCGGCCCGTAGCGTCGCTGTAGGACAGCATGAGCTTCTTTCTTCTGCTGCCGTTGCTGTAGCTCTTGGTCAACATCATCATCCATTAACTCTTGATGCTGTTGTTCCCCGCTCGTCCCAAGTGCTTCCTCAAGTTGTTTGTGCTATAACCTATACTGCCGCTACAGTGTACTCGAAGGGGGTAGTGCGTTCAAGGTGGGCCCGTGCCTGATGCTCCTTTTATAAACGTCACCAGGTGGTGCCGCTCAACGTGGGTTGTGAAGACGTCTACCCAACGGTCGATTTAGACGCCACTGGCCTCCTTGAAGCACTTGGGTTCAGCGAGAGCAGTTTAAAAGTAAACATGTCCGCAATAGGCATTAGTAAGAGGCGATTGGAGGATTGGTGGAAGAAAAGTAGGGAAACGACAAAAAACGGAGAAGTACAAAAGCACAGTTCGAAATAGGGGATCAGAAAATTTGGGCGTGGTAGTTCATGGTGTTTTTTTTTCTCTGTTTTTTATTGTTTGACCTAGGTAGGACATTAGGCAGTATAATAACAAGAGCTTGGTGGCACAACCCACCGCCCCGTTCCAAAGGGAACGCTCATAACATCCATCCATCCATCCATGTATGAAAGCCGCCGTGTTTCCCCCGAGACGCTCTGTAACGACTGCTCGTGGCGCCGGTTGCACTTGTGAAGGTTTGTAACTTAATTTTTTATTTATTCAAGGTCTTCACAAGCTCCGAGGTGGAGTATTGCGTGAGGGGCTCTAAGATAGGCTAAGCATAGCAAAAAGGTGAGCGAGCCAACTCGTTACATAAAATTTGGTAGTATGAAATCAAGTGTTATACAACAGTTAGCCGTAGAAGTCACAATTGTTGCTTATACGTAGTTAGGCTGCAGAAAATCAACAACGGTGGAAATGTGCATGCGATTCTTACAATCACGTGCCACACATGAAAAAATTTATCAATGAAAACTTACTCCTTCGTATGCAGATATCACTCAAACAATGCACTGACATTCTACCAAGAGACTGACCCCTTAATTTCTAAAACTCCCACGGTCAACACTCTATTCGAGAGAACAAAATTAATAACAAAATTATTTTCCATATTGCTGAATTTTTATGTAATATGAGCAATACAAGCCAAGAGAACGCTTAGATTTATTATTTATTTAATTAATCCGTATGTAATTAATTATTTATGAACTGATTTATTTTACATTAGTTTTTCATTATTTAATAATTATAAGTTTCATTTAAAGTTGGATACAAACAAGTCATTGCATACTTTATATTGCGGCGACAACCGCTGTGTATAACTTAAACGGGAACACCTGAGGAAAAAGCAAGGTTTCCTTTTAAACGAATACGTCGTTTGAACTACATAAAATACAAAAAATCACAAACCACGCAAAATTGAACGCACACGCTAGCGGCGCCCGACCAGCACGGCTGACAGCAGCAGAAATGACGGATGTTGGCGGCGGTCCTGATGTCACATAGGCTGGCATCCGCGTGCCGGACTCATGCACACTGTCGGCCTCACTGCAATGCTTGGCCCGTGCCGCCCCTGAACACACTCGCCCCTTCTAGCACGCTGTTCTGCCGCTGACGCTCGGCATGTTTGCTACGGTAGCGAAGTCACGCCACCTGCGCCTCCGCGTTACTATGGTTGCGAAACACGATAGACGCGTGGTTTTGCGCCGCTTAGCAGAAACGGATGGGTAGCATGCACAACTGCGTATTCATTGCACAATGGGAACTCTTCAAAAGAGACCTTAATTTCACCGCAATCGAAAGAGCATGCGTAGTCCAGCATAAAGAAAAAGAGCGTGAGGAGGAATTGCATCTTAGGTTAAAATACATGCTCTGTGCAGAAAGCTCTACGCGGGGATTATTTTCTAAACAAATCACAGAACGCTGAGCTTGAAGTTTTGGATGAACAAAAGTACCGGGGGTGCGGTATCAAGGGCACGGGCCGATAGTTTATAGATGGGCCGAGGGTTTATGGGGCAAACCGAGCAATAAGCGACGAGAAGAAATATGCGGTTTATAAAGAAATAAAATAAATAAGGTATCACGGGAAAGTCTTTAGTGATGTTGAAGCAGTAGAGCACGCATTTGAGTCTTGTTATGAAAGTTTGATGGGGGAAGAGACATGTGATATTGAATGTTTAAGAACCGACTTCATGCCATTAATGGCAACATTATCAGACGAGGTCTGTGAAGCGCTCGACAGACCACGTACCCAGGAATTAGAGGCATTTCGTTCAATTTCACTTTTTTGCAACGACGTGGCGTACCGACCTTAAAGATTTCGAAAATCGCGCCATGACGTATGCCATGCCGCAGAACTAAATAAAACACAATAAGAAGAAGCGCGCACACACACACACACACACACACACACACACACACACACACACACACACACACACACACACACACACACACACACACACACACACACACACACACACACACACACACGCACGCACACGCACGCACACGCACACACACACACACACACACGCGCGCGCGCACTGACTGACTGACTGACTGACTCACTCACTCACTCACTCACCCTGGGAATGTCTCTTCCCCTCGGCACCTGGAAACGAGTGCGCTTATGTATCAGCGTTATCTCAAAGATGGCCAACTACTTGCTCTACTATCAATGAATCGACGATCTTGGACACCTGGCCAAACAGTTGGTCTTTATTCCAGATAGATGTCTGGATTGGATAACGGCCCCTGGGACGCTTGCGATGAATGTTTTTTCTTGAGCGTTTTTTTTAATTTCCACACCACAGTGGCCACGGGCTTGCGGATACGTCAGGCTTCTGTTTCATGGATTTTCTATAGAACCGCCGTGACCCACTGTTGAACGAGAAGATTTAGCTCGGGCCTATCTCCGATGCCGGCTACTCAAATAGATGTAAAACGCAGGAATGCTTTTATGAGAAAACCGCCCAACCGATTTGAATGAAATTTGTTGCATTTAAGAGAGAAAGTAAAATTGCAGTCACTATAGCAAATATAATTTTGATTTAGAGAATGGAATTTTTCACTACAATTTCAGGAAATCGGTAAACTTGCAGAAAAGAAGCATGAAGTTTGCAAATCTGCAACTTACCCCTGCGAAACAGATACGCTTTTCTATAAACTGCATCCATTGGAACATCAAAAACGGAGAAATTCTATGCACGAATTTACAACTCGTGTGAATTGGTTACAATGTTTGGAAGGGTTTGGCAAATACAATGTTCACAAGTGTTACGTTTCGCCTACGACGCGCGGTTTAGCCGGCGCGACTGCAACAAAGCGGCAGCCATTTTGGCCCGTTCGGCGTCGCCGCTACGCTCCCCGCCAAGCGCGTCCAGGCATGTTCCGATGCCACGTGTCTTCATGTGCGTGTGTGAGTGTATGTGCCATTGTGCCCGACCGGCGGCGCTACGACAGCAGGGGGTCACCTTCTCCTCCCAGCCATTGTGCCCGTCCGGAGGCGATACGACAGCAGGGGGTCACCTTCTCCTCCCAGCCATTGTGCCCGTCCGGAGGCGATACGACAGCAGGGGGTCACCTTCTCCTCCCAGCCATTGTGTCCGACCGGAGGCGATACGACAGCAGAAGTCACCTTCTCCTCCCAGCCATTGTGCCCGACCGGAGGCGCTACGACAGTAGGAGTTACCTTCTCCTCCCAGTCTTTGTGCCCGACCGGCGGCGCTACGACAGTATGCGTCACCTTATCCCATTGTACAATCACGTGCTCGTCTATTGAGGGGTTCCTTCTTGCCCTCAACTGCGAGAGTATAAAAACAGCTGCCCCCGGACGCCAAAAAGAGGGCTCCGATTTCTTCTGTTGAGTAAAGTGCACTCCCGTCTCTCTACTTCGGTCAACCTGACCGCCAACTCTTTGCGATGTTAAAATAAACAAGTTGTTTTGTTGTTACCAGTCGACTCATGCTTTGCCGGGACCTTCGGATGCTTCCAGTTGTACCCCAGGCCGCCAGGCCAACGCTACCCTTGGGGCTTGCGACCCAGGTGCAACAACGGGCGTCAGCGCCGAGTTCCCAACAGGTCGTACCATCGGTGCGACCACAACAACCGTTGCCATCGGTGGGATTCAAACAACTGTCTGCCAGCGGTGAGATCGCGACAACGGAGGCCAGCAGCGAAGAGATGCAGTTGACTGTATGCTGAGCAGTTCAACAACGATCCGGGAGCAGTGCAACGAGCCCTGTGTGATGACTGGTTGCCTGCAGCGGAACGACTGCGCTGGACTCTTGGCTGCGAGGTTTGGTGAGTGCGGGACTTTCTTCTTCTGAGCTTTGCCAGGCTTTTGTTACTGTCAGAAACAGAGCTGGTAATTGTGGTTGTCGTTGCTGCCGGGTTAGTTTGCGGCAAGACAATAGTAAGCAGTAGAGAAGGCAGCATTCAGAGCAGCCATGGATTTGAAGTCGTTGCGCAAACCGAAATTGTTGGAGCTTGCAAGAGAGTTGGGTCTGGATGTCTCGGACAAACTCAGAAAACCAGAACTGCTAAAGGCTATTCTTGAGTTAGAGGCTGAGGATGACGAGCTGTCGGAATGCCTTGAGACTATTGAGGAGAGGTCAAAAAGACAGGAGCGCGAACTTAAAGAGCAAAAAGAGAAACATGAGCGCGAACTTAAAGAGCAAAAAGAGAGACATGAGCGCGAACTTAGAGAGCAAAAAGAGAAACAGGAGCGCGAACTTAAAGAACAGAAAGAAAAAGAAGAGCGTCAACACGCTTTGGAAATGAAGCGTCTCGAGGTAGAGATGGAACGCGCTCGTAATGGAAGTCAGGCACACGGTGCAGGAGAACGCGTATTGTTCAAAATGACTGACCTGATGCGGCCGTTTAAGCTTGGAGAGGACATTGGTTTGTTCCTGGTTAACTTTGAGCGAACGTGCGAGAAGCAGGGGTTCTCTCGGGAAACGTGGCCACAGCGCTTGCTCACTTTGTTACCCGGCGAGGCGGCCGACGTAGTCGCTCGCTTGGATAGAGAGGAGGCAGAGGATTTCGACACAGTGAAATCGAGTCTTCTAAAAAAGTACCGGCTGTCAGCGGAGGCGTTCCGTCGGAAGTTTCGGGAAAATGAGAAAGGCAAAAGTGAGTCATATACAGAGTTTGCGTACAGGCTTATGTCAAACATGCAGGAGTGGCTCAAAGAAGAGAAAGCGTTTGGTGACCACGATAAAGTTCTGCAGTGTTTCGGGCTGGAACAGTTTTATAGTCAATTACCTGAGAACGTGAGGTACTGGGTCTTGGATAGGCCAGACGTTTGTACGGTGGCTAAAGCCGCTGAGCTAGCCGAGGAGTTTGTGACGCGTCGGGCTCGCGGAGCTAAGGACGGTCAAAAGGGTGAATTTGGCTCGAAGTTTGAGAGGCCGAAGTTCACACCCATGAGAGCAAAGGGGGACACGCGTAGTGAGGATGCGAGTGAAAGCAGTCCGACCAAACGTAAAGAGACGGCGGCAGCCAAACGCAGAAAGCGGTTCGAGATGAGGCGAGCGCGCGTTTGTTATACGTGCCAGAAGCCGGGTCACTTTTCGGCGCAGTGTCCGGAAACAACACCAAAAGTTGTGTTTTTTTCATTATGCAGCACTGACGAGAACATGAAGCTTCTCGAGCCTTACATGCGAGACCTCCTCGTGAACGGGAAAGAGTGCCGAGTGCTTCGCGATTCCGCAGCTACGATGGATGTAGTTCACCCGTCCTACGTAGAACCCGATATGTTCACGGGCGAGTGCGCATGGATCAAGCAAGCCGTGGAAGCTCATAGCGTGTGTCTGCCGGTAGCAAAAGTGCTTATTGAAGGACCTTTCGGAGCGCTTGAGACGGAGGCCGCAGTGTCATCTATGCTGCCCCCCCAGTACCCGTACCTATTTTCGAACAGGTCCGATCACCTCCTGCGCGAGAAGGGGCTTTTCTTTGGTGAGGCTAGCGTTCAGGCCTTAACCAGGTCGAAGGTTCGGGAGCTCGCTGCAAAGGCGGTAGTTGCGGGGCCGACGTTATCAAACAACGAAAAAGGGTCAGAGGCGCAGCAAGCTGATATTCAGAGCACGCCCGAACTGAATAAAATTGAGTCTGTAGCGTTGAAGGCGCCAGATACTGGAGAGGAAATGCCCGATAAGGGAAAGTTAGAAGAGCTATCTACAGATTTGCTCATCGCGCCTACGTCAGACGGACTTGATAGGTTGCTAAAAGTCAGCCGGTCGGCTTTGATAGCCGAGCAAAAGAAGGATGGCAGCCTAGAAAACATTCGCTGCAATGTCAAGGAAGGTATCGCCAGGAAAAATGCGCGTTTTGTGGAAAGAGGTGGAGTCCTGTACCGGAAGTATCTAGACCGCAGAGGAGTGGAGTTCGATCAGCTGATCGTGCCTCAATGCTATCGTCAGGATCTGTTGCGCTTGACGCATGGGGGTTCGTGGTCCGGACACCTTGGAGTTAAGAAAACTAAGGACCGTCTCTTGCAAGAGTACTATTGGCCAGGGTGTTTTCGGGACGCAGACCATTTCGTGAGGACATGTGACACTTGTCAGCGGGTGGGCAAACCAGGGGACAAATCAAGGGCGCCGTTGAAATTGGTACCTATCATTACCGAGCCTTTTAGACGGCTCGTTATTGATACAGTGGGACCTCTGCCGGTAACAGCCACGGGGTACAGACACATTTTGACTGTGATCTGCCCAGCGACAAAGTTCCCTGAAGCAGTGCCGCTTAAAGAACTCAGCTCAGTTGAGATAGTCAATGCACTACTGTCCATATTTGCGCGAGTTGGTTTTCCTGCGGAAATCCAATCAGATCAGGGCACAGTGTTTACTAGCGCTTTGACGACAACTTTTCTCGAAAGGTGTGGGGTAAAGCTGCTACACAGCTCAGTGTACCACCCACAGCCGAATTCCGTTGAGAAGCTCCACTCCGTCATGAAGCGCGTGTTGAGAGCATTGTGTTTTGAACATCAAACTGACTGGGAGCTGTGTCTGCCTGGGGTGATGTTTGCATTAAGGACCGCGCCGCATGCGGCTACGGGGTTTTCGCCAGCTGAGCTGGTGTACGGTCGCTCGCTTCGGTCTCCGCTTCGCATGCTTCGAGAATCGTGGGAAGGCAGGGGCGACGACCCAGTCGTGGTGGAGTACGTGCTTAAGCTCCTCGAACGCTTAAGAAGGGCACAGGAGTTGTCAGGTGAAGCAATGGCAAAGGCCCAGCAGAGGGCCAAGGTTTATTATGATCGGACAGCCAGGGCCCGTCGTTTTGAGGTGGGCGATGAGGTCATGATATTGCGCACATCGCTAAACAACAAACTAGACGTGCAGTGGGAGGGCCCAGCACGAATTGTTCAGAAACTGTCGGACGTTAACTACGTGGTAAGTCTGCCAGGAAAGCGGAAAGCACAGCAAGTTTACCACTGTAATCTGCTCAAACCTTATAGACAAAGGGAAGCAGTGGTGTGCATGATGGTAAACGTTGCTGAAGAGCTTCCGGTCGAGCTTCCGGGACTAGGCTCAGTGACGAACAGGAAAGACACCGGTCAAGTCATTTGTGACTTAGTCAGTGGAGCATCGCTGTCGCGTGAGCAGAAAACCGAACTACACCAGCTCTTACAAGAGTTTCAAGGTCTGTTCTCTGAGAGGCCTGGTAGGACTTCTGTCCTTACTCATGACATAGAACTTACCTCCCCAGAGCCAGTACGATCCAAGGCGTACCGGGTGTCACCCCGCCAGAGCGATATTATGGAGGCTGAGGTAAAGAAAATGCTACAGCTCGGTGTTATTGAGGCAGGTGAGAGTGATTATACCTCCCCTTTGGTTTTAGTTGAGGTACCGGGCAAGGAACCTCGTCCTTGCGTCGACTACCGCAGGCTTAATTCCATCACTAAGGATCAAATTTATCCGATCCCTAACATCGAGGAGCGCCTTGAGAAAGTTAGTAGCGCTCAGTTTATTTCCACCCTAGATCTTGTCAGGGGTTATTGGCAGGTTCCACTTACAGAAGAGGCTAGTAGGTATGCGGCGTTCATTTCACCAATGGGAACATTCCGTCCTAAAGTGTTGAGTTTTGGTTTGAAGAACGCGCCATACTGTTTTTCAAGCCTCATGGATAAAGTGTTGCGGGGACAGCAAGAATTCGCTTTACCGTATCTAGACGACGTAGCGATATTCTCCGCATCCTGGTCTGAGCATATGGCACACTTGCGGGCAGTGCTAACCCGCCTGCGCGAAGCGGGCTTGACAGTCAAGGCTCCTAAGTGCCAGTTAGCACAGGCCGAGGTTGTCTACCTCGGTCACGTGATTGGTCAGGGTCGTCGCCGCCCCTCTGAA
Organism: Dermacentor variabilis; assembly: GCF_050947875.1. Classification (NCBI taxonomy): domain Eukaryota; kingdom Metazoa; phylum Arthropoda; class Arachnida; order Ixodida; family Ixodidae; genus Dermacentor; species Dermacentor variabilis. The sequence continues at coordinate 133,506,914 of NC_134568.1, forward strand.
ATAAAGGTGGCCGCTGTGCGAGACTTCCCGCAACCGCGCACGAAGACCGATATTCGGTCATTCTTAGGTATCGCCGGCTACTATCAGAGGTACATCCCCAGGTACTCTGATATCGCGGCTCCCCTGACGGATGCTCTAAGAAAGACAGAGCCTCAAACAGTCGTCTGGGACGAGACAAAGGAAAGAGCTTTTAGCGCCCTAAAGAGTGCCCTAACAAGCCAGCCTGTGCTACGATCGCCAGACTATACAAAAGGGTTCGTTGTTCAGTGCGATGCTAGTGAGCGAGGCATGGGCGTTGTACTGTGCCAACGGGAAAATGGAGAAGTAGAACACCCCGTCCTGTATGCTAGTCGTAAGCTGACCAGTCGTGAGCAGGCGTATAGCGCCACCGAGAAAGAGTGTGCATGTCTCGTGTGGGCCGTTCAGAAATTGTCATGCTATCTAGCCGGCTCGAGGTTTATCATTGAGACGGATCACTGCCCTCTCCAATGGCTGCAGACCATCTCTCCCAAAAATGGCCGCCTCCTGCGCTGGAGCCTCGCTTTGCAACAATATTCCTTTGAGGTGCGTTACAAAAAGGGGAGTCTCAACGGTAACGCCGATGGCTTAAGTCGAAGCCCCTAACGTAGGAATCAGCCTCAAAATTGTTTGTTACTGATGTTTTCTTCCTGAGGCAGGATTTTTTAACATATTGCTTTTGTTTAGTGTTTCAAAGTGATGATATGCTTTCTAGTGCAATTTTCCAATTTGTGGACGCGTTCTGAGTGATGCTAGACTACTGTAAGGAACTAGGCAGTGGTATAAAAAGGGGAAAGAGCCTGGCAGGGCTTAGTGAGGGTTGTGCCGTGCTTGCTGACTGAGCGGTTGAGTTTCAGCGTAGTTCTAACGCTTGCCGGGAACGAGAACAAAAATGTGAACTCTCCCGAAGTCACTTTGCAGTGTCCCGTGCGAACCTGAACGAGAGAACGAGGCCTTCTCTGTGCGCTGCGCTCAAGAAACGTCGAGGGACGCCCGACTTCGGTTATGAGCGCGGTTTAGCCGGCGCGACTGCAACAAAGCGGCAGACATTTTGGCCCGTTCGGCGTCGCCGCTACGCTCCCCGCCAAGCGCGTCCAGGCATGTTCCGATGCCACGTGTCTTCATGTGCGTGTGTGAGTGTATGTGCCATTGTGCCCGACCGGCGGCGCTACGACAGCAGGGGGTCACCTTCTCCTCCCAGCCATTGTGCCCGTCCGGAGGCGATACGACAGCAGGGGGTCACCTTCTCCTCCCAGCCATTGTGCCCGTCCGGAGGCGATACGACAGCAGGGGGTCACCTTCTCCTCCCAGCCATTGTGTCCGACCGGAGGCGATACGACAGCAGAAGTCACCTTCTCCTCCCAGCCATTGTGCCCGACCGGAGGCGCTACGACAGTAGGAGTTACCTTCTCCTCCCAGTCTTTGTGCCCGACCGGCGGCGCTACGACAGTATGCGTCACCTTATCCCATTGTACAATCACGTGCTCGTCTATTGAGGGGTTCCTTCTTGCCCTCAACTGCGAGAGTATAAAAACAGCTGCCCCCGGACGCCAAAAAGAGGGCTCCGATTTCTTCTGTTGAGTAAAGTGCACTCCCGTCTCTCTACTTCGGTCAACCTGACCGCCAACTCTTTGCGATGTTAAAATAAACAAGTTGTTTTGTTGTTACCAGTCGACTCATGCTTTGCGGGACCTTCGGATGCTTCCAGTTGTACCCCAGGCCGCCAGGCCAACGCTACCCTTGGGGCTTGCGACCCAGGTGCAACAACGGGCGTCAGCGCCGAGTTCCCAACAGGTCGTACCATCGGTGCGACCACAACAACCGTTGCAATCGGTGGGATTCAAACACAAGGTAGTGGTATACTTCAGGGTGGCATATGATATATTATTGCTGTCCACTTTAGCTGTATTATTTAGTGCAGTTTACAGAATTGCGATATCGTTTTTAGTGTCTGAGGTTGAATTCCACACGTCAAGTTCTGTCTTAAAACTTTGGAATTAACAAAAAATTACGTAAAGCAAGTAGGCCGCTTAAATAAAATATCGCTTTCCAAAATCGGTACATTTTAACGTTTTCTTTTAAATTCAACATAACTCATAAGAGTTGATGCACGGGTTGCTATGAAAAATTATTGCCGATTTCGCATGTATGTAGATAGGAGCCCCCAGCTAAACCTATAGCTCGTGCCGAACTCCGATACCGCCTATTCAAGTAGAAGTAAAACGCAGAAACGCTTTTCCCGGCAAACCACTGGGCCTACTTTAATGAAATTTGTTGCATTCGAAAAATAAAGGTAAATTACAGCGAGTGTTGCAAGCGGTATTTTGATTTAGGGCCCGATTGTTTCAAAAAGAACTTCCAAAAGAAGGTAAGATTTAAAAAAATGAAAGCACGACGTTTAATTTCGTAGCTCTGCACTAAAAACAGATATATCGCAGTACTGTCTGCTGCATTCGTTAGATCATTCAAGTGGATAATTCAAGTGGATTTGCTGTATCAATTTATATCTTACGTGGATATGTTACATTGTTTATAATGGCTTTGCAAAAGTCCAACTAAGCCATTAAGGGTCAATTTGACAGCGGTGGCACCAATTTGGCAATAATTTTGTCTGCTTTAGATGTACTATCAATTTAATTTACAGAATTGTGCTATCTGTTTTCGTCTCTGAGTTACGGAGTTGTAAATTTGTTAGTTTCGTTTTCTCTAGATGTGCGATGTTCAACAAGCTTTATTAAAAAATCGACGGCCTAAATAAAGAATTCGCTACCAACAATCACTAGATTTTAGTTATTTGTTTTGAATGCTGCAAACCTCGTCAACATTAATTTCTTCATAGCGAATCGCTTTACGTGAGGGATGGATGGGTTTTCTCGTTGTGTAAGCATAAAAATGCTTACGCATTTGAAAGAGCGGCTATATACGGTGCGAGCTCGCCGGCCGCGGCACTTATACCAACAGTCAATCACATGGATTCTTGAAGAGAGATAAGAAGGAAGAAAAACAAGGCTTTAAGAAGACTGGCGGTTGTGTTTATACTCTCCTTTGTACTCTCCTATTAACTCTCTCACATTTTTCATTCAGTTAGTCTGACTTCTCACTCGCGTACTATTCTAGTCTTTCCTATATTTCCTTTTGTATTTCATTTTAATTTCAATTTCTCCTCTTGTAATAGGAACTCTCTGAAGCTAATTCCTGCCGTCTGATTCTTGGCCTATCCCGCTTAGTGTTTACGCGACATTAAAGCAGAACGTCAACATCATCATCAAGACTACTGAGGTGCCGGGCGGAGAATCGACGCTGTCGGGCTGCGAGCCCGAGCTTCAAGAGTAAGCGGGACCAGAAATAACTGCTTGGGAGCTTGTTCGAAACGATCCAACCTCCGTCCTACCTTCCAGCCTGTGGTGTTCGCTGGTCCAGCAAATAGGGGGCTGAAGGCAAGAATAACTTCACCCACTCCTCTTGCGACGCTATGGTCGAGCTGCGGATAATTCCCAAGAGCAAGAAGCGGCTTATCATCAGGCGACCGAAGTCTTGCAGCAGCAAGATGCTTGACAAGCAATTGTGGCCAATCACGCAGCTTACATTAGGGCGCAACTCTTAGGCGACCGTTCCTTCGGCGAGCATCGGCGTTGTCCCTCGATGTAGCACAGCGAAAGATGAAAGCGAACACGAAGCGACCCGGCCGTGGTTGCTCCATGGCTATGGTGCTGGGCTGCTAATCACGAGGAGGTCGCTGGATTTAATCCCAGCCATGGCGGCCGGGTTTCGATGAGGGCGGAAACACCCCTGTACTTCGACTTGGGTGCACGTTAAAGAACCCTAGGTGGTCCAAATTTCTGGAGTCCCCTATTACGGCGTGCCTCTTAATCATATCGTGGTTTTGGCTCGTAAAACACCATACTTTAATTTTCTAACACGGTGCGCAGCGTGAGAACAAAAGCATAGTTCCGCGCAACACTTGCGACGACCACTACGAGATGGGGCCAGAGGAGTGCACTGTCGTCTGTTCACCAATGGCATGCGGCGAGCGCGTCGCAGGATACCATATATGGAAACGACGCGCTGCATGAGCGGAAGCCAGTCTGCGGCTGCAGCTGTGAATCGCACACATTCACAGTCACCCGTGCGCTCCCGTCGTGGTCTCCCGATTAACGAGACAGTCGCGTCACACTTCGCTCCGTTTGCAACGTACTGCAAGAGACAGATTGTATGTGCCAGCCAATATATCGCAAAAGGAAAACATGTGTAGAACTGCGCTTAAATTTCGTATTACGGAGTATTGTAATCGTCGGTGCATTTTTTTTGCTTACCTGTGTGAGAACATTTAGAGCATCATGAATGTTTAAATTAGTCCTGCTATCTTGCTTGGTTGTTTTGTAGGCGTTATGGTTTATTTTAATCATATCCTCATGTTTAGTTAATAAAGAAACGACAAAGAATGAAACTGTCCAACTCAAGAGAGCGGATAGAATTCGCGGAACTGTCATAACTGATCAACAAGGAGAAAATAAGGGATATTCAAGAGTATAACGCGAGAAAGACTGAGGAAGCAGTAAAAAATGTACGCAGTATAAAATCACTGAAAAGGAAATTTGGCATAAGACAAACCAAGATGTATGCACTGAAAGTTAATCAGGGTAATATCATCAGCAATCATGAAGTTATAGTAAAAGCAGCGGAAGAATTCTATACTGACCTGTGCAGTACCCAGAGCAGGCACAATACCTCCATTCGAGGTAGTAACGAACAGGTTACAGATGCTCCTTCTATAACCAGCGATGTAGTTAGATGAGCCTTGCAAGATGTGAAACGTGGAAAAGTGGCAGGAGAAGATGGAATAACAGTCGTTTGAATCAAAGATAACGGACACATAATGCTTGAAACACTGGCGGCCCTTTATACGAAGTGCCTATCGACTTCAAAGGTAGCAGAGAACTGGAAGAATGCCAATATGATACTAATCCACACAAAGGGAGACGCTAAACAATTGAAAAATTCTAGGCCTATTAGCTCACTTCCAGTATCGTATACAATATACAGCAAGATAATTTATAATAGAATAAGGACAATACTTGGCTTCAGTCAACCAAGAGAACATGGTGGCTTCAGGAAGGGACACTGTGCAATGTATCACATCCAGGTAATAAATCAGGTTATCAGGGAATCAGGTAATTGAGAAATTTGCAGAGTGCAATCAGCCTCTCTATATGGCTTTCATAGCTTACGAAAAATCATTTGATTCAGTAGAGATACCAGCAGTCTAGAGGCAATACATAATTAAGGAGCACTAGAGGCTTACGTAAGTATCTTGAAAAATATCTTCAGAGCTACCCTAATTCTCCAAAACAAAAGTAGAAAGATACCTATAGAGAAAGGGGTCAGACAAAAAGGCACAATCTGTCCATGGCTATTCACTGCATGCTTCGAAGAAGTACTCAAGCTATTAAACTGGGGAGGCTTAGGAGTAAGGATCAACGGCGAATATCTCAGCAACCTTCCGCTTGCAGAAGACATTGTCTTGTTCAGCAACACTGGGGACGAGTTACAACAAATGATTGAAGATCTTAAAAGAGAGTGTAAGAGGGGCATTGAAGATTAATATGAAGAAGTCAAAGACAATGATCAATAGCGGGCCAAGGGATCAAGAGTTCAGGATCGCCAGTGAGCTTCTAGAGTCTGTGAAGGAATATGTTTACCTAGGTCAATTACTCACAGGAGACCCTGATCATGACCAGGAAATTTAGAGAAGAATAAAAATGGGTTGGAGCGCAAAAGGCAGACATTGTCAGATCCTGACTGGAAGGTTACCGTTACCATTGAAAATAAAGGCGTACAATCAATTTACCAAAGATAACATGTTGGCAAGAAACTTGGAGACGGACAAAGAAGCTTGAGAACAAGTTCAGGATCGTGCAAAGAGCGAGGGAACGAACAATATTAAGCGTAACGTTAAGAGACAGAAAGAGGGCGGTGTGGGTGAGAAAGCAAACGGGGATAGCCGATATTACAATTGACATTAAGAGAAAAAAAAAATGGAGCTGGGCAGGTCATGTAATGTGTAGGTTAGATAACGGTGGACCATTATGGTTACAGAATGGGTCCCAAGAGAAAGAGAAGAGAAGAACGGCAGAAGACTAGGTGGAGCGATGAAATGAGGTAATTCGCAGTTGCCTGTTGGAATCAGCCGGCGCAGAACAAGAGTAATTGGAGATCGCAGGGAGAGGCCTTCGTCCTGCAGTGGATATAAAATAAGCTGATTATGATGATGTTTCTTTTTCTCCACTGTGGTTTCCGCTCAGCGATGGCCAGAATAATTCAAATCGTGCAATTCTAAGTACATTCTGGAACACCTCCGCGTGAAACTAGGTAAACTGGATCCTAGCAAGGTGGCGTTAGCTATATTCCCTTTCACCTAGAGAAAAAGATTAGTGAAGGGAAGCAGGGAGGAAAACAAAACGCACCTCCAGTTTCCTACTCTACGCAAGATAACGGGACTTAGGAGAAGAAAGAATGAAAGGAGAAATAAAAACACTGGTGGTGTCGCTTCGTCCTGAGGTGCACAACGGAACTATACAGTCGCTCAAAGAGGCTGTTGACTCGTAGCCATTATAGTCTAGCTGACATGAAACGTTGCTTTGAGAAGTATTTAACTATAGAAATGAAGCCGTTGGTGGAGTGGTCTTTTTGTTGGGATTGGCCCGCTTCATCTAGTATGGTGAGCCCAAGGGCCGTGGCTAGGTGGCTTTCCATGTTAACCCCGCTAGCTCACGTTTCTACAAGCACGGGTATCTCTCAATACCAACTCCGTAAGCTGCATTTTTCCCTATTAATTAGTTAGCTGTGAGATTTTGTGCATGAAATCAGCGGTTTCTCCGCTTGAGCTCAGTAGTACCAGTAGCACATTCTTTGTGTCTTACAGTGCCGCTGTTGTGAACCATGACTCTAAGACCAACAAAAAACGCAGCCACAGCCTCAGAGACAGGATGGCGCGCCCCCGCACCGCTTGATCTCGGAGCCGATAACTCGGCTCCAAAGGCCATAATCTCATTTGAGAGTGTATTTAGTTGCTTGCTATTATACTTATGTCTGCAGTGGTGTATGATCTGCAGGTCACCTTCTGCTCGACAGCGCGCTTGAAGACGCTACGATATGAACAGAAACGGAGTTGTGGTCTGGCTGTGGCCGCAAACATGGAAGATCGGAGTTGCGGTATCCGTGGTTGCGTTGATGTGCGGTGCATGGTGGATTATATTGCCACGTCATGCTTCCAAAAAATTTAGCAAGGTAAGCTTACCAGACTTCTTCATGGCATCATTGGTGGTTCATGGATGGCTAACACATGCACCATTGCTAACCGGGTACGCGCACCGAAAGAGGTACAAAACAGGATGAGCTGCCGGTCTATTTCTCTACATCTTGTAAGCGTCTTTTCATGCATGCGCGTCCTAGGTTTATATCCTCGTTTCTACATGTGCTCTACTCACCAGAGCTGAGAAAATTTGGAAATCGTCGATGATAATAAAAAAAATATGTGCTTTAAAGGAACTGACAACTGGAAAGAATATGTTGTGAAACGTTCATGCAAATGAAGGGACCTTGATTTATATTGATAGAATCAATCGTGCTTTTGGCGATTTAATTGGAATTACATTTTAAATTGCCAAAGAAAGTCTTGAAAGCCATTAAGTGGCGCGAACTGGCGGTGAACTCTTGGTACTTCGGATGTAGTATATGAGATTACTAGAGTACATACGTCGACTGTTATTTTGCACCACGTACTTGTTGCTTACAATTGCAGTTCGTATATTATTATGCCTTTGTGCATTATTCCATACGTATCACGAAAAAAAAACATGTACATGCTAAGGAGCGGCGCTCGCGTCACTCAACACTTGGTGGCGCACATGATTGCTGTTGTAAGCGCGAAAGTCTGAGCATGCATGCGAACTAATAGAATCCTTTGCTCCAGCTCACTTATATTTTCGAGAGACGACGTGCTTTGGAAATCAAAAGCGCATGCGCGGCTACGACAGCTCGCTTAACTGCGTATTACGTGTAAAAGCGTCGTTTCACTTTAGAGAACTTGGCTTGGCTAAAAACGTCCTTGACTTATTAATGACCAAAGTTGTTCAACAGGAAACCATGAAACACGTACCTATTACTAAAGAAAAATTTGGAGGACGCATTAGCTTGGCCTAGCTTCACCTTTAAGAGTGGAACGCGATAGCATTAAAAGATCCCTGACTGTTTCTCATGCCATTTGGCAACTACAGCTTATGTAACCGTGATGTTTACCGGGAAGCGCTGGCGGCGAACGCTAGGCACGAAGGCGAGCCTTCTGGTAGAAACGCTGCCTCTTGCGTGGGCCGCGATGCAGCGGAGGCGAGCGCCATCTGGAAGTGTTGCAAGGAACAAGGGCGCCGCTTTATGGCCTTTGAGACTTCGCGAGCAAATCGGGAAGGCCATGGCCGCTATAGAGGGTAAAGGCGCTGAAAAAGTGGTTTGTGTATGTTCTTAGTTTTCGCGTAACACAATTAAGTTTTGTCGTATATTCAAATGACAATCCGACCATAACATCTCTGTAGGATGTGTGTAAATCATACTTTACGATTTTTCTACGTATTTTAGCTTAAGAAGTTCAATTAGTTCGACAACTTCCCTGCGCCACATGGAGGGCCTGGGTCCGCATGGTTAGAAATTCCTTTAGCTGCAACGACATCCGAAGCTGGACGCCGGGTTTTCTGCGACACGGGGCCTTCAACGCTATCGCGTTAAAATTTAACACTTAGGGAAACATGAATCGCAGGAACGTGGGCTTGATGAACAAAATAACACTTTCTCACAGCTCCGACCACGCTTGTTGTATGCCTTCGACCAATGCCGGCGTATAATTGCTATCGCGCTCATCTATCACTGTTTCTAGCATGCTTCCAGTGAACGACTACATCCTCAATGCATATAGAAAATTCTGATATAAAATGTCCTACCGCGTTTTCTGTGGTGCCGCATCATGGTTCGACATTCTTACCATTGCACCATTGCAGCTTTGTATTGCATTAAAGAAAATGAGCTCCATAAGAATGGGTTATTCCTTGTATGAAATTTTTGTTTGGCTCCGATTACTATCCTTAACTCCACTTTGCCTACTCAAATACATGTACCCACGGTGGTTGCTTAGTGGCTATAAGGTTGGGCTGCTAAGCACGAGGACGCGGGATTGAATCCCAGCCACGGCAGCCGCATCTCGATGGGCGCGAAATGCGAAAAAACCCGTGTGCTTAGATTTAGGTGCACGTTAAACAACCCCAGGTAATCCAAATTTCCGGAGTTCCCCACTACGACGTGCCTCACAATCAGACCGCGGTTTTGGCCCGCAAAAGCCCATAATTTAATTAATTCAAATACACGTGAAACGCAGGAATGATTTGATGAAGCGACCCCTGGACTGATTCGAATTATATTTGTTGTAATTTGAGAGAAAAAGTCAAATTCGAGGGAATGAGAATTTTGAATCAGAAGCAGAATTTTGATTCATGGCTTGGAATATTTCACAGGAATTCTCGATAGTTGTTAAACAAAAAGAAATTGTGATATGAAGTTTACAAAAACAATGCCTCCTTTACTAGATGCCTGCCGCGTTGTCCGGTAGCTCCCAGGAGGAAATTTTATATATCCTCCTTGGGTAGCTCGGATCCGGGCCCTCTCCCTTTTCTCTCCTCCGCGAAAAGGCAACGAGCGCCTCTCATGGCGAACGCCTGCAACTTGCAATCACGTGCTGCGGCCTCTGAGATTAACATGGCATCTGTCACAGTCTCGGAGGCCCGCGATAACGCTTGCTAACAGAAGCCCGTGCATATAACCATATAACGCGCCGGCGGATGCATTCAGCCGCCGCTGCCACATCCGCCGGAAGTTGAAAAGGTAACGAGCGTCGCCTCACGGAATTTATGCTGAACTAATTTCAACTAAGGGAACCGCCGCCACAATGGGAAAGCGAGCAACGCGGCGGGCATCTAGTAAAGGAGGCATTGACAAAAACGTACCACTGCACCAAACACGGACATTGCATTTATGTGAACTGCATCTGTTGGAGCATTTGGAGCGTACACATTTGATATAATAATTGACCCCCTACGTAACATTGCTCCGATATTCACGACAGTTTTCCAAAACTTCAGCTCACAACTTATTCGTATATATCTGCGTGGTCTGCAATCATCAATTTTGTCTACTCTGGGTGCGGTTTACAGAGTTATAACGCCGTATTTTAATGATGAGTTACAGAGTTGTAAAATTCATACTTGAGTGTCTTGAAATTATGTAATTTGCACAGACAAAATATTTATTTCACCAGAAAGTGGGCGTTCTTGACCTAACGGTGGTGCTGCCAGACGTGAACCAATAGTATGCCTCGGTGTGGCTAGAGTTACTGTATATGCTCTCTAGTACCATACTAGTACTGGCTTGCGCACGGCACCGCATTGCGTTCTAATCAGGAGCATGCAGATTTTGGATACACCAGTGTAGACGTCACGACCATCTTCACCCAATCAGAGGCTGCTATCCATTTTGCTACGTGCCTCCGGTCGCACTGCTCCTCTGGTGAGAGCAAACTTAGTTGCTTGAGAAAGAGATAGAGAGAGCTCTTCATTCAAAAGCAGAGATCTTTACCGGCCCGTATGTGCTACTCTGGAAGGGAGGGGGAAGGGTACAGAAGGGCCAAGTAGATAGGGATTTTGCTATTCAAAGAATAAAGGGGCGGGGGGGGGGCGGCAGTACAACAAACCACTGTGCACTCAGTTCTCTTGCTCAGTACAAATAGACCCTTCACGAGTCGGCTATTCTAAACACTCTTCAAGTGAAAAGCGAAACCAAGGAATATAGATTGGAAGATTCGCTATGGCACCTCTCCAGGGTTGCGCAAGCTATCGTTGTCACTGATTCGATCATTGGTCGAAACTGCTGATAGTTGTTTTTTCTGCAGACTATGCGTTTATTGCTGCGCTACGAGTGTGAACTTCACATTTACATGTGGGATAAACCGAGAATGTTATACAAATTACACCAACGTTTTCTTTCGTGGCCGGCAGATTGCTTTGCGATCTAACTGTCATTTTCGCTGAACATTACTGTGGTTCTGGTGAAATGTTGCGCATTGCTAAGTATAATCTGCCGTATGTCGGTACCTCCGCCAGCCCACTATATCTGCATGTAAGTGTTAAACATAAGCTAACAATTAGTATAAACTCGTAATTCCAGAGACGCAGTAAACATTGGAGGCGCAATCACATTGCCGATAGCGAACATCTGCCGCCAGTTTTCCCAAATGGTTGGATTCCGGTGCTAGAGTCGTCGGAGCTTGGTGTCAACGACGTAATGCCGCTGCATGCATTTGGTAAGTGTAAGCGTCCTGAACAGATTTAATGAGGGAATCACGGTTGTTATAGCCTGTGGCGTTGATTGTTTGGTCGCGTCAGTCGTGGAATTGGCAGTATTTCACGTGTAAATAAGCGTGCCATGCTTATGAGAGCTCTCTGGGGCACGTCGAGATTGCTGTGCATTCCGTGTGAAATGGTTCTCGTGACGGACTTTAGAAATATTGCTATGCGACAGCCTTTACATGTAAAGCATCCCCTTTCGTTTGAAACAAGCCTGAAACTGTCCGCTATAGGGCGTTTCGGCGGTGAATGCGGAGGAGAGCACACGCTGCCCGTTGTATCAATGTGTGCCCTTTCCCTCAATGCGATACGCCAGAACCGTGTGAGTTGACTTACCCAGACTCGATCTACCATATCGAAGTATATCAATGCGATTCGCCTCCCCGGCGCATTACCGCATTTTGCTTGGATGCGATGTGCTAGAAATACGATGCGATGCTATGCGCCACTGTTGCATCCATGTAAGCATGGCTAATGACTGCTATCAATACACGGCGAAATGTGAATTGCCTCATGTGTCAGGTTTGCGCAATGTGATGTTGGCATGCTGAGCACGAGGTCCCGGGATCGAATCCCGGCCATGGCGGCCGCATTTCGATGGGGGCGAAATGCGAAAACACCCGCGTACTAAGATTTAGTTGCACGTTAAAGATCCCCAGGTGGTTGAAATTTCCGAGGTCTTCCACTACGACGTGCCTCATAATCAGAAAGTGGTTTTGGCATGTAAAACCCCATAATTTAAAAGGTTTGCGCAATGAGCTGAGGAGAGATAAATACGCAGACCTAGTGCAGAAGTTGCAATCTAAGTGAAGCGAAGCTTTTCTAAAGCTGTTAATTGGATGTTTTACAACTAACGGTGTTGCGTACAATTTTATTTACTTTCATCCCACGCAACGTTTAATGTTATGCACTGTTTTTGTTTACTCACCACAAAGGTCACAACTTTCTTATCATACAATTTTTATGTTTATGCACTACATCGTTCACATGCTACTCGAAATGCAAACTTCCAATGAGTCGGACGCACTGTGTGAGACGTCTGCAGAACGATGCCACGAGGACTATCACGATGTATGATGCTTCTCGAGGGAAGAATGGTGATGACAGCTGAATGTGCGGAAAAGTACTATGCTTGTCTAGCAACATTTAAAAAATCTGTACCTCTTGTTTTCATGTGTTAGATACGTAATTCTGGAGGATTGGCCAAGAAGGGGCAATGACTTTATCAAGGAAAATAATGTAAATGAAAGAATCCATTAAATATTGCCATATTCGCTCTATGCAATCGACAAAGGCGAAGACGGGGAGTTTTACCTAACTCCGTCTTGTATACTGTGGAAGGTCCAAAGACGAAAAAGACGGCTCTATGCTTGATATTCTAATCAGGCTGTTTTTGTAATACGTGACCTCGCATCTCCCATTCGGTGCACCGTGACAATATAATTCATCATTCCATCAACACGCCGGTGTGCTTTAGAGATACATGTGAGCCGACAATATATTGTCACGTAGCCTGCATTCAATGAAGTACCACGCAGATCGCTCGTGTGGTGATCGAAATCATACCGCGCACCCAGAAAAAGGGACGTGTGGCGTGACGCCGACCGTAGGTCTCTGTGTCTTCACTGTGGGGAGGCTGGTCACCTGCACTTGTTTCGCCCATGCCATCAAGCTTGTCTTAGGGGATTTTCCATGTAGTCATTATGCCCCCAGAAGGGCGAAAAACCATCCGATATCGAATAATACTTATGTAGGCGTCAGAGTTTCAGCTCACCTCGTCATCACTAACCACGGTCGCCATACCCTATCCGTTACTGTTCGCCAAGCCCACGCGTCTCCTTAAGCAGGGCTAGGCTTTAGGTCGGCTACGATGTGCAAAATCTTCCTCCTCCATATGCCTGAAAGGCGGATATCGGCAAATTGAAGTGGATGATCGAGACCGCGAGAAGACTGCACTTGTCATCCCAGATGGACTCTGAATTCAAGGACTTCCCCACTTGGTCTCTCTTCTGCGCCGGCAACGTTGCAGCTCATGATGGATACTGAGGCTGACTTTCCAGCTGGAAATGTCAGCCTCGCTTAGTATGCCTAGTGGTCATCTTTTCCGCAATATTCGAGCAGCACATGGAGCGACTGGAGTTGTGTTAGAGGCAATCCGTTCGGCGAACGTAACAATCAAGCCGGAAAAGTGCCAATCCGGCTTTGAAGAACTTCCATCCTTTGGACAGGTCATCAGCGCTCAAGCTGTTCGACCGTATCCCGAAAAGATAGCGGCCGTCTCAAGGTTCTTAGTGGCCAAAGACAAAAAGTAAGAACGACGCTTTTTTGGGTCTATGCGCTTACTATAGGTGATTCGTCAAAATTTTTTTTTCAAAAATAGCGGCACGTCTAAGAAAACTTAAAACAAAGACATATCCTTCGTGTGGGAAAGTGAGGAACAGAGCGCCTTTATTGAGTTAAGAAAACGCCTGCAAGCGCCTCAAATCTTTGCTCATTCTGACGAGAGAATTGACGCGGAAATGCACACGGACGCCAGTAATGTCGTCCTCGGTGCCATCCTTGTCCAGTGGCAAAATAGCGAATAGGTTATAGCCTACGGTAGCCAGACCTTATCGATATCAGAGACCAACTATCCAACAACAGAAAAAGAATGCCTAACTTTCTGGCCCATAAGTAAATTTCGTACATACCTACACGGCAAACCATTCAAAGCAGTCAGTGATCACCATTCAATTTGCTGGCTGGTGAACCTCGAGGATCCATTTGGATGAATAGCGAGATGGAGCCTCCGAGTGCAAGATTATGACATCACGGTGGTATACAGATTTGGAGGAAACCACACCGATGGCGACAGCTTGTTACGCGCACCTGTAGACGCAGCACTATCACAAGGAAATGACTTTCCGTTCTTAGGCATTGTCGAAACGACACAAATCGCGAAAAGTCGACGCGCTGACGAACAATTACTACCACTCATTAAACGATTTGAAGGATTCCACATCCAAGTACCCCAAATTTTCTCCAGAGGCCTGTCATCGTTCTGCCTCGGAGGGAAGGTCCTATACAAGAGGAACTTCAGCCAAAAAGCGAAAAGGTTTTGTTTGTAGTGCCTACAACTATATATGCGGCAAGAAATTTCCCAAGAAAGTCACGATGCACCCACATCTGGAAATTTGAGCGTGAGTCGAGCATTCGCCAGGATTACTTTGAATTATTATTGGCCCAAATGGTTGGCTTCAGTGAAGCATTATCTTAAGTCTTGCGCGAATGTCGAAAGCGAAATCGCCGTCTGTGAAACCGGCAGGCCTTCAACAACATGTAGATCAGCCGAAAGAAACATTTCAACAAGTTGGAATCGACTTTCTTGGTGTGCCAAGAAAGTTTCCCTACATCTCTTCACTTGGGAAAAAGTGTATCATGATTGTTACAGATAAACTTAGCCAGATACGCTGAAACCGGCTCCCTGCACCGAACCCACCGTGGTTGCTTAGTGGCTATGCATGGTGTTGGGCTGCTAAGCACGAGGTCGCGGGATCGAATTCCGGCCAAGGCAGCGACATTTCGATGGGCGCGAAATTCGAAAACAGCAGTCTACTTAGATTGAGGTACACGTTAAAGAACCCCAGGTGGTTCAAATTTTCGGAGTCTCCCACTACGGCGTGCCTCATAATCAGAACGTATCTTTGGCACGGAAAATCCCACAACAATTTTTTCCCTGCACCGAGGGATGGTGGCTGAATTTGCCAAGTTTTTCGGAAACAACATACTTCTCTTGCATGGCGTTCCAACCGTCGTCTTTACTGATCGCGGAAGAGCCATCACAGCGGAACAATGCATCCTGCGGCTGACTAATACGCACCATAGGAAAACTACCACCTGACATTTGCAAAGCAATAGCCGAAGTGAGCGCCTGAATCGAACTTTCGCTGACACGCTCTCTATGTATATCGATGTTGAACATAAGATGCGGGATGGAATTTTATCCTACGTCACCTTTGCCTATAATACGGGCGTACAAGAGACTAGAGCCACACAATTCCAGCTTTTATACGGCCGTGCAGTTACTGCAACATTGGATGCTATGCTGCCGATAGATGAAGGTGATTACACTCCAGATTTAGACGAATTCTTTCGAAGAGCCGAGGAAGCCCGCCAGTTGTCTAGATACCAACTACGTCATTAACAACGGATCAACGCAAGACATTACAACTGGAGACATCGTGAAACGAAGCATGTGCCGGATGAGAAAGTGGGGATTTGCACCTCGTGCACGGCGTCGTGGGCTGTTCGAAAAACTTCTTTGCCGATATTTGGAGCCCTATGAAGTAGTTCGCCGACATAGTGACCTTATTTATGAAAAGAAGCCTGCCAGACTGGAGTGTTCAAGACAATGCAAACTGACATAGCACGTACATTTTGTGCTCATGAAACCTTACTATGACAGATGGATAGAAGGAGCATCCGAAGTGTGTTGATGGAAATGAAATGACCATGATTCATAGTGATAAGAATCCAGCGCGTTGTGCGCTATGTAGGAATTACGTATAATTTCCTGGTGGTGAAATCTTGGTGCTTAGGATGTAGTATATGAGTATATATATAAGTCCGCTGTTATAAAGTACAGCATACTTTTTGCTTAAGATTGCACTTCGGATATTATTAAGCGTTTGCGCTTCATTCTACACGTATTTCGAAGTAAAAGAAAGTTAACGCTAGCGAGCAACGCTGCTTTGGTACCAACGAGTGGAGTCAGAGCTGACACAGCTGTACAATGCACCGCGGTGCACGTGAGGGTTGTTGTGCGCGCCCTAGTTTGCGAGTTAGTACCCCTTGTTCTGTGGTCTCTTTGAGATAGAAAATGCATTGGACGAGTAGTGACGTGAGTAGGTGCCAGCACTGCAATTATAGCACTACTGTCATATCCTACCGCTTAGCTTGGCTTGGCTAAAGAAAGCCTGGTGCATGCAGCGAGCAAAAGCATGGCCTTCGGTATCGGTTTCTGTTAGTTGGAGGGAGCCGTCGCTGAGGCGTATATTCGGACACCACCTCTTATTGTAAATGTGAGAGTGTTTCATGCGTGTTTCAGTGAGAGAGTTTCATGCTTCACAAAGCATGAAAGGCAGGAACATCGACTTCATAAGCAAAAAAAAATGGCCACCAATGCACGTTGCGAAGATGGTTACAGCGAAGCTGTAAACCACAACTAAAACTATCGTACCCATTGCGATATAGATTGAAACTATTCGGGTTGGGGCATTGGGATGTACTTTATCTAATTATTAGAGTAAGACATTTTGATGGCCTGCGACTTGGCATGCGCCGCGACTTCTTGCACCTACAAAGAGTGGACCAGGGAGAAGAGAAATTCGGCCGCGCCTCGTATGCGCGCTGCTGTCCAGGAGTCCTCACCATACGTGGCCCTCCCATAGCACTGTTAGAACACAAATCAGTTGCTAGGCCGGTTCTTCTTTTACGTAAGAAAGTGTCGTTACGTCACTCCTTGCTTCGTGTGCTGCAGTCAAGTTGCCGTCGCCGTGGCAGCTTGCGCAACAGTAATCTTTAAGGGCAAACGTATGCGGAGAGCGCTAAGTGCTTCGTATTCCATGTAGGCGCAGGAGCACCGTATTATCAATTATGTAGTTAGGATGCTTGTTTTGGAGCTTGTTCTTTATTGAAATATATGCTGTTCTGTATGTTGCGTGCGTGATTACGAAGAATGTATGCACTGTTCACTTCGCTTTGCTGAGTGCTTGTATCCTCTGCCTTACGGGGATCTGAGCCATTGCATTTGGGGGATGAGCCATAGATGATGATAGTTTTTCTCTCGACGCTACGCCACGAAGAAATCCTGGGGTCCTAGCCATAGAGAGCTTCACTGTAACATTACTTTCTTACAGTTAGAGCCGCACTTGTCTGCTTCCCGCCAATGGCGGCGTATAATCGTTATGTAGCTCACCTGTCACTGTTTCTGGCATGTTTGTGCATCACGACTACACCCTCTAGGCAGATCGGAAAAATCTGATAAAAAATTTTGCACGGCGTTTTCCTACGTTAGGCTGTAGGATTGGACACTGTGGCCAGTAAGCTTCCTGTTGCAATAAAAAACAAAGAAACACGGGCACTATAAAAATTGGTTCCCAGTCCCTTTAACAGTAAGCACACAGTATCCAAATGCAAAATATCATTTTTTTGTTCGCTACTTTATATCCGAGGAGATGTGGAGTGAACGAGCCAGCAATGATGGCAAACCCAGGACGATAGCCAAAGAAAGCCTCGTTTTAAAGGAGTGCGCGGGCACCGCAGGACAAAGCAGCGGTAATGCGAACGATGGGAAGAGCTGGAGGCGGTAGCAAGCATTATTTGTGCGTTCGACTAATGCTGTTTGGCGAATGCTTTTCTACTATCATCTGTCAAGTGGTCATTACCTGCTGCGTAATTTCCCACTACGATTACGAAGTTCATGGCAAACGAGAGAGGAGAACGGTGCTCAAACGGGATGATGTGAATACCGCTGGAAAGGTAGCATGGCGCATGCAAATTGACATTTTGATTTCTGCAGTGTTCACCCCTTTGTCGAATTCAGAAGCACTCAAATATATTTGCTTCATAACATGCGTATAGAATATTATAGCAAAGCGGCCTTGTACGGTGGCTAGATGGCGTGCACAAAAATCTGGACGGATGCAAATAAATGTTCTGCCTAGGCATACCTATAAACATACCTTGTTCCACAGGCAATTCTTCTGCAATTATTTCTGTACCACAGGTAGCTATTCTGCTCGAGCTCCTTTTTTTTTATTCGCAGGCCAGGAGCTGGTGGCGTTCCGCACCGCGGACGGCGTTGCGCACGTTCTGGACGCTTACTGCCCGCACCTGGGCGCCCACCTGGGGGTATTGGGGCGCGTGGTAGGGGATTGCATCGAGTGCCCGTTCCATGGGTGGAGGTTCCGAGGAAACAACGGAGCATGCGCATATGTACCGTATGCCAGGAAAAGTGAGATCTGGAGCCCTTACTTATAAACAATATCACTGTTTCTTTAACTTCATGCTGTATAAACCTTCGGAAATTAGAGTTGCGTGACTTATTCATGTGAAGCACGGCTGAAGAAAACGTCATACATTGCTATCTTTAAAAGTTTTGCCATATAAGCATAGGGACCACGTATAGGTGCATTCATGTAGGAGCTAAAGTTTTCAGAGTGATAGCCGCAGAATACATGCAGGTCCAGAATGATGTAACGATTCTATTCCAGTTCCTTTCCTTTTCACGTTTCGCCAATCGTCTGAGTGGCGCTCCGCCTACATTATCACCAGAGTGCGCAGGCCGTTAGCGATGGGCGAATTCCTCGAGCGAGGTGAATTGTGGCATTATACAAGCCGAGGTTTCAAAATGCTGCTTAAGAACACCGCCATATCGCGTGCGTGCAATTGGGTTGGATCAGTAGTAACGAAGCATCCGTGAAAGCGGTTTAGAAAGAAAGCCGATAGGTCGCTCACTTTCTTCGACTGAAGAGCGGTCGATCATACTCATGACTTACTCGCTTGTTTCAGCGCCGTCATTCGTGTCGGTGAAAGCATGGACTTGTCGAGAATCGTGCGGCCTCATTGTCGTCTGGTTCCATGCGGACGGAGAGGAACCCTCGTGGATGATTGACGCTCCGACTGATGTGGCCAACGGCACGATGCGACAGATGGCACGCTATGAGGCGCTCTGTTCGGGTCACATCCAGGACATTGCCCAGAAGGTGGCCGACGGAGTTCACCTAAACTGCCTGCACGCAGCCACTTGCCTGTTGTCTCTACAGGTGCGTAACACCGTGGAAGGCCTCGAAACACATAGGCGCACCATGGCACAATGCATGAGTGACAGAAAGTGCGACTGCTCCAAAACGCTATACGCCCGCTATAGACACCAACGTTTCGGGCTATGCAACGCAGCAATGCCCAGCTGACTAGTGCCGTCGCGAAAGTGAGAGCAGAATGAACCTTATTTATAAAAGTAAAGTGATAAGGATATGGCGAGCTCGTACAGACCAGTTACAATAACGTTGGTGATATACAGATTGGCAATGCGAACAATAAAATTAATGTTGTTGAAGTCGGTGGAGAACAGTCATAAATTGGGTAACTACGGAATTGCTTCAGGCCAGGCAGACGCTTAGAGAATTGTGTAACTACAGAATTGCTTCAGGCCAGGCAGACGCTTAGAGGATGGTATCTTTGTACTGAATCAGTGCATAAAGTTTTCAGTAGCTCAGAATCAACTTTATGGATAGCATTTATAGATATTACGGGAGCTTACGACAACATAGACTCGGAATTTCTACGTGATATTTTCAAGCATGGGGGTATAGAAGACTATTTCTTGAAGCTACTTAGGGAGATGTATAGACAACCGAGTATAAATCGCATGGGAAGGTCGGTAATGTAATAAAGTTCTGGAAATTCACCGATGATTGAAGCAAGGTTCCTTTCTATCTCCGCTGTTGTTAACGCTTTGTGTTAAGGGCATAGAAAGACGACTGGAAAACAGCGAATCAACTTCTGATTTATCTCACAGCGGTGGGCAATGGGCAAAGGGTGCAACAGAGGGTCCCTTGTCTTATGTATCCGGATGACATAGCGCTACTAGCAGACGATGCAAGGGATTTACAGAGAGTTGCAAATATAAGTCAGAACGGAGCTTCAAATCTAGGCCTTATGTTTAGCACAGAGAAATCGGGAATTATGATCTTCAATGAAGAGACGACTAATGACGTGGTAAATTCAACAGGAAGTTATCCCCTTAGTGAAAGAATAAAAAGTGAGTAACTTTCATCATCATCATCATAATCATCAGCCTGGTTACGCCCACTGCAGGGCAAAGGCCTCTCCCATACTTCTCCAACTACCCCGGTCATGTACTAATTGTGGCCATGTTGTCCCTGCAAACTTCTTTAACTCATCCGCCCACCTAACTTTCTGCCGCCCTCTGCTACGCTTCACCCGCCGTGGTTGCTCAGTGGCTATGGTGTTAGGCTGCTGAGCACGAGGTCGCAGGATCGAATCCCGGCCACGGCGGCCGCATTTCGATGGGGGCGAAAACATCCGTGTACTTATATTTAGGTGCACGTTAAAGAACCCCAGGTGGTCAAAATTTCCGGAGTCCTCCACTACGGCGTGCCTCATAATCAGAAAGTGGTTTTGGCACGTAAAACCCCATAATATTTTGCTACGCTTCCCTTCCCTTCGAATCCATTCGGTAACTCTTAATGACCATCGGTTATCTTCCCTCCTCATTACGTGTCCTGCCCACGCCCATTTCATTTTCTTGATTTCAACTAAGATATCATTAACTCGCGTTTGTTCCCTCACCCAATCTGCCCTTTTCTTATCCCTTAACGTTACACCTATCATTCTTCTTTCCATAGCTCGTTGCGTCGTCCTGAATTTAAATAGAACCCTTTTCGTAAGCCTCCAGGTTTCTGTCCCGTACGTGAGTACTGGTAAGACACAGCTGTTATAAACCTTTCTCTTGAGGGATAATAGCAATCTGCTGTTCATGATCTGAGAATGCTTGCCAAACGCACCCCAGCCCATTCTCATTCTTCTGATTATTTCAGTCTCATGATCCAGATCCGCAGT
Organism: Dermacentor variabilis; assembly: GCF_050947875.1. NCBI lineage: Eukaryota > Metazoa > Arthropoda > Arachnida > Ixodida > Ixodidae > Dermacentor > Dermacentor variabilis. The sequence goes on from NC_134568.1 coordinate 133,527,997, forward strand.
CACTACCTGTCCTAAGTAGATGTATTCCCTTACCACTTCCAGTGCCTCTCTACCTATCGTAAACTGCCGTTCTCTTCTGAGACTGTTAAACATTACTTTAGTTTTCTGCAGATTAATTTTTAGACCCACCCCTCGGCGTTGCCTCTCCAGGTCAGTGAGCATGCATTGCAGTTGGTCGCCTGAGTTACTAAGCAAGGCAATATCATCAGCGAATCGCAACGGAAATCCAAGGTGCTCCTGATTCTATTTGCAATTGCCTTAGTAAATACTTTGTAGGCAACGAGCAGTAAGCTGATCGGTCTATAATTTTTCAAGTCTTTGGCGTCCCCTTTCTTATGGATTAGGATTATGTTAGCGTTTTTCCAAGATTCCGGTACGCTCGAAGTCATGAGGCATTGCGTATACAGGGTGGCCAGTTTCTCTAGAACAATCTGCCCACCATCCTTCAACAAATCTGCTGTTACCTGATCCTCCCCCGCTGCCTTCCCCCTTCGCATAGCTCCCAAGGCTTTCTTTACTTCTTCCGGGGTTACCTGTGGGATTTCGAATTCCTCTAGAGTTTTCTCTCTTTCATTATCGTCGTGGGTGCCACTGGTACTGTATAGATCTCTATAGAACTCCTCAGCCACTTGAACTATCTCATCCATATTACTAATGATATTGCCGGCTTTGTCTCTTTACGCATACATCTGATTCTTGCCAATTCCTAGTTTCTTCTTCGCTGCTTTTAGGCTTCCTCTGTTCCTGAGAGCCTGTTAAATTCTATCCATATTATACTTCCTTATGTCAGCTGTCTTACGCTTGTTGATTAACTTCGAAAGTTCTGCCAGTTCTATTCTAGCTGTAGGTTTAGAGGCTTTCATACATTGGCGTTTCTTGATCAGATCTTTCGTCTCCTGCGACAGCTTGCTGGTATCCTGTCTAACGGAGTTACCACCGACTTCTATTGCACACTCCTTAATGATGCCCACAAGATTGTCGTTCATTGCTTCAACACTAAGGTCTTCTTCCTGAGTTAAAGCCGAATACCTGTTTTGTAGCTTGATCTGGAATTCGTCTATTTTCCTTCTTACCGCTAACTGATTTATCGGCTTCTTATATACCAGTTTCTTCCGTTCTCTCCTCAGGTCTAGGCTAATTCGAGTTCTTACCATCCTATGGTCACTGCAGCGCACCTTGCTGAGCACGTCAACATCTTGTATGATACCAGGGTTAGCGCAGAGTATGAAGTCTACTTCATTTCTAGTCTCGCCGTTCGGGCTCCTCCACGTCCACTTTCGGCTATCGCGCTTGCGGAAGAAGGTATTCATTATCCGCATATTATTCTGTTCCGCAAACTCTACTAATAACTCTCCCCTGCTTTTTCTAGAGCCTATGCCATATTCCCCCACTGCCTTGTCTCCAGCCTGTTTCTTGCCTACCCTGACATTGAAGTCGCCCATCAGTATAGTGTATTTTGTTTCGACTTTACCCATCGCCGATTCCACGTCTACATAGAAGCTTTCGACTTCCTGGTCATCATGACTGGATATAGGGGCGTAGACCTGTATAACCTTCATTTTGTACCTCTTATTGAGTTTCACAACAAGACCTGCCACCCTCTCGTTAATGCTATAGAACTCCTGTATGTTACCAGCTATATTCTTATTAGTCAGGAATCCGACTCCTAGTTCTCGTCTCTCCGTTAAGCCCCCGTAGCACAGGACGTGCCCGCTTTTTAGCACTGTATATGCATACGCTAAAGAGGATGAAGGCGAAAGCCTGAGCGCTCACGAGAGATTAATGAAGTTGCTTGACATTCTCATTCGAATGCGTTGTTACTTCTTATAACTTGTGTTCTCCCACCAAAGGTCGTGGCTTCGAGTGCCTTAATTGCCTCTATCTTAATTAACTGTGTTTTAATTAAGTTTGCCTTATCAAACACCAAAGCTCGTAGGTTCAACTCCCTCCCAGTGGTCGTGATTTCGGCCATCAATGGTGGCGCCATCAATTTTGGTGCTATTGGATTTTGGTCCCCTCAAAGGTCGCGGGATCGAGTCCCCCAAAGGTAGTGGGTTGGAGTGGCTTAATTAAGTTTACCTTTTTAAACACCAAAGCTTGTGGTTTTGACCCCCGCAAATGGTCGTGAGTGCGTGTGCCTTAATTAACTATATCTTAATTAACTGTGCCTTAACTTTGTCTTGATTAACACCAAATGTCCGGTGTTCGACTTCTATCAATGGTCGTTCGCTCGGGAGTCAATGGTGGGACGACCAATTTTCGTGCCATTCAATTTTGGTTCCAGCGAAGGTTGAAGGTTCGACTCTCACCAAAGGTCGCTGGTCCTAGTGCCTTAAATAAATTTGCCTTAACACCACAGGTCGTGCTAATGCTTCTCCTTCGCCTCGGTTGCACGCTTTCTTATAAAGAAATTGATGGCCTAATTCGCCCTGATTAACACCAAAGGTCATGGGTTCGACTGCCACTAAAGGTTGTGGGTCTTAATTAATTTCATCCTAATTCACAGCACAGGTATTGAGCTCGACTCCCTCCGAATTTTGATGCCATGAATTTTGGTGCCATAACGCCTGTCATAACGTAACGCCGGTTACCGGATTTTTCGTTCCATGAGCCGTCTAAGATAAAATAGTTGGGTGTATTCATAAACGAAAGAAACATATACCCGTATATCCGCATACATAATATGATGATGAAGAGGAAGAGGAGTGCAGGTATAATGAAACATAGAACATTTTGGGCCTACAATAAAGATGAGCTGGTGCGAGAAATTCGGAAAGGAGTAATAGTGTCAGCGCTAAATGCTTGCGAATCACATTTTGTGATTAAAGTCAGAGATATTGTCGTGGTTGGGAAGTAACCAAAGCTCGGTGGGCCGACTTACATCGGGGGCCCACGCTAAAACCACACATGAGGCAGCGCAGGGTTCCATGGGTTGGTCCTCTTTTGTAGCCAAAGAAGGGCAGAGCAGAATTAGCTTTGAAGAAAGACTCAGGAATATGGATGAAAAGAAGTCGAAGGCTAAAGTGCACACGTATCTCAGCATGGAGGAAGAGGTCAAGAAAGCTGGCAACCAAGTACAGGGTAAGTGGAAGTGTAAATGGACATATTGGACTCATGAGTAGAAAGCGAGAGAAAGAGATATAGTAAGCTGGATGCAAACGATGGAAACAAAAAAGTGACTGAAAATTTACAAATACTCAAGAAAAAGGAGAGGAGGAAATTTCTACGACAATACAACGGGAAGTGCCTCGCTATTTGACGCCCGTGCTGCCCGAAGACGAAAACATACAGGATCAATTATTCGAAACGGGATGAGGCATTTGCGACTGCAGCAAGGGTCCAGGTACGTTTCAGCGCGTCATAATGGAATGCCGATATGTTCACTTAGCAGTACACGTAGGGAACGTCCATTTTCCACAAGTGTTGGGATTGAAAGCTGACGCGAACTTTATTTAGTGAGCGATCGGAGATGGTTGTTCGAAACGCGCGGTCAGTTTCCGTTCAGTTTCCCCTCACGCGAGTCACCTAGGCAGCGCCGAACCGTCAGCCGCCCGCGGCTGACCGTTCGGTCAGCGGTCGAGGTAAGCAAGAGACGTTTAGACTAAAATCCCTAGATCGGGTTTTGCTAAGTAGCGAAAAGTTCCTCCTCTCCTACTACGCTTTCCCTTGCGGCTCGAGTCGGCTGCCATGTTTTTCTTAACGCGCTCCGGCGCCGCGGTTGTACGCGCTGTATGCACATTAACGCAGCATTTGCAGTCACGGCTTTGCTGTGAGAGGCAGTAAAGAAACGTGGCAAATGAGTTAGGTACTGACAAGAAGGGAAACGTGCCAGTAATACGTTCCAGTTGTTATCTACGTGCTGTTTTGTTGTAGACGGTGCGAGCGATGAAACTGCGTAGTCGTAGTGCGGCTGCCTAGTTAGCGAGAGAAGAGTGCACGCGCGCATCTTTGTATATGCAGAGTGTTATTGCCGATGTTTCGATCAGTCGCTCGTACGTACTACAATTCAGTAATGCGCCTGCAGCTTTGTATAAGAGGTGTGTTATTGGAGATGTTTGCAATGGTCACTCGCCCGTGGTACAATTCAGAACTGGGCCTTAACACTCGCATGCAAGCGGTGCAAACTTATTTTCGTACTTAGTAAGCAGAGCGCGTCGCTCTTCCCTGTCCTTGCTCGCCTTCTTCAGTCTCTCTCCTTGCCATCTTTTCCCTATCCCTTTTATTTATTCTGGCCGCCAGCTTGTGTGCGCACAACCTCAGATAGCAATTGCCGCGGCCGGCAACGTCTTTCCCTTTCGTTTTGTACTCTAATAAAACCACTATCAAATCTCCTGTACACTGCTGTTTAAATATTCAACAATAGCTCAACTAAGCGATTTTAAGTAGGATGTCGCGCTGCGCGATTACGCGTCCTTCCCGCTCGGGAACGAACCCACGATCACAAAGCCGAATTTGCCGGTCATAGCTGAATCTGGTTGGCGCTATTCAGACTGATGCTGGGTTTTCGAAACGTGCATTGCGCCCGCAGTTGTGCTATCTGTGATTTAATATGCGTAAATAATTGTCTTGAGGCGAACTATGAATCACCGCAGCAGCAGTCAGCAAGAAGCATCGGGAAAGGTGCGCAGACATTTAGTAAACAGCGACAGATATGTAGAAGTAACCTTCGCTGCAAATCTGCAGCCGACACAACTGTACAAGCAAGAAAACAAGCGTGCTAGCGTCGCCTAATTCAGCAGCTGGAGTGGCCCAGGAAGAACATGGCGGACGGAAGCAGCTTCCAGCGGGAAGTGGGCGCTGTCCGATAAAGGGCGTCGGCGGCACCGCAAACATTTTCGGTACTTAGCTTTTAAAGCTCATAAACGGACTTTAGTTCAGACTACCGCCAGTAGATAAAAAGTAACAAAGAGATAGACAGAGCGGGGGTCGTTATATAGAGAGGTTTTAACGAAGAAAGGAAAGATCAAGGAGAGATGGGCAAAATGCTTGACAGCACTATATGTACTAAAACCTGAATACCTAAAGCAGCCTTGGTGATTTCTTGTCGCCGTCCCGTTTCGAAGATGATGTCAAAAAATCATTATTACCATGTTAATAAGAGAAAATGTAGAGGGGTCAACAGGAAGGCATTATCTCGTTTGCTATGTTGCATTTTAGAAATACACGGCGGTGCATGGTAGGAGCGTTCGGCAGCGGCAAGAGAATATTGTAAACACTTGCGAGCAAAGAAAAAGACAGGTAGGACACGTAGTAGCCTTGCATGCATGCGAACACGGGCCGCTTGATAGCAGGCGCACCAGTGCTTACATTGGCTCTTGATGGGGCGATTGGTGAGGCCGTTGTTATAGCTTCTTTTAGAGCACTGACTCTTTGTTCGAAAGGTTGACTACAGTAAACAGTAACTGGCGTGTTTGTCTATTTCAATCAAAACTTTTCTTCTGAGATTACAGTTTCACTAGTAGGTCGTTTAGAGGTTCTCAAATGCTAAGACCAAGCTTTCTTTGCCACACGACCCGTTCGAACGCATTCGACACGTTCAGAATTGTTGCATGCTGCCGCTTGTTGCGACATAACATCGAGGTACTGGGTTCTACATGGGCTGGAAATTGTGAATATGGTGTTTACTTCAACACATTAAACAGGTGATTGCTATACCAGCGTAACATATTCCCCTATTCTCTGTTTATGGCGGTAATGTCCCATGGCTGCTCTAAAGATTGCTTCTATAACGCCGCAGCAGAACAGGCAGTCGACTCTGATTAGTGGCGATGCATTGCGCACAATTCTTCGATAAGTGAATTGATGAGGCGTTCCACCAATCACGAAAAATACCAAAAAGAGCAGCCAGCGAGTCTGGCATATGCATTTTCATATTGCTGTCACTTTTTGCTGGATTTGGTGCCTAATTCTGCTGGCTGCGCTACTTGCACCGTATCCGGAACAGAAGTATGGCTGCGAACGCAAATTAAGCCGCGAAAACGCAGCGCGTGGTGGACTCTGTCCCCGTCGCAGAAAGCTTTGAAGCTACAGAGGTCTGTGCGCGCGCCGCCGCCCGCGCCGCCCGCAGTAGAACGCAGCCCCCCCCCCCCCCCCTCGCCCTCCCACATACGGCGTATATTGTCCCCGTCGCAGCTGGTTTTCAAGATACAGCCACCTGGAGCAGAGCGCGCCCCCCCTCCCTACCCTCCTCCCGGAGCCTTGAGCGCGACAGAAGAGGGAGCGCTCCCTCCCCGCTTTCCTTTCTCTCGTGCGCAAGATTGAGGCGCAATCGCCAGCTAACCCTCGCAAGCTTTCACTCACGCATACAGCATACGGCGTGCGACGACGATTTTATCGCCCTTGGACTTTATACGAAATTTCAGGGCGACGGCAGAAATGCGCTTGGAGCGCCCCCCGATATATACGCCGTCTACTGGTCTTCTTATCATGTTCTCTGTAACAAACGCTATCTGCGTTTCATGCAGGAATTCACGAGTCGACCCAGAGATTCGTGGCTGTGTCGCCTCATGGAGCTCAAGTGGGACGCGAAATTCGCAGTGGCCGGTGAGGAGGTCTCCGCGTCGTTGTCCATACAAATGTCGCTGATGGGATGGAAGCCCAAGTTCGCTCAATGTCGAGGCGTCGTGAGGCAGGTAGGCCCGGCTCTGACCATTGTCACGGTCCGCAACATTTTCGGAGAATTCGTTGCGGTGGTTTCGGCGACGCCGGAGGCTCCATTTCGAACGCGCATTGTTCACCGCTCTTATGGGAGACCTGGGCTCTTGTCTTGGCTTTGGTGTCACGCTGCAGAACATGGTATCAGCAACATGGTAAGTCTGTGCCTCGGTTGTTATAGATGGGTGGCTCCTAGTGACTGAAAACCCAGGCCATCAATTTTCAGGATATTCAATAAAGTTGTCACACACACATATAAGGTGTAACTGCCTCTAACTTTCCCATATGAACTGCCCTGAGGCGAGGACCATAAAAATGGTTAAATTAATTTTGCTCGTTAATTATTCTTCTCGCACGTTATTAGCGGCACATAACTAATTTTCTACTACCTGTGGTTCATTCTAGTTATGGAAAAATGACATCATCATTCGCTGCTCTAAAGCTGTGGATTGGTTTACCCGTTAGCGTTAAATCTTCATGCTTTCATACATTTAGTCATGCCTTTAAGCTGTTTTATATGTGTCACTAAGTTTACGTCATTCATTACACTATATTTGTCATTTGTATGTATTGACAGTTTTTTTTATACAGTATAGGCTTATATACATACAATTTGTTTTCATTTATATTATTTTTCTAGGTTGTATTTTCGCGATTGTGTTTGTTTGTTTTAATTAGCTTGCTCTTCTTTAATGCATCTCTACATTGTTATTGACCGAGGGTCCCGACGTTGCAGTCTTTGACTTTGGGACCCTCGTCTGTATATTGTGTCTTACCAATGCATTGTATTTACAGAATAAAAAACTGAAACTGAAGTATGTCTGCCTTGACGTGAAACTAACCTGCAAAATTACCCCTTACGCTACACTAACAACTTTTTTATAAAAAATCTATATGAGTGTGGTGCGCGCGTTGTTGAAGAAGGCCTCACATGGTTCTTACAAACTCACATGACTACTATTGCTTGGATTGAGTGTTGTAATTAGATTGTGAACATCTGGAATTAGGCGCGATTTTCAAGATAAAAAAAATTTGGGGTGCATTGAAATGTGACTGTCTCCAAATGAGCCGTATATAAAACTGCCCCGAGGGCTCGAATAAAAAGGTAATTAAATTAAAAATACCATGTATCATTAGAGTGCAGACTTAAGGAGCATAATTTTCAAACAATAGCGCAGATTGTAAAGTAACTCCTTGAATTTGTGTTTGCAATTGAATGCGTTATAACTTGGACTTACTTGCACTTAACAGCATTTATAATAAGAGCTGTAATCATTTCTATGGAACTCTATGGCACTTTCATGGCTCACTTTGACTGAGCGCAAGTTGAAGATAGCATAATTTGGTAGCAGGCAGTAGTATTCTTCACATGCATCCGAAAGCAACCACGAGAGGGCTTACAGTAGCTCATGTACAGACGCCGCATAAAGTCAATGTATGGGAATTCCCCCAACTGTATAACTGGAGCACGTGTCCCAAGTAACAAACCAGCGCTTGCATTTTCACTTCAACGGCTAGTCAGTTAATGAAACTCTTACACATGTCTTCGCTGCTCGCAGGACTACAAATCCTCCTCGTAACTTCATTCGCAGATGGACAGAGACGTCGCTGTATGGAATCAGAAGACCTTTAAGGAGCCTGCTTTGTTGGATGAAGATAACAACATCAAGGAATTCAGAAATTGGTACAGCCAATTTTACAGCAAGAGCAGTCCGACATGGCAACAAGTGAAAGACAAAAGCTTGTCCTGGTGATACGGGGACGTCTGTGAATAACAGTCAACTCTTTGTTCCCGTTATATTTCTATGTTGATTGTAAGGTTTTTGGTGCGTTAGCATTCTTAGGGCACTTCACGCATTTTCCTGGGCTATCTGTCTGTCTGTGCTTGTCTTGCATGTGTGCTTGGAATGCGTTTTGCATGTAATCTTTTTCCTGTATTGGTATTGATGGGCTATTCTCACGCAGGGCATCTTTTTCTGAATATGTGATTGTGTGTATTTCTGAACATTTCGTTCTATTGGGTGTGCAAGTCTTTGAAATGCTATTCGATTTGACGTTTATCTGAGGTTGTCAAATACTTATTTCTACCGAATTCTAACAGGGCTGACAAGCGTTGTTGCAGTAGATAGGAAGAAAGTCTGATGCACATAAAGACCCATCAGAGTGAATTTGCCGCAGAGCGGCTGCAGTTGCTAATCAGAGGCAGCATATTATGCGCAGATGTATGGACCAAGTCACTTCCGCAATTATTTCCATTCATCAAATAAGTAGGCGCAGCGACTTACTGTTGGGTCAACCTCACCATGTTTGTATTTCTTTAAAGCGGCCCTGAACCACTTTTTGTTGAAGTGGAGACAGGCATTTGAAGTGAAAATAGGCTATTTCAGAAAAAGTTTGCGCAAGAAGTACTCCATGCGTTCAGCAAAAGCGGAGTTATTGGTAATCCAACACGGCCTACGTTGTGTTTCCACTCTTTTTTCAATGCCTTGCACTGCGAAGGCTACGGCGGAGTGGGGTGTGCCGACAACGTTCCGCCTTGTGAATGTCACCGTGTGCGCAGTTAAAATTTCATTTTGGATGGTAACGTAGACACCACGACTTCCGATTTCGGTGCCTACGACAGCGCTAAACGTAAGCCAAACGCCTTCGTAGCAGTCGCTACAAAGGAAACCCCATACGGATTGCTCGAAAGAAAAGCTTCAAATTTGAAAAATTCGTCCTGGTCCGGGGCTAGAAGCCGGGACCGCCGCCTTTCCGGGGCAGCCGCTCTACAATCTGAGCTAACCAGGCGGCTAGCAGATGGCAGGGCGAAGTCGAATTTGTCGACAACACGAAGCAAAGGCAAGTGTTTGACGTAGTGGTTCGGCGGAAACCCGCAAGGTGGAGAGAAGTAATGAATAAAGGGAAAATCAGACATCCACCCGCTCGTAGCAATTGCTACAAAGAAAACCCATACGGGTTCCTCGAAAGAAAAGCTTCATAGTTGAAGAAAAAGTCGTCCTGGTCCGGGATTCGAACCCGAGACTCCTATTTATTCATTACTTCTCTCCACCTTGCGGGCTTCCGCAGAACTACTACGTCAGAGAACATGAAGAGCAGGATTCTGTTCAAAAGAGAGCATTTGACAGAAAAGTCACTTCGCGTTCCGCTTGCGGGCTCAAAGCACCGCGTACGACAGCAAAACTTGGCTGAGATGTTCAAAAAAGCGTGTGCTACCCGCGGACTATGCTATTTCACCAAGCCCGACGAGTTGTTCAGAGCCCCTCTAAATAGGCGTGCCGTGTTGTAGTACTACACTTAGTTCCTTCAAGTAACTCGACACTACAACATGCGTGTGGTGTTCTTTTTCTAATTACTATCGGTGTCATGAAGCACCAGCTGCAATCAGGTGCCAATTGTTTCATATATGCAACCTTCTCATTTGACCAGACTTCTAGAGTAACAGTATCACATGTTTGAATTAACGGAAGTAAGCTTGTTTTGCCAAAGCGACTCCGTGCAACACTGATACTACTTCAGTTTGCTTAGGTATTGGAAATAATCGATTCAATGCGCGAACATCCCTAGATTTTACTGATTTTGTGTCGGGTTGATGTAATTGCAGAAAAGAAGCTTGTTATAACAAATGAACAACAGCTTATGTTGCTGTTTTCAGTGCTTTATTGGCACTGAAAACACTGAAAAGAAATGGCAATCAGAAATACTGTATTGCAAGCGCTAAGAGAACGATAGCGAAATGTTAAAAGCCCCATTAGTGTAGGGAGAAGCTACGCAGTTATCGAATCATCTCGAGCAGAATTATTGGAGCTATAAATTATTGGCAAAGTACCAAAATGTGTAACGTTGCGGTTGATTCCTGCAAATAAACATTTACCATTATGGCTGATGTTAACTTTTAGATAACAAGAACATGTACAAGTGATCTATTGTTTGCTGCTTTGCACAGTCGCAGTTTTATTTACAAAGTAGTCTACTGCGATGTGGTGGTGCTACTGGATAGTTCATAACACAAGAAGTTGTACGGGGTTCATGTTGTGCAGTTTCATCTAGTGGTAGCTGCAATAAATTCGCCAGGTAATGGCAATCCTGAACTCTCCCATCTTCTAAGTTCAAGGCACTTGGACAACATGAAAATGCCGAACATTGTTTTGCATCAAGCACTGTATGCATAAACAAGCCTCCTCAAGGCTTTCTCTTCAATATATATCTTTTCCACACTAAGGAGATGAAAGCAAACATAGGAAATAGCAAAATAACAATAAGAGAGCCTAGCAACAAACGAAGATAAAAAGGTAACCATTTCATTGGCACACCCAGAGGTCTAAAACTATTTAAAAAATTCAAATAAATAAAATAATACGCCCTGTCTTATGCGGAAAACAGGCTTGGCTATTTCCAGCGTCTAGAGCAAGAAATTTAACGAATAAATTGGTGAAAGTATAAAAAAAAGCACAGCAGTAAAGGAATTAGCCAAGTAATCAGTGCAACCATACCGTCTTGTTCATCTATACGAAATTTAACAAAAAAACACACAATTTCTGACAAGATCTAGAAAGAACACAGAAAAATACAATCGTAGTTGTATTTCACCACAAAAAGGCAGTAAAGTTGCCCAGAAAAGTGAGAACAATACGTCTCTCTGTCCATCAAGGAGTTAAGGCACTGTTCAGCTGAAACATGTCCGTGCTGAAAATTGCATAATAAATGCAAATGCTATTTCAGGATTTTATTATATATTTTACGAAATGCAAATGTCAGACCTGAATAGTTTCAAAGCTTGTGGGCACTACAAAAATAAGAATTAAAAAGAAAAAAAAGGCTCCTATTCGACCATCTGGCTGGAAGCAACATGTCATTGCATAATATTGTACATAAGTGTACAGCACAATATAAGGATTTCCTACAACAATTGTACACAAATAAACACTCTTTTATTTTGATGTCACACCTCACTGGTTTCAAAGCGTGGATACATCCGAATGCTTACCGTACCTTTTGTTACGAATTATTTAAAGTATTTGATGCGAAACGAACAATGACAGTTTAATTTTTCCAGTCCGGGTAAGGGCACAGCCATGGCAACAGTGAGCTCAAGCGGAATAATTTAAGGGTCAGAAAATTGAAGTTCTAGCAGTGCCTATCACAAAACCATCCTCAAAAAGAAAAAGAATTACACGTGACCAGCGTGAAACAAAAGTTCCGATTGTCATGTCTCCATATAAACATGGCTACGCTACTGACTGCATAAAGTTATTAGGATGACAAGATAGGCTAGTTGGTAGCATTCATTGCAAGCAGCACCACTTAAGGACACGAAAGGGAACAAACACTTACATGTAGCGAACTACCCATTAAAGTTTACAAACAAACTTTTTGCAACGCGGCGCACCCTTAGAGCCTGATACAAGAGTAAAATAAAACTGATGGAAATGAAATGACAACCTTAGCACAAGAAGTATCACTTTCCGTTGAAATATGTCAATTTCACATTACAAAAGGAAATAGAAGAGTGGATAACAAGAGCCATACCTTATCTTTATCCTTTAAACCTCTGCGCTATTGCATGGACCCGCCTGCGCGAAATATATGCACTCAAAATAAGAGTAGGCCCATAATGACAGGAATAACACTATGCCTTTTTAATCATTTATCCCTGGCTGTTGCAGGTGTATTTCAATGGAAGCACAATGCAAGAATACTAATTTAGCATGCTTTCAGTGCATGCTACACCCAGATGGTAAAAGTTAGTTGTGAGACGTGCACTGCAGCATCTCTCATTACCCAATGTCCAGTTCCGGACATAGTAAACCCCATAACGTTTTTAGCCTCATTTCACAGAACACTCTGACATAACATACCTGCGAACGCATGAGAACGGCTCCCCACACCCTACCCTCTCTCCTGCTGACATAGCCTATTACAAGTTTGATTTCACACACTTAAGAACACAGCTTGCAAAGTGACAAGTGCGGTGGATCGCAGTGCTCTCTGCAAATTAGAAAATGGCTGCACGGCACGAACACAGCTAAAATTTCAAACTAAACCCCGCACGCCCATCCTCTCATAGGGCCCCCGCTTTCAAGAGAGTCGAGGTCACAGCACAAGTGCCTCTAGATAAGTCCGTCACTGTCGCTGTTCAAGAGGGGAAGAAGTGGCACTTCTGCTAAAACGGGCGTTTAGTATACACTGGTCCCACACAATACGAAGATTGAAGTGGTATGGATAGCTGCCAAACTTTCTTGCCAAAACGCACTTATCGGAGCTGTTTTTACGTTTCGCCTACGACGCGCGGTATAGCCGGCGCGGATGCAACGGACGCTGGGGCTTCGGTCAAAGCGGCAGACATTTTGGCCCGTTCGGCGTCGCGGCTACGCCTCCCCGCCACGCGCGTCCAGGCATGTTCCAATGCCACGTGTCTTCGGTGTGCGTGTGTGTGTGTGTGCATGTTGGTGCCCACGCCTGTCAAAGCGCGGCAGCCGGGGAGAGGAGCTCCCCCAACTGTGAGGCGAGGAGGTCTGAGCGGCGCCGGCCCGGCGGCTGCGTCACCTACTCTTCCCAACGTGCCGAGCGGCGCCGGCCCGGCGGCTGCGTCACCTACTCTTCCCAACGTTCCCGAGCGGCACAGTCACGTGCGCGTCTATAGAGGCGTTCCTTCTTGCCCTCAACTGCGAGAGTATAAAAGCAGCTGCCCCGGACGCCAAGAGAGAGGCTCCGATTTCTTCTGTTGAGTAACGTGCTCTCCCGTCTCTCTACTTCGGTCGGCCTGACCACCCACTCTTATGCGATGCTAGAATAAACAAGTTGTTCTGTTACCAGTCGACTCATGCTTTGCCGGGACCTTCGGATGCTTCCAGTTGTGCCCCAGGCCGCCAGGCCAACGCTACCCTTGGGGCTTGCGACCCAGGTGCAACAACGGGTGTCAGCGCCGAGGTCCCAACAACTGTCTGCCAGCGGTGAGATCGCGACAACGGAGGCCAGCAGCGACGATATGCAGTTGACTGTATGCTGAGCAGCACAACGACCATCCGGGAGCAGTGCAACGAGCCCTGTGTGATGACTGGTTGCCTGCAGCGGAACGACTGCGCTGAATTCTTGGCTGCGAGGTTTGGTGAGAGCGGGACTTTCTTCTTCTGAGTTTTGCCAGGCTTTTTGTTAGTGTCAGAAACAGAGCTGGTAATTGTGGTTGTCGTTGCTGCCGGGTTAGTTTGCGGCAAGACAATAATAGGCAGTAGAGAAAGCAGCATTCAGAGCAGCCATGGATTTGAAGTCGTTGCGCAAACCGAAATTGCTGGAGCTTGCAAGAGAGTTGGGTCTGGATGTCTCAGACAAACTCAGAAAACCAGAACTGCTAAGGGCTATTCTTGAGTTAGAGGCTGAGGATGACGAGCTGTCGGAATGCCTTGAGACCATTGAGGAGAGGGCAAAAAGACAGGAGCGCGAACTTAAAGAGCAAAAAGAGAAACAGGAGCGCGAACTTAAAGAACAAAAAGAGCGAGAGCAACAAGAGAAAAAAGAAGAGCGCGACCGTCAACACGCTTTGGAAATGAAGCGTCTTGAGGTAGAGATGGAACGCGCTCGTAATGGAAGTCAGGCACACGGTGCACGAGAACGAGTATCGTTCAAAATGACTGACCTGATGCGGCCGTTTAAGCTTGGAGAGGACATTGGTTTGTTCCTGGTTAACTTTGAGCGAACGTACGAGAAGCAGGGGTTCTCTCGGGAAACGTGGCCACAGCGCTTGCTCACTTTGTTACCCGGCGAGGCGGCCGACGTAGTCGCTCGCTTGAATAGAGAGGAGGCAGAGGATTTCGACAAAGTGAAATCGAGTCTGCTAAAGAAGTACAGGCTGTCAGCGGAGGCGTTCCGTCGGAAGTTTCGGGAAAATGAGAAAGGCAAAAGTGAGTCATATACAGAGTTTGCCTACAGGCTTATGTCAAACATGCAGGAGTGGCTCAAAGAAGAGAAAGCGTTTGGTGACCACGGGAAAGTTCTGCAGTGTTTCGGGCTAGAACAGTTTTATAGTCGGTTACCTGAGAACGTGCGGTACTGGGTCTTGGATAGGCCAGACGTTAGTACAGTGGCTAAAGCCGCCGAGCTAGCCGAGGAGTTTGTGACGCGTCGGGCTCGCGGAGCTAAGGACGGTCAAAAAGGTGAATTTGGCTCCAAGTTTGAGAGGCCAAAGTTCACACCCATGAGAGCAAAGGGGAACACACGTAGTGCGGATGCGAGTGAAAGCAGTCCGACCGAACCTAAGGAGACGGCGGCAGCCGAAGCCGAACGCAGAAAGCGGTTCGAGACGAGGCAAGCGCGCGTGTGTTATACGTGCCAGAAGCCGGGTCACTTTTCGGCGCAGTGTCCGGAAACAAAACCAAAAGTTGTGTTTTTGTCATTATGCAGCACTGACGAGAACATGAAGCTTCTCGAGCCTTACATGCGAGACCTCCTCGTGAACGGGAAAGAGTGCCGAGTGCTTCGCGATTCCGCAGCTACAATGGATGTAGTTCACCCCTCTTACGTAGAACCCCATATGTTCACGGGCGAGTGCGCATGGATCAAGCAAGCCGTGGAAGCTCATAGTGTGTGTCTGCCCGTAGCAAAAGTGCTTATTGAAGGACCTTTCGGAGCACTTGAGACGGAGGCCGCAGTGTCATCTATGCTGCCCCCCCAGTACCCGTACCTATTTTCGAACAGGTCCGATCACCTCCTGCGCGAGAAGGGGCTTTTGTTTGGTGAGGCTAGCGTTCAGGCCTTAACCAGATCGAAGGTTCGGGAGCTCGCTGCAAAGGCGGTAGTTGCGGGGCCGACGTTGTCGAACAATGAGAAAGGGTCAGAGGGGCAGCAAGCTGATATTCAGAGCACGCCTGAACTGAATAAAATTGAGCCTGTAGCGTTGAAGGCACCAGATACTGGAGAGGAAATGCCCGACACGGGAAAGTTAGAAGAACTATCTGCAGATTTGCTCATCGCGCCTACGTCAGACGGACTTAATAGGTTGCTAAAAGTGAGCCGGTCGGCTTTGATAGCCGAGCAAAAGAAGGATGGCAGCCTAGAAAACATACGCTGCATTGTCAAGGAAGGTATCGCCAAGAAAAATGCTCGCTTTGTGGAAAGAGGTGGGCTCCTGTACCGGAAGTATCTAGACCGCAGGGGAGTGGAGTTCGATCAGCTGATCGTTCATCAATGCTATCGTCAGGATCTGTTGCGCTTGTCGCACGGGGGTTCGTGGTCCGGACACCTAGGAGTTAAGAAAACTAAGGACCGTCTCTTGCAAGAGTACTATTGGCCAGGGTGTTTTCGGGACGCAGACCATTTCGTGAGGACATGTGACACCTGTCAGCGGGTGGGCAAACCAGGGGACAAATCGAGGGCGCCGTTGAGATTGGTACCTATCATTACGGAGCCTTTTAGACGGCTCGTTATTGATACAGTGGGACCTCTGCCGGTAACAGCCACGGGGTACAGACACATTTTGACTGTGATCTGCCCAGCGACAAAGTTCCCTGAAGCAGTGCCGCTTAAAGAACTCAGCTCAGTTGAGATAGTCAATGCACTACTGTCCATATTTGCGCGAGTTGGTTTTCCTGCGGAAATCCAATCAGATCAGGGCACAGTGTTTACTAGCGCTTTGACGACAACTTTTCTCGAAAGGTGTGGGGTAAAGCTGTTACACAGCTCAGTGTACCACCCACAGTCGAATTCCGTTGAGAAGCTCCACTCCGTCATGAAGCGCGTGTTGAGAGCATTGTGTTTTGAACATCAAACTGACTGGGAGCTGTGTCTGCCTGGGGTGATGTTTGCATTACGGACCGCGCCGCATGCGGCTACGGGGTTTTCGCCAGCTGAGCTGGTGTACGGTCGCTCGTTGCGGTCTCCGCTTCGCATGCTTCGAGAATCGTGGGAAGGCAGGGGCGATGACCCAGTCGTGGTGGAGTACGTGCTTAAGCTCCTCGAACGCTTAAGAAGGGCACAGGAGTTGTCAGGTGAAGCAATGGCAAAGGCCCAGCAGAGGGCCAAGGTTTATTATGATCGGACAGCCAGGGCCCGTCGTTTTGAGGTGGGCGATGAGGTCATGATATTGCGCACATCGCTAAAAAACAAACTCGACGTGCAGTGGGAGGGCCCAGCACGGATTGTTCAAAAACTGTCGCACGTTAACTACGTGGTGAGTCTGCCAGGAAAGCGGAAAGCACAGCAAGTTTACCACTGTAATCTGCTCAAACCTTATAGACAAAGGGAAGCAGTGGTGTGCATGATGGTAAACGTTCCTGAAGAGCTTCCGGTCGAGCTTCCGGAACTAGGCTCAGTGACGAACAGGGAAGACACCGGTCAAGTCATTAGTGACCTTATCAGTAAAGCACCGCTGTCGCCTGAGCAGAAAACCGAACTACACCAGCTCTTACAAGAGTTTCAAGGTCTGTTCTCTGAGAGGCCTGGTAGGACTTCTGTACTTACTCATGATATAGAACTTACCTCCCCTGAGCCAGTACGATCCAAGGCGTATCGGGTGTCACCCCGCCAGCACGATATTATGGAGGCTGAGGTAAAGAAAATGCTACAGCTCGGTGTTATTGAGGCTAGTGAGAGTGATTATACCTCCCCTTTGATTTTAGTTGAGGTACCGGGCAAGGAACCTCGTCCTTGCGTCGACTACCGCAGGCTTAATTCCATCACTAAGGATCAAATTTATCCGATCCCTAACATGGAGGAGCGCCTTGAGAAAGTTAGTAGCGCTCAGTTTATTTCAACCCTAGATCTTGTCAGGGGTTATTGGCAGGTTCCACTTACAGAAGAGGCTAGTAGGTATGCGGCGTTCATTTCACCAATGGGAACATTCCGTCCTAAAGTGTTGAGTTTTGGTTTGAAGAACGCGCCATACTGTTTTTCAAGCCTCATGGATAAAGTGTTGCGGGGACAGCAAGAATTCGCTTTACCGTATCTAGACGACGTAGCGATATTCTCCGCATCCTGGTCTGAGCATATGGCACACTTGCGGGCAGTGCTAACCCGCCTGCGCGAAGCGGGCTTGACAGTCAAGGCTCCTAAGTGCCAGTTAGGACAGGCCGAGGTTGTCTACCTCGGTCACGTGATTGGTCAGGGTCGTCGCCGCCCCTCTGAAATAAAGGTGGCCGCTGTGCGAGACTTCCCGCAACCGCGCACGAAGACCGATATTCGGTCGTTCTTAGGTGTCGCCGGCTACTATCAGAGGTACCTCCCCAGGTACTCTGATATCGCGGCTCCCCTGACAGATGCTCTAAGAAAGACAGAGCCGCAAACAGTCGTCTGGGACGAGACAAAGGAAAGAGCTTTTAGCGCCCTAAAGAGTGCCCTAACAAGCCAGCCTGTGCTACGATCGCCAGACTATACAAAAGGGTTCGTTGTTCAGTGCGATGCTAGTGAGCGAGGCAAGGGCGTTGTACTGTGCCAACGGGAAAATGGAGAAGTAGAACACCACGTCCTGTATGCTAGTCGTAAGCTGACCAGTCGTGAGCAGGCGTATAGCGCCACCGAGAAAGAGTGTGCGTGTCTCGTGTGGGCCGTTCAGAAATTGTCATGCTATCTAGCCGGCTCGAGGTTTATCATTGAGACGGATCACTGCCCTCTCCAATGGCTGCAGACCATCTCTCCCAAAAATGGCCGCCTCCTGCGCTGGAGCCTCGCTTTGCAACAATATTCCTTTGAGGTGCGTTACAAAAAGGGGAGTCTCAACGGTAACGCCGATGGCTTAAGTCGAAGCCCCTAACGTAGGAATCAGCCTCAAAATTGTTTGTTACTGATGTTTTTCTTCCTGAGGCAGGATTTTTAACATATTGCTTTTGTTTAGTGTTTCAAAGTGATGACGTGCTTTCTAGTGCAATTTTCCAATTTGTGGACGCGTTCTGAGTGCTGCTAGACTACTGTAAGGAACTAGGCAGTGGTATAGAAGGGGAAAGAGCCTGGCAGGGCTTAGTGAGGGTTGTGCCGTGCTTGCTGACTGAGCGGTTGAGTTTCGGCGTAGTTCTAACGCTTGCCGGGAACGAGAACAAAAATGTGAACTCTCCCGAAGTCACTTTGCAGTGTCCTGTGTGAACCTGAACGAGAGAACGAGGCCTTCTCCGTGCGCTGCGCTCAAGAAACGTCGAGGGACGCCCGACTTCGGTTATGAGCATCATCGAGCGACATCCCTCCGGACAGCGGATGCAGTCCCCTGACCATCGGGATCTCCTTCCCCCGGCGGGGCGGTCTGTTACGTTTCGCCTACGACGCGCGGTATAGCCGGCGCGGATGCAACGGACGCTGGGGCTTCGGTCAAAGCGGCAGACATTTTGGCCCGTTCGGCGCCGCGTCTACGCCTCCCCGCCACGCGCGTCCAGGCATGTTCCAATGCCACGTGTCTTCGGTGTGCGTGTGTGTGTGTGTGCATGTTGGTGCCCACGCCTGTCAAAGCGCGGCAGCCGGGGAGAGGAGCTCCCCCAACTGTGAGGCGAGGAGGTCTGAGCGGCGCCGGCCCGGCGGCTGCGTCACCTACTCTTCCCAACGTGCCCGAGCGGCGCCGGCCCGGCGGCTGCGTCACCTACTCTTCCCAACGTACCCGAGCGGCGTTGGCCCGGCGGATGCGCCACCTACTCATCCCAACGTGCCCGAGCGGCACAGTCACGTGCGCGTCTATAGAGGCGTTCCTTCTTGCCCTCAACTGCGAGAGTATAAAAGCAGCTGCCCCCGGACGCCAAGAGAGAGGCTCCGATTTCTTCTGTTGAGTAACGTGCTCTCCCGTCTCTCTACTTCGGTCGACCTGACCACCCACTCTTATGCGATGCTAGAATAAACAAGTTGTTCTGTTACCAGTCGACTCATGCTTTGCCGGGACCTTCGGATGCTTCCAGTTGTGCCCCAGGCCGCCAGGCCAACGCTACCCTTGGGGCTTGCGACCCAGGTGCAACAACGGGTGTCAGCGCCGAGGTTCCAACACTGTGTATACATCACCCAGTGCTGACATCTCTATGTTGGAAGCATTACACGACTTTCTGTAAGACAACAAAACGTGCTATAATTGCGTTATAACGAGTGGCGACTTCAGCTTGCTAATTTAGATTGGGATTTGGTGTGTACTACAAAATGACAATACGCGGTTCTGTTGCTAGATATCACATATGCCTTCGATCTACAGCAGGTAGTAGATACCCCAATGCGCTAGACTGAGTATCAAGTTCGATTCTTGATCTCGTCTTCATATACAATAACGTCAGTATGCTGTGTTACACTCTTGACATCGTATCTAGTATATCGGACCACTCCTGTGTCCTATTTAAAAGCCATCTGTGGCCTAAAGCTGAGCACAGCAAGCCAAGGCCCTACTTTGACAATGCGGACGATGTCAGCATATTAGACTTCATGGAACAAGACTATGATCACTTTTTACAGTGTCAGAGGAACTTCACATGTGTTAACAATTTGTGGCAGCACTTCAAGTGGGCGGTGTATATTGCACGAATAAACACATCCCAGAAAAACAAAAACAAACGTCAAAGTCTCTTGATAACGCGCGAAATACTTAATCTAATGCGGCGCATAAAACGACTATCGTCCAAAACCGAGAGAGATAGCGGCATCTTGGCTATGATGCGATCAGATTTGGGTTCACAAATAAAATCGTGCAGATATACTTTCTTTAAAGTCAAAATGCGCGACGTTATTTCAACCGATCCGAGAAAGTCTTGGCTTCAAATGACACAGAGAAGGAATCACTTGAGAATGCACGATAAGGACGTTACTGACCCAACCTGCATATCAACGGAATACAATGAGTACTTTTCGTCCGTTTTTCTTTTGTGTGGTACCGATAAGGGCACAAAATTCAGCCACGCACCCAGGTATGAACTTTCCGAGCTACTAAACGGTGACGAAGGTATGTTTTTCGGCACTGTTGAATCTAGACATTAGGAAAACTTTGAGACGCGGCGAAATTCTAAATAAATTTTTGTTTAGATACGCGGAGTGGTGTGCTGAGTATCTTTATATTATATTTAGGGAAAGTTTGCAGAAGGGGGAAATTTCTGCCGATTATATATAGGTAAAATTATACCGGTACATAAAACCGGGGATAAGCTCACAGTAACTATACTTATCGCTCGGTGTCCTTATTGTGCACAGCTAGCAAGATATTAGGACATTTTCTTTTCAAACTTAAGCAGTTCTTGGAAGGCAACGATATTTTTCTTAACCAGTCAGCATCAATTCAGGCGCGGCCTTTCCACAGTGACCAAGTTACTATACATTACTCACGATTTGTTTGCAGTTCTTGATAATGGTTGCCAGGTCGACAAAATCTGTCTAGACTTTGGAAAAGGCTTTGACCTCGTGTCGCATTGCAAAATGATATTAAAACTATAGTATGTCTTCAGAAATGAGCGTATCCTGCAGTGGATTGACTCTTACCTAACGCAACGCCAACAATATGTTCAAATAGGCGACTCTAAATTATAATGGCTCCAGTTCTTTCAGGTGTTCCCAGAGGTCCGTCCTTGGGCCCCTACTCTTTCTGATATATCTGAATGATCTCACGTTTGACACTGCTGCACAATGTCGATTTTTTTGCGCATGACTTCGTGGTTTATTGAGCAGTTCAATCTTAACATGACCAATTACTCTTAATGCTTGAACATCAATTGGTTCACGTGCAGAGAAAGAATGAACAGCAGATTGGTGAGCTGTTGGTGAACACACGAGCTCATTTTTCTTTTCCCTATGCTTCCCTATCATTCACCCTCGTGGCAAGGATAATATAACATCAACTGTTAAAGAAATTGAGGTGGCGACTGAGCACCTGATTTGCTGTTTGTCTGATTGTTGGCTTACAGAAGGCAGGCAATGATTTTGCACAACTTTTGTTAGCAGCTGTCATGCTCGTGTTGCAGCTAATTGCAAGTAATTAACGGGAAAAAAGCAGCGATAAATTAGAACTCGACAGTTCGGTGGAGTCGACACACTAGAGATGCTTTCTGTAAACACTTCATCCACTAGTTACACTTTTCTTTCGGCTAACATCACATCACTTTTGAAGCAGGAGTGATTTTTCTTACTTTCACTTTGTGTTGGCTTATTTATGAGTCAAGTGTAAAATTTGGTGCCCTACTTCCCCACTCGGCGAGATCACGGCGCGGTCAAATTTGACAAAATTAAATATTGTTGAAGCTTTAAATATTTAATTTCATTTATTCTGGTATGTCTTTACGTGGTTATCCGTATTTTGTCATGGCTGTGAAATGCAAAAAGAAATGCGTTCAACTCCATTGGGTAAGCACGACAAAACGCTTTGGCGGAAACTTCTTGGCAGACATGTCCCGCACTCACCCGCTCGTGAAATGGTTATGTTAGTCAAGGGACCTGTATGCCTTCATCCGCTATAGCTATACGTAACTGGTTGACAATACAAGATAAATTGTAATGTAGACAGTGGTCACAGCGTCATCATCCATTTGTTCTTTGTGGAGGATAGTACGGATGGTGTTGTGAGCGTTTTTGTGTGCGTTTGGCTAGGCAGTGCTCGTACGAAGGAGCACGTTTAAGGGCGTGCTAAGTCTGCACTTAAGGCGGTCACAGAGGTTGTACCAATAGTTCTTATTTATGATGGTGGCGTATTCCATTTCTGCTGTGACCCGTGCGGTTTCTTTTTCCTCCTGCGGTTCTGCCGCTGCCTCTTTCGTCATTTGGTCAGGTCTCCTCGCGCCTCCCAGAGGTGGAGCAGATGTCTGTCCATATGCGCTTTCTCCGTTGTTGCACTAAGTTGCTTGGTGAAAGCTTTAAAATCTGCTTGTAGCTCTTGTGCCCACTCGTGCAGGGAGGTCGTGTCATGTTGTTCAGACTTGGATATTTTGTGCGGGAAACTATCCTAGCTTTTTATTTTGATTACACGTTCTGGGGTGCGTGTCGCCGCCACTTCGACTTCAGTGGCTAAGGTGCTGCGGTCTCTGCCCAGGTGTTCCATTGGGCTTTCCAGAAGCATTGAGTTAACCCTTTCATCATTGTTAGGTCGTGGCAGGTATCCCTGCTTATCTTGCTACCTATTCTGGTTGGTGTGTCAGGTTCTATCAGCAGGATAAATGAGGAAGAATCATGATAGGCAAGCCGGCGGCTTTTTGGGGTTTCTGTTTAGTACCCCTAGGCTGGTGTGGCGGGGGGCGCATTGAAGTCTCCGCGAATAATAAGCTTTCTGGCTTGTTTGCTGGCGACCGAAAAAAATATATCTGAAGACGTGCCATCCTGATATTCAATCACCAGTCTGCAATCTTCTAGTCCTTCGTTCAGCGTTTCTTAAAATAAAAAAAAATCCCTGTGGATTGCGCTACTTCCTAATGCGAAATTTGAGCGCAACGTGTTTTCATTTCGCGGTATATGGGCTAGCGTGGACAACCTATTTTGTGTGGCCCGTTGCTATGGCGCGAAGTGCGGCGTGACTGCCTGGCTAATCTGGAGATGGCGAGAGCCAGCGCGTGGGTGACGCGTGGGTGTAATTCACAGCCGCCGTCGCCGATAGACCTTCCAGATGGCGCGCACTACTCTGGCGCCATTTCGTAGCCATCGTCGCCGCACTACAGATTTATTACGCTTTCGCCATACTCTCCGCCGCTTTCCGCTTCATGGTTCCACTGCACCCTCCTTTCGGCTTTGCTGTTTGCGTCTTCCATCCCCGGCTGCGCTCCGAGTTCGCTTTCATCCTTCGCTGTGCTGGTTCGCGTGGTTACGTCGGCGCTCGCCACTGGAACGGGGGCCTAAGAGTTGTGCTCTAAGATCATAGCAAGACCTAAATATGGCACGCGTGCGATCATGACTTGTACATAATAGCTGACTGTAGCAAAACAGTGTAAATGTAGGAAAAGAGCAGACACGAATAACCAAACTGAAAAACTCATAGAAGCACGATGTATTTTATAACACCGCAAAAGTTGACGTTCACCATTCCAGAGTGCGAGACCGAATATCCTGCCACGTGGGGCTACTGTGGCTGTAGAATTGGTTGTACCACCTACGAAATTCGGCAATAGTCTTGTCTCCTTTCTGGAAGGGTGGCTTCAACAGCATCTTCTTGTGATTCCACACGAGCAGATCCCTTTCGAACTGTGAGGCAGAAAGGATCAGATGGCAAGAACTGTTAAACTACTGGTTCTATACATAGCACTATATCTCACAAAGAACAACGAAATGTTCGGCGCATGTCATGGCAACGTCGAATCGACATCACCGAACTAAAAATGCGCTAAAGCATAAGGGTGGTGAAACGAGTTAGTTTAGATATGCCGGTGATGTGCGGCGCATCTTTTGGTACACAAAACTAGTTGCATGGATATGTAGTCTTCAGCCGTCTCTTGACGCACTGAATATAAAACACCAACCCTTACACTTGAAGTATTTGGTAAACTCCACGATTGTTAATTATTGCTCATTTCATTGTGCATCTTTCAGTAGAGCTTAATTCAGTGTAATTTTAGGAGAAGCCGCCTGCTGCCAGAGCTCACGGGTTACGTGACGCAATCATCGAACGGTCAAGAGAATGTTCCACATCCGCCGCCGTGGCCATGACTGGCGCTGGTTAATGCTCCCCTGGTTACATCTTGCATGCACGCATACAAAGCACCGAAGAATGCGGAAATGTGAATATCCGCCGCCGTAGCTGTAGCGGCAGTGATAAGGCAGCGCACGCGTAATGCAGAGGCTGTGGCTTCCACCGGAGGCAAGTTGTTTTTTCGTCCACTTTAGTCACCCTTTGCCTTAAATATCTACACTTCAATGAAAAACAACAAATGACTTCCCATAGGTTTTCCTTAGCTTCAGTAACTGCTGGCTTCATATGGGCGTGTCTAAAAAAAATAGAATCCCTCGATTTTTCTTTTTCTCGTTAATTAGTATGCTGTATGCTACCGCTCTCTGGGAAGAAGCGCCTCTTGCATGTCGACCACAGGGGCACATGGACTTATGGTATACTTGCTACGATGCTTGTAGTCTATTCTAGAATTGTTGCGATAACCGTTGCTCGATCTTCAATGTGCCATTGATGCTTTATGAATACCAGCGATGCTTAAGCTGCTTCATCGAATTCGATGGCCGCCGGCTGTGCACGCTCAACTTGACATCAACGCTTAAGGTTACATTCCCTTTATGACACAATTTGTCCACGCACATAAACAAAAAGTGAAGGAAGAACGAAGAAAAAATAAGCAGACTAGAGTGATTTCTCCGCCGTTGAACTTATTTATTGCAAAAGTTGTAGTTCGCAAGTTCTCAGGGCGCTTACCTCTATATGGGCGACTGGCCACGAAGCCGGTGATATTCATTTTATGAGTAAGAGTGTGGGTAATTTCTAGCGAGAGATAAACGAATGACAGCCACTGATTCTTCCTACGATGTTTAAAGAATTTTGAGAGTATTATTCTTTAAAAGTGAAGCAATAGACGCTCTCAGAAATTTAATATGTTAGTTGTTTTGTGTCACAGATAAAATTATAAGGCGTCCTTGTGGCTGGGGTCCTGCGAAGTCACCCCGAGGGAGGGAATGACTAACCAGCGTAGGGAAAACCAAATTTGCGAAAACCTATTTGTAAATAAATTTCTGTTGAAAATTGGCCACGAAATAAGTAGAAGCTCAGTAGATTGACGCACTCAGGATGCAGAAATTTCACGGTAGAATACGGTAGCTTGAACTTTAGAATGGAACCTGAAGTTGCCTTGACGGACACCAATGATTATTCAACGCCTAACATAGATGATGGCAGAGAGGATTCGATGAGATGCTAGATTCTCACAGATGAAATTGGCATGAACAACTTCTTTGCAAAACACTCAACGTCATGCTCGTCTTCTACACTATTACCTCTCAGAGAAGGTGCATAGTGCGCAAATCCTTGCGCAAAGTATCAAGCGCGAATGTTACGTAATAGCGCAGTGGGTAGCTTGTCTCACTTCCACTTTCCCGTTGACGCAGGAATGTGAATTCGAATCCCAGTGGGGGTGTAGTTGCAAAGTATCGTTCTTAGTGCGCAAGCACTTATTTTGTTACCCTCCACGCGTTTCGTCCAAGTTTGTATGTGGCACCCAATCTGCTGAAATACTGAAACCGTTGCAATGACGAGCTCTTATTAGCGATAGAGCCTTTGTGCTTTAGAGATTACTATGCGTGCTAGGTAAAGTGTTTTTCCGAGCTTGAAAGTAGCTCGCGAATACACGCAAAGTGCCTCGAGTGGCTAGTCGTGTAGCAGTTTCGCATGTATTCGCGGGCTTCTTTCGCCCTCAGAAAAACACTTTTATGTAGCACGTATTGAGCTACAGAAAGCTGTACCGGGATTTCATCATCTTGCGCTACACTTTTCTCACTGACACTTCTAATCTAATTATATTATTTGAGAACTTGATTAACTAAATGAGACTAACTATGTAATTCGGCGGAATGCAAGAAGATATAATCTGGGTATCTCCAAGCGACGGCAAACAACATTACCTCTGTTCGGTCGAGTTACATGGCATTTCCATATTTTTAAACCTTCGTGCATGATAGTTGGCACACCCTGTATATGTCGTTCCACTGTTGTTCACGAGGTCGGAGCTTCGATCTCGGCCGCGGCGGCCGCATTCCGATGACGGTAGAATGCAAAAAATAGCTCGTGTATACCGTGCATTGGGCGCACATTTTTAAAGGGAAACGCCGGATGAATTTAGACTGGTCGATTATATTTCGAAAAGTCAATTTACATTCATTTCTAGGCAACACGTTGATTACTGAAAGAGTAAATGAAGACCAATGTTCACTTTTTTTTCCACCCCCAAACCCCAGCGCTGGGCCTTCAATGTGACCACACGTATTTCAAAGTTTGTCAGCGTATTTAAGCTGTTTTTTCACAATAAACATTGTCGAAACTGTGCAGGTTCTTTTAGAAGACAATGCAGTTAATATCTCTCGATAAAAACTTCACCAAATCGGTGCAGACGCCGTCAAAATCTATGACGCCGTGGTGCGCTGTTGCAGGAACTTCGAGGTGGTGTCGCCGCAGGTCTGCCGTTTAAGCAGGAGACACGGTACGATTCGGCATCGGATCCGACGTGCGGCGCTGAATGCTCCGGCTTGCGGCATACGGCGATTCGAAGCACATGGTGCGTGCATCCGAAAGATCGAGCGGCGCGTAAGCCCCGCCAACATCCAGCCCCCCCAGCTTGAATTCATATCCACGTCGAGAAACGCAATATAAACAACTCTGCACAACACTGCTTCGCTTTACGCGAACGCTGTCAATAAAATTATGCCCCTGCAAGTGACAGAACACTTCACGACGGCGCCTGTCCACTGACGGCTCCGCGAACAGCCAGCGATAGGGCCGGTATAGGCCTAGCTAGGCGGACGCTGCGGCCGACGGCACTTGCAATCCAACCCAAGCTTGTCGAAGAGCGCTTATTTTTGCCAAAACAACACTGTGCACTTAGGTCGCCCTTAATTAAATACAATTGGTTTACTGGACGCAGTCGTTGCGAAGGGCAAACGTGCAAGCGAAGCGAGTAGCCTCGCTCAGACGGTCGCTGTGTGCTGTCTGACCGCGAAATACCTCGCGTCGCGGCTCCCGATCTCGCTAGTAGCTTAGTGCTAGTGTACTAGGCACTGCTTTGCATAAGAGGCACGCGTTCGAGATAATTTTACTGAACTGTAAAATATTTCGTGTCGGAAACAAACTGCAGCAGGCAAGCAAAAAAAATTGGAGGACGCTTATGCGTCGCCTTCAAGTGTGGAGCGCGATAGCGTTCCCGTCGACCCGCCAAGGGGTGTAAGACAATGCGCTACAGCGCAGCGATCACTTACGAGGCGCCCCGCATCGGACTTTGCACCCACCAATCACGCGGTGAGCGCCGAGCAACGCAGCGTTCGGCGCGCAACTAAACGTGCGCCTGAACAAGCGGAACGAACCAAAGAACTCGGTGTGTCTGAGGGACAAAGGATCTACGCGAGCCGAACGTCGTGATCGGCACGGACAGCCGGGCCGCGACTCGCTTCCGCACCGGTCCCCGCATGGCCGCGAGAAGCGGTCGAGTGGCGCGCCACCTGTCGGGGTAGCGCCGTACATTGCGAGGAGGGGTCTTCTGTGTTTGCCGCAAGAGGGTTCTGCCTGTGCGGCAAGCGCAGAAGAAATGTAGCGGAAACGCACTTCGCTACGCGTTTAACTGCGACTTCTGTAATTTACATGCTTATAATTGCCGATATCCACCGCAGTATAACTTTCTACGGCACGTTTCTAAGGCAACACCGCATTCACTAGAGGCGCTTTTGTCCCGCTTTGAACTATCCAACTCATGGCTCAGTGGTAGCGTCTCCGTCTCACACTCCAGAGACCCTGGTTTGATTGCCACCCAACCCATCTAGCAAGTTGGTTTTAATTATAACCTGCCTTCCGCGATTTTTCGCTCACGGCCAACGCCGCCGACGCCGACGATACAGATTTTCTGCGACACGAGCTCCTTAACGCTATCGCGTTAAAAGACGGCGAGAAACCGGCCAGCCAGCGCCACCTCCGTGGAGGGAACGTCAGAGCACGTCACATGCCAGCCGCGCTGTCATTGGCTGCGGCCTAACGACGGTGCGGTTGTCGGATGATGAAAATCTGCCCCGTTTGTCGCACGCCGGACGTCTGATCCGGCGCTTCGGCACGGAAAAACACCTCGATTCCGGCTGCTGTTCCGGCGCGTCGGATACCGAATCGGACACCGAATCGGACCGTGTGTCTTTCCCGCTTTATGCGTCGCTTCTTTCTTACCAGCTTCCCTTTTCTTTATTTGCTCTTCAAAGAACCTCGAGTAATGAAAAGTAATCCGGGGTCTCCCACTACAGCGTGCCTTATTATCAGATTGTGGTTATGCCGCGTAAGACCCATAATTTACTTTATTTAAATTTTTCCAAAACAACTTTCTTTTTTTTAACCAAGATATTAGGTGTTCCCAGCAGCAATTAAGTCTGGTTCTTCATATACGTCGGGAAACCCAGAAAGCTATTATTAGTTTCTTTAATTATTCGTCTTGCGTCGACATAAAGACTAAAAGCCGGGTTACCAGGTGTCGATTCCCTATTAACTACAGCGCGAAGGAAAACAAATGGCAGGAACGAGGCGAACACACAGATCACTGTGCGGTCGCTCCGTTTCTGTCCTTTGTCTTCCTGTCACCGCTGCAGTTAATGATGGATGTTCGCGCGTTGGTTTGAACGATGAAGTGCACTCACGGATTTCGTGTAGATGATGCTTGCCAGCCAGCGGAAGAGCAAGCTTGCGCGGGGCTCGTAGTGGATGGTGTGCACCACGCGGATACGGAATGGACCCATCGGCGTGACTGCGACCACGGTAAGTTGGATGCCGAAGTCACACTCGACGCGCACCACAAGCAGCCCGGGTCCCTGCAGCGTCAGATTGGTCACGTTGTCGAAGAAGCGTGGGCGCCGGCCAAGAACTTGGATCTTGGCGGCAATGTCGACGCAGCAGCGGTGGTCCTTTGTGTACCACTTGGCCGTCCATAGGTGTGTGAAGAAGCGGCCCCAGCCGGTGTCGCCCGCGTTTTTCGCGAACTCCTCCGGCGGCAGCAGCACGTTGGGTCCATGGAAGTAGCTGAAGTGCGTCACGTCCGACTCGTTTTCGGACAGGTCCCGGATGTGGCAGCTCAGCGTTTCCTCGTATCGCCTCCACGCTTTCCAGCGACCGCTTGTCACCTCAGGAACGTCTTCCACCTGCCAGCTGGGCTCGTCGCCGTCGGCGTGGTACCACAGAAACACGTTGCCCAGAAGCTCGGCCGTGGTCCAAGTATTTATTTTGACGAAGTCGGGCACTGTAGGAAGGCAAGTAGCGTAGCTGAAGGAGAGGCGACAAAGGTGTAGTATACCGATTGTTTCATGAAATGCGTTCGAAAGTTCTCAAGGAAACGGAAGATGCAATTATGAAGTTATTTCCTCATTGTTGCTTCTATCACAGAGGCGCATATTATATTCGGACTAGAGGTGCAAATTAGACGAATAATTTTGCAAATTCGACCTTTTAATTTATGTTAACGAAAACAAACAACGTACGATTGAGCCGAATGGATGACTTGAAGTACGCCATCCGAGGAGCTCATAACCCTTTCCGGAAATATAACCAGTAGACGCACCGTAATGAATTATTTCTTTTACCCAAATGAATTATGGCGAATTGTCCACATAAGAGCGAAACTCAACAGCCAAAGAGCACAACTGTCGTTCTTTTACAGTAGACACCCATAAGTGATGTTACTGCTTATTCCTCACCGTTTGGCGAATTTCACGCAAGAGACTTCATATGTGTACTTCGGTTTAATGGTATGAGCCATTGCATTGCTGAATGAACGTTTTCCAGGGCAGCTCTCTGAATTTTCCCTAATTGTGCTGATTATTCAACTCGGATTTTCATGAAAGTGCATCGATCGGATGTATGCACGTAGGTGGACCACCGGGATACCCAATTCCGAGGTAGGGGTCTATTTCTTCGCTAATTAGAGCCAAATATGTGACCTACGAGGTCCGCGCACAGGCCTCGGCTTCGGCCAGGGAAGCGGTAGGCCTACCCTCAGGCCGCAGCGTGCCGCAGCGTGCCGCAGCCAATTACAGGCCAATCGCTAACTTAGCAAGCGGACAATGACCCAATATGTCGACCGCTATGAGAAATGAGGTAGATGGCGAAGAAATTTCGCCGGATCAGCTCACGAGAGCCGAGGGGTGCAAAACTGCCGGCGAGAATTCGAAGCAAAGGAACCACGCAAGCCAGGATGGCGCCGAAGCCGCGGCTGACGTCAGCAACAGACGTGGCAATGACCTCGATGGCACCACCGCCAAGAGCCTTCGTCACAGGATGAAGCGAGTAAACAAGGGCAAACTGTTCAAGGACGCGAAGACGTGAAGGTTGTAATGCGGCCACGCGGCGGGCTTCAATTGAGGGATATGGCCCGGGTCGAATTAAGCCGAGTGATTACTGGGGAGGCCCAGGTCGATGCAACTGCAGCAAGAGAAGATACTATTTGTCCAAACCATCAGCAGAACATAATCGTCGTGAGTACCTCGAAGAGGGAGCATGCCGACAAGTACGCCATGGTGAAACGCATCGACATTCTATGGACGTCCCACGAGGTGAGCGCTTACGAATCGGCGCCTCACGGAACCGTTAAAGGAGTGATACGGGACATCCCGCTAGAGGACACCGCCCAAGAAATTCAAGACCTAGTGATGCACAAGCACAACCTGACGGCGTTGCAGGCGAAACGGATTGGCAATACCAGATCCGTGGTGATCGCCTTCGAGGGA
Organism: Dermacentor variabilis; assembly: GCF_050947875.1. Lineage (NCBI taxonomy): Eukaryota > Metazoa > Arthropoda > Arachnida > Ixodida > Ixodidae > Dermacentor > Dermacentor variabilis. The sequence goes on from NC_134568.1 coordinate 133,558,951, forward strand.
CCCAAGGTTCCGAACTACGTGCGTTACGGGAACCTGCTCGCTGAATGTTCCTTGCACCGCAAGCAGATCGACGTCTGCTACCAGTGCGGCCGCGTCGGACACCGAATGGACGTGTGCCCCAATCCCCAAAATCTCATCTGCCGGGGGTGGGGAATCACCAACCCTGACAAAGAGCATGCGTGCGTGCCCAAGTGCGGCCTGTGCGGCGGCAAGCATCTCATCGCCGACCGGGCCTGTAAGGCAAAATTTAAGACGCCGTACGTGGTGCGGCACCGGTGCTGGGAGCGGCGCCGGGCCTACGACGACAGCAACCAAGAGGAAAGAGGTCCTGCAGGGCGACCCCAACGCAGCACCTCTTCGCGGAGCCGTTCGAGACCGCCGGCCCGCAAGGGCGGCCACCAAAGCCGCCGACGATCGAGATCCCGTTCCCGGGGCGGCCCGAACGGGGCTGACCAGACGCCATCGGCTGGCTCCAAGGACGGCCGCCGCTGGGAGACGATGGGGCAAGGAGGCAGTCGAAGCTCGAGCGGAAGACGCCGGGGATCCCTTTCGAGGTCCCGGACCAGATCGAGGACCCGGGCCGACTCCAATCAACGAGGGATACTCGCTGAGAAAAAGGTGGGCTGGATCGACAGGTCTTCCGTCGCTCTAGGGAATGACAGAGAGTTCCAACCCCTCAACCCTACCCCACCTCCCTCCTCTAACCAAAACGCCGCAACACGTCAAGAGTGCCGCGAATGTAAAGAACTTATAAGACTAATCGAAAGGCAAAACACCCGGATTCAAGAACAGAACGTGCAGATCAGAGCACTCATGAGTAATATAGATGCGCTAGCTAGCGGCAGCTCAGCGACTAAAATAACCAAAACGTGCATGGCACCCGAGGACGCCAACGAGAAACGCAAGGTGCCGTGGAGGGACCCCCCTCGCCCCGCCAAGAGCGGAGAGGAGAGGTGCAGCCCATGCAAGAAGCATTGAATGTTCGAGAAGTGATGGACGCTGAAACCACCGTTGACTGCGAGACGGCAACAGCGGCACCGCAGACGTCGCATCAACAACAGCAACCGCCGCAAGGGGGCAAACTGGCAGCGATTCTCGCAGCCATCAATCAAATAAACGGGAAGCTCGGCAATATGAATGCCAGCCTAGAGGCCTTAGAAGGTCAAATAAAGACCCTGTCAGTCAAGCACGAACGACTGGTGGCGAAGGCAGCAACGATAACCGTGAAGAACAAGTTCGCAGCGCTAAAGAAAGAACGCGCCAATAAAGTCAAGGAATCGATCGCGTACAGGCGCGGTCGCATAAAAACGGCAAAGGAAGATGACGCAGACGCCGAACAGTAAAAAGCAAATCCGCGGGGGGAGGGGGGGGCGGGCGGGGGGAACAACGACCATTTACCAATGGAATTGCAGGGGCATCCACACCAAGGATGCCGAGTTACAACTTCACATAAATGGGCTCGACCAGAAACCGGATATGATCGCGTTGCAAGAGACGCACGGCAGACCCAGACTCCCGGTATACTTGACCTACACGGACCCGACGGAAGGCGGGACGGCGTTACTGTTGCGCAACAACATAGCAGCCACCCAGCACCTCACGGCGCAAAAGGGCTGCGCACACACGCTGGTCGAGGTTCACACAAGGACGATTGGCAGTGCCGGAAGCCTGTTTGTGATGAACGCATACTGCAGGCCGTCACAAAGGCAGTACGACTTTGGAACAACAGTGAGCCCGGCGAAGAGGTTGGCGGGGAACAGGCCGCTCCTGGTCCTAGGTGAGTTCAACGCCCCTCACACTACATGGAGTTACAAATACCAATCGAAACGAGGCAAGGCTCTTGCAAAGGCAATGGAGAACCAAGAAATGGCGCTCCCTAATGAACCAGGCGTCGTCACTCGAAAGGGAAACAGCGTCAACAGGAACACCACACCGGACCTGTCGTGGATGGCGGGCTCCCTTGAAGTAGCCTGGCGGAACGAAGACGCAAACCTGGGCTCCGATCACAGCATCATAAGTATAACGATCAAGGGACGAAGGTTCCGGGCGGCCCTCGGCAAAGCCCAGATCACCGACTGCGATCGAATGCGCAAGCACACGGACGAAGGAAACGAGACCTCCGGAGAAAACGCGGATGACGGCAGACATCAAATGTACGTAGAATGGGCGAGAGAAGAAAAGATCGCGCTCGACAGATTTACTCAAGAAGTAGTGACAACGATGCAGACGCCCTTCGTCGAGGCCAAGCTGGCACACATGTGGGCGGCGCGGCACTCGCTCACGCGAAGATGGAAGCGTTAACGTCGAAACAAGAAGCTCGTCAAACGCATCGCGATATTCAACAAACAGATCACTGAATACGCAACCAAGCTGTGCCGAGAGAACTGGGTGAGTACGTTCGACGGCCTGCAGGGAAAGCTGTCGGCGCGCAAGACCTAGTGCCTGCTCAGACACCTGATCACCCCATTGAGCAGCAAGACCGCACCCAACCGCAACCGCACTAAAGTTCTGAATGCTTACGATGGCAACGGCCAAAGGCTCATTGAAGACCTCAAGGCGATCTACCTCTAGATGGAGAGAGGGCAATTTCCGATACCGGAAGAGTACGGGGGACCGGAAAATCTGGCATTAGATGAACCGTACACCATCACGGAGTTATTGACAGCCATAGACAAAAGTAATAAGACGAGCGCACACGGAACGGACGCCATTACATACGAGCTGCTCAACAACATGAGCGATGCGGCGGCACGCGGGCTCCTGGGTCACATCAACAGAACCTGGGAAAGCTCGAGGTTACCCGCAAAATGGAAAGAGGCCGAGGTACGGTTCATACCGAAACCCGGCAAACCTCTGACGATCGAGAACATGCGCCCGATCTCGCTCACGTCCTGTGTGGGCAAGGTCATGGAACGCATGGTTCTCAGAAGAATTCAAGCACACCTGGACGAGACGTGTCAGATGCCGGCGGCCATGTATGGATTCTGCCAGCACGTGAGCACCCAAGAGGTCCTTACCCAATTATATGAACTAGTGGTTAGGAGAGCAACGAGGCATGTGCCCCGGGGTATACTGGCTTTGGACCTCAAGGGGGTCTTCGACAACGTTTCCCACGCCTGCGTGCTCGCGAACCTGCGCAAGACGAGGTGTGGCCGCAAGACCTCCGGCTATATTAAAGATTTCCTAACCAATAGAACGGCGACTATCCGGATAGGAAAGGAACAGTCCGAGCCTGTGGAGCTCGGAGACAGGGTTACCCCACAGGGGTCGGTCCTGTCGCCTCTGCTTTTCAACCTGGCCCTCCTGCCCCTGCCCGAACTACTCAATCAGCTTGAAGGCGTAGACCACGCGTTCTATGACGACGATATAACGGTGTGGACGAACCGCGCGGGGTCCGATGCCTGGGCGAAGGAAGCCCTGCAGAGAGCGTCAACGACCGTCCACGAGAATGCCACGACCTGTGGCCTAAGCTGCGCTCCACAGAAATCGGAGCTGCTCATTGTACAGCCCAGAAGACCAAAGAAAGAGCCACCGCCGAACATAATTATCACCATCGACGGAACAGAGATCAAGCCAACGCAGCAGATCCGGGTACTGGGCCTGCTGTTGCGCAGCGACGGCAAGGCGCACGCAGCCGTCAACAAAATCAAGACCACATCAGAGCAGGTCATGAGCATGATCCGAAGAGTCACCAACCTGAACAGAGGAATCAAAGAAGAAGACGCACTGCGCCTGGTGCAGGCATTCGTCGTGTCACGCGTAACGTACTCCGCCCCGTACCTCCAGCTTACGAAGGTGAACCGCGAGACGCTGAACACGACAATAAAGAAAGCAGTCAAACTCGCCATGGCCATCCAGTCTACTCGTGAACGCGGAAGCTGCTGGACATGGGTGCCCCCAACAGGGTGGAAGAGCTGATGGAAGCACACCTGTCCCACCAGAGAGTAAGGCTGAGCGGACAAAGCAAGGCCGGGCTGTCCTACGCAAGATAGAATGGCAAATTGAACAGCAACCGACAGCGGAGCCGCTCCCCACAACGTGGAGATACATTCTTAAGACCAAGCCCCTCCCCCGGAACATGCAGCCGGGCACGAACGACGACAGACGCTCTGCGCGGACCAAGGCACTGGCTCGACAGCTGGAAGAGGACCCCGAGGTTCTCTACGCGGACGCCTCGCTTCCCAAGCATGGCACCAGAGCAACGGCGGTCGTCACCACCATCGATAAACTGGTCACAGGCGCGTCGATACGGGCGACGAATACAGTCGAAGCCGAAGAAGTGGCCGTGGCCCTCGCGCTCGCACAACCGGGAGTGAGGACCGTGGTCACAGACTGCAAGACCGCCTACACAAGCTACCGCAAGGGTAACATGTCTCCCGCGGCACTAGTGATCCTCACAAAACGCTAATCACCGGGACGGGCCATTGAGCTCGTGTGGGTCCCGGCTCACTCGCAAGTGGAAGGCAACGCACTCGCCGACCACTATGCCCGAGAACTGTCAATCTAGGCCGAGGACGAGCGAGAGCTGCCGCACCCCGTGACAAATTACAAAGACATCACCCAAATGTACACAGACGGCAGATGTAGGCTTCCCCGTCGGCATCCGCAACTCAGCCAGAGGCAGCAAACGATCGTGCGACGCGCGCAAGCGGGGTCGCTAGCGCATCCCATGCTCTTGCACAAAATGTTCCCGGCAGAGCATGACACTTCATGCCCGTCTTGCAGACAATCGGAAGGCACTCTAGCACACATCCTTGCAGAGTGCACTAAGCTCAAGAGCCCGCCATCATCCCTCCCCCCCCTCCCCAGCCCCAACCCTCCCCCCCCCCCCCCGAGCGATGGGAGACATTGTTGTCCAGCTCCGACCTACAGACCCAGCTCCTGCTGGCGGCTAGGGGCCAGGAACTGCTGGACGCATATGGGACCTGAGAAGAAGGTTCCACCCCATCTGGTGCCAGCGCGCACCAACCTTCACTAAGGGCTCAGTAAAAGTTGATTCTCGCTCTCTCGGTTTAATATTTTTGTATGTGTGTATGTTTGAAATTAGCCCGAATTCAATACGCTGTAAAAATTGTGAGCGTCTACTTTTTCGATTTCTGGAAACCGTTATCAGCAGCTCGGACGACGTATTTCAAGTCTTCATTACTGTCAATTGTCGGCTCACCTGGCTGAAAAGTTAGTCTAATTTGACTAAATACTTGTCTAATTACTTTCTAGAGTCATTTTCAAATGTATATGAGTCATACAAGTAACCCAGAAAAAATTCATTATCTCGTCTTCCCTATGTTTATGTAATTTCGCACATACTTTGTGAGACACTACAAGTATAAACGCCTCTGGCAAGAAACCTGAGCATTGTTTTGCTCTGAATTAAATGTCTTGACGAAAATACAGGCACCAGAAAGCGTACTTTAGCCGCTTCGTTTTTGTATGGTACGCATAAAACAATATTCCGCAGGAAAATGGTCGAGTGCAGCTAGCATTGCCATGTGCACTTCGGTTATTAACCATGGTCTAGCTCTTGTTGCGTAGATAGATAGATAGACAGATAGATAGATAGATAGATAGATAGATAGATAGATAGATAGATAGATAGATAGATAGATAGATAGATAGATAGATAGATAGATAGATAGATACGAGTTTACAGAAATCGATATCAAGATCTTTTTCATTAGAATCGTCCATCGATACCTCCAAAAGTGTTTTGCTCAGGTTTCATTTGGGTCTATCAGAGCAATAATAATAATAAAAATAATAATAAATAAGAAAGCCGTGGCTTGACGATGGACCCTTCTGTAGCAGCGTGTTTAACGGCTGAAATCTCAGCGCCCAAGCCTTTTATTACGAGAAGATGATAACAGCGCACCTTTGGCCGAGTAAGGCACGTGGGTGCAAGCGCCGTCGTTTGCGTCGAACCTCCACCCGTGGAAGGGGCACTCGATGCAATCTCCCACCACACGGCCCATCACTCCCAGGTGGGCGCCCAGGTGCGGGCAGTGGGCGTCAAGCACGTGTGCGATGCCGTCCTCGGTACGAAACGCGACAAGCTCTAATCCTGTAGAAAGAGGAAAATATATTAGCGCATCTCGCGAAATGGGCTCCAGATTGCCAGATCAGCTGCGGGCCGGATGTGGACGTGTACCGTTTTGTCCGATTAAAACTGTCTTGCTGCATCGGGAAGGCTACGTGGCTCTTAGTTCTGGTGTTATCGAACTGCAAAACGTGCAACTGCATTTTCCTTGGAGAATGCAAGAACGAACCGAGAGCCCGCTGCAGTGAGGCGACATTATAAGGTTAGAGTAATTTATCCCAGGAACGACAGCAAGGTATGTACGACGTTTGCAGGCAATGCCTTAACGAACGAGGGAGGCCTCGTACGCATAGCGAGAAAGTTCGTTGAAACATTAGCTATAGGACAATGGCGTCGCCGATGTGACAGCCGGCTGCTATCGCAGCAAGTGATATGTCGGAGGAATTCGCCAAGTCTGCTAACTTGTCTCATGTTTCAAAGGACGTTTCTTATGGCTTTCGATTCCCAAGGAATGAAGGCTTTACGCTTATGGCTTGAAGTATGCTATAAAAATTATCCATATTTCAATAGACTGCATAAGGGACCGACATTGGGCTGGTTGGTGTTCCACTTGGGAGGAAAAACACGGTGTAAGACGAGGACTAAGAAAGAACGACAACACATGCGTCACTAAGAACGTTGTCTTAATTGCAACAAGAAAATAAATATGTAGAACATGCACAGCCCCCTGCATGCCTTGAGGTTCGTCGTTCTTGAGGGAAAAACCACTTATTTAAAATAGATTATTCGCCCTTCTCCTATGTCTTTGGCGATATGGTTCGCGCATGCGGGGTGTTGGGCGTGTTCTGCATATATATATTGTCATGTTGCAATAAAGACAACGTTGGTAGGCAGCGCATATGTTGTCGTTCTTTCTTAGTCCTCGTCTTACGAGCTGTTTCCCCTCCCAAATGACTAGACAGGTAAAATCGAGTATGAAAAACACAGAATAATTCCTCGATACCTTGTTATATTTATTTTTTCAATTGCCTAACCTATTTGCTCAAGGCTGTAGTCTTTTTTTCTCTTTCTACGACACTTCAAAGAGCGATACCCCGACACTAAAACTTACCAAGCACGTCGACTCGCTTTACTTGTTCGACTTTGAGTTCTTGAGACTCTATAATAGGAAACCAGCCATTGGGATACACCGGCGGCAAATCCTCTTGAAGATACCGCCTTCGGGCAGGAATCAACTGCATGTGCAAGTATGCAATGCTTTAACCTTATGTGAACGTTTCCCGTCATTAAGCAACGATTCATAGGCTCCCATTGAACATCGAAAAAGTGGCAACGTATGGGTAGTCTCCCAAGGATATCACAGTTTTTTTACTCAAAATATTTGTTGCCGATTTTAAGAGCTTGTTAGAGGTAGCGTATACAATTGCGCAAATGCAATAGACTGTTGAATTAATTGATGGTTGTGTGCTTCAGGTTCTAGGAAGCCGCTACTTCAATACTGGGCAAAACGCGTTAGTAAACGCCGGCAGAATTTTTACTTAAAAAATTGGAGTGTTTACATCTGCCTAATTCCTGACAGTGAGGAACTCTATATGTTATGTTATCAGTAAGTAACCTCCTGTAGGGTAGTTTTCTGGGCCATTTGATGCATGATGAAAGTGGGATTGTTCCAGCAAGTAAAGACGCGAGCGCAAGAAAAAGAAACGCACAGGTCGAGTAAGTTATAGGTTAATAGGTCAGCGTTGTCTTCTGCGTTTCTTTGTCCATGTGCTCGCGCCTTTTCTAGCTGGAACAGACACGCTTTCAACATCTTGTAGTCCGAGGAAGGGAAAGGTGATTGTCAGGACAATTTGTGCACCTTCGTTGCAACCTGTTACCCAAGGGGAAACGAAACCAGGATAGTTTTCGATCGCTACACTGCATCCTCCTATAAACACTGAAGCGTGTGCTCGCAATATTAAAGTTAGCTGAACAGATTCTATGTTTATAAGAGCACCGAGTGGCCGCCTACTCTCAGTGTCATGAAGGAACACAAATGGTGCGTCTTCGCGTCTAAGTATCACGGCTCGACAGGCGAGATGAAAGGAGCAGATAAACAGGGTGATCTGCTCTTGTTTACTACAATTGATTCGTTTTACACCTTGTGCGTTGTCGCCGCTGCAAATAAAAAATCCAAGCCGCTACAAATGAAGAAATAAACAGGTGTTCGATATGTAATAATGTTTCACTGTTACACTCCAACATCCATGGCGTTATTAGACATATCAACAGTCTCCAGAAATTTCTTTGTTTACGCAAATTTCAGTAGGATATAACTGCTCGGACTAAGACGTAGTTTACGCCTGAGGAATCTGTGAGCCTCCTGGGTGACAACTTAGGTTGCATTCTACGACTTAGGAAAAGAAAGGTTTGAACAGCTCTGCTATTTGTCAGCACAACCCCAGGGATTATAATCATCTCTCGTTTAACCACAAATATATCACCGCAATATGAGGCGCTATTTATTGAATTTTATTTTGGGATAACCGTCGGCTTGGTGTACCGTTCACCAAGTTCTAAAGTCTCTTTTTTCTTCAGACACTAGAAAGCATGTTAGATGAGCTGGACGCTAGAAATAAGGAGGCACTCGTATGTGAAGACTATAACTAAAACCTAAATTCGATCACTCTAACATTTCGTATCGAACATTATATGAATCATACGGGTTCACGAATAGCGTTTTTAATTGCTTCATCAGTGCGTCAAGAATACAAATCGCTTTGTCAAACAGCTGCACGTACCGATAGAATTTCACGTCGAGAAAGCTTGTCCGCGATGCGCGAATATATTATGGAAGCTGGCCTCCTGAGTAATACCTTCATTAACAAAATTTATTACTTCCCACAGCTCTCTTGGGCTCATTTGACTAGCGATGATAGTAGGATTATCTATAACACCCTTTTCTCACTGTGGCGTAGAAGCACTAATAATTTGCTCCTGAATTGCTTTTATAGATTTCTGTAGCAAACAGTATCTTTCCTTTCCTTTTGCTTTCTATGCCTATGTTCCTTGATGCGGAATAGCTCTAAGGCACTTTGCGTCATCCAAGGGTTGATCGGCTGATTGCAGTATTTCTTGGCGCATTCATGAGTGGCGTTAGGCTCTTTGTTATTGCAGGCTGCCTGGAAATAATTTATACGCTGACTCAAAGCTACAATAAGCAAACAAGATTGCTTCCTTTTCCCCTCATTTGTCTTTAACTTACCGCTGAAGAAGTAATGGCTCTAAGTATTTCAATACCAACTTGTAAAGCCACAGGGTGTGACAGGATATCCTTGAGTCTAATGAAATCTAATGAAGAATTTCTCTGTGTATATCTGGCGCACATTTTTTATTACGCTTTTTACGCTAGTACATATCCTAATCCACTTAAAAGAGCTAAGGTATCTCCCATTTTTAAGAATGGTTAAATCATGTTAGAAAACCACAGACCGATTTCGATACTCTCAACCGTTAACAAATGGTTCGAACAGCTTATATCCAAGCGATTATTAGGTTTCTAAAAAATGTAATAATTCAGCTCCACTGCGGCACTGTATTTGTCGAAATAATAAACTAGAACGGCAGTTATTGATGTGACAAACTACATTAAGACTTTTCTGAGTACCAAAGAAATAGTAAGAGTAATTGTTCTGGGCGTTAAGAAAAGCGTTCGGCACCGTCTATCATCAGATTGTTGCCAAGGAAGCTGGAAGCCTATGGATTTCGTAGAACATTCTAATTTTCTTTTACAGCTATCTTGAGGAACAGTACCAGAGCGTATACACGTTGGAAATGTGTCGTCTAGCTTCTTAACTATTTCATATGGTGTACCGCAGAGGTCAGCGTTGGAACAGATACTGTTTGCCGCGTTCATTGACGACCTTCCCCAAAAGCATGATCAGGGAGAGGGAACAGTGTATGCTCAATGTCAGGCAAGGATTTGGTCAGCTATGAAATGCTTCTAATAAGCAACTAGGAAACATAAGAAATAAGGTTACGAGACAACACATTAAACTTGAAAACGCATAAAAAACAAAGTACACTACATGTTTATCGAATAGAGATAAATAGCAGCACCAACAAATTAGAAGGTCGCAACAACAGTTGGAAAAGTGCAACAGTAGAAATAGCGCGTTATAGCGCTAGGTTCATCACTTGATTACTGGCACACGTAACCAATGTTTGCAGCCGGCTAAGTCGTGGTTGATCTGCATGTACCATATATGAAATGGGCACACATTTTTCTTCTTTCCTTTTTCGGTCAGGAAGATAAGCCTCATTGTACTGGCCAATCGGAAAGATTTCTTTTGTACGTCCGCAATGCAAACAAAAACAGAAAAGGGTCCATGGAGGGGCCTTTACTCGTTGAAAGCCGAAGCGAACGTCTCTCTGCGGTGCGGTGAAAAGGTCAGGCCATGAGCCCCTAAAGTGACCGCTAATGTCATTAAATTCGCGCATTGATAGCATTGATATTCCCTAGATCATACACGATGAATAATAGTGGTGCAATATCACGGCAAAGAACCTCGTCATGAGTCGAGTATTTTTTGTTGCAACTGCATGAAACTGGCCTTCATGCTTACACTTAATTTAAACCCCAAGTGATGCTTCGTAGCAACCCCAATGAATAAAAAAAAGAGTCGCGTCTTTCTTCAGACTTTGCGGTTTCAGCCATGGTAGTCATTAACAATGTCATAACAACATCACCGCTGCGTACTCACTCCCCATCCCTGTCCTGCCACCTACCTTTATTTGATAATTTATAACCAATGTGCGAAATGCCTGTACTTCGCTTTCCTTTATACTGCTTTCTCGTTGTGTTCTTTTTCATTAGCTTGTAGGATGTGTTTGAACGAGTACTGTAATCAGCCTTGATGTACTGACATCTCCTTTTGTAACGCCCATATATGTCTTTGGGGTATCTGATAAAAGAAATTGGGCCGACAATAATTTCCGGTGGGTGCAACTATTCTGAAGAGCCCGTGGAAAGCACTACCGTGAATAAAGGCGAAAACGCATTTCACGCGCACGGTTAAGGCTGAACTTTAGTACTCGCTAAGTACAGGGACACGTACAACAAGTAGAAAACCGATCTACAGAATAAATTGAAAGCCCTACCCTTTTCTTATCTTCCGACGCCCGTGCACGGTGCCGCAAGAAGGCCCAGGTGAGGATGGCGAACAAAGCAATGAGCGGCGCAAAGCGCAGGCTCGACCAGAAGAACACGTCCATGGAGAGCTTGGCAAAGGGCTAAGCTTGCGAGGGCATGCTTCGGGAAGCACACGCGCCGCCTTAGTAAATGCGAGGAACGAGCGCCGCCGTGTGTAGTTTGGTGTCCAACTCGGGACGAGACAGTAACGAGCAAAGTAGACGGCACTCGTGCGCCTCTGTGCTTCCTCCTTCCCGCAGATCCTCTCAGACGAAAACAGGAGAAAACAAGCCACAACAACGCGCGACTACCGATTAAAAAAAAAGACTGAAGACAAAAGAACAAAATCCTGCCAGAACCCATTGCACGATGGGTGCCACCGCTAATGAGAATGGCATCGATGCAATCTATAGCGACACTCCACATTGCCGAAGAGGCCTTGGATTAGAAACTGATAAGGTTTCCGTAGCTACTCGTTTGTTACGAATTGCGCGCATCCCACGCTTACGTAGGAATCAGTGTTCAGCGAAGCTCTCGTGGATGACGGCGCGAATGTTCAATGCAAATGTTATGCAAAACGAAACGCTCATAGCGGGAACGTTAGTATAAAATGACGCATACAAGGGAATGTACTTTTGTGAACTTCTGCGTAGCCGACTTCTTTGAATATTCTGTCTCCGACTTCCTCACCTCGCTGCAGCTCAATGCCTCTCGCTCACTGCGCGCTCAATATCGAGCAGAACAACAGGCAAAAAGAAAAAAAAAACTACCTCGCTCAATGCATGTTCAAGTCTCAGTTTGTTCACTTCAGTTCTTTTCCCACGCCCGGCTGCTTCGGCTGCCGACTTCACTTATGGCCTATTGTCCTGATTATCAATTGCCCTGCCGAAAATGTTGTTTTCGTAGCTAACTGGTCTGATGTGAGTGAGCACATATGCTTGCGCTTGCTAGCACCTGTACCTGCATTCCCTGAATAAACTTAGTGACGAGTGGCGCTATTTCTGTCCTGTCGTTTCTTCATGTGGTTTGGCGTCTTTTACGCCATAATTCAAATATGCTTGTGCTTGCCTCAGTTGTGCGCCCTATTCGTTCTGGCATTTTGGGAAGACCTCTTATCCGGAAGATGTTAAGTTGCATCACAAATGGCAACTCTACTTATTGTGCTAGCTGTCCCAGTATTTGCTGCACAGTTTGTAGGAAGGTTTCCAGTTTTGTTTTATCGCACTAGGGATTTTTTACCAATATTTAAACTTTCGTGGACAGATTGCACTGTGTATGCACAAATATACGATAGAGAGTTTCGTAAAATTGATGGCGCTGCGCAGGAATAAAGACATAGGCATTTAGTAATTTTTATTAGTACCGTAAACTGGTACGCATTGCCCAAAATGTCTCGCGGCCCCGATTAGACACAGTTGCAAAGTCAAATTGCGAAATTGTGAATGAAGACAGTAGGACTTCGCAAGACACTAACAGGGGAAATGTGGCGGAAGATAGAAGAAATAAACAGTCGACCTGGTGAAAGGTGTGGTATACTCAAAAAGCTTGCTATCATTTACATACAATGCCTCATGACTTAAATCAGGGACTTCGAAGAGTGCCCTCGTTAAATAATTGCTGAAGTATAGATGCTCCCATTACAAAATATTCACGCAGGCAATTTCGAATAGAACCAGCAAAACCGCTGTTTCCAGACAGACGAAACTGAGAGTAATGAGAAATGGATATTCAAGAATATCCGTATCTGTGTATTTTGTTTTCTCATTCACTCTCTGTAGGTCACTTGCCAAATGATTGGAAAGTGGGGAAGGTTGTTCCTGTCTACAAATCTGGTAAAAAAGATTCCCCGCTAAATTACCGCCCCATATCATTAACAAGCGTCCCGTGCAAAATCATGGAGCATGTCATTTATTCTAATATCATGGCATTTCTCGATAAAAATAACTTTTTTCATCCATCTCAGCATGGCTTTCGAAAGGGCTTCTCATGCGAGACCCAACTGGCCATTTTCATTCATGACTTGCACGTTAACCTCGACACCAACATACTAACTGATGCCATTTTCTTAGATTACGCAAAAGCGTTTGATAAAGTGCCGCATCAACGATTACTTTTAAAACTAAACCAGTTAAACCTGGACCACAACATTCTGATTTGGATCAAGGAATTCTTGTCTAACCGGTCCCAACACGTCCTTGTTAATAATCATACCTCTGACCCTGTTCCTGTAACATCTGGTGTACCCCAAGGTTCTGTTCTCGGTCCTCTCCTATTTCTAATATATATTAACGACTTGCCTCAACACTTATCTTGCCAAATCCGTATGTTTGCTGACGACTGTGTAATTTACCGATCAGTTTCTAATCATTGCGACGCAGCAAAACTTCAGCATGATCTAGACCGTGTCCAGGAATGGTGCGACCGCTGGCTAATGACCCTTAATCCGACTAAATGTAAACTTCTTTCCATTACTCGCCAAAAGCACCCCGTTACATTCCCGTACATAATTGCTAACGAACCTATACAAGCAGTAACATCGTTCAAATACTTAGGCGTTACTTTGTCCAATGATCTCTCATGGCATGCACATACTACATACATCATATCATCGGCAAATAGAACTCTCGGTTTTCGGAAACGTCACCTTCGTAACGCTCCCCAACAAGTAAAATTACTAGCCTATAAGTCACTTATCCGTTCAAAACTTGAGTATGCGTCAGCCATATGGTCCCCACATCAAGCATGCGTCGTAGATGACCTTGAAGCGGTACAAAATCGTGCCGCCAGATTCATTCACTCATCTTATTCTCACGAAATCAGTGTTACCGCCCTCAAAGCGAAATCTGGGCTGCAAGCTTTATCCCTCCGCCGACGCATAGCAACACTTTGTCTATTCTATAAGCTTTACCATTCATCACTTAACAGTGCCCCTTACATAACACCACCCACATACATATCTCCTCGCACTGGTCACCAACTGCAAGTTTCCCGTACACGTATGAGAACTGTTAATTTTTCAGCATCTTTTTTTCCTCGTGCAGCCAAAGACTGGAACAGCCTTCCTCGCAATATCGTCGTTCTCACCTGTCCATCATCTTTTTCTGCCAATGTGACTGAGTGCCTGTCGTCACAAATTTGAGTGTTTTATTTTTTATGTACACCCACCCCTTATGTAATACCCCCTAGTGGGGTCTTTAAGGTAAATAAATGAAATAAATGAAATGAAATGACATAGCATCGCTGTGATCAATCAGGACATTGAGGATTCCGCTGAACATAACGATCGTAGGCATATGAACTTCACAGCTTACGGAAAACACTTCCCTATCAGTAAAGGTACAGCCGTCATGTAGTCATTGCCTACTTAAGCAGGAGAGCAAGCATAAGAAAATTGAGCAACGCAACGGGTGCCAAGGAAAACTCTTTCAGGGTAGGTAGAGGATTACGGGGCGTGATCAGAGTAAAAAATGTTCAAGTACAGGACGGAGTCGGTCGACGCAAGAAAAAGTCATTAGAGGTGATTTTGTGAGGCCTCGGTCCTGCAGTAGAAAAAAAATAGGCTGATGTTGATAGCTTGATAATATCCAGAAATACTCTTAAAGGGTCCCTCACCAGGTCTGACCATTTTGAGCTGACAAGCGCAGAGCATACATTGCGCATTAACGATCGTGTCTGCAAAGTATGACACGCTACGCGCCGCGGCAAGGTCTGAAATTTCAATCCGAACGCCGTTTTTCCTTAAACAGGGCAGAGGTGCCTGTAGTCATGGTACGAAGGGCAGTCACACAACAGGAGCTTCATGGTGTTTTCAATGCCACATCGTTGATTGATTGATATTGCCTCAAAAATTCAACCGCCTCCGTGACTTGGCGGCTGTGCTATTGCGTTGCTAAGCACGAGGTCGCGGGATCAAATCCGCGTGCCGCTGCTGCCACGTTTGTATGGGGGCAGAATGAAAAAACGCCCGTGTCCCGTGCATTGGCAGAACGGGAAAGATCCGCAGGTGGTAAAAATTAATGCGGCTTTTCCCACTACGGCGTGCCTCATAATCAAATCGTGGTTCTTGCATGTAAAACCCCTAAATTCAATGAATTCTTTAAAACTTTCTTATTGGGGACATTACATGAGGTGCTGTTACAATTGGTGCTTTTCACAATACCAACTCGGAATACATTAGGCATAAGGAGAACGTTTTAGATGTCTGTATGGGATACCTCCATATATTAAGGAAAAAAGGACATTTATATATAGAATTCACATGCTTAAATATATCCTCGCTGCGCAACTAGCTAGTCAAGATTCTTTTCTACAGCGGACTTGTTGCCATGGGTGTTTGCATTCCTTTTCCTGGTTCTCTATTTACAGTGTTCGGTGAATTTAGCTGCCTCGTTAACAACCTAGTTAGTTACCTAGCATAACAACGTTTTACAACAAACGACAAACGGTCAGCAATTATGCCACGTACAACGTGGCGGGGGGAGCCGTAAGTGTTAAGCGTCAAAGACATAATCGAACTTGCTGATCGAGTGTCACAGAGCCTCGTTACCTACCAAGTACTTATATGTAAAGAAGAGTAGCAGCCCTCCTTATTACGGTGTCTGAATCTCTTTTTTTTATTATCATAAAGAAAAAGTAGAGCCGAACGTTTTTGTTAGTGAGTATCCAGTGCGCCCAGTGCAACAACATATCGAAAGAATGACATGAACGATGAAGAAGCTGGAATAATTGGAAAGCTCTAGAACTATTGTGCCTTTGAAATCAACACTGACAGTGTTCAAACAGCATCGCACCTATCTACGTGATAGTGTACTTATGACAGAAATGTATTCTCGAGTGCTTCGTAATGAAGTGTAGTGTAGAACTAAACGGACAACTTATGGAAGTAAATGAAACCAGGAACAAAACAATCCTGATGTGTGGATGTGTTCTACGATAATCACTTCAGCGATACTATCGCCTTCGCTTAACGTAAGGCTGAACCAGCCAATCAGCTCATCCGATTTTGCTGAACCAGCCAATATGCGCGCGCATCACGACAATGCTATCGCCAAATGGATCGTCACAGAATACGTCCCCTTACTTGTACTTTCGTCGTAATTGTAAACACGATAAGAATAGTGATGATTCCTGGCAAACCATGCATCGACTACATACGATGCAGTATTTGTGCATCGTTTAATTGCCGCTAAACCGGATCCTAAGCAAGGAAAAGTTGGCAAAGAGATGTCGTACACGTGCCCAAAGGGCTCGACAACCTTATGCTGCGACGAAAACTTTTTTGTTATATGCAAATGAATCCAATCTCCCCTGCAGCTCGAAGTAGCCAGGACCAGCGATCGGCGGGCAGCCATCTTCGATTCATTTCGGAAAGGGGCAGTCTCTGGCTATGCAAAAAAAAAAAAAATTTTTTTTTCGGCTTATCAAAGCGTCCTTAGTGCCTGCACGTCACTTTGACGTCGTGAGTTTTCGCGGTTTTGCGACGTCCTGTGACAAACAGGTGAAGTGGACGCAACCCGAAAACATCTGACCAATTGCGAATGGCCTATACGGCCTATGGTGTTTGGCAGCTGAGCACAAGGTCGCGAGATCTTATCCCGGCCGCGGCGGCCGCATTTTGATGGGGGCGAAATGCGAAAACACCCGTGTACTTAGTTTAGGTACACGTTAAAGAACCCCAGTTTTTCAAAATTTCCGGGGTCCTCCACTACGGCGTGCCTCATAATCAGAAAGTAGTTTTGGCACGTAAAACCCCATAATTTAAACGCTTTTACGGTATGACACGCGATGTTTCTTTATTTCACTGTCTTTCCCTCTCCCCATATATAGGGTAGCAAACTGAGCAATGTGTAATTAAACTTCCTGCCTTTCCTTCCTTGCCTCTTTCTCTCTCTGCTTTCATGCAAATGATGAAGAAAACATTGCAGCAGGGGAGCAGCAACGCTCGTACCGCCAACTTGCCTTTAGAAATGTATACAGCCTTTTTATTCCCATGAGCAACTGTGTTTAACGCATATTCGGGCGGATAATGGTTTGGTAGCAACGTAACTTTCGCAAAGAAATGTTTTTGTTTCACAAACACCCGCCGTGGTTGCTCAGTGGCTATGGTGTTGGGCTGCTGAGCACGAGGTCGCGGGATCGAATCCCGGCCACAGCGGCCGCATTTCGATGGGGGCGAACGCATCCGTGTACTTAGATTTAGGTGCACGTTGAAACACCCCAGGTGGTCGAAAATTTCCGGAGTCGTCCACTACGGCGTGCCTCATAATCAGAAAGTGGTTTTGGCACGTAAAACGCCATGATTTTTTGTTTCACTAAGATGAGTTCAGTGATAAAAGATGTTTGACATTTGTTATCATCGAAGACATTGTCAAGAGCTGTCGCCACGAGCGCTTCTATTAGTGTAACATGCGCGCCCTAACAAAACACTGACATCAGGAGAAGAGGCTCTACGCGATGTCCAGTCTAGTTTCAGTATTGAAGTAATGTTTTTTTGCTCGTCATAATTCTTTTATGTAAACTGGAAAGTCTTACACTTGCCGGGAAGCGCAGATAAATCTCATATGGCCGCTTCTGCAAGATAATCGCACAATTTCTGCAGGTGAGCTTTAAGTAGCACGTACACTGCAACGCAATGTCAAATGTACCATCAATTCGAAATGTCTTGATATGTGTTGCATTTACTTGGACGTGCTAACATCAATTCGGCAATTTCCACTGTGCAGAGATCCTCCTACGAGGCTTACATTATTCATCATTACTATAGTCATCGTAGTCCTCTATCGCAGAACGAAAGGCTCTCCCAATGATCTCCATATACCAAAGTCTTTTGTCAATTGATTCCCCCCATCCTATCCCCGCACGTTTCCTCATCCGAGTCGTCACACTACCTAATCCGTTGCTGTTCTTGACAGCGTTTCCCTGCCTAAATAGCACCCGTAGTTCCTAATAAGCCACTGGTTGGTTCTAAGCATTATGCCAACTTCAAAACTCCACTTCTTCCGCTTGATACTAGCTAGAATATTGTCACCAATTACAAAGATACAAAAGGGTCCTGCACCGGCCGACAAAACAGCGTGGACTAGACAAAAATAGCGCGAATCCTCGAGCCAGAGCAAGCGGGCCCTTAACTACTTTGGTTTCGGCCGCAAAAAGAGAAAAATAACACATGTTTTTCAAGGGACCTCGCGAAACTGTAAATATTGTCGCAGTCGGTAATATGAGAAGAAGAGGACGCTGATGGTGGTCTTAAAGACGACGAAGAAGAGTTTAGTATTATCGCTGCTATACGCTCGTTGGCTCAGCCATTAAAAGCCATTGTAAATAGACGCACGCTTCTTCCTTCCCGAAACAATATAAAGAAAGAAAATATCTTGCGTACACTTGCACGGCGCGCATGCGTTGCAGTGGACAACTAAGAGTGCTCTCGGACGCGTAAACTTGAAAAAGAGACCTAAAGTCAGGCCGCAATTGCCGCAATTGCATTACCGCGCAAAGTAAGGCTTCATGCGAACAATATGCATCATCGCTGAGGAGTGCTGGTGACGCCGGTGCGACACCGCACAGTCCGGGAAAAATTCACATCGCTAACACGGTGCAACGTTCTGTAGGTTCCAAAGTTGCGACTGGGAAGCCTTTCTTACAACCCTCTTTGGCGGTGACCCTCTTCCTTACTCAGTCGTCCTGGTAGCGTTCGATTTGCCATTGCCGTAGTTGTAGTGGTATGCACCTGTGCGCTATTCATTCATTCATTCACAAAACTTTATTAGTGTCCTGAAGCCCGGTCTTTTCAGACCGAGGCGGGCCTGTGCGCTATCGCTGCGCGATATGCCCACGCGCCATTATAAAGCTTCAAGAATAATATTTAATTAAGACTGGGACGCGCTCCCACCCACGATGATAGGATTCAGGAGAAATCTCTCAGCGCACGGCGCTCTGTTACAACTAAAACATCATATCATAGACGATTCGGGCAGATCGACATAGGCAATTCTCGGTTTGGACCTAAAAAAGGCCTTCGATAACGTAACACATGCAACGATATTATATAGAGTAGGAGAACTAGGACTGGGAAAACGGACGTACGATTATGTACGCAATTTCCTAACGGGCAGAAAGGCAAAGATCACGATTGTGGACCTTGTTTCGGAGGATATAGAGATAGGCAGTGCAGGTACGCCACAGGGCTCGGTCTTATCACCGATGCTATTCAATCTGGCGCTAATCGGGCTGCCAGCCAAGCTACAAGATATCGAGGGTCTCAATCATACCTTATACACTGATGATATCACCCTATGGGTGAGAAACGGAAGTGACCGACAAATAGAACAAACGCTTCAAACAGCGGTCGAAACAATCGAAAAATATCTAACATGTTCGGCAGAGAAATCGGAGCTGTTGCTGTACAGACCGACTCTTAGAGGGCGCAAACCAGGCAACTACAGGAAAAATCTCACCCATAGAGAAGAGATACAGTTAAAGACGGCCGATGGGAAACCCATACCAAAGGTCGATACGATCAGGGTATTGGGCCTCCTCATTGAAGCCAAGGGCAACAACGGAGAAACCCTCAGAAGACTGGAGGGAACTGTAGTGCAAATCATGAGGCTAATCAGAAGGATAGCAAACAAACATAGCGGGACGAGAGAGGAAAACACGATCAGGTTAATACAGGCCTTCGTAATAAGTAGAATACTAAGTAGAATAATAGTAGAATAGTAATAGTAGAAATAAGTAGAATAATAAGTACACGTAGTGCTAGCGGTAACCGGTAAGCGAGTTAGCGGTAAGAGGGAATATAGAGGAATTCTAGATCAAGCTACAGAACGGGTATTCGGCTTTCACTCAGGAAGAGGACCTTAGTGTTGAAGCAATGAACGACAATCTTGTGGGCATCATTAAGGAGTGTGCAATGGAAGTCGATGGTAACTCCGTTAGGCAGGATACCAGTAAACTATCGCAGGAGACGAAAGATCTGATCAAGAAACGCCAATGTATGAAAGCCTCTAACCCTACAGCTAGAATAGAACGGGCAGAACTTTCGAAGTTAATCAATAAGCGTAAGGCAGCTGACATAAGGAAGTATAATATGAATAGAATTGAATATGCTCTGAGGAATGGAGGAAGCCTAAAAGCAGTGAAGAAGAAACTAGGAATTGGAAAGAATCAGATGTATGCGTTAAGAGACAAAGCTGGCAATATCATTACTAATATGGATGAGATAGTTCAAGCGGCTGATGAGCTCTATAGAGATTTATACAGTACCACTGGCACCCACGACGATAATGGAAGAGAAAATAGTCTAGAAGAATTCGAAATCCCACAGGTAACGCCGGAAGAAGTAAAGAAAGCCTTGGGAGATATGCAAAGGGGGAAGGCAGCTGGGGAGGATCAGGTAACAGCAGATTTATTGAAGGATGGTGGGCAGATTGTTCTAGAGAAACTGGCCACCCTGTATACTCAATGCCTCTTGACCTCGAGCGTACCGGAATCTTGGAAGAACGCTAACATAATCCTAATCCATAAGAAAGGGGACGCCAAAGACTTGAAAAATTATAGACCGATCAGCTTACTCTCATTGCCTACAAACTATTTACTAAGGTAATCGCAAATAGAATCAGGAACACCTTAGACTTCTGTCAAGCAAAGGACCAGGCAGGATTCCGTAAAGGCTACTCAATAATAGACCATATTCATACTATCAATCAGGTGATAGAGAAATGTGCGGAATATAACCAACCCTTATATATAGCTTTCATTGATTACGAGAAAGCGTTTGGTTCTGTCGAAACCTGAGCAGTCATGGAGGCATTACAGAATCAGGGTGTAGACGAGCCGTATGTAAAAATACTGAAAGATATCTGTAGCGGCTCCGCAGCCACCGTTGTCCTCCATAAAGAAAGCAACAAAATCCCAATAAAGAAAGGCGTCAGGCAGGGAGATACGATCTCTTCAATGCTATTCACAGCGTGTTTACAGGAGGTATTCAGAGACCTGGATTGGGAAGAATTGGGGACAAAAGTTAATGGAGAATACCTTAGTAACTTGCGATTCGCTGATGATATTGCCTTGCTTAGTAACTCCGGGGACCAATTGCAATGCATGCTTACTGACCTGGAGAGACAAAGCAGAAGAGTGGGTCTAAAAATTAATCTGCAGAAAACTGAAGTAATGTTTAACAGTCTCGGAAGAGAACAGCAATTTACAATAGGTAGCGAGGCACTGGAAGTGGTAAGGGAATACATCTCCTTAGGGCAGGTAGTGACGGCGGAGCCGGATCATGAGACGGAAATAATCAGAGTAATAAGAATGGGCTGGGGTGCGTTTGGCAGGCATTCTCAGATCATGAACAGCAGGTTGCAATTATCTCTAAAGAGAAAAGTGCATAATAGCTGTGTCTTACCAGTACTCACCGACGGGGCAGAAACCTGGAGGCTTACGAAAAGGGTTCTACTCAAATTGAGGACGACGCAACGAGCTATGGAAAGAAGAATGATGGGTGTAACGCTAAGGGAAAAGAAAAGAGCAGATTGTGTGAGGGAACAAACGCGGGTAAATGACATCTTAGTTGAAATCAAGAAATGGGCATGGGCAGGACATGTAATGAGGAGGGAAGATAACCGATGGTCATTAAGGGTTACGGACTGGATTCCAAGGTAAGGGAAGCGTAGCAGGGGGCGGCAGAAAGTTAGGTGGGCGGATGAGATTAAGAAGTTTGCAGGGACGACATGGCCACAATTAGCACATGACCGGGGTTGTTGGAGAAGTATTGGAGAGGCCTATGCCCTGCAGTGGGCGTACCCAGGCTGATGATGATGATGATACGTAGCGCCCGTACATAAAATGGCAGGCCGCGGAAAAGATCAAACTAGAATGCCTCATTCCGAAAATATACAAACAACCCATAGGGCTACCGATCAGCACCTGCACGGACAAGTTGCTGCAGTCAGGCCTAGACAACACGATAGACGAGCTCATTGAAGCGCAATTTACGGCACAATATGAACGCCTCTCTAAGACTAGGGCAGGCAGACACATCCTAGCGAGCTTAGACATAGGTTACCACACACAGCATGGTGTCAAGGTGGACATCCCGAGAGAGACGAAGGAAACAATGGTAATAGCACCCATATCAAAGAACATGCACCCAGCACACAATAAGGACAGACGAGAGAACAGAGCGAAGCAAATACAGATGAAATTCGGCAGCGACAAGGACGGATTGTTTGTAGACGCGGCTCGATACAGTCGCAGACGGGGGTTTACGGCGGCCGTAATCGATAGGGAGAAACGGTGCAAGACGTGCGCGACAATACGCACCACAAGTAACGAGATAGCGGAAGAAGTAGCCATAGAGCTCGCAGTAGCTCAGACTAACGCAACCGTGATAGTCAGCGACTCTCAGACGGCAATAAGAAACTTTGCGTATGGCCGAATCTCCCCGGAGGCACTACGCATTCTTCTTGCAGGAGACCAAAATTGCAAAAGAAAGATATACATCACCTCGGCACTCGCTCACACCATCGCGGAGGACGGCAAGAACAAGGCGGCACACGACGCGGCTCGAGGGCTTACGGACCAAGCCGCAGTCCCAAGTGACGCCCCGACACCCTCCGCACGCGACGGTGCGGTAAATGAGTGGGAATGGGAGGACAAAATGACCACATATAATGACACTACGAAACACTATAAGTTAAAAGGGGCATATTCCGGTGACCTCACACTAAATTGACAAAAAAGCAGTCTGTCGCATGGCGGAAGTTACAGACTAGGACGTATCCGAATCCTGCGCTTTGGCACATCATATATCTGGATGTATATCCAACGGAAAATGCAACACATGTGAATCCAGAGTCACTCTGGAGCATGTATTATGGAAATGCCGAGGGATATATAACAATAAAGAAAACGCGGCCTCTAGCAGCAGCCTTCGCACGCGCTGGGAAGCCGCGCTGCTCAGCCCCGCCCTCGAGGATCAACTATATATGGACCGTCCAGCAGGCCGAGGATGCCGCCAGGACCCACGAACTCCTGGCCGTCACCTAGGCGGGGCCTTTGGCTCTCCCCACCAACTCGCAGAGCACACAATAATGTTATTTCCTGCTCCTTTGTGACCGGTCGAGAGCAGTTCACTATCAATGGTAATTACTCCTCTCCTCTCAGTAGTTTATTGTGCCGGTGTCCCGCAGGGATGTGTCCTTGGACTCTTACTCTTTCTCGTTTTCGTTAACAAACTGCCATCCTAAATTACGCTATTTATCGTCAAATCTGCTCATCTGATAATCACATCGCTCTTAAACTAAATCATGAACAACTATTTGGTGCTTAGCTTGGCAAATGACCCTAAATACTGATAACTGTACGCCAATGATACTGAGCCGTCAACATTGGTATTCCACCTTGAGTCACTCGAAGAAGAGCCTCGTCACCCGCGCGCTCCATATAAGTACATTGGCCTTCGTCTAAGACCAAGCTCATTTTAATGTTCTGCCTGGTATGTAATTCTACACGAATACTGAAGCAGAACAAGCGGATAGAAAATTATGATAACGCGCTGGAACAAGGTAGAAAATGGCATAGTTTCGTTACCTGCGCACCTGACTGCACGACCATGGGAACAAGCAGACGAAGCGGAAGTACATATCTTTTGCTCCGGTGCGAAGTAAAACAAAACAAAAAAACACGCAGACATTCCGTTTGTACGTTTTATTATTTCTCTAAACTTCAATTCGTCAATTCAAGCTACAGATCGCAGAGATAACAGATCTTCTCTTGAATAATTCTCGAAGTGACGTGTCACCACGAGCATCGTCACACTGCGGACACCAGTACGTAGGCGCAGGCATGCAAATACGTCATCATCCGGCTTGAAGCGCAGTGGCTCCGTGGAGAAGGAAAAGCGGCGTTCGGATTGAAATTTCAGACCTTGCTGCGGCGCGTGGGGATGTAATACTTTGCAGGCATGATCGTTAATGCGCAATGTATGCTCTGCGCTTGTCAGCTCAAGATGTCCAGACCTGGTGAGGGACCCTTTAAGAGTATTTCCGGATATTATCAAGCTATCAACATCAGCCTATCTTTTTTCTACTGCAGGACCGAGCCCTCACAAAGTGACCTCTAACGACTTTTATATTGCGCCGACCGGCTCCATCCTGTACTTGAACATTTTTTACTCTGATCACGCCCCGTAATCCTCTACCTACCCTGAAAGAGTTTTCCTTGGCACCCGTTGCGTTGCTCAATTTTCTTGTGCTTGCTCTCCTGCTTAAGTAGGCAATGACTACATGACGGCTGTACCTTTACTGATAGGGAAGTGTTTTCCGTAAGCTGTGAAGTTCATATGCCTACGATCGTTATGTTCAGCGGAATCCTCAATGTCCTGATTGATTACACCGATGCTATGTCATTCTTAAATATCCATTTCTAATTACTCTCAGTTTCGTCTGTCTGGAAACAGGGGTTGTGCTGGTTCTATTCGAAATTGCCTGCGTGAATATTTTGTAACGGGAGCATCTATACCTCAGCAATTATTTAACGAGGGCACACTTCGAAGTCCCTGATTTAAGTCATGAGGCATTGCATGTAAATGGTAGCAAGCTTTTTGAGTATACCACACCTTTCACCAGGTCGACTGTTCATTTCTTCTATCTTCTGCCACATTTCCCCTGTTAATTTCTTGCGAAGTCGCACTGTCTTCATCCACAATTTCGCAATTTGACTTTGTAACTGTGTCTAATCGGGGCCGCGAGACATTTTGGGTAATACATACCAGTTTGGTGTGCTAAGTATAATTAATGAATGCGTATGTTTTTGTTCTTGCGTAGTGTCGTTAATTTTACGAAACTGTCTATCGTATATTTGTTCATATACAGTGGAATCTGCCCATGAAAGCTTAAATATTGCAAGAAAATCCCTAGTGCGAAAAAACAAAACTGGAAACCTTCCTACAAACTGCGCAGCAAATACTGGGACAGCTAGCACAATAAGTATAGTTGCCAGTGTTAGATACGGGACCTTTTCCTGAGCCTCCTTGGAGTTCACCAGACGACATCGAATCGCGCCACAGCTAATTAAGGAGCGCAGAAGCACGTATACCACATTCCCGAGGCGCGGCACGTGCAAACGAGTTGGCGTCCCCCACCTCGTGTGCCGCAGGTAGAGCTATTCACTGCTTGACTCTTCCCGAAAGTGAAGCGAGAGCCTGGTAATGTTCCAGGTAAAGTAGGTCCCGAAGCAAGACGGCTGTAATGCACCGTGACACCCTGGCACCATCGCCGCCGTCCGCCTATTGTGACGGCGCATTGCAAGCGGGGAAGGCAATACCGCAGAGAGAAGTAAGTCCTCGGACATTTAGGGCCCAAGGAGCGACCCTCTCCGCCGGGTGTGTCACAATCGCACGGGCGCCGATTGGCCGAAAATGGCGTCACATGTGCGGGCTCGCCGATTGGCCGAACCTGACGTGACTTCGAGACACCGAAGGGCTTAAAAGACACACACCGGGAGCAGCAAGAGAGCATTCCTAGGGTATTCCTTCATTCACCTCTTTCGAGCTTCTTGCCACGGGCCGCAGCGTCCGAGTTGCTGCTGGCCCGTAATGACTCTATGACTGTTAATTTATTGGTCGTATCACTGTAAATAATGTAAATAAACCTCCAAGTTTTTCACCCCGACGTCCTCCTCAACTCTTACAACTGGTTGCCAGCGGTGGGATCGCCTCCAAATGCAACAACTAGCGGCAGCGCTACGGATCAATCTTCGTCGAGAGAAATCCTGAGGAACCCGGAACAGCGAAGAAGAGCCTTCGTCCAAAAAGGAGTCCTGAGGAACTGGGAGTAGCGAAGAAGAGCGAGCCTTCGACCCAAGGAGTCCTGAGGAACCGGGAACAGCGGACCAATGAACCAGATGGCAGGGTGCTGCAACCGTAAGTGAGCACGTGGTTTTTTCCTTTTGATTCGCCAGACTTCAAATGTTGTGTGTTTATTTTGATAGTTCTAGGAATCGGGAATTTGTTGCATTGTGTGTTTGCACAAATTAATTAGGGAAAACAGTTCTAACCACCAGTCGGGGCAGCTGCCATGGATCTTAGAAGGTTGATGAGGTTAGACTTGTTGTTGGTGTGCGACGATTTGGGAGTTGAGGCGGACGAACAGATGAAAACGCCAGCTATCATAAAGGCGATTCAAGGTAGTGGCAATGATAATGAAAGCATTAAGATTGCTTGGGAGGTGATACAAGAACTACGGGAGCATGAGCGTCGTGAACATAAGCGTGAGAGTCACGAACGTAAGCAAAAGTACGAGAGAGAGAAGGCAGCATTGATAAAAGAGATACAATACTGTGAGCAATTAAAGGCACAGAGACAACGGCTGTCTGAAAATTCTGTAGGCAGTACAGAGCACAAGAATGAGGAAGTATCTAGTAGATTTCAGTCGAAAGCCGAGAGAAGTAGTAGTACCTGTGAGAGTAGCAGCACGTTCACAGGTGAACTCGAAGTGCTAGCAGCTAACGATGCCTTAGTGACAACAGAGGCCGTTAAAGGCCAGAGTGAGAGCGACAAGGTGCTGTGCCAACACAGGACTGTAGAGACAGCTAGGCCAGCTGCGCACAAATTGGCACAGTTACCGCGCGTGTGCGTCGCATCTCATGGTATCGAGGTCGTTAGCGAGGTACAGGGTACTGTTGACCCGACAGACACGAGCACCCATGTCGAGTCAGATCTGCCTGCCGAAGTGAAGTGCCAGCTGGACCATGCAGTTGAGGGCAGCTCTCAGGATTGCGAGCTGCGTGGCTCACGAGAGAACAACTGCATTGTTCAGGGATCGGTGCGGCTCTCCGCCAGTCTAGGTAGCCAAAAGAGGGGTGATTTAGTTAGGAATCACTCAGACTGTGCGGGTAAGAGACCGAACCGGGCCGATGAGATGTGTAACGGCCAGCACGAGGCGCGAGAAGGCGACATGAAAGAGAATTCAAAGAGAAAGCGCCGCAGAAAGAAGCGCCGTAAAGATCAGAATGCGGTGGCTAATGTAGTGAAGCCAAAGACGGCGACATGCGCGAGAAGGCAGGGCGCGGAGAAAAGAAAGGTGCGGTTGTCACTGACGACGTGTGCGCATCAAGCACGTTCAAGCCACCGGTCAAAGAGAGACCGAGAAGCATGTTCTGCACGGACGAGGACAAAAGGCACGGGGCAGTTAAATTCCTCGTCGTTCCGTCGTTCTTTTCGAAGCTCAGCGTGTAGTACAAAGAAGCGCAAGGTGGCAAGACAAGACCAGGTGGGGAGTCGCGACGTGGTCAATCGAGTTAGTGATGAAAGAGGGGCGCCAGGACGCAAATTGGCAGGAGACTGTAACGTCTTGGAGGAGCTGATAGTGAGTCAGCCCTTTTGTTGTTCCTCGGTAGCCGCGACCACCTCGAGTACGGCTCAAAAGTATGAGTCAGTCGTAAACACTTGGAACGGGAGGCCAGGAGAGCTTCCGCAGAAGTAAAGCATGTTGTTTTGTTTTGTTTTTTTGAGCATTTGAAAAATATGTAAAAATGTAAATAAACCTCCAGTTTTCATCTCAAAGTCCTCTTCAACTCTTACACCAGTTGGGATGCAACTTAACATCTTCCGGATAAGAGGTCTTCCCAAAATGCCAGAACAAATAGGGCGCACAACAGAGGCAAGCACAAGCATATTTGAATTATGGCGTAATAGTCGCCAAACCACATGAAGAAACGACCGGAAAGAAATAGCGCCACTCGTCACTAAGTATATTCAGGGAATGCAGGTACAGGTGTTAGCAAGCGCAACCACGTGTGCTCACTCACATCAGACCAGTTAGCTACGAAAATAACATTTTTGGCAAGGCAATTGATAATCAGGACAATAGGCCATAAGTGAAGTCGGCAGCCGAAGCAGCCGGGCGTGGGAAAAGAACTGAACAAACTGAGACTTGAACATGCATTGAGCGAGGTAGTTGTTTTTTTTCTTTTTGCCTGTTGTCCTGGTCGATATTGAGCGCGCACTGAGCGAGGAGCGTTGAGCTGCAGCTAAGTGAAGAAGTCGGCGACACAATATTCAAAGAAGTCGGCTACGCAGAAGTTCACAAAAGTACATTCCCTTGTATGCGTCATTTTATACTAACGTTCCCGCTATGAGCGTTTCGTTTTGCATAACATTTGCATTGAACATTCGCGCCGTCACCCACGAGAGCTTCGCTTAACACCGATTCCTATGTAAGCGTGGGATGCGCGCAATTCGTAACAAACCAGTAGCTACGGAAATCTCATCAGTTCAAGGCCACTTCGGCAATGTGGAGTGTCGCTATGCATTGCATCGATACCGTTCTCATTAGCGGCGGCAGCCATCGTGCAATGGGTTCTGCCAGGATTTTGTTCTTTTGTCTTCAGTCTTGTTTTAATCGGTAGTCGCGCGTTGTTGTGGCTTGTTTTCTCCTGTTTTTGTCTGAGAGGATCTGCGGGAAGGAGGAAGCACAGAGGCGCACGAGTGCCGTCTACTTTGCTCGTTACTGTCTCGTCCCGAGTTGGACACCAAACTACACACGGCGACGCTCGTTCCTCAGAATCTCGTTCCTCGTTCCGCATTTACTCAGAAGGCGCGTGTGCTTCCCGAAGTGTGCCCACGCAAGCTTAGCCCCTTGCCATGCTTTCCATGGACGTGTTTTCTGGTTCAGCCTGCGCTTTGCGCCGCTCATTGCTTTGTTCCCCAGCCTGACCTGGGGCTTCTTGCGGCACCGTGCACGGGCGTCGGAAGATAAGAAAAGGGTAGGGCTTTCAGTTTATTCTGTAGATCTGTTTTCTACTTGCTGTACGTGTCCCTATACTTAGCGAGTAGTAAAGTTCAGCCTTAACCGTGCGCGTGAAATGCGTTTTCGCCTTTATTCACGGTAGTGCTTTCCACGGGCTCTTCAGTATAGTTGCACCCACCGGAAATTATTTTCGGGCCAATTCGTTTTATCAAATACACCAAAGACATATATGGGCGTTACAAAAGGAGGTGTTAGTACATCAAGGCTAATTACAGCACTCGTTCAAACACATCATACAAGCTAATAAAAAGAACACAAGGAGAAAGCCGTATAAAGGAAAGCGAAGTATAGGGATTTCGCACATTGGTTATAAATTATTAAAAATAGGTAGGTGGGAGGACAAGGATGGGGAGTGAGTAGGCAGCGGTTATGTTGTTATGACATTGTTAATGACTATCATAGCTAAAACCTCAAAATCTAAAGAAAGACGCGAGTCTTTTTTTTATTCGTTTGGCTTGCTACGATGCATCACTTGGGGTTTAAATTAAGTGTAAGCATGAAGACCAGTTTCATGCAGTTGCAACAAAAAATTTCTTTCAATAGGTGAAGCGCCAATAGTGACGGCACACAAGAAGAAAAACGACTGTAAAATAGTAGGGTGTTCTATTAAACATACAAACCCTTTTGTTAAGTGTGAAGAAGGGGTAGTATACCACATACCACTGAAGTGTGGAAAAGAGTATATCGGCCAAACTGGCCGATGTATTAATGAACGCCTGCGGGAGCATAAGTTTTCATTGAAAAATGGATATGGTTCAAATTTGCCGCTTCATTGCAAGGCCTGCGGGAATGAGGATGAACAAGTATGTAAAGCAAGGCTTCATGATACGACAATCATGTATAAAAGTAAAGATTCTGTTGCACGTGAATTTTTGGAGGCCAACGAGGTTAAAAAAAGAGGGGACAACTGTGTCAGTACCGCGTCGTTGAATATATACACGAATTAAAGCATATTTTCAGATAAGTTTTAGATTTAGGTTAAGCGTGGTTCCCTTCATTTAGATCTTCAGTGTTCTCGCACGTGCGCATTAACATATTCAGTGTCCCTCTTTTTTCGTTCCCCTCTCCTCATGGCTATATAATCAGCCACCTGTGATATCAATAAACAGTTGCCAGTAGCGCCTTGTCCTGTCTGTATTTCTTCTTGTGTGCCGTCACTATTGGCGCTTCACCTTTTGAAAGGTATGCACCAACTAGCCCCACAACGTGTTTTACTGCAACGAAAACTACTCGACTCATGACGAGGTTCTTTGCCGTGATATTGAACCACTATTATTCATCGTGTATGATCTAGGGAATATCAATGCTATCAATGCGCGAATTTAATGACATTAGCGGTCACTTTAGGGGCTCATGGCCTGACCTTTTCACCGCACCGAAGAGAGACGTTTGCTTCGGCTTTCAACGAGTAAAGGCCCCTCCATGGACTCTTTTCTGTTTTGTTTGCATTGCGGACGTACAAAAGAAATCTTTCCGATTGGCCAGTACAATGAGGCTTATCTTCCTGACCGAAAAAGGAAAGAAGAAAAATGTGTGCCCATTTCATATAAGGTACAGATCAAGCACGACTGCAAACGTTGGTTGCGTGTGCCTGTAATGAAGTGATGGACCTAGCGTTATAGCGTGCTATTTATAATCTTGAACTTTTTCAACTTTTGTAGCGACCTTCTAATTTGTTATTTGTTGGTGCTGATATTTTAGGTCTATTGGATAAAACTTTCAACATGTGTACGCTCTGGTTCCTTTCCTCAAGATAGCTCTAAGAGGAATTTAGCATGTCACTACTAAATCCATACTCTTCCAACTTCCTTGGCAACAATCTGATGATCGACGGTGCCGAATGCTTTTGTTTACGCCCAGGACAATTCCTCTTACTATTTCATTGCTATTCAGAAAAGTTTTAATGTATTTTGTCACATCAATAACGGCCCTACTGGCTGATTTATTTCGACAAAAACAGTGCTGCAGTGGAGCTAAATTATTAAATTTTTTTATAAACTTTGTAATTCGCTTGGA
The DNA here is from genome assembly GCF_050947875.1 of Dermacentor variabilis. Lineage (NCBI taxonomy): Eukaryota > Metazoa > Arthropoda > Arachnida > Ixodida > Ixodidae > Dermacentor > Dermacentor variabilis. Next base: position 133,589,975 of record NC_134568.1, read on the forward strand.
TATAAGCTGTTCGAACCCTGGGGTAACGGTTGATATTATCGAAATGGGTCTGTTGTTTTCTAACAGGAGATTACGGTTCTTAGAAATGAGTGATACCTTAGCTCTTTTCAGCGGATTAGGATATGTACTAGCGTAAAAAGCGTAAGAAAAAATGTGCGCCAGATATGCGCACAGAAATTCTTCATTCGATCTCATTATACTCAAGGATATCCTGTCACACCCAGTGGCTTTACGAGTTGGTATTGAAATACTTAGGGTCATTACTCCTTCAGCAGTAAGTTAAAGACAAATGAGGGAAAAATGGATTACAATTGTTTGCTTGTTGTAGCTTTGAGTCAGCGTATAAATTAATATCAAGCAGCCTGCAATAACAAAGAGCGTAACGCTATCTCTTGAACGCGCCAAGAAATACTGCAAACAGCCGATCAACCCTTGGATGACACAAAGTGCCTTAGAGCTATCCCGTATCAATGAATATAGGTATAGAAAGCAAAAAAGAAAGGAAAGATAATGTTTGCTACAGAAATCAATAAATTCTATTCAGGAGCAAATTATTAGCGCTTCTACGACGCAGTGAGAAAAGGACATTATAGATAATCATACTATCATAGCTAGTCAAATGAGCCCCAAAAAGCTGTGGCAAGTAGTTAATTCTGTTAATAAAGGTATGACTCGGGAGGCCGGCTTCCATAAAATATTCGGGCATCGCGGACGAGCTTTCTCGACGTGAAATTCTATCGGTACGTGCAGCTGTTTGACAAAGCGATTTGTATTCTTGACGCACTGATGAAGCAATTAAAAACGCTATTCGTGAACCCGTATGATTCATATAATGTTTGATACGAAATGTTAGAGTGATCGAGTTTAGGTTTCAGTTATAGACTTCACATACGAGTGCCTCCTTATTTCTGGTGCCCAGCTCATCTAACATGCTTTCTAGTTTCTGAAGAAAAAAGAGACGCCGACGGTTATGCCACAAGAAAATTCAATAAATAGCGCCTTATATCAAGGTGATAAATCTGTGGTTAAATGAGAGATGATTATAATGCCTGGGGTTGTTCACTGACAAATAGCAGAGCACCTACACCCTCTCTTTTGCTAAGTCGTAGAATGCAACCTAAGTTGTCACTTGGGAGGTTTACAGATTCCTCCCGCGTAAGCTGCGTCTTAGTCCGAGCAATCATATCATACTGAAATTTATGTTAACAAAGAAATATCTGGAGACTGTCGATATGTCCAATAACGCCATAGATGTTGGAGTGTATCAGTGAAAAAATTTTTCAATTTCTAACACCGATTCATTTCTTCATTTGTAGCAACTTGAACTTTTTATGTGCAGTGGCGAAAACGTACTAGGTGTAAAACGAATGGATTGTAGTAAACAAGAGGGCATCGTCCTGTTTATCTGCTCCTTTCATCTCGTCTGTCGAACCGCGATATGTAGACGCGAAGACGCACCATTTGTGTTTCTTCATGACACTGAGTGTAGGCAGCAACTCGGTGCTCTTATAAACATACAACCTGTGCAGCTAACTTTAATATTGCGAGCACACGTTTCAGTGTTTATAGAAGGATGCAGTGTAGCGATCGAAAACTATCCTGGTTTCGTTTCCCCTTGGGTAACAGGTTGCAACGAAGGTACACTAATTGTCCTGACAACCACCTTTCCCTTCCTCGGACTACAGGATGTTGAAAGCGTGTCTGTTCCAGCTAGAAAAGGCGCCAGCACATGGACAAAGAAACGTAGAGGACAACCCTGGCCTATTAGTCTATAACTTTCACTACCTGTGCGTTTCTTTGTCGTGTGCTCGCGTCTTTACTTGATGGAACAATCCCACTGTCATAATGCATCAGATGGCCCAGAAAACTACCCTACAGGAGGTTACCTACTGATAACATAACATATAGAGTTCCTCACTGCCAGTAATTAGGCAGATGTAAACACTCCACTTCCTTAACTAAAACTTCTGCCTGCGTTTACTAGTGCGCATTGCCCAGTATTGCAGTAGCGGCTTCGTAGAACCTCATGTACAAAACTATAAATTACTTCCATAGTCAGTTGCATTCGCACAATTGCAGACGCTAGTTTATACGTCGCACAAGCTCCTCAAATCGGCAACAAACATTTTGAGTAAAGAAACTGTCATATCCTTGGGAAACTACTCAAGCGTCGCCAGTTTTTCGATGTTCAAAGGGAGCCTATGAATCGTTGCTTAAGGACTGGAAACCTTCCCATAAGTTTAAAGCGTTACATATTTGCCCATGGAGTTGATTCCCACCCGAAGGCGGTACCCTCAAGAGGGTTTGCCGCCGGTGTATCCCAATGGCTGGTTTCCTATTATAGAGTCTCAAGAACTCAAAGTCGAACAAGTAAAGCGAGTCGACGTGCTTGGTAAGTTTTAGTGTCGGGGTATCGCTCTTTGAAGTGTCGTAGAAAGAGAAAAAGAAGTACAGCCTTGCGCAAATAGGTTAGGCAATTAAAAAAAGAAATAAAACAAGGTATCAAGGAATTATTCTGCGTTTTTTATACTCGATTTTACCTGTCTAGTCATTTCGGAGTGGAAACAGCTCCTAAGACGAGGACTACGAATGAACGACAACTTATGCGCTGCCTATTAACGTTGTCTTTATTGAAATAATACAATAAATGTGCACAACATGCACAACACCCCGCATGCATCGAACACGTCGTCAAAGACATTAAATCAAAGATAAAAAGTTTTTTATGCAGAAGAAGGGCGAATCATGGATATTATTTAGGTGGTTTTTTCCCTGAAGAATGACGAAGCTCAAGGCACACAAGGGGTGTGCATGTTCTACATATTTATTTTTTTTTGTTGCAATAAATGCGACTTTGTTAGTGAGCACATGCGCTGTCGTCCTTTCTTCGTCTTACGCGGTGTTTTCCCTCCCACGTTGAACGCTAAGCAGCCCAACGTCGGTCTGTTGTGTAGTGTATTGAAATATGGATAATTTTGTAGCATACTGCACGCCTTAACCGTAAAGCCTTCATTCCTTGGGAATTGGAAGTCATAAGGGACGTCCTTTGAAACATGAAAAAATTAGCAGACTTCGCAAATTCCTGCGACTGAGCTCACTTGCTGCAATAGCAGCCGGCTTTCACATTGGCGATGCCCTTCACCTATAGCTAATGTTTCAACGAACTTGCTCGCTATAAATGCGTGCGAGGCCGCCCTCGTTCGTTACGGCATTGCCTGCCGCGGCAAATGCCCGCAAACATCGTAAATGCCTTGCTGTCGCTCCTTGGATAATTTACTCTACTTTATAATGTCGCCTCAGTGCATCGGGCTCTCGGATCACTCTTGCACTTTCCAAGGAAAATGGAGGTGAGCTTACCGCAGTTCGAGAAGAACTAAAAACAATGTAGCATTCCCGATGCAGTCAGACCGTTTTAATCGGAGAAAACGATCAAGGTCTACGCACGGCAATGGACATGCGTAACTGAATGGGCGAATTTTTTAACAATTTTATTTCTATAGAATAGCTGAGTATCAACAAGTTTCAACAGTCTCCGCCAGGAGGGTACTCTTTTGTAACAGCATATGCATTAAAGGCATGTTGTCGGAAAATTGGTTGTGCGTTAAATCAGTGTTTTCGTCGGAGATGGGCGGTTATGTCACACGACAGGAGCAAATGCTCTTGCACCCTCGCAGCAGCGGGCACAATGATTTGAAGTAGCGCGAAATTTAAACCGTAAAGCGATTTATTACAGCTGGAGTTTTGAATGGTCATTGCAGAGCGAGGGTGATTCAGTCAGTTTGCACGCGCAAGTTTTTTGTGAGGCAACAATGAAGGAGAGGGAGTGTATATGGCTGTGCAAACCTTGATCGTGCGTGCGTGTGTACTTGTATTTGTGTGAGCGTGCGTGTTTGTGTTTCAGTATTTGAATGTACCTGCGCACGAGTGCATGAATGCATCGGCTAGCATGCGCGCTTTCTTGTGCTTGTGTGCGTGCGGGGGCGGCCGCGTGTAAATGCTAATGCTGGCGAGCCTGTGCCATATCTCAGTGTGTGTGCTTTTGTCTCTGTGTGTGCGAAAGTGCGTGCGTGCGTACATTTTTGTGCTTGTCTGCGTGCTTGGGCGGGGGCGTGTAAATGTTAATGCTGGCGAGCCTGTGCAGTATCTCTATGCGTGTGCTTTTGTCTGAGTGTGTGCGAAAGTGCGCGTGTGCGTACATTTTTGTGCTTGTGTGCGTGCGTGGGCGGGGGCGTGTAAATGTGAATATGGGCGAGCCTGTGCCATATCTCAGTGTGCGTGCTTTTGTCTCTGTGTGTGCGAAAGTGCGTGCGTGCGTACATTTTTGTGCTTGTGTGCGTGCTTGGGCGGGGGCGTGTAAATGTTAATGCTGGCGAGCCTGTGCAGTATCTCTATGCGTGTGCTTTTGTCTGAGTGTTTGCGAAAGTGCGTGCGTGTGTACATTTTTGTGCTTGTGTGCGTGCGTGGGCGGGGGCGTGTAAATATTAATGCGGGCGAGCCTGTGCAGTATCTCTATGCGTGTGCGTTTGTCTGAGTGTGTGCGAGAGTGCGTGCGTGCGTACATTTTAGTGGTTGTGTGCGTGCTTGGGCGGGGGCGTGTAAATATTGAAGGGAAGCTGAAGAGTCTGTCGAATTCAATAAGACGCTTATATACGGATGCGGGAACCTTATAAACCATGAAGGTAAAATTTTGGGGGGAATTTTTCACTTAGGAGCGACGCTATCGTCGGTTAAAATTGCGCTGTAGCTCCGCCCCCCGTCGAGCGCCACGCGCTGCTGCTGACGCTGACGATGCGAGCGGAGACCGGAAACCGCGGCTTAGTGACGTCAACACTGGTGTTCCGCTCCTTCGCAGTCTCCGCGACCGTGCCTGACCGGGCTTATTTCTGCGTGCGTGCCGTCCTCATCTGCTTTGCTCGACCCTACATTCCTTTATTTGTGTGTATATAGGAGTGGTAGTTGACGTGCGCAGCATCAATTGAACTTGTAGGCCGATCATGCCGGCGTTCTGTGCAGCCTACGCTTGCACGAACACCAGCGGCCGCGACGATGTTCCGATGTTCCATTAGTTCCTGCAAGACAAGAAGCTTTCAGCTAAGTGGGAGGCTGCTGTGAAGCGAAACAACTTCAAGCGCTCAAGAACAACAGTGTTGTGCTCTAACCACTTCCGTGGCGATTACTACCGGAGTTTATCAACAATGCGTGCTTTGGGTTCTCCTAAAAAAATAGTTAGCACGCTGAACGGAAGGTGCATGTTTATCGCCCACCCTTGACGGAGGTTTCATCGCCAAGCGCCGCGAATTTTCTATTCGCACGTGTGTTGTGAAACAGCCTGCATGCAGCTACCATAACGCAGCGCAAGCGTAAAGTTTGCGTGAGTTGGAAAGCCTGCTCACGCCAAGACGCTGCGCTCCCCCTTCTCTCGCACACATAGAGAAACCGACCATCTCAGCCGACGGAATTCGCCGGTTACGAGTAGTGTGCGGATGGCGCGCTGATGAAGGTTCTATACTACACGTGCTACAACAGCCGGTAAACTTTTCCCGCGTTTAAACCGTCTGTGTAGATTGCCGACAGCTTTGGGGCAGTGCACAAATGCTGAAGATCGCATCGCTGCTTACGTTCTACGAGGAGGCATGCAGGAACATAACACTACAGTTGTTTGCCCGGAAACGTACTCACTGGAACGCTGAATGCAGCTTAGCAAAAAACATACTCGCCAAAGAACATTTCCAACACAAGGAGATGCTAACACTTCGCATTCGTTCGCGTGGATAGCAGTGCTTGAACCAGCATTTTTTGCTTCTTGGAGAGGCCGGCTCTTCGCAATCGGCTCGTACATGTAGTATGTACAAGTATGTAGGTACGTGTAGTATGTACAAGTATAAACCCCTTACAAGGGATCTTGCACGCGACAGCGACAGCGCTACAAGCGAGGCGATGGTTGTCGCGTTCACTCGTCGTCTGCAATCCGAACTCCACGCGAGCGACGGCTTTGAGCGACGAATTCCCCGTATGAGGGCAGCAATATACGCGCCGAAACTAGCGTGACGCATGCTTTATCAATTTAAGTTGATGTATTTTACTGAAGAAGGAGCACAAAATATTTCTGAAGGTCTTGCACTAGGTTCTTATTCTTGCACGTGTAAAATTCAATAGCTTGCTCGTTCCGTGCGACAAACAGTAGTATTTGTTTATTTTTTATTTTTTATTTATCACAATACCCACAGCGCCCATAGGCATTACAGCGAAGGGGGAGAAGGAAACAAAGAACCAATAAATAAAACAGGCAAAACAAAACATACACCCGGAATGCTTTCATACTTGCACATACACACCAAAACACAAGAACACTATCTTACTTCAGTGGACGTATAGAGTTTGAAAAGACATCATTTGATAGAATCATTGCGACATCGGATGGTAGCTTGTTCCATTGGCTTATGGTTCTGGGGAAAAATGACATTTTAAACGCTTCAGTTTTGCACGCTATTTGTGTAATCTTATTTTCATGGTCCAGCCGTTGAGAAACGTAATCAGGCTTGGAAAAAATATTTCCCGGGATTTATACCTGTTCGAAAGTGGAATATGTTGTGAAAGAGTTTCAGTCTGAGATATTTCCTGCGTTGCTGCAGTGGCTCCCAACTGAGGCTTTCTTTTGCTCTTGAAACACTTAAATTGCTAATGTAATTTGAATAGACAAAACGAACGGCTATGCTTTGAATTGTTTCTAAACTGTGCACGTCACGTGCCGTCCACGGATCCCACACTGCACATGCATAATCCAGAACAGATCGGACATTTGATTTGTACAATGATACCTTTGTCTCCAGTGGCAACGTTTTTGCATTTCTGCGCAGGAAACCTAGAATGTGGCATGCTTTAGATGTGATGTGATCAATGTGAAGGCTCCAAGAAAGAACAGGTGTGAAATAAACGCCGAGATGTTTGTGCTCCTGAACCGATATTATCATGGTTGAATTTAAAGAGTAACAGAAGTCATGAGGGGTTCTTTTCCTCGAGAAACGCATATGAACGGTTTTTTTCATGTTAATGTTCATGTGCCACTTGTTGCACCACTCCTTTACCTTGTAACGGTCGTTTTGTAAAACATTGCAGTCATGGGTAGTATGAATAGTCTTGTACAAAACACAATCATCGGCAAATAGCCTGATTTGCGAATACCGGAGCAAAGATCATTTATATAGATAAGAAATAAAAGTGATCCTATGACTGATCCTTGGGGCACTCCAGAGGACACATCAACTTCACGGGATGTTTTGCCATTAAGCACAACTTTTTGTTTTCTTAAATTTAAGTATTCTTTTATCCAGCTAACAACCGTACTGTTTATATTATATATTTCCAATTTTTCTATAAGTAAAGAGTGAGGGACAACGTCGAACGCCTTCTTAAAATCTAGAAACAAACAGTCAACAGAAAAACCCTTATCCAAAGCTCCTGCTAAATCATGCGTCAGCTCAAGCAACTGTGTTGTACAGGAAAATCCACTGCGAAATCCATGCTGCTGGGGGCTGAGCAAAGAGTGCAGGTTCATGTGGCTCATAACATTACTGTAAAGCACATGCTCAAGTATCTTACATGCAACGCTAGTAAGCGAGATAGGCCGGTAATTCAAAACACTACTTCGCGGTCCACCTTTATGCACAGGGACGACATTGGCAAGTTTCCAGTCATCTGGTAAAGATATTTCTAGTAAAGATTTAGTAAAGATTACACACAGATATTTGGACACCTCCCGTGGGCACAAAGAAAGCAGTGCTGGTGACAAAGCGTCAGGCCCAGTTGCTTTAGACGCATTCAATGTTCTGAGAGCTGCCTCTATTCCTCGTTGGTCGATCACGATATCGTCCATGGGCTCACCCACCACTTGGGTGGATCGCGCCACAGTGTTTTGAGTGTCAACACGAGCAGCATTCACAGAACTGAAAAACGAGATAAAGCACTCGACTTTTTCAATGTCGTTATGGACGGTAGCACCGTCGCTATCAAGAGCAGGTATTGATAATACATCTTTACTGTTCATTTTAAAGAATTGCCACAGTTCTTTTGGTCTTTTCTGTATGCGCAGGTGGAACGTGCTAAAGTATTTATCTTTGGCTGTCTGCGTCGCTACCTTCATCTCTTCAGTTTTGTTTTTGAGTTTATCTTTAAGCTTCAACGAAGGGTTTTTCTTATAAGCAGCGTAAACGTGAGCTCTCTGCCTGGCCTTGCATTTCACGTGTCGAGAACACCACGGCTTACTTTTGCTACGCCGCGCAGTCATAATCCATGATGGGACATATCTTTCACGCATCTCGAGCAACTTGTTCTTAAATACTTCCCATAATCCTTCCATATTCATGAATTCAGCCTGTGTCTCAAATACATCATAGTAGGAATCTAGAGCCAGGGTCATTTCACTGACACGTGCTTTTTGATAGCTATAGATACGCCGTGGACCACTGTTAGCAGCTCTCACATACTGCAAATTCATATCGCACAATACAGCTTGGTGGTCGCTTATGCTCGGCAGCACTACTGTAGAACGCACCGCTTCTGGCGTGTTAGTGAAAAATAAATCTAAAACATTTTTTGCTCGTGTGGGCTCTAGAACTAGTTGTGTTAGCTCGAAGAGGCGACTTACCTTCAACATTTCTTTACTTGACTGGCTGCAAGCGCTGGAACTGGGATCTGCCAGAGACCAATTGATTTCTGGAAGATTAAAATCACCGCCTATAACTAGATAATCGGTGCTCACTGTTTCCATTGCGGCAGTAAGCTCACCTAGAATATTAACTTTGCTTCCTGGTGGGCGATAGAATGAACATACCGATAACGACCTGCCGTTCTTCAATCTAATCTCTACCCACAACATTTCACTTTGGCTGCATTGAATATCAATTTCCCGGGAGCACATTGTCGCATCCACTAAAATAAAAACGCCGCCCCTGAAACGATTTCGGTCCTTACGGTAACAAACAAAGCCCCTGGGAAATACTTCGTTATCGTCAACGTCAGCATCGAGCCAAGATTCAGATCCAAGAACGACAGTTGGTCTAGACATATCAAGGAGGCTAGAAAATTAATCACCTTTATTTCTTATGCAATTCACAATAAGAAAAGAAAGCACCGACCCATCTGCTTTCAGTTCCTGTCAGTCTGCTTGCACAACTTCGTCCAGGGATTCATTATAGACGTATTTTACCTTATTTATGTAAAGAGTAGTAAACTTGAGGTTTACTTTGTCAGTCTTCACTTGATTCGCCTTAGCATAATTTAACAATCGTTTCCGCTTTTTGCGCACGCTCTCAGAAAAGGTCTCTGAAATACTAATGTCTGAGCCCTTTAATTTCCTCGCGCTTGATAACGCTGCCTGCTTTTCCTTAAACGAAAGAAACTTGACCATTATTGGCCGCTTTTTATTAGGATTATGCCTGCCAAGACGATGTGCTCTCTCTATTGATACGTTTTCACATTGAAGCTTCGACTGACAAATTTCCAAGATACGTTTCTCAGTCTTTTCATACGTTTCGTGTTCATCATCTTTCACACCATAAAAAATTAAATTCCACCTCCTACTACGGTTTTCAAGGTCATCAACCTTATCTACAAGCGCCTTTAGCTCAGCTTGCTGCACTTCGCAAATCTGTTTGCATCCCTTTACGACGCTGTGCAGTTCCTCAAGTTTAGTAAGCGTTGTTCCTAATTTAGTCATACGTTCGTTTAGGTCCGATATGGCAGAGTTACTCTCGGCTTGGTGTTTTTCAATAGCACCAAGTTTTTCCTTAATTTCCTTTTGCCCGTCTAAGAGACGGTTAAGAACTGTATCGTCAGAGCCAGGGTTGATCTCGACGTCACCACAAACAAGTAACAACAAAAAGTAAAATGCGAAGCGGCGTAGCAACTTGAACCAATAACGCCTACAAAACACAGGTCGAAAGCGACAGGCATGAGCTCTTACACTCGCAAAAAGCACTGGGGGTGGTACCGGCAGAATGACAATAGAATAAGCATCGCACGTTGCATTCTGATTGACCTGCACAAAGAAGAGCATTCGCGTGAGCGGCGCAGTCATAGCCGTACCGGTACCACGCCCCAGAGGCAGACTGATGTTCCGCTGTATTAGTAGGCTGTCTAGGCGGTAAGCGACGTTCCAAGGTTCGTTGACTGGGATCGGACAAAGTCCAAGAGTAGCGGTGGTGTCCGTTCCGTCACAGATGTTGGTTCTTTTGGCGGCTTCCCAAGAAGAACAGACTAGCGGAGATTCCTCGGCCGATGACGCAGGTTTCAAAGATATGCCTTGCCAACTTCTTGAAAAGCACGGGCACGAAAGCGAAGTGAGTAGCACCTGCACAAAGACGAGCATTCGCGTGAGCGGCGCAGCCATAGCCGTACCGGCACCACGCCCCACAGTTGTGGGGCGTGGTACCGGTACCGGAGTTATTTACATCCGGTTTCGGCTTCGCACAATTGGCTAGTCGCTCATAGCACTTCCGGGCGACGAGCGACCAGTTCTAGATTTCTAGAAACGAGCGATCGAGCGACAACACCGAGCGATTTCTTCAAGCGACGGCCCGTTTTGTCGCTCGAAGCCGTCGCCCGTCACCGTCGCGCGCAAAATCGGTTTCGTAGAGTTTGGACTTATAACGCCGAACTCCTGAGAGAAACGCAAGCTCTCGAAAATTCCCATGACCGTCTCAGCAAAACACCACCAAACTACTTTGCACCGTGCTTCGTGTGTAGCGGCAGCAGTCGCTCCGGACGAACGCCATTGTTGACGTCACGAGGTGCCCGACCAATCACAGGCGGAAACGAGGCGCGCGAGCTGGGCGTGTCTGTTGCTGCACTTTTCGTCGAAATAAAATATGTTTGCGCCTTCTTTCGCTCAATTTCGATGCGATATTCGAATTCAGAGGGTTGAAAACCACGGCGTACTGCTCTTCACTCATTTCTTCTGGAAAAGCTTTCAGCTTCCCTTTAATACGGGCGAGCCTGTGCCATATCTCAGTGTGTGTGCTTTTGTCTTTCTGTGTGCGAAAGTGCGTGCGTGCGTACATTTTTGTGCTTGTGTGCGTGCGTGGGCGGGGGCGTGTAAATGTTAATGCGGGCAAGCCTGTGCAGTATCTCTATGCGTGTGCTTTTGTCTGAGTGTGCGCGAAAGTGTGCGCGTACGTACATTTTTGCGCTTGTGTGCGTGCGTGGGCGGGGGTGCGTAAATGTTAATGCGGGCGAGCTTGTGCAGTATCTCTATGCGTGTGCTTTTGTCTGAGTGTGTGCGAAAGTGCGTGCGTGCGTACATTTTTGTGCTTGGGTGCGTGCGGGTGCGAAGGCGTGTAAATGTGAATGCGGGCGAGCCTGTGCAGTATCTCTATGCGTGTGCTTTTGTCTGAGTGTGTGCGAAAGTGCGCGCGTGCGTACACTTTTGTGCTTGTGTGCGTGCTTGGGCGGGCGCGTGTAAACGGTAATGCGGGTGAGCCTGTGCAGTATCTCTATGCGTGTGCTTTTGTTTGAGTGTGTGCGAAAGTGAGTGCGTGCGTACATTTTTGTGCTTGTGTGCGTGCGTGGGCGGGGGCGAGTAAATGTTAATGCGGGCGAGCCTGTGCAGTATCTCTATGTGCGTGCTTTTGTCGGAGTGTGTGCGAAAGTGCGTGCGTGCGTACATTTTTGTGCTTGTGTGCGTGCTTGGGCGGGGCCATTCAAATGTTAATGCGGGCGAGCCTGTGCAGTATCTCTATGCGTGTGCTTTTCGTGAGCGTGTGCGAGCGTGCGTACATTTTTGTGCGTGCGTGGGTGGGCGTGTGTAAATGTGAATACGTGTGAGCATGTCTCGTATCTTTATGTTTGTGTGCGCTTGTCTGATTGTGTGCGAACGCGCGTGCTTGCGTGTGTGCATGCGTGGGTGCGTGTAAATGTGAATACGTGTGAGCATGTCTCGTATATTTGTGTTTGTGTGCGCTTGTCTGAGTGTATGCGAACGCGCGTGCGTGCGCACATTTTTGTGCGTTTGTGCATACGTGGGCGCGTGTAAATGTTAATTCGGGCGAGCATGTGTCGTATCTCTCTGTGTGTGTGTTTGTGTGAGGTTTCGCGAACGTGCGCGCGCGCCCGCGCTGGTGTGTGTGTGAGCGCGCTAGCGAGCATTTCCCCGCTTACACCTATTCTTCCGGATGAATGAGATATAGAGTTTATTTAAACCCATATTTACATGTACGAGACATGAACGAATGACATTGCATTTATAGCATTATTGCTTTCTAAATGCGAAATAAATGAAAAATAAAACGCAGTTCCCTTCTGCTCTGTCAAGAAATATGACCAGCGAAGCTGTGTATGTGATACCTTTAATGGCGAGCTGCACCTCCGCCGCGGGTCGCCCCGGCCTTTCACTATCTTCGGGATCGGCCTGCGTCACTTCTGCCGCGGGTCGCCCTGGCATAGCACTGTCTTTGTGATTTTTTTCTACACGCGGACACGATAGCGGGGAAAGTAGCCCTTAAGAGGAAGCTTTAGCTCGTGTGCTTCTATCTAAATACATGGAAAAGAAGAAATCGTTTTTATCGGCATCACTGCACCAAATTTGACGAGGTTTATTGCATTTTAAATAAAAACTTAAAATCTACTGATTGCTGCTCTCGAAGTTCTCATGTAGGTCATATATTCTTTACTAAAAATTGCCAAGGATCGAAAATTTTCAGAAAACGAAACTATCATGTATGCAACTTTGTTATTCGGCAATAAAAAATATCACAATTCTGTGCATTGCATCTAAGAGTACATCTAAAGCAGACAAAATTGATATATTACACATTAATCTAGAAAAATATTATGTAAATACCAGCTTTTGCAAAACCCTTGTTCATTCACAACGCAACGAATTCACGGAAGATATAAATCGACATATCGAATTTTTCCGCTTTGAATGCTCTAATGGATGCCGTTTACAGAACCGCGATATATTTTCGTAATGGCGAGCTATTAATGTGTAAACTTCACGCTTCTATTTTTTTCGCAATTCCGAATATTTGAAAATTCTTTTAACAAAATTCAGGCCCTAAATAAAATTCTGCTCAGAACAGTCACTAGAATTCATCTTTCTCGCTCGAAGACGGCAAATTTCACTAAAATCGGTTCAGGGGTTATCTCAGAAAAGCGTTTCGGTGTTTTACATCTATTTGCATAGGCCGCGTCGGAGCTGGGCCCGAGTTAAAGCTTCCTCTTAACGGCTTTGTCCATAGCGAAAGGAATACAACAAGAGCGGACACTGCCATAGAGCCCAGCGGCCCAATTGACTGGAGCGCACCAAGCCGTCGGCGTTAATACCTCAACCACACTTGCGGTTTCGGTTTTGTGCGCGCGTTTTGAATGCTAGCTGGTTCGCGCCATGCTGGCTCCGCTGTTTTTTCTTTTTTTGCTTCAACAGCTCAACCGCGCGCGGTCTTCGCGCGAAATGGTTTTATTGGTAAGTAAAATTGATTAGGTATAACCGAGCTCAGATTAGGTATAAGTAAAATTGAGGTATAACCGTGCTCAGATTGGCCCACCTTGACTGATCAAATTGGGCACCACTGTAGGTTAAATGAGGCGTACAACTCCTGCGGGACCCGCCGTGGTTGCTCAGTGGTCATGGTGTTAGAGTGCTGAGCACGAGGTCGCGGGATCGGACCCCGGCCACGGCGGCCGCATTTCGATGGGGGCGAAATGCGAAAACACCCGTGTACTTAGAATTTGGTGCACGTTAAAGAACCCCAGGTGGTCGAAATTTTCGGAGTCCTCCACTAAGGCGTGCATAATCAGAAAGTGGTTTTGTCACGCAATACCCCATTCTCCAATGTTTAATTTAACTCCTGCGGGGACGGTAGAGTATCCGTCTCCAGTGCAAAAGGACCGTGATTCAAATCCCGGTGCAGCGCAATTATCCACCGGAAAATACAAAAAAAAAAAAAACGTGTGTTGAGAAAATTGCACAAACAGGCCTGGAGTGCGGCCTGATCCCGGTGACCAGAACCGGTAACGCACTCTCTCACCAGAGCAGGATTGGCCGCCCTGGTGCAGTACTTGGCCACAACCTCCTATATGAATACAACAATCAAACCCCGGCCCTCAGTCCCCAGCAGCCGCGAAGCAACTGACCACGGCGGCGGTCAGATCTGTGACGCTGCAGAGGGTGCTAAGAATACCTGGCTCCGGACAGGCCGCCATTGGAATCTGAACCTGGCAACGTTTAACGTTAGAACGCTATCTAGCGAGGCGAGTCTAGCAGTGTTATTGGAGGAATTAGAGGGTAGTAAATGGGATATAACAGGGCTCAGTGAGGTTAGGAGGACAAAAGAAGCATATACAGTCCTAAAAAGCGGGCATGTACTGTGTTACCGGGGCTTAGCAGAGAGACGAGAACTAGGAGTCGGATTCCTGATTAATAAGGAAATAGCTGGTAACATACAGGAATTCTATAGCATTAACGAGAGGGTGGCAGGTCTTGTTGTGAAGCTTAATAAGAGGTACAAATTGAAGGTGGTACAAGTCTATGCCCCTACATGCAGTCATGATGACCAGGAAGTCGAAAGCTTTTATGAAGACGTGGAATCGGCGATGGGTAAAGTCAAAACAAAATACACTATACTGATGGGCGACTTCAATGCCAGGGTAGGCAAGAAGCAGGCTGGAGACAAGTCAGTGGGGGAATATGGCATAGGCTCTAGGAATAGCAGAGGAGAATTATTAGTAGAGTTTGCAGAACAGAATAATATGCGGATCATGAACACCTTTTTCCGCAAGCGGGTTAGTCGAAAGTGGACGTGGAGGAGCCCGAATGGTGAGACTAGAAATGAAATCGACTTCATACTCTGCGCGAACCCTGGCATCATACAAGATGTAGACGTGCTCGGCAAGGTACGCTGCAGTGACCATAGAATGGTAAGAACTCGAATTAGCCTAGACTTGAGGAGGGAACGGAAGACACTGGTACACAAGAAGCCAATCAATGAGTTAGCGGTAAGAGGGAAACTAGAGGAATTCCGGATCAAGCTACAGAACAGGTACTCGGCTTTAACTCAGGAAGAGGACCTTAGTGTTGCAGCAATGCACGACAATCTCATGGGCATCATTAAGGAGTGCGCAATAGAAGTCGGTGGTAACGCCGTTATACAGGAAACCAGTAAGCTATCGCAGGAGACGAAAGATCTGATCAAGAAACGCCAATGTATGAAAGCCTCTAACCCTACAGCTAGAATAGAACTGGCAGAACTTTCTAAGTTAATCAACAAGCGTAAGACAGCGGACATCAGAAACTATAATATGGATAGAATTGAACAGGCTCTCAGGAACGGAGGAAGCCTAAAAACAGTGAAGAAGAAACTAGGAATAGGCAAGAATCAGACGTGTGCGTTAAGAGACAAAGCCGGCAATATCGTTACCAATATGGATGAGATAGTTCAAGTGGCTGAGGAGTTCAATAGAGATTTATACAGTACCAGTGGTACCCACGACGATAGTGGAACAGAGAATAGCCTAGAGGAATTCGAAATCCCACAGGTAACGCCAGAAGAAGTAAAGAAAGCCTTAGGAGCTATGCAAAGGGGGAAGGCAGCTGGGGAGGATCAGGTAACAGCAGATTTGTTGAAGGATGGTGGTCAGATTGTTCTAGAGAAACTGGCCACCCTGTATACGCAATGCCTCATAACCTCGAGCGTACCGGAATCTTGGAAGAACGCTAACATAATCCTAATCCATAAGAAAGGGGACGCCAAAGACTTGAAAAATTATAGACCGATCAGCTTACTGTCCGTTGCCTACAAAGTATTTACTAAGGTAATCGCAAATAGAATCAGGAACACCTTAGACTTCTGTCAACCAAAGGACCAGGCAGGATTCCGTAAAGGCTACTCAACAATAGACCATATTCACACTGTCAATCAAGTGATAGAGAAATGTGCAGAATATAACCAACCCTTATATATAGCTTTCATTGATTACGAGAAAGCGTTTGATTCAGTCGAAACCTCAGCAGTCATGGAGGCATTATGGAATCAGGGTGTAGATGAGCCATATGTAAAAATACTGGAAGATATCTATAGCGGCTCCACAGCCACCGTAGTCCTCCACAAAGAAAGTAACAAAATCCCTATAAAGAAAGGCGTCAGACAGGGAGATACGATATCTCCAATGCTATTCACAGCATGTTTACAGAAGGTATTCAGAGGCCTGGAGTGGGAAGAATTGGGGATAAAAGTTGATGGAGAATACCTTAGCAACTTGCGATTCGCTGATGATATTGCCTTGCTTAGTAACTCAGGAGACCAATTGCAATGCATGCTCACTGACCTGGAGAGGCAAAGCAGAAGGGTGGGTCTGAAAATTAATTTGCAGAAAACTAAAGTATTGTTTAACAGTCTCGGAAGAGAACAGCAGTTTACGATAGGTCGCGAAGCACTGGAAGTGGTAAGGGAATACATCTACTTAGGGCAGGTAGTGACCACGGATCCGGATCATGATACTGAAATAACCAGAAGAATAAGAATGGGGTGGGGTGCGTTTGGCAGGCATTCTCAAATCATGAACAGCAGGTTGCCACTATCCCTCAAAAGGAAAGTGTATAACAGCTGTGTGTTACCAGTACTCACATATGGGGCAGAAACCTGGAGGCTTACGAAAAGGGTTCTGCTGAAATTGAGGACGACGCAACGAGCTATGGAAAGAAGAATGATGGGTGTAACGTTAAGGGATAAGAAAAGAGCAGATTGGGTGAGGCAACAAACGCGGGTAAACGACATCTTAGTTGACATCAAGAAAAAGAAATGGGCACGGGCAGGACATGTAATGAGGAGGGAAGATAACCGATGGTCATTAAGGGTTACGGACTGGATTCCAAGGGAAGGGAAGCGTAGCAGGGGGCGGCAGAAAGTTAGGTGGGCGGATGAAATTAAGATGTTTGCTGGGACAACATGGCCACAATTAGTACATGACCGGGGTAGTTGGAGAAGTATGGGAGAGGCCTTTGCCCTGCAGTGGGCGTAACTAGGCTGATGATGATGATGAAAATTGATTGCGAAAGATCTTCACAAGCCTCCATCGAATATGTGCCACGTGCAATTTCATAAAGACGCAAGATGACTTGTGAAATGAGGAACTGTTTATTTTATTCTTTATAAATGCTCGTTGCGGGCTTTTTGTGCATTCAACCAACGTTGTTTCACCAGGTAAGCAGCAGTAGTTTCCGTAGGAAGCTCCACCAGACGACGTCGACTGAAAAAATGTAATTACAAGCAATTGTTATTTTGGTATTAACATGTAAGAATAATGCGTGTAAAGGCGAAGCGTGCGGCAATGATGAATGGGCGGCATTACAAACAAAAGCAGTTTGTATTTACACACGGCGTAGAATATACCCGACTCATCCCAAACAATACCGTACATACCACGAAAACATATTTCCAAGCATTCCCCTCTTCACGGGCCTTATTTCCTGCACCTTAATGGCACGAATACACGGGCTACTAAGCATATCCAGAACTTAGCTAGAACCGACGCGATATAGTACGCTACGAATACACAGATGGCCAACACAGGCTACCAGACCATGCTGGACGCTCGCAGAATTCCTTGTACTCGCACTCATGACAAATGCATGGGTGCCGTTCAGAAGACGGAATTTTCGAGTTACTAGTTCCTGGCGTTTGAGTTGTTTGGCGTTATCTTTTGCGCGTTCTGCCGGCGCAAGCAACTCACTCCCGTGTTATCACTCTTGACAGTTGCTGATCGCGTTTTCGACAAGCGTGAGTTCGAAAGAAGGCTTAAATTGTTGGGCGGCCATAATTGTCACAAATTGTCGCAGTATGATTCAGTACGCGCCAAACTAACTGTCACGGCCGAGTTACTCTTCGCTTTTCGAGTTACTTTTCGAGTTACTGCGTCAGGACAGGCGCGGCGAGCGTGCCTCATAAGTAACAAAAGAAAGTGCCGAAAATAATTTTCAACAATGTAGGGCGTCAGAGAAAGCGCCAAGAACTTGTCTCGTCAGTGCATTAAAGCGCGAAACTGCGCACCACGGCCGAGCTTCTTTTCGCTGACCGCGTCAGAGTGCCAGACGCGCTCACTGCGCTTGAGAAGTACCCCAAAAACTAACGAAATTAGTTACAATAATGTTGGGGACCAGACAAAGCGCCAAAACTTGTCGCAGCAAGACTGAGTGTATGTACGCAAAACTGCGTTACAGCACCCTGTGCGACTAACGTGCCGAAGAACTACCGCAGTAAGTTAAAGTAGTATTGGGGCTCATAGAAAGCTTCGCAAACATCTGCCAATACGACTCAATAATTCAAATTAACTGCGCCACGACGGCCGCGCTGTTTTTTGTTCACTGCGTCACAAGTCTAGCCTAGGTGCCGTGCCCTATAGCCTAATTGCTCGAAATGCGTCGCAGCCTGTCGAACATTTCTCACCTTGCCTAGTCCAATAGTGCAGCGGTGGCATGTCGAAGTTCAGAAGGAACGCAAGAAATCGCCTGGAGCCCACCAAACCAAGCTAAATCCAAAAATAGAAAAACAGGCAGACGGGTGAACCAACAGGCCAACGCTCAGATGCGCGGCCGGTCTCTCTAGCTTCGGCGGCGGGCCTGAAGAATGACGCAAGCATCTGGCTCGTCATTCGCCGATTCGCCTGTCGCTAGGCAACGGAAGTAAGCCGCAAAGTTTAATTTATACGCAGATATTTTTACTTTTCCCGGGAAAGAATACAAAAAAGATAAAACAAGTTTTGTTAATCTCATTTCACATTCTTTTTTTTTCGATGCTCACGGCACCAAACGGTCGGCGTTAATACTATAGCGTGACGTATTTCCTGTTACCACTTTTCGCGAAGTGTGCGCTCTTGTTATATTGCTTTCTCGATGGCTTCGCTGTAAAAAACAGAATAAAAGAAAAAAAACGCCTCAGCCGTCAATATCGACGCCCCAGATTTCGTCACGATGGCACAGTCACCATCGGCACGGGACCTTGAGCAGCTACCAAGCTGTTCACTTTCGTTATCTTCCTTACCTCGGCTGCAGCGCATTGCCTTGATGCCAGCGACGCGCTAAATCTGCACCATCATTGCGTCATGCACCGCTTCCGCGACCAAGCAAGCTTTCGGCGGCCCACGTTCACTGCTGTATTGACACTAATGCTATCTTCGGCTGGTCGTTTCTGAGCACTCTGGAGCGCTCTCGCGAGCGGCGCTGTCTTCGGCTGGTTGAAAGAGGGTGCGCGCCCTGCGTTCGGCTGGTTCTTCTCGATTGCTCTCCTCTATCTTGGAGCGCTCTGGGGCGATCCGAGCCCTGTGGTCGGAGCAGTCATCGAGACTGAAACGTCATCGCAGCGCCGCGTCGCTGCTCTTGGCGACGGCCCACCGTAACCTTGGCAACCTAGGCCACTGCATGCTGGCGTCTCGACGAACGTTCGTCCCGCCGGCACGTCCGCCGGTTTTTCCGGCAGCGCCGGGAGCTTTGGATAGGCGAAACATCGGACGTTGGCAGTAGTCACGTGGTTTCGCATCAGCAATTTCCTCCTCCGAGAGCGAGTTACACGTTCGGCTTGCGCGCTTGTCCCCTATCTTTGAGCTCGGGAAACGACCGATCTACCCGACCCTGCTTCGGGGCATACAGGCGACCAGTCGAAGATACCATAAAACTTTAAAACTGTTTGCCTTCGAAAAAACAGAGTGAATAAAAATCGAAAGCGGACTGGCCACAAGGAACATGCTCACGGGGCCATACTATTGATGACGGCATCACAAAAGGCTAGATGCGGTCAGGTTCACTTTACAGGTTTGCAAGGAATGACTGACGGGCTAGTTGCTTCATTATCACAGAAAGAACAGCGCTTCAAGTTGTTAGCGAAGTTTGAGTGTGGTTCCTGCGTCAGTTACACCTTCCAAGAGCATTTACTTAGAAAATTTTTATTCGCATGGCTCTTACAGAAGCCTGTTTAATCGAAATTTCTTCGCTAGGCTCCAAACTGCTCATTCTCTTGAGCCAGGTAAGATCAATTACTGAAAATTTAATTAACATAGCTTTGTTACATTACGCACAGAACTTCTCAACTTACTCTGCATCCAGAGGGTACCAATCTGAACACTCGAATGATAAAATGATGTCACCAATATTTGTGTTGGTTGAATAGTTTTGTTTGGTGCAGTTAAAAGTAGGCGGCATATTTGTGGTGCTGTAGGATTCTTATAGAAAAAGTGTGAAAGCTTGGACGGGATATCTTGGCGCGAATCAATTTCATGAACTTAAGCAGATGTGCCCAACCGTGCACTTCTGCCTTTATAACCGATTCTCCCACATTATGCAAGAAGCCCCTCAGCGCTGCTGTACATCACACAAGGTGTGCGAAAACATTTTGCGCGCTCCCGATTAGATTTCTGAGCGTTGGTGGCATCAGGCTCGGTTTCCTGGCATCATCTGGAATAAAAACAGCTGCCTGGGCGAAAGCATTGAATACATGTTCAGTACTTTATACTATATGGATCAGCGAGGACATGCTCGTTAGAACGAAAAGTACAAAAGTATTAGGATAACGGTTTCGCTGCATGTATTTTGGCTGTGTAATGTTAAGGTCTAAAGAAAAATACTGTGATTCTGGGACAAAAAATTCTGACATGACATACGAGCTCCGACGCAGTACCCGTGGTGGAATTGGACCCTTGACTACAGGGCTACATTGAACCACTAAATGCTGGTTATATAAATACCAGTAATTGGAAAGCGTTGAGCTCTTGAATTTTTGCTATGTCGGCGCCGCTGTGCATGTCTTAGGGGCCTAGCTAGTTACCACGAGCAGTATGTTTCAGCTAATATTCAACGCAACTGTATAGATTTTTGGGGGGGCGGGAAGGGGGGAGCTTTTTTAGCGTTTAACCACTGTTCCAAAGTTATCGGTTAGCTCAAGACGCGCCTGCATGTGTTTCTAATTTCCAGTATGTTGTCACGGATTAAATAGCGAAAGAGCGTTATCTTTCCACATTGCGCGCGTGAAGCGAATAGTGGCGTACATTCTCAATCACATATGAGGACCCGAGATTGCGCTGAAATGTACGGGCATTCCAAACTGATGAACAGATGCCAGATGCGTAGCCATCGCTTGTGCTTTGTTATATTCGTGACTCACTCTTTTGAAAGGGCTTTGCTTTTCACATCCCTACAACGTGTCAGTATAGATACGCTACACCTTCATTGAGTGAATACTGCGAAATTGACTAGGGCTTTTCTTGCGTGCGCGTTTACACATTTACCGCAACAATTTATTTTTCATAACTAATTACTTTTTATTTTAGGAGGCTGTAAAAGACAGCTACCTTATATTAACAGGAGGTCTTAATAACAAAGAAAATTTAACTGCTTATTAGTCGGCTTTCACCTCATGGTAAGGATCTTCAATCAAGATATCCTTATAATTAAAAGCTTATCCGCTTGACAACGTTTCATCTGAGTTCTCGCTTTGCAAGCTGATACCGACTTGCAGGTGGTTCGTATCGTGGTCCAAAGTCAAACAAAGAGTAATTCCGAATGTTTCATTTCAGGAAGGCGTGTTGCCCTCCTGCCTTTCACTTCCGTTCGCAAACTCGCATGGTGGGGGGAGGCGGTATCGTAGTAGTTAGCGTGCCCAGTTCCCGAATGCAGAATACTGCAAATCCATAGGCTCGAATCCCGGTGGTTTGTTTGTGAAGATAGTGTTCCTGGATTTGTTTCCACAGGAAGCAGAGCTGCGCATAACCTTTATGACCCCTTACATACTACTATTCACCGAGCGCTACAACGCGGTGCAAAATGACATCAAATGTTCAACTGTGCCGCTGCGAAGCCAACTTTACAGGCCCGAGGCCGAGTCGCTTCCGTCAGTGCTATCGAAATTGCAACCACCGGACCGTCGAGCGGTCGTTGCATCAATCGGCTCCGGGTTGCAGGTACGGTATTAGACGATATTAAGTGAATTACTTTGGTGAAGTGATACGAAACACATCATTTCGACATTTATATTCCAGTATGATGGGGCGCAGCGCAGCAAAGTGCTCAAACCGCACGTAAGATGGCAAAGTTAGTAGCGGTGCCGTGCGGACGGACGGGACCGGCCGGTTCCAAGAGGGACCAGGATATGCGAGTGGCGTTCAACTTGTTTACATAGGAGAGAGAGAGAGAGAGAGAGGAGAGAGAGAAACAACTTTATTGAGCCGAGCTCGACATCTTCTTAGACGCAGTCGATGGAAGTGGTTCTCTCTTCACTGGACTCATATGCTTTCCTGGCCGCCTGGCCCCTGGAGATCAGGACGAGCTGGTCTTCCAGGGCGGGGCTGGTTAGCAAGGTCTCCCATCGCTCGGTAAGGCTGGATGAGGGATGGGGTAGGGTAGTGGGGCAGGTAAGATGTGGGGGGATTGCCTTGACGAAATCGCATACTTCAATGACGTGTTGGAGCGTGCCTAACTGAGTCTTGCAGAAATCACATTCCTGCTCGTACCTTTCCGGGTACATCTTGTTTTGAAGGTAAGGGTGCGGGAAGGACCCTGCCTGTATCTGCCTGTAGATCGCTTGCAGTTCTCTGCTAAGCGATTTGTGAGGATCGGGGTACCGGCCGGCGCCTCTCCGTCTTACAATGGTTCGTATTGTCCCTATAACTAATATGGACTGTGGCTCACCTGCCTCTACCCGGTGTTCCATCTCTCGGGTGAACTGGTGGGCAGGTTCGTTGCCCTCCAGCCCAGAGTGAGCCGGTGTCCATATCAACTCAACTTTCCTTTCAGGTACGTCGCGTTTACTCTTGAGAATACCCTTTTCTGTAGCTGTTATACGCCTTTTGTGAGTCAGTGACAATTCTTCCCACCTTGGGCTGCGCGAGTGCTATCGCGGCCTCTTCTGCCACCTCCGGAAACGACGTCTTCATGGATCCGCAGTTTACGAGCACATCCCGCGTCGTAACTGCCAGCGTGGCTTTCGATGAAAACTTGGGTAATGACGCGTCTGTGAAGAGAGTGACCCCCTCTGCCTCTTCTACTATTTGACCTAAAGTCTCCGTCAAGGCCGCTATACGAGCCGCTCCGTGGTCGTCGTTACGACACGACCTCATGTTTCGATGCAGTGGCTTACTGTCGATTTTATGCGCCCACAACCAGGCTAACGGCCCCGTTTCCTTCCGCTCTGCCTCTTGCCAGCCTAACTTGTCAAGAACGCGATGTGGCGCCGAAGTTTGACTGAGTCGAACTCTTTGATTAGACAGATGAGCTTCTATTACCTCTTCGACGACGTTGTGCTTGGTCATGCCGAGAAGCTTGTTCGGCATGCCCAGCGCCATCTTGCTTGCCTTGCGCATAATGACGTTAAACTGGTCCTTGTCTTTCTTGAGTAACTTGAGGTATGGCGCCGCGTAAGCGATGTGCGACGTCACGAAGGCCTGGGCGAGCGTCAGTGCATCGCCCTCCTTTAAATATCTGTGTCTGTTTGAGATTCATGTTCAAACATTCATGTTCGAGATTTGTTCCGTTATAACCTTGATTTTGTCGATCGACTCCCCCGCCTTGCCATTGTTCTGGAAGATGACACCCAGGATACGTGCTAGCGTGGTTGGCGTTATGGTTGTCCCGTCGATGGTGATGCGGACGTTCTCTTGGTCTCCTTTTTCTTCTTGGCTTGATGACGAGCAACTCTAACCTCTGTGGCGAGCAACTGAGGCCGCATGATTTAGCGAAGTCGTGCACGGTCTTTGCCACTCTCTGAAGGGTCTCCTCCATCCTACTCTCCGACCCTGCCCTCGACGTCCGCACAGTGATAACGCCTGCATAGAGAGCGTGATCTATGCCCCCTGTCTTGAAGCAAAGCCAGGAGAAGGAGGAGTGCCAGGTTGAAAAGAAGCGGTGAAAGAACCGATCCTTGCGGGGTGCCTCTGTCTCCCTAGGCTATCGGTGAGTTCGGCTTGTTTACACTGAAGCAGGATTTATTTCGAGTAACAATCCTGTACACGTTGAATTGCGTACGCCTGACATGAGAGGTTTTTCACTTGTGCAATTTTGGTGTATATGTGCAGTGCGACAGAAGGGTGAGAAAGAATGAACGACACGTCTGTGTTGCGCTGCACATATACGTCAAGAATGTTAACTTACCAGCTCGCCCAATTCGCTGTGTTTCTTGTACGATTGTTCTGACTAAGCGGCTTTAGAACAGTGTGTTCGAAACAGAGTAAGTACTAGCAGATGCAATTTGCCCGCTGCACCTTGGTTTCTCGCTACCCTGTGTGTTTTTCTTTCCATTTTTTTGCAGCGAAATGATTTTTTAGGTAAAGTCGGTTGATGTGCTGGTGTTCATTGTTTTCTAGTAAGCGAAAACATCGTGCGCTACCGCTTAATAGACAGCTTTCATAGCTTCAGCATTTGCCACCCTCAATATGTTGCTCGTTCGATCAGCCTTATTCGACGTGAGGAAGGTAAAATTCTTTTTGTACGTTTATTAAGCACTGTGTCATAGAAAATTAACCTGAGTAGTATCAAGAGATAAATAAAAATGTGTTCTCATATTACAGTCTGCAATGGGGGAATAATTACTTCGCAAGTTTGCCATCTTATGTGATTAGTGCAATAAAAATAACCTGTTGTCAGTCTTAATAACTTCTTCCCTTTCCAGTGGCCTTGAAATCTGCCTCCTAGATCTCCAAGAACTAGCACTCATCCCCTGCTGCCACCAGCCATTGCTCATCCATTCCATTATACGAAATAAATTTGAACAGAAGCTAATGCATCTTGATTCTTCTTCCACTTGCAGATTTGCTGCTACGAAGCAGCTGTTAAGTTTGCGGTATGAATCGTAAAAGTAAGCCTTGCATAATATGTTCGCATGTGAACATTTGAAATGCGTTTAAATCTACCTGTCTGCACTGCATATATCGAAAATGTGCAGGCGCTGTAAACGACGGTCAGTGATGAATGACGGTCACGGTTAACAGTCCCTGACATAATTGCAGGCGCGATAATTCTCTTGGCGACGATCATTATTCGTCTGGATTCGGCAGCCAAAATGTGCTCACACAAATGTCCACCACACGTGTGTGAAATTTTCTTTAAAAACCCTTTAAAACATTTCTTGCCTACAGGCTTCCGCGACAAAACTTCATATGCATGCTGAAAGACATTGCACGGCTGTTTGTTACAAGGTAATGCACGTTAGCACGCGCAGTTTTGAGCTGTTCGAGCCACAGGCGTAGTCAGGATTTTATTTCGACAGATCAAAGGTAGTTCTACTCCTTATATATACGTTCGTGCGTATGTTTCTATATGTGCGTGTGCATATGTACATACAAACTAAAAATTTCGCGAGGTTGGCACTCCTCCGGCTACGAGAATCGTTCGAGCATAGCCTGCATTAAATAGTGTCATCTTGCTCAGCGCTTCCGAACAATTGCGGCATGTAGCTTACAACCGGCAGACAAGAAAGTATGAAGAACATCTTGAAGGGGCAGCGCAAAAAGACGATGACAGAAGGCAGGAACACACAGGACAGCGCTGCCTTCTGTCATCGTCTTTTTGCGCTGCCCCTTCAAGATGTTCAACCAGTACCAACTCGCCCAAATGTCGATCCTTCTAAAGTATGAAGATTTCTATTTAGGGCCTGAATTTTGTTAAAAGAATTTTCAAATATTCGGAAGTGCCAAAAATATAGAAGCGCGAAGTTTACAAATTGATATCTCCGCCTCAAGAACAGAAATCGCGGTTCTGTAAACGACATCCGTTAGATCAATGAAAGCGCACAAATTCGATATGTCGATTTATATCTTACGTGAACTCGTTACGTTGTGAACAATAGTTTTGCAAAAGCTGTATTTCCATAATAATAATATTTTAGAGATTAATGTGTAATATAATAATTTTGTCCGCTTTAGATGTTTTGTTAGATGCAATGCACAGAATTGTGATATCGTTTTTATCGCCGAAAAACAGAGTTGTAAACTTGATTGTTTCGTTTTCTGAGAATTTGCTACTTTTGCTAATATTGAATAAACAAAGGACAACCTAAATCAAAAATTCGAAATTAACAGTGAATAGATGTTCAGTTTTTCCTTGAAATGCAACAAACTTTGTCAAATTTGGTGCAGTGGTAACCGAGGAAAAAAAATTTCCTTTTACATGCATTTAGATAGCAACACCCGCGTTAAAGCTTCGTCTTAAAGGGAAGCTGAAACACTTTTCGAAAAAGAGTTCCCTATGGCATTCTACAGTATTTAGTCCACTGAGCACGAATATCTCGTTTAAAAAGGGCGGAAACAAACGCAAGCGGACATTTTTTGCAAGAAAACGTGAACCAGCGCCTCAGGGCATCGCGCGAACGCCGCTGTTTGATTGGTCGGGATGTGTCGGGACCGCTGTGACGTCATTCACGGGGATCACCGGTCGGCGCCGCCGTTTCAGAGCGTAGCATGCTATTCTGTTCTGGCTTCACAGCTGAGTTGTAAGCATTAGGGAACGTTCTCCTGTCTCGGACAGCTTATCTTTTCACCGTACAGGTTCGAACCGACAGCCGATACAGAAAACGATAGCGGAAACGGGGGCAACGACGATGTTGAGTGTGCCAACAGTGAGAGCGATGTGTACACGTTCTCGCGCGTTGGAAATCTTAGCTGGTACGCATGTTTTTTTTCATGTAGCTGCACGCTCTAACGAAAGAAGAAAAAACGCACTAAAGTGTCACTGGGAACTTGCTGCTGGAAGAATGCCGAAGCACTAACTCCTCATTAGATTGTAAACACGGGTGCAATATTCCGCGATGTCAAGCACCTTACCGTTGCTTGTCTAAAATTCCGTGTTTTTTTTATCAACACCAGCTGCCTGTGCCACAATGGCTACTTCAAACTTTTCAACATTCCACACTGGCTGCTTCAAACTCTTCAATTAGTGATGGTGGTGGAACAGGTTCATCAGGGGCTCGGTTCTCAAGGAGCTCTGCTAGAACCTGAAAGAGTGCAAGGCATGGATGTCATGAATTTCAGCATATCATGCACATCAGCAAACATAAGAGCAGTTGGATTACTTACAGTAATTGAAACACTTTTTTCAGTAATTTATGTGATCGATTAGTTGTCTAGTGATTTAGTAATGTGAATTATTTTGTGTCTGTAATTTCATGGCTAAAGTAACCTATTTATTTCGTTAAATATGCACCAGTAAGCTGTGTACGGCGCCAGAACGTTGGTAGTGCGGTGAGGTGTCGTGGAGAAACATGGAGGGGGGGGTGGCATGAAATGTTGGCAAGTGTATGTTACCTTGAAGAAAGGTTGGCATCCCTTTATACTTTGCTTTTTGCTTCTTGTATGCATGAAGCTTTCTGTAAGCAATAGTAAAGTAATACCATTACTTTTTTTAAAGCGGTTATTGGTAACGTAATTCAAATCAATGAGCGTAATAAGAAAGTGATGAGTAATGTAATATATTTACTTTCAAATCATAATTTTGCCATGAGTGACGGATAGCTAGTTCTCTAGGAACAAGGGCAAGAAAACATTTTTTGTCCAGCAGCGATGCCTGTATTGGGCTAGACCACGTCAAACGCTCACAAGTTCAATACCTCACAACGTTACTTCATTATTTGAGCCCGTTCCCTTTGCCACGGTCGCGGCTGTGCCGACGCTCATTTTTGTGAGAGTTCGCTGCTGGTAGCAAGCTGTGAGTACGAAATCTACGGAACGAAGTTTTTACACGCCGAGTTCAACTACTCTAACGCGAGCATGAAAATATTACCGTAACCCCTCATGTCGTGCAATTTGAACATAAATGCTGAACAGCTAAACCTGCGGGCACCGCGTGGTAGGACGAATAACAAATATCATTGGATGCGCAAGCGTACCCCCGGCCAGTTATTTCACCATATCAAAACAGCGCCGAACAAACAGCCGTAGTACAGTGTTAGGTGACAAAGCGGAGTGGCAAAACAGGATGAAAACAGCATGCACTTTACACGTATGTGCATATTCCCGGCTGTGCCTCCACCTCGCTTCGTCATAGGACGCTGTAAGGTCGTTTGTTCGACACTCAGGTGATCATGTGCTAAAATTGCCCGTGTGCACATTAAAACCCTTACCTCATGTTTTCTCTTCTTGGCGAAGGTCGTTCTTGGAGGTGGCGAAGTGGTTCTCTTGTGTGAGAATATAAACTGAACAACGCCGGGCTTCAGTCGCGCCGATTTAAATGGAATACCGATTGCCCGCATCGTTGTCAAGCTCCGATGATAATCACTGTCGGGGAAATGGTCCGAGCACAGCACAGTTGATTTCGTCGGCACAAAATTATCTCTCCTCACCGCAATGACCCACTGCGCTGCAAGCTTCTTGTTCTTCGGGAACATGTGAAACACCATGCATCGTCTCGCCCGCCCGCACAGCCGAATGCTGCACAGAACGAGGGCATGTTGGGCGCCCTTGGCTGTCGGCACTCACGCAGCACAGAAAGGAAGCACAGTTCACGAAAATCGCCAAAGAAAGCAAGCGTCCGCGGCGGCAGATTCCTCGTAGCGTCGTTTAGCAAAGCGCAGGACGGAAAGAAACACGCCAGCACATGCCAGTACGCCGGTCCGGCGGCACGTTCCCCGGGAATGACGTCACTCTCGACGTTCTCTCCTCCGGCTGCCTCCTTACCCGGTGCTCCGGGAAGCGACGGGGTCGTGTCCGCAGGGGGGATTTAGAAAGCGATTTCCGCCCCTTATATTAACAAAACGAAGAAAAGAATTTTGAAACCGTAAATTAATAGGTCTGTTCTCTTAACCCCAGCAATTCATTGAATTTGAAAACCGTTTCAGCTTCCCTTTAAGGGTTACATTCCTCACTATGGTGTCCGCGTGTAGAACAAAATCCCGAAGTTACTACAATGCCGGACCAACCCACGGCGGAGGTGACGCCGGCGTCAAGAATTCCCCATACGTGGGCCGATCCCTAAGATAGTGCAATACCGGCCCGACCAGCCGCGGAGGTGAAGCAGACGTTCAGCGCTCCCCATGCATAGGCCGATCACGAAGAAAGTGCAATGCCGGGCCGACCGGCAGCGGAGGTGACGCAGCCATTGAGCACTCCCCATAAATGGGCCGATCCCGAAGAGAGTGCAATACCAGCATGACCCGCGGCGGAGGTGACGCAATCGTTAAGCTATCCCCATACGTGGGCCGATCCCGAAGATAGTGCAACGCTGGGCGACCCGCAGCGGAGGTGAAGCAAGCATTAAGCATCCCCATACGTTGGCCGATCCCGAATGTAGTGCAATACTGGCCTGCCCCACGGCGGAGGTGAAGCAGGCGTTCAGCGCTCCCCATAGTGGGCCGATTCCGAAGATAGTGCAATACCGGCCTGACCCGCAGCGGAGATGAAGCAGGCGTTCAGCGCTCCCCATACGTGTGCGGATTCCGAATGTCGTGCAATGCCGGCCCGACCCGCTGCGGAGGTGAAGCATGCGTTCAGCGCTCCCCATACGTGGGCCGATCCCGAATGTTGTGCGATGCCGGGCCAAACCGCGGTGGAGGTTAAAGGGCCCCTGAAACGTTTCGGACAAATTTTGTAGACGCGTAGGGTACAGCTTAAGTAGAACATTCGCACCACAATTTAAGTGAAGCGTTACGTATTAATGGAGCTACAAGTGATTAGAAGTTACCCTCCTCCCCAGCCACGCTTTTCCTCCTCAACTCGTTCGCCGAGCGAGCGGGGCTAAGCTCCGCCTTCACTGGTCCTGCGTCACGATGCGACGTCACATCGTCCACTTCCGGTTGTTTTGGAGCCCACCCCCGCCTGCGCGAAACTTCTCCGCTAGCCGCTTGGCTGTCGACCCCAAGCGAGAGCTATCGAAGCAGCGTGCGTTGCGAGCATTCTGTCGTAGCTCCGAACGTGTCTGGTATTCCGTTAACCACAGGCAAGCTGGTCATTTCGGCAAATGACTGGAGGCATAAACTCAAGCTGATGAAGGAACTTTGGCGTAGACGTACGTGAGCGGCCTGATCGGTCTGCACGGTCCAGACACTTGTTGGCGCAGCGCTTAACCAGCCATACAAAGCGCTAATATTGCTCTAACCAAGTGTAAAACATTTTAAACATTTATAAAAACAACGTGTTGATGATTACACTCCTGCGAAATATACGCACCAGCAGCAAAGAAGAATACGCTTCGTTGCTGCTACTGTGTATGGTTGAGCTCTATGCCACCAGGTGGCTGCACCGTGCAGACCATTCACATTTGCCCTTCTGCTCATCTCGGCTCATCCCGTTACGGCACAGTCAAGCGGCCAGACCCTGTCCCCTTGCGCTTATGTTTGCCCTAATACGGGACTCGCGAAACGCTATTGCGTTAGTAATCTTCCGGTGTAAAGTGACGGCCACAAACGCGCAAATCCTGGCGCCGATCGTATAGCGGCAGTCCGATGCGCAGCAGCCAGTTCGCTCGTACGCTGCCTTGCAGAGGGACACGATTCGCAGCTTGACATATTGCCAGTCGCTACGTTTGCAATCCACAAGGCAACAAAGTCGAATCATAGTGCTCGCGAAAAGTCTGAGACCAACTCTGACCGCGGAGCTCTCGTCAAAATGGAGTACGTTGTAACACAAGCAGACGACACTTGCTGTGTGCCGGAAGTGCTTAAGTGTACTGAAAAATTGTTCTTGTGCATTTCTTTATGCTACTTTCTTTTTATAAAAACAAATTAACTAACATTCCAACTATTACGAAGATCATTTGTTTACCATAAAGTTGGAAAAATTATCGATCACGCGCCCTGGTCAGCCAATCGGATAGCTCGCCCCACTGACGTCATATGGGTGATTTCGGTCATATGGATAGGGGCGGCTTAAAATTCCGCCGAGCAGTGCGCTGCGATCGGCAGCGATGTGCATTTTCAAAACCTTATAACAAATTACACGCTTCACGCAGAGCACTTAGATGTGTCAATTAATGTTCAGAAGGACCTACTCTAACGACTCAGTACGTTTGTAGAAAATCGTCAAAAGCGTTTCAGGGTCCCTTTAAGCAGGCGTTAAGCACTCCCCATACGTGGGCCGATCCCAAAGATAGTGCAATGCCGGGCTGAACCGCGGCGGAGTTGCAGTTCGCTATTAATTGGCCCACATACAAAGCTTTGCTGGTCATCCTTCTTCACAGAGTGGTAGGGCACTGGATTTTTTGCATTGATTTCGCTTTTTGAAAGAGATAATGCTATAGATGCAATGACATTCATTCTTGTATCGTAGATTTAAATATCGGTTTAAATAAACTCTATATTCCATTGATGCGCAAGAGTAGGTGTAAGTGGGGAAATGCTCGCTTGCTCACACACACACTATGACACACATTCGCACGCACACACGTTCGCGCACACTTACACAAACGCAACACAGAGATACGACACATGCTCGCCCGAGTTCTTATTTACAGGCGCCCACGCATGCACACACTCCCAAAAGTGTGAGCACGCACGCATACACGCACGCACAAAAATGCGCGCACGCACTCTCACATACACACACGCGCGTTCGCATACACTCAGACAAACGTACACAAACACAAAGATATGAGACATGCTCACTCGCATTCACATTTAAATGCGCCCAAGCATGCACACACGCACGCACACACGCACGCACGCGCGTTCGCGCACACTCACACAAACGCACACACACAGAGATACGGCACAGGCTCGCCCGCATTCACACTTTCACGCGCCGACCCACGCAGACAAGCTCAATAATGTACGCACGCACGCACGTTCGCACACGCTCACACAAACGCACAGACACAGAGATACGAAATAGGCTCACCCGCATTCACATATACACGCGCCCGCCCACGCACGCACACAAACACAAAAATGTACGCACGCACCCACGTACTCACACACACAAAAACGCACACACACAGATACGGACAGGCTCGCCCGCATTCACATTTACACGCGCCCACGCACGCACACAAGCACAAAAATGCACGCACACCCGTACACGGGACTCACACACACACACAAACACGGGCATGCTCGCACACGCATACACGCACTCGTGCGCATTCATATTGAAATACTGAAACACAAACACGCACGCTCTCACAAATACAAATACATACGCACGCACGCTCAAGGTGTGCACTGCCATATACACTTCCTCTCCTTCCCTGCTGTCTCACAAAAACTTGCGTGCGCAAAGTGAGTGAATGACACGGGCTCTGCAATTACCGTTCAAAACTCCAGCTGTAATAAGTCGCTTTACGGTTTAAATTTCGCGCCTCTTCAAGTCAATGTGGCCTCTGATGTGAGAGCACCAGACCATTTGCTCCTGCTGTGTGACATAACCGCCCATCTCCGACCAAAACACTGCTTTAACGCACCACCAATGTTCCGACTAAATGCCTTAAATGCATATTTTAACGCGATAGCGTTAAGGAGCTCGTGTCGCAGAAAAGCCGGTGTCGTCGGTGTCGGCGTCCGCGGCGTTGGCCGTGAGCGATAAATCACGGCAGGCACTTCATAAATAAAAAGCGACTTCCAAGATGGGCTGGGTGGGAATCGAACCAGGGTCTCCGGAGTGCGAGACGGAGACGTTACCACTGAGCCACGAGTTCGATGCTTCAAAGCGGTACAAAAGCGCCTCTAGTGAACGCGGTGTTGCCTTAGAAACGAGCTGTTTCTAAGGCTCAGGCGTGCGTCGCTTGCTCAGGCGCACATTTCGTTGTCGTGCCGAACGCTGCGTTGCTCGACGCTCACCGCGTCCGATGCGGGGCGCGTAGTCGCTGCGCCGTAGCCCATTGTCTAACACCCCTTGGCGGGTCGACGGGAACGCTGTCGCGTTCCACTCTTGAAGGCGAAGCTTAAGCGTCCTCCAATTTTTGTTACAAAAGAGTACCCTCTTGGCGCAGACATGTGAAAGTTGTTGATACTCGGCTATTATATAGAAATAAAATAGTTAAGAAATTTGCCCTTTCTGTTACGCATGTGCATTGCCGTGAAGTTCCAGGGGATGGTGAAGGTGTAATGTCCAGATTTCTTGAGTATGCCCAGGCTACGAGGCATGATGGTATTGTTCTTTAACGCAGCACAAAGATATGCGCATGTTTATCGTTATGTTGTCCAAGGAATAAAATTTATAATAAAAGCGATGACTTAACAAATAAGCAACCGATTCCTACGTTTTAGGAAGTAAAAATTGAAAATATGATATTTGAGGAGCCCTCCTGAAAAAAGAAACCATAACTGAAACCAAATCTTCAGTTTTGTGTTTGGTCCATCTGGTGGAAGACTGTCGAAGTCAGTCCTACGTGGCGATAAAGGAAGCATCACGGCATCGAACCTGCTGCCAGCATAGCGCGGAACGATAGGGACGATGGAATAAACGACTCGGCCAATGCTTTTAAAGTTTCCGCCAGCGATACGCGCGAATGATTATATATACCACATGAACTTGCACGATTGTGTGTTAAAAATCGCTTTTGGGAACAATGTTACGCCATGGTGTAGAGTGTCGAGAGAGGCATTAATCAAAAGATGTGTCTCTGGACTACATACGCTGCCGCGACTTTTACGATTTTTATGACAGCTACCATTTTTGTCTCAAAATCAAGTACAATGTTTCGTCGTCTCCATAGGCTTCCATTGCTGAGTCTTTGACCACTCTGGGAACAAAAATCTGGCTTGCCTGAGTGCGATCACTGTATTTGGCTCGTGTGGATTGTCTTCCAGAACATTCGTCACCTGCCTTTTTCAATAATCGACCTGCAGCATTTGCTATTCGCGAAAACCCGGTTGTTCCATTTAAAACGCGCTACCTTCGTGCCGCGGCCCTTTGAGGCGTTGGTTGGTACCTGTCCAGAAAAGCTGGATATGTCCCCTCTTTCGTGCGCAAGATTTAGCCGCGATCGCCAGCTCACCCTCGCACGCTTTCGCTCGCACATACAGCATACGGCGTGCGATGACGATTTTATCGCCCTTGGACTTTATACGGGACCTCACGGCGACTGTAGAAATGCGCTTGCAGTGTCCATGTAGTTGCCATCCCAACAAAAAAGCCACAAGCGAAGAAAGAACAGAATCGACAAAATTATACTGTCCGGCGCTGCTACTTATCAGCGTGAACATAGCATTTTCCGCTATACAGCACGGCGGAGGCTGGCACCTGTCTGAAATGGATTTAAAATGATACGAAGTGAGAAAGGCGAGTAGTAAAATGGAAATGGTACGCAAAATTGTGAGAGGCCAGACGCCACTATAAATGTCTATCTTATAGGTCCGTAGACCACAGGCAGCGAACTAGGGCTCTACATACGTTCACTGTGACCACCGACCGACTAGTTTTTAACGCGACAGCGTTAAGGAGCCAGTGTTGCCGGAAATCCAACATCGACGTCCCGCGTCAGACGTCGTTATCCAGCGTTTCTACAATTCATAGACCGGAGACAGTGTCCACCATTTGTGTACATCGGCACGTAAATATCTCGGAGTCCATGTAGCGGTGCGCCCGCTTCATTGAAACACTTCGCGGCCCACGCAAGAGGCCACATTTCTATCAGAAAGCCCGCCTTCGTGCATAGCGTTCGCCGCGAGCGTTTCCCGGCAAACAGTGCGGGTAAATGCGCTGCAATTGCCGGGAAGCGTGAGAAGCAGTCAGGGATCTTTGAACGCTGCCGCGTTTCACTCTTAAAGGCGAAGCTTAAGCGCCCTCCAGATTTTTCTGACAGTGACCGCCTGTCCAATGTGCCTCTAAGGCGGTATACAATACATGCCTCTGCAATTACTGCACCGTACGCCATCTACTGATCTTCTTATTTTGTTTTCTGTAACAAATGGTATCTGCGTTTCATGCAGGCATTCACGAGGAGACCCAGAGATTCGTGGCTGTGTCGCCTGATGAAACTCAAGTGGGACGCGAAATTTGCAGTGGCCGGTGAGGAGGTCTCCGCGTCGTTGTCCATACAAGTGTCGCTTATAGGATGGAAGCCCAAGTTCGCTCAATGCCGAGACGTCGTGATGCAGGTGGGCCCGGCTCTGACCATTGTCACGGTCCCCAACGTTTTCGTAGAATTCGTTGCGGTGATTTCGGCGAAGCCAGAGGCTCCATTTCGAACGTACATTGTTCACCGCCCTAATGGGACACCTGGCCTCTTGTCTTGGTTTTGGTGCCACGCAGCAAAACATGGTATCAGCAACATGGTGAGTCTGTGCCACGGTTGTTATTGATGGGTAGCGCCTAGTGACTGAAAAAAAGATTGGCGATTATTTCACGTAGATATCAACAACACTTGAGCGTTCTCCGTGGCACTTCGGTCACGTGCTCCAAACGTCGCTGCTGGGAATTGTGTTTGTGTCTGCAAGTTAACGTTGCAGATTGGCATGCGTGGGTTAGCAACAACTCTGTTACCAACACCTTGCGAAGCTGTGTTTAAACAAATTGTGTTGGACTGTACTAGTGCCGTGAGGGACTGTGTTCAACTTATATTCTCGTGTAAGCGTTTTAGCAGCGACATAGTTATACTAAAGCAATCATTTTGTTCAATTTATCTCCATCAGGGGTAGTGCTATACCGAAATGTTCAGAATTCTTCTTGGTAGAAAACGCTGTCTCAAGATATCGCCACTAGTTTTCCTGGTTCCATTTGTTTATTGGGCCAATGTGGAGGTGTATTTGAAGTGAACGCACAACTTACCCTCACCTTCCCCAAAAGTCGCGCGCCTCCCCTCGAGAGATCGTCGGCAGACAGAAGGAGAACTTAATTGTACGAAGTGGTTCGGTTTCAGAACATGTGCTGTCCACAAACAGTAGTCACTTTTTCGGGAATCGGGAGTGAGCTGACGCCAACGCGTACGTGTGACCAGGCCTTAACGTCACCACTGAAGTCAAAAGAGAAAGTTACCTTAAATATGTTCAGCTTAGTGTATTTTTTTCTTACGGAAAGTTACTACTATGCTTTTATTTGAAGTGGAAGCCATCGGTCGCAATAAACTGCAAGCAAGATGGTTCGTTGCCTGCTGTGGTTGGTTGTGTTGGCTTGCGAGGCAGCGAAAAATTTTAAACTACGCCGTGAACTTACTGGGCTTTCTCTATGGACGACCGCACGCCAAGTTTCATCCTAGACGCCAGCGCTCGTTTCTCCCCTGGCGGAACGATTTCATCTCCAACGGGTGTAGGTTTCCGCCGCCGCTTCCCTTGGCGGTAGCGCCCGCGTTCAGTTCGCGCTGCGCGCGCAACGTATCTTCTTTGCGACGGCGCCTCTTCGGATGACCGGAAATTATTGTGTTGTTAACTGTCACGACAGCAATGTAAACACGAAACGGTTGATGCCACCAGTGATATTCTGCCAATTCACAAGAAAATGGCACCAAAAAAGCAGACGACAGACATGGATTACTGCGGTGCGCCGAGCGAAGTAAGCAACTGGCAAACGAAGCGTTCGACGAGCGCTGGCCCTGTGTTGTTTCTCGTGCTTTGTATGCGTGTGCGCTGTCCAAGAATGGAAACCACTTCTGTTGTATGCGCTAGCAGTGGCTGAAGCTCACGCGTGCCGAGAAATTGAATATGTGCACGATGCATTGAACATGACCGGAGTTCATTCCCGCTTCACCACTGCACCGATCGATCGAGTTATTGGACGATACACGCCCGTGTCTTGGTCGCGCCGGCATTGCAGAAGCAGGAATGATTACTAATACTTTCAACTTCCATCTCTTGAGCACTGTTAAAAAATGGCCAAGCTGTCTACATTGCTGCCTCTATTCCATATTGTAGGGGACGTACTAGTTAAAGTTGTGTGCGCATATCGTAAATGTGCTATGCAGCTATATATTTTGTTCATTTCCGCACAGTGTCGACGGAAGTCCGTTGTCGCCATCAGTGACAGCACGGATTTGTAGCAAACATATTGTGAGAATCTGCAAAAATAACTTTAGCTCGTATGTGCCGTATGTATGTGCCGCATCGTATGTGCTGACGATTTTTCCGGCGGTACATACGATGTCGTTTCCAATTACCTGCTCAGCGTCACTTACATGGTTAAGCAGACGCTGTCCTTTCGCCGCATTTCAGCCATAAAAATAATCGTCAAATGTACCGATCTTCTTAAAGGCAAATAGAAGCGTATACAGTGTGTTTCACACTTAGGGGAAAACTCGGAACGTATTGCATCGCGATGCGGCAAGCAATGGAGTCGTGCGGCGGCAGCAGCTCAAGCAGGCGCCGACGCTCGAGGGGCGGTGTCGTGATCTGCGTCGTCTGCTGCGGCGGCGCGGGCTTTCCTCATTGTCGGGAAGCGTGCTACTGTCAAGGGCAGTGCACCGATTTCATCGGTACTGCGGGAACTCAGTTGATATTCTTTACTAAACGTTGTGCGTCGCCAAACTCTGAGCCTTCATTGGCGATAATGGAGTTCCACAAACTTCTTTTTACACCATTCTTCGTTTCTTCTTTCGAAAGGCCGGGGTACTAAGCGCGTGCACGTATATTTCTTCACTGTGTGTGCTACCGTAATAAGAAGCGACAAGATGCACCAAGATATGCGCGCAACGTGCTCAGCCTTTGTTTGACACGAAAAGAAAACAAATCACTCAACAATGATAACTATGGGGGTCGAACACGATCAAACAAACGGATACGATTAAAGGAATGTTTTAGGTTAAGACAATGAGCTGGAAGTGATTTTTCTCGACAATCATTCACTACACGAGACAGACCCTGCCCACCGGCGGGGAATTGGACACGTCACGCTCGGGACTTCAGTTAGTATCTCTCCATGTCCCCAGCGGCAGCGATGGCAGCGTTCATCCTGGAAGGCAGTGAAGTATAGAATGACTTGATCAGGGATGTGTTCATTCGCAGCACGTCTCAGTCGCTGACGATGGTGGATCGAAGCCTATCCTCGGGCGACTGATAGAGGGGATGGTGCGGCAGCGATACTTTCAACGAGCCCCAGGCATTTTAAATGATGTTCGCGCCCAGAGATTGAGGCGGACACTGCAAGAGAGTGACTGCGCGCTCTTCCAGCAGTTCTTGCACAACACGAGCAGTGTGGATCGGTGACCTATCGCGTTAGAATATATGGTCGCCTTCCAGAAACGGGCCGTCAAGAATGTATGGAATCAGTATGTCGTCTATGACTGCCCTGCAGCGATGAACTTACCTTCGAGGCGTATCAGTGGGCGTTGCACAACGCTTAGTAAAGAATACCGGCTCATTTCACGCAGTAACGATGAGATCGGCGCCCTGTAACTGACACTAGAACGTTTCCCGACAATGCGGCCAGTGCGCGCCGCCGTAGCAGACGACGCCGTTCAAGATCCCGCCCTTCGAGCACCTGCGCGAGCTGCTGCAGCTGCTGCCGCCGCCTGACTCAAGCTCTCGCCGCATCGCGATGCAATGCGCTCTGAGTTTTCCCCTAAATGTGAAACAGACTGTACTACATCGCCCTTCGAATGAAATGTCCACGTGCACACACGTAGGCACACACCGCGCGCGGCACGAAACGTGCCCAATCACGCGCAGTGCAGGAGGCAATCAAGGCGGTGCGAACGAGAGGTGGGAGAGGGTTTCCATCCGCTAATAGAATTTTGCTTCGCATGCGGCGCTCTCAACGCTGGCGCAGCAGCGCCGCTCTCGGTGCCGTTCTTGTCCATGGAACAGCTGGCACAGGTCATTCTCGCATCGAGCTGAGGATGAACAGATAGGAAAGGA
This sequence comes from Dermacentor variabilis, assembly GCF_050947875.1. Classification (NCBI taxonomy): domain Eukaryota; kingdom Metazoa; phylum Arthropoda; class Arachnida; order Ixodida; family Ixodidae; genus Dermacentor; species Dermacentor variabilis. Next base: position 133,628,653 of record NC_134568.1, read on the forward strand.
GGAATGTTTTATTGTGTGAAATACCTGTCGTCCGTGCGCACACTCGCCTGTTGAGTGTGCGTGGTGCAAACCTGTTAACGGCCCTTTAAAGAAAGCAGCTAATAATAATAATATTTGGGGTTTTACGTGCCAAAACTACTTTCTGATTATGAGGCACGCCGTAGGGGAGGACTCCGGAAATTTTGACCACCTGGGGTTCTTTAACGTGCACCTAAATCTAAGCACACGGGTGTTTTCGCATTTCGCCCCCATCGAAATGCAGCTGCCGTGGCCGGGATTCGATCCCGCGACCTCGTGCTCAGCAGCCCAACACCATAGCCACTGAGCAACCACGGCGGGTCAAAGAAAGCAGCTGACGGCGTTGTCACACTGAGAAAACAAAATACCAGCTCTCACATTTACATACCGAAAATGTTTCGCATATGCCGTATTTCCACTTCTGAAAACTGCCCAATGCGTGTCTGGTTGTGATTAAGGTTTAAGGAGAGCTCTTATTGGTCAGGTGCATGCATTGTTGAAGAAAAATGCCTCACAAGTTTCTTACAAAGTCACATGGCTGCTATTGCTTGGATTTCAAGTTTTAATTTTATCACGAATATCTCGAATTAGGCGCTATTTTCAAGATTAGAAAAGTGGGGGGCATTAAAATGACTCAGATCTCCAGGACCAACTTTGCATCGCCCAGCAAGCTCGGGAAGCTACCGAGAAACAGGGTGTCTCTGCTGCCCCCTGCCTGGCCTAGACCCAGGTCATCAATTCGCAGGATATTCAATAATGTTGTCACACTCTCAGATAAAATGTAACTGCCTCCAAATTTCCTTTACGAACTACCCCGAGGGCGCTAAAAACGGTCAATTAAGTTTTTCTCGTTAATTATTTTTCTCGGACGTGATTTACGGCACTGTGAGTTTGCCTTGACGTGGAACTAACCCGCAAAAATACCCCTTGCGCTATACTAACCACCTTTTTATAAAAAAGCTATATGAATCAGGCGCGCGTTGTTAAAGAAGGCCTCACATGCTTCTTACAAACTCGCATGAGTATACTATTGCTTGGATTGAGCGTTGTAATTAGATTGCGAAAATCTGGAATTAGGCGCGACTTTCAAGATAAAGAAATTATGAGGGCATTAAAATGCGACTGTCTCTAACTGAGCCATATAAACAACTGCCCCGAGGGCTCGTATACAAAGGTACTTAAAATAAAAACACCACACATCGTTGCATTGCAGACCTAAGGAGCATAATTTTCAAAAAATAGCGCAGTTTGTAAAGTACTCTCTAAGAAAAATCCCGGGGAAAACGGGAGTAACTGGGCCGTTAGTCCTAAAAAGGGCGCTTTCGTCCCTCAAAGGGCTAACTGCATGAATGTGCGTGTTGTGTGCAAATTTCGAAGAGTAAGTGTTTAGTCCCTTGTCGCAAAGAGAGTAACGGGAGGAAGAACGACAACAGTTACTCCCCATGCACTTCGCTGTTTTCGTCCGTGTCATGGAGCGATGCGGCGAAAACTGTATTGTCTATAAATCGTGAATAGTTCGAAGTTCGTGCATTGTCTATTGAACTACATGCATAGCAGCACCTTGCCTCTTCTTGAGAAAATTGCGTGAAACTTTAAAGCTGCAATGTGAAGAGCCATGTCCTTCGTGCGTACAACATAAGTGAGCGATGCACATTAAACGCGCAAGTCATTGATAGACAGCTAGATTTTCTTGGTCAATAGTACCTAAGTTCCTTCCGTTCCAAGGAGGTTGCGAACTGAAGCGATGTGTAGTTGAAGCGGGACACGCTAAGCGACAGAGAAATTGGCTTTCTCTGTCCTCTTGGGTGCCCCGTTTGAGCTCGCTACACGTATACATCGCGTAATGCCTCCGTTTAAATCGCCCTAAGAATACTCGGGCTGATTTCTTTTCGCAGTCGCTTATGGTTGCAAGTACACTCCGCGTTAGACTCTCACTGCATAGCATGCACAAAATGCCAAGTCACTTTTATATTGCCGCATTTGCGTTCCGATGCTTAACCTTGTCTAAATAACCACTCCTGTCAACCGAGCACAGTGGTTAAAACATGGCTACAAAAAAGGGTATCTTTGTCTCTTCTGTTAACTGTCGCCTTTGTGATGTACCAGAGACAATTGAACATTGTTTTATTAGCTGCGCCGACGCCATCCTATTTTGGGATGTCCTCCAACGGACTTTAAAGAAAGACTTTGAGATTAACGCTCATACTGTGCGTGACCTGCTGCCAACCTCTGATAATAGTGCACCTTTCCATATGTTTTTTTGTCATGGGAATGCACAGTTTGCGGAAAACGCGAATGATGGACCGAAACGCCGAAACGGTGGTGCCTACAAGAGTATACTTTATCCAAATGACCCTGCACCTAAAACATGTTTAGGATGGACCCGGTGTACAACCGGACTGGTACCCTATTTTGGTGAGGTGCTTATCCTTGCCACCCTTCTAAAGTGAAACGAACGTTTCTACTCAGACTATGAACGCTGCCTTTTCTGTGTGTGACTTTCACTGTGCCCTCCATTCTCTGACTATTCAGAACGGATGAACGTCTGGTTGAATGCTACTATAATAAATACCATGAAAGAAAAAAGAAAGAGCACCGTGGCGAAGTGGTTAGAGTGCCTGACTTGTGAGCGAGAGGACGTGAGTTTGAATCCTACTATCGGGCACGTTTTGTTCATTAATTTTTTATTAGGGTATAAATGCCTAATTTCATTAATTCCACCTTTGCGGAGCATCGGAAATAATTACCTTTACTCCCTTCAGGAGCATCGGAAAAGGGCAACTGTTAGTCCTCGAAGGAGTAAACGCATGGGGAGTAACAGTTCATCCCATGTCAGTTAGTCCCCAGAAAGCACTAATGGTTGTGGCAAATCAGTTAGTCTCCAAAAGGACTAACCACCCTACCCCTTTTAGTTTATTTTTCTTAGAGTGTAACTTCTTGAGTTTGTGTTTGAAATTGAATGCGTTATAACTCGGAATTACTTGCACTTAACAGCATTTATAATAATAATAATAGCTGTAACCATTCTTATGGAATTCTAAGGCTTTTTTGTGGCTCACTTTGACTGAGCGCAAGATGAAGGTAGCATAACTTGGTAGCAGGCAGTAGTATCCTTCACGTGCGTCCGAAAGCAACCACGACAGGGCTTACAGTAGCTCATGTACAGACGCCGCATACAGTCAATGTATGGGAATTCCCGCAACTGTATATCTGGAGCACGTGTCCCAAGTAACAAACCAGCGCTTGCATTTTCACTTCAACAGCTAGTCAGTTAATGAAACTCTTACACATGTCTTCGCTGGTCGCAGGACTACAAATCTTGCTCGTAACTTCGTTTGCAGATGGACAGAGATGCCGTTGTATGGAATCAGAAGACTTTAGGGAGCCTATTTTTTTGCATGAAGATAACAACATCAAGGAATTCAGAAATTGGTACAGCCAATTTTACAGCCAGAGCAGTCCTACGTGGCAACGAGTGAAAGAAAAAAGCTTGTCCTGGGGATACGGGGACGACTGTGAATAGGAGTCAACTCTTTGTTCCTGTTATATTTCTACGCTGATTGTAAGGTTTTTTTTATGCGTGAGCATTCTTAGGGCACTTCGCGCACTTTCGTGGCCTAATTCTTTGTGTGGGTTTGTCTAGCATGTGTGTTTGGAATGCGGTTTGCATGTAATTTTTTCCTGTATTGGTATTGATGCGCTATTCCCTATTCGCAGGGGATTGTTTCTGAATGTGTGATTGTGTGTATTTCTGAACATTTCTTGCGAGGGGTGTGGAAATGTTGGAAATGCTATTCGATTTGACATTTATTTGAGGTTGTCAAGTACTCATTTCTACCGAATACTAACAGGGCTGACAAGCGCTGTTGCAGTTGATAGGAAGAAAGTCTGATGCACATGAAGACCCTTCAGAGTGAATTTGCCGCAGAGCGGCTGCAGTTGCTAATGAGAGGCAACATATTATGCGCAGATGTACGGACCAAGTCACTTCCGCAATTATTTCCATTCATCAAATAAGTAGGCGCAGCGACTTACTGTTGGGTGAGTCTCACCATGTTTGGATTTCTTTAAGGGGGCCCTGAACCACTTTTTGTTGACGTGGAGACAGTCATTTGAAGTGAAAATAGGCTATTTCAGAAACAGTTTGCGCAATAAGTATTCCAGTGCGTTCAGCAAAAGCGGAGTTATTGGTAATCGAACACTGCCCTTGTTGTGTTTCCAATCCTTTTTCAATGCGGCTTGCATCGCGAAGGCTACGGTGGAGTGGGGCTTGCCCACAATGTTCTGCCTTGTGAATGTCACCGTGGTGCGCAGTTAAAATTTCATTTTGGATGGTAACGTAGACACCACGATTTCCCATTTCGGTGCCTACGATGCGCTAAACGTAAGCCAAACTCCGTTGTCCTCAGAGAACCGCAGTGCGCTTAGTCAATGGACTCCTGACAGCCACCCGCGACGGCCGTGGTATCTATACGCTACGTAGCAGACAGCAGCTACAATAGCAGCAACGTACGGGCATCCACTTTATTATGAAATAAAGTGTCCAAAGTAAAATGAAGAGCAGGATTCTGTTCAATAGAGAGCATTTGACAGAAAAGTCACTTCGTGTTCCGCTTGCGGGCTCCAAGCACCGCGTACGACAGCAAAACTTTGCTGAGATGTTCACAACAGCGCGTGCTACCAGCGGACTATGTTATTTCACCAAGCCCGAGGGGTGGCCCAGGCTCTCTGGCCCAACCCTCGGGCCAGGGAGCCTGGGCAGCGGTGTGCAGAGGTGTGCAGCGTTGTGGTATTAAACTTAGCTCCTTCAAGTATCACGACACTACAACATGCGTATGGTGTTCTTTTTCTAATTACTGTCGGTGCCATGAAGCACCAGCTACAATCAGGTGTCAATTTTTTCATATATCCAACCTTCTCATTTGACCAGACTTCCATAGCAACAGTATCACATGTACGAATTAACGAATGAAAGCTTGTTTTGCCATAGGCACTCCGTGCAACTCTGATATTACTTCAGTTTGCTTAGAGATTGGAAATATTCTATTCAATATTCGAATGTCCCTATATTTTACTGATTTTGTGTCGGTTGATGTAATTGCAGAAAAGAAGCTTGTTATAACAAATGAACAACAGTTTATGTTGCTGTTTTCAGTGCTTTATTGGCTCCCCAAATTTAATTGTCACAAAAAAAAGTTATGTCAAGAAATGGCAATTAGAAACACTGTATTGCAAGCGCTAAGAGTACGATAGCGAAACGTTAAAAGCCCCATTAGTGTAGGGAGCAGCTACGAAATTATCGAATCATCTCGAGGAGAATTATTGGAGCTATAAACCGTCGGCAAATTACCAAAATGTGTAACGTTCCGGTTCATTCCTGCATATAAACATTTACCATTATTGCTGATGTTAACTTTTAGAGAACAATGACATGTACAAGTGATGTATTGTTTCCTGCTTTGCAGAAGTCACAGTTTTATTTACAACATAGTCTACTGGAATGTGGAGGTACTACGGGACAGTTCATAACACAAGAAGTTGTACGGGGCTCATGTTGTGCAGTTTCATCTAGTGATAGCTGCAATAAATTCGCCAGGTAATGGCAATCCTGAACACTCCCATCTTCTAAGTTCAAGGCACTTGGACAACAAGAAAATGCCGAACATTGTTTTGCATCAAGCACTGCATGCATAAACAGGCCTCTTCAAAGATTTCTCTTTAATTTATATCTTTCCACACTAAGCAAATGAAAGCAAACATAAGAAATAACAAAATAATAAAGAGTGAGCCTGGCAACAACCAAAGATAAAAAGGTAACAACCTCCAGTGCCAGAAATTTTACCAATAAATTGGTGAATGATTTAAAAAAGCACAGCAGTAATGAATTAGGCAAGAAATTAGTGCAACCATACCGTCCTGTTCATTTAATAGGAATAAAGAAAGCAGAATTTCTAACAAGGGCCAAAAAGAGCCACACAGAAAAATACAATCTTAGTTATATTTCACCACAAAAAGTTAGTGAAGTTGCCTTGAAAAGTGAGAAAAATACGTCTCTGTGTCCGTCAAGGAGTTAAGGCGTCGTTCAGCTGAAACACGTCCATGCTAAAAATTGCATGATAAATGCAAACCCTTTTTCAAAATTTCGTGATATATTTTACGAAATGCAAATGTCAGATCTGACTAGTTTCAAAGCTTGTGGACACTACAGAACTAAGAATTAAAAAAGAAATAAAAAGGCTCCTATTGCACTATCTGTATCGAAGAAGCATCTCATTGCACAATATTGTACATAAGTGTACACCACATTTTAGGATTCCTACAAGAAGATACATTAATACACACTCTTTCATTTTGATGTCACACCTCGCTAGTTTCAATGTGTGCACACGTCTGAATGCTTACCGTACCTTATGTTATGAATTATTGCAAGTGTTTGATGCGAAAAGAACAATGACGGTTTAATTTTTGCCAGTCCGTGTAAGGGCACAGCCATGGCAACAGTGAGCGCAAGCATAATAATTTAAAGTTCAGAACATTGAAGTTTTAGCAGTGCCTATCAGAAAACCATCCTCAACAAAAAAAAATTACGCGTGACCAGCCTTAAACAAACTTCTGATTCTCATGTCTCCATATAAACATGCCTACGCTACTGAGTGCATAATGTTATTGGGATGACAATATAGGATGATATTATTAGGATGACAAGATGACAAGATAAAAGTTTACAAACTTTCTGCAACGTGGCACACGCTTAGAGCCTGACACAAGGTTAAAATAAAACTGATGGAAATGAAATGACAACCTTAGCCCAAGAAGTTTCACTTTCCGTTCGGAAATGTCAATTCCACATTACAAAAGGAAATAGAATGTTGGTTAACAAGAGCCATACCTTATCTTTATCCTTTAAACCTCTGCGCATGGACCCGCCTGCATGAAATATATGCCCTCTAAATAAGAGCAGGCCCAGAATGACAGGAATGACACCATGCGTTTTTAATAATTTATCCCTGGATGTGGCAGACGTATTTCAATGGACGCAAAATGCAAGAGTACTCATTTATCATGCTTTCTGTGCATGCTACACCCAGATGGTCAAAGTTAGTTTTGAGACGCCCACTGCAGCATCCCTCATAACCCAATGCCCAGTTCCAGACATATTAAACCCCATAAATTTTTAGCCTCATTTGACAGAACACTCTGACATGATATACCTACAAACGCATGAGAACGGCTCCTCATACTCTACCATCTCCCCTACTGACATAGCCTATCATATGTTTGATTTCACACACTGTAAGAATACAGATTGCGAAGAGACAAGTGAGGTGGGTCCAATTCTGTCTGGAAATTAGCAAATGGCTGCACGGCACGAACACAGCTGAAACTTCAAACTGAACCCCGCACGCCCATTCTCTCATAGGGTCCACGCTTTTAATATAGTCGAGGTCGCAGCACAAATGACTCTAGATAAGACACTGTCTGCAACACTAGCGTTTATGGCACCCGACTTCGATAAGTAAACTAATGCAGGACGGGCAGTACCGCCGTTTGAGAGTGCGCCACACGAGAAAAATGAAGACAGAAGTAGGTGGGGTTCGTAGCTTCGTAGTGTAAACACGGCAAGGGACCTTGGCAACCTCATAGGAAACGGCACGGAATGAATCACACTTGTATATGCTAGTCAAGGCAAAGGGGCGAGCCTCTATTCTGGCAGCAAAGCTTGTTTCCTGGCAACATTGCAAGATGACATTTCTGTTTATCCTGCCTCCTCTAATAATGAAAGAATTTCAAAAGTTGTAATAAAATATTTCCGTGCTTCAGTTAGCAGATAGCGTTCTGAAACATCAGTGTATAACTACAATTTGCAATTAGGGGCATTTTTCTGCTGAGCAGTCCAAAGAAAGATACATCTTTTGCCTTAGTGCCCGCTTAATTCCTCTGGCAGTATAATGAAACCACTTGTAAGGGCCATTTTCGCCATCACAAACACACAGCTTTCCAGTTTCTGGGCACATAAAGTAGAAGAAGGTGGTAGCTCAACCATCACTTCCCGCTTTGGCGTTATCTTTGTTCGTGAAAAATCCTGCAAAAAGTGAATTAGGAAGGAATAGCGCCAACAAATGCCCAAATAAATGTCGTCCTGAACCTGCAAACAACTCTAGGAGAACAACATGGGTGAGAAAGCATGTCACCGCTCACAAAATTTTACTAAATAAATCTGTATCCTCCGCCACTCTTTCAATGTTAAGCAACTCTGGCGCCCACACGACACAATCACAGTATTTAACAAAACACACTAGAATCTACGTTTTGAACTGAAACTAATAGGCATATGTGCTTTTCATGTGAAGCCATCCAACCATTTACTCAAAGCAATAGTTAGAAGTGTTTATTGCTTGCAAAATGCCACACTGGGTAGCGGAATATGGACATGCTTGAGTTCAACAATATTAACCAAAGCATGCACAACCAACAAATGAATCGAGGATCGCTGCAAGGTGTGGCTGCTTCACACATAAACAAAGTACCCCTCCTTCTATGAGCAAAACCCTTGTGCTTTTGCATTGCTTCCACATTCCAGCTAGAAAAATTCTAGCTTCTCATGCTACAGTCGCCCATTTGTAGCTGCTGAGGGAAATTTGTTACTCTCAGGGTAACAAATTCTTTCAGCTGAAATCATTGAGGGCTGGCGCATACGTGTTGCACAGCTATATATGCGTTTATTATCCCAGCTAGGTGTGCAAACCACTTCGAACTTTTGGACTGTTCTTTTCTGTTCCTCTCAACATGATTCACCAGCTCTTCAGATATAAAAAGTGAATGGAAAACTTTCTATCGCGAACCATCAGTGCTGGCAAATCTTCTGCTTTGGCTTCAATGCTTCCTAGAGTGTGGGGAAAACAAGGCTCATTCTCTTTTGGTGGATGAAAGTTAGAACTGTATTTTGGGTGAAGATAAATAAAGCAGGAGAAATTCCAGCCGCTGCAATCGAAGCATAAAACTACTAATGTTCCTCTCGCGTTGAAGCTTGAATTTGTTGCATTGGGTGCGATGGCTCACGTGAGTCGGGAGAGCTGATGTGAATGACGTCCATTCACATCATTGGCATTGGATGAGGCAAAATCAATGCCTTTAAGTTTCCGGAACTCCGTCGTAAGGTTGTGTGCAGGGGGCCACACACTGCCATTGTCTGAGCAAGTTTGACACATGCGGTAGATTGCGAGGTTCAGGATTCAGTATTTTGGAGGACTTTTCACTTATGGTGCAGTCTATCCGTAAGAAGCTTCGGGCAAGTACCGAAGTAAACAGGTCCCATAGGGATAAGGTAATAATAATAATATTTGGGGTTTTACGTGCCAAAACCACTTTCTGATTATGAGGCACGCCGTAGTGGAGGACTCCGGAAATTTTGACCACCTGGGGTTCTTTAACGTGCACCTAAATCTAAGCACACGGGTGTTTTCGCATTTCGCCCCCATCGAAATGCGGCCGCCGTGGCCGGGATTCGATCCCGCGACCTCGTGCTCAGCAGCCCAAGGTCATAAGTACTTTTGACAAGGTTAAAATCAATGGAACCCTTTATCATTGGAATGACGCGTGGAACGAAGTTGTACAATCTACTACGCAATGACCAGGCTCTCGGGACAACTGCACCCAACAGTACAATCAAAATAACCACCGATCACAGCCAGTAGTTTATTACAACCGAAGGACGGTGTCCCTTATGAGTATCAACGGTAGGAGCATTTCAAACAAGTGCGACGATCTGGAAGTTTGATTCGTTGCTTATGATCCTGATATCACCGTGGTAACTTAGACTTGACTTCACGAGAGCATAGATGATGCAGATGTTGTACCTGTGACCCATGAAATTGTCCGTCACTGTCGCTGTGCAAGAGGGGAAGAAGTGGCACTTCTGCTAAAACGGGCGTTTAGTATACACTGGTCCCACACAATAAGAAGATCGAAGTGGTGTGGATAGCTGCCAAACTTTCCTCCCAAAACGCACTTATCGGACCTGTCTATACATCACCCAATGCTGACATCTCTATGCTGGAAGCATTACACGACTTTCTGTAAGACAACAAAAGCGCCATAATTGCATTATAATGAGTGGCGACTTCAGCTTGCCTAATTTAGATTGGGATTTGGTGTGGACTACTTCAAAATGACAACACGCGTATCTGTTATTTGATATCACATATGCCGTCGATACATACCCCAACGCACCAGATTGCTTATATAGTTCGATTCTTGATCTCGTCTTCATATACGATAATGTCAATATGCTGTGTTACACTGTTGACATTGTGCCTGGTATATCGGACCACTCATATGTCCTATTTAAAAGCCATCTGTGGCGTAAAGCTGAGCGCAGCAAGCCAAGGCAATACTTTAATTATGCGGACGATGGTAGAATATCAGACTTTCTGAAACAAGACTATGATCACTTTTTACAGTGTCACAAGAAGTTCCCTAGTGTTAATAATTTGTGGCTGCACTTCAAGTGAGCGGTGTATCATTGCGTGAAGAAGCACATCCCAGAGAAACAAGAAACAAACGTGAATGCCTCTATATAACACGCGAAATACATAACCTAAAGCGGCGCGTAAGATGACTGTCGTCGAAAACCCAGAGAGATAGCACCATCTTGGCTCTGCTGCGATCAGATATGCGTTCAAAAATAAAATCGTCCAGATAGAGGTTCTTTAACGTCAAAATGCATAACTTTCTTTCAACTGATCCGGTAATGTTTTGGCTTCACTTGACACAGAGGAAAGAATAACTTGAGAATGCACGATAAGGACGTCACTGACCCAAGCTGTATAGCAACGGAATACAATGATTACTTCTCGTTCGGTGTAGTACCGGTAACGGCCATGATAATGGCCGAATTAAGTCACGCCCCCAGGTATGAACTTTCCGATCTGCTAACCACTGAAGAAGGTATATTTTTTGGGCACTGTGGAATTTAGACACTAGGAAAGCTTCGAGACCCGACGATATTCTAAACACATACTTTTTTAGATACGCGGAGTGTGTTGCTAAGTATCTTTATATAATTTTTAGCGAAAGTTTGCAGTTGGGGGAAATTCCTGCTGATTGGAAAATATGTAAAATTATACTGATACATAAAACCGGGCATAAGCTCACAATAACTACTTGTAGCCCGGTGTGCTTGTTGTGCACAGCTAGCAGGATATCAGAACATTTTCTTTTCAAACATTTAAGCCGTTCTTTGAAGGCAACAATTTTTTCTTAACCCGTCAGCATGGATTCTGGCGGCGGCCTTTCAACAGTCACTCAGTTGCTTGACATTACTAACAATTTGTTTGCAGTTCTTGATAATGGTTGCCAGGTCGAAATAATCTGTCTAGACTTTGAAAAAGCCTTTCACATTCCAAAATCATATTGGTTTCCCAAATGAAAGTGTCGCCATTCCAAAATGTTATTAAAATTATACCATCTCTTCAGAAATGAGCGTATATTGTGATGGCTTCACTCTGACCTAACGCAACGCCAAAAATATGCTCAAATAGGTGACTCTAAATTATAAATGGCTATAGACTATTCAGGACCGTCCTTGGGCCCCCACTCTTTCTTATATATCTGAATGATCTCTTGTTCGACACTGCTGCACAATGTCGATTTTTTTGTATATGACTGCGTGGTTTATCATGCAATTCAACCTAAACATGACCAATTACTCTTAATGCTTGAACATCAATTTCTAACTGGTGTCATACCTGGATGATGAGCCTAAATACCCTAATGTGTTCCAATATAACTGTAACAAGAAGAAAAAATGTGCTATCGCATGTATATACAATTAACAACGTTGACATTATGCCTGTCGGTGCATCTTAATATCTGGGTATTGAAATATCTCACGATTTAGGAGGGAGTGCGCACATTAAAACAATAGTTTCGTCAGCCTCGATAAGGCTCTGGTTGCTTAGGCAACGTCTGAAACAGTGTACGAGCAAGAGAAAACTAGTTGGTTATGCATCCCTGGTGCGTCCTCTACCTGATTATGGTGACGTCGTTCGGGATCCACACACAAAGAATGATAAGAATACGCTTAAAGTACAAAAAAGAGCACTCAAGTTTATTTTTAATGTATGCGGAACGCAAGTGTCGCTGTCTGATTTCCGTTCAAGGTCTGGTATCTCAACACTGGAGGAACACCGCAAGTTACGCTGTCTGAAGATGATTTACACGATAGTCAACGGCCAAACTAAAATTAATTTTGAAAAGTATTTGCAGTTTACCAAGTCTTGAAGTGTCGGCGGAAAACACGAACTTACCCTTATTGTATCCCACGCTAGAAAGATCGCTTATCGATTTTCATTTTTTTTTGCCAAAACGATGAGGGAGTGGAGCAGGCTTCCACAAGGGATAAGAAACAAGCGCTCTGTTGACCCTTTGATATCACCTCTTCGTCATTTGTGAGCGAGGCATGTGATTTCTTTGGTGCCGATATTCTTATTCAATTCATGTCCTTAGTAATCGGAGCTATTGTTCTGCGCAGTAGCGTATAAACATATATCTTGTGTTTTCCATTTTGTACAATCCTGCTATGTTCGAATTTCATTGCGACATTATCTTGGCTGGTAAAGTGTCCCGTTTCTTTTTGTATGTACCACCCTTGCTTTGGCTGCCAGAAAATCAGCTGGCAGTATTCTGAAATAAACAAATAAAGGTTGTGCAGTCCCTGATCCGCACTGCTGTCACTATAGCAAAGAGAGTCGCACCCACGTGAGAGCAAGCCTCTCTTGCTCCAGCTATGCAACTGCAGTGTGCAGTAAAGATGCTGCCATCCATATCTGCCAAGAGCCAGTCGTTGATGGGTGCCCCTGCAGACGCTGCGAATGGTGCACGTACAGAGAAAGAACGAACAGCGGATTGGTGACAGCTTGCCTCAATTCGTTAGCGAACACACGAGCACATTTTTCTTTTCCCTATGCCTCGCTATCATTTACTTTCGTGGTAAGGATAATTTAAAATCGCGCTGCTAAAGAAATTCAGGTGACGACAGAGCACCTGAACTTGCTGTTTGTCTGATTGTTGGCTTACACAAAGCTAGCAATTATTCTGCACAACTTTTGCTAGCAGCAGTCATGCTCTTGTTGCAGCTAATTGCAAGTAATTTACGGGAAAAAAGCAGCGATAAACGAGAACTCGACAGTTCGGTGGAGTCGACACACTAGAGGTGCTTTCTGTAAACACTGCATCCACTAGTTCCACTTTTCTTTCGGCTAATATCACATCACTTTGGAAGCAAGAGTGATTTTTCTTACTTTCACTTTGTGTTGGCTTATTTCTGACTCAGGTGTAAAATTTGGTGCCCTACTTCCCCCACTCGGCGAGATCGTGGCGTGGTCAACAGTGACAAAATTAAATATTGTTGAAGCTTTAAATATTTAATTTTATTTAGACTGGTATGTCTTTACGTAGTTATCGGTATTTTGTCAGCGCTGTGAAATGCGAAAAAAATGTGTTCAACTCACCTGGGTAAGCACGACGACACGCTTTGATGGCAACTTCTTGGCAGACATGTCCCGCACTCACCCGCTCGTGAAATGGTTAAGTTAGTCAAGGGACCTGTATGCCTTCATCCGCTGCAGCGATACGTAGCTGAATGACAACACAAGATGAATTGTAATGCCGACATGGGCCACAGCGTCATCATCCATTTGTTCTTTGTGGAGGATAGTGCGGATGGGGTTAGTTGTGTGCGCTTTTGTGTGCGTTTTTCTAGGCATTGTTCGTACGAGGGAGCACGTTTAAGGTGTTCTAAGTCTGCACTTAAGGAGGTCGCAGAAGTTGTAGCAACTGTTCTTATTTATAGCAATTGTTCTTGGAAACCTGTTAGCACGCCTAAGAGGCCTCATTACCTGTAAGAAACTAAGTGACCATACCTATACAATCAATCCATCTGTCTTCTGTTGAAGTTATGGCCAATGACCCATTCATTTAAGAGTGTGAGAAACACATTTAAATGTGTATTAAGTAAAATAAATTACAATCTTTCGCATGATACTGTGAATACTCCAGTCACGTATTCGGAGCATATCCCTCTGCACGGGCATATTTAACTACCAGCCAAAAAAAATGTACAGTCAGTCCAACTGGGTAACGTTTCAGCAATAAATATAGAGATCATTTGGGATAAGTATGTTAATGTATCATATATGAACTTGTCATAAAAGGGAACACACTGTTGCTGGCACGAGCAGCAGTTGTGACTGTTTAATTGTTCACGATACCATAAAATGAAACATTCTATAATGGTACTGATTTGTATTGACAAGCAGCGATTAGTCATAGTTAAACCGCATTAAGTATTGACTTATATTGTTTGAGCAACTACATTAAGTGGCTTAATGAACATACAAAGAATATACACTTGTTATTTTGCCTCATATTGCTGCATCTACTTATTTGCAGCATACACCTGCATCACCTTTGGGTCTAATGACACAAAGGGCAAGGCCAGCCTGGCGACCATGCTTGCCAAGGGGAAGTAGTGTAAATATTTAGTCTCTTTCCATAATAGCATAAGACATGTATTTTAAGAAATTCATCTATTATATCGTGCAACAAAACAGTTAATTCATTGCCGGTGCACTTGTTTTCTTTTTTGCACTGCATGATTCAGCACTTCAATTCTGTCTGTTTATGCAACATATATGAGAGTACAGCTAGTTCACGAGCATTATTAATCTACTAACGTTAATGCTTAAGTGCAGATGAAAAGCAACAGGTGCACATGCATAAATACATTAAAAATTTTTGCTGCCACATGTAATAATAATAATAATATTTTGGGTTTTACGTGCCAAAAAAACTTTCTGATTATGAGGCACGCCGTAGTGGAGGACTCTGGAAATTTTGACCACCTGGAGTTCTTTAACGTGCACCTAAATCTAAGCACACGGGTGTTTTCGCATTTCGCCCCCATCGAAATGCAGCCGCCGTGGCCGGGATTCGATCCCGCGACCTCGTGCTCAGCAGCCCAACACCATAGCCACTGAGCAACCACGGCGGGTCTGCCACATGTAAACAAAAATGTAAACTAACTTGTAGATAGCAGATAGCTATGGACTTATGGCCTTATACACTCTGTAGACTTGTCTATAAGATGTCTGTGTCTATCGACTGTCTATAGATTAAGGAAAATTCATGTTTGTTGACAAATGTCTGCAGAATGTGATAGAAAAAGTGTATAGGAATATATAGTTCTGTTCGTGTAGACAAGTCTGTAGAATGTCTATAGATAAATGTCTATATGTAGTCTATAGACATTTGCTTATAGACATTTTATAGACTTCAGTCTACAAAAGTAGAACTGTATATAGTTCTATTTTTGTAGACTGAAGCCTATGGAATGTCTATAGACGATCTATATACATTTTATAGACTTAAGTCTACAAATGTAGAACTGTATATATAGTTCTACTTTTGTAGAGTGAAGTCTATAAACTGTCTATGGACAAATGTCTATAGATATTCCAGAAACATGCTATAGACTGTCTGTAGACAGTCTATTGGAGATCTATAGAACAGACTTTTTATAGACTATTCTATAAAAAGTGTATGGCCATAAGTCTATAGACTAGTGTAAAGAAATGTCTATATACAGTCTATAGACTACATAGACAAATGTCTATAAACTGTCTGTAGACTTCCTATAAAAAATTTGTAAAGGTTCATCAACCGCTGCGCTCCGACTTCGCTTTCATCTTTCGCTGTGCTCCTTCGCTTGGTTACGTCGACACTCGCTACAGGAACGGCTGCCTAAGAGTTGTGCTCTAAAATTATTGCAAGGCCTAAAGATGGGGCATAGAAAGCTAGGAAACACACTACGGTCATGGCTTGTACATAGTCGCTCACTGCAGCAAAACAGTGTAAATGTAGGAAAAAAGCAGACACGAACAACCAAACTGAATAACTCATAGAAGCACAATGTATTTTATAACACCGCAAAAGATTAGGTTCACCATTCGAGCGTGCGAGACCGAATGTCCTGCCACGTGGGGCTACTTTGGCTGTAGAATTGGTTGTACCACCTACGAAATTCGGCAATAGTCCTGTCTCCTTTCTGTAAAGGTGGCTTCAATAGCATCTTCTTGTGATTCCACACGAGCAGATCCCTTTCGAACTGCGAGGCAGAAAGGATAAGGTGGCAAGAACGGTTAAACTACTGGTGCTATACATAGCACTATATCTCACAACGAACAACGAAATGTTCTGTGCGTGTCATGGCAACACCGAGTCGACATCACGTAACTAAATATGTGCTAAAGCATAAGGGTGGTGAATTGAGTTAATTAGATATGCCTTTGTGCGGCGCATCTTTTGGTACACAAAACTAGTTCCATGAATATGTAGTCAAAGCCTTGCGCAAAGTACCAAGTGCAAATGTTACGTAATAGCACAGAGGCTAGCGTGTCCCACTTCCGCTCTCCCGTTGCCGCAGGAATGTGAATTCGAATCCCAGTGGGGGTGTAGTAGCAAAGCATCATTCTTAGCGCGCAAGCGCTTATTTTGTTACCCTCCACGCGTTTCGTCCAAGTTTGTATGTGGCACCCAATCTGCTGAAATAATAGAACCGTTGCAGTGACGAGCTCTTATTAGCAATAGGCCTTTGTGCTTTAGAGATTCCTATGTGCCGACTAAAAATTAGTGGTATTATGTCGTGATTCATTCTTTAATTGAGCAAAACGTAGGTACGCTATCTGGAACCTGCTTTGTGACAAAATGTCATGCTAGATAATGTGGTTTCAAGTTCGAGCAGTCTAGCGGTGGTGCTGAGAAAATTTAGTTTTCGTTCGCCCTATTGGGAGGTTGAAGTTGAGGATGAGGAGATAACCTGACGACGAGGCGATGGCGAGTTGATGATGATGACTACAGCCGCCTCATAGGCGACGGCGTAATTAAAAGAGCAGACAGACGGATGGACCGAGGGAAACCAATCTTGAGCTTTGCAATCGCTGTCGACGATAAATGACACTGGAATATGCCGAACATAAGGCCCGAAATAATGATAGACACTTTCTAGTTTACGGTCGAGAAGAGAAGAGACCTCCGCTCCGGCTATTGGCAGATTAGCGTCGATGAGATGGACCGCGAGAAAACCGCCTTCGTCACACCGGATGGTCTGTACCAATTTAAAGTCATGCCCTTTGGCTTATGCAATGCGCCAGCTACATTCGAGCGCATGATGGACTCTCTCTTGCGCGGCTTGAAGTGGTCTACATGCCTCTGTTACCTCGACGATGTGATTGTGTTTTCGCCGAACTTTGAGAGCCATCTGCTGCGTCTCACAACCATACTCTCCGTGTTTCGCAGGGCTGGCCTTCAGCTAAACTCCTCCAAGTGCCATTTCGGTCGCCGTGAAATTAACATGATCGGTCATCTCGTAAACGCCGCCGGAATCCAACCTGATCCACAGAAAGTTCACGCCGTGCGAAATTTTCCTGTACCTTGTTCAACAAACGATGTCCGTAGTTTTCTGGGCTTGTGCTCTTATTTCCGGCGTTTTGTGAAAAATTTTGCCGACATAGCTCACCCTCTCACTGACCTTCTTAAGAAAGACGTCTCTTTCTCTTGGGGACCACTGCAGGAGAAAGCGTTCTTCACCCTGATTGAGCGGCTTACAACTTCCCCAATTCGGTCACACTTTGACCCTTCTGCGCCCACTGAAGCACGAACTGACGCGAGTGGTCATGGCATCGGCGCTGTCCTCGCTCAGCGTCAACAGGGCCAAGACCATGTCATCGCTTACGCTAGCCGCCTTCTTTCCACGCCCGAGCGAAATTACTCCATTACTGAGAGAGAATGTCTCGCGCTCGTATGGGCGGTCGCGAAACTTCGGCCGTACCTTTTCGGTCGGAGCGTCTGCGTCGTAACCGATCATCATGCCCTCTGCTGGCTCTCCTCTTTGAAGGACCCAACTGCACGACTTGCACGTACGGCCTTGCGTCTACAAGAATATGCATTTTCTATTATGTATAAGTCAGGGCGCCTGCATAAAGACGCTGACTGCCTGTCCCGCAATCCAGTGGATCCACCGGACGATACCGATGCAGACTCGGACATCAGTGTTCTATCCCTCTCCGGCTTCCTCCATATTGGCGACGAGCAGCGCAAAGATCCTGTTCTTCGAACGCTTATGGAACGTCTAAGCTCCTCGCCCAATGGCCCGTCCCTCCGGATGTTCACCTTGCGTGATGGAACTTTATACCGTCGTAGCGTTCGTCCTGACGGCCCGGAGCTCCTCCTGTCGTTCCCAAGCACTTTCGATTAGCCGTGCTCCAGCAACTTCACGACGCTCCTACTGCTGGACATCTGGGCATCACTCGAACATACGACCGCCTGCGGCGACGCTTCTTCTGGCCCGGCATTTATCGCTCTGTGCGCCGTTATGTCACTTCTTGCGACCTGTGTCAGCGCCGCAAGACGCCTGCTATGCCTCCCGCTGGTTTGCTGCAACCAATTGACATCCCTACAGAGCCCTTCTTCCGTGTGGGCCTAGATGTCCTTGGCCCCTTTACAATTTCCATCAAAGGAAACAAATGGATTGCTGTAGCAACCGATTATGCCACGAGATATGCCATCGCACGAGCGCTACCAACCAGCTGCGCTACAGATGTCGCCGACTTCTTACTATACGACGTCATCCTGCACCACGGCGCCCCTCACCAGTTGCTGACGGATCGCGGCCGCTACTTTCTATCGAAGGTCGTCGATGATCTGCTCCGCTCCTGTTCTACAGAACACCAGATTGCTACCGCGTACCACCCTCAAACGAACGGCCTCACCGAGCGACTCAACCGCACGCTAACTGAAATGCTGGCCATGTACGTTTCCGACGATCACCGCGACTGGGACGTCGCTTTACCGTACATCACTTTCGCATACAACTCGTCCCGTCACAATACTGCCGGCTTTTCACCATTTTACCTGTTGTATGGCCGCGACCCCACCTTGCCCTTTGACACGTTGCTACCTTCCGCAGTACAATCACCCAGCACTGGTTACGCTCGCGATGCTATTGACTTAGCCGCCCAGGCCCAAGATGTCGCCCGTCATCGCCTCACAGTCTCGCAAGCTTCTCAAAAGCGACGCTACGACCTTCGGCACCGAGACTCCCATTTTTCACCTGGTTCCCTTGTCCTTCTTTGGACGCCTTCACGTCGCGCCGGCCTGTCGGAAAAACTACTTTCCCGTTATTCTGGACCGTACCAGATCTTACGCCAACTGTCCGACGTGACATACGAGATCGCCCCCAGTCGGTCAGCCTTCAGTGCCTTCCAACGTCACCAGCGATGTTGTTCACGTCGCCAGGCTGAAGCCCTATGTCCCCCCATTAAGTGAGGCTCTATAACTTGCACCGGGACGGAGCTACTCCGCCGGGAGGGTGATGTTACGGTGAAGGGAAGCAAGAAGTTGGATTGGACGAGAGGAAGACGAAGTCTGGCAGTTGCCTGAACGCCATTAACCTCAGTTGTAAATATACGTTAGTTTACACTCGTGGGCCTGCTTTCTTCCTGCAACAATATCTCAAAAACTATATTTTCATTAATTTCGAGGCAACAAGTTGTTTACTGAAACAGTAAATGAAGACCAATGTTCACTTTTTTTTCCACACCGAAACTCCAGCGCTTGCTCTTCAATGTGATCGTATGAATTTGAAAGTGAGTCAGCGTATTTAAGCTGTGTTTTCCCAATAAACGTTGTCGAAACTTTGCAGGTTCTTTTAGAAGATAATGCAGTTAATATCGCTCGATAAAAACTTCACTGAATCGGAGCAGACACCATCAAAATCTATGACGCCGTGGGGCGCTGGCTCATGGACTTCAGGGTGGCGTCACCACAGGTCTGCCGTTTTCGCGCCGCTTCTTTCTTAGCAGCTTCCTGTCTCTTTCATTGCTCTTCAAAGAACCTGAAGTAATAAAAAGTAATCCGGAGTCTCCCACTACGGCATGCCTTATTATCAGATCGTGGTTGTGGCACGTAAGACCGCATAATTTACTTGTTTAATTTTTTTCCACGAACAACTTATTTTTACCCAAGGTATTAGGTGTTCCCAGCAGCAATTAAACCTGGTTCTGCCACTGCATCGGGAAACCCAGAGACCTACTGTTACGTTTCGCCTACGACGCGCGGTATAGCCGGCGCGGATGCAACGGACGCCGGGGCTTCGTTCAAAGCGGCAGACATTTTGGCCCGTTCGGCGCCGCCGCTACGCCTCCCTGCCAAGCGCGTCCAGGCATGTTCCAATGCCACGTGTCTTCATGTGCGTGTGTGAGTGTATGTGCATATTGGTGCCCACGCTTGTCAAAGCGCGGCAGCCGGGGAGAGGAGCTCCCAACAACTGTGAAGCGAGGGGGTCTGACAGGCGCCGACACGACGGCTGCTCCACCTTCTCTTCCCATTGTGCCCGAGTGGCGCCGACACGACGCTGCGCCACCTTATCCCATTGTGCCCGAGCGGCACAGTCGCGTGCTCGTCTATGGAGGGGTTCCTTCTTGCCCTCAACTGCGAGAGTATAAAAGCAGCTGCCCCCGGACACCAAACAAAGCTCCGATTTCTTCTGTTGAGTAACGTGCTCTCCCGTCTCTCTACTTCGGTCGACCTGACCGCCAACTCTTTGCGATGTTAGAATAAACAAGTTGTTTTGTTGTTACCAGTCGACTCATGCTTTGCCGGGACCTTCGGATGCTTCCAGTTGTACCCCAGGCCGCCAGGCCAACGCTACCCTTGGGGCTTGCGACCCAGGTGCAACAACGGGCGTCAGCGCCGAGTTCCCAACAACTCGCGCCAGCGGTGCGATTACAACACTACTATTAGTTCCTTTAATTATTCGTCTTGCGTCGACATAAAGACTGAAAGCCAGGATAGTAGGTGTCCATTCCCTATTAACTGCAGCGCGACAGGAAGAGTAACGGCAGGAAGGAGGCGAACACACAGATCACTGTGCGGTCGCTTCGTTTCTGTCATTTGTCTTCCTGTAGCCGGTGCAGTTGATGATGGATGTTCGTGGGCTAGTTTGAACGATAAAGTGAACTCACGGCTTTCGTGTAGAAGATGCCTGCCAGCCAGCGGAAGAGCAAGCTTGCGCGGGGCTCGAAGTACATGGTGTGCACCACGCGGATCCGGAACGGACCAATCGGCGTGACCGCGATCACGATAAGTTGGTTGCCGAAGCCACACTCGCCGCGCACCACCATTAGCCCGGGTCCCTGCTGCGTCAGGTGGCTCACGTTGTCGAAGAAGTGCGGGCACCGGCCAAGAACTCGCATCTTGGCGACGATGTCGACACAGAAGCGGTGCTCCTTTGTGTACCCCTTGGCCGTCCATAGGTGCGTGAAGAAGCGGCCCCAGACGGTGTCGCCCGCGGTTTTCGCAAACTCCTCCGGCGGCAGCAGCACGTTGGGTCCGTGGAAGTAGCTGAAGTGCATGAAGTCCGACTCGTTTTCGGACAGGTCCCGGATGTGGCAGCTCAGCGTTTCCTCGTATCGCCTCCACGCTTTCCAGCGACCGTTTGTCACCTCGGGAACGTCTTCCACCTGCCAGCTGGGCTCGTCGCCGTCGGCGTGGTACCACAGAAACACGTTGCCCAGAAGCTCGGCCGTGGTCCAAGTTTTTATTTTGACGAAGTCGGGCACTGTAGGAAGGCAAGTAGCGTAGCTGAAGGAGAGGCGATAAAGGTGTAGTATACCGGTTGTTTCATGAAATGCGTTCGAAAGTTCTTAAGGCAACCGGAAAGTGGGATAATGAAGTTATTTCCTCATTGTTGCTTTTAACTCAGGGGCTCATGTTATATTCGGAGTAGAGGTGCAAATTAGACGAATAATTATGCAAATTCGACTTTTTAATTTATGTTAAAAAATATTACGTGCCATTGATCCGAATGGACGATTTCAAGTGCGCCGTGCGAGGAGCTCATAACCCTTTCCGGAAATGTAACCAGTTGACGCACGGAATGAATTATTTCTTTTACCCTAATGAATTATCGCGAATTGAATATCATCAATAACCATTCAATTGTTACAGAGAGTAGCCTTATATATACACTCATATATAAAATGAGAGGAGGAGAAAGATGAAGTTTGCAGCTCTGGGTGATGTTTCAGGCTGGTTACAAACGCTTCGTAATCAATGACAGATGCAAGCCTGCCAAGCAGAAGATTCCATTGACGAATGGCTAGGACGAGAGGTGAATTAAAGAAATTAGTGCGAGCAAAGATGGGTTCGACTTTGAGCTTGTTGTCAATGCGTGGGAATATGCGATGCGCTGGCGTGAAACGGGACATCAGAAAGGAAGAGCGGCTGTGATACAATCTGTGGAAAAAGCACAGAATGGAAGGCGTTCTACGTCTTTCAAGAAGAGGTAATTTGAGAGCTTTCTTTATTTCAGTCACACTTGCCGTACGCGAGGAGTTCTTTGATATGAATCGAGCGGCTTTATTTTGAAGAGACTGCAATTTTGTTATTAAGTATGCTTGGTATGGGTTCCAAATCAAAGAAGCGTAATCCAACTGCGAGCGCACTAATGTGATGTATGCTAAAATCTTAACATTTGCATTAGCTGAATGCGGATTCCGTCTGAGAAATCCGAGTGTTTTAGAAACCTTGTTAATAACCGTATCTATGTGAATATTCCGCTAAAGGTCGGATGTTAAATGGACCCCTAAATATTTTATGACAGCTACCGATTCTACGGTCATGCTGTTTAGAGTGTAATGGCAAGGTTCGGGAACAGATTTTGTCGTAAATGCCGCGACTTTTGTTTTTGAGGTATTAATTTCCATTTGCCATTGCGTGCAGCAATTGCTAATTTTGTCTAAGTCCGATTATTACTGAAGTGAATCAGAAGGCTCATTAATTTGCCTCTATATCACGCAATCATCTGCAAACAATCTGATCGTAGAACTCAGGTTATTATTGCTTATGTCATTAATATAAACTAAGAATAAGGTAGGTCCGAGTACAGATCCTTGTGTTACTCCAGATTTAACGTGGGAGAGGGTTGATTAAGGGCCATTAGCAAAGACTGCTTGGTAGCGATTGGCCAAAAAAATTTTAATCCAAAAAATAACCTTCGAATTAATGTTCAGATTCTCAAGTTTTTTTATTAGACGTTTGTGTGCAACATTATCGAACGCTTTGGCAAAATCTACAAATACGGCGTCTATTTGAGAATGAGCATGAACAGCGCAATGAAGGTCAGTAATTCTAACAGTTGTGTTTCGCAAGACCGTCCGTGGAAAAAGCCGTGAGGATTCGCAAAAAAATAAGTTACGCTTCATCAGATAGATCGTGATGGCCGATGAGATTATGTGTTCTAGTAATTTGCAGCTGATGTTGGTTAACGAAATTGGCCTGTAATTTGACGGGTTAGAAGCATCACCAGATTTGAAAACGGGCATGACACACGCAATTTTCCAGTCGTTTGGGACGGCCCGTATCTATTGATTGCTGAAAAATGGCGGCTAAGATGGAGCATATTACAGGCTTTTGCTATTTTGAGTAATTTAAGACATATTCCATCGGGGCCGGGTGCCGAGTAACTAGGGAGACCGTTTATGGCAGAATATACGCCTTCTGGCGTGACAGTTATGTCAGGCATAGTTGAGTGCAGCGTTGGGAATTGTAGGTCAGTAGGTAAGGGGCCCTCATGAGTGAATACTGAGCAGAAAAAATTGGTTAAATTCCTTTCCTACCTCAAGGCAGGTAAGAAGATTACCTTCGTTATTTACGGATACTGAGGAGTTTGAACTGTGAC
Source organism: Dermacentor variabilis (assembly GCF_050947875.1). NCBI lineage: Eukaryota > Metazoa > Arthropoda > Arachnida > Ixodida > Ixodidae > Dermacentor > Dermacentor variabilis. The sequence goes on from NC_134568.1 coordinate 133,652,468, forward strand.
TTGGATTAACAACCCGCCCACATTTTTGAGGATTGTTTTTAACACGTGTGAAAGGTCACTGTTATAAAATTTGTCCTTCGCTGATTCGATTTCACTTTTGCACAGTTGCACATGTGTGTGGTAGTTGTTCCAATCGTGTTCAGATGCTGTCAGTTAAGCTGTTGCGTACAACCGTTTCTTTTTGTTTATGCGCCGTTTCACGCGCCTTGTGAACCATGTGCTTTCTGTAGATGTGGTGATGGTGACTTTAGGCACGTGTTTATCTTTCAGCAGAGTTAGTTTATCACGAATTAGGAACCAGTTCTCATTTGCATCCCGCGTACTGAAAGAGTGGAAAATATCCGCAGAGAATAATGATAGTTCATTGAGGAGAGCGTCAACATTTGCTCTGGTATAATCAAATATAACTTTTTTATGTTTTTCTGGTTTATTCCTGGCTGCTCTAAAATCACACTGCAGTATCATGTGGTCGCTGATACCACCTAATACGTGTACAGGTGTCTTCTCCAGTTCCGTTGTCAGTGCAAGATCTAAGAGCGAATGACCACGCGTAGGTGTGGAAACCATTTGGCGCAGATTGAAAAGTGTTAGCGCATCCAACAAATTCTGGCATTCACGCTTTCTTGTGACATGGAGGAACCTGCATGTCTTGTATTCAATATTCGGATAACTCAAGTCCCCGGCCATGAATACTGGTGCGCGTGAAAATTTGTTCTGAATGTGAGGTAAAGATTCATTCAGGTGTTCAGGGAATTCCTCGTGGGAATCAGGTGGGCGATAACACCCCCCCCCCCCCAAGTGGCACAAGTTACAGACGGTGACAGACGCAACGCAATCCACAAAATTTCCAGGCACGATCCCGTATCAACAACATACGCTTGCAAGCTTTGCCTTACGGCGATTATCACCCCACGACCACGTGAAGTAGTGCGATCTTTCCTAAATAATGAAAGTTGGCTGGACAAGGATAGTTAAGAATTATTAACATCGGGAGATAACCAAGTCTCTGATTCTAACACCGGGTCAGCTGAGCATGCTTCGACATATCAAAAGAAATGATCTTGCTTTGGAAGGAGGCTACGGAAGTTTGTCACCATAATTGACAACGCTGGATTTATCCCTTTATGTGGTAGTCAGTTGTCCTGAGTGGTCGCGTCGCCTTCAGCGGGAGTAGTCATTTCTTTTATACGAATTTTCGAAAAAGCAGCCCCATCTGTAGAGTGGCGCTAGGGAAGAGAAGTCACTTCTCTAGTGGTGCAGTTGAATGAATACAGGGCACGATTAAGAAGGACCTTATCAAAGAATAGTTTTTATTGCTCACCAGGATGTCGGGTCTTTCGAGCGAAGTCTCTAAGCTGCTTCCAAATAAATTTCATCTTAGGTGAAACTTCCTTCTCTATCCAAACGGAAGCAGATTTAAGATATTTCAGTTCTTGGGCATTTTTGAGAATGCAGGTCTTTTCTTTGAAATTTAAGAATTTCACAACCATTATCGGGCAGGTGTTGTTCTCCCTTCGTTCTCCTATTCTATGGGCTCGCTCGATTTCGCCAATTGAAGTTCCCAAGTTGTTGGTTAAAGCTTTGTCACCACATCTTCGGTATCTTTCCATGTTTCCGTTGTCTGCTCAGCAATGCCTTTGAAGATCAAGTTATGTCTACGCATTCTATTATTGAGGTCATCAAGAACTTTGCTAGACTGTCGCATTTGAGTTGTTTCTAAGCTTCGAAGCCTGTCTTTCGATTCTTTCAGCATCTAGACCAAGGTGTTGACCTCTTTGGAGACGTCAGTGACAGCGGCCGAGTTTTCTTCTAGCTTAGGTAAGCGCCGTTTGATTTCTGGAACGCTCAGCTGTACATCTTTCATTTTTCCAAGAACTTCTATTTGAAAATTTTCACTGGCTAATCTCATTTCTTTAATTGCAGAAAGAACTCGATCATATGTGTCTGGGCCAGGATTTGTCTCAACGTCACCAGCACAGATTAACAGGAGCCATATACACGACACAGCCAAAGTCGGCCGAGCGCCTACGCACATCCTAGTGGCAGCGCAGCCTGGACGAAACCATACTGGTGAAAATAACACAGTATCCCTCCCAAATGGTACAAAACAACCTATTCGAACGCGCTATGTGTAAATATCAACACCCATCACAAGAGGATTGACAGCTCAGAAAACGACAGTTGGGACGCATAAAACAAAACTAGCCAGAAAAGTGGACGAATGCGGCGAGCATTACCATGTGTACCACGGATATTAACCAAGGTCAAGCTCTTCTTGCGCACATAGATAGATAGATAGATAGATAGATAGATAGATAGATAGATAGATAGATAGATAGATAGATAGATAGATAGATAGATAGATAGATAGATAGATAGATAGATAGATAGATAGATAGATACTACGAGTTTACAGAAATTGATATCGAGATTTTTCTCATTACAATGGTCCATCGATCCCTCCTAAAGTGTTTTGCTAAGATTTCATTTGGGTGTATTAAAGCAATAATAATAATAAAAAAAGAAAGCGCTGGCTTGAGGATGGACACTTCTGTAGGAGCATGTTTAACGGCTGAAATCTCAGCGCCACAGCCTTTTATTACGAGAACATAGTAACAGCGCACCTTTGGCCGAGTAAGGCACGTGGGTGCAAGCGCCGTCGTTTGCGTCGAACCTCCACCCGTGGAAGGGGCACTCGATGCAATCTCCCACCACACGACCCATCACTCCCAGGTGGGCGCCCAGGTGCGGGCAGTGGGCGTCAAGCACGTGTGCAATGCCGTCCTCGGTACGAAACGCGACAAGCTCTAATCCTGTAGAAAGAGGAAAATATATTAGCGCACCTCGCGAAGTGGGCTCCAGATTGCCAGATCAGCTGCGGGCCGGATCTAGACATGCACCGTTCTGTCCGATTAAAACTGTGTTGCTGCATCGGGAAGGTTACGTGGCTCTTAGTTCTGGTGTTCTCGAACTGCGGTACGCGCACTTTAATTTTCCTTGGAGAGTGCATGGAGCGATCCGAGAGGCATTTGCCCCAACAGGCAATGCCGTAACTAATGAGGGTGACCTTGTACGCATAGCGAGCAAGTTGGTTGAAACATTAGCTATAGGACAATGGTGGCGCTACTGTGACAGCCGGCTGCTATCGCAGCAAATGAGCTCAGTCAGAGCAATTCGCGAAGTCTGCTAATTTTTTCATGTTGCAAAGGATATCCTTTATGTCTTTCAATTTCCAAGGAGTAAAATATTTAGGCTTAAGGCGTGCAGTAGGCCAAAAAGTTAGTGATATTTCAATAATAGACGGCATAATAATAATAATATTTGGGGTTTTACGTGCCAAAACCACTTTCTGATTATGAGGCACGCCGTAGTGGAGAACGCCGGAAATTTTGACCACCTGGGGTTCTTTAACGTGCACCTAAATCTAAGCACACGAGTGTTTTCGCATTTCGCCCCCATCGAAATGCGGCCGCCGTGGCCGGGATTCGATCCCGCGACCTCGTGCTCAGCAGCCCAACACCATAGCCACTGAGCAACCACGGCGGGTATAGACGGCATAATGGACCGACGTTGGGCTGGTTGGCGTTCCACTTGGGAAGGAAAACAACGCGTAAGACGAAAGACTAAGAAAGGACGACAGCACATGCGCTCTCTAACAACGTTGCATTTATTGCAACAATAAATATGTAGAACACGCACAGCCCCCTGCATACCTTGAGCTTCGTCGTTCTTGAGGGATAACCGCTTATTTAATATCCATGATTCACCCTTATTCTGCACAAAATATTTTTCATCTTTGATTTCTAATCTTTGACGATATGCTCGACGCATGCGGGGTGTTGGGCGTGTTCTGCATATATATTGTCATGTTGCAATAAAGACAACGTTGGTAGGCAGCGCATATGTTGTCGTTCTTTCTTAGTCCTCGTCTTACGAGCTGTTTCCCCTCCCAAATGACTAGACAGGGAAAATCGAGTATGAAAAACACAGAATAATTCCTCTATACCTTGTTATATTTATTTTTTTAATTGCCTAACCTATTTGCTCAAGGCTGTAGTCTTTTTTTCTCTTTCTAGGACACGTCAAAGAGGGATTCCCCGACACTAAAACTTACCAAGCACGTCGACTCGCTTTACTTGTTTGACCTTGAGTTCTTGAGACTCTATAATAGGAAACCAGCCATTGGGAAACACCGGCGGCAAATCCTCTTGAGGATATCGCCTTCGGGCAGGAGTCAACTGCATGTGCAAGTATGTAATGCTTTAAACTTATGTGAACGTTTCCCTTCCTTAAGCAACGATTCATAGGGTTCCATTGAGCATCGAAAAAGTGACGACGCAAGGATAGCTAGTTACCCAAGGATATCCCAGTTTCTTTACTCAAAATGTTTGTTGCCGATTGTAGGAGTTTGTGAGATGTATAAAAGGGCCTATGTAATTGCGCGAATGAAATAAGCTATTGAATTAATTTATGGTTCTCTGCATGAGGTTCTAGCAAACCGCTACTGCAATACTGGGCAATGCGCACTAGTAAACGCAGGCAGAATTTTTAGTTAAGGAAGTGGAGTATTTACATATGCCTGATCCCTGACAGTGGGGGCCTCTATATGCTCTGTCATTAGTGAGTAACATCCTGTAGGGTAGCTTTCTGGGTCATTTGATGCATGATGACAGTGTGATTGTTCCAGCAAGTAAAGACGCGAGCACATGCAAGGAAACGCACAGGTCGAGTAAGTTATAGGTTAGGCCAGCGTTGTCCTCTACGTTTCTTTGTCCATGTTCTCGCGCCTTTTCTAGCTGGAACAGACACGCTTTCAACATCCTGTAGTCCGAGCAAGGGAAAAGTGATTGTCAGGACAATTAGTGTACCTTCGTTGCAACCTGTTACCCAATTAAGGGGAAACGAAACCAGGGTAGTTTTCGATCGCTACACTGCATCCTCCTATAAACACTGAAGCGTGTGCTCGCATTATTAAAGGTAGCTGCACAGGTTGTATGTTTATAAGAGCACCAAGTGGACGCCTACTCTCAGTGTCACGAAGGAACACAAATGGTGTGTCTTCGCGTCTAAATATCACGGCTCGGCAGACGAGATGAAAGGAGCAGATAAACAGGGCGATCTTCTCTTGTTTACTACAATTCATTTGTTTTGCACCTTATGCGTTGTCGCCATTGCACATAAGAAAATGCAAGTCGCTACAAATGAAGAAATGAATAGGTATTAGAAATTGCAAAATTTTTCACTGATACACTCCAACATCAATGGCGTTATTGGACATATCAACAGTCTCCAGATACTTCTTTGTTAACATAAATTTCAGTATGATATTATTGCTCGGACTAAGACGCAGCTTACGCGGGAGGAATCTGTGAACCTTTTAGGTGATAACTTAAATTGCATTCTACGACTTAGCAAAAGAGAGGGTGGAGGTGCTCTGCTATTTGTCAGTGAACAACCCCAGGCATTATAATCATCTCTCATTTAACCACAGATTTATCACCTTAATATGAGGCGCTATTTATTGAATTTTCTGGTGGGATAACCGTCGGCGTTGTGTACCGTTCACCAAGTTCTAAAGTCTTTTTTCCTTTAGACACTAGAAAGCACGTTAGATGAACTGGGCACCAGGAATAAGGAGGCACTCGTTTGTGAAGACTTTAACTAAAACGTAAACTCGATCAATCTAACATTTCGTATCAGCATTAGATGAATCATACGGGTTCACAAATAGCGTTTTTACTTGCTTCAACAGTGCGTCAACAATAAAAATCGCTTTGTGAAACAGCTGCACGTACCGATAGTATTTCACTTCGAGAGAGTTTTCCACCATGCGAGAAGATTTTGTAGAATCTTGAATAATGCAATAACAAAAAGCGTAACGCTAACCCATGAACACGCCAAGGAATAGTGCAAACAGCGGATCAACTCTTGGATGACGCAAAGTGCCTGTATTCTCGCATCATGGAATGCAGGCATAGAAAGCAAAAGGAAAGGAAAGATAATGTTTGCTGCACAAATAAATAAAAGCTATTCAGGAGCAAATTATTAGCGCTTCTACGGCGCAGTAAGAACAGGATATTGTAGATCATCGTACTATGATAGCTAGTCAAATGAACCCACGAAAGCTGTGGGAAGTAATTAATTCTCTTAATAAAGGTATTACTCAGCAAGCCAGGTGCATCATAATATATTATACGCTGACTCAAAACTACAATAAGCAAACAATTTTAATCCACTTTACCTTTATTTGTCTTTCTTTAACTTACCGCTCAAGAAATAATGGTCCCAATTTCTTCAATACGAACTTGTAAAGCCACGGGGTGTGACAGGATATCATTGAGTATAATGAAACCTAATGAAGGTTTACCGTGCCCACATCGAGCGCAAATTTTTTACTGCGCTTTTTGCGCTGGTACATATCCTACTCTGCTGAAAAGAGCTAAGGTATCTCCCATTTTTAAGAACGGTAATCTCATGTTAGAAAACAGCACACCCATTTCGATACTCTCAACCGTTAGCACGTGGCTCGAATAGTTTATATCCAAGAACAGTACTAAGTTGCTAAGCAAATTTAGTACTTTAACTCCACTGCAGCATTGATTTTGTCGAAATAAAGGAACTAGAACGGCAGTTACTTAAGTGAGAAACTACACTAAAGCTTTTCTGAATACCAAAGAAATAGTAAGATGAATTGTCCTGGACGTAAACAACAGCGTTCGGCACCGTCGATCATCACGCCATTGCCAAGGAGGTTGGAACTCTACGGATTTCGTAGTGACATTCTAAATTACTTTTAGAGCTATCTTGAGGAAAGGTGCCAGAGCGTATACACGCTGAAAACATCTCGTCTAACTTCTTAACTATCTCATATGGTGTACCGCAGAGGTCAGCGTTGGAACAGATACTGTTTGCCTTGTACATTAACGACCTTTCCCAAAAGCTTGATAAGGGAGAGGCAACAATGTATGCGGACGGTACGGCAGTTTTAATGTCAGGCAAGGATTTGATCAACTATGAAATGCTGCTAACAAGCAACTAGAGAACATAAGAAACAAGCTTAAGAGGCAACACACTGACGTTTTTATTCAACAGAGCTAAAATAGCAGCACCAACAAATTAGCAGGTCGCGACAATAATTGCCAAAGTTCAAGAGTACAAATATCGCATTATAAAGCTATGTTCATCACTTCGTTACAGGGCACATATAACTAATGTTTACAGTCGGCTAAGTCGTGCTTGATATGTACCTTATATGAATTGGGCACACATTCTTCGTTTTTTCGGTCAGGAATATGAGCCTCATTGTGCTGACCAATCGAAAAGATTTTCTTTTGTACGTCCGCAATGCAAACAAAGGCAGAAAAGGGTCGATGGAAGGGCCTTCACTCGTTGAAAGCCGAACCAAATGTCTCTTCTCTTCGGTGCGGTGAAAAGGCCAGGCCATGAGCACCTAAATTTACCGCTAATGCCATTAAATTCGCGCATTGTGAGCATCGATATGTACGAGATGCCCGAAGAAAAACAGGGCGGCAATGTCACTGCAAAGAACCACGTTATGAGTCGAGTATTTTTTGTTGCAACTGCATGGGGGAAACTGGCCTTAATGCTTACATTTAATTTCAACCCGAAGTGATGCTTTCTAGGAACTCGAGCGAATAATAAAAAAAAAACGAGAGTCGTGTTTTTCTCTGGACTTTGCGGTTTTAGCCTCGGTAGTCATTAACAATGTCATAACTATATCACCGCTGCCAACCAACTCCCCATCCCTGTCCTCCCACCCACCATTATATGATAATTTATAATAAATGTGCCAAATGCCTGTACCTTGCTTTGCTTTATTCTGATTTCTCGTCGTATTCTTTTTATTAGCATGTATGTATGTAACGGGTGCTGTAATTAGCCTTGACCTACTGACACCTCCTTTTGTGACGCCCATATAGGCGTTTGGCGTATTTGATAAAAAAAAATTGGGCCGAAAATAACTTCCGGTGGGTGAAACTATTCCGAAGAGCCCGTGTAAAGCCCTCTCGTGAATGAAGGCGAAAACACATTTCACGCGCACTGGGAAAGCAGAACTTTACTACTCGCTAAATACGGGGACACGTACAGCAAATAAAAAACGGTGTACAGAATAAATTGAAAGCCCTACCCTTTTCTTTTCCTCCGATGCCCGTGAACGGTGCCGCAAGAAGGCCCAGGTGAGGCTGGCGAACAAAGCAATGAGCGGTGCAAAGCCCAGGCTGGACCAGAAAAACACGTCCACGGAGAGCATGGCAAGGGGCTAAGCTTGCACCGGTGTGCCTTGCGAAGCACACGCGCCGTCCGAGTAAATTTGAGAAACGAGCGTCGCCGTGTTAAGTTTGGCGTGCGCCTCCGCACCAGAGAGTACCGAGTAATAGAGACGGTACTCGTGCACCTCTGTGCTTCGTCCTTCTCGCAGATCCGCTTAGACGAAAACAGGGGAAAACAAGCCACAACACGTGACTGCCGATTAAAAAAAAAGAAAAATGACAAGAGGAAAAAATCCCCGCAGAACGCACAGCACGATAATGAGATTAGCATTCATGCAGTGTAGCGACACCTCACATTGGGCCCACGAGACGAGTGCAGTTAGAATCCCATTATAATTCCGTAGCTACCGGTTTGCTATCGATTGCGCGCATTCCAAGCTTACGTAGGAATCGGTGTTAAGCGTAGCTCTCTGGGATGTTTGCACGATTGTTGACTGCAAATGTTCTGCAAAACTGAACGCTTATGACGGGAATGTTCGCGTAAAATGACGCATACGGGGGAATGTACTTTTGTGACCTTCTGCGTCGCCGACTTCATCGAATATTCGGTCGCCGACTTCTTCACTTCGCTGCAGCTCAACGCTCCTCGCTCAGTGCGCGCTCAATATCGAGCAGGACAACAGGCAAAAAGAAAAAAAAACAACTACCTCGCTCAATGCATGTTCAAGTCTCAGTTTGTTCACTTCAGTTCTTTTCCCACGCTTATGGCCTATTGTCCTGATTATCAATTGCCCTGCCGAAAATGTTATTTTCGTAGCTAACTGGTCTGATGTGAGTGAGCACACGTGCTTGCGCTTGCTAGCACCTGTACCTGCATTCCCTGAATAAACTTAGTGACGAGTGGCGCTATTTCTGTCCGGTCGTTTCTTCATGTGGTTTGCCGTCTTTTACGCCATAATTATAGCTCGTGCTTGCCTCAGTTGTGCGGCCTATTTGTTCTGGCATTTTGGGAAGACCTCTTATCCGGAAGATGTTAAGTTGCATCCCAAATGGCAACTCTACTTATTGTGCTAGCTGTCCCAGTATTTGCTGCACAGTTTGTAGGAAGGTTTCCAGTTTTGTTTTATCGCACTAGGGATTTCCTTGCAGTATTTAAACTTTCGTGGACAGATTGCACTGTGTATGCACAAATATACGATCGACAGTTTCGTAAAAAAATTACGGCACTGAGGAGGAATAAAAACAGAAGCATTTAGTAATTACCATTTGTCTACTGAACTGGTATATTACCGAGAATGGCTAGCGGCCTCAATTAGACACAGTTGCAGAGTCGAATTGCGAAAGTGTGCATGAAGACAGCAGGGCTTCGCAAGATATTAACAGGGGAAATGTGCCCGATGATAGAACAAATAAACATTTGACCTGGTGAAAGGGGTGGTATACTCAAAAAGCTTGCTACCATTTACATGCAATGCCTCGTGACTTAAATCAGGGAGCTGAAAGAGTGCCCTGAAAATTACAATCCTTAAAGAAAGGAAATTTAAATAATTGCTCAAGAATATATCCTCCAGTTACAATATATTAATGTAGGTAATTTCGAACAGAACCAGGGCAACACTTGTTTCCGGACAAAAACAGAAAGTCAATAGAAAGGGTTATTCAAGGATGACATAACATCCTTGTGATCTATCAGGACATTCAGGAGTCTGCTGAATATAACGATCCTTGGCATATCAACTTCACAGATTACAGAAAACACGTTCGAATCAGTAAAGGCAGAGCCTTCACGGAGTCATTGCCTAAACAAGCAGGAGAGCAAGCATAAGAAAATTGAGCAACACAACTGTTGCCAAAGAAAACTCTTTCAAGGCAGGTAGAGGATTACGGGGCGTGATCAAAGTCGAATTTCTTTCAAAAAATTTCTTCAAAAATCGCACATTCTCAGAAAACTAAACTATCTAGCTTAAAACTCTGTAACTAAGCAATGACAAGTCGCATCACAATTATGTCAATCGCATCTAATAGTACATCTAAACCGGACAAAATTTATACGTTACGCATTAATGTCAAAAAAATTTAGTAATACGAAAATACATCTTTTGCAGAACCATTCTATACAACCTAACGAATTCAAGTAAGATATAAATTGACATCTCAAATTTGTCGGCGTGTATTGATCTAATGGATGCCCTTTACAGAACCGTGATATCTGTTCTTGATGCGGAGTTATGAATTTGTAAGCTTCGTGCTTCTATTTTTTTCGAACTTTCAAAGTTTCAAAAATTGTTTTAACAAAATTCAGGCCCTAAATCGAAATTCCGCTTCCAACAGTCACTAGAATTTAACTTTTTCTCTCAAATGTACCAGATTTCATTAAAAGTGGTCCAGGGGTTATCTCAGAAAAGCATTTCTGAGTTTTACATGTATTTGAAGAGGCCGTGTCGGAGTTGGACCCGAGCTAAAGCTTTCTTTTAAAGGTTTCATACGTAGCATGATTCTTAGAAAAATCACAACAGTGGCCGTTAAAGCGTTGTCAATCAAACAGTCTGAATTTGCCAAATGTGACCTGAAACAAATGATATATGATTCGATCCGGCAGAACCTAAAAGCTGAAATGAGGATCACTGTGGAAAAGCCTAAAGTAACACCCAATAGCCTGTAAAGTGTGAAATAATCCATTATTGGTGTTCCGCTTCTTGAAGCTGTGAAAGAATACATTTTGACTAAGCAGTCACAACGGAATGGGATGACGAGAAGACAGTTTCCGGGCGACTAAAATTGTGTTGAAAGGCATATGGGAGGCGTAGTTGCGTTATGAACGGCAGTTGACAGCTATGTGGTCAAACGAAGAAGATCAAACCTGCGAAAGAGGGAGGGAAAGGAAAACAATAGATGAAATCTTCATAGATGGGAAGGATGCAGTATCAATTAGTAAGCGAACGCGCTTATCTCTAGCACGATAAAATATATCTCCCGACAGTACTTAGCGACGTCCTCACCGACATTCCACTACACTGCCATCACGAGCCCGCATTATTACTCGCCTAAGTTGCTCTTGAACTCATCTCACGGTAAGCCCCATTTGAACTTCTGGCCCAAAGTTCCCCAACCGTTATTTGAATATATATATAGCTTTGCGCATAACATTCACTTTGGTTTGGACGTTGGCATTCGCGGACTAACGCGAATATTACGCGAGTAATATCCGTCTTTCAAGCCTTGGGCGGTCTTATCATCATAGAGCTACTGGCACATTTTCGGATTTCATCCACCGGAAAGAAGTGGAGTGAGGTCGCCACAGTCTATAGTTACCTCGCTACGCCGAGACACTCCCATAATGACAAAACAGCAAAAAACAAGTTGTACAATGTCATAAACATCAAAAATACACTTCAGAAGAATAATAGAAAGGATATAATCCCCGTAAATAAAAGCCTTTCAGTAGAACACGTGCAGGGTTATACAGCTAATAGACGGTTTTAGAATAGGGGCCCGAATAGGTTGGGGCGCCAAAGAGCTTTGCGGTTGTTAGCGTTGGGGCACGCAGGAGTGAAGAGTTTTAGAATAGGGCTTTGCGTTTGCGGATAGCGTCTTGCTCTGACAGCGCCACTACGGCGTCAAAAAAGAGCTATTAGAAATAACGAAATAAAATATACCATTTTATGATAGGAATAGTAATTTTGACTTGCGTGCATTCGCGCTTAAGTACAATTTAGAGGTTATTCTGTAAGCAGCAAACAATTAGTAGAACTTAGTTTTGAGCAAACCATCTTTACGTGCCTTCACCAGCCAAGCTTAGCCGTGTTAGGCCTACGAGTCATAAAATCCACAATCGAATTCGGAATCGGCGGCGTCTAATGAATCAATATTCATAACACACGCTAGTTGAGAGAAAGCGATAACCGCAGTCACTTCTCATAGCTTGCGAACTTCATGCGTTACCACGAATCGAAGCCAGTTTAGTGCTAGGTTACAGCCGTCGCTTCGATGGGTGCCGCCATGTTTGCTGACGCAAAGCTTTTGGGGACGCTATTTAGGCTCCCGATAAATCGATAAAATAGAGTTCCCAACGCAAAACCCAAACGCAGTTTGCGTCTCGCGCATGCCCAGTGGCTTCAACGCTATTTCTTTGGGGCCCCAAAACGTTTGGGGCCCCTATTCTAAATCTCTCTAATGTTTACATAACTATATAAATCAAGGAGTTATGTACACCAAAAATAAACAATTCATCAATACTCAAACATCGCGAATTTTTTGTTTGAGTGTTAAAGGATTGTTTATGTCAACGATGTAATCGGGAACCTCATTCCAACGTTTAATGACACGTGGCAAAGCAGATGCGTTAAATGCGTTAAACCCAACGTCGCTGTAAGCTCAAGTGGTTGTTAAGGCGCCTAGACATGCGGAACGGACGAACGTGTGGCAAGGTGGAAGGGTGCTCATTATGGATTATTATATGTAGCAGAGAAAGAAAAGCTACATTCCGGCCTGATTGCAAGGATGACTGTGCCAATGAAAACTTATTGTTACGTACTATCGAATATGGGCTGCAATCTCTGGCAATGAAACGTGCAGAGCGTTCTTGGATCGACTCGAGAATGGGGATTAGATATGCGTGTTGAGGCGGACCAAATTGTAACTGCAAATTTTAGTTTGGGCCTTACTAACATCTGACACTCAAGCTTTCATGTGAGGGAAGGAGCACCACGAGGGTTGTGTTTTAGATAGTTTAGCGTGCGCGAGACATTAGCTGTTACTTTTTCATCGTGGGCAGAGCATTATAAGCTTGGTCTTAGAAGAAGGCCAAGGCACTTGTATGGCGTGCGCGGGTGACGAGGCTGTTGTTAAGTAAGTGACTGAAAGTGGAATACCAATGTTTACGGCTCAATGTCATTGGTGTAAAGTTCCCAGTATTTAGGGTCATTTTCCAAGCTGAGCAGCAAAAATTGTTCATGATTTAGTTTAAGAGCGATGTGATTATCAGGTGAGCAGAATTGACGATAAATAGCGTAATTTCGGATGGCCGGTTGTTAATGAAAATGAGAAAGAGTTGGTGTCCAAGGACACTTCCCTATGGCACACAGGCACACCAAACTTCTGAGAGAAGAGGAGTAATTACCAATGATAGTGAACTGCTTTCGAAGGTACACAAATTTAAATATTGCTCTTCAAGCTTTATAATGGTGCGGGGGCATAACGCGTAGTGATAGGGCACAGGTGCGCACCACTAGAAGTACGGTAATGGCAAATCGAATGCCACCAGGACGAATATAAGTAAGGATGAGGGTCATAGCCAAAGAGAGTTCTGTCTTTCTCTTAACGTTACGCTTAACATTCTTCATTCCTTCGCTATTTGTGTGGTCTGTAACTTGTTCTCGAGCTTCGTTGTCAGTCTCCAAGGTTGTGCCCCAAATGTTAGCATCGGTAGAATGCGTTGGTTGCACATCTTTCTTTTTATTGATAATGGTAAGCTTCCAGTCAGGATCGGATAATGTCTGCCGTATGTGCTCCAACTCATTTATAGTTTTTTCTTAAATTGCTTTCTGATGGTCGTACTCCTTCACAGGCTTTAGCGGCTGACTGGCGATCCTGAACGCTTGCTTTCTTGCAAGGCTATTAATCATAATCTTTGTTTTCCGCATATTAATCTTCAATCCCACTCTTACACTCTCTCAGTTAAGGTCCTCAATCTTTTGTTGTAACTCGTCCCCCGTGTTGCTGAACAGGACAATGTGATCTGCAAACAGAAGGTTGCTGAGATATTCGCTGTTGATCCTTACTCCTAAGCCTTCCAAGTTTGATAGCTTGAGTACTTCTCCCAAACGTGCAGTGTGTGTCTCTTTATTGTGTCTCTTTATCTGATTCCTTTATTTATAGGTATCTTGCTACTATTCTTGTGGAGGATTAAAATAATTAAATTATGGGGTTTCACGTGTCAAAACCACTTTCTGATTATGAGGCACACCGTAGTGGGGGACTCCGGAACTTTGGACCACCTGGGGTTCTTTAATGTGCACCTAAATCTAAGTACACGGGTGTTTTCGCATTTCGCCCCCATCGAAATGCGGCCACCGTGGCCGGGATTCGATCCCGCGACCTCGCGCTCAGCAGTCCAACACCATAGCCACTGAGCAACCACGGCTGGTTTGTGGAGAATTAGGGTAGCTGTGGAATCTATGCAGGTATTTTCCAAGATATTTTCGTAAGTCTGCTGTACTTCTTAATTATGTGTTGCCTCTATGACTGCTGGCATCTCTACTGAATCAAATGCCTTTTAGTAAGCTATGAAAGCCATATAGAGGGACTGATTGTACTCTGCAGATTTCTCACTTACCTGATTGATTACATGGATGTGATTCATTGTACATTTTCCCTTCTTGAAGCCAGCCTGTTCTTTTGGTTGATTGAAGTGTCGCCCCTATTCTATTGGAAATTATCTTGCTGAATGTTTTATACAATACTAGAAAAAACTAATGGGCCTAGAATTTTTCAATTCTTGAACGTCTCCCTTTTTTTGTATTAGTTTAATCTTGGCATTCTGGCAGTTCTCTGGGACCTTTGAAGTCGTGAGACATTTAGCATAAAGGGCCGCAACCTTCTTAAGCATGCTGTTTCCTACATCTTTGATCAAATCGACTGTTATTCCATCTTCTGCTGCTTTTCCTGGTTTCATGTCTTGCAAGGCCCTTCTATCTTTATCGCTAGTTATAGAAGGAGTTTCTGCAACCATTTCATCACTGCTTCGAATGGAGGCATCGAGGCTGCTCTGGGTATTGTACAGGTCAGTATAGATTTCTTCCGCTGATTTTACTAAATCTTCTAAATTGCCCATGATATTAACCTGCTTATATTTCAGTGCGCCATCTTGCCTTGTCGTTTGCCAAGTTTTCTTCTCACTGATTTCATTCTGCGTCCATTTTTTACTACTTCCTCAGTATTTCTTACGTTATAATTTCGAATATCCTTTACTTTGTCTGTGTTGATCAGTTTTGACAATTCCACGAATGCTATCAGATCTCTTGAGTTGGGCACTTTCAATTTTTGTCGTTTCTTCTTTAGGTCCTTCGTTGCTTGGGAGAGCTTACCAATTGGTTGCCTTGGTGCGCGACCTCCCACTTCAATTGATGCTTCTGAAGCCCAGCCTAGTTACGGTTTCATTCATGACCTCTATGTCATCTTCATTTCGCTGTTCTAAGGCCTAATATTTGTTTCCAAGTACCACCCTGAATTGGTCTGCTCTTACCTTAAACGTGTCTATGTTGGCCTGTTTCTTCTTGACCAATTTTATTTTTCTCTCTTCAAATTGAGGTGAATCCTAGCTCTAACTAACCTATAATAACTGCAGTTTACCCTACCTAACACTTCTACATCCTGCACTATGCCGGGATCGACAGAAAGTATGAAATCAGTTTTATTTCTTGTTTCAGTATTACGGCCTTTCTAGGTCTACTTTTTTTGCTACGCTTTCTGAAGAAGGTGTTCATTATTCGCAACTTATTCCTTTCCGCGAATTCTGCCAACATCTCTCCTCTAGTGTTTCTAGAATCGACGCTGGTAGTTGCCGATTGCTTGTACACAAGCCTGCATTTCCCCCAATTTTGCATTGAAGTCTTCCATTGGTACAGTATGCTGAGTTTCCAATTTTCTCATCGCTAATTTTAAATCTTCATAAAACTGCTCTGCTTCAACACCACCTGGCTGGAGGTTGGAGCGTAGGCTTGTACTACCTTTAATATGTAGTAGCTCTTAGTTTGTTTTATTACTACTACTGCTACCCTCTCATAGGCTGCTGAATTCGTCAATGTTGCCCGCTATGTCCTTATCGCTGAGGAATCCTACTCCGTATAGCTTACCTGGAAGTCCTCTACAGCAGAGGACATGGCAATTAGTCAGCACTGTATAAACTAAACCAGTTCTTCTAACCTCACTAAGGCCAATGATATCCCAAGCAATCCCTGATAGTTCCTCAAAGAGGCCTCGGGGGGTGGGGGGAGGGGTATTCTGTAAGGCTCTACCTTGTGGACTCCTCTCTCGTACAGCAGCATCCAATCAGCAGCGGCGTAAATGGACAGTCCACTAGGTAGATTCTTACAGAATACTCCCCCTGATAAGCTAGCTTCACTCGAGAGAGTTCGGGTGTTAAATGTTGCCAACGTCAGTTTCCAATGAGCTAATGTTTGCAATTTGTTTTTAGTTACAAAAGTGTGTTATGTACTACAAGTGTTATGCATGGCGAAAATTGCGGTGCAGAAATTTCATAGTGTTTGCAGTGTATACATCGAGATTCGCTTGGAAAAGAACTTGCTGGTGTGACTTGTTTTATTCGGTGAATGACCCACCGTGGTTGCTCAGTGGCTATGGTGTTGGGCTGCTGAGCACGAGGTCGCGGGATCGAATCCCGGCCACGGCGGTCGCATTTTGATGGGGGCGAAAGGCGAAAACACCCGTGTCCTGAGATTTAGGTGCACGGTAAAGAACCCCAGGTGGTGAAAACTTCCGGAGTCCCCCACTACGGCGTCCCTCATGTGATGATACAGGGACAGTGAAGGAAAGGTGTGCGTCTTTATGAGCCACCACGGGGTCGATTGATGCTTGTTGAGAGACTTGTCGGGAGGGAAGGTTAGAGGCGGGCTTTACGGTAGTATGTGAATATCTCGCCATAGGTGATCACGCGCATGTGGCTGCGCCAGGAGGCTACGGCCTCGTGATGAGGGGCTTGCGGATGGTGAGGCCGTCCGGAAAACTGCTGGCCCGAGGAGGAGTGACGTGTCCGGTGGACGCTTGCTCGGGCGTCGTCGTGCGCCGCGTCGTTTCCGGTAAGACCTGTGTGGCTCGGGGCCCAGATCAAGTGGACGCTGCGGCGACGGGAGGGGTGGGTGCCGGTGAGAATGCGGTGCACTTGGGGCGAGATGAGTCCTCTGGTATAGTTAGGCATGGCTGTCTTGGAGTCAGTGATGATGCACGACACAGTGGTCGATGCATCATCAAGACATCACCATGACAGCCAGTTACGTATGACTGTCTTAAAATCAGTGATGATGAATGACGCAGTAGTCGATGCATACGCGAGAGCTATAGAAGACTCTTCACCTTCTTGAGGATAAAAACCGCGCATGGAGCTGGTTATTGTGATATCCAGTTTCGAGCCCACGACCACGGCAAGTGTCATGGCCGAGTGGGTCGGGTAGTCCGCAGCGTCGACATAAGCCACGTGCGAGGCGCCCTCATACTTATTGCCGAGTTGCTGAGTCCTTGCACCCCGACTACACTACAGCAGGTCGCACCGCATGTTCTTCGGAAGAGAGGGAATCAAGAAAGTGTCGCGAATGTGCTGCGGTATGGAGGGCTTGACTCCATCCTGCCTGAGGTAAGGGAGGCTCAGCTGATTGAGGACTTGGCGTCCGGTCGCGGTGTGGGAGAGGCATTCGCAGTGAGCTAGGCGCTTAGCCTCGATGAACTCGTCGCGAGTATTCTAGATTGACATTTGTTTTGTACCGCGTTTACAACACATTGATATGGTTCAGATATTTTGACGTTCTGCAAGCGTCGTTGTTTAGAGCAGTGGGTAAGACACTAGGCTTCTGAGAGTGTGGTCGTAGGTTCGTAAATCACCCTACCAAAGTTCTTCGTTTCAAATTTATTCTTTTTCTATACATTATTTGCTTCATAGCGATTCGTTTTACGTGACGGATGGTTGGGTTTTCTCGTTGGTTAAGCATAAAAATGCTTACGCATTTGAAAGAACGGTGATATAGGGTGCGAGCTCGCAGGTCGTGGTACTTATACCAACAGTCAATCACATGGATTCTTGAAGAGAGATAAGAAAAAAGAAGAAAAGCAAGGCTTTAAAAACTCGCGGTTGTCTTCATACTCTCTTTTATACTCTCCTATTCACTCTCTCACATATTTAATTCAGTTAGTCTGAGTGCTCACTCGCATACTATTCCAATCTTTCCGATATTTCGTTTTGCTTTTCATTTTAATTTCCATTTCTCCTCTTCAAATAGGAACTCTCTGAAGCTAATTCCTGCCGTCTGATTCTTGGCCTATCCCGCTTAGTGTTTACGCGACATTAAAGCAGAACGTCAACATCATCATCAAGACTACTGAAGTGCCGGGCGGAGAATCGAAGCTGTCGGGCTGCGGGCCCGAGCTTCAAGACTTAAGCGGGACCAGAATAACTGTTTGGGAGCTTGTTCTGAACGATCCGGCCTCGTCCTACCTTCCAGCCTGTGGTGTTCGGTGGTCCAGCAAATAGGGGGCTGAAGGCAAGAATAACTTCACCCTCTCTTCCTGTGACACCTTGGTCGAGCTGCGGATAATTCACAAGAGCAAGAAGCGGCTTATCCTCAGGTGACCGAAGTCCTGCAGTAGCAAGATGCTTGACAAGCAATTGTGGCCAGTCCCGCACCTTACATTAGGGCGCAGTTCTTAGGCGCCCGTTCCTGCGGCAAGCATCGGCGTTGTCCCTCGACGTAGCACAGCGAAAGATGAGAACGAACACGGAGCGACCCGCTATGATAGCTTAGTGGCTGTGGTGTTGGGCTGCTAATCACGAGGTCGCGGGAACCAATCCCGGCCACGGTGACCGCATTTCGATGGGGGCAAAAACACCCGTGTACTTCGACTTAGGCGCACATTATAGAACCCAGGGTGGTCCAAATTTCATCGGTCCCCCCCTACGGCGTGCCTCATAATCAGATCGCGGTTTTGGAACGTAAAACACTATAATTAATATTTTAGAGGCATTCCCCAGGTGGTTCAAATTTTCGGAGTCTCCCACTACGGCGTGCCTCATAATCAGAACGTGGCTTTGGCACGTTAAATTCCATAATTATTTTTTCCCTGCACCGAGGAATGGTGGATCAATTCGCCAAGTTTTTCGGAGACAACGTACTCCTCTGGCATGGCGCTCCAACCGTCGTCTTTACTGATCGCGGAATAGCTATCACAGCGGAACTTATGCAATGCATCCTGTGGATGACTCATACGCACCATAAGGAAACTACCGTCTGACATTTCCAAACCAATGGTCTAAGTGAACGCCTGGACCGAACTTTCGCTGACAGGCTCTCTGTGCATGTCGATATTGAACATAATATACGGGATGAAATTTTACCCTACGTCACCTTTGCCTATAACACGGCCGTACAAGAGACTAGAGCCACACAATTCCAGCTTGTATACGGCTGTGCAGTTACCGCAACATTGGATGCTGTGCTGCCGATAGATGAAGATGAGTACCCTTCAGATTTAGTTGAATTCTTTCGAAGAGCCTAGGAAGCCCGCCAGTTGTCAAGATACCAAGTACGCCGCCAACAACAGATCGACGCAAGGCATTACAACTGGAGACATCGTGAAACGAAGTATGTACCGGGTGAGAAAGTGGGGATTTGGACCCCATGCACGACGTCGTGGGCTGTTCGAGAAACTCTGCCGATATTTTGAGCCATATGACGCAGTTCGCCGACATAGTGACCTTAGTTATGAAGTGAAACCTGCCAGACACGAGTGTTCAAGGCAAAGCAAAGTGACATAGCCCGTACATATTGTGCTCATGAAGCCTCAATATGACTGATAGATAGAAGGAGCATCCGAAGCGTGTTGATGGAAATGAAATGACCAGGATTCATAGTGATAGGAATACAGCGCGCTTTGTGCGATTTATAGGAATTACGTATAATTTCCTGGCGGTGAAATCTTGTTACTTCGGATGTAGTATATGAGTATATACATAAGTCCGCTGTCATAAAGTACAGCATACTTATTGCTTAAAATTGCATTTTGGATATTATTAGGCCCTTGCGCTTTATTTTACATGTATTTCTAAGTAAAATATAGTGCACGCTAGCTAGGAACGCTGCTTTGGTAGCAACGGATGGAGCCTCAGGGCGGACAGAGCTGTACAATGCATCACGGTACACATGAGGGCTGTTGTGCGCGCCCTAGTTTGCTAGTTAGTACCCGTAGTTATGTGTTCTATGTGAGCTACAAAATTCATTGGATGAGTAATGAGGTTAATAAGTGCCAGCACTGCAATTATAGCACTACTGTCACATCCTACCATTTAGCTTGGCTTGGCTAAAGAAATCCTGGCGCATGCAGCCAGCAAAAGCATGGCCTTGGGGATCGCTTTGTGTTAGTTGGAGGGAGCCGTCGCTGGGGCGTATTTTCGGATACCACCTATTATTGTAAAAGTAAATGAACGCTTCATAAAGCATGAACGGCAGGAATATAGACTTCATAAACAAAGAATGGCCTCCAATCCACGTTGCGAAGGTGTTTACAGCGAAGCTGTAAACCACAACTAGAACGAGCGCCCATTGCGATATAGATTGAAACTATTCACGTGCGGACATTCGGATGTACCTAATCTAATTTTTAGACTAAGACATGTGGAGGGCGCGCGACTTGGCTTGCGCCGCCACTTCGTGCAGCTACAAAGAGTGGACCAGGGAGAAGAGAAATTCGCCGCGGCTCGTATGGGCGCTGCTCTTCAGGAGTCGTCACTATACGTGGCCCTCCCATAGCACAGTCAGAACACAAATTGGAGGGTTTTTCTTTTACGTAAAAAAGTGCGTTACATCATTTCTTGCTTCGTATGCTGCAGTGAAGCTGCCGTCGCCGTGACAGCTTGCGCAACAGTAATCTTTACGGACAAACGTATGCGGAGAGCGCTACGTGCTTCGCATTCCATTTAGGCGCAGGAGCGCCGTATCATCAATTATGTAGTTACGATGCTTGTTTTCAGCTTGTTCTTTATTGAAATATATGCTGTTCTGTATGTTGTGTGCGTGATTATAAAGAATGTATCTACTGTTCACAGCATTTTGCTGAGTGCTTGTATCCTCTGCCTTACCGGGATCTGAGCTATTGCATTTGGGGGCATGAGCCATAGAAGATAGTTTTTCTGTCGACGTTACGCCAGGAAGAAATCCTGGGAACCTAGCCATAGAGAGCTTCGCTGTAACATGATTTCACACTAATGGCGGCGCATAGTCGCTTTCGCGCTCAGCTGTCACTGTTTGCACCATGTTTCTTGAGCACAACTACACCCTCTAGGCAGATCCGAAAATTCTGATCAAAAATTTTGCACGGTATTTTCCTAGGTTAAGCTGTAGGATTGGACAGTCTCACCAGTAAGCTTTCTCTTTCAATAAAAAAACAAAGAAATACGGGTACTATAAAAATTGGTTGCCAGTCCCTTTAACAGTAAGCACACAGGATCCAAATGCAAAATATCATTTTTTGTTCGTTACTGTATATCCAAGGAGATGCGGAGCGAACCAGCCAGCAATCATGGCAAACCCAGGACGGTAGCCAAAGAAAGCCTCGTTTTAAAGGAGTGCGCGGGCGCCGCAGGACAAAGCAGCGGTGATGCGTCGATGGGAAGAGCTTGAGGCGGTAGCAAACATTATTCTTCCGTTCGACTAATGCTGTTTGGCGAATGCTTTTCTACTATCATCCGTCAAGTGGTCATTACCTGCTGTGTAATTTCACTCTACGATTACGAAGTTCATGGCAAACGAGAGAGGAGAACGGTGCTCAAATGGGATGATGTGAATACCACTGAAAAGATAGAATGCCGCATGCAAATGGACATTAAGATTTCTGCATTGTTCGCCCCTTTGTCGAATTCAGAAGCGGTCAAATATATTTGCTTCATAACATGCGTGCCGAAGCGGCCTTGTACGGTGGCTAGATGGCATGCACCACAATCTGGACGGAGTTAAGTAAATGTTATGCATAGGCATACCTATAAACATGTCTTGTTCCACAGGCAATTCTGCAATAATTTCTGTACCACAGGTAGCTATTCTGCTCGAGCTCTTTTTTTTTATTCGCAGCCCAGGAGCTGGCGGCGTTCCGCACCGCGGGCGCGTTGCGCGCGTTCTGGACGCTTACTGCCCGCACCTGGGCGCCCACCTGGGGGTATTGGGGCGCCTGGTAGGGGATTGCATCGAGTGCCCGTTCCATGAGTGGAGGTTCCGAGGAAACAACGGCGCATGCGCATACGTACCGTATGCCAGCAAAAGTGAGATCTGGAGCCCTTATTTATAAACAAATCACTGTTTCTTTAACTTCATGCTGTATAAACCTTCTGAAATTAGAGTTGCGTGACTTATTCATGTAAAGCACGGGCTGAAGAAAACGTCATGCATCGCTATTTTTAAAATTTCTTCCCATTAAGCATAGGGACCACGTATAGGTGCATTCATGTAAGAGCTACAGTTTTCAGACTGACTGCCAGAGAATACATACAGATTCACAATAATGTAATGATTCTATTTCAATTCTTTTCATTTTACGTTTCGTCAATCGTCCGAGTGGCGCTCCGCCTACATTATCACCACAGTGCTCAGGTTGTTAGCGATGGGCGAATTCCTCGAGCGAGGTGAATTCTCGCATTATACCAGCCCAGGTTACAAAAGGCTGCTTCAGAACACCGCCATATCGCGTGCGTGCAATAGGGTTGGATCAATAGTAACGAAGCATCCATGAAACCAGTTTAGAAAGAAAGCCGAATGGCTTTCTTTCTAAAGCCGAACTTATATGCTGGTATAAGCGTTTTGACGAGACATTGTTATATTAAAGCAATCATTTTGTTCAATTTATCTCCATCAGGAGTAGTACTACGCTCTGAAATGTTCAGAATTCGTCTTGGTAGGAAACGCTGTCTCAAGATGTCGCCACTAGATTTCCTGGTTCCATTTTTTAATGGGCCGATCTGGAGGTGTTTTTGAAGTGAACACACAACTTACCCTCGCCTCACCCACTTCCAAGGCACGAGCACAAAACTCGCGCGTCTCCCATCTCAAGATCGTCGGCAGAGAGAGGGAGAACTGAATTGTACGAAGTGGTTCGGTTTCAGAACATGTTCTGTCCACAAACAGTAGTCACTTTTTCGGCAATCAGGAGTGAGCAGACGCCGACGCGTACGTGTGACAAGGCCTTAACGTCACCATTGAAGTCAAAAGAGAAAGCTACCCTAAAAATGTTCGGCTTAGTGTATTTTTTCTTACGCAAAGTCACTTCTATGCTTTTATTTGAAGTGCAAGCCATCGGTCGCGCTAAACTGCAAGCGAGATGGTTCGTCGCCTGCTGTGGTTGGTTGTGTTGCCTTGGGGGGCAGCGAAAATTTATAAACTTCGCCTTCAATGTACTGGGCTGTCTGTATAGAATGGTTGGCAGAGGTCATTCTCGCATCGAGCTGAGGATCAAGGGATAGGAAAAGAGGAATGCTTTATGGCCTGAAATACTTGTCGTCCATACGAACACTCGCCTCCTGAGTGTGCGTGGTGCAAGCCTGCTAACGGCCCTTTAAAGGAAGCGATTGACGGCGTTGTCGCACTAAGAAAACAAAAAGTAGCTTTCACATTTGCACAACGAAAATGCTTCGCCTATACTATATTTCAGCCTATGAAAACTGCCCAATGCGTGTCTGGTTACGATGAAGGTTTAACGAGGGCTCTTATTCGTCAGGCGCGCTCATTATTGAAGAAAAAGGCCTTACAAATTTCTTACAAACTCACATGGCTGCTATTGCTTGGATTTCGAGTTGTAATTCGATCATGAATATTTTGAGTTAGGCGAGATTTTCAAGATTAAAAAAGAAAGGGGGCATTAAAATGGCTCAGATCTCCAGGACCGTCTTTGGATCATCCAGCAAGCTCGGGAAGCTACCGAGAGACTGCTGCCCCCTGCGCGGCCTAGACCCAGGCCATCAATTTGCAGGAGATTGAATAAAGTTGTCACATACATAGATAAAGTGTCACTGCCTCTATATTTCCCATATGAACTGCCACGAGGGCTCTAAAAACGGTCAAATAAATTTTGCTCGTTAATTATTAGCGGCAAAGTATTCGTTATTAAGGGCAAAGTATGTGTGCTTTGACGTGGAACTAACCTGCGAAAATACCCCTTACGCTACACTAACAACCTTTATATAACAAATCTATATGAGTGATGGTGCGCGCATTGTTAATTGAAGAAGGCCTCACATGCTTCTTACAAACTCACATGACTGCTATTGCTTGGATTTAGCGTGGTAATTAGAATATGAATATATCGAATCAGGGCGATCTTCAACATTAAAAAATAGGGGTGCATTAAAATGTGAGTGCCTCCAAATAAGCCATATAAACAAATGCGCCGAGGGCTCGTACAAAAAGTCAATTAAATTAAAAACACCATGTATAATTAGATTGAAGATTTAAGGAGCATTATTTTCAAAAAATAGCGCAGTTTGTAAAGTAACTCCTCGAATATGTTTTTGCAATTGAATATGTTATAATTCGCAATTATGTGCATTTAACAGCATTTATATTGATAATAAGAGCTGTAACCATTCTTATGGAATTGTATTGGCTCACTTTGAGCGCAAGTTGGAGGTAGTATAACTTGGTAGCAGGCAGTAGTATTCTTCACGTGCGTCCGAAAGCAACCATGACAGACCTGTAGTTCATGTACAGACGCCGCATAAAGTCAGTGTATAAGATAAGGAATTCCTTTAACTGTATAACTGCAGCAGGAGTCCCAAGTAACAAACCAGCGCTTGTGTTTTTACTTCACTAGCTAGTCAGGTAATGAAACTCTTACACATGTCTTCGCTACTCACAGCACTACAAATCCTGCTCGTAACTTTGTTTGCAGATGGACAGAGACGTCTCTGTATGGAATCAGAAAACCTTTAAGAAGATTGTTTTTTTGGATGAAGATAACAACGTCAAGGAATTCAGAAATTGGTACAGCCAATTTTACAGCAAGAACAGTCCGACATGGCTACAAGTGAAAGGAAAAAGCTTGTCCTGGTGATACGGGGACGACTGTGAATAGAAGTCAACCCTTTGTTCCTGTTATATTTCTATGCCGATTGTAATGTTTTTTGATGCGTTAGCATTCTTTGGGCACTTCACGCACTTTCCTGGTCTGTCTGTCTGTCTGTCTGTCTGTCTGTCTGTCTGTCTGTCTGTCTGTCTGTCTGTCTGTCTGTCTGTCTGTCTTGTATGTGTGTTTGGAATGCGTTTTGCATGAAGTTTTTTTCCTGTAGTGGTATTGATGCGCTATTCGCACGCAGGGGATATTTTTCTGAATGTCTGAGTGTGTATTTCTGAACATTTCTTGCTAGGGGGTGTGCTAATGTTTGACGTACTATTCGATTTGACGTTTACTTGAGGTTGTCAAATACTAATTTCTACCGAATACTAACAGGGCTGACAAGAATTGTTGCATTTGATAGGGAGAAAGACTGATGTACGTGAAGACCCTTCAGAGTGAATTTGCCGCAGAGCGGCTGCAGTAGCTAAGCAGAGGCAGCATTTTATGAGCAGATGTGTGGAGAAATTCACTTCCGCCATTATTTCCATTCAT
The DNA here is from genome assembly GCF_050947875.1 of Dermacentor variabilis. Taxonomy (NCBI): domain Eukaryota; kingdom Metazoa; phylum Arthropoda; class Arachnida; order Ixodida; family Ixodidae; genus Dermacentor; species Dermacentor variabilis. The sequence goes on from NC_134568.1 coordinate 133,678,069, forward strand.
CAAATAAGTAGGCGCAGCGACTTACTGTTGGGTCCATCTCACCATGTTTGGATTTCTTTAAAGGGACCCTGAACCACTTTTGTTGACGTGGATACAGCCATTTGAAGTGAACCTAGGCTATTTCAGAAATACTTTGCGCAATAAGTATTCCAGTGCGTTCAGCAAAAGCGGAGTTATTGGTAATCGAACACGGCCCTTGTTGTGTTTCCACTCCTTTTTCAATGCCTTGCATCGCGAAGGCTACGGCGAAGTGGGGCGTGCCGACAACGTTCCGCCTTCTAAATGTCACCGTAGCGCGCAGTTAAAATTTCATTTTGAATGGTAACGTAGACACCACGACTTCCGATTTCGGTGCCTACGACGCGCTAAACGTAAGCCAAACGCCGTTGTCCTCAGAGAGCCGCAGTCCGCTTAGTCAATGGACTCATGGCGGCAACCCGCGGCGGCCGTGGTATCTAAGCTACTTTATTATGAAATAAAGTGTCCAAAGGAAAATGAAGAGCAAGATTCTGTTCCAAAGAGAGCATTTGACAGAAAAGTCACTTCGCATTCCGCTTGTGGGCTCTACGCACCGCGTACGGCAGCAAAACTTGGCTGAGATGTTCAAAAGAGCGTGTGCTACCCGCGGACAATGTTATTTCACCATGCCCAACGGGTGGTTCAGGGCCCCTATAAAGAGGTGTGCAGTTTAGTAGTACTACACCTAGCTCCTTCAGCTATTACGACACTACAACATGCGTGTGGTGTTCTTTTATAATAACTATCGGTGTCATGAAGCGCCGTGTACAATCACCTGTCAATTGTTTCATATGTGCAGCCTTCTCATTTGACCAGACGTCCAGAGCAAAAGCATCACATGTATGAATTAGCGTTAGTAAGCTTGTTTTGCTAAAGGGGCTCTATGCAACCCTGATACTACTTCAGTTTGCTTAGAGATTGGAAATATTCGATTAAATGTTCAAACATCCCTAGTTTTTACTGATTTTGGGTCGGTTGCAGAAAAGAAGCTTGTTTTAACAAATGAACAACAGCTCATGTTGCGCTTTTCAGTGCTTTATTGGCACTCCAAAATTTAGTTCTTACAAAAAGAAAATAATGGCAAGAAATGGCAATTAGATATACTGTATTGCAAGTACTAAGAAAACGATAGCGATATGTTGAAATCCCCATTAGTGTAGAGAGCAGCTATACAGTTATCGAATCATCTCGGGCAGAATTATTGGAGCTATGAACGGTCGGCAAATTACCAGAAATGTGTAACGTTGCGGTTGATTCCTGCAAATAAACATTTACCATTATGGCTGATGTTAAGTTTTGGGTAGCAATGACATGTACAAGTGAATTATTGTTTCCTGCTTTGCAGAAGTGGCAGTTTTATTTACAGTCTACCGCAATGTGGTGGTATACTACTCGACAGTTCATAACGCAAGAAGTTGTGCGGGGCTCATGTTGTGCAGTTTCATCTAATGGTAGCTGCAATAAATTCGCCAGCGATAAGCAATCCTCAGCACTCCGATCTTCTAAGTTCAAGACATTTCGACAACAAGAAAATGCCGAACATTGTTTAGCATTAAGTACTGCATGCATAATCAAGCCTCTTCAATGATTTCTCTTCAATTTATATATTTTCCTGAGTAAGGAGACTGTAGCAAGGCTGAATAAGTGCAACGTCACCCTTATATGTATGAATTACGCATGACCAACTGCGGCACTACTTTGTATATATATCCCGTTCATTCTTCCAATAAAATTGTTCATTGCCTGACCCCGACTTGCCCACATGGTGGCAGCGGTTCACTATCGCTATGTCGGCCCCATCAACGCTGCTTCCCCCGCCGAAACCACTGGACCCGTCAGCAGACGCATGGCTTGGATGGAAAACTTGGAAATGTGAGTTCACATTGTTCTCCACGGCTAACCAGATAAGTAATCATCATCATCATCAGCCTGGTTACGCCCACTGCAGGGTAAATGCCTCTCCCATACTTCTCCAACAACCCCGGTCATGTACTAATTGTGGCCATGTCGTCCCTGCAAACTTCTTAATCTCATCCGCCCACCTAACTTTCTGCCGCCCCCTGCTACGCTTTCCTTCCCTTTGAATCCAGTACGTAACCCTTAATGACCATCGGTTATCTTCCCTCCTCGTTACATGTCCTGCCCATGCCCATTTCTTTTTCTTCATTTCAACTAAGATGTCATTAACTCGCGTTTCTTCCCTCACCCAATCTGCTCTTTTCTTATCCCTTAACGTTACACCCATCATTCTTCTTTCCATAGCTCGTTGCGTCGTCCTCAATTTAAGTTGAACCCTTTTCGTAAGCCTCCAGGTTTCTGCCCCGTAGGTGAGTACTGGTATGACACAGCTATTATACACTTTTGTCTTGAGGAATAATGGCAACCTGCTGTTCATGATCTGAGAATGCCTGCCAAACGCACCCCAGCCCATTCTTATTCTTCGGATTATTTCCGTCTCATGATCCCGGTCCGCCGTCACTACCTGCCCTAAGTAGATGTATTATCTTACCACTTCCAGTGCCTCGCTACCTATTGTAAATTGCTTTTCTCTTCCGAGACTGTTAAACATTACTTCAGTTTTCTGCAGATTAATTTTTAGACCCGCTCTTCTGCTTTGTCTCTCCAGGTCAGTAAGCATGCATTGCAATTGGTCCCCTGAGTTACTAAGCAAGGCAATATCATCAGCGAATCGCAAGTTACTAAGGTATTCTCCATTAACTTTTATCCCCAATTTTTCCCAATCTAGGTCTCTGAATACCTCCTGCAAAAACGCTGTGAATAGCATTGGAGAGATCGTATCTCCCTGCCTGACGCCTTTCTTGGGATTTCGTTGGTTTCTTTATGGAGGACTACAGTGGCTGTGGAGCCGCTATAGATATATTTCAGTAATTTTACATACGGCTCGTCTACACCCTGATTCCGTAATGCCTCGATGACTGCTGAGTTTTCGACTGAATCAAACGCTTTCTCGTAATCAATGAAAGCTATATCTAAGGGTTGGTTATATTACGCACATTTCTCTATAACCTGATTGATAGTGTGAATATGGTCTATTGTTGAGTAGCCTTTACGGAATCCTGCCTCGTCCTTTGGGTGACAGAAGTCTAAGGTGTTCCTGATTCTATTTGCGATTACCTTAGTAAATACTTTGTAGGCAACTGACAGTAAGCGGATCGGTCTATAATTTTTCAAGTCTTTGGCGTCCCCTTTCTTATGGATTAGGATTATGTTAGCATTCTTCCAAGATTACGGTAAGCTCGATGTCATTAGGCATTGCGTGTACAGGGTGGCCAGTCTCTCTAGAACAATCTGCCCACCATCCTTGAACAAATCTGCTGTTATCTGATCCTCCCCAGCTGCCTTCCCCCTTTGCATAGCTCCCAAGGCTTTCTTTATACTTCTTCCGGCATTACCTGTGGGATTTCGAATTCCTCTAGACTACTCTCTCTTCCATTATCGTCGTGGGTGCCACTGGTACTGTATAAATCTCTACAGTAAGCAAGTTAAGTAAGCAGCCCAAGGAAGTCCAAGCAGCAACGTTGCTTGTAACAATTGGAGAGGAGGGCAGGAAAACACAGCGCCTACCCCCTACTACTGCGCATGCCTTTTGGCATTGCCTCTGCTCCGGAGATATTTCAGGCAGTGATGCACCGCGTCCTAGAAGGTCTGCCAAATGTCGCAGTATTAATGGATGACATTCTTCTCTGGGGCAAGACTAAGCAAGATCACGACCACGATCTACAGCTTCTTCGAACGCGCTGCCGTGAACACAATCGTCGACTAAATTTGAAGAAATGCTTCTTTTTGCAGCGAATGGTGCGCTACCTGGGCCACGTGCTCAGCGCCGAAGGCCTGCGTGTGGATGCTCAAGGTGTTCAAGACATTCTGGAATTCAGTTCCTATGCATTGATTTCTAATGTCAAGGTTGGTGCGGCCAAAGAGTCCATGGGCAAAGGCACCCATGATGAAGATGTTGATGATAAAGGAGACGAGGAGTGCAATGCAGGCTTCAATAAAAGGTATTTGTTGGCTTCCCGAACTTGGACCTTTGGGCACGGACTACATCTCGTGACTTTACAAGTGCAGAGTGTAGGTAGAGATTGTGCGCTGTGATGACAGCGCCGACAATGCCCACTGCCTGCAAGAGGGCCCGGCTGTTGCAATGTGAGCACCAGGGAACAAACAGGCCCTCCACCACTCGCACCTGGTCAGGGACCACTCACACGTACTCATATCCGGAAGTGACTGCCATGACGAGGATGAGGTACCCAAAGAAAGCTTCAAGTTTACGCCGGCCGTACTTGTCCAGCAGATCAGAGCAGGTGCGGATCTGCCTAGACCCCATAGCGCTGAACAAGGCGTTGTTACGGGAAAACTATCCTATGCCTACTCTAGAAGACGTTGTGCCAAAGCTTGCGGGAGCCAACGTTTTTTTCACCCTTACACTCAGCATCGAGGTTTTGGCATATAAAGATAGACGACTCAAGTTCCAAACTTTGTACAATGAGTACACCGAACGGACGCTACCGCTTCTTGCGCATGCCTTTTGGCATTGCCTCTGCTCCGGAGATATTGCAGGCAGCGATGCTTCGCGTCCTAAAAGGTCTGCCAAATGTCGCAGTAGTAATGGATGACATCCTTCTCTGGGCAAGGCTAAGCAAGAGCACGACCAGAATCTACAGCTTCTTCTAATGCGCTGCCGGGAACGGAATCTTCGACTAAATTTGAAGAAATGCTTCTTTTTGCAGTTAGAGGTGCGCTACCTGGGACACGTGCTCAGCGCCGAAAGCCTGCGTGTGGACGCCCAACGTGTTCAAGACATTCTGGAAAGGCCGACACCAAGAAACTGTAAGGAACTTCAAGTGTTTTTGGGCACTATGAATTTTGTACAGCGCTTTATCCGAAACATGTCTGTAGTAACAGCACCACTAAGAACTTTATTGCGCAAGGACATTGCATGGGTTTGGACGGAAAAACAGCAAGAAAGCTTTCTTAGATGCGTGAGGCTCTGATTCAAGCACCTGTGCTCCGCTAGTTTGACACAAGCAAACCAGTAACGCTATCAGTTGATGCAAGTCAGCAGGGGGTAGGTGCTGCGCTTATACAGGATGCGCATCCCATTGCCTTTTCCTCATGGACACTCACGGAGGCACAGGCCAGATATGCTCAAACCGAAAAAGAAACTTTAGCTATTGTTCATGGATGCACCAAATTTCATGACTACATATTTGGACAGCATGCAGTGACAGTTTAAACTGACCACCGCGCCTTAGTGGCGATATTCAGTAAACCGTTATACCGGTGCCCGCTACGTCTGCACCACATACGCCTAGCTCTACAGCGTTATCCTATCAATGTGACGCACAAGCCTGGGAAAGAGCTGTTCCTCGTTGACACCTTATCAAGGTTTCCTAATAAAAGATTCATGGAACAAAACGAGCAGTTTCAAGTCAATGTTCTTGAATGTGTTTCAGCCTCTCAACGCTTCCTGCAAGATTTACCAGCAGCAACCAATGATGACGATACCCTCGTCAAGCTACGGAAGTACGCGAATACAACGTGACCGCTTCACAAGCAAGAAGTCCCGGAGCCACGTACTAGGCGTACCGGGACGAGATACATGTACAGGACGGCCTCGTGGTTCGAAGGAAGGTAATTGTTCCTCAATGAAAGATGTGGGAAATGATGGGTCTTCTTCACGCGGCGCACGTAGGAGTGGATAAGATGAATGCGAGAGCAAGGAACGTGATGTTCTGGCCCAATATTTCGAGCAACATCGAGCAGTTCTGTAAAGGCTGTAAAGTGTGCCAAAAGCATCAGCCTCGAAACCCTAAAATGCCACTCCTGAGTCATGATGTACCCTCACTACCATGGGAAGCTGTTTGCATGGACTTGTTCTCCTATGAAGGCCACGAGTTCGCCCTTATTGTCGACTTCTACTCCTTCTTCTTTGAAATTCGAGAGTTTCGTACAACAACTGCAAGCTCTCTTAACACGTGGTGTTCTCAAATTTTCCCGGTCCATGGCTTGCCCAGGAAGTTGTGCACTGACAATAGTCCGCCTTTTAACAGCCGTGAATTTAAAGGACTTTCTCAACACCTTGGGTGTTGATCACATCACCTCAAGCCCCTATCATCCGCATTACAATTGCATGACGGAGAGAGCGGTTCAGGAAGCAGAAGATCTTTTAAAGAAGTGTGCCTTTAAAATGCCTGTGTTTCAAATGGCATTATTTTAATGGCGCAATACCCCACGTGATGATGTGCTCCAGTCCCCCGTGCAGAGGCTGTTGGGACGCCAGACTAGGACGCTTCTACCAGTACCTACCAGCCACTTGAAACCACGGACAATTCTACTTGACGTAGTCCAGGGCCGCCTTCAAGAAATGTGCCAACGACAAAGGACCTGCTACAACTGTGGCAGCAAGAACTTGCCGCCTGTGATGCCAAGTCAGCAGGTCACAGTGTACCATGCAAACCAGCTGACCTGGGCTCCCACCGTCTTTCTACGACCAGCCGAAGAACACCGTTCGACGATCATCACGACTGAAGACTGCCGAGAACTTCGGCGCACACGAGAGCACCTCCGCCTGGTAGACCCACAACCAGAAGCGAGCCTCGTGCTCGAAGACGTGTCTTCCACAGAGCCTCCTCAAGAACTACGGAGAAGCACAAGACTTCGACGCGAGCCCTGTCGGTACCCTCAACAAGAGACACGGTAACGATGTCTTAGTTGCCCTGTAAAAGGAAAGATGTAGGAAGGCTGAATAAGTGCAACGTCACGCTTATATACATGAACTGCGTATGACCCACTGCGGCACTACTTTGTATATATATCCCGTTCATTCTTCCAACAAAGTTGTTCATTGCCTGACCCCGATTCACCCACAGAGATGAAATGAAACATTGTAAATAACAACATAATAATGAAGGAGCCTAGCAACAAATGCAGATAAAAAGGTAACCATTTGATTGGCACAACTAGAGCTATAAAACTATTTAAAAAATTCAAATTTATAAAATAATACTCCCTGTCTTATGCGGGAAACGGGCTTGACCATTTCCAGCGTCTAGTGGAAGAAATTTAACCAATAAATAGGTGAAAGATGAAAAAAAAAGCACAGCAATAAAGGAAGCATAGCACGTAATCAGTGCAACTATGCCGTCGTGTTTAATTATATGGAATTTAACAAATAAATACAACTATTTCTAATAGGAGTTAAAAAAGCCACACAAGAAATACAGCATCATCATCATCATCATCATCATCATCATCATCAGCCTGGTTACGCCCACTGCAGGGCAAAGGCCTCTCCCATACTTCTCCAACAACCCCGATCATGTACTAATTCTGGCCATGCCATGCCTGCAAACTTCGTAATCTCATCCGCCCACCTAACTTTCTGCCGCCCCCTGCTACGCTTCCCTTCCCTTGGGATCCAGTCCGTAACCCTTAATGACCATCGGTTATCTTTCCTCCTCATTACATGTCCTGCCCATGCCCATTTCTTTTTCTTGATTTCAACTAAGATGTCATTAACTCGCGTTTGTTCCCTCACCCAATCTGCTCTTTTCTTATCCCTAAACAAACGTAGCTATATTTCACCACAAAAATGCAGTGAAGTTGCCCAGAAAAGTGAGAACAATACGTATCTCTGTCCATCAAAGCGTTAAGGCATTATCCAGCTGAAACATGTCGCTGCTAAAAATTGCATAATAAATGCAAATCCAATTTCAAGATTTCCTGATATAGTTAACAAAATGCAAATGTCAGACCGGACTAGTTTCAAAGCTTGTGAACACTACATAACTAAGAATTAGAAAAGAAATAAAAAGCTTCATATTGCGCCATCCGGCTGGAAGAAACGTGTCATTGCATAAAATTGTATATAAGTATACAGAAAATTTAGGATTTCTTACAACAATTATACATAAATACACTCTCTTTCACTTTGATGTCACACCTCACTAGTTTCTAAGCGTGCATACATCTGAATGCTTGCGGCACCTTTTGTTCGGAATTATCGAAAGTACTATCGAAAGTAAGTTAGTTTAGTTTTTGCCGGTCTGCGTAAGCCCCTATGGAACAGCTATAGCCCCTGTCATGGCACAGCCATGACGTCAGTGGGTGCAAGCGTAAGAATTTAAGGGTCAGAACACTGAAGTCCTAGGAGTGCCTATCACAAAGCCATTTTCAAAAAGAAAACAAGTAACACGTGAGCAGCCTAAAACAAAACTTCCGATCCTCATATATCTCCATGTGAACATGGATACGCTACTGAATGCATAAAGTTATTAGGATGACAAACTAGACTAGTTGGTAACAATGCATTGCAAGCAGCGCCAGTTAAGGACACGAAAGAGAAGAAATACTTACATGTAGTGAACTACCGATAAAAGTTTACAAACAAACTTTCTGCTACGTAGCATACGCTTAGAGCCTGATGCAAGATTGAAGTAAAACTGATGGAAATGAAATGACAACCTTAGCACAAGAAGTATCACTTTCCGTTCAAAAATGTCAATTTCATATTACAAAAAGACATAGAAGAGTGGTTAACAATAGCCATACCTTATCTTTATCCTTTAAACCTCTGCGCTATTGCATGGACCCGCCTGCGTGAAATATATGCGCTCTACATAAGAGTAGGCCCAGAATGAGAGGAATAACGCCATGCCTTTTCAATCATTTATCCCTGGCTGTTGCAGGTGTATTTCAATGGAAGCAAAATGCAAGAATACTCATTTAGCGTGCTTTCTGTACATGGTACACCCAGATGGTCAAAGTTAGTGTTGAGACGTCCACTGCAGCCTCCCTCAGAACCCAATGTCCACTTCCGGACATATTAAACCCCATAACTTTTTAAGCCTCATTTGACAGAACACTCTGACGTAACTGCGAACGCATGAGAACGGCTCCCCATACCCTACCCCCTCCCACGCTGGCGTAGCCTATTACATCTTTGATTTCACACAATGTAAGAACACAACTTGCAAACAGACAAGTGAGGTGGGTAGCAATTCTGTCTGCAAATTAGAAAATGGCTGCACGGCACGAACAAAGCTGAAATTTCAAACTGAACCCCGCACACCCCTCCTCTCATAGGGTCCCCGCTTTCAAAAGAGTCGAGGTCAAAGCACAAATGCCTCTGCATAAGACACTGTCTGCAACACTACCGATTATGGCACCCGACTTCGACAAGTAAACCAATGCAGGACGGGCAATACCGCCGTTTGAAAGTGCGCCACACAGGAAAAATGAAGAGAGAAGTAGGTGGGGCTCATGGTGAAAAGATGGCAAGGGACCTTGGCAACCTTATAGGAAATGGCACGGAAGGAATGACGCTTGTATATCCTAGTCAACACAAAGGCGGGGGCATTTATACTGGCAGTAAAGCTTGCTTCCTAGCAACATTACAAGATGACATTTCAGTTTTTCCTGCCTCCTCTATAATGGATTTATTTGAAAAATTGTAGTAAACTATTTCGGTTTTTCAGTTAGTACATAGCGTTCTGCAACCTCAGTGTCTAATTAAAATTTGCAATTGCTGCTGGGGAGGGGCCTGTTGCTGCTTGTAGGCACATGGCAAAGCAATACTACGGACATATTTCTGCTGAGCAGTCCAAAAAAAGCCACACCTACTCCCTTGGTGCCCGCTTAATTCCTTGCAAGTGTAATAAAACCACTTGTAAGGGTATTTTTTGTCATTACAAGCGCTGATCTTTGCTGTTTCTGGGCGCGAAAGGCTGCAGAATGTGGCAGTTCAGCCACCACTTCCCGCTTTGGAGTTATGTTTGTGCGTGAAAAACCCTGCAAACATTGAATTAGGAAGGAACAGCGCCAACTAATGCCCAAACGAATGTTGTCCTGAACCTGCTAACAGCTCTAGGAGAACAACAAGGTGAAAAAGCATGTCGCCGCTCTCAAAATTTTACTCAATAAATGTGTGTCCTGCACCACTCTTTCAACGTGAAGCCACGCTGGCGCCCACATGACACCAATCACAGTATTTAATACAATACACTAGAATCTACGTTTGGAATTGAAAGAAATACGCATGTGTGCTTTTCATGTGAAGCCCTCCGTCGATTTGCTCAAAGCAATAGTTAGAGGTTGTCATTGTTTGCAAAATGTCACGGAATATGGACACTTACTTGAGTTCAACAATATAATAACCACAGCATGCACAACTAACAAATGAATCGGGGATCGCTGCAAGGTGCGGCTGCTCCACACATAAAAAAGTACCCCTCCTTCTATGAGCAAGATCATTGTGCTTTCGCATTGCTTCCACATTGCAGCTAGAAAAATTCTTGCTTCTCATGCTACAGTCACCATTCTGTAGCTGCCGATGGAAATTTGTTACTCTCACGGTAACAAATTCTTTCAACTGAAATCATTGAGGGCTGGCTCATAATTGCTGCACAGCTATAGATGCGGTTATTCTCCCAGCTAGGTGTGCAAACCACTTGGAACTTTTGGACTGTTCTTTTCTGTTTCTCTAAACACGATTCACCAACTCTTGAGATATAGAAAGTTAATGGAAAACTTTCTCTCGCGAACCACCAATGCTTGCAAATCTTCTGCCTTGGTTTCGATGTTTCCTAGAGTGCGGGGAAAGCAAGGCTCATTCTCTTTCGGTGGATGAAATTTCTGTGACGTTAATGATCACTGGAGGGCGCCGCCGCGTTGGTCAATAAAACGCACGCATGACTGGGCTAGTCAGTGCGTGGTATGCCCTCGACTGGCGTGTTGTCCTTCACTCGTGGCCGGGAAACGTTCCCAGCCCGGATTATCACAACTGGCGACGAGCAATAAACTACGGTCACGTCTGCGATATCCGCCCCCCTGTATCGACCATGTCTGTTGTCGGAAAGGTGGAACCGTTCGACGCGTGTACGTGGGATTGGACCGAGTATCGTGAATGGGTGGAACTGTACTTCGCAGCGATCGACATCGCTGAGGCGAAGAAGACTGCTGTGTTTCTGACGTGCTGTGGATCAGAAACGTACTCGCTGCTGCGTAGCCTGCTAGCCCCTACGAAGCCTGTCGATACCACCTTCGCTGCAATTTTCAATGCTCTGAACAAGCACTACTCGCCAAAGGTATCGGAGGTTGTGGCCAGTTTCAAGTTTTTTTCTCAACACCGGCGGGACGGAGAGTCAGTTAGCGACTTCATCGCATAACTAAATAAGCTTGCCGATGACTGCAAGTTCGCATCGTTTCGTGAGCGGATGCTGCGGGACGAAGTCGCGAGCGGCATCAACGATGTCACAATGCAGACTCGGCTCCTGGAAACGACAGATTTGGACTTTGAGATCGCAAAAAATGCCCACGGATGCTGTCGTCAGCTGCCGTTGCTGACACCACTGCCCGAGATCCAGTGGTTTCTCAAGTGAGGGAAGCCTTGTGTACTGGCCGCCAGCTGGACATGGGACCTGAGAGGAAACCCTATGAAACACGGTTCCCCGAGAAGAGTGTGCAAGGGAACTGAGTGCTCTGGGGCAACCGTGTGTTGGTTCCTGTGTCACTCGGCGACGTCATGAGGCTGCTTGATGAGGGCCATTGAGGGATATCCAGGATGAAAGATGTAGCGCGGAGCCAGGTATGGTGGCCTGCAATGGATGACCATACCGTTGCTGCCGTCCGGGGGTGCCCAACGTGCCAGGAGCAGCAGCGAGCGTCACGGCCAATACCCGTCATGCCCTGGCAGTTCCCGGACAGACCCTGGTTAAGACTTCATGTGGACTATGCTGGGCCATACCGGAATACTTATTTTTTTATTGCAGTGGATGCATTTTCTAAATGGATTGAGGTGGTTCCCAGTTTTTTCGCCATCTGCAGAAGCCACCATTACGTTCTTGAGAGTCATGTTCGCGAACCAAAGGTTACCCCACGTTGTGGTGTCCGACAATGGTCCAGCATTTATTAGTGACGTGTATGCAACATTCTTGAAGAAGAAAGGGGTGAGACGAATGCTGGTACCGCCGTACCACCCAGCGTCTAATGGCGTTGCAGAAGGTGCCGTTCAGACCGTAAAGCGGAAGTGGGAGAAGGCTGGGCCTGAGCACCTTCGGGCACAATTGCACGCTTCTTGCTGACTTATCGATCGACACCACATGAAGTCACGGGATGCAGTCGCGCAGAGCTACTGCTGGCACGAAAAATAAAGACTGCAATGGACCTGCTCTGACCAGATCTAAGGGCCACCGAACAGCAAAAACAGCTCAAGCAGAAGATCAGATGCGACCAGCGAACGAAGTAGTAGTAGTAAGTGATTTTAGAATGAGAAAAGAAGAGATAAGTGCAGTACCGTAACTGTCTCTCGCTTAGGAGGTCACCTCAACAGTACTGCACGGGGAAGGGTAATGGGAATAAAAGAGTGTAAGAAATAAAGATGGAGGAAGACGAGCGTAAGTCCGCGAAGGGGACAAAATAAAAGAAGAAGCGAAAAACGGGGCCTATGGCCGCGTGTATAGGTTTGAGGCCTCAAAAAAATCTATGAGAGCCGGGAAGGCTCTTTTGAGTAAGCCAGCAAAACCCCTGGGGAACAGGAAGTCCTCTGGACGGGCTGTGGGGAGACCAAGGCGTCTGTAGGCGGCGACTAGGTCTTCACGAGCGGAGGTATATGCCGCGCAATCGAGAAGGATGTGGCTCAGAGTTTCGTTCACGCCAGCAGTGCAGTTCTGGCAAACAGGACTAATTGCGCCTGAATGGCGGGAAATCCGCTCTGCTGTGTTAAAATAACCAACGCGGAGGCGGAGCAAAAGGGCCCTATCGGCGCGAGAAAGTCCGAGTTTCGGTAGCGGCCGGGGTGGATCGCCGGCGGCGAACGAAACCTCGGATTCAGGGACTGCCTGGGGATCAGGTATTCGGCAGAAACTTTCGGCCAAGGCCTGCATGGGCGCCGGCTGTAGTCACAACTCAGGGAGTGTTTTCCGCGGACCTCCAACTGCCTGACGGACGACGATGAACGCGCCATCATGATTATCTCCGGCAGGCAAACCCGCCACCCCAGGCTGAGCATAACCAACCGTCCAGCACAGTCACGGACCCTGACGTTCCTGTGCCCAGTCCTGACATACCCAAGCTGGCAGGGCAGGTTGTGGCACCTGATTTGTCAGATCAGAGTTTTGAAATCTCCTGTCCAGTTGTATCACCTAAGAAACCAAGGTAGCCAAAGGCTGCAGAAGGTGCAGCGTCCCCTCGTCAAACACCTCTCCCCAAGTCCACTCGTCACCACGCCTCTCCGACGGGACACCAGGGTTCGTCGGCCTGTACAGCGCCACTCCCCATAACTCATGTTCTGTCATTGTTACACTTAATCACCTTATAATTGTTTTGATTTTTTATTAACTTAGGGTGGGAGGGATGTGACGTTATTGATCACTGGAGGGCGCCACCGCGTCGGTCAATAAAAAGGCACGCAGACTGGGCTAGTCAGTGAGTGGTGTGCCCTCGACTGCCGTGTTGTCCTTCACTCGTGGCCGGGAAATGTTCTCAGCCCGGATTAACACAAGTTCGAACTGTATTTTGGGTGAACATAAATAAAGCAGGAGAAACTCCAGCCGCTGCTATCGAAGCATAACACTGCTCAAGTTCCTCTAGCCTTGAAGCTTGAATTTGTGCCATTGGGTGCAATGGCTCACGTGAGTCGGGAGAGCTAATGTGAATGATGTCCATTCTTTTTTTATTGTCTTGGATAAGGCAAAATCAATGCCTTTAAGTTTCTGGAACTCCGTCGTAAGGTTGTGTGCAGGGGCCACACATTGCCGTTGTCTGTGCAAGTTTGGAAAACTTCGGTAGATTGCGAGGTTCGGGATTCAGTATATCGGAGGACTTTTCACTTATCATGCAGTCTATCCGTAGGAAGCTTTGGGCAAGTACCAAAGTACTTGCCCAAAGCTGTCTATACAAAACCAATGCTGTCATCTCTATGCTGGAAGCATTACACAACTTTCTGTAAGATAAAAAACACTATAATTGCGTTATAATGAGTGGCGACTTCAGATTGCCTAATTCAGATTGGGATTTGATGTGTACTACTTCAAGATGACAATACGCGGATCTGTTGCTAGATATCCATATCCACTGGGGATATGGTCATCCTTGCTTTTGACAAAGTTAAAATCAATGGAAGCCTTTATGATTGAGGCGCGGAACGAACTTGTTCAATCTACTATGCGATGACCAGGCTCTTGGGGCGACTGCACCTAACAGCGCAATTAAAATAACCCCAGGTCACAGTCAGTAGTTTATTACAGCCGAAGTACGTTGTCCTTAATGAATGTCAATGCTAGGAGCATTGAAAACAAATGCGACAATCTGGAAGTGTTATTTGTTGCTTATGATCCTGATATCACTGTGGTAACTGATACTTGATTTCACGACCGCATAGATGATGCAGATGTTGCCCCTGCAACGCATGAAATTGTCCGTCACTGTCGCTGTTAAAGAGGGGAAGGAGTGGCACTTCTGTTGAAGAAGGGCGTTTAGTATGCACTGGTCCCACACGATAAGAAGATTGAAGTGGTGTGGATAGCTACCAAACTTTCCTGCCAAAACGCACTTGTCGGAGCTGTCTATACATAACCAATGCTGACATCTCTATGCTGGAAGCATTACACGACTTTCTGTAAGATAAAAAAGCACTATAATTGCGTTATAACGAGTGGCGACTTCAGATTGCCTAATTCAGAATGGGATTTGATGTGTGCTACTTCAAGATGACAATCCGCAGATCTGTGGCTAGATATCGCATATGCCTTCGATCTACAGCAGGTAGTACATAACCCAACGCGCCAGACTGCGTATCAAGTTCGATTCTTGATCTCGTCTTCATATACCATAACGTCAGTATGCTGTGTTACACTGTTGACATCGCGCCTGGTATGTCGGACCACGCCTCTGTCCTGTTTAGAAACCATCTGTGGCGTAAAGCTGATCGCAGCGGGCCAAGGCAATACTTTAACTATGCAGATCATGTTAGAATATTACACTTTTTGGAACAAGACTATGATAATTTTTGAAAGTGTCACATGAACTTCACAAGTGTTAATAATTTCTGGCTGCACTTCAAGTGGGCGGTGTATCATTGCATGAATAAGTACACCCCGGTAAACAAAAACAAACGTGAAAGCGCATGGATAACGCACGAAATACTTAGCCTAAAGCGGCACGTAATATGACTATCGTCCAAAACCCAGAGAGATAGCGCCATCTTGGCTATGCTATGATCAGATTTGCGTTCAAAATAAAATCGTCCAGATAAATCTTTAATGCCAAAATGCGCAACTTTATTTCAACCGATCCGAGAAAGCTTTCGCTTCACTTGACACAGAAGAAGGAGTCACTTGAGAATGCGCGATAAGAACGTCACTTACTCAACCTGTATACACCTTTCCACTGAAGCCCCCTTGGACTCCGCCATACTGGGCCGCTAGCGACGCCTTACGGCGACGCCATTTTGGGCTGTTGGCTCTCCAGGCTTTCCGTCCAGCCGCGCACACTCAACGTAATATGTGTCTCCAATCTCTCGTTTACAGTCTATGTAATTTGTGCATTTCCTGGGCCTAGCTCACTGACACATAGGCTAGCATCACCAGTGTTTCGCATGTTCTGGTGTGGGTTCACGTACGGTACGCGCTCTACGTCCGTGCTCTCGTTCCGGATTGCGCCGTCCTCCGCAGAGTCGGCGACGCCTTGCGCTGGTGCGTCTAAGGAACCCGTTGATTTGGGAGGTAAGACCACTCACTCACTGTGTTCCCCGATTTATTTCACCGCTTTGATGTTCACGACAGCGTCGTATTGACAGTCCTCCAAACGAGCTCGATGAAATGGCATGATCGCAGTCTCTAGATGTCTACTTGTAAATTTAACATTGCGCCAGGACAGATAGCGAAATCCCGCTACTCCAACGCTGTATAGCCAGCCGGTGGTTCAGAAAAGTTTTCACAGGCTCTGGCAAATCTTGAACCGCAATAGCGCCGTAATTCCAAGGCGAGCGCTCGCTGTTTTGCATCAGATCAGTTCGGTCTACCGTTATCACGTCATGCTTGGTCTGTTTTCGAATGCGGTCAAAATCGGTGGTTTATTGAAGCTAATGAATGAAAGCTCGCTTTTGACTCACAGCGATCTGCTCCAGCATGAGACCGAGATCTGCCGTCAGATTTTTCACTCTTGCCGGCGTCGAATTGCTGCCGTATGGTGCAACGATCCGGATCGCGTTGGTTGAGCTCACAGCTTAATTAGGGGAGGTAGACGAGAGCCTACAATCGTGATTGAGAGGCTCAATCGCGATAGACGGATCGTGAATGTGTGGATCTGGACAGAATAAAATTGCCGTTCAAAGTGTCCGTGGGAAAGCATTAGAGTTGCAAGCATTATGGCATGATTTATGACAGTTGTAACCTATCGTTGCAGTTATTTCCCTCATCATTTTTCACCATTTGTCATGTGCAATTAATGAATGCAAATTGTTATCCATCTAAGAAAACTAGCAAACCTATTTTCAGCTTCATTTTGTTGTTCTGGCTTCATATTTAGACAGCCGCAGTTATGACCATCCTGACCTGGTGAAGTGATGGCTAGGCGACATGCGAGAGTGGGCTGCTGTGAGAGCCCCGTTTATAATTTTTTGTCTATTCAATCCCAAACATGCGACCTGCAGGCTGTAAGCGGTTACAGATCACTGGAGTCATACAACTATGTCCAAAGTGGATGGGTTGGAAAACTGTTCGTCCACTGCATTGACCTAGAGCTCAGCAATGTGAAAGGGGAAGTGTCTCCATTGCAAGCTCTGGGTGGCACACCACGTACTGCAAGGTTTTGTGCAAAAAAAGTGGGGAGGTAATTTGCCTAATTTGCCTAACATTTGCCGAACTCACTAGTTAGTGTAGTGGTATTGACGAGATGATGCCGGTTGGTTATGTAATACCGTTATCTTTCACTATGTTTTCATGCAGGTGCAGTCCTATACGAGACACTGAATGCGCCTCCACGGAAACAGCATCTTACAGCGGATATTCTTGTGGACAAAACGCATGGTGAGCACACAGGGGACAATGCTCCAAATGGCTGTGTATTGTGCTCTACATTGTATGATAAGTATGTAGCCTTATCTACTGCAGCTGATGCTGCTCTCAGCTTGAAGACGGCCAACCAGTCTTCTGAGCTGTGGATGTTTTCTCGCAGACTGCGCCTGACTGCGTCATATGTGGCCAAAGTGCCGAAAAAGGAAACCACTGCAGGAAAAAAAGCTGCAACAAGAATGCTTTCCCCAGTGGTCTCTGGCAATACAGTCACAAAACATGGCAAACAAATGGAGGCAGTTACCCGTGCTCAATTCTTAAAAGAAAACAGGTTTTTTTGTTAGAGAAGTAGGCACGTCAGTAAAGCAAAAGCTTCCGTGGCTTTCGGCTAGTCCTGATGGCACGATTGAGAACCCAAATGCCATTATTGAAATAAAGCGCCCATATGTGCTTGACTTCACACAGCTAATTGGGCATGGAAAGTATGATAGGCTGAGCCAGGACAGGACATTGTTCCTAGCAGAAAATGGGCCAAATGGCTATTACAATCAGGTGCAATTTCAGTTGCTATGCACTGAGAAGCCACTTTTCCTTTTTTATGTATGGAGCGCTCAAAGTGAGGTGCTCATTGACGTCCCTTTTAACCCTGCCTACATAGCCAAAAATATGCCACGGCTAAAGAAATTCTACTTTGATCAACTGCTTCCACGCGTGGTACACATGCCCAATGATGGGAATCTAGATTTACCTAACCAGTACTCAATAATTTGTCAAATTTAAACCACGCCAAATAAATGAGTATGTGTGTAAGTACTTTCTAATACTGCAGTGGAGCACTTGAAGAAGAGCATGGGGCATAGGAAATGTTGCAAATGATACAGCCATAGAGATTTGCAATCCATTTCCTCTGTACTCTTCTATCTCATTCAACACTTCAGCTGCACCACAGAGTACAAGAATAGGATGCAAAGGCATAAAATAAAACCAACAGAAGCGAGTCTGTTTATTTTCCTAAGCACTTGGCTTCTTGATCAATTCGGACTTTATGTTGCAGAGTCCTGCACATACAAATACCATGTTGCTAATGGTTTTCTTTGACCGTATGGGAAGTGCATGCTTAAACATCCTGTAATTCTCAATCCCGTTGATTGCACGCTCGAGATGAATTCGAACAGATGCAATGCGCTTTGTGCACGTCACGTCTTTGTCACTCAATTGTGGTTTTCCTGGAATTGTAATGCAGAATTTAGCATTTATGCAGCATGCCCAAGGATCAGTGTTCTGAATTTTTTTATAATTAGGTTATGCTAGATTGATACATGCGCTATAGTTTTTCTGCAAGAGTGAACTTGAAGAAAGGGGCCCGCAAACTCAGAAGCATGAGCAAGACTTGCTACTGTTTCTTTCTCTCTGCATAGTGTCATGTAAAGTAATAAGTAAACCGTCCATCTTTCCTTCAAGGTAGCACTTGTAGCGTAGCTTCGGAGTCGACTTTCACTACTCCTTTCTACAAAACCCTGAGTTCATCTTTAAAATGCTGTCGGGCAAGAGGCTACAACTTCTTAGTGTCAGCAATGTGGATGCCGCACTGCCGTTACTTTCACATATATGCATGCAGCATCAATTCACTGAGAAAACTAAACACGTTCTGCTTTCTGTGCTCATGAAGTGATGTTTCATCATTACTCTTCAAATAAACAAGCGGTTCTTGTCTGCATCCAGGTCAACAGCTTAAACGAAACTATGCCATGATGAAACACAAGAAAAACGTTTTAGGTGTCAAAGCTAAAATATGCGGGAAAATCGAACGAGGCATTATAGGCCTTCTAAATGTTTGAACAAAATGGTCCCACACCATTAATCTGTATATTAGTTAAGTAGGCAGGGCAGAGACGGCGGGAAAAAAATTGGAATTTTTCGTGAACCTCCAGGCTCTAGCGATTACTTAAGCACATGGAATGCATTATATTATATTCAAGGCTTTGACTTATTTCCTCGCAATTTAGTGGCATGTGTACTGATACCAACATACCACATGCTGTTTTTGTGGTGTTACATATTGTGCCAACACAGAAAGCTAAAAATTTCTTGACAACTTTTTACTAAAACCTTAAACAGCGCAACAATATAGCATGCAAGAGGTACAAAACAAATCAAACACATTATAATATATAGGTAAGCTTCAGTTTCCTTGGTTACTAAGGCTCCAGCTGCTTCGTGCAACTCCAGTAAACACATGTATAGGTATAGTATTACAGCTGTCACCATTCTGAAAAAAATGGCAGGTGAGCTTATCATTATAAGGTACAGTACTTGCAGTCTCAGATGATAAAAGACCCTGAAGCAAAGAAAACATGCCCCTAGCTTTCTGCGCCATCTGTGTTAGGCCGCACCTAAAACTGCAATGCCTTGCACTTTTACTAACACTGCTTCATTCCACCCAGCAAAGCGCTAGAGCTCTAATTAACAGCACAGAACAAGAATGATGAATAAGAGCCCCATACATTTCGTAAATGCCGGTGTGTTCAATCGAATACCTTGGAGTTGCATCTCATCTTGGAGGGTGAAACCCCTGTCTGTATGACAACATCGCCATGTACCAGGTAGTCGCTAATGCCACTGCTGTTGGTTATAAATTTGTCAGAGGCACGCCCTCCATAAGCTTTGGACACCAACATTATCAACGCATTTGGTGCAATCGCTACAAGAAACTTCACGGTGTTATGTGCTTTGTAGCTGCTGAATGTTTGTGCCCTGGCCATCAGCTCCTTAGGGCGCTGCAAAAACACCTCTGGGCAATCAAGAATGCATGTGGTGTCGCCATGCTTATTTTTGATGAAGGAATGTGGCATGCTGTTTTGAATGTGGGATTTCGGCAGCCAAATGACAACCTTCTTCTTGATCTTGCAGAGCAGGCTGAGTATGTATGAGACGTGGTTGCCAACACTCGACACAGAGATTTGGAAAATCCGTGCAAGGTGTCGATACAGCAGCCCAAGGTGAAGCCTCATGAGGCACATTAATAACTGATCAGCACCTTTGAGAACAATTGCCTTCTTTGCCAGAATATAAATTGTCCTAGGAAAACTGACGGCTCCTTATACGAAGTGTCTATCGACTGCAAGGGTCCCGAATAACTGGAAAAATTCAAACATTATACCAATTCACAAAAAGGGTGACGTTAAAGAACTAAGAAGTTATAGGCCCATTAGCTTACTCCCAGTATTATATAAAATATTTACCAAAATAATCTCCAATAGAATAAGGACAACACTGGAATTTAGTCAACGAAGGGAGCAGGTTGGCTTCAGGAAAGGTTACTCCACAATGGATCACATCCATGTCATTAACCAGGTTGTCGAGAAATCCACAGAGTACAATAAACCTCTCTCTATGGCTTTCATAGATTACGAAAAAGCATTTGATTCAGTAGAGATACTAGCAGTCATAGAGGCATTGCGTATTCAAGGAGTACAGACCGCTTACGTAAATACCCTCGAAAGTATCTACAGAGATTCCACAGCCACCTTAATTCTACACAAGTAGAAAGATACCTATGAAGAAAGGGGTCAGACAAGGAGACACAATCTCTCCAATGCTATTCACTGCGTGCTTAGAAGTATTCAAGATATTACACTGGAAAGGCTTAGGAGTAAAGATCGACGGCGAATACCTCAACAACCTTCGGTTTGCCGATTACATTGTTCTATTGAGCAACAATGAAGACGAGTTACAACAAATGATTGAGGACCTTAACAGGAAGAGTGGGAGTGAAGATTAATATGCAGAAGACAAAGAAGACAAAGGTAACAAGAGTTCAAGATCGCAAGTCAGCCTCTAGAAGGTGTGGAGGAGTACGTTTACGTAGGTCAACTTATCACAGGGAACCCGGACCATGAGAAGAAAATTAACAGAAGAATAAAAATGGGTTGCCCCGCAGGGGCGTCTGCGTCAGCAGGCGCTTGGTGTGTTGCGACACCACGTACCCGAGCACATGGGGGTTCGACCCTCCCGCGTCTAACCGTGCGCGACTCAGCCGTGTCCGGGGAAAGGGGGATCCTGGAGGTTGAGCCGATGCCGGGTGCTCGGACCTTTAAGGCCCCCCGGCGGAGGCAACACACCTCTTTGGCATTTGCTTCACGCAGACGGCACCCCCGGACTGACCCATCCGGGGGCAAACGGTAGTTGCCTTTTCCTGTCTCTCTCTCCCTACCACCTTCGTCTTTCCCATACTTTCCACCTTTCTTGTCTTCTTCTGGCTTCCCCTTTACTTCCAATTTTTCCAGGCAGCAAGGGTTTACCTTGTGTGAATAGCCAGCCTAGGTTATTTCATATTTGGTTATAGTGGTAATGTACAGCTGGCGTTTGCAGGCCGTGTTTCACAGGTCCTGCAGAGTTCCATTGTAGGTCTCCACGGTGGGTGGCTGGCGTTACTGCCGAAATCTCACATAACTTTATGGATAGCTCCTTTCCTCCACTCCCTGATCGCCCTCAGACAAGAGGGCGCACCGATGAAGTTTTTCAGTTTTTCGGACGCCAAGTCCACAACTTCCCACGCTTCCATGTAATTTACTCGAAAAAACCCGACAATCCTGTGCGCACCATTTCACCTTTCCTTCTATCAAAGACTTTGACTGATGTTTTTGGAGCCGGTTATAAGGCGACCAGGATGGCAAGCGGTGCACTCCTCCTGCAGCTCCGCGATAAGAAGCAATACGAGAAATTGCCGAAACAAGTGTCATTTGGGGAGACCCAACTAACAGTAACCCTGCACCATACTATGAACACCAGCCGCGGCATTGTGTCGGAAGATAACTTGCTGGAGCTCACTGAGGCTGAACTCTTGGAGGGCTTCAGTGAACAGAATGTAATCAATGTCAAAAGAATTAAGATGAGGCGAGATGGCAAAGAAATCCAAACCAAGCACTTGATAATCACCTTCGGATCAAGTGCCCTGCCCGAGTCAATCGAGGCAGGGTACATCAAGCTCCGTGTTAGGCCATATGTGCCCAATCCGCTCAGATGTTTCAAATGCCAACGTTTCGGCCACAGTTCGCAGAGCTGCCGAGGCCATCAAACCTGTGCGAAGTGCAGCGCCCATGAACATACTTCTGAAGCTTGCGAGAACACTCTCCATTGCGTACACTGTGAAGGGGAGCACGCCGCATACTTGCGGTCGTGCCCATCCTGGGCAGAAAAAAGAAATTGTGACCATAAAAGTAAAGCAAAATATAAGTTTCAAGGAGGCACGCAGGCGGATATCCTACCTGCCCAAGAACACATTTGCCGAAGTGGCGCGTCAAGGGGCAGCACCACAACGGCCTCCGGCGGCTGTCCGACTCGCACCCAGTGAGGCGGCATTGACGCCATCCGCCCCCCGGTGGCTGCAGCTGGCGCTGCTACGCCAACCCAGCAGAAGGGGCCATCTACCTCCGGGAAGGTGGCCTCAAAGGCCTCGTCCAATGTGCCGAGGCCTTCACGCCAAACAAAGCGCTCGGAAGAGCGCGTGTCCAGAGCCTCGCAAGAGGCGATGGACCCAACCACCAGCAAGACGGCGCCATCAGAGCCTAAGGAGGGCGAGGCACTCTCTATCGCTCCAAAAGAGACAAAACGCCCGTCACGGCGCCTGAAAAAGGCCCGTGAGCTAATCTTCGTCTCTTAAACACACAGCACCCAACACATATAGCATAATGGATGCACAAATACTACAATGGGATCTTAGAGGACTTCTCCATAACCTCGACGGCATTAAAGAACTCCTACACAAACAAAATCTCAAGTTGCAGTGTGTTCAAGAGGCACATCTAAAACCTACGAACACAAATTTTCTCCGTCACTACACATTCTATCCTAAAGACCGCAACGAGGCGAACGCCTCCGCTGGCGGTGTAGCAATAGTTGTTGACAAATCAGTAGCTTGCCATCATGTCGCCGTTCAGACGTCGCTTGAGGCACTGTCAGTTCGGGCAATCCTTTTTAATAATCACTGTATGTTGCATATACATACCCCCAAATTATGATTTCCCAAAAAGCGATTTTTATAACCTAATTGATCAGCTCCCTGACCCCCTACCTAATTGTAGGCGATTTTAACGCCCACAACACCATGTGGGGAGACACGCGATGTGACGCGAGAGGTCGTTTTATTGAAAATTTTCTTCTGAATTCCGGTGCATGCCTCTTCAACAAGAAGGAACCAACGTATTTTAATATTTATCGTAATTCATATTCATCAATAGACCTGTCGATTGGCTCTGCCTCAATTTTCCCTGATTTGCAATGGCAGGTAACCAAAAACCCCTATGGAAATGACCAGTTCCCTATACCGTTAAATTTAATACATCAACATGAATGCCCTCCACACGCCCCCCGATGGAAACTAGCCTCCGCCGAATGGAATCATTTTAACGCATCCGCTTACTTATCTCGAGATCTTATGAGTGATCTTAACATATATGATGCAGTAGCATATTTTATTTGTTTTATACTCGACGCAGCTCAACAGTACATTCCACAAACACAGGGTCTCTCTTGTAAAAGACGGGTACCCTGGTGGAATGAGCAGTGCAGACTGGCGCGAAAGAAAAAAAAAACAAAGCGTGGAGTTTGCTGCGTCGTTCCCCAACTGCAGAACATCTCATAGAATTTAAACTCGTAAAATCACAGGGAAGGCGCACCCGGAGAGAGGCAAGGAAGACTAGCTGGGAGAGGTTTCTCTCGGGCATCACATTCTACACTCAAGAGTCTAAGGTATGGAATGGCGTACGAAAGCTAAAGGGGCAGCAAATAGCAGACGACCAAGGACTACCTTAGTAGACGACCAAGGACTACCCTTAGTAGACGACCAAGGGACCACCTTGGAAGACCAGGCCCACGCTCTGGGCAAACACTTCGAACATGTATCAAGCTCCACACATTATACAAGATCATTCCTCAAGTATAAACAAATAGCTGAACTTAAAGCTCTGGATCACAAATGCCGTCCGGATGAACCATACACGTTCTCCATACCGTCCTTTTAATATTGCCGAGCTTAAAGCTGTCTTGAGCACGTGTAGAAGCTCAGCACTGGGAGCTGATAGAATCATATATGACATGATTAGAAACTTACACAGCGACACACAGATGATACTTCTGGCACTTTTCAACTCTATCTGGGCTGCCGGATACCTTCCATCATCATAAAAGGAAGCTATTGTTCCCGTCTTGAAGCTGGGTAAAGACCCTTCCTTGGCGGCAAGTTATAGTCCGATAGCTCTTACAAGTTGCCTGTGTAAACTATTTGAAAAAATGATTAACCCTCTATTGCATGAATTATGAAAAAGTCATTTTAAAAATTATTTTTTCAGCTTTCATTATTAATTGGATGAACAAACACATATACAAAAAGTTTCAGAGTTATAACGACTGTATTAATAAAGATACAGCTTTGTGCCAAATATGGCACATCATGAAGATGGCCGAGCGTTCTTTCTGCCATGGGCGGAAAACAAAGCTTCACGGACGGCGGTCTTTTTAGCGCGATGTGTGGAATGAAATGAAACAGTTGTTTGCTGAGTTCAGGCACAGATGAATGTTGCACTTCCTCTATCTTACCGACGCCTTGTTTGTGCAAGATGGCCGCTTAATCTTCGTTTCTTCTCATCAAATTCTGGCCAGTGGCCGACTTGTTCATATCGGTCGTCTTTGGATGGCATTGCGCCCACTTGTCCCGGTGCTTTTTTGACTTGAACCTAAAATTCGATCTCTTGGCTAGAAGGCCTTCCTGGTCGCTTGTTGGGTAGGCACTTGTTATGCGAGGTAAGGCACACTGCAATTTCTGCTTTGAATTGAGCCAGTGGTAGTACATGTTTCTTGCCAAGCTGCTCCTGCACCCTCCTGTACAATAGCCATGCTGCTACTACCGATAAGTCTAGCATATGCGTAAAAATTCGAAAGTGCCATTTCTTCGACCTGATATGTATGCGGTAAAGTCGAAGCAGTGAGTCCAGCAAGTCGACCCCGCCCATGTGCCTGTTGTGGACCTTTACTACGCTGGGGCAATCAATTTCGCGATACTCCTTGGCGGAGGGAAACCAGCGCTTAGTCTTTTGGACTGGATCTCTCCCAACAAAGCTCGACAGAAATGTCACGGCGCGGCTATCGTACCACCGCACACACGATAACTCCACGTCAGCTATCGCGCTTGTGAGTGGCTCTGAAGCACCACGTCATTTACATTTCAGTTCCTTTTCGCTTTTCATGCGGCTGTTTGGTAGACAATTCGCCTTCACCGTACCGACCAACAAAATTCCATCTTGTGATAGAGTGGCCTGCAGCTTCGGGCTATTGAACAGATGGCAGCACGTTGCCATATTTTATCTTTCAAGTTCATACTGTGCCAAATATAGCACACACCGATTTCGGTTTCTCTGCTGTAGTTGCAGACGAAATTGAGAAAACTAATAACTGGCTTGAATTTGTCACACCAAAAAATATGCCAAAATAATTTTTCTGCGTTTCTGCGGTGGAAATTTTCAGAGAAAAAAATACCAATTGCTCGTGTTTGCCCCCTCCGAGTTTCACGTCGCTTCCCAAAATCTACTTCACCTCTGTTTTGCGTATCGCTCAAGAGGTGGCAGCACTGCCCATAATAAGTGCGGATAACAATGAGAATTACTCTGACAGTATCATATTCTCAACTGGGAATCTCACACACGCAGTAAAATATTGTAACCGGTAGGCGCCAAATATGGGACGCCATGCAATAGAGGGTTAATCCTCGACTCATACACTTCCTTGAACTTAAGAATACGCTTGATCCCTATATATGCAGGTTCATAGAAGGGCGGTCTACGACTGATCATCTGGTGCACATTGAAGGAAATATCCGTGGTTCATTTGTACATAAACAGTTCTTCTTATCGATATTCCTCGATATGGAAAAGGCATATGACACAACGTGGCGATACGGGATCCTGTGAGACTTATTGCGAATGGGCATCCGTTAAATGGGCATCCGTGCGAATGGGCATGTTAAACATACTAGAAAGCTATCTGTGCAAACGTACCTTCCGCGTGAAAATCGGTAATGTATTGTCGCGACCTTTTGTACAAGAAACTGGTGTACACTAAGGAGGTGTGCTTAGCTGCAAGCTCTTTATTGTGAAAATGAACGCCCTTCGTGCTTCACTACCGCCAGCCATCTTCTATTCCGTTTACGTAGACGACATACAAATAGGTTTCAAATCCTGCAACCTTGCAGTGTGTGCGAGGCAAGTGCAACACGGCCTGAACAAAGTGTCCAAATGCGCAGACGAAAACGGATTTCAAGTGAAGCCCAACAAGAGTTCTTGTGTGCTTTTCACGAGAAACAAAGGGCCCATTGCAGATCCCAGTATCGAAATGTATGTTCAGCGAATACCTGTGAACAAAGAACACAAGTTCTTAGGCATCATACTTGATTCTAAACTAACTTTTATTCCACACATAAAGTATCTCAAGGTCAAATGCTTAAAAACAATGAACTTACTGAAAGTTTTATCCAACACAACATGGGGCAGCGATAGGAAATGTTTAATGAATCTTTACAAGAGCCTCATTCGATCACGGTTGGACTACGGTGCCGTGATCTATCATTCTGCCGCCCCGAACGCGCTAAAGGTGCTAGATCCGGTTCACCATCTAGGAATCCGACTGGCCACTGGCGCTTTCAGAACAAGTCTTACTGAAGGTTTGTATGTAAAATCAAATGAGTGGTCACTCCATCTGCAGAGAACATATATCAGCCAAACATATTTTCTGAAAGTTTACTGTAATCCTTAACATCCGTGTTTTAACACCGTTAATGATATGACATATGCTACATTCTTTCGTAATCGTCCCTCTGTAAGACAGCCCTTTTCACTTCGTGTGTGGGAGCTTAGTGTTGAAATGGATGTTCCACTCCTCAAACATCGTTTAATGCCTCCAGCTAAGCTTCTACCGCCTTGGGAGTGGCAGCTGATACAATGTGATATATCGTTCCTACAAGTTACAAAGCACGCCCCAGATATCGAAATCCGAATCCGAATTCCGGGAACTCTAGTACAAGCACTCCTGCACAGAGTTCTACACAGACACATCAAAGTCACGCGAGGGGGTGTCCTATACAGCCGTCGGTCCACCCTTCTCGGAATTCGATGTACTGCATCCGGAAACAAGCATCTTTACGGCTGTGGCCTGCGCACTATTGTCGGCTGTGCAGCGTATAAGGAAAACAAAACTAAAAAAAATCTGTTATATATACGGACTCCCTAAGTGCTGTGAAGGCGTTGATGTCATTCTGTAAGCACAAAAATCCAGTAATCAATTAACCATATTCCGTCCTATGTAAAGCGTATATATGTAACCAGCATGTCATCATACACTGGGTGCCGGGTCATAGGGGCATCGAAGGTAAGGTTCTGGCGGGCCATATGGCCACATCAATTGCATCGTATTTTGTTAATCCTACCGCTGCAGTCCCTGTCACAGATCTGAGGCCCTTCTTGCGCAGGAAACTGCGAAACTACTGGCAACGCTTGTGGGACAGGGAAACAAATAGTAAGCTGCACGTGATAAAGCCACAATTAGGGTTCTGGCCTTCTGCAACAAAATCACACCGAAGAGATGTCCTATTCTGTCGTCTAAGAATAGGACACACATTTGGCACCCATAAGTTTTTACTCACTGGGAATGAGCCTCCAACCTGTGGGAGATACGGGGAGAGGCTGACCGTCCTCCACGTCCTCCTGGAATGTCGGAAAGCCGAATCTGAGAGAAAGAAACATTTTCCCTTAGCATACCGGCAGCATATTCCCCTTCATCCTGTAATTTTACTCGGCCCAGAACCGCTCTTTGACACCAACGCAGTCCTTGGTTTCCTGAAAGATGTTGTGTTACATGTAATTAGCCCCATACGTTTGTAGCGCCTCCTCTCTCCAGAGGATAGCGCTGTGATAGTTGTTTCGTATAGCACATGCCTCTCGGCCCTTGTGAGTAAAGCAAGGGTTCTGGCGAGGCAGTAGTGCTCTTAGATAATTTTAGCATCTCACATATTTTGTATATTGCATCATTTTTCCCAATGCATTTTAGTGGTCATAGTACCCGTCATTAATCATTGCCATAATTTTATTACGCGTAAATTTTATGCCATTTGCACCAACGACTTTTAGGCTCCTTTACAGCCACGTCACACTAACTTCACAGATCTCGTTAGACCACTACGAACTCATTAACGCTAGCATGGCGCTCTTTGGCCATACCTGGCACTTGCGCCATTAAACATCAAACATTCATTAATTGATAAAAATGGGTTGTATCGCATACGGCAGAAATCGTGAGCTCCTGAATGGGAGCTTACCGTTATCATTGAAAAGGAAAGTATACAATCAGTGCATTTTACCGGTGCTAACCTACGGCGCAGAGACTTGGAGGCTCACAAAGAAGCTTGAGAACAAGTTAAGGACCGCGCAAAGAGCGATGGAACGAAGAATGCTAGTCATAACTTTAAGAGACAGAAAGAGAGCAGTTTGGATCAGAGAGCAAATGGGCATAGACGATATTATAATAGACATTAAGAGAAAAAAATGGCGCTGGGCAGGTCATGTAATGCACAGACTAGATAACCGTTGGACCATTAGGGTAACAGAATGGATACCAAGAGAAGGGGTGCGCAGTAGAGGACGGCAGAAGACTAGATGGAGTGACGAAATTAGGAAATTCGCGGGTGTCACTTGTAATCGGTTGGCGGAGGACAGGGGTAATTGGAGATCGCAAAGAGAGGCCTTCGTCCTGCAGTGGATATGAATAGGCTGATGATTATGATAATAATAATAATAATGGTGATTATGATTATTATGATAATGATGATGATAATAAAACTGCTCTTATAAGTCTCTCAAACACGTTCTGGAATTGACCAGTGTAAAATAAAAAGGTCGTGTCTTCATAGTGATTCAGCAAATGATTTTCCTTTGAACCCAATGGGGAGATGCTCGACATATGTGTGGTCCTCATGTGAATTGTCCTCCCACTGTGTCCACCGGTCGCATATTCGCACCTGTGGGCAAAAGTACATGAGCTTCAGAACCCGAAGGCTCATTATGTTGGTACATGGTTAGTATGAACCACATAAGTAAGCATCAACTCCAAAATACAAAGATATTTGTCTCCATAGAATAGGTTTTGCTATGATGCAGATATTACTCTCAGTGGATATCACATTATTATGCATCTGCAGATTACAGACACTTCACATTTGTACGCAAGCATGTTTGTTTTGCACCGGGCGTAGAAGGCAAGGAGCGAAAGCTTGTTCCTCGTGCAGCAAAATCTGCATCTGCTGTTTGCATGTGTCTAGAAGTACAGCTTGGCCCGTGTTTAGAGGAAGCAATACATTTTTGTGCCAGCATCAAATTTGCCGCCGTAGCAAGCTTGGCAGTGTGGGCCTGCAGCTTACGACACAGATTTCTCTAGCTCCGTACTTTGTGCCTATGCAGTACTTAGGTGCTGCTTGGCCCAACCAGAGCTGGAGCACTCTCAAACTGCTGGTCGCGCACTTGTGTGTTCCTACATAACAATGGACACAGCTACAAGGTTAACCATTCTTAAAGGAAACACCGAGTCCAAGCTTAAGCTCGGTGTACAGTCACGTGATGGCACCGCAAAGACAACTCGCACAAAGACTGAGTAACGCAGGCAGCACATCCTGTGCGCTCCTTCCCAGTGGGCACATTGCTGTTAGCATCACCGAACCAAACAATACTCTGAAATGTGCATTGTGTGAAGCAACAAACAGCTTCAGAGTCTGTGTAAATCGTTTTGCTTCGCAACGGCCTACGCACACAAAGGAAGAACAATGACTACTTTAAAACGTCCATGGTATGCAAAAAAAATAATAATAAAAAGACACCTAACTGATCAGCCTATTGTGGCCCTTGCTCACATTTGAAAGAATATATGTCTGAGCTTCAGATTTAGTTTTGGCATTCCCACAATGTAAACATAAATCTTGCCACAAGTAATCATAATCGTGCATTTTCTGAATGCTTTCTGACCACAGGTGCTTTCACGCCTGACCTCCTGACGCTGTTATGTGTAGTATATTGACCGTTCTACGAAGGCAGAGGTGTTAATTTTGCTGAAGGCTATAAAGGTTGCATATGGCAGGTGATTTCTGTCGGCGCTGGTCTTTGGGACCAGCATCGACTGGAATTACCTGCTTACATTGCAGCCCCTGCATCCTTCAAATGTGCAATTGTAGAAATTTTATAATAAAGTGCACTTGCTTCTTTACTTTTCTACTGTTTATCTGCTTTTTTTACTTTTCTACTGTTGTACACACTCCCACTACTCTTTGTAGCGCTTCGCGGGCTTGAGATAACTTGGATAAATAATTACATAGACATACCAGTGCTGCAACCTTTCGACTTGCATTCCGTTCCAGCTGTTCACCGCCTGTGTGCTGCAAGTCTTGCTGCTCACTGCCAGTGTCCTGCTCCCCAGAATTACTGTCTGTGTCTTGCTGCTCCCTGCCGGTGTTCTGCTCCCCAGAAGGAGCAGCGTGAACTGCCTCATGATTCTGCAGTAAGATAAAAAAGTGCTTTTAATTGCAGTGCTCCCGCTTGAACGTGGTGCTGCAGTTACAAATATAGCACATTTAGTGCTAAATACGCACATTTGTGCACATCTTTGTGGAATGAAGCTGTGCGATGGCCTTGGGAGCAGCGATTGCAGCGTTTTGATCTTGTTCCTGAAACAAGTATATTTAGACGTGACATACACACTGTGTGTGTGTGTATGTGCATGGGTGCAATAAAAGTAAGACATGCAAACATCCAAAGGACAGGGAAGGTCCCTAATAATGCTAAATAATATATAGAAGCGCTGAACAGCAGTGGTGAGGGCAGTGATTTGTGAGTGGAACCTCGTGGCCAGCGAAGCTTGCGGCGTCGTATACACCTAAGTGCAGTGTACGCCGCAGTACCTGCACGATAACTATCAACTACGCAATTATCTTATCAGCCATCGGCACGGTTGGGTGAGCGGCAGTTTTTAATCACCGCCTCCGTGTCGCAGCTAGCTCGTTCGAGGTAGGAAATACAGTTGTAAACGCGCGAACGCAGTGCAATGTAGTGAAGAGATCGTTCTTTTAAACGCTAACCCGTACGTTGGTTTATTCGCAGCAGCTCTGCACTAGTCACTAGCACGAAAGTTGCCTTCCCTCGTAAGAGCAATGCGTTATTTTGAACTTCGAGGATGGATACCTTCATAGAAGCGGCAGCACAGAGCAGACCTTCGCTGGAGGCGTCATCCTGTAAGTGCGCGATAAGAAAACGTTAGCTCGGGCCATTACTGCTTTTCAGGAATCGCACCAGCTCTCGTGGACCAAAAAAAAAGTTCAACCTTTTCCCCGTAAGCATCTTTCAGGAAATAGGTATCCCCGTGTCGAGATGGAGACTGCATGCTAGCGAGGTCGGTGGTGGGTTCTCGGCAGTCCTCTGAAAAAGCGCCATCAAGTACTCACGTTTCGGTCGGTAAGAAGTCTCATTATACCTTTTTATTTGGCTGTTGGCTGTCGTACTTTACTAAATGTAGTCACCCTTTAAGCACCTGTAACGAATAATTTTGTATCATTCCGTCAGAGACGTTTCGGCACCCATGTCAACAGGCTGTACCTTTCTCTCGTATCCGAGGCAAAGCATAGGCACGGGGTTTTGATCACTGCGCTTACCGTCAACAAAATGCATAGAACACGCGTGTGACGATCACGAATCGACGAAATGTTTTCTATTCACTACTGCGATACACTGTCTCTCGAAGTCTGCGTCAGCGGGAAACCTATGCAACAAATAGATGTTGCAGCCGCACTCCTCTTGCACCAAGTTGTGCGTGCCACACAGCTGTTTTCTTGCAGCATTCCTCTTTTTTGATTGTTGCCACAACCATGAACAGTGCAGTGATGCCTTGTTAAAAAACTGTTCTTAAACGACATTCCGAAATTCGTTAGTAAGCACAATACAGCGCCCGTATCGCACACGCTATACAGCACCTAACCAATCAATTCGCTCGTGCAACAGCCCAGAGGCCTACTACTCTCGTTGCCAGGAGACGAGTACCGGTTCCCGAGTCGCTGGTTTGAGGTTACCTTTGGAAATGTCTACAGCAACAGAATAAAATGAATACTTCTCGCCGTCTTTTTTTTTTGTGTAGTACCGATAACGGCACAAAATTCAGTCATGCACCCAGGTATGAACTTTCCGAGGTACTGAACACTGAAGAAGATATGTTTCTCGGCACTGTTGAATTTAGACACTAGAAAAACTTTGAGACCCGACGAAATTCTATATATCTTTTTGTGTAGATACGCGGAGTGGTGTACTAAGTATCTTTATATTATTTTTAGCGAAAGTTTATTATTATTTCTAGCGAAATTCCTGCTGATTGGAAAGTAGGTAAAATCATGCCGATACATAAAACCGGGGATAAGCTCACAGTAACTACTCACCGCCCAGTGTCGTTGTTGTGCACAGATAGCAATATATTAGAACATTTTCTTTTTAAACGTTTAAGCAGTTCTTGGAAGGCAAAATTTTTTCTTAACCAGTCAGCGTGGATTCAGGGGCGGCCTTTGAACAGTGACCCAGTTACTTCACATTACTAACGATTTGTTTGCAGTTCTTGGTAATGATTGCCAGGTCGACATAATCTGCTTAGACTTTGGAAGAGCCTTTGACCTCGTGTCGCATTCCAAAATGATACTAAAACTATAGCATCTCTTCAGAAATGAGCGTATCCTGCGGTGTGGCTTGACTTTTAAACGCAACGCCAACAATATGTTCAAATAGGTGACTCTCAATCATCAATGGCTCTTGTCCTTTCAGGTGTTCCCCAGGGGTCCGTCCTTAGGCCCCTACTCCTTCTTATACATCCGAATAATCTTTTGTTTGACACTGCTGTACAATGTCGATTTCTTGCATATGAGTGCGTCATTTATCATGTAATTCCATCTAAGCATGCCCAATTAGTCTTAAGCAATGCTTTAACATCAATTCTCACTGGTGCAAGACCTGGATGATGAGCCTAAATATACCTAAGTGCTCGAAAATGACATTAACATGAAGAAAGAATGGTCTATAGCATGCATATAAAATTAACAACGTTGATATTATGCCTTTCGACGCGTCTAAATATCTGAGTATTGAAATATCTCATGATTTAAGAAGGAGTGCGCACATTAAAAACATTGTTTCGTCAGCCTCAACAAGACTCTGGTTGCTTAGGGAATGTCTGAAACAGTGAACGGGTAAGGCAAAACCAGTTGGTTATAGATCACTGGTGCGTCCTCTACTTGATTCTGGTGACGTCGTTTGGGATCCACACAAAAGGACTGATACGAACAAGTTAGAAGAAGTACAAAAAAGAACACACAGGTTTATTTTTAATAGTAGTAGAGCCGTAAAGCGGCAAGTTGGGCTAGTTGGGGGAAGTTCATCTTGTAATACTGCGCGCGTCCTGTCCTTTTCTACTTCTGTTGTCCGTGTGTCTCAGTGCAGTAGCCTCAGTATTACAAGGTGCTTATTTTTAATGCCTACTGAAGACAAGTGTCGCTATCTGATCTCCGTTCAAGGTCTGGTGTCTCAACACTGGAGGAACGCCGTAAGTTACGCCGTCTCAAGATGCTTTATACAATAGTCAACGGCCATGCTAAAAGGAACTTTGAGAAATATTTGCAGTTTAAGACATCTAGAAGTCTCCGAGAAAACGCGAACATCCCTTATTGAGCCCTAGGCTAGAGCGATCGCTTATCAATTTTAATTTTTTCCCAAAACGATAAGGGAGTGGAACAGGCTTCCTCAAGGAATAAGAAACAAGCACTCTGTTGACTCTTTCTCATCAGCTCTTTGTCATTTGTGAGCGAGGCATGTCATTCCTTTAGTGCCGCTATTGTTATTTAACTCGCGACCTTAGTAATCGGAGCTATTGTCCTGCGCAGTAGCGTATAAGTATATATGTTCTGTGTTCCATTGTGTAAGATCTTGCTATGTTCGAATTTTATTCCGACATTAAGTTTGCTAGTAAAGCGTCCCGTCTCTTTTTCTATGTACGACCCCTGCTTTGGCTACCAAAAAGCAGCTGGCAGTATTGCCAAATAAATACAAAATTGCGGTGTCCCTGATCTGCACTGCTGTCACTATAGCAATGAGAGTCGCACCCACGTGAGAGCAAGCCTCTCTTGCTCCAGCTATGCAACCGCAGTGTGCAGTTATGATACTGCCATCCATATCTGCCAAGAGCCAGTCTTTGATGGGTGCCTCTGCAGACGCTGCGAATGGTTCACGTGTAGAAAAAGAATGAACAGCAGATTGGTGACGGCCTACCTCAATTCATTAGCGAACACACGAGCTCATTTTTCTTTTCCCTATGCCTCGCTATCATTTACTCTCGTGGTAAGGATAATTTAAAGTCAGCTGTGAAGAAATTCAGGTGGCGATTGAGCACTTGACTTGCTGTTTGTCTGGTTGTTGGCTTACACAAAACTGGCAATGATTCTGCACAACTTTTGCTAGCAGCTGTCATGCTCTTGTTGCCGCTAATTGCAAGCAATGTAAGGAAGAAAGCAGCGATAAATGAGAACTCGACAATTCGGTAGAGTCGACACACTAGAGATGCTTTCCGTAAACACTGCGTCCACTAGTTCCACTTTTCTATCGGCTAACATCGCATCACTTTTGAAGCAGGAGTGATTTTTCTTACTTTCACTTTGTGTTGGGTTTCTTTGACTCAGGTGCAAAATTTGGTGCCCTACTTCCCCCACTCAGCGAGATCGCGGCGCGGTCAACTGTGACAAAATTAAAAATTGTTCCAGCTTTACATATATAATTTCATTTAGACTGGTATGTCTTTACGTAGTTATCGGTATTTTGTCGCGGCTGTGAAATGCGAAAAGAAATGCGTTCAACTCACCTGGGTAAGCACGACGACATGCTTTGATGGCAACATCTTGGCAGACAGGTTCCGCACCCACCCGCTCGTGAAATGGTTATGTTAGTGAAGGGACCTGTATGCCTTCATCCGCTATAGCTATACATAACTGGTTGACAATACAAGATAAATTGTAATGTAGACATGGTTCACAGCGTCATCATCCATTTGTTCTTTGTGGAGGATAGTGCGGATGGTGTTAGTTGTGAGCGTTTTTGTGTGCGTTTGGCTAGGGAGTGCTCGTACGAGGGAGCACGTTTAAGGGCGTGCTAAGTCTGCACTTAAGGCGGTCACATAGGTTGTACCAATAGTTCTTATTTATGATGGGGGCGTATTCCATTTCTGCTGTGACCCGTGCGGTTTCTTTTTCCTCCTGCGGTTCTGCCGCTGCCTCTTGCGTCGTTTGGTCAGATCTCTTCGCGCCTCCCAGCGGTGGAGCAGATGTCTGTCCACATCCGCTTTTTCCGTTGTTGCATTGAGTTGCTTGATGGAAGCTTTAAAATCTGCTTGTAGCTCTAGTGTCCACTCATGCAGGGAGGTCGCGTCATGGTGTTCAGACTTAGATATTTTGTGGTGGAAAGCATCCAAATGTTTTATTTTGATTACACATTCTGGGGTGCGTGTCGCCTCCGCTTCGATTTCAGTGACCCTTTCATCATTGTTAGGTCGGGGCAGGTATCCCTGCTTATGTTGCTACCTATTCTGATTGATGTGTCAGGTTCTATCAGCAAGATAAATTGATGAAGAATAATGACGTGAGCTAGCCCGCGGCTTTTTGGAGTTTGTTTCGTACCCCTAAGCTGGGTGGTGGGGGGGGGGGCGCATTGAAGTCTCCCGAATAATAACTGTTCCGCATTGTCTGCTGGCGACCGAAAAAAAACAACAAAGATGTCTGAAGACGTGCCGTCCCAATATTCAATCATCTGTCTGCAACCTTCTCCTCCTTCATTCCGCGTTTCTTACAATAAAAAAATATACCTGTGGATTGCGCTACTTCCTATTGCAAAATCTGAGCGCCGCTCCATACGCGTTTTCATTTCGCACTATTTGGGTTGGCGTGGACAACCTGTTTCGTGCAGCACGTTGCAATGGCGCGAGGTGCCGCGTGACTGCCTCGCTAATCTGGAGATTTCGAGCGCCAGCGCTTGGGTGACGCGTGGGCGCAATTCACAGCAGCCGTCGCCGATAGACCTTCCAGATGACGCCCGCTACTCTGGCGCCGTTTCGTAGCAATAGTCGCCGACCTGCACTTTTCTTCTCACGCTTTCGCCATACTCTCCGGCGCTTTCCGCCTTCACGGTTCCACTGCCACCATCCTCTCCGTTTTGCTCCTTGCGTCTTTCATCCCCCGCTGCGCTCCGCGTTCGCTTTCATCTTTCTCCGCCGCCACCGAAGACCACGCTCGCCGCAGAAACAGGCGCCTATAAGAGTTGCGCTCTAAAATCATAGCAAGGCCTAAATATGGCATAGAAATCTGTAATAATCTATAGTAGCTCACTCTAGCAAAACAGTGTAAGTGTAGGAAAAGACCAGACACAAATAACCAAACTAAATAACTGATAGAAGCACGATGTATTTTATAACACAGCAGAAGATGACGTTCACCATTCCAGCGTGCGAGACCGAATATCCTGCCACGTGGGGCTACTTTGGCTGTAGAATTGGTTATACCACCTACGAAATTCGACAATCGTCTTGTCTCCTTTCTGGAAGGGTGGCTTCAACAGCATCTTCTTGTGATTCCACACGAGCAGATCCCTTTCGAACTGCGAGGCAGAAAGAATCAGATGGCCAGAACTGTTAAACTACTGGTGCTATATATACCACTATATCTCACAAAGAACAACGAATTGTTCTATGCGTGTCATGGCAACGTCGAATCGACATCACGTAACTAAAGATGTGCTAAAGCATAAGGGTGGTGAAACGAGTGAATTTAGATACGCCAGTGATGTGCGGCGCATCTTTCGGTACACAAAACTAGTTCCATGGATGTGACTTAACGCATTGAATATAAAAAACCAACCCTTACATTTGAAATATTTCGTAAACTCCACGATTGTTAATTATTGCTCATTTCATTGTGCATTTTTAGCGTAGCTTCATTCAGTGTTATTTTAGGAGGAGCCGCCTGCTGCGAAAGCTCACGGGTTACGTGCCGCAATCGAACAGTCAAAGGAATGTTCCGCATGCACCGCCGTGCCCATGAGTGGCGCTGGCTAATGCTCCCCTGGTTACATCTTGTACACATAAATAAACACCCAAGAATGCGCAAATGGGAGAGACAGACAAAACATTTATTTAGACCATCAGGTCGTGGCTCTTGAGGTTGAGTGGGTGGTGTCCTCATTCCAGGACTCCACTGGCCATGGCTGCTCGACGTACTTGCTGGACAAGAGCTTGTTGTCCCGCCAGCGTATCGCCGGTCAGCTGTACCTCCCACCGCTCAAATGACGTGCTTGGCGTCCTTTAGTGTTGAGGTTTGCCCTCGCACGCCCACGAGATGTGAAAGAGTGTATGGCGTGTGTCGTCGCACCAGGGGCAAGGGTCACGATATGTAGGTGGGTACAGCTTGCTGTGTCTGTGTAGGTTTGGGTATGTGTTGGTCTGAATAAGCCTCAGAGCTACTGCCTCTTCAGTGCTGAGCTTCGTGTGAGAGGTAGGATAAATCCTGCGGTTGAGTCGCTGGATGTCGAGTCGGTCGCAGTAATTGGATGGCAGGGGCACGAAGGTAAAGGGTGGGGATTGATGAGACGATTGGTTTCGCCGCGCTCGGTTGATTAGCGCTCGAGCTAAGGCGTTCGCCCTTTCGTTCCTCTCCAGTCCCGCATGGCCCGGCGTCCAAGTGATTTGATGAAATTCTTGCAGCCTCGGGCCTAGAATCTGAGCCGCCAGCAGCGGTGTTCGCCCGTTGGTAAAGTTACAGCAGGCCTGTTGCGAGTCGGTAACGACATGAACTTCCCTGCCTACCCTGTCTTGTTGCTTTATTACTAGCGCCGCGGCTATGGTCTCAGCCGCAGCTGGTGTCTCTGCCCTGACAGTGGCCGCGAGGGTCAAGGAGTTGTCTCTCCCATTCACAGCGGCTACCGTGAAGAGGCCCCCTACAGGGTAAGCAGCCACGTCCACGTACGTTACGTACGGGTCACTCTTGAATTGTCGGCGCTGCCTGTCGACGCGGGCCTTGCGTTGTCCTTCATGGAGTTCATGACTCATGTGCTTCGGTATAGGGTTCGCCGTGATCTGGCCTCTGACCTCGGGCGGGAGTGATCGTTGCCCATCGAGGGCACGTAGCTTCGTTGCCGTTCCGATCCGGTGGAGGATGGCTCTGCCCGCCGCCGTGTTCTGTAGTCTGACTTTTTGCGGAGCCATAACTGCGTCCGACAGCTCAGTGAGGGTGTTGCGGATCCCGAGGGCCACTAACTTCTCGTTTCAGGTGGCGATAGGGAGACCCAAGGCCATTTTGTACGAGCCTCTGATGATGGCATCTACTTGTTCTTGGTCGCGTTTGTTTAGCGAGTGGTAGTGATACGGCATGCTATACGTTCCTCTGCTGATCACCAGAGCCTGGACGAGGTGAACCGTTTCCTCTTCTCGCATGCCCTTGCGGCTGCTTGTTTTTCGTTTGATCATACGCGAGATCTGGTTGGTAGCAGACCTTACGGTTTGGATGGTGTCGGAGGCTTTCAGGTTGCTCTGGATCCAAAAACCCAGAATCCTAGTCTTGTTGCTTTCCGTGATCTTGTAGCCCTCTAGACAGAGGCCGATAGGGCCGGGGGACAGGTAGATTCCTCCTCCGTGAACCCGGATCCCCTCAAACTTCTCGGGCGCGCAACGTATCCCGCTCGCTACTGCAAATCTCTCCACCGCCGTCGCGTCCTCCTGAAGGGTTGCCTCTTTTCGCGCGAGGGAGCCGTTGGTGGCCCAGAGCGTGATGTCGTCCGCGTACAGGGCGTAACCTAGGTCCGGGATCTTCCGCAGCTCTTTGGTAAGCGTTAGCATCGCGACGTTGAAGAGAACTGGGGAGACTATCACCACTTGCGGCATTCCTTTGTTCGGCACGTCGATGGCATCCGATCGAGTCTGGCCTATTCCGATGGTTGTCGTCCGGCCCGTCAGGAACGATTTCACGTAATTAAAGATGCATTCCCCGCAGCTGATGTCGTTCAGCCCCTTTAGAATGGCCTCGTGCGAGATATTATCGGAGGCCCCTTTCACGTCGAGTGCGAACAGGAGGTGTTCTCCTCCCTTCGGGATGCCCTTGAGAACTTCTTCCCTTAGAATTAGGAAAGCACCTTGCGAAGAAAGTCCCGGCCTGAAGCCAAGCATGGTGGGCAGGAAGAGGTCACTGTCCTGTATGTAATGTTGGAGGCGGGTTTTGATGACCCTCTCGTATAGCTTGCCGAGGCACGAAGTCAGCGAGATGGGAGACAGGGCATCGATCGCGGGCTTCTTGCCGGGTTTGGGAATGGTCATGATTTCCGCTTGTTTCCACTCGTTCTGTACGTGGCCCTTCCTCCAGAGTTCCTCATTTGGGCATTTGGTCAAGTCCTGGATGTGCATCGGGCTCAGGATTCTAATCATGACATTGGTGATTTTGTCAACCCGGGAGCCGTGTTGCGCTGTGAGGCTGGTGCAGCGGCATACACTTCTTCCTCCGTGATCGGAGCGTCCAGGTCTGGTATTGGTTCTCCTTCGTATGTTAGGAGGCACGGTCGTAGGGGGTCGCTACCCAGGTATCTGGCTTTTAGAGTGTCAGTCAGATCCTGGTCGTTTCCGGTGAACTTGTGGGCGATTTCTAGAAGCGTCCGACTGGTTGTTGATTTCGCCTTGTCGGGCTCGATCAGGCAACGTAGGATGGCCGATGTCTGCGCCGTACTCAGGGTACCCTTGAGCG
This sequence comes from Dermacentor variabilis, assembly GCF_050947875.1. Lineage (NCBI taxonomy): Eukaryota > Metazoa > Arthropoda > Arachnida > Ixodida > Ixodidae > Dermacentor > Dermacentor variabilis. Next base: position 133,717,996 of record NC_134568.1, read on the forward strand.
AGGTGCAAAACTGTACCCAATTTTGCTGCGTCCGAACTTTCATGTAATTTCTGGCTTCGTCTGTTATATGCTTGATTCGTAGACGTAGTTTCCGGTTTAACCGCTGTCGCTTCCATCATTTGAGAAGGCCCTCACGGGCTTCCCACAGGTGTAAGAGCCGGTCGACCATGCGCTGGATGGTTTTGGTAGCTTGGATGTGGGCGTCCTGGAGGTGCTGCATCCATTCCGCTATGTCCGTTATACCGTTTTAGGGCGGGGGTACTGCCTGAACGCCTCCCAATCCGTGAGCCTAATTTCGCCAATAGTTCTCTTGAGTTTCGGGGTGGATACCGCGGTGCTGAGGATGTAGTGATCGCTGCCCAGTGTTTCGCCCAAGTGCGTCCATGAGTACTCCCTTACGTTTTTGACAAATGAAAGGTCCGGAAACGTGTCTCGACTTACACTGTTGCCTACTCGGGTTGGTTGGAGGAGGTTGGTTATCATTTTGAGCTCCGTTTGGTCAACCGCATCGAGGAGTGACCTCTTCTTTTGCGTGTCTTGTTGGTATCCCCAAGTCGTGTGCCTGGCGTTCATGTCTCCCAACACTACCAGCTGGTTGCAGCCAGCGGCTTTCGCGCTATCGTGAATGATGCTGCGGAAGTGTCATCCTTCTGAGCACTCGGCGGACTGTACAAATTCAGGATGAAAGTGCTACGTCTACCCCTCTTCTGCGGGAGGACCTCCCCTTGCACGTGATTAATGTCGTGATGATGATAATGTTGTCCCACGGCCATCACCGTTTTGTGAACTCAAACTGCGACCTTCGGTGATCCGGCGTGCTTAACTACATAGTAACCCCGTAGCTTGATTGGCTCGTTCCCGACTTATTGAAGGCAGATGACGTCGGGGGGTTATGGGTGATTTTCGATGAAGAGCTGGAGTGAACTTGCCTTCTTGTTGAAAGAGCGACAATTCCACTGCAGGATCTCGAGGTGTTCGGGGGCGTTGCGTGCGGTGTTAGCCATTGCTGACGTTAATGCTATCGCCGTCGCAGTTGTCGGCGTCTCTGACGTCACCCGTGTTGTTTATGCGCCTGTATGTCTTGATGCGTGGGTTGCTGCTCTCGTCGTCGACCCGCTTGCGCGAGCCAAACTCAACCTTGCGTATTCTTCTTTCAATGTCTTCATGGCTTAGTGTGTTCTCCTTGACTTTATTGTTTAATTCGCCCATGTGGTAAAGCATCTGCTGTATCGTAGCATAAATGCTTTCGAGGATGACTACACTTGACTGGCCTGCCGATACCGAGACCGCACCGGGGAGCGAGGAGGGCGTAGTGGTTCTTGAGGGGGGAGGAATGGAGATGGCGGGCTAGTGGCCTATCGTTCCGCTTTCCGGCCCTGCTTGTGTGTTGTTGTTTGTTTTGCTTAGCAACGTCTCAAAGCGTTGCATGCGTTGATTTAGGTCATTAACCTGAGCTTTGGGTTTTTTTATTTTCATCCCTGATGTCCGTACATTCTGGGGAGCACTTACTATTGTCACTGGTATTTTGAGCGGAGGAGGTACTAGACTGATTACGGCTCACCTTGTTGTTGGCTTGGTTCTTCTTGCCCGATTGGTTCTTCTGCTTCAACGTGGATGTCGAGGTAGAAGTCTGCCGCTGCTCTTGCTCCTCTCCTGGCTTTGGCCACTCCGAGCGGAATAGGGACCTGGACCTGGACTGGGACTGGGATCGGACCAGCGCACCTTGAGGGGCTCGCCGATGACTCCGAGCTGAACCACCGCAGGGGACTTCGCCTTGGCCGTCCTCCATCATTGTCGTCGTCTTTCTTCCTCCTTCCGGGTGCAGCGTGCTTTTTTGGCGGTAGTGCTGTTGTTTTTGAGCTTTTGCTTGCACTCTCGAGACCCCGTGGCGTGGGCTTTGCCGCAGACGAAGCACTTGAGCGAGCACTCGTGGTCGTCCGTCGGGTCTTGCGTCCCGCAAGCGAGACATATCTTGATGTTCGGGTTAGGACAAAGGTCCGATCGGTGTCCGATGCTCTGGCACACGTAGCAGGTTTGTTTTGTGCACTTATAGGGGTGGCACTCGGTCTCCCCTCCGTAGTAGTAGACGTATCATGGAACTTCGTGAGAGCTGAACGTGATCACGGCCGTCTTGGTCGTTCCCAGCATGCGAGCCTGCATGATTTCCACGCCTTGGGTTCTTACCCGTAGGTGAGTCATAAGCTCCTCGGGCGGGGTATCCGGGTCGATACCATGAATGACGCCCCGGGCCACTCCGTCCGGTGCCGCAACATAAGAGTTGACTTCGTAAAGGTTGCCGCCCAACACAATCCACGCGATCTTGCGCGTAATATACGCGACCTCCTGATCTGGGGTACTAACAATGATTATGTTGGAACCGGGTCTCAAGCGCACGAGCAAATGCGAATCGTCAATTTTCCCTCCGCAGGCGGCCGAGACGGCCTTCGAGATTTGGTGTTTGCTGAAGCTCTACACCTGAAGGCCTTTCCTGGGTCGAATGATGATTTTGAAGTGGCTACGTGGCAGGAGGGGGGGGGGAGTCATGGCCTCTTCTTTAAGAAGGCTTGTTTGATGCAGCTGCGTAGGATGTTGAAGATAACGCGGTGGCGGAGGAGGGTGATAGCGGAGAGATCCCCCCCCCCACCTGCCACGCGCACTTGCTCGCCTCTGGCGAGCTTCTTCTTCGTTCTTCGCTTGAGGTGTAAAGACCAATTGGAATAAGGACATTCCTATGGCGTCCCTTGAGAGAGGTCCTTGTCCATAATGGCAGAGTCGTCATGGCGATCTTCCGAGGTGCCTGGAAGTCCATGGTTGTGGTTGCTTGCGACGAAGGCCCGGCGGCAGCTTGAACAATAGCACCGGGGACGGGTGGGGCTGTAATAACAACTCCACCTTCACTCCCTCCGGTAGAAGTAGAACCGGCCCGCTGGGATCCAGCAATGTGAGCCATAGTGAGTGTGGAGTAACCGTAGCAAGCGAGCGAGCGGAGGCAAAGGCGGCGGAACGCCTCGCCAACCTCCACGCTCCCACGTACGGCGGCGTCAGGCTTAACGCGGCAGCGCCAACCCGGAGAACTTCAAAGTCCAAAAGCGCAAAATAGTATGCACTCACGGTCTTCAAACTTCTCATGGCGGTTCCGGATGACTTCACGAAGGTCTTCCGAGAAAGACTTCGGTCGTCCGATGTGAATTTCTTAAAAGAATAATAAAGTTGACAGAGCCCATGCGAAGCACGTCTACTCCGCTCGGCTCTTCTCCCCGCGGAAATGGGAACATCCGCCGCCGTAGCTGTAGCGGCAGTGGTAAGGCAACGCGCGCGTAATGCGTAGGCTGTGGCTTCCACCCGAGGCAAGTTGTTTTTTCTTCCACTTTAATTTCCATTTTTCCTTATCTGTACACTTCAATTAAAAATTGGAGGACGCTTAAGCTTCGCCTTCAAGAGTGGAACGCGACAGCGTTCCCATCGACCCGCCAAGGGGTGAAGACAATGCGCTACGGCGTAGGGATCACTTACGAGGCGCCCCGAATCGGACTTTGCGGCCACCTATCACACGGAGAGCGTCGAGCAACGCAGCGTTCGGCGCGGCAACGAAACGTGCGCCTGAGCAAACGGAACGAACCAAAGAACTCGGTGTCTCGGAGGGGGAAACGATCTACGCCAGCCAAACGTCGTGATCGGCACGGGCAGAGAGATAGATAGATAGTGATCTAAAGAAAGGAACGGCGCTTGATTCTGCAACCCGCGTGGGAGCACGGCGAAGCGTCGTCAGGGGAGAGGGAGTCGGAGCCGCGACGCGCCTGGCACCGGTCCGCGCACAGCCCCAATGCGCGCATGGCGCGCCACCTGTCGGGGCAGCGCCGTACATTGAGAGGAGGGGGTCTTCTGTGTTTGCCGCAAGATGGCTCTGCGTGTGCGGTAAGCGCAGAAGAAATGTAGCGGAAACTTACTTCGCTACTCGTGTAAATGCGACTTCTGTAAGTTACATGCTCATAATTACCGATATAGACCGCAGTATAACTTTCTACGGCACGTTTTTAAGGCAGCACCGCGTTCACTAGAAGCGCGTTTGTACCGATTTCAAGCGTCGAACTCGTGGCTGAGTGGTAGCGTCTCCGTCTCACACTCCGGAGACCCTGGTTCGATTCCCACCCAGCCCATCTTGGAAGTTGCTTTTTATTTATGAAGTGCCTGCCGTGATTTATCGCTCACGGCCAACGCCGCGGACGCCGACACCGACGCCGACGACACCGGCTTTTCTGCGACACGAGCTCCTTAACGCTATCGCGTTAAAAACAAATGATTTCCCCTAGGTTTTCCTTAGCTTCAATAACTGGTGGCTTCATACGGGCGTGACTAAAAAAAAAGAAAGAAGGGGGCGCATGATTTCTCTTTTTCTCGTTAATTAGTATGCTGTATGGTTCCGCCCTCTGGGAAGAAACGCTCATTGGTTCCTGTTCTTCTTGCATCTCGACCACCGGGGAACATGGGCCTGTGGTATACCTGTTACGATGCTTGTAATCTGTTCTAGAATTCTGGCGATAACCGTTGCTCCATCTTCAATGTGCCATTGATGCTTTATGAATACCAGCGATGCGTAAGCTGCTTCATCCAATTCGATGTCCGCCGGCTGTGAACGCTAAACTTGACATCAACCCTTAAGGTTATATTCCATTTATGAAACAATTTGTCCACGCACATAAACAAAAACCAAAGGAATAATGGACGAAAATTAAGCAGACTAGAGTGATTTCTCCGGCGCTGAACTTATATATTGCCAAAGTTGTATTTCACAAGTTCTTAGGACGCTTACCTCTGTATGGCTGACTGGCCACGAAGCATGCGGTATTCATTTTATGAGTAAGGTTGTGGGTAATTTCTAGCGAGATATAAACAAATTGCAGTCACTGATTCATCCTAAGGCGTTTAAAGAATGTTGAATGTACTATTCTTTAAAAGTGAACCAATGGACACTCTCAGAAATTTAACATGGTAGTCGTTTTGTGTCCCAGATAAAATTATAAAGCGTCTGTGTGGCTGGTCTCCCCAAGGGAGAGAATGACTGACGAACTTGGGGAAAACCAAATTTGCGAAAATATATTTGTAAATAAATTTCTCTCGAAAATGGGCCACAAAATAGACAAAGTTGAAGCTCTATAGAGTCCGGTTGATAGCAGAACTGACACATTCGGAATACAGAAATTTCACGGTAAAATACGGCAGCTCGAACTTTAGAATCAAACCTGCAGTTGCCTTGACAGACACCAATAATTATTCAACGCCGAACATAGATGATGGCAGTGAGGATACGATGAGATAGTAGATTCTCACAGATGAAATTGTGAAGAACAACTTCTTTGCTAAACACTCAATGTAATGCTCGTCTTCTACACAATTACCTTTGAGAGTCGGTGCATAGGGCGCAAAGCATTGCGCAAATCACCAAGTGCGAATGTTACGTAATAGCACAGGGGGTCGCGTGTCTCACTTCCACGTTTACGTTGCCGCAGGAATGTGAATTCGAATCACAGTCGGTGTGTAGTAGTAAAGTATCGTTCTTAGAGCGGAAGCGCTTATTTTGTTACCCTCCGCGCGTTTCGTCCAAGTTCGTATGTGGCATCAAATCTGCATTAATAATGAAACCGTTGCAATGACGAGCTCTTATTATCGAGAGGTCTTTGTGCTTTAGAGATTGCTCTGTGCCGACTACATATTAGTGCTATTATGTCATAATTCATTCTTTAATTGCGCAAAACGTAGGTGCGCTACCTGGAAACTGCTTTGTGGCAAAATGGCATGCTAGATGATGTGGTTTTAAGCGCGAGCAGTCACGTGGTGCTGCTGATAAAATTTAGTTTTCCTTCGCCTATTGCGCGGTTGAAGTTGAGGAGGAGGAGATAACCTGACGACGAGGGGATGGCGAATTGATGAGGATGACTACGGCGCCGTCATCGGCGACGGCGTAACAGAAAGAGCAGACATACGGACGGACACAGGAAAACAAATTTCCAACTTTTCAATGGCTGTCAATGATAAGTGACATTAGAATATTCGGAACATAAGGCCCGAAATAATCAGAATCAGAATCAGATTCCACTTTGTTTCCAACACACTAGTTGGGGTCCCCCAGGCAAAAAGTTGTTACAGACAGCTTGACAGGACCTGGGGGCCTACAGAGAGCAAGAGACAGTGGATTTCACAAATTTGAACAATTGTAAATACATACAGACATTATGAACAAGAAATGAACTTGCTTGATACAGATACAGCATACATGGTACACTATCACAGAATGCATAAACACTGCAGGAAATGTAGCAGCCAGTAGAAAGGAGAAAAGTTCATTGCTTCATCCGGCAATCACGCAACTCCGATTTACACGTGTCGAGTGAGGCACTGAAATTAATGTGAGCTTTTAAGAGGTTGTATAGTGTTGGTATGCAGTAATCTAGCCTAGATCTACCGTAATTTGTACGTGTACGTTACACTGGTATTAGCCTGTTACGTATGCTGTAGTCATACGGGGGAATAAAACAATGAAACAATGAAAGACATGTTCACTTTTATGCTCGATAAGATATTGGTCAATTATGACAAACATGCTAAAGAAATGGCTGAGAAAGGCTCAAGACATGCCCAAATCTAAGTTTCCTAAGCACATACCAGCGAAGAGTCTTGTTGCGGTCGCGCTAATGACAATTTTTTTGTTGCAGCCACTTATTTTCCCTAATACCATTAGTGGTTTTCCGTTGTTCTTACCTTTGCGTGAGACAGTGTGCACCGTCTAATAACATAAACTAAACATGATATCTTCACAGGTGAGCACGACATGCTGTGCGGCGCTGTGGAAAGACGCCCTAATTTGCATTGCTAATAACAACAACGTATGGAAAACGAAGATGAAGTAAGGCGCAGGCGCAGCACACACAAGCCCTCTGGTGTGTCTACGTCTTCCATCGTCTTTGTTTTCAGTGAGCTGTTGTTATTAGCCAAGAACCAATACCAACTTTCCCAGTTTTATATGCCCTACTTTTGAATGTTCCACACGACAGTATGACGTTGTTGTACAAAAAGATGGCTCTCTGTCTATAGCAAGAAGTGTGCCACATATGCCAGAAGAGTACAGTGGTGAGTATGCCTGATGAACCTAGAAAAGCCGCTCTTGCGCAGATAGACTATGATTGTTTTTGAAGCTCATACAGAACTGGGCCCGTATTCGCAAATAGTTCTTAGGCTAGAATTGTTGGTAATAGAAAATTGCAGTCAATCCTGGCACTGGACATAATATTAGTGAAGGCAACCGGCCAATCACATGGCGCACTTACGAACAAAAAGGTTTGTGAATTTGGCCTCCAGTAATTGGTTCATTGGCAAAGGGTCATATTATAAAAATTTCGCTTGTATCTTATACACGTGACTGCCTCTCTAGCTCAGTGGCTATATAGGGTGTCCCAATTATCATGCACCAAGACTTAAAAATATGCAAATGCCACGTAGCTGGACCGAACCAAGGCAGTGTTGTTTTCCGTCGCTTGGAGATACTCAGATTGTTATTTTCTTTCATTCCGCCTAATGACCTAATTAGTCTTAATTAGTTAATCAACCTGTCAAATATTATATTTAGATTAAAAGTGTCAATGCGAAAAGTGCATCGCAACATGAAAAACTCCGGATACAGGCTTCTGTGGCTCAATTCGTGTTCTGTGAAGTGTTTTTCTGAGCTTGAAAGTAGCTCGCGAATACACGCAAAGTGCCTCGAGAGGCCAGTCGCGCAGCAATTTTGCGTGTATTTGCGAGCTTCTTTCGCACTCGGAAAAACACTTTTATGTAGCACGTATTGAGCTATAGAAAGCTGTATCGGGAGTTTATCATGTTGCTCTACAGTTTTCTCATTGAAACTTTTATTCTAATTATAATATTCGAGGAGTTGATTAATTACTTAAGACTCATTATGCAATTAGGCGGTTTGCAAAAAATAATCTGAGTATCTCCAAGCGACGGCAAAGAATATTACCTTGGTTCTGTCGAGCTAAATGGCATTTGCATACTTTTAAATCTTGGTGCATGATAGTTGGGACAACCTGCATATCGCGTTCCATTGCTGTTCACGAGGTCGCAGGTTCGATCTCAGCCGCGGCGGCCGCATTCCGATGGCCGTGGAATGCAAAAAAAATAACTCGTGTGCCGTGCGTTGGGCGCAAATTTTTTAAGAGAAACGCCAAGTGAGTTTAGACTTGTCAATTACATTTCAAAAACTCTATTTTCATTAATTCCGAGGCGACAGGTTCATTACTGAAACAGTAAATGAAGACCAATCTTCACTTCTTTTCCACCCCGAAGCTCCAACGCTGGCTCTTGAATGTTACGACACGGATTTCAAAGTGTGTCAGCGTACTTAGGCTGTTTTTTCCAACAAACGTTATCGAAACTTTGCAGCTTCTTTTAGAAGACAATACAGTTAATATATCTCGACAAAAACTTAACTAAATCGGAGCAGTCGCCGTCAAAATCTATGACGCCATGGAGCGCTGGTGCAGGAACTTCAAGGTGGCGTCACTGCAGGTGTGCCGTTTTCGCGCCACTTCTTGCTTACCAGCTTCTTTTTTATTGAATTGCTCTTCAAAGAACATCAAGTAAAGAAAAGTAATCCGGAGACTCAGACTACGGCATGCCTTATTATCAGGTCGTGGTTGTGGCACCTAAAACCCCATAATTTACATTTTTTAAAATTTTTTCAACAGACAGCTGTTTTTTTTTAACCCAAGATATTAGGTGTCCCCAGCAGCAATTAAATCTGCTTTTGCAACTGCGTCGGGAAACCCAGAAGGCTATCCTTAATTCCTTTAATTATTCGTCTTGCGTCGACATAATGACTGAAAGCCGGGTTAGTAGGTGTCGATTCCCTATTAACTGCAGCGCGGAGGGACGACAAACGGCAGGAACAAGGCGAACACACAGATCACTGTGCGGTCACTTCGTTTCTGTCCTTTGTCTTCCTGTCGCCGGGGCAGTTAATATTGGATGCTCGTGCGTTGGTTTGAACGATCAAATGCACTCACGGATTTTGTGTAGATGATGCTTGCCAGCCAGCGGAACAGCAAGTTTGTGCGAGGCTCGTAGTGGATGGTGTGCACCACGCGGATACGGAACGGAGCCATCGGCGTGACAGCGACCACGGTAACTAGGCTGCCGAAGCCACTCTCGACGCGCACCACGAGCAGCCCGGGTCCCTGCAGCGTCATGTTGGTCACGTTGCCGAAGAAGCGCGGGCACCGGCCAAGAACGCGGATCTTGGCGTCGATGCGGACGCAGCAGCGGTGCTCCTTTGTGTACCACTTGGCCGTCCATAGGTGCGTGAAGAAGCGGCCCCACCAGGTGTCGCCCGCGGTTTTCGCGAACTCCTCCGGCGGCAGCAGCACGTTGGGTCCGTGGAAGTAGCCGAAGTGCGTCACGTCCGACTCGTTTTCGGACAGGTCCCGGATGTGGCAGCTCAGCGTTTCCTCGTATCGCCTCCACGCTTTCCAGTGACCGTTTGTCACCTCGGGAACGTCTTCCACCTGCCAGCTGGGCTCGTCGCCGTCGGCGTGGTACCACAGAAACACGTTCCCCAGAAGCTCGGCCGTGGTCCAAGTTTTTATTTTGACGAAGTCGGGCACTGTAGGAAGTCAAGCAGCGTAGCTAAAGGAGAGGCGATAAAGGTGTAGTACAACGGTTGTTTCACGAAGTGCGTTCGAAAGTTCTTAAGGAGACCGGAAGGTGGGATAATGAATTTATTTCCTCATTGTTGCTTTTATCTCAGAGGCTCATGTTATATTCGGAGTAGAGGTGCAAATTAGACGAATAATTATGCAAATTTGACTTTTTACTTTATGTTAACAAAAACAAACAACGTACGATTGAGCCGAATGGATGACTTGAAGTACGCCATCCGAGGAGCTCATAACCGTTTCCGGAAATGTAAGCAGTAGACGCACCGTAATGAATTATTTCTTTTACCGAAATGAATTATGGCGAATTGTCCACATAAAAGCGAAACTCAACACCCAAAGAGCACAACTGTCCTTCTTTTACAGTAGACATTCATAAGTGCTGTTACTGCTTACGCCTCACCGTATGGCGAATTACAAGCAAGAGACCTCATATGAGTACTTCGGTTTCATTTATTTTCTATGTGTGTATGTTCGAAACTAGCCTGAATTCAATAAGCTGTAAAAATTATGAGCGCCTCCTTTTCCCATTTCGGAAAACGGTTACCAACAGTTCGGACCACGGGCTTCAAGTCTTCCATTACTTTCAATCGTCTGACTCACAGGGCTGAAAATTTACTTAGCCTAAATACTTGTGTAATTACTTCATAGAGTCATATTCAAATGTATATCTGTCCTAAAAGTAACCCAGAAAATATTCATTATCTCATCTTCCCTATTTTTAGGTAATTTCGAACGTACTCTGTGAAACACCTACAGGTATAAACGCCAGTGGAAAGAAACCTGAGCACAGCGTTTGGCTCTCAATGAAATGTGTTTGCGAGAAAACATGCACAGAACGACGTACTTCGGCCACTTCATTTTTGTATCTTACGCATAAAACAAAATTCGGCAGGAAAATGGGCGAAAGCAGCGAGCATTGCCATGTGCACCTCGGTTATTAACCAAGGTCTAGCTCTTGCTGCGTACATACATAGAATGTTTTGCTCAGATTTCATTTGTATCTATTAAAGCAATAATAATAATAATAAAGAATGCGCTGGCTTGAGCATGGACACTTGTGTAGCCCCATGTTTCGCGGCTGAAATCTCAGCGCTACAGCTTTTTATTACGAGAAGTTGGTAACAGCGCACCTTTGGCCGAGTAAGGCACGTGGGTGCAAGCGCCGTTGTTTGAGTCGAACCTCCACCCGTGGAAGGGGCACTCGATGCAATCTCCCACCACACGACCCATCACTCCCAGGTGGGCGCCCAGGTGGGGGCAGTAGGCGTCAAGCACGTGTGCAATGCCGTCCTCGGTACGAAACGCGACAAGCTCTAATCCTGTAGAAAGAGGAAAATCAATTAAATCAATCAAAACTCAATCGGGCTCCAGACTGCCTGATCAGCTGCGGGCCGGATATGGGCACGCACTGTTTTGTCACATTAAAATTGTCTTGCTGCATCGGGAATGCTACATGGCTCTTAGTTCTTCTCAAACAGCAATACTCGCTCCTCCATTCTCCTTGGAGAGTGCAAGAGCGATCCGAGAGCCCGCTGCACTGAGGCGAGATTATAATGTAAGTTATCCATGGAGCGACAACAAGTCATTTGCGACGTTTGCGGACATTTGTCCCTACAGGAAATGCCCTAATGAACAAGGGCGACCTCCTACGGTTAGCGAGCAAGTTCGTTGAAACATTAGCTAGGACAATGGCGGTGTCGACGTGACAGCCGACTGCCACCGCAGCAAGAGAGATCAGTCCGAGGAATTCGCGAAGTCTGCAAATTTTTTTTTATTTTTCAAAGGACATCCCTTATGCCTTTCCATTCCCAAGCAATGAAGGCTTTACCCTTAAAGCGTGCAGTATGCCAGCCAAATTATGGATATTTCTATAGAGTACACATAAGCGACCGACGTTGGGCTGGTTGGCGTTCCACTTGGGAGGGAAAGCACCGCATAGGACGAAGACTAAGAAAGAACGTGACCGCATGCGCTCACTAACAACGTTGTCTTTATTGCAACAAGACACTCTGTAGAACACGCACAGCCCCCTGCATGCCTTGAGCTTCGTCGTTCTTGAGGAAAAAGCCACTTACTTAAAACGATGATTCGCCCTTCTTCTTCTGCACAAAAAAAGATTGTATCTTTGATTTAATATCTTTGACGATATGCTCGACGCATGGGGAGTGTTGTGCGTGTTCTATACAGTGCCTTGTTGCAATAAAGACAACGTCGTTAGTCAGCGCATATGTTGTCGTTCTTTGTTAGTCCTCGTCTTACAAGCTGTTTACCCTCCCAAATGCCTAGACTGGTAAAATCGAGTCTGAAAAACACATAACAATACCTCGATACCTTGTTTTGTTTCTTTTTTAAATCACCGAACCTATTTGCTCAAGGTTGTTGTCCTTTTTCTCTTGCTAGGACACGTCTAAGAGCAATTCCCCGACACTAAAACTTACCAAGCACGTCGACTCGCTTTACTTGTTTGACCTTGAGTTCTTGAGACTCTATAATAGGAAACCAGCCATTGGGATACACCGGCGGCAAATCCTCTTGAGGATACCGTCTTCGGGCAGGAATCAACTGCATGTGCAAGTATGTAATGCTTTAAACTTATGTGAGGGTTTCCAGTCACTAAGCAACGATTGATAGGCTCCAATTAAACATCGAAAAAGAGGTGACGCATGGGTAGTTTCCCAAAGATATACCAGTTTCTATACTGAAAATCTTTGTTGTCCATTTGAGGAGCTTGTGAGAGGTATTAAATAGCGTATGCCGTTGCGGGAATGCAACAGACTATTGAATTAGGTTATGTTTCTGTGCATGAGGTTCTAGGAAGCCGCTACTTCAATACTGCGCAATGCGCATTAGTAAGCGCAGGCAGAATTTTTAGTTAAGGAAGTGATGCGTTTACATTTTCCTACTCTAATGCTACGTTATTAGTAAGCAACATCCTGTAGGGTATGATGTATGTATGATGACATTGTGATTGTTCCAGCAAGTTAAGACGCGAGCACAAGGTAAAGAAACGCACAGGTCGAGCAAGTTATAGGTTAATAAATCAGCGTTGTCCTCTGCGTTTCTTTGTCCAAGTGCTCGCGTGTTTACTTGCTGGAACAAACACGCTGCCAACATCCTGCAGTCCAAGCAAGGGAGAGGTGTTATTGTCAGCACAATTAGTACACCTTAGTAGTACACCCAAGGGGAAACGAAACCAGGATTGTGTTCGATCCCTACAGTGCATCCTTCTTTAAACACTGAAACGTGTTTTCGCAATCTTAAAGTTGGCTGAACGTATTCTATGTCTATAAGTGCACCAAGTGGCTGCATACTCTCAGTGTCATGAAGGAACACAAATGGTACATCTTTGCGTCTAAATATCACGGCTCGACATACGAGATGAAAGGACCGGGTAAACGGGGCATTCTTGTTTGTTTACTAAATTTCATTCGTTTTACACCTTGTGCTTTGTCGTCACTGCCCATGAAAACATGCAAGTCGCTACAAATGAAGAAATGAACAGGTGTTCGAAATGTATTACTTTTTCACTGTTACATCTCAACATCTGTGGCGTTAACTAATAGACATATTAATAGCCTCCAGATATTTATTTGTTAACACAAATTTCAGTATGATATAATTGCTCAGACTAAGACGTAGCTTACGCCTGAGGAATCTGTGAACCACGTAGGTGACAACTTAGTTCGCTTTCTATGACTTAGCGAAAGAAAGGGTGGAGGTGCTCTACTACTTGTCAGCACCAACCCCATGAATTATAATTATCTCTCGTTTAACCACAGATATATCACTGCAATATGAGGCGCTATTTATTGAATTTTCTTGGGGGATAACTGTCGGCGTGGTGTACCATTCACCAAGTGCTATAGTGTCTTTTTTTCTTCGGGCCTTAGAAAGTATGTTAGATGAGCTGGGCACCAGAAGTAAGGAGGCACTCGTATGTGAAGACCTTAACTAAAACCTAAACTCGATCGTTCTAACATTTCGTATCAAACATTATATGAATCATACGGGTTCCCAAATAGCGTTTTTACTTGCTTCATGAGTGCGTCAACAATAAAATCGCTTTGTCAAGCATCTGCACGTACCGATAGAATTTCACTTCGAGAAAGCTTATCTGCGATGCGCGAAATTTTGTGGAATCTTAAATAATGCAATAACAAAGAGCGTAACGACAACCCATGAACACGCGAAGAAATGCTGCAAACAGCCGATCAACCCTTGGATTACGCAAAGTGCCTTAGAGCTAACCCGCATCAAGGAATATAGGCATAGAAAGCAAAAGGAAAAAAAAAGATAATGTTTGCTACAGAAATCAACACAAGCTATTCAGGAGCAAACTATTAGCGCTTCTACGACGCTGTGAGAGAATGTTATTATAGGTAATCGTACTATCATAGCTAGTCAAATGAGACTAAAAAAGCTGTGGGAAGTAAATAATTCTGTTAATAAAGGTATTACTCAGCAGGCCAGCCCCTATTGCAAAGCCCAGTACCCAGTATCCAGTGCCACGCCGGATTATGGGCCCAGTGTCGCGCGCTGGATGCTGGGGCGCTGGGCAGGCGCGGCGTACTGGGAGGCGCTGGTTACTGATGCAAAAAACAGCTTTAGCGCGTTAAATCGCGGTGCCTGGCCACCGTATATATATTTTTGAATACAGAAAGCAATAGAGAGTGTTTTAGCGCAAAATAAAAACTGCTTTGACCTAAATTCGATCGCTGGACGTACAGATCCCATGCCCGGTACTTTACAACTACGCCACGGCAGCTTTTTCTTTCTTTATTGCATGGAATTATGAGTAGTGTCAAACCAATATTGTTACATTACATTTGAACATACATGAGAAACAAATGCACACATGGTACGCAGTCCAATGAAAGTTCAAATTTCAGGCAACCAAACACAAGCGTCCAGACGCGAAATCCATTCAGGTACAGGATCAAAGGTAGCAACCACACTACGCACTTGAGCAGTCTCTTTTCGAAAGAACTGCTTCTCGATTTTGACATGGCTAATTATCCATGCACATCTATCTGCTGGCGTGGCGTAGCTCGCTCGACTACGCCACGCCATCAGATAAACGTGCATGGATAATTTTCCATGTCAAAATGGAGAAGCAGTTTCAGTATCGCTGAGATACGTCTCACACATACGTGGTAGATGCGCTATCACCCAGCAACTAAACCTCACGCCTGTACCAGAAAGAAAAATTTGCTGTCCGTATTCAGTGGTATGCTTGGAAGTGCCACAACATCGATTTTCACTTGCGATTGGTATTTTAACTTCGAAAAAAGTCCTAAATGAACCGCCGACCCCGTACGCCGTGTGGGCTGTTACTGCCGATTTCGACTAGCCCTTTCTTATTCTTCACGCAAATGATATGCAACGTTTTCTTAGTTCAGTGGTGCGTTGGTGGTTCGCTGGTGCGCAGTGGTTCAGTGGTGCCCAGTGGTTCGCTCGTGCGCTTCAATCTACACGTCTGTCTAGTCGTATATCTTCGTCAGAGAAGCGCAGGCTAGTTCTGGCAGCCTTCGGCGACAGCGCATATACCTGTGTTTATAACTCGTCACATCGGCGCTGATCGCTTCTTGTGCTAGCACTGTAGACACACAAAAAATGGTTTGTATTTAAAAACACCGATGCGAAAGCTGAAATATAGAGCGATTTATCCTTCTTAGAATTGTTGATTCCTGAGCCCAGACGCGCGGATAGCGCTCAGACAGATTCGGCGGATACGATAGGCCTAAGCTTCGGTGGGGACCGATCTCGGCGCGGTTAGCTGTCGAAAGCTAAAATGTGTATTTATGTGTATTTATGTATTTATGTGTATAGTACAATAGGGAAAGTGGAAGAGCATAATTTGCCTCAGCTTTCTTATCGGCAGGATAATATCAATCAGCGGTAGGCTTCGATCTCGGGGTCCGTTCGAGCGCGTCTGAACGGCTTGTGGAGTTCATGTATACACTCCACAACACTGCGACAACGGCCACAACTCCCAGTCATGTTGCGTGCAAACTACTAAAAAAACGCGGCGTCCTCTGCGTTTACGTGGTTTGGTTCAAGAATTTAGCTATCCGCCCAGTCAAAAGGGCAAATGCAAAAAACGAAAATGACCTTCAGTGTGAAATGTGCTACATAAACAGGGCAGCCCACGCACCTTTATTCTAAGCTGCGACACGAAATAGAGTTTTATGACCCCAAAATGTAGCATTATTTAGGGCAAGAGACTAGTATCAAGCGATGAAATTGTATGAAGCATTTAATATTCAGCGGCGCTCGCCCTTACGTATTGGAACCAGTGTGGCACAAGGCCAACCAGCGCAGTTTCCAGCGCGAACCAGCGAACTGCGGCGAGAACCAGCGCCTGTACAGCACAAACGAGTGCGCCCCAGCGCCAGGGGAGTGCAACCAGCCTCTCTTCCAGTGTGACCCAACTCTTATGCAGCGTTCTCACTGGTGTCCCAGTGAGTCCCGGCGAGCGCCAGCGTACCCAGTGCGATCCAGTGCCAAAAAACGTTCTGCTTTCACACTAGAAGGCACTGAAAGACGCTGGTTTTTGCAGTAGGGAGGCTTCCTGATATTAATTTATACGCCCACACATAGCTACAATAAGCAAACAATTTCAATCCATTTTCCCCTCATTTGTCTTTAACTTGCCGCTGAAGAGGTAATGGCCCTAAGTATTTCAACACCAACTTGTAAAGCCACAGGGTGTGACAGGATATCATTGAGTATAATGAAATGTAATGAAGATTTACTCTGCCCATATCTGGCGGAAATTTTTATTGCGCTTTTTACACTGGTACGTATCCTAATCCGCTGAAAAGAGCTAAGGTATCTCCCATTTTTAAGAACGGTAATCTCATGTTAGAAAGCAGCACATCCATTTCGATACACTCAACCGTTAACACAGGGTTCGAACAGCTTATATCCAAACGAATTACTAAGTTTCTAAAAAAAATTATTAATTTAGCTACACTGCAGCACTGATCTTGACAAAATAAATCAACTAGAAGCGCAGTTACTCGTGTGACAAACTACATTAAGACTTTTCTGAATACCAAAGAAATAGTAAGAGGAATTGTTCTGGGCGTAAACAAAAGCGCTCGACACCGTCGATCATCAGATTCTTGCCAAGGAAGTTGGAAGTCTATGGAGTTCGTAGTGACATTCTAAATTTCTCTTAGAGCTATCTTGAGGAAAGGTTGAACACGTTGAAAACATCTCGTCTAACTTCTTAACTATTTCATATGGTGTACCGCAGAGGTCAGCGTTGGAAGTGATACTGTTTGCCTTGTACATTAACGACCTTTCCCAAAAGCTTGATAAGGTAGAGGCAACAATGTATGCGGACGGTACGGCAGTTTTAATGTCAGGCAAGGATTTGGTCAACTATGAAATGCTGCTAATAAGCAACTAGAAAACATAAGAAAGAAGGTTATAAGAGACATCACATTAAGCATGACAACACATAGAAAACAAACTACACTACATATTTTATCCAATAGAGCTGAAATAGCAGCACCAACAAATTAGAAGGTCGCAACAACAGTTGCAGAAGTTCAAGAGTAGAAATAGCGCGTTATAACGCTGGGTTCATCGCTTCATTACAGGCACACATAAGCAATGTTTGCAGAAGGCTAAGTCGTGCTTGATCTGTACCTTATATAAAATGGACACACATTTTACTTCTTTCCTTTTTTGGTCAGGCAGATGACCTCATTGTACTGGGCCATTCGGAAAGATTTCTTTTGTACGTCAGCATTGCAAGCAAAGACTGAAAAGGGTCCATGGAGGGGCATTCAATCGTTGGAAGCCGAAGCAAATGTCTCTTCTCTTCGGTGCGGTGAAAAGGCCAGGCCATGAGCAGCTAACGGGACCGCTAATACCATTAAAATAGCGCGAATAGATAGCGAGATCATGCACAAGGAATAACAGTAGTGCAATATCACTGCAAAGAACCACGTCATGAGTCGAGTATTTTTTGTTGTCACTTCATGGGGGAAACTGGCCTTCATGCTTACATTTAATTTCAACCCCAAGTGATGCTTCGTAGCAACCCGAGGGAATAAAAAAGAAGAGTCGGGTCTTTCTCTAGACTTCGCGGTTTGAGCCACGGTAGTCATTAAGAATGTCATAACTACATCGCCGCTGCCTACTCACTCCCCATCCCTGTCCTCCCACCTACCTTTATTTGATAATTTATAACCTATTTGCGAAATCCCTATACTTCGCTTTCCTTTTTGCTGCTTTCTCGTTGTATTCTTTTTTTATTAGCATGTGTAATCTGAACGAGTACTGTAATTAGCCTGGATATACTGACACCTCCTTTTGTGACGCCCATATATGTCTTTGGGGTATTTGAGAAAAACAAAACAAATTGGGCCTAAAATAACTTCCGGTGGGTGCAACTATTCCGAAGAGGATGTGGACAGCCCTCCCGTGAATAAAGACGAAAACATTTCACGCGCACTGTTAAGGCCGAACTTTACTACTCGCTAAGTACGGGGACACGTACAGCAAGTATAAAAGCGATCTACAGAATAAATTGACAGCCCTACCCTTTTCTTATCTTCCGACGCCCGTGCACGTTGCCGCAAGAAGGCCCAGGTGAGGCTGGCGAACAAAGCAATGAGCGGCGCAAAGCGCAGGCTCGACCAGAAGAACACGTCCATGGAAAGCATGGCAAGGGGCTAAACTTGCGCGGGTATGCTTCGGGAAGCGCACGCGCCCTCTGAGTAAGTGCGAGGAACGAGCGTCGCCGCGTTAAGTTTGGTGTGCACCTCCGGACCAGACGGCAGCGAGCAAAAGAGACGGCACTCGTGCACCTCTGTGGTTCCTCCTTCTCGCAGATCCGCTTAGACGAAAACAGGAGAAAACAAGCCACAACAGCGCGCGACTACCGATTAAAAAAAGAAAAAGAGACAACAGAAAAAAATCCTCGCAGAACGCATCACACGGTGAGTGCCACCGGTAATGGGATTAGCATTCATGCACTGTAGCGACATCTACATTGCTGAAGAGGCCTTGGATTAGAATCCGATTATGTATTCGAAGCTACTTGTTTGTTATCGGTTGCGCGTATCTCACGCTTACGTAGGAATCTGTGTTAAGCGAAGCTCTTTTAGATGTTTGCGCGAATGTGCAATGCAAATGTTATGCAAAACGAAACGCTTATGACGGGAATGTTTTTATAAAATGACGCATACGCAGGAATGTACTTTTGTGAACTCCTGTGTAGCCGACTTCATCGAATATTCGGTCGCCGACTTCTTCACTTCGCTGCAGCTCAACGCGTCTCGCTCAGTGCGCGCTCAATATCGAGCAGGACAACAGGCAAAAAGAAAAAAAAAACAACGAACCTCGCTCAATGCATGTTCAAGTCCCAGTTTGTTCACTTCAGTTCTTTTCCCACGCCCGGCTGCTTCGGCTGCCGACTTCACTTATGGCCTATTCTCCTGATTATCAATTGCCCTGCCGAAAATGTTATTTTCGTAGCTAACTGGTCTGATGTGAGTGAGCACACGCGCTTGCGCTTGCTAACACCTGTACCTGCATTCCCTGAACAAACTTAGTGACGAGTGGCGCTATTTCTGTCCGGTCGTTTCTTCATGTGGTTTGGCGTCTTTTACGCCATAATTAAGGTATGCTTGTGCTTGCCTTAGTTGTGCGCCCTATTTGTTCTGGCATCTTGGGAAGACCTCTTATCCGGAAGATGTTAAGTTGCATCCCAAATGGCAACTCTACTTATTGTGCTAGCTGTCCCAGTATTTGCTGCACAGTTTGTAGGAAGGTTTCCAGTTTTGTTTTATCGCACTAGGGATTTCCTTGCAGTATTTAAACTTTCGTGGACAGATTGCACTGTGTATGCACAAATATATGATAGACAGTTTCGTAAGATTGACGACACTGCGCTGGAATAAAAGCATAGGCATTTAGTACCATTACCATTATTCTACTAAACTGTATTGCGCATAAAGACACGCTCAAGAAGTGTTTCTTATTTAAATGCATTTAAATTTACGCATAGTTTAGTAGCACCTAACTCTGTGTTTCCACTCATTCCTGACTTCACACCAACAACTTCCAAATGACCTTCACTTTCGAGAGTCCGTTGCGTGCAGGCGTTAATATATTTTCACTCACCATGTTCGCGAAACGGCGCTCCATCGTTGTGCAAAAACATCCAGGAATAAGTACTAGGCCTAGCAAAGGTTCGGTCAATTCCACTTAGATGCAAAAGGGTAACTAGCAGCCAAACTCGCTAGTGTGTACAAGTAATAGCCCGAGAGATCACCAGGCATCTCAGCGCAACCAACCATGAGGCACATCTGTCGAATTGCCGTCAACTTGCCTGCATCCCATGTCGTATTAAAATAAGAATGTAGGCACGAGGTAAGACGTGCGTAATCTTGCAGCCATTAAATATACCGTCTTTTTTGTTTCAAAAGCTGCGTGTTTCAATACACTATTTGCGTTTAGGAATCTTTCAACGCGCATTCTGAAGTAAACAACATTAATGTCACAAAGCGGCGATACCGTGTTGCCGAGTGGAACCGGAGGAACAACGGTAGTCTGGTCTTGTTCACCCGGCCGCTTCTATATTGGAGCGAAACGCAGAGCGAAATGACCAGTGGGCAAGAGGTGACACGAAATAACAAGGACACTCTTACATTAGCAGAAAAATTATTTAGCTGTTCCAAAAGCACGAGCCGTAAGGACTATTCCCTTGAAAAAAAGAAAAAGAGGTATATTTATGCACCTATTTTCAGTACTCACTTATTTTCGATTTCGTGCGGGTTGCGTATTTCTTCCGCCTTTACACTGTATGCATAGGACTTCCTAAGCAATAGTGGGGGGAGAAAGCATTTTTGAAGGTGTTTTTCATGCAACTACTGAACTGGTGAATGTCGACAATAGCTTTTAGGAAGCATATATATATATATATATATATATATATATATATATATATATATATATATATATATATATATATATGCATTAAATATGCATTACACGTGCGTTGCACTACCAATTATGCCACGGCGACTTCTGTCAATTCGTCCACTAACTTGGGTATTCATGTTTACGAGATCTATCCCGAAAAATCTGAGGTCATCCGGATACACGCGAAAGGCTACAAATCCAGAGGATCGATTAACATCGTCGTTGAGGGTCAATCAGTCTGAGAGGTACCCACGATGCAAGTCCTGGGTTTGTGGCTTCAGAGCGACGGGAGAGCAGTGCAGACACTCAAGACACTCAAATCCACAGCGAAAAACATAGCCCAAATGATACGTCGCGTGACTTATCGAAAAGTGGGAATGCGAGAAGACGATACCCTAAGGCTCGTACAGGCCTTAGTGGTTAGTCGAATCACGTATGGGTTACCGTACCAAATCCTGAACAGGCAGGAGGAAAAGCAGGCTAACACAATAATCCGAACCGCTTTCAAGGCTGCTCTGGGCCTGCCTAAATGAACTTCAACGGAGCGCATGTTAGCTTTGGGAGTGCACAATACTTTCCACGAACTGAGGCAGGCCACCCTGATGCGACAGAGGGAGCACCTCAGCTTCACAAAAACTGGTAGGACAATATTGGCCAGACTCAATGTCCCAGCATACCCATTTATCTCACAGAGCAGGCCGTACCTCTCCCTCCTTGGATGAGATCCAAAATTACAGTAGCCCCAATTCCAAAGAGTATGCTTCCCGAGTACAACAAAGAAAGGCGCAAAGCACGCGCACAACACATTCAATCAGCGTACACTAATAACCATAGGTACAATACGTACTACACGGACGCAGCTGTGTATGCAGAGGCGACCGGGCAGCGCTACCAAAGGAGGTATGCCCTGGCAGTCGTGAACGCGATCAGCCAACAGCAAATTACCGCGTCGGCCACGGCGGGATCCCCCACCTCGGCTGAACTATTAGCAGTGGCGATCGCATTCGCTCACGCGGAGCGTTCGCAAAGGGACTCGGTCGTGGTCACGGACTCCCAGGAGACATGTCGCATGTTTCTCAAGGGCCACGTGAATGCGACTAGCCTCGCGATAATCCCCAAATCTTTCAACCACCATCATCGCCTACTCTGGTGCCCGGGCCACGCGGGGGTACAGGGGAACGAAAAAGGTAACGCGTTAGCTCGAGGTTTCACCAACCGAGCGACGGTGTCCTCTTCTAACCCCAACCACCCGCACTATCTCTCACAAAATTCCAACAATTTAAATGCCAAAGACATTCTTGCTCACCAGTGCGGAGTCCGCAGAAAATACCCACCGCCTCACCCACAACTTAAGGGGGAGGAGGCCGCCGATTGGCGTAAAATACAGACCGGGGTATTCCCCCATTTAAAATTGTTAAACGTCATGTATCCCACTCGTTATAGGGCCAACTGTCCTTGGTGCGATGGCATACCTACCCTAATACATATATTCTGGGAGTGCACTAAGCACCCTCATAGGCCAAATACCAGTAACACAATGGAGCAGTGGGAGGCACAGCTCGCCCGCTCCGACCTGGCAGGACAAAAGTCCTTAATTAGCTAGGTCAGGCAGATGGTAGAGGCCAGTGGGGCCCTGGTCTGAGAGGCTCTGACCACCCCTACTTCAAATCTTTTCCATTGTAATAAAGTTTCTATCTAACTATCTATCTATCATTGGAAATGTTAGCTAGCACCACTCAGAGTCACGGTGGGCCGGTGTGGAACATCCGATGGCGTCACATAACACCTGAACTTAGGAGAGCAGGCACGTGGCTAAAAAACCCTCGTATGCTACCTAACGACATTAAGACTGCCAGATTCGAGACCTTTGATGTCATTAGGTAGCATACGACCGTTCTTTAGGCACGTGCCTGCTCTGCTGAGTTCACGTGTTACGTAAATCCTGCTGTTACGTGAACCCTGCTGATCCGTAGGTGACGAGGCGTCGCCTACGGATTCCAGCTTCAACAAGCATTAGCAGTGCTTACCCGCCGCCTACTGCTTCGCTTGTAAGGCACCGACTAAGAAAACTGCTTGGCTGAGCGGTGCGGAAAGGCAACAATGTCGTTGGGCGAATCTCGTTTTGGTCCGGCGAGAGACACGCTACCGTGAAGCAGTACACCTTCAAGCGTTCGCGGTGCACGGTGCGAACTCTGCCACTCGCATCCCTGAAGCTCAGCTGTCGCAGCTCAACTGACGGCCCATGACACTACGGAGTCTGACCAAAATACTCGCACCTTCGCCGAAGCGACTCGGCAGCAGGACGCCACTCGCCAACAAGACGCCGCGTGCCAAGCAAACCTGCAACATGGTCGCCAACCCGCAAATCGAGCGCGTTTAGCTGCAGCTGACCGTCAGCTCACGAAGCAAACATGCCGCAGCTTCTGCGAAGACACGTTTCACTTTCGTGTACTAACGATCCCTATGAAAGAGGGATCAACCATATCTTCTTTTCCCCAGATTTTGCCTTCAACCACAGCTAATTTCCACGATGCTTTCTTTGGCTTCATTGCCCGTTAGCTTTATATGATCAAGATTTAAAAAATTGAGCCCCTCGCTTTCTTCTTTCTCGTTCATTAATAGCGAGGGTCTTGAATCTGGCAGCCTTGATGTCATTGTAGGTAGCATACGAGGTTTCTTTAGCCGAGTGCATGGTCTCTTGAGTTGACGAGTTGCCTGACGCCATCGGGCAAAAAAGGATGTTCGACCTCCGCCCACCATGGTTCTGAGTGGCGCTGGCTAGCATAATAAGGGATAGATCTGGTAAACATGAATACACAAGTTAGTAGATGGACTGATAGCCATCGTCGTAGCACAATTGATAGGGCAACGCATGCGTAATGCGCAGATTGTGGGTTCGGCTTCCACTGTCCACTTCCATTTCTTTTTTCTTTATTTTCTGCATTTCAGTCTCTACCACAGCTAATTTCCCCGATGCTTTCCTTGACTTCATCGTTTGTTGGCTTTACACACACACACACACACACACACACACACACACACACACACACACACACACACACACACACACACACACACACACACACACACACACACACACACACACACACACACACACACACACACACACACACACACACACACACACATACATACATACATACATACATACATACATACATACATACATACATACATACATACATACATACATACATACGCATAAGGTGTCCCACGTAACTTTAGCCTAACTTTAAAAATGTGCGAATGCCACATAGGTGGACAGAACCAAGGTAATTTTGGTTTACGTGGCTTGGAGATACTCAGATTTTTTTAGTCCGCCTAATTATTTAATCAGTCTTAATTATTTAACTTATCAAATATTATAATTAGACGAAAAATCCAATGAGAAAATTGGGGAGTGACTTGAAAAACTCCCCATACAGTTTTGTGTTGCTTAATACGTGCTATATTAATGTGGTTTTCCGAGCGGGAAAGAATCCCGCGAATACACACAAATTGCCTCGAGTGGCAGTCACGTGCCAATTTTGCGTGTATTCGCGGGCTTGTCTCACGTTCGGAGAAACACTTTTATGTAGCCCGTATTGAGAAAAAGAAACATGCATCAGGTGTTTTTATGTTTCTTTACAATTTCCTAACTGACACTAATTATAATATTCCGAAAGTTGATTAATTAATGAAGGCTAATTATGTGATTAAGCGGAATGCGAGAAATTATCTAGGTATCTACAAGCGACGCCAAACAAGAATACTTTGGTACTGTCCATCTACTTGAAATTTCCATATTTTAAATGTTTGCCTAAAATTACGTGGGATACCCTGTATACACGTATGAATCAGTTTTGGGCTTCTTTACAACAAAATTCAATGGGCTGTACTTGCGAAATATTCCCTCAATTTTGCCGTTAAATTATACAGTCTACGTATTTTTCATGCATGAAACACTTCTGCATGCCTGTAATTCGCAGCTGCCACACGAGTCATAGATAAAGTTCGTTAAACTCGAGAATAGTTTTATTTTTGGGTGCGATTTGGTTAAATTTATTAGCCACCTTTCTCTACTTCAAATGGACACAACCAGTTACAGGGCGACTGGTGAGAATCCAGATGTTTTTATTGAAAGATTTTAACTATACGGGACATAGTTGTCGAGTACGTTCTTTATTTCGAGAAATCCTCGGCGCACGCCCACACACGCAGTCTGCGTTCCGTACCGCCGCTTACTTCACTCACTCAGTTCGTTGTCGCGCGCTCCCCGCATGCCGACCGCGCACACACGCGCTCCATGTTCTCCCTCCCCGCCACACACCGTTGCCTACCGTCCCGTGCCTGCTACTCTACACAGTTGCCCACCGCCTCGTGCCTGCGACTCTACGCCACCTGGCGTCGGCCCGATACCCTCACATACTTTACGTTTCAAACGACGCTTTCTTTTTACTACCTCTATTTGGTTTGGCATGGGCCGGTCGGTCGACCACTGGGTTTCTCTCCTCAACGGCTTAGTGGGGGGTCTCATACCCTCGCATTGTGCACCTTCGCATCATATAAACTCTTGTATGAGAGAGAGCAAGTGCGTGTTAACACAAGCTGTCGCACACTAAAAAAGAATATTCACCTGGTTGAGGGTACAATATGCTATAGGTATTCCAGCGCAGCAGCCCGATGCACTGCCCAATAAAGGCGCATGCAGAGCACAAGCTCAACAGAAGAATAATCATGCAACCTTCATGCAAGCTAGTGTTATGAGGCACTTGCCACGTGCGTCACTTCGCAATAATTTACTTAGTCAAAGCGCTGAGCTTCACTCAACCTTCCCTCGTGATAGACGCTATGGGTCGGCGCGCCGCTTTCGGGATCGGCCTATGTAGGCGGCAGAAAAGACGCGCCCGGTGTTGCTTGTTGTGCAATACTGCAAAAAGTGAGACACACGTTTGCGACCAATTTCGCGCCCAGCCGCGCGTCTCGCTTTCATACCTGCGCTGGATTGAAAGGTGCAGCCGTCAAACAACACAACGATGTTTCAACTAGACGGAAAAAAATAATAAGAACAAAGAGACAAGCGAAGTACTATGGTAGTAATAAACAGCACAATGTGCACTTACGTTGACAATCATCGTCTGTTGTTTCTGTACAATTAGTTTTTGATTCGGCTGAAATAAAAAAAGTCGAGAGCGAGCTGTCGGCGACAACTGTCGAAGCTCATTGCTTATAAATAAACCTGAAAAAGTTTCGCAATCTCACTTTGAACTTTTAACTTATTCTTGGCAGCCATTGAATAGTTTTGATTTGTATTGCTTTATATTGTTCATATTGCCTGTATTTATTATTTTCATCGCTCTGCTTTTCACCCCCACTCCTGCAATAGCCCGATCGGGCTGCAGTATGTACAAATAAAATAAATAAAAAACAACATACTGCACGCCCCCTTTCAATTTCTTTCGTTCTTCTTTTTTCTTGGGGGGGGGGGGGGAGGAGGGCACAATGTTCTGACCCCAACTGCAATATCAGAATGGTATTCATGATGCAATTTTTTCGCGTTGTATATTTTAATGATTACGCTTCTCGGCGCGCGGAAAGGAGTCACATTTGTTCTTTTAAAAATGGGAAATTGCCAAGTAAAATTAGTGATATGTTTGGACCGACGGAACACAGCCCAGAGTCGCTTGAAGCAGAGTTGTTTGCTACTGACCTATGGCGGTAAGCGGCGTCACTTCGTTGACATGTAGGTCTGTAGTCTCGAGGAGGGGAACCCATCCATTTCGGAAGACTGGCGGAAGCGCAGGTGAGATGCAACGAGGTGCAACAAAGGGGAAGTTGCATCAACTGTCTTGAGTTACGTAATACGACGCGATATGCACGTGGGTTGGATGAACCCACATCTTTCTTTTCCTTTTGACAGGTCAGAATTGGCCTTTACATTTACGGTGATTGTGCAAAGAAAGGTCACCAGACTTCTCCGATTTATCTGGGGTTTGTCTCATTTACTGCCTTCGTGCATGTATTGTACATATGTACGTGCACCTGTGCAATGACTTCACAAAAATGTTATAATTATTTTTAACTACTCAATTAGCTCTAACTACTCAATTAGTGCGTATCCTATTTATACAGTCAGCCATGTTCATGTACTCTGCAGCCTGCAAGACCTAGGCGTCAAAGAAATGTCTTGCGCTGAATTGCAGATTTGCGGTCACATCGCAGCATTTTTTGATGACAAGTAACGGGCGCAGTGCGCCTTTACATTTAAAGCAAGAAGTGCCTCAATGAAGTGTTTTAAGCAAACGATTACGCTTTCGGTGAGGTTGCAAGTTCTAAAGGCTTAATTTCTGGCTCTACTGAATATGAGCAAGTTGAAAGAACGATCCATGTTTTTTTTTTTTTCAGAGGGATTTTCGGCACATGCTATTTTGACAATTGCTCTCTACATTACCGCGTATGACACAGGGATCGGTTGTTACACAAGACGTCATCTAAAGTGACGAAACTACCAAGCACTCTTCAAGCTTTCAAATTTGATGCCAAAAGTGCGTACGGCAGCGAATGGGTCATTTTTCTATCATGTCTTCGGACAGTCCCCAATACACTGAAGCAATATATTTTTCTTCCGATGTGACTCATCCTCACTCTACTATGGAATTACTAAAACATTTGTGGTAGTCAGGTTGATTTACAATAGATTCCAAGCCATATACTGGTACAATAGGCAATAAAGTAGCTGGCAAGGCTGGCAGCTGAGGCAACGATTTAGGGTCCCTCACACCTGTTGACTTCTCGTCATGGGATGCTAAGAGTCTCCTTTGCCGCCTGCGAAACAAGTTATGTCGCACGACATAGCTTGATGACCATGGCGAGTCGTCTTCATGGTATAACACTAACTCTGTGCTGAGCTTGTCTGTAAACCTCAAGATCAACCGCACACTAGACGCACTCCCTCACTACATCCGCCTCCAGGTAGCCTATACCGCTTACTTCTTGCGTCGTATGAAGAAAAATACAATCATCTGAGTGCACGACTGCAGCACAATAGAAGCTTTTGTTGAGCACTGGCTCGTAGAGCACCTGCAACATGACAACCCGTGACAGATGTTTCCCAGTCGTCTGAACACTTTACATAGGTGCCCCCCCCCCCCTCTGTCCGAGAAGTGCTTGAATCCCAGTAGTTTACAAACAAAGTGATATTTTCTCTGAAACTTTTTTATATTCAAACTTTTTTTGTACTTATATTCTCCGTGATCCACGGACTTGCTCTCAGATTGCTTTGCCATTTCGTTATAGACTCTGGAGTGTTTTGTATTATGATTATATTCTATTTTGTTTTTGTTGTTTCCCCTACATATGGCATTCAAAAATACGACCCTACCTGCGGCCAAACTTCCAATTTTTTTCAAATTTAATCAAGAAATAACAAATTGGCAGTTATTTACTGAAGCTGAAAGCGGTTATTTTCTAACGTAAGATTTTTCACGTCTCTCTGTATGCCCAAAATATACCCTTGTATATTCTAGAGTTTCATAAACAGAAAGGACTCCGCTTTCAGCTCTAGCAGTACGTCTCCAAACGCCCAAAAAGCTGTTGCATATATGTATAAGAAGCCAACAAACACTGTCACCA
The DNA here is from genome assembly GCF_050947875.1 of Dermacentor variabilis. NCBI lineage: Eukaryota > Metazoa > Arthropoda > Arachnida > Ixodida > Ixodidae > Dermacentor > Dermacentor variabilis. The sequence goes on from NC_134568.1 coordinate 133,746,279, forward strand.
AGGACGACATAGGGGAAATTACTTGTGCTTAATAAATGAAATAAAGAAACGAGAAATTAATGGACATGAAAGTAGATGAAAAAGCAACTTGCCGCAGGTGGGGAACGATCCCACAACCTTCACATTTCGCGTGCGATGCTCTACCAATTAAGCTACCACGGCCACGTTTCCTCATCGTCTTTCTTGGGTATTTATGCGAAGGTTGTGGGACCGTTCCCCACCAGCAGTAAATTGTTTTTTCATCCACTTTCATTTCCATTAATTTATCGTTTCTTTATTTCATTTATTAAGCTCAAGTAATTTCCCCTATGTTGTCCTTGGTGCCAGTGTTTGTTGGCTTCTTATGATATGAGTAATAAAAAAATTGGGCCCCTCGGTTAACCCCCTTTCTTCTCGTCAAAAATGTGTTGCACACTTGCCGTACTCATGACAGGGTCATTTATCGAACGTAGCATGACAGATATAAGCGTTCTGGTAAGTCGGCGTGTTTGGTTGCGTCATGGTCGAGTGCTTTGTCGACAAACGGAAATCAAAGTCGCCGGTAAGGTGGACATGAGTTCACTGGCCCGATTACGGTGCGTATTGCTTTTTTTTTTCTCTTTTACTCGGCTCAGGTTAGTTGGCTGCACTTAATTCTCTACGTCACTACTTACGTCACCGAGGGACTTTAGCACGTTAAAGCTCGCGAGACGCCGGGTGGTAGTCGAGCAGCCAAGCTCTAATCTAAATGTCCATAATTCTTGGACATGGGGTTTGTCTTGTGACCCAGCCGATATCTTAAACGACCCAATGAGGCCGGATAACTACGACTGCAGCTTCGTCCCTGCCAATAAACAATAAACACTCTCTCTACCAACTCTCGGTAGAAGTAGTCGGAAGAGAGGTTTAGGTATCATCCATCCCCCACATCATTGTGGCCTATAAGCTAAGCGCGCCCCAACCTGAAGGTATCACGAACTCATTACTAAAGATAAATTTCAAAAATTTATTCTCATGGCGTTGTACATCAATGATTGAGGGACGCGCTCATGCCGAACAAGCAGCCGCAAGAATACTCGCAGTTGTTTTTTACGATAAATATACAAACATCGTAAAGACATGTGTTGCCTCAAGCTAACCACAAGGCTACGTGCTAGGCTGTACACGTGCGCAATACCTGCGCTCGTATGATTGCGAACGGGCGATTTTATTATAGTGCGTAGAGAAATTCGAAGCACCTGCTTCCTACCAATCCAGGTTGTTTCAGCTGGAGAGATAAACTCAGGTAACCTACAGAAAAAAAAAGAACAGGTACACCTGATGTAGGGCCTGCAATGACACAGAAAACGTGTGCGAGCTCAATCGGTCTCGTGCAACGTGTTAAGACGATGGCTTACCCCGTGATCGACAACAACACACGGGAAGGTATTCTATAGGTTACGTAGGGATTCGCCTCCGCGTCGTTAAGGGTTCGGCAATTTGATATGAACTTTGGTGTAAAAGTAATTGCATGCTATTACTTTGCTATTGACAATTCTTGTTTTGCTATTGACAATTCACAGCTCCTGACGGTGTAGGAACCCTTTGATGTGCAAACCAGCGCTCGCTGCAACCTTGCGCAAGTCTCCGAACGCGTACCCCGGGAATCCAGATGTAGACATATTTTAAAGGGAATAGCATCTTTTGCCTCTTTCGACAGTTGTCGATGGTAGGTTGGTGGTAGGTACAACGGTGGTCAGTGTAGCGAACTTAGGCAAGGGAAGGCAAGGAAACGCACCGAGGTGAACAGCGCGTGCTCTCAGGCTACCGAGTTGATAATAGGGGCGGGTTGGAAAAGGGGAGTGCAGCAGGGAAGGGAGGGGGGGGTTCTGTTGCTCGTTCGTTCATTCGTTCACCCTTTGAATGAACTAATGAACGAATGGTTGAAAGTTTTAATTTCTCAAAGTCGAACAGGGTGTTACAGAGTAAACACTGCATATTGCAGCGTGACAGAGCTCCGGCCCGATGTAGTTCAGGAGTGAGCGCGAAAAAGCTTGCGCAGGCAGGCAAGAGCAGCATGTGAACAAAAAGAGAGAGATATATACCAAAGCTTTCATGGCAGGAAATGCATAAAATAAAACACATCGATTGTATGACACACAGAAGTACAAAATACAACAAAACACAGCAATAATTTACAGAAAAACATGCAGTAAAAACGTTCCAATGGCGGCCTGTCCGGACCCAGAGATTCTTAGCACCCTCTGCTGCGTCCCAGGTCAGACGGCCACCGTGGTCAGTTCCTTCGCAGCTGCTGGGGGCTGATGGCCGTGGTTTGATTGTGGGACTCATATAGGAGGTCAGACAGGCCGCCATTGGAATCTGAACCTGGCAACGTTTAACGCTAGAACGTTATCTAGTGAGGCGAGTCTAGCACTGCTATTGGAGGAATTAGCGGACAGTAAATCGGATATAATAGGGCTCAGTGAGGTTAAGAGGACAGAAGAAGCATATAGAGTGCTAAAAAACGGGCACGTCCTGTGCTACCGGGGCTTAGCGGAGAGACGAGAATTTGGAGTTGGATTACGGATTAATAAGGATATAGCTGGTAACATACAGGAATTCTATAGCATTAACAAGAGGGAGACAGGTCTTGTCAAACTTAATAAGATGTACAAATTGAAGGTCGTACAGCTCTACGCCCCTAAATCCAGTCATGATGACCAGGAAGTCGAAAGCTTCTATGAAAACGTGGAATCTGCGAAGGGTAGTCAAAACAAACCAAAACACACTATACTGATGGGCGACTTCAATGCCAGGGTAGGCAAGAAGCAGGCTGGAGACAAGTCAGTGGGGGAATATGGCATAGGTTCTAGGAATAGCAGAGGAGAGTTATTAGTAGAGTTTGCAGAACGGAATAATATGCGGATAATGAATACCTTCTTCCGCAAGCGGGATAGCCGAAAGTGGATGTGGAGGAGCCCGAATGGCGAGACAAGAAATAAAATAGGCTTCATACTCTGCGCTAACCCTGGCATCATACAAGATGTGGACATGCTCCACAAGGTGCGCTACAGTGAGCATAGGATGGTAAGAACTCAAATTAGCCTAGACTTGAGGAGGGAACGGAAGAAACTGGTACATAAGAAGCCGATCAGTGAGTTAGCGGTAATAGGGAAAATAGAGGAATTCCGGATCAAGCTACAGAACAGGTATTCGGCTTTAACTCAGGAAGATGACCTTAGTGTTAAAGCAATGAACGACAATCTTATGGCCATCATTAAGGAGTGTGCAATAGAATTCGGTGGTAACTTCGTTAGACAAAATACCACTAAGCTATCGCAGCAGGCGAAGGATCTGATTAAGAAACACCAATGTATGAAAGCCTCTAACCCTACAGCCAGAACAGAACTGGCAGAACTTTCCAACTTAATCAACAAGCGTAAGACAGCGGAGATGCGGAAGTATAATGTGGATAGAATTGTACATGCTCTCAGGAACGGAGGTAACCCAAAAGCAGTGAATAAGAAACTAGGAATACGCAAGAATGAGATGTATACGTTAAGGGACAAAGCCGGCAATATCATTATTAATGTGGATGAGATAGTGCAAATGGCTGAGGCGTTCTATAGAGATTTATATAGTACCAGTGGCGCCCACGATGATAATGGAAGAGAGAATAGTCTAGAGGAATTTGACATATCACAAGTAACGTCGGAAGAAGTAAAGAAAGCCTTGGGAGGAATGCAAAGGGGGAAGGCAGCTGGGAGGATCATGTAACAGCAGATTTGTTGAAGGAGGGCGGGCAGATTGTTCTGGATAAACTAGCCACCCTGTATACGCAATGCCCCATGAGCGCGAGCGTACCAGAATCTTGGAAGAATGCCAACATAATTTCAATCCACAAGAAAGGGGACGCCAATGACTTGAAAAATTATAGACCGATCAGCTTACTGTCCGTTGCCTACAAAGTATTTACTAAGGTAATCGCAAATAGAATCAGGAACACCTTAGACTTCTATCAACCAAAGGACCAGGCAGGATTCCGTAAAGGCTACTCAACAATAGACCATATTCACACTATCAATCAGTTGATAGAGAAATGTGTGGAATATAACCAACCCTTATATATAGCTTTCATTGATTACGAGAAAGCGTTTGAGTCAGTCGAAACCTCAGCAGTCATGGAGGCATTACGGAATCAGGGTGTAGACGAGCCGTATGTAAAAATACTGAATGATATCTATAGCGGCTCCACAGCCACCGTAGTCCTCCATAAAGAAAGCAACAAAATCCCAATAAGGAAAGGCGTCAGGCAGGGAGATACGATCTCTCCAATTCTATTCACAGCATGTTTACAGGAGGTATTCAGAGACCTGGATTGGGAAGCATTAGGGATTAGAGTTAATGTAGAATACCTTAGAAACTTGATATTCGCTGATGATATTGCCTTGCTTAGTAACTCAGGGGACCAATTGCAATGCATGCTCACTGACTTGGAGAGGCAAAGCAGAAAGGTGGGTCTAAAAATTAATCTTCAGAAAACTAATGTAATGTATAACAGTCTCGGAAGAGAACAGCAGTTTACGATCATGAGACTGAAATAATCAGAAGAGTAAGAATGGGCTGGGGTGTGTTTGGCAGGCATTCTCAGATCATGAACAGCATGTTGCCAATCTCCCTCAAGAGAAAAGTTTATAACAGCTGTGTCTTACCACTACTTACCTACGGAGGAGAAACCTGGAGGCTTACGAAACGGATTCTGCTTAAATTGAGGAAGAAGCAACGAGCTATGGAAAGAATGATGAGTGTAACGTTAAGGGATAAGAAAAGAGCAGATTGGGTGAGGGAATAATAATAATATTTGGGGTTTTACGTGCCAAAACCACTTTCTGATTATGAGGCACGCCGTAGTGGAGGACTCTGGAAATTTTGACCACCTGGGGTTCTTTAACGTGCACCTAAATCTAAGCACACGGGTGTTTTCGCATTTCGCCCCCATCGAAATGCGGCCGCCGTGGCCGGGATTCGATCCCTCGACCTCGTGCTCAGCAGCCCAAAACCATAGCCACTGAGCAACCACGGCGGTTGGGGTGAGGGAACAAACTCGAGTGAATGACTTCTTAGTTGTAATTAGGAAAACGAAATGGACATGGGAAGGACATGTAATGGGGAGGCAAGATAACCGATGGTCATTAAGGGTTACGGGGGGATTCCAGGAGAAGGGAAGCGTAGCAGGGGGCGGCAGAAAGTTAAGTGGGCACATGAGATTGAGAAGTTTGCAGGCATGGCATGGCCACAATTAGTACATAACCGGGGTTGTTGGAGAAGTATGGGAGAGGCCTTTGCCCTGCAGTGGGCGTAACCAGGCTGATGATGATGATGATGATGATGATGATGATGAGATTAGGAAGTTTGCAGGGACAACATGGCCACAATTAGCATCTGACCAGGGTAGTTGGAGAAGTATGGGGGAGGCCTTTGCCCTGCAGTGGGCGTAGCCAGGCTGCTGCTGCTGCTGATGATGATGACAAACTTTGAAAAGATCCTTAAGGAACGGCACCGAAAATAAGCTGGTCGAATATACAACACTGTAAAGGCACTCGCATCAAGAATCAGATAAGCGCCAAAGTAGGCCAGAAATGAATACAAACAGTGCGCTTGCAGTGGCAATCATCACCGATGGTTCCTTTATAATTTCTTTTTTACACTTTATAAATTAAATAGTGGAAACGTAAGCAAGCTCAGTGTGTGCGGATATAGATTGCATCCACACACAATGATGGAGCGCACCACTAAGATTGGCGAACTGGTGGCTGAACAGTTTAGGGCTGAGAGGTTAGTACCAATATCCCGCGTAGACAGGAAGATTGCCCTATACTCTTGAGGTAGGTTATAGTCAACATATGGCTGGATGGCTATCCCTGTAGAACTTTCTCTATTCACAAAGTAATTTGAAAGTCCTATATTCACTAGCAGTTCTGAATTCACAAACTGACCTGAAATCATTGAGCGTTGCTAACTGATGATGATGATGATAATGTTAAAAGTAGTGGTAGGTAATAATCGTTTTACAGAGAGAAGTTTATATATATATATATATATATACATATACATAAATGAAAAGCAAGTAGAGTACGTATATGTTTTTCTTGAACAGTCAGTGTGAATAAAGAATGCTCAAAATATCTAAGGAAAAGGAGGAGAAAAGCAACAAATGACTGTAGAAACGAACACTAAAATTTTTTTGAATAGCAAAGGATGTTTTTACGGAGACTCATATCGCTGTCGGATGCGAGGGTGCTTCAGCACGAAAGCCACGAAATACAGGAGAGGAGAGTCCATTGTCTAGCCAAGTTGCCGCGGTGGAATTTGCAAAGTCCTTTTCCTCAGGGAGCAGAAACGACGACGTTCAGTAAGCAGTGATGTATCGACTTCAATTTGTTGCAAATGTGATAAAATGGACGAACAGCTAGACCAGATGGATGCTTGCATAATTGAGTGATGAGGCTAGTCGTCGCAGTCTCGTCAGTCAAAGTCTCATCAAGCGTGTTTATCAAAATTTCTTGCTCCTTAGAAATTATAAGCGCTAGAATTGGGTAGAATATGTGAGACTTGCATGGTTCTGTCGACAAAAGAGTGTACCTACGAATCCTGACCAAGGTTGACCTGAGTCGTCTTGTGAAGGACAGAAAACGTGTGGCCTATTGTTTCCGTGTAAGCAGAGACAACCAACGACGATTAAAGCCGTAGGGGAATACAGACCTGGAAATATTTAAGTAAGAATTCATGTGAACAGTTCACAAATCTTCATAAACATTGATAAAGTGGGTTCCGACATAGCTGATGCGGAAGTTGCAACCTGTGTAGCAAAAGAAAGGAATACAAGCTATTGTAGGTGTTCACTCCGTTCATCAGAATAACTTACGCTAACTGTTTTTTTTCACAGTGTTGGTGCATGAGTGACAGAGTAGAGATAACAAGGTCCGTGTCGCGAAATCTTTATAATCGCAATGGACATTACTACGAACCCATATCTCCAATCGGGAGATATAAACAGTTCTTTTGCGGCAAACATTGTGGACGCTTGACACGGCGTTTAAAAAAGTAAGCACGCACGCTTATGAAAGACAAACAGTTCTGGAAAAGATAACTTGCGTGAATTTGATACTATGGCTTCTCCCGCACATCAAAATCCGCGATCATAACTACGTAAGCTGTCGATTCGGACGTGGACAAATAAGGCATTAATGTGCGTTCAGCGCCATCGCTCGTAAGTTGAAGCCCGGAGGCCACACTACTTTTCCGAATAAGAACGACTTGAGTCATACTCGCGAAGTTGGCCATTAAAGACTGGATGCGCGCCTTCTCCGCTCTGTGCAGGCTGTCACGAATACCGATATGTTTACGGTCATGCTGGCGCTACACTGCGGAGCAAAATATAGTACTTAATCTTCTGCGGAAAAGAGATTTCCCCACTAATGCGTAAAACGCTTACTGTTTACAGAAGAACTAGCTCGTCCGGAGAAAAATATTGTGCCTACTGCTTGTGTTTCTTCGAGACACAGTGGACTGTCAGAGGTGTAGCCACAAAACTACCGATGCTCCGAAGGAGACGCTACAGGCGGAGCGATCGCCGGCCTCGACTGCTAGGCTAATCCCGCCTGTTCCAACATCATCGTCACCCCCATCAACACCACTACTGCCATCCCCATTACGGCGGAGCTGAGTCGATGTGGTATTCCCTACAACAGAGGCTGCTCATATCCCGAGATACATTATATACGTAACAAGGAAATAATTCGCAAGGCGTACACCATGAAAGACCCTGACAACTAATCTCGGAAGATATCTTCAATATAGTACTTCACCGTTTTTGCAACATCTCGCGATGATAATAGGCGGAAAAAAATCCATGCGAGGGCTCCTCCTAAGGTAATGCAAACGACACGATAGTACGGACGACCCGCAAACAAACTCCTGGGCTCGTCGCATGTGGGATTATGCGTCAGTGTTAGAGCCATAGCGGAGACTTTACTGCGCGTCCAACGAAGCAACCGTGCACGTTTAATTGTCGCTCAATCTCGCCGTCCGCGCCTCGAATCGCTATTCTTTTCCGGAGCTCCCCTCTAGTGCGCACCACATGTAATAAACATCACGGAAGGGGCAATAGCCTACAGCATCCATAATTTCCCTCTCTATACGCCCGCATACGTTGGGAACGACATCTACACAGCCGAAGAAATAAGGCGTAGCGATTGTAACCCCGCGAACTGGTCGTGGCCTTGAACGCCTCTGTGCAACAACGCTCTGCGGCGTGGCTGTGCGCTGGGGACGAAAGAATGGCCGTTGTCATTTAGCAACTATACATGCTGCAGAAAATTTGACAGCGTATAGAGGCTAAGCGGAGCATGGAGGTCATTGTAATGGGTGCTACACAAGGCGATGAGCAAACCGGGAACAAGGTGAAAGTAGGAGCCAATGTTTCCACAAGTGGACTTGTCTTCTTCAAGGCGCCATATGGGAGTGCTCTCTTATGGCAAAACTCCGTTTTCAATTTTAACCTGTGTTTGCTTATGCTATCGTGATATGTCGAAATCCCGTAATGGTATAATTCTGTTATAAGTATGATCTCAATTTGGGACCCCCTATGAATTACTAACCATGAGTACACTTTTATGTACTTTTTTTGTAACCGAGTACACTGCTGACATACCTTGCGCTGAATTCCTAGTGAGAACCCCCTCCCCCCCCCCCCCCCCACGAATAATATAAAGTGGACAAATTCTTTACATCTGTAGTAGTATCGATCCACCAGATATACATGCCGAGACGGCGTTGTTCTTTAAAAAGATTTCCCCTTCGTAGGCCTATATACATACGAGTTTGCTTATACCTATCTCGCAAGGGGGACATAATACATGAATAGATGTTAGCACTGTTCACTTTCTAACATAATAAAGGTGCAAGAATTTATCCGCAGCAACTTCCGAAGCGCGCTGCCGAGAAGTGCTTGCTTAGGCGATGCAAAAATCGTCGCACTAAAGGAAGAGATAAAAGTGATGAGAAGGTTCTGCAGTATCACGCAAAGAATAAGGAAAACACGTAGCGACACTAATGTACGCTATTTATCCGGACATATACACAATAGGTAGATCCAAAGTGTGTAGCACCAAATCCACGCTAGTACACGTGCGGTGGGAATGCCAGGGACTAACACACGAGAGTGAGAGCGATACCTCCACCGACAGCCTCCGCTCGCGATCGCAAGCCGCACTGCTCAGCTCGAGCCTAGAAGAGCCACTCTGGGTAGTCTAGCGGGTCATGGAAGCCGCCGGGAGGCAAAAACTCTTGGCCGTAACCTAGGCGGGTACTCCAGCCCACTAACTCGCCGGACGCGAATCGTTCTCATTCGAAATAAAGTTTTCTCACTCACTCACGGCAGTTGTAAAGTTCACATACAGATTTTCATTTCGTCAAAAACGGGCGTAGTTTGCGTCCATTTCTTTCTTCGACATTTGCACTTATATTCATTTTCGCGTGTTTCCGTTTGTGTTCCCGTGGATCACGAGCGTGTATTTGCAACTGCTGTATTGCAAGTATTGCAAGTGCGGCGGTAAGAGAGACGGCAATTTCTTCCCCGCACGAAGTGTACAAACCATTTCTGACTGATCTCAGACGCGTTTACTGTAGCTTAAAGAAGGCATCGCATAAGCGCCGTCCAAGCATATGGAATGGCTGCTTTCATGGTCACCTGTTTTACGCTAAGTATGCACAGCTGAGCTAGTTGGTTATGATTAGCATTATGAAACATCGTTCCAGCGCACAATTAAACACGGACGAGAAGAGAAAGACAACACGAACGCCGGTTTTTTTACCAGAAAAGGGTCTTCTAACGCAATGGTACTAAGGTGCTTCTGCAGATACCTTGACAAGATGCCCTGCCAGGAGCCCTTATCAGTGACAATAGCCCTGAACGGAACAGATTCCTTGTGGGTCTTTACAGTAAAGAAAACACTCAAAGACACAATGTCAGCAGCGTTGATGCTCGCCGTCTTCCCGGCGTTCGTGTTGTCTTTCTCTTCTCGTCCGTGTTAAATTGTGCGCTGGAACGATGTTTCATAACGCCTGTTTTACGCGCGGCTCAGGACCATATTGTTCTGGCGGCCCGTCTCGCCACTCTTATGATTTACTCGTGAGCGAAAGTTTCGGTATATACTTCAGTATATGTATGTGCCAGTGCACCCTTCTCACACCCGATGACACGGCATTCGGTGGCGCAAAAGAAGGGGCGTAGCAGCTCCGATTCGTTCTGAAACGACTGCTCCGATGCCAGAGGCAGGCAGACGCGTCAGTAAGCTGATAGGTGTATCTCTGGGAATGCGCGACTCGTGAATTTCCCGTAAGCCCTGAAACCGTTTTTTTTTTCACACACGTTATAAGTGCTGTTCAAATTCGCCGAAAATATAATGTGTACCTGGCTGCGTTCATGACCTCATTCGTGCGGGAGATTCTGAAACCACGACGTTAGAACCACCACTGAGAAATGCTATGTTGTGTTACCTATCGTCTATTGCTGATAATGCGAACGTGTTTTTAGACTTGGATTCTCTGGGCTGGACTTCATCGACATAACGTGGCCTCACAGCCTTCAGTGTTACCTGAGTGAGCTAGCTTGGATGCTCGGTTACCACAGTCAGAACTTCGAATCCTCGTTTTTTTTTTTTAACTCTGAGGTGGGAAGCTCAAATTCACCTCCTCCAGTATACTACATCTCCAGGCTTGGAGTGGCGTCTGATACTGACAAAAATGCCGAGACCCAGTGGGGCTAAACTAATCCAAGTACAACCAAATTATATAGGAAGACCCACTAAGCTTCGACAAAAGATACTCTCACACCAGAACAGCAATTGGCGCCCTTGGTCCAGTATTCGGTCACTACCTGCCTCACGGCTCCTACACTTAACCCATGGCCCTCAGTCCTCAGCAGCTGCGGAGCACCTTACCAACGCGGCAGTCAGACCTGAATGCAGCATAAGGTGCAAAGAATTTCTGAACCCGGACAGACCGCCAATGAAAAGTGACCCTGACTACATTTAACACCCGAACTCTCTGTAGGTAAGCTAGCTTAGCGGGATTCTTTAAGGAACTATCAAGCAGTCCTTGGGATTTTATCGCCCTTAGTGAGGTTAGAACTGGTGAGGCTTATACAGTGCAGAGAAATGGCCACGTCCTCTGCTATAGAGTACTTCTAGATAAGAAGCAGCACAGAGTAAGATTCCTAATCCATAAGGACATAGCGGGCAACGTTCACGAATTCTGCAGCATTAATGTGAGGGTAGCAGTAATTGTTATAAAACTTAAAAGAGGTATAGATTAAAGGTAGCACAAGCTTACGCTCCAGCCTCCAGTCATGATTATGATGAAACAGATCAGCTTTATGAAGATTTTGAATTACCAATGAGACAAGGGCAAACTCATTATACTGTAGTAATGGCGACTTCAGTGCAAAAGTGGGGAAAAGGCAGGCTGGTAAACAAGCATTTGGCAACTACAGCCTCGATTCTAGGAACGCACGAGGAGAGATCTTGGTAGAATTCGCGCAAAGGAATAAACTGCGAATAATAAGTACCTTCTCGGGGAAGTGTAGGAACAAAAAGTGCACCTGGAAAAGCACTAATGGTCAAACAAGAAATGAAATTGATTCCATACATTCTGCTGATCCCAGCATAGTGCAGGACGTAGAAGTGTTAGGCAGGGTAAAGTGCAGTGATCACAGGTTAGCGATAGCTAGGATTCACCTCAATTTGAAAAAAGAAAGAGTAAAATTGGTCAAGAGGAAACAAGCCAACCTAGACGCAGTAAGTGTAAAAGGAGACCAATCCAGGCTGCTACTTGCAAACAAATATGCAACCTTAGAACAGAGAGATGACGATGGCATAGCGATAATGAATGAAACCCTACCTAGACTGGCTTCAGAAGCAGCAATTGAAGGAAGAGATAAGGTACCGAGGCAACCAGTAGGCAAGCTCTCCCAAGTAACAAAGCAGCTAATCAAGAAGCGACAAAGAATGAAAGTGTCCAACTCAAGAGATAAGATAGAATTCACGTAACTGTCAAAACTGATCAACAAGTCGAAAATAAGGGATATTCGAAATTATAACGTGACAAAGACTGAGGAAGCAGTAAGATATGGACGCAGCATGAAATCAGTGAAAAAGAAACTTGGCTTAGGAGAAACCAAGATGTATGCACTGAAAGATAAGTTGGGTAATATCATCAGCAATCTCGAAGATATAGTAAAAGCAGCGGATGAATTCTGTACTGACCTGTACAGTGCCCAGAGATTCCACGATACCTCCATTCGAAGTTGTAATGAACAGGTTACAGAGGCTCCTTCTGTAACTAGCAAAGAAGTTAGGTGGGCGTTGCGAGACATGAAACGGGGAAAAGCGACAGGAGAAGAAGGAATAAGAGCATATTTAATCGAAGATGGAGGACACATAATGCTTGTAAAACTGGCAGCCCTTTATACGAACTGTCTATCTACTTCAAGGGTCTCAGAAAAGTGGAAGAATGCCAACATTATACAAATTCACAAAAAGGGAGACGTTAAAGAACTGAAAATTTACGCCCATTAGCTTACTTCCAGTATTACATGAAATATTCACCAAGATAATCTCCATTAGAATAAGGCCAACACCTGACTTCAGTCAAACAAGCGAACAGGCTAACTTGAGGAAGGGATAATATACAAAGTATCACATTCATGTGATCAATAAGGTAATCGAGAATTCCGCAGAGTACTATCAGGCTCTCTACATGGCTTTCATAGATTATGAAAAGACATTCGATTCAGTACAGATACCAGCAGTCATAGAAGCATAACGCAATGAAGAAGTACAGGAGGCTTACGTAAATATCTAGGAAAATATCTACAGAGATTCCCATACCTACCTTAATTCTACACAAAAAAGTAGGAATATACCTATAAAGAAGGGGGTCAGACAAAGAGACAATATTTCTCCAATGCTATTTACTGCGTGCTTGGAAGAAGTATTCAAGCTATTAAACTAGGAATGCTTATGAGTGAGGATCGACGGCTAATATCTCAGCAACCTTCGATTTGCATATAACGTTGTCCTGCTCGGCAACACTCGGGAGGAGATATAACAAATGATTGATGAGCTTAACAGAGCAAGTGTAAGAGGGGGGTTGAAGATTAATATGCTGAAGACAAAGATAATGATGAATAGCCTGGCATGGGAACAAGAGTTAAGGATCTACAGTCAGCCTCTAGAGTCTGAGAAGGAGTACGTTTACCTAGGTCAATTACTCACAGGGGACCCTGATATTGATAAGGAAATTTACAGAAGAATAAAAATAGGTTGGATCGCATATGGCAGACATTGTCATATCATGAGCGGAAGCTTACCATTATCATTGAAAAGAAAGCCGCACAATCAATGCATTCTACCGGTGCTATCATATTGGGCAGAAATTTGCATACTTACAAAGAAGCTCGAAAACAAGTTAAGGACCGCGCAAAGTGCGATGGAACGAAAAATGTTAGGCGTAACATTAAGAGACAGGAAGAGAGCGGTGTGGATCAGAGAGCAAACAGGGATAGCCGATATTCCAACTGACATTAAGAGAAAAAAATGGAGCTGGGCATGTCTTGTAATGCGTGGGTTAGATAACCGGTTGACCATTAGTATTACAAAATGGGCGGCAAGAGAAGGGAAGCGCCGTCGAGGATGGCAGAAGACTAGGTGGGGTGATGAAATTAAGAAATTCGCAGGTGCTACTTGGAATCGGTTGTCTCAGGACAGGGGTAATTGGAGATGGCAGGGATCCTGCATCCTGCAGTAGACATAAAATAGGATGATGATGATGATGATGATGATGATGATGATGATGATGATGATGATGATTGCCCTAAGTCAAACATTAAATGTGCACACCGCGCTCTTGTAGACAATTGAAAATGCAAAGTGCACCGCCTAAGTTGCGCCGACAGTTAGTTACTTCTGGCGTCCACAATGGCTGCCTGCGGGTTGCCCTGAGCTCGTGAGAACCAAGGCTTTTTTACCTTTTTACCGCCTAATGAAAACTAAACATGGAGATTACACACACCTTTTTAAGTGTGCTTAGCTGCTAACTGAATATGTCGTTTTATTAATCATTGTTTATGCTGAATTTTGCTGTTAAGGAAAATAAGAAAACGTCGCATGTCAAGATACATGCGAATTGAAACCAGTCTCTACTAAGGATATTCATGTAATGTATCCGTGTTCACATTGCGACTGTGTCCACCACAAAGCGTCAACAACTGTCGACATCTTCATTGTTTCATGCGTTCGAGCGCTTTGTTTGCAAGCAGTGCTAATAGTGCCCGTGCTACGATGGACTTTCTTGAGAGGAAAAAACAAGGTACAGGTGGGTGCCTCTGTTGAAGCTCGGCAACCATTTAGCTATTACGCACACGAATAGGCGACAATGATAAGGAATAGCCCCTACTTGTGCATACACTAAAAAGCGTTGATTATTTATTGCTCTGTTCTGTGGGATAACTTCTAAGAAAGATTTTCAAAAACTATTTCATGCAACAAATTCAACTCATATTGTGACGACCGGTATAAGGATTCTGTCACGTGCATTGCGCCAGTTTTGTTGGGCTGGTGCCGCAAGACTTAGCCATTATTGTTTTGTGAAAGTGGTCGTAGCAGCGAACTTGCATCCCAACAAACTTCCGTTCACGTGTCTTAGTCTACTACACCAGAAAAAGAAGACATGTTATAAAATTGCTTCAACGTACGGGACACCTTTTCTAACGTTTAAAAAAAATACCGCAATGTGCCGCATGCCTCAAGGGAAAGTAGGCATAGTTTTTCTTTATAAAACTTACAATGGAGCTGATTTGTAAAATTGTGGTTAGCTGCAGAGGTAAGTATCGAATAATTCCTGGTTTCTGTTATGACGCACTCTACAGCAGCAGGTTCTTTCTGCGGAAAAAACCTGATGTTTTCCAGTGTCTGTGTTTGTAAACAGTAATATAGTCTACGCACTTGGAGCAATACTGTAGGTGATGTTCGCAGTACTGCGGTGAACGCACCATCTAAAAGCGCACTGTGGCAACGTTTTTTTGGGAGAGCTACTAAATCCACGCTGGAAGAAAGGAAGGTGGGGTGAGTAAGAGTCACGGATGGAATGCGCGTAAGCGGCTTTCACTACACGCATCGACTATTGATCCGAGATGATTTCCTGATATAGAAACATATGGGCGTCGCTCAGGCCAGCTGTTGCCTTATCGACGCCCGCAGTTACTTTGAGGAAAACTTAGCTTTGTTAGCTCTTCGTTTGCTTTCTTCTTTTTAGACGGTTACAAATCGAGCGGGATCGCCCTGTCCGGCTTCTTCGGCGGCCCTAACCTTGGAAGCGATAATCACCTTATACTGCACTTGCCCTTAATAAATGGTTATCTTTCTAACAGCAGAAGTAGGCTTATGAATAGGAGAGCAGAAAGTTGGGGAAGTTTGTTGAAATGCACACTGAAAAAAACTTGCGCGGAGACACGAGGACAAGCCACAAAAAAGAACAAGAACGAGCGCTAGTTTCGGTTTTTCTATTTATTCGTGCATGTGTTGGGAATAAATTTCAGCTGTGAGTAGCGCTCGACCTTGTTTTTTCTCGGCTTGTCCTTGTGTCTCCGCGCAAACTTTTTTAGCAGGCTTATCAACACTGTAAATCTTAAATACCACGAATGAAAGGAACGATCAAACACGTCTTGAAAAATAATTATGCGGTCTTGGCTTTTTTTTTCATGTTTATCTATTGGGACGAGCCCTACAACGGGTTGGCTATGGAGGCTCTGCATCTTGTTTGTTAAGCTGTAAAAAGTCCCATCGAACCCGCCGTGGTTCCTTAGAGGCTATGTTGTTGGGCTGCTAAGCACGCGGTCTCGGGATCGAATACCGGCCACTGCGGTCGCATTTCGATGGTGGCGAAATGCGAAAACACCCATGTACTTTGATTTAGGTGCACGTTAGGGAACCCCAGGTGGTCCAAATTTCCGGAGTCCTCCACTTCAGCGTGCCTCATAAGGAGATCGTGGTTTTGCCACGTAAAACCCCATAATCTAATTTAAAGTAGCATCGGTGGTCCTATTGGACTTGTTTTTCGCAATTATCGACGACTGAGCTTGGATGCCAAGAGAAAGCATTGCATCAAATAAATAAGAAAATTATTGGCAGACTCTGGTGACTCAATTCCAGAGGTGGGCAAAAGTACTTTGAAAATGTGTCCTGCTACAGAGACAAGAAACTGCGACGATACGTATTTGATATAAAGATAGAAGCTATCCGATACGATACTTGCTAATTGTGTCTTAAGGTACTTCGGTACATTAGGTAATTCCTCCTTATAGACCCACTGTAGAGGCCGCTTCAAGTGTACAGGTGCTTATTTGCACATTTTTTAGATCTCCCGCCAGCACACTTCCTTTCATGTTTACTTTACTAACACCAACAATCTTTTTTTCGACGTTCTTATGCAAACTAATATATCATGATTCCGCATGTCTATGGGGACGGCTGTAGTTCCATCAAAGCAAATATGTGGCGTAATCACATGTTCCCCATGCCGGCTTTATCATCGGCACGATTGATTGCTTTGTGCTCTATCCATAAAGCGGGTTAGCGCCATGTACTGCTATGCGTTCGTTTCTATAGTTTCCTAATTGTCCCACATTAAGCTTCAGTGCGTCATCTGCACATTACGCACTGAATAGGCTGCACGTGCTGTATGGACGCAACGATCCTTATAAACAACGCGAAGAGCTATACATCTTTTTTTCTAGGCCTCAATAAACAGCGGTAAGTGTATATTAAAGTATAAATTTTATTTTTTTGATTAAATGTGCAACTTGCATACAATTTACACAAAAAAGTATTTCAGACTATGGGGTCCTCTAGTCTGAGGACTACAACGGGATCGAGGAGGAAGGTTACAGGGATAAATTTACATGCACAAGGCAGCAGCAATATGAAAGAAAAAATAATCAGATAAAAAACTTGTAAAGATTACATACAAATACGTCTGCGCAAATTACGTGAATGTAGAAGAGGAAGAGGTACAGAAAAATCCATAGAAGAAAAGATAGATCGAGGTCAGATAATAAGAAGAAATACCTTGACAGCTCTCTTAAATAGAAATATCGATGTTATCGACTTTATACGCAGTGGTAGGTGATTACAAAGACATATTCCCGTAAATGGCGCAGTTTTTGTGCCATAATTGTTATACGCACGTGCCAATAATAAATTTATGTTGGGTGCAAAACGAGTGTTATTAGTATTTCGCAACAAATATTTACTAATAAGTTGAAAGGGCAGTTAATTATTTATAGTCCTAAAAAATGAACTATTAATGCTGCACTGAAACGAGTTACATACAGATAAAATGCGATATTAGCGGAGCAATATACATAATAATAATAATACAGTAGTACGGCGCGTACCGGATGTAATCATGCGGAGGGTCTGGTTCTGAATGTGCTGCAAACATGAAGTGCGAGAATGATATGTGTTTCCCCAGGCGACTATTCCGTATGTTAGATGACTATGGATGAAGGAGACGTAAAGAGATGAGAGCTCATTAGCAGCAAAATAATTTGAGAACTTAGACACACCATAAAGTTAAAAGAACAAACTTGGTGACACACGCCACGAGCCGCGCTCAAAAGGGGACATTACATCATCATCACCACGACAATGACATAGTGGCATTGCACCAACGTGCTTATAGTGCGCGTAACATTAACTGTAGGTTGAAGTTGATGGTCCTGGCTGTTCGGTCGTGGCCGCCCGTTCGACGCTCCTGGTGCGCCCTGGCCCGGACCTCATCCGGGCTTGCTGGCAAGTAGCCGGCGGTTAACTTTCTTTTCTTAACTTTATTGTTTATTTCTTATTCCTTTGAGTGAAAGGGCTGATTGTTGATAAGGTGATGTCTGCTTCATCGCCGTGACAGAGGGCTACCCTCTTCTCTGCTTCCATTCCCCCGCAGGGCCTACCTGTGGAATCGTCCTTTCGCAGTGGAACCAGTAGTGTTCTTGTGATTTTGGGAACTACGAATGGAGGAGCTATTCGTATGAGGAACCCCAATGACATTAAATCAGATCTTCGCGCAATCTTGTCGCACTTCCAGCACATAACGGAGGTCCGACAGTTTGGACGTGGGGGGATCCTCTGTTGTTCAGCAGACCAGGCCTGCGTACTAACTTGCACTAACAAATGCACCAACTAAATTTACACTATAACTTTACAGTATAACTAAATTATATGTACACAATGTTAGTGTACTAAATGCACTAACTTTTCCACGCAGCCGGTGACCTCATTCGTCCCTCCTCACCTAGCTTGCTGCAAAGGCCTAGTCCTTGGTGTGGACATAAGCTTAAGTCCACCCGAAATCCTAGAGATATTTTCTGCAGCGTGTGTAGTTTCTGTGTACCGCTGTACCAGGCTTATAGACAAGAGGGTCCCTACAGAAACCATCATAGCAACATTTGCAGGGACGGTTCGCCCATCAGAGATAAAGGCATGGCCATTAATCTTCAGAGTAGAACACTTAACTCCACGGCCACTACAATGTCTCAATTGCTAGCGGCACGAACACAGCGCTAACGGCTGCCGATCAAGTGCTCGTTGCCGCTTATGCGGGGAAGGCCACCTTGCCAACGATCGCACGTCTTAGACTCAGTCATGCTGTTTGTGCAATGCAAATCGTGCGGCCAACTACTACAACTACACTGCAAGATCGAAAGAGATCCAAGTAATCGAAATAATTGAGAGGAAGCGGTGCTCTCATCGAGAAGCCCTCGCAGAAGTTCAGAGCAGGGGCCCTACAACGTAAAACTATTCCAACTTGTTTTTATTCCAATCTCCTGACGTCAAATTTGCTTAACCGCCGACGCAATCATCGGGTGGTCACCCGCAAGGTTGTCTGAATAGACCAACCAAACGCTCTCCTTGTTCATAGGAGGTCACTTTTGTTTGCTTTAAAAACAAATAACATTGCCAACACTGAGCGGCTTGTGTTATCTAATTGGCTGACAAGAAGCGAGGATCAAGCTCAAGTGGAGAGGGATTCGATTCGGGCGAGCCACTTCACTGAATACCGATAACCGGATTAAGAAGATGGTGCCGGCGTCTGCGATTGGTCCACTTTCCCTTACTTAGCTGGCGGTGGCTGGTCGAAAATCACGGCGGCATGCTACGGAAACTTAAGAATGACACTAAAACGGATCCTCAGCAAAGAATAATTGGCAGAACGCTGTCGCAAATGCGCCGAAAGTGCTCGAAAACGTTACATGGTCACGCAAAAGTTTTATTATACGCAAATAAACCCCTAATCTCCGGCAGGGGCGAGTAGCCAGTACCTCATTGATCGGCGGCAGCCATCTTTTATTCCTTTCGGAACGAGGCAGCCTGCGGCTATTCAGAAGAAAATTCAGTTTTGTTCGGCATATTAATGCAGCCTTAACGCGTACACGTCACTTTGACGCTGTGAGTTTTTGCGGTTTTGTGACGTCACGTGACAGGCAGGTGAAATGGGTGCAGCCCGAAAACTTTTGACCAATAGCCGAGGGCTAAAGGCGAAAAGGCGTTGAATGAGAAATTATTTTTCATTTGTTCAGTTAAATAATGAATAATCAGTGTGCACACGTCGCATCAGATGGGGAGCTTTCGCGGTTTTCGTGACGTCGCGTGACAGGCAGGTGAAGTGGGGATGGCCCCCAAAAAAAGTTTTTACCAATCGCGGAGGGCTGATTGCAGAATTCAAATAGGTAAGTTTGGAATAGTTTTATGTTATAGCTCCCCAGGACCCATGGTTATGCTGGTATAACTGCCCGTCAGTCGCTTGACATCGACTCGTCAATTTCCCAGGCAATCGCAACAGTGATATAAAAAGTGATGGAAAAATCATTAGAAAATATTCTACTGAACACATATCTGACTCTTCGGCTACAGTAATATCCACGCAATCATCTGCTATGTCTTGGACAATAACAAACAGCGTACAAAATTCGGTGGCCTTATTTACAAAGTCAGATAGATATTCACACTAACAGGGTGGATTTAGTAAGACTTCGACTTCCAGACAGGTTGATAATGAATATCATCCAGATTCAGACACTCTAGGCAATTGATTTGTGGATAAGGACACTCGAGTTGTTAAACGCACAAGATCGCCTAACAACAAAGTGTCTAATTCTACTACCTCTAAAACAAAAAAGTCTTCCAATGAATCGCTTACGAAGGCAGACTTTCTGAAACACAGTATACTAGACCAAGCAGCAGCAGCTGCTTGTCTACCATCATCATACGGTGCCTAAGAATACTGCAGTGCAACTGCCGATCACTATTTTCAGGAGCTACATATTTGTTATATTTAATCTTCCAACAATCTCTAGGCGTTTTACTATTACAAGAAACTCGTTTGTCCGCTGACCAAGACTTATTTAAACAACTACAAGGGTTTTGGATTGGATATACCTTCCCGAGGTGGTGGATTAGCTTTTTTCATTTCGTCTAAGTTCTGTCATCAAGCAAAAATTTCATATCACACTCTATCTTCATAATGTGAAATAATAATAATAATAAAAATAACTATTCTGGATTGCGCCCCGCTCTCTATATTATCTCCTACTTTCCTGCTGGGGTGCAAGACGTACGCTCACTTGATGTGGCAGTGGCCTATTGCAAAAACAACATATTGTTTGCGGGAGACTTCACCTCACATCATGTGTCACGGGGATTCCGCACTGACTCATCTGGAAAACGTTTATGGGATTGGAATAATGTTAACAATTTCACATGTTTAAATGATAAAGTTGCCACTTTCGTGCGTTCGCAGTCGCGACCTGTCCTCAATTTGACGTTTGCTACCTCAGGCGTTTCCATCTCTTCTTGAGCTCTGGTCGATGCCGGGGATCACTAGTAGTGATCACCGCTTGATTGTCGTTGATATTAACAAACCCCTGATTTGTTTAAATAAGTATGCGCAGAGTTTTGTGGACTATTCAATATTTAAAAATACTTTACAGTCAACTTTTTCTTATATGACAGGTATGGAAAGAGATATTAAAGCGATGAGCCCTTTTGCAATATTGAAAGGTACCATTAAAAAATCTGAGTTTGTAGTCTCTTGAACAAAAGGGAGTGCTCATTGTCCATGGTGGAATAGTGATTGCGCACGAGATTATAGACGGCGAAAAGCTGCATGGAAGAAACTGATTTTCAATCAGTGCCCTACTAATCGGAGTGATTATAAGTGTGCTGCTGCTGCTATGTTTAAAAGAACAATTTCATTAGCGAAGGATAATTATGATGAAAAACGGTATGATTTTTTATCGAAAAGCACTGTTTAGCACTGTTTTATCGAAAAGCACTGTTTAGGTTGCTTCGCAAGGTTGCTGTCGCAAGGCCGTTTCAGTGCCCATAAATATTGACTCAATTGTTCTGTCACCAGAATAACGAATAATGAATAATGAATGAATTTCTTAGCGGTAACATTGGAAGAGCTCAAACACGTTGTTTGGTTGCTCACTGGCACAGCTCCAGGTGCAGCTGGCATTGCATGAGGCATGTTGAAAGAATTTGTTGACCTCTCTCCGAAAGACCTCTAAATGTATTTAATTACTCCCTCACAAAATCATGGATACCTCTTGACTGGAAACTCGCAAAAATAGTCCCCCTGGCTAAGAAACAATGAGCTGGAATGAATACAGATAATATAAGGCCAATGCACTAACTTTGAATGTTATAACATTAATAGCAAGGGTATTGCGTATTCGTATCACGAAATTTTCAAATGATAGCACATTATTAACCTCATGTCAAATTGCATTTAGACCTGGATGCTCGATATGGTGCGCACATGTGGACTTAGAGGAATGCATTAAGCTTGCTCGACACGGGTGGCACTATGCAGCTTTAGGGGCCCTTGATTTAGCTAAAGAAAACGACAGCGTAGAGCATGTCATACTCCTTAACGCTTTAAATAGCATGAGTTTTCTTCAGTATATTCAGTAATTGGATATATGAATTTTTAAAGGATAGAAAATTTTATTGTTCCCAACGTGGCTTGTTGACACAAAAATATAATCAATCAAGAGGAGTTCCCCAGTCATCAGTCGTTTATCTTATTTTGTTGAACATTTTATTATGCTCAATTACATTATATGTACAAGCATATGTCTATGCAGATGACATAGCATTCTTTGCATCTACGAGGGATATTCCCTCATTACAATGAACTCTGCAGTCATGCTTAGGAACGCTTGAAGCTTGGTTTGCAGATATTCGAATGTCGCGTAATGTCAACAAAAGTTCCTTGATTGCGTTTCCATTGACTGTACCGGTTAATATCTCTCTCCGATACCGTCAGCAAATAATTCTGCAAGTTGATTTTATCAAATATCTAGGTGTAATATACGACGCAAAACTGAGCTGACGAAATCACATTGATTATGTTAAATCTAGGGAAGCACGCGCTGTTGTCATGATACGTAAATTTGGCCTACATCACTCTGTGTTACGCAGAGAAACTTTAATAATGATTTATCGCATATACGCTCGACCTATACTGGAATTTGGGTGCGTCACATTCTCTGTTGGGCCCGCATACAAAATTAACTCCTTGGTTATTGTAGAGCGGGAGGCTCTCCGAAATTGTCTTGGTTTACCAAAATTTGTAGCTAACAATGTTTTATTTCAAAAAGCATGACTGCCTACTCTTCCCTGCCGATTCCGCATTCCAACAGTAAAGTCGCATTCAAACATTTATGAATCTTCTTTGACACAATCACCATTTGTATTTTTCAGTGAAATGAGCGAGAAGAAAGGGGGTTAACCGAAGGGCTTGATTTTTATTAGTCATATCATAAGAAGCCAACAAACACTGACAGCAAGGACAACATATGGGAAATTACTTGTGCTTAATAAGTTAAACAAAGAAACGATAGATAAATGGAGATGAAAGTGGATTAAAAAACAACTTGCAGCAGGTGGCGAACGATCCCACAACTTTTGCATGCGAAGCTGATGATATATTTTCATCGAATGCCAAACTCCAGCCCCCTACCTATTTAAATGGTATTTTACAACATCATTTAAGGCAGTTGGGAATAGATTATGTGAATCGCTACTGATGCATCAGTGAGTGAGGCGCAAGAGGGGGGGGGGGTATTTTCTCCGAGTCACTATCCTGGTCATATGCATTCCGCCTTCCGGATTTCACACCCATATTTCTGACTGAACTATCAGCCGTTATCTTAGCTCTACGAAAACTTACGTCAAATTATTCAACAGCGGTTTCACTGATTCACTGTCAGTATGCACATCCTTCACTTCATCTTCAGACACTACTGTAGCCATCATCATCATCATCATCAGCAGCAGCAGCAGCAGCCTGGTTACGCCCACTGCAGGGCAATGGCCTCTCCAATTCTTCTCCAACTACCCCGGTCATGTACTAATTGTGGCCATGTTGTCCCTGCAAACTTCTTAATCTCGTCGCACCCCAACCCCTTCTTATCCTTCTGATTATTTCAGACTTATGATCCGGATCCGCAGTGACTACCTGTCCTAAGTAGATGTATTCCCTTATCACTTCCAGTGCCTCACTACCTATCGTAAACTGCTGTTCTCTTCCGAGACTGTTAAACATTAGTTTTCTGCAGATTAATTTTTAGACCCACCCTTCGGCTTTGCCTCTCCAGCCAATACATTTAAATCATTAATCCTCTCAAACTTAAGCCTTGTGCGGTTCGTGGTGCGGTTGGCGGCATATTTTTAAATGGAATGGCAGACACACTTTCACGGTTGTCTCTTGATAGACCAGCTATTTCCGCTATGCCTACTTCGGCTTATATCACTGCGGCTAGGTTTCCAAAATTTTATCTTTTCCAATATTCGACAAAACTGATAATGCAAACGTCGGAATATAATCATTTGTACTTTTCATGGGACAATAACTGGTGTCCCACACGTAAATTAGGAATCTCCATAACAAAATTATGATGCCGCATCCCACCATTAAATCTTTACCTGCACAGGTTTCGTCTGGCGCCCTCCACTCTGTGGGCTGCCTGCCCGGAACCCAAAAACATTGATCACTTCCTAATAGCATGTCGTCGATATAGAAATCAGAGGAATAAATTAGAATTTCCATTCCGAAAATTGGTTATTTCTTTAGCTACTCAAAATGTCCCCTCCTTCGGGCTTCTCAATTGGGATTTAACCACAAGAACATCACAGGAAGAATGCTACCATGTTAATTTGAGAAATAAATAATGGGATAGATCATTAAAGCGCTGATTGCGCCTTCGAAATTATTCTAATACCAACCCAAAAAGAATAGAATATTTTCTGTTTATGTGTTAAATACAAATGTTTTTTTTTAATTTCTATGTCTGCCACATAAATCTATTCCGTAATTAACATGAACGTTATACTTCACCCTGATTTAATTTTCCGTTTAGGTTTCTCTCTCTCCTGTCCCCTTTAACGTTTAACCTTTAACCACTGATTTCTTGGCCAATCCCCCATAGTGGGTAAGTGCCACAAATCAGGAGCAAGCAAGCAAGCAGTATGCGCCTCTGATAATGGTATTGATAAACGGGCATCTTGATTCCACGTTGTACCTGTCTGACAAAAAACGGTATATCAGATATCCACAGATGATGTTCTATATAAGACAGCATCCCTGTTATTATTAAAAGTGTTGCCTTGGCCGAAGCATCCAGAAAGTATGCTCGCAAACGAGTTCCGCACCATATATTGGCTTTTGCATTCTCTTGTGCTGGCTTTAAAAAATATGGGAAACCGTTGGCAGCTTTCGAAAAACGTTGACTTCAGTGTAGAAAATGTGCAAATGGGCCACGAAACAAATCAGCAAATACTACGCTCAAGGGCGCGTCTGAAGTGCCAGAGCAAGGGGTGAAGAGAAAGAAGAACAACAAAATTTATTGGTAGAAATAACTTCGTTGCCCCTAAAACTGGATAATGCCGTGTGGTCGGGCCCTAGCTATTCCAAGGCACCGCTGGCCCTCGCCATCCTTTCTGCCCTCCGGACGAGCCTGAGCTGATCCCCGAGGGCGGAGCTGGTTAGCAATGCCTCCCACCTCGCTCTCGTGTTATCTTCTTGTTCTTCTGTGTGAGCTGTGCACTCCCATGTGATGCGGTAGAGCGCTGGTGTGCTCCCACACCACGGGCATATGTCCTTGTATGCTGTTTGGTAGTATATGTGCAATTTATGTAGGTTTATATATGTGTCCGTTTGGAGCCTGCGTAACGTCGCTGAGTCCACGGCTGAAAGGTTCCTAAGCGGGGCTGGGTAGAGCCTTCTGAATTCCCTGTAGTGTTGCAAGATCGCTTTATAACTTGGATCGATGGGTGTCGGTTCCTCCAGCATGTTGCGATGGGCAGCTCGGCAATTAGTGAAACCTGCATCTGCATGGAGGTTCCCAGTAACACCCTCGTGTCCCGGGGCCCATGTTATCGTTTGGGTATACCTGATGTCAAGGTCTTTGTTGATTTCGGTAAGTACCCGGCATGCCCTGGCGCCGATTTGGCCCTTCTGATAGTTCCTACATGCGGCCTGAGAATCTGTGACTATTGTTAGTGGAGCATTGTGCTTTATGCCTTCTCTTATAGCTAAGGCGATGGCTATCTCTTCGGCTTCTAAAATGGTTGCTCGGGAAACCGAAGCACAGGCCGTGATTTTCCCTTTACGGTTTACGACAACTGACACCATGTTCTTTGCGTTGGCCCGATATGGTGAAGCATCCGTGAATCGTGCAGTGTCCAAGTATTCTGCTGTTTTGTCTATGTATTCTGCTCTAGCTTTTCTCCTTCCTGCGTGTAATGTCGTGTGCATGTTTTGTGGTATTGGTGATACCCCATACAAAGCTCTAATCTGGCAGGGTAGACCTTTGGCGCTTTGGTATATTTGTATGCATCCTCCAAGGCCGATTTCTCGAAGAAGAGCTCTGCCGACTGTCGTTTGCGCCAATCGACTCCCCGCGCTATGAGTTGGGCTTCAGCCAGTTCATGAAATGTATTGTGGAGGCCGAGGGCTAGAAGCTTCTCATTTGAAGTGTTGCGTGGCAACCTCAGGGCTGTCTTATATACCATCCTTATTATTTTATCACCCTTTTCTTCTTCTTCCCTGTTCATGGTATGGTAAGGTAGGGAGTACATTAGTCTGCTAATGACCAGGCTTTTCCCCAGTCTGAGAGTCTGAGGGTATCTTGTTCCCCCATTCCTGTCCGATTATGAGCCACACGGGCGATCATCCGGTTAATTTGTTGCGTTGTTTTTCAGATCGTGTTTAAAGTGTGTAAACATCTGACATTAGATTGCAGCAACATGCCCAACACTCTTACTATTGACCTCTCAGGAATAATTTTCCCTTCCAGCCTGATCTCGAGTTTGAGTCTCGGGTCAGTTGTTTCTTTTTTGGTTTTTGTGAGGGGAATGAGTTCTGACATCTCCGCAGAGGACTGCAGTCCTCTTTCTTGCGTATAGTCTTCTATTATATTGGCTGCCCGTTGGAGCTTTTCTTCCTTCTCTCTCTCCCAAGTTGCCCTTGGTTATCCATATCGTTATATTATCCGCGTATAGGGAATGACGGACGTCGGGGATTTCTTGGAGTTTTTTAGCTAGTCCAATCATGGCTATGTTGAAGAGTGTAGGCGAAATCACCGCACCCTCTGGCGTTCTTTTGTTAGGAGGATGGATGACTTCAGATTTATCGTTTCCTATTTTGATAACTGCTGTTCTCTGGTTGAGGAACCTTCGGATGTACTCGTACGTCCTTTGGCCGCAGCTTGTCTCTGCAAGTCCATCCAGTATCGCTTTGTGACTTACGTTGTCGAAGGCCCCTTTTATGTCGACAGCCATGACAATGTGTTCTCCTGCCTTGGGGACGTTCGTCAATACTTCCTCTTTTAAAAGCAGGAGTATGTCCTGTGTTGACAGATGTGGTCTGAAGCCAAACATGGTGTCAGGCATTAAGTTGTTTTCTTCAAGATGACGTTGGAGTCTAGTGTTTACTAATCTTTCGAACACCTTTCCTAGACATGATGTAAGACAGATGGGCCTAAGGTTGTCTAAAGTAAATTGCTTCCCTGGTTTTGGAATCATGATTATCACAGCGTGTTTCCATTGCTGTGGTATCGTTCCTTTTACACTATGGTCATTTATAAAGTTCGTAAGGGCTGTTATGGCTTCATCTTTCATGTTTCTAATCATGGCATTTGATATTGGGTCCGCCCCTGCCGCTGTGTTCCGTTTTGTACTGGCGATTGCTGCTCTAACTTCTGCCACCGTGAAGAGTTCATCCATTTCTGGGTTTGGGTGTCCGGTGTAATCAGCTTGGTATGGGGGTATCGGGGCTTTGTTACCGAAGCATTTTCTATGGACTGCCTGAAGGAGTTCTTCTTTTGTGTCTGGGTGCAAGTCTAGCAATCTCTCCAAGTTCTTTTGTCCTTCGCGTCTGGTTTTGAGCGGGTCAATCATTGCTCTGAACATGTTCCACGTTTTTGCCGTCCCTAGGGTTCCATTAAGTGATCCGCAGAAGCGTTCCCAGTTGACTGTTGTAAGTTGATTAGCGTATTCCTCGGTCTTCTGGGTTATTTCTTTGATTTTCATTTTGAGTTTGCGGTTGCATTTCTGTCGCTTCCATCTTTTGGTCAGGCTTCGTCTTGCATCCCACAGATGCAATAGGTGAGGGTCCACTTCAGGTGTTTTGTCCGTCCTGGTGATGGCTTTGGTATGTTTCTGCTTTATATTTCGTATGCGTTCGCACCAATTATCTAAATCATTTATGTCTGTGATTTGTTCTCTAAGCGATTCTCTGTACGCCCGCCAGTATATTAGCTGTACCTATTTGTTTGGGATTTGAGCTGTGCGGATTGTGGTGCTTATAATGCAACGGTCACTTCCTAGATTTTCGAGGGTGTTGCACCACTCCGCATTTGGACAATTTTGGTTATTGTTAGGACCGCACTAGTGTCTGCAGAGATACTATTCCCTGTTCTTGTTGGCATTGCACGGTCTGTTAGAAGTGTCATTCCGAGTCCTTCTATTTGTCCCATGATATTTTTGCCTTTATTGTTTTGGGTTGGATACCCCCAACTTGAGTGCCTGGCATTAAAATCCCCAACTATCACTAGAGGTCTCCCCTTCGCCATTTTTTCTGTCTCTTGAAATAGTTTGTCGAACGTTGCTCTTTTCTGACTCGGCGGGCTGTCGGCATTTATTATGAAGGCACTCTTTCCTCTGGTGCCCTTACATGTGATTTCTGTTATTATATGCGGAATGTCCGTTCCTTCTTTGGATTTGTGACATATGGCTGTGACTTTCTTGTCCACCAATGTTGCGACCTTCCAGTTTTCACCTTCGGTATTGAAGGTTTCATATCCCTGCAATTTTGGGTTTGTTCCGGCTTCTTGCAATGCAATGATAGCTGGTGATCTTTATTGTGCCATCACCAGCTGCGACAGTTGTCCCATTTTACGCCGGAACCCGCGGCAGTTCCACTGCCATATTTCGCACTCTTCGGAAGCGTGCTTTTGAAGTTTAGGCATTGTGTGTCGGCTGGGTCATGGCCGACAGGCCTGGTCTGTTGTATACTTTCTGTTTTTTCTCTTATGCTGCTGCCTGTGGCATCTTTTCTCAATGCTTTCGTAAATTCTATTGGTTGTGCCTGGATTTTCTTGTCCAGAGCTTCTAGTTTTCGATCTACCTGAATCACCACCTGCTCTATGACTGTGGGTATAACTTCTTTTATGGTTTCTTTCAATATCGACAAGGTAATTGCGGTGCCGGCTTCTAAATTCGGTAGTTTTTGTCCTTTCTGTGCTGTCTGGACTGGTTTAGGTTCTTGTTGTGGTTGCTGCATTTGTTGCTTTTTCAATTGCCTATTATCTCTTTCTCAGTCTCCTATTCACACTCGCATTAGCTCTGGTTCGCGTTCTAGGCGTGTGAATTGTGTTATTTGGTGTGGGGGTTGGGAGGCGATTGCTGCCCAGCTCACCTTGTTTTTGCCTTCCTTGTTCAGCGTCTTCTTGCTCTTCTGCTGTTGTTTTGTTGTTTGGCCCCTCTCTTGGCCACTGTCCCTGGAGTTGGAGCGGTCTCGGGAGCTGGACCTGGATCGGGAACTGGATCGGGACCTGGAACGGGCCCCATCAGGTGATGCAGAGCCCTCACGGTCCGTACTGAACCAGCGTCTCCTGAGGATTCCGTTGGCTTGTGGTCGGCGTAGACGTTGCGACAGTGGTGGCCGGCCCCTTTGGGGGACCCGTTTGAGTTTCTTGGTGCACTCCGATGCCGCCGTGGGATGAGCGCCCCCCCCCCCCACACACACACAGGGCACACTCTGGATTACAGGTGTGGTCCTCAGGAGGGTCCCTTAGCCAACAATTGCTGCACGCCTTTGCCGTGGGCGTTGGACAAACGTCCGTTCTATGTCCCTTGCTTGCATAGTTTGCAGTACTGTCTCGTGGGCTGATAAGGCACACATGGCACTTCGCCACCGTAATAGTAGACGAAGCGTGACACTATCGGTCCATCGAACGTTACCATTGCGGTTTCAGACTTGCCGAGCATCCGGGCTTGGACGATTGTCACTCCTTGAGTGCGCACTCGGAGATGACTGAAAAGTTCATCTTCTGGGGTTTCGCGTTCCAGTACGTGTACCACTCCTTTGAGGTACCCTTCAGGGGTGGTTATGTAGGTGTTCATCGGATGTTTAGTGCCATTGAGCTCCAGCGTTTTGATCTTCACGATCTTCTCCGCCACTTGTTCGTATGGGGTACTTACAATGATTATGTCTGACCCGTTGCGGAGGCGAAGCAGAAATTTATCGCTCCTGCAGGTCTCCGGGTCGCCGCTTGCACGTTATATCACTCGCGCAACTTGGAATATTTTAAGTTCTTTTACAACTAGCCCTCGCTTGGGACGCATGATAATTTTTATGTCATTTCTGGGCAGCGGCGCCACGCGCGTTCGACGTCGGGCTCTTATAGACGCTACGCCGCGTTTAGCTCGTTCTCCCGCAGGTGCCCTGGCAATGCAGCTGCTGTTGCCCTCACCGCCGCCTCGAGCTGCGCTGTCATCAGAGGATGCTCGCAATTGTTTTCTTAAACCTTTTCGTTCTCGCAAAGATAGTGCAAGTTTCCACTGACCGTTCTTGGCTTCGTCGTCTTCCCTTGCTGAGTCTTTCTCCTCGTTCTCGTCGGCGTCGCTGGTTGATTCCCCCTGTATCACCTCGTCAAGTGAGAGGAAGTCCTCTTCATCGTCGGCCGCAGATCCCGCTTGGTTTTCGATGGCTTGGTCATCCGTGTCCATGGTGTCCTGGGCTAGTTCCGGGTCGTTGTCCGTTGGAAGTTGGGCCGTGGCGGCACTACGCTTCGGTCGGGAGCTGACTGCCGGGGGTCCGCGCTCCGCTACGCCGTTAGGCTTAGCGTGGCGCGCCGGCATGCTCGGGCGATGGTCTTATCTTCTTGGAAGAAGCCGGGTCCACTTGTCAAAAAAGGGGGTATCAGCGTGTTCCTGGTGTCTTACACAAATCCTGCGAATTCCATGGTGGTCACTTGATTTTGACCGCTACTACACTGTAAACACAAATGAGCCCATATGGGCGTTTTAACAGTTGATATGCCATTTTTTCCCCCTAGCCTAAAATGAGTACTCCCACGAGAAGAAGTAAAATAAGCTAGAACCATTATTATACCCCCGACCCCATTTGAAGGGCCATTGCGGTTGTAAAATGGGGGTTTTTAAGGAATAACGGTCGCGTACGGGAAAGTGGGAGTGTTGAAATACACCCATATCTAAGACGAGCCAAATAGAGAAAAGAATAACTCAGCCGTGACCAACAAGGCAGTGAGCCGCAGCGACAATTTGAGTAGGTTTATTTCTGCAGTCAGATTCGAAATATCCCGCGCGATGTGTGTCGGCGCTGTTTTTCTGTTCGGAGTAGCCGCGCCTTGGCGCTGCACAGCACGCCGAAAGTCGGAACGTCGGAACTACGCGCGGAGGAGCACAAGCCTTCGGAGTGCGCGCGCGTGCGTTGAAAGCCGCAAAGGAGCAGCCATTGTCAGCGACGGCGCATTCTTCTACCGTGGTTGTTGTTTCTCACAGCTTTGAACCCCCAAGACTCCACGGTAAGTGACTTTGAACGATTATTACACGTTATATGAGTGTGCATGTGTTCAAAGTGAGGAGACGCGCTGATATGACTTATTGAAGGTCTCAGTACATGTCGCGACAGGTGGCCGTCCAGAACCATTTTGCACGATCACTGTGTTTCTTCGAGTTTTGTCGTAATCGAGGCGACTTGAGTGCTTAGAGTCAAGCGGGTGTACCTTAAGAAGGGTATTTTACATGATGACGGACTTTGCCGCGTCTTTAATTGTGTGGATGTGAGCATTCGACATGTTCCCCGAAGCGCAAGCCACTACCATAATAGTTACGTGCAGCGCGAGGTGCGCTAAGCTTCGCCGCCTAACCGCGGCCTGAAAAATGTGGCGGCTCGTTAAGGGTTTACTGCGTTGCGCGTGTGTGAGTGTTTGTACAGCGATCATTTGAGCGAGAACCGGCGGCGCTTCTTCGTGCGCGGTATCTGCTAGCTAGCGCATACGTGGCGCCAATCCCCTAGCTCGTGCGATTGTGTGCAGTAGGTCGCTTACTAAACGCGCATTGTGCAGATTTGCCAGTACGCTCCGTGCTATCGTCTGTGTCTCTTCGCGCCCACATCGCTGATTGTGCAGGCAGTGCGCGACTGCGGCGCGTAGCATGTAGAGCCTGCGCCCGTCGACTTTGATCTGCGGGCGTGAAATGTCGGCTGCGCGTTTGTGGCATTAAAAGCGTGTGGTGAGCTTCCAACGGCACTGCGGGTCAACGCCGCGTGAGCTGCCGGTCAGAGTATAAGAACCTCTTTATTGTTAGCGTACTGCTTGGCGGTAACAGGTGTCCTGCTTGGGTTCAGATTACTGGATACGCCGTCACTTGAACGGCGACGGCCGGAGCAGGTGAGTATCAGTGGCGCCGGCACCTCGGCGGCCAGAAAACGATGCCTGTGCCGTGACGAGATATATCAATTTACGCGATAGAATTGCCGGCGATGGCTCATACGGGCGCGTCGCTCCATGGCTGTGTTCTTTGCTGAGGCCGCCACTACGCCTGCCGTGCACCATACTACGATATATCTATATAGTCGATGCTTGTGCAATGTTGTTATTCAACAGCTGGCGCTGTGCACTGGATACCTGGACTTGTTTAATGTTTAATTACTTTGCTGCTGTGCCATTGCGTATTGGGTACAGATATTCAGTTTTGAATTCTAGGTGCCAAATCAGGATCATATCAGATCATATCATATCAACTCAGGATCATATCACACATCACAGCGTCATCCTATATTGCACGAGTATGAATAACAAAATTTCTGCTGCGGGTGAAAAATTAAGGCAGACCGATCAACCTGTGTCTTTGAGAAAAATGTGCTTGAAGTCCACCATTATCTATTATAAAGAGGTACTACCTTGGTGTTTAATGTCAGTAGCACTCATAAGTTATGCATCCTTTTGTGTTAAGTAATTTGTCTTAGAAGCCATTCATTGTAAGGGATCAGTAAACATCTCATAGCTTAAGTAGTGCATAAGTGCATGAGTTGGGCAGGGCTTTTAATTTGTAAAGAGCAAAGCCATTAAGATATAAAATTTTGGCAAGCTCAGTTTAACAATAAGCTGACCAATATACAAAACCTAATGTGTTCTCCAAGATAAACTTGCCACCAGCTTTTTCGTGTTCTGTGTGATCATTGTAGTGTCAAATATTTCTCTTTTATTTCAGGACTGCGGTTGCGGCCGTTTCATTGCCAGCTGTGAGGATGAAGCAGCTTCATAGCCGGAGATCAGACGCCTCCCATCAGTTTCCCTTTTCAGCAATAGAGGCCTTGGTATGCTCTTACCTAGAGTTTACTTTTTTTACCCTGTATGTTTTAAGTGCAATGGCTAGTTTAGTGGCATCACTTAGAGTGATTGGTGTGACACCTGTTCCATGGGACGTATGCAGGTTATGCCATGTAACTTTAGCAAACTTAAAAAAATATGCAAATGCCACCTAGGTGCAGAGAACCTAGGTAATGTTGTTTCCTGTCTCTTGGAAATACTTGGATTTGCTGCATTTTGCCTAATTACCTAATTAGCCTTGATCAATTAATAAACTTATCAAATATTATAATTAGATAAAAAGTTTCAATTATAAAATTGTAGAGCAACGTGAAAATTTCCCAGTACAGCTTTCTGTGGCTCAATATGTGCTGCATAATGTTTTTAGGAGCATGAAAGAAGCCTGAGAATCTCGCAAAGTGCCTTGAGTGTGTGTGACAGCGCCTGTGTTGTGTTCTTCCTTCAGTCCTCGTCTTTTGCGCTGTACAATCATGTCGACCTTGAGTGGCCAGTCCTGTGGCAGTTTTGCATATATTTGAGGGCTTGCCCTGTATAGGCATGTGTGTTCGAGTAAGAAAAAAAAATACTGAAGGAGCCCAAAGTGATGTATTTCAGGACAAGTGTATGATGTAAATTACTATGTAACAATAAAACAAGAAACTGAAACAAGACTTGACAGTAGAGGTATGCAGGTGTGTGCATCAGCATAATGACGAAAACTTCGTGCAAGTTTAGAAAAATATTAATTAGATTGGTTTCTGTCATTCTTCTCTATGACAAATTATTGCAAAAATATGCTCTCTACTATTGCACGACTAAAGATACAGTTCAAATACATCATTTGCTAGCACCTTCACATTCATAGCAACATAGAGAGGAATGGTTAAAAATTTGCTTTGCTTCTCTGTCCTTCATTTTAGGTCCTTCTCATGTTTGCTGAGCTTCTTAAAGTATCTTAGACACCTTCCAGGGTTTACAGGCAACTTGAGTACATTATGCCAGATTGTGGAGAAGCCGCAGAGGTCGCAGCGTCTATAGTGGTGTCCGGTAAATGCAAGTTTCTTGCATGATGCATTATGCTCAGTACCAATTAGATTAAGTTATCATTTTAGGAAAAATCATTGTTTTACAGATATATATCAATGTGTGTCCAAAGAACTGCACTGTTTATAAGAGTTGCTCATTCTCTAAGTCTACTGTCGGTGTTGTAAAATGCATGTTTGTTGGACAGCATAGTGTTTGGCCTTCAGCTGAAGGTAGTAGTGGCCCATTTGCATGCGCATAAAGCTGCAGTAAGCCAAATGTGAAAAGATAAGGGCTAATACTAGCAAAATTTACACGTGAGCAAACTGTTTGATGTGATCCCTAGGAAAGTAAGCAAAAATATAAGAATGTGCTTATATGATAAACAGTACCTATGCTTCAGGCGCATGGCTTTCTAGCGCCAGATTCCATAACAGTTCATTATTTAACACTTTAAATCTATTTGCCCTGTTTATGTCTAACTGCTCTAAATTCGAAAATTTTTATTGATTGCACTGTGAAAGTTTTGGCCGTGACTTAAGTCACTGCCAGAATTAAATTTATAGTTGTGGCTGTCCTATGTGTGATAACAAAAACCATTTTGGAACCAGGTGACTGTTATGCAGTATGCTAAGTGTGTGTATTAGAACAGTCACTTATATTTTCATTGTAACCATGTATCAAGTATGTATGTACACATCTCGAAGCCATAGACTGTGTAATCTTAATTGAAGGTGTTATTGTGTGGAGTAGGTTTTTTTGTAAGCATTGTCTAGAATTTGCGCTACATTAAGGTGTAGTGAAGCCAAGCGAAAAATATTGTTAACACAAAATGGCCAAAGTACATCCTTAAGAGTTTTAAGTGCATCTAGATGACTTTACAGCATGTAGTAAAACAAGAATGGGAACTGAAGTGCTTAATTTTTGTTCATTATTACCATATGGCACCAGCATGCAATGAAGACAAAAGAGGAAGACAAGTGAAGTGCACCAAAGGGCAACTCGCTCCTTATGGGAGCTGCATTCACATCTGCATGATGCATGCAATCTTTGAGTTATAGCAGCAGCTATCCACCTGTTCACTTTGTTGCACATTTGCATTGTTTATGTACTAAGGCTGGCCCTGGAAGTGTTAGGCAGTGCCACTCATGGCATTGGTGCTGCATGCAACACATGCTTCTAACCACAGATGTCATGTATTATGTGAACCTAAGTTTTTTTGAATTCATGTAACCCACAAAAGTTCCATTTGAAAGGACATGCCATATTTGCCACCATTGCCATGAGTAGCACTGGCTGACAGTCACAGGGCAAGACGTTAACCTTGCTCAGCTATTATGGAAAACTATTTTACATACAAATGTGGTAATTAGTATACATGCCAAAAGCCTCACAGAATAAAATTTTTTACCTGCATCTTACAATGATTGTTATTTTGCTTTAACTCAGGATGCCTTTCCACCTGCGTTGCATCCTGTGGCTGACCACTCCAACGATCTTGGCAGAATCGTTACACAGGTGTGTATTTTATTCTCAGTAGTGATATTTTGTAGTTTACGTTCAATGTAAATGCACAGATTGAATGAAAAACAGCTTAAAAGATGAGCTCACAGGCACTGTATCCAAACGTTTGTTAGGAAGGAAAATCTTTGTTACAAGTTGTCATTATAGCAACACAAGAAAGTGTGCTCGTCAAACCACCAGTACCTAGCAAGCAACAGCATTATACCATGGAGGAAGGCAAAACATCAGGCGAAAACCTGTACTAAACTGGGGACTGCATTAAGACGTTTTGGAGGCTTAAACTATTTATTGGGTTACTCTGTCTAATTGCTTGAACTGAACTGACATGTCCTGCAAAACAGTTTGTATTCACATTTGATACAATCTACAGCAAAATGTGAACAAAGGGCTGCAATACTCTAAGGGCCTACTATTGAAGTAGCAACCAGTCTTCCCAGTGTGCTGCAGCCTCAGGAAAATGATATGTGGTACACTGCACCACATGCACACACAACAAATTTTAATCCATAAGCATCTGTACACTGTGCTTGTGCAGGACTGGGCAACTGGCTGTTTGTTCGTGACTGACACAACTACGTACTTCAAGACTGTATTGGGAAGCCACCATCTTTTTCAGTCAGTGTAACAGTCCATAAACATATGGATTTCCATGAACATTTTGTGTGCCACGCTTTTCATTGTCGTTTTTTTGCACTCCTGCTTTGATGGCTGCGAGACACTTCAGGCTGGCTGAAGAGACAGTGGTAGCCTAGTAGCTGGCCTCGCAAAGTTATCTTGATTTTTAAGAGCCAACTTGCTTTGGACAATGTTGAATAACACATCAAAAGGCACAGGAATATTGACAAGGTTAGAATGACTTTGAAAGACGTTTATGAGGGTTCATTTTTAACTCTGATCTGTCTGCTGAGACCAAATCATGTCAGCTTTTAATGAAGCAATGTTCAGGTTGGAAAACTGCAAGGCTGTGTGGATACTCAATATACTCAAACACCATCATTGCTTCGTATAGCTGAAGTTGCTCCATGACATCAAGGCAGAAGTAAATGACATGGCAAAGGAAAGGTTGGCAGAATGAGGACTCTTGGTGGCAATTATCTAGGTTCAAAGGCTATCGCACTGAGTAAGAAAATGTGTTCCCGATACAGCGTCAACATAGTGTTAATGCTGAACAAACTGGCACCATCTGCTTAGTCCTACACAAGCATGTGCACAGAAAGGGATGCCTGTTGGCCTTGAGGGCCACCACTGCAGGGATCAGCTGCTATCGCTATGACATAGAATGTGACATCAGATAATTATAGTTCACACCTTTGCTGCAGCTGGCTGGCTGGGTAATTGAAGCCTTGATTGTAAGGTTGAAAAGTTTCAATCACAAGGTGGCAATTTAGTTGCCAACTCTTACAGCATGGTTCACTACTCTGTGCTGCAGTGCTGGACATATTCGACCAAGCCTGGTGCGAATTCTCATGACTACCCATGTTCAAGCTGCCGCTGGATACTTAGTTGATAAAGTCACTCAAAATGAAATTTAGTCATCGAAAGAGTCATGAAAACGATGCACACAAGGCTTGTAGCGTGCTCACTTGGTATGGCATCAGTCAAAACACCCTGTGTAGAGATGCTGGCAGAAGTGCAGCAGAAGTGTGGATTGAGGAGACAAAAATATAAGCTGTTCAAGTTCCACATATAACAGACCGATAATAAATCGTCGTTCAGCAAGAACTCTGGCAAAAGGGGCAAGCTGCACTCCCCATGACGAATTCTATAAAAACAGTACTGTTATTGCAGCAAAATTGCCTATAACTCTTTTGTGAAAGATCATGCCAACTGAATAACCAATATAAAAGCATCAAGTTGTTCCAATAAAAGCCTTTGTTACGCTACACACCAGACTGGGATGTAAGGTCTAGGTTGTTTTGTAGCCAAGATGCCCACAAGCAACGCCTAAAACATGTAAACACTTGGAATTAACTGTAATTAAACTGCTGATTAAACTGATTAACACTTCACAGCTGGTATCACAATGTTGTTTTCTATGCCACAGAAAGATTCCAGCACGTGGGGGCCACAATTCTCCTAGAGGCCAATACAGACACAGGGTGCCAGCAAGCATGGACTAAAGATTTTTCCATATGCATTGATGTAGTCTACCAGATTTGGTTTTCTTGGGGGCACAGTCATATTTGGGGTAACAATTTTCTGCCTGAATATTCATCGCAGGGAGCACTGCAGCCAGCTAAAGCGAGTTTCTTGTTCCCACCTTGCCACACGTGTAGACTTGGCCCATTTTTCTAGGCACATTTGTTGGATTCAAGAAAGAACACAGAGTAACTTAAGAACTTTATTCCTTCTAGATTTAAGGCGTGGGCCAGGTGTTAACCATTGTTTCAAATATTTTACCAAACCGGGAAAGATTCTTTCTTGAAAGTGTTCTCATATCAGCTTGATACAGCCCCTGGCTTAGTATGGGTGCATGTGCAGTGGCTTCTTTTTTGGTCTGTTTAAAAGGTCGTTTTCATTTTGAGTGTTTCAGTTGCAAGGAAATCACAAATATATTTTCATTTCAGCAGCCCTTGTGACATTACAGAATTTCTTTACATATTGCAACCAAGCTTAATTTTTAAACAAATGCCTTTCTTTCAGCATGAAAAAGCATCTTGCATGAAACAAGGCAAAAATGGCTGCTTATGCATTTGTACGATATTCCATCTGAGAGGGGTGAAAAGTAATAAAATGTTCTACTTTCATAATTTTTCTACCATGTGTACAAAATTTCTTAATAGGAATGAAGCAAATTCACTTTTTGCACTAGCCTATTACAGAAACAAAAATGACGAAAAGCATTTAAGGGGACTCTCAGAGGAGCCCAGTCCGTGCGTGTCTTCTTTTCTAGCGCAGCCGTCGCTGCACATGGCTGTGAGTACAGCTGAGCACATCTGCAGCCTGCGCACCCTGTTCTATAGGTGAACTGCTGCGTGTGGAAAGGGTGGACGTGTTGATATGGCATGGTATTATGTGCACAGTCTTCCCACGTGTTTAGTACTGGGGGTTGCATAATCTGTAGTTTCGGAGATGCATTGAAGTGAGAGACAGACAAAGCGTTCGCCTCCACTGCCAGCACTTTTCATGATGGTTTCGTCCCACTGCGCGTGGCAGTATCAAAGAGGACAGAGTGGATGCAAAAGCAAGGCTAGGTTTGCTTCATACTACACGTGCGAAGGTATCGTTGACACACCGTGAAACCATATCTTTGGTCGCAGACTCAAATTCAAAATTTTTTTTTCTCATTCAGATTTGATTTTTCTGACTGCCGCCCTTTTCGTGGGAAAACAATTCATTTGCAAATGTACTTATTTGACGAAAAGGTGGAATCATTTCTCACTGCCTGTCGTTTGTTCAATGTGTGTACTAAAGTCAATAGAGCACCAACCAGTATAAACCAGTGTGTTGAATTTGTTTTCTTGTTTTAGTATGATCTGACTGGTTATGTGCCCAAATAAACAATTAGATTATGAAAACAAAGTTCATCAGAACATGTCATTCGTTTTACTTATAATTACCCTATTTCAACTGCAGAACCCACATGTTCAGGCATGTAGATTTAAGCAGAACAAGTCATTTTGCGATTCTTAGTTCTGAACAGGTAAGAGCAGTGCTAAGGACACAAAGTGAGTCCACATAGATAAATGGCATGGTGCACTGTGCACTGACTGATAATTGATATGTTTTTGCAACAGACAAGCAAATAAATATCCAGTAACGCCTTGTCAAAGGCACGAAAGCACATAAAGAGGCAGGGTGTGGTCACATACAAATGTGCCATGGTTGTAGGTTTGTTAACAAGCATGCCACTTTCCTGTAACTTCAAAAAACAGGTGCTGTACTGACGCGTTCGTCTTTTTTTGCTGTTGTTATTTTGTGGGATTTGGTTAGTTTCTGGGTTAATGGTTACTGCTTTCGCTAACATGTTGCACTTGTGAAATTCGGGCCGTCATCTGCACTGTTTGCAGTGTATGTACCCTAATGGTCACATTATAGTGGTGCTTAATCGTGAAGGCTCATTCAAATATAGACTTGTCTGCTCTACATATGCTTTTCTTCATGCCAAAGGAATAAGATATACTATGTTTGTGTCAGAAGGAAAGAAACTGAGACTGGTGTCTATTATTGCACATGAATCTACGCTTAGTTGCGTTAACATTTTCGCATAATTTCAACAACTTATTTGGGGCATTTCTGTAACATTCACTCTGGCTTATCCACTTAGGTGTAAGGAATAAAGGCAAAAAAGCAAAGCATTGCAGTGGATCTAACTTAATGCTCTTGATTCTTGTTACCTTCTTGGCAGCTTTCTTTTTGGAAAAGCATATGTACAAAAGCATGTTTGGACCAAATAGGCTGCTGTTTGCGAGGCTTTGCAAGCACCACTATAACGTGACAAAAGCAGTGTGTGGCCATTGGTTGTGCAAATTCTGGTGTAATGACACCACAAAAAGTAAACGAAGAAAGATATGTACGCAAATGACACAAGCACGGGATCTCACTTCAAGCTTTAAAATAAGGAAGCAAGCAATATTTAATAAAAGGTGGAGACATGATGTGTCTCAACCTTTTATTAAATTTTTATCCACCTGTTAAAAGAAATTCTTTATGCAGTGCAACTAATGGATCAGTGATACATTTGTCCTTTTTAAATGTTGCAAGCCACAATTACCTTTCATGTTGTCAGGTCGTAATACCTGGCTACAACGCAAGTTTTGTGGAACACAGGACTGCAGTCACATTCTTTGCAGTATCTAACATTGTGTGAGGGAGGGTTGTTTCACACAGATGACTCATACTCCCTCAAACTCCCTCATTTCGCATTAATAGAGCATCCCATCTGTCCGATGTAGGCACGGCCTTATGATGGCAGCAGACTACACAACGCTTGCGGCCTAGCTCACTAGATGCATATTGTGCTTCAAGCCACAGCCAACCTTTTCCTTTTTTTGG
Source organism: Dermacentor variabilis (assembly GCF_050947875.1). Classification (NCBI taxonomy): domain Eukaryota; kingdom Metazoa; phylum Arthropoda; class Arachnida; order Ixodida; family Ixodidae; genus Dermacentor; species Dermacentor variabilis. The sequence continues at coordinate 133,786,801 of NC_134568.1, forward strand.
CTTCTGCCTTTTGTTACAGCACAAAACTCTCCTAGCAAGGGCCTGAGAAAACAATGATTTGTGCAACTAAATTAGGCATGAATATGGAATATAATGAATGAGATGATGAAGTAAAAAAGTGGTTGCAGTTGTTTCATATGCATTTGTAATTTTCATGGGTAATTGTGTAGCTGGTTCCTACGGGCAATTTTTTTTTTCTGTTTGAAACATGTGGAAAGATTTGCTCTGATGAGAAAAAAAGGCTGAAGCCAGGAAAACAAATCAATTTGTTTGTTGCGTGCAGCACAATTTGCAGGCGGTGCACTGTGCAACGGAGGTTATGTACAGTCTGCCATTCCCATCCAGTCATGCTTGCATTGCATAGACACACATTGTAATAATTTGAGATTGAGGCTAATGAAGTTTGTGTACAACAACTCTCATCCGCACATTGTGATGCACTGCAAAATAGATTGGTTCGTTCCTGTGTTCTTCAAAACTCGTAGCCAGAAATTATGAGCAGACGTACATAAGATAATTAAGCTTTGGAAGATTAGCACGAATAGGACAAATGCATCAGTCATTCTCAGTTACATTGCACGAAGAATTCGTTTTTGAAATGATGACGTCACTTCATGTCACTACGTGTTGTATGTCATGTCTGTTTTGTTATTAAAGCCAGAGTTGAGGATAGGCGCTTGTGCCCTGCATGTCTTTGTCTTCGTTTGCTTCTGTGGTGCCATTACACCAGAATAAATCCATGACAGGAGCTGCCACTCCATGCAGTTATACTACATTGGGCTCAGTACAGCTGGCGGCCTCAATGTGACGAGTTCGAAGTAGCAGTAAGTACTTCAGAAGGGCAGAATTTTGTGTCAGTTGGGGGTGCATATTACAGTATGGTGAAGCAATAGATGGAACAGTGTGAGGCGAGACAGGTGGTAAAGTGCTACAGACAACTGCAAAAGTTTACTGGAAAGTTTCACTGCAGCAGGACAATGCGTGCATTATCATGGTGCAGCAAAATTTGCCAATTTTCATAGTTGTCAGTAACACTTGCCCATCTACATTACACTTCACCGTACCCTAATAGCAGTAACAACAGCAATCAACTGACCCGAGCAATAATCAAAGCCTACAGAATTGCCAAATTGTAAGAGAAATGTTTCAGTGTAGCACGTTTTGCTAACTGACAAGTAAATCTGCAAACCAATGATCAGGTGTATTTTTCATGCACATAACAATTATTTTGTAGAACTGCTTCCTGCTTTGGTTTTTTTATGGCTTTTAGGAAGCATTTTAAGGTACGTAACTGTTTGTCTGTTCTAAAATTAAATCTGTTGTCTGCCAGCACTATGTGTCATTACTGTATCAGCCCTTACTTTGCCAGTGTCCTTCGCACTGTTCGCAACTAAATATGAATAACCAGATAACCATTTTTTAATTTTCAGATTATGAAGAGAATACTCTTAATATGTATTTCATGAGAAAAATTTTCTCAATTTTAGGAAGAAGTCCGGCTGGCCCCAAGCCTGGTGTGAAATGAAGAAGTGGCACTCCACATCAATTCATGTTTACTTGTCGTCATAGCCAGTCTGTTAGCTTAATTTTTGGTTCTTCCTATTGAATTCCCAAAAAAAGGTACCAACTCTCATTCATTGAAAAGAAATTTTTGCACTTGGGGACGCAGCCATGCACAAAGCCTTTGAGCTCATTAATATCTTTATTTTTGAAAGAAAGTGCAACACCTGCGTGGAGCAATAGGTTGAATAAGGCGAGGGTAAATGAAAACAATGGCGACATTAGTCATCAACAGTTGTCCAACAAAGGAAGTCTCATGCTGGAGCCAACATCTTTGCAAGGGAACCAAATGGCTCCAGCCTGAGACATTCATTGTTCAACCTGGCAAGTCTCCTTGTCGAAATATTTCCTCTAGCCTGAGACCTATATCCGTTCCACCACCCTCGACCAACAATACACCTATACATTTGGCAACCCATGGCAAGGTAACAAATTCACATTCAAAGAGAAGGTAGTGTGCACCCTGGAAAGTAGCATGAACAGTATTTTATTTATTTAATGAAATGCAGGTTTGCTATCCAATTACTTTATTTTGATCCCCATTTTATAATTGGACAGCATGGATCCTCAGGGAGACTAATAATTCGAAGCTCACACAATTTTGCTCCTTTATATCCCTTAAATCCGTCCTGGTTGCTACACTATCAGCCCTGTCTGAAATTGCATTGCAGTGTTTTGAGTATGCATCCCACTTAAAGAATAGTTACGCTTCTACCTCAGAATGTCTGCTACTGCGTTGCAGCATCAATTTTATGTCTAGGTGGTGACTGGGATGCCATGTGCTTTTTAAATAAGACCAATATGCTATTTGAAGTGCAATTAAATGCAATCTCAAATGACCTCAGCTCGGGGGATGACACAATTGGAGGCCAATGTGATAAGGAGGATTTGATTTCTGAAAGCAAGGCACTTAAACGTGAGAAAGCATGACTAATTTCGTCTAAAGATGCTGCTATTAGATATGATCAGGGAAGGTACTTGTTCGTGGCTGCATCTGCAACATGTTACATTGCTGGCTTTATATATTGCACTGGGTACAGTGAAATGTTGCTGCTTGCACAATATTCAACTAAACATAGTAGCCATGCCAAAGTGTCTATGCAGAACACAACTCATCCACTATTATTGTCTACAGTGGAATCTCGATAAATGAAAATCGCTTAAGCGAAACTGCCGCTTAAACAGGACACCATCCTGGTAGTTGGTTGGCTCTCTGGAATGTCTCTCAGAAATAGAACACCTGGTAAATGGAACCAATTTCCCTGGCCCCTTGAGGCTCCATTTAAAGAGCGCCCACTGTAAAAATATAGGGGGGATCCTGTTTGGAAGTTTCGCAAATCTAGTCGCAAACAAAACCGCATTTCAGTGGGAGCGAAATGCAAAAGCACCCGTGTACATAGGCTTAGGTGCATGTTAAAGAACCTCAGGTTGTCCAAATTAATCTGGGGTTACTCGCTACGGCATGTCTCATAATCAGAAGGTGGGTTCTGGTTCGTAAAATACGATAATTTTTATTAGCTTGCTCTGAAATACAGCCCAATAACTACACTAAATTATGTAGCTTGTTTGTGTGATGAGTCCCAATTTCTTAATTTAGTACTTTGACATTTATCATATTTGTGTGCTAGTCCATGCAAAATGCCGCTGATCGGCCTCATTATACAAGCGACTGTTAATTTGGAATGGCTTATTCAAGCAACTTAAGCTTACAGCACAAACACCTACACTGGCGCTAACTTCTTTATTTCTTCATCGTCGATGCAATATAAACCCTAGGCCACACAACCGCGCAGGCACTCAGATTACATTACAGAGATCTGCCAAATTATCACGTACGCAAACGTAGGAAGTCAAATTCAGATGGGTGCAGGGACAAAGATATTTCACTGATGCAATTATCGCCTTGCCTTTTTATGTGGTAGGCCTCTAAGGCAAGCCACGCATGCTCATTCTTGCTTTTGCCAAGAATTGACGTCCCATCAAGTTGTGCCTCACAATTGTTGCAAGAGTTTATATGCGCATCAAGGTGCGCTCCTCTATCTACATTTCTGTTTACTTTTGCGCATGTTCCCCGAGTCGCTCATTGACGCAATGCCCTTTCTAGCCAAGCTATGTCTTACCGCATGAGAGTGGAATGGTATAAACCACACCGACAGCGCGCGAAACGTATAAAGCAACATGCCGAATTTGGCATCCTCCTCTGCTCTCTCTGCAGATGGGGAAGCATAGCTTTAAAAGCTTGTTCGGCGCAGAAAATGCCAAAGGAACACTCTGCCTGCAAGCAACTTTCTTGAGTTGATAGATGACCTTATGTGTTTAAGGGACCACGCAGGGAACATGCGCAAAAAGTAAACAAAAATGTAGATAGAGGAGTGCACCTTGTTGCGCATATAAACCCTTGCAACAGTTGTGAGACACGACTTGATGGCATGTCGATTCTTGGCAAAAGCAAGAATGAGCATGTGCGGCTTGCCTTAGAAGCCTACCACATAAAAAGTCAAGGTGATAATTGCATCAATGACATATCTTTGTCCCTGCACCCATCTGAATTTGACTTGCTACGTTTGCATATGTGATAATTTGGTAGATCTCCGTAATGTAATCTGGGCGCCTGTGCAGTTGTGTGGCCTAGGGTTTATATATGCATCGACGATGAAGAAATAAAGAAGCCAGTTAGCGCCAGTGTGTGTCGTATCTGCCTTTTGTGGTCTGTCTTAGGTGTTTGCGCTGTAAGTTTAAGTTCAGAATTATGTACCAACTAGGCTCAAATGAAGTTTTACTGTTAGTCAAGCAAGCTCAATATGTAGTCTGTGCAAAAGTGTGGAGTGTCAGTACAAAGTAACAATTCAAACAGATGGCTCTGTAGTTACAGTTCAGTATGAAACGAGGTAAGATTGCTTAGCATTTCTTTCATTTACAAAGTTCATTGTGTTAGGACATGTAGAATACTAGTAACTGGCATGCTTACAATGTACATGGTTCTTTTTTAAAATCCAGAAATTGTTTTACTGGGGCAGAAATGTGCTTTCTTTAGGGCCCGGAAGTAAACATATTATGTTTCTTACATTTGATCTCTAATAAATTTTCTTCACTGTCAGTGTGTGTCTCGTGCATTTTTCCTTTCAGCTAGTAGCAACTGCTCTCGAAGGCGTTTGCTGGCCTCGGAGGCACTGCCGGTAAGCTAGGACGACTGTATAAAAGCTTTGCAAAGAGGGGCTCTGTGATCAGCGAAAGGAAAGAAATGAAGACGTGCGGTGACGGGTTCATTCGCCATTGACCACGTGTGCGTGTGACTTGGTCGATTCAGCGGTGGCCCTGTGCCGTCGATTGGACCACGTGTGGCGAGCCCGCGGCGAAATGCTTCGTGGCGGTACGCCGCGCCTATGCAGCAGCAGATGGAATACCGCAGGCCAAAGTGTCGGACGCCGGCGTTCGCTCCGAGCAGGTGCGACGCCTGCTCGGGTGGCAGCTCACGGACGGCCGAGTTCCCTTGAGCCTTGATCGCCAGCGTTCGACATTTCGGCCAGCGGTGTTCCGTCTCGTACTGCGTAAGCGCGCGACCCGCGCCACCAAGCATTTCGCTACGTGCTTGCCGCACCTAAACTAAAATGCCTTTAATTCCTTCGCAAAACTCCCATTGTACCTCCCAATCAAATGGGGGTGAAGTGGGCGTATTACGGTACGCCCGTTGTGTGCCCAAATAATGCCCATCAATGGGAGTTTTATCGTACGCCCTTTCAATGGGAGCAAAAAGATGTACAAAAGGGCATGCGCTAGAGGACAAGCAGAAAATGCCCATCTGGGTGTTTTTTTGTTTACAGTGTACGTAAGATTATTGACGGAGCCGATGCGAACACGTCTGTACTCCTCGGCGCCACCTGGCGTTCCAAGGGGTGAAAGATATGAAATGAAACACCACTGCGGATATGGAAGGGAAGCAACCTATGGGGCTGCATTAAACAGTAAAGAATGGAATTAAGTGAGAAGCTTTATTATATTTCAAAGCACCGAGAACTACAGTTTAAACCAATATATAAAAGTGCAGGATCCTGTCAATGCCCTATTATATAATGGAAAATAATTTGTCGATAAGGACTATTCGTCTGTACAACGTCGTCAAATAGCGCAGGAACTATTAGGCAAGATCTGCTATAATTTGAAACTGTGGATATAGAGACAAATAGTTGTCTTCCTTGTGTTTTAAATATATTAGGAGAACAGTATATGAACTTGAGGTGGAAAATATTGACGGCTGGAGACAGAGTTGGCACGCAGACAGTGGAGTGAAAACAAACCTCTAATTTGTTTGCATACCTTCTCACGCTGCACTCTATTAGTAGTAGCAGCTATATTGTTCTGACTCACGTTATTCAGAGCATCCCTGATAGTGAACTGCTGAGCAAATTCGTGAAGCTGCCATTGAATAACCTAACAAACAGTGTCTTTTAGGTCACGCGACTTCAAACAGCTTGTCGGCGCAGAGGAAGATGTGGGACAGCGACGGCTGTATGACCACGACGAGCAGATGTCCGATAAAACAATGATCTCACATTTAGCGCCTGCTTTTGCAGCTGCGAATTGTGTTGTGGAGCGTCTGTGTGGGCATTTAGCAGTGGCTGGATCAGGCGCTCGTAAAGTGCAATCAAAGTGCTGAAAAGCTGTTCCAGTTGCGCTATAATGTAAAACTATTCCAGTTTGTTTTTATTCTAATCTGCTGACGTGAACGTTACGTAACCGCCGATGGGTGGGTACCCGCAGCGTTGTTTGAACAGCTCAATCAAACGGTCTACTTGTGTATAGGTCCCTTTAATTTGCTTTCAAAGCGAATAGCATTGTCTACCTTGACTGGTCTTTTTTATTTAATTGGCTGACAAGGGGCAAGACACTCAGAAGTGGAGAGGGTATCGGTGTTGCTGAGCGACACACACACACCCACACGCACACGCACGCGCCCGCGCGCACGCTCGCACAGACATATTTCCAAAGAGATCTCATTCTGGAAATTCATTCCAAGTAGATACGCCTTGCAAACACACCGGCTACAGGTCGTGAATTGCTATATGTGCCGTAAAGTAATTAAAATGTTAATTAGTCCATTTTTATTTACCTGAATATATGTTTTCACTTCTCGTGCAAGTAATGTCCGCCTATCTGAATAATCTAGCTCAATTAGTAGAACTATGTTATCTGCGACAGGCGATGTTTTTTTTAAATTCCAAGAAAGTTAGGGATGATCACGCCGTATATTAAAGGCTATTTCGATACATTGTATAATTTAGAAGTAAGACCATGCTGCGGTTACCAAACATATTTTAATGCAGTGCTTATGAATGAATTCTCTAAGGCTTCACAGATGCAGTTTGCAGTTCCTTATATAAGTACAAATGGTAAACCTGGTACCATCCAACAGTTTATTAAAGTACGTTGGATAGTGAGTTGTTTATTCATTTATTTGTGAAACCCTCAAGGGGTACATAGTAGCATATTACAGAGGGGAGAGGGGAGAATACAATGCAGGAGTAAAAAATACAGGATTAGTTCTAAGAATTCACAGTGCAGGGAACGAAAGAATATCTGGAAAAAAGTAGTAATATTTACATAACAACCGGCAGAAAAGAACACCTACATAATACGAACTGATTAAATCCACAAGGAGTACACTTTACCAAACAGCCAGACGAATAAGTATGTAACTACACCGTTTGTTACCACGCATTATTTCATGTTAATTGGTGCCTTCTTAAAACGAGTGGGGTCACTGATACTTACTAATGATGCAGGTAGGCTATTTCAGCGGATCAAAGTTATAGGAAGGAATGATTGTGAACACGCGACGGCGTTACGACGGGGCACGTGAACTTTCTTTCGAACAATCGCTTATCCACCCATAAATACACCCTGAGTGAGCATCCTATATGTTTGAACCGTTTCGCGTTGCACCGCTAACTTTTATTATAATTTTCCGTTCAGGTTCGGTTCGGGTTCAGGTGAGTTCTAATACCGGTTCAAGCGCTGGTTCAGTTCAGGCTGAAATTCCACTTCGATTACGGTTTTGCGTTCGGTTCGACACCATGGCTAAAGTTAAATTTTTTATCGTTGAGGTGGACGATGACGAAGTGTCTACTTGACAGAACGTTGCTTGAGTACCTCTTGCCTTTTCTGTGAAATTATACGTGTACCTCTGAGGCATCGCTTCTTTGTCCGTCGGTGTTGGACGTGGACTACCTCGGGCGTCTGTCAGATACGGCGACGTCAGCGATGGCCGTGTCAAGAAAATGGACTGGCCCTCAATAGCGACTCTGGCAGCCAGGACACCCGTATCTACTCACTGGGCAGCGAAGAGTCTCCGACGATGACTTCGAACTTGTGAGCTGCAAGGAGAAGAGACGTAACACCAGTACCTCTTCGTCCTCGAGCCCAATGAATGAAAGACCACAACGGAGGCCTGTGACCAGCACCATCCTTTTCGTTCCTGCTGTGCCCGACGCGAACATGAAACGCCTCAACAGGCAAACTCTTTCGGTGGTGCTGGAAAGATTGGCACCTAATGAAATTACTGGCATCAGAGTGAATACATGTAAGAACGTGTTGGCGACTGATGTCACGCACGCGGCGGCATTGAATACCCTGCACAATGTCCCCGACCTGGACGGACGGTTTGTTCGAACATCCCGCTGGGTACTGGCGTCGTCACCGTTGTCATCTACGATGTAGAGGCCGTCATTCCCAGCTCCGACTTAGAAGTTCTTGTAAAACCAGCCAATGAAGCTGCTGTCATCGCGTGTGTTACCCGCCTGGGCAACTCACGTTGTCTGAAGGTAGTATTCAAGGGAGACTCTCTGCCTTCATATGTAATGGTGGGCCATTTTCGGCATTCTGTACGACATATCGTACCAAAGCCACTACAGTGCCTCAACTGCATGAAGCTCGGTCATTGGAGAAGCGTATGCAAGAATACAGCACTGTGTTCGTGCTGCGCTGAAACCCACTCTGTAGATAATTCCAGGGCAACTGTTCTTAAATGTTGCAATTGTCATGCGTCCATGAAGCTTCGTCAAAGGACTGACCCAACATTAAAAAGGAGTTGGCTGTCCTAAAACAAATGGCGACAGACCGTCCGTCTCATCGGGAGGCTGCCCAAACCATCAGAAAGCGTCGATATCAACGCCCACGTTCGCTAAACAAAGTCGGTGCCTCTACCGCGTCCGTCGCATGCACTGCTACTCCACCTCCCTTGCCGCCCAGACCGGTCGCGGCTGACAGGAACCAGAATGGTGAAAAAAACAAGGCTGCGGCTGATGCAGCTTGGCCAAGGTTGTCAAAGTCACAGCCACCTGCAAATTCACAGTGCCTATCGGCAACCTTGAATTCTGAACCTCCCGACGATAGACTACCTGAAAAGGACAAACAACTGATCCTAATGCTTCGATCACTGATGAATGCCATTCGCGTGCTCCTAAAGCGCCGCTAAAAATGCCGCCAGCCCAGATACTTAAGGTACTGGACGCTGTAAGCCGACTATTTCCAAACCTTGAGTAGACACCATAGCTCATCCAATACTGTCATTTCGCACTGAGGTCAGACAAGATACAAGCTTCCATTTTGCAATGGAACGCCAGAGGATTGCGGTCCCGCATCTTGTCCTTCCGTCAATGCATTTTAACAAATCGGATTCCCATAATCTTTATTTGCCAAACTAACGTACTTACTCCCCTCAAATTGTCAGGGTATGAACCACTTCTTTCGTCAATGTTCGAAGAGCGCAGCAAAGTTATCGTGTACATTCGCACAGATCTTACGTATTCCTCCAATCCAGTACTACCGCATGATAACAATCAATGTCTGCCTACGTGTAACAAAGAAGCAAGTGTGATTCACCCTCATTGGTGTTTACATACCATGGTCAGGACGATTTGAACGCGACAGACTTCGAGACTTATTGTCACAGACCAGTGGTCCTTGGATTATAACGGGATATTTCAACGCCCATCACTTACTGTGGGGTAGCTTGGCCACCAATTCCAGATGCAGCAAACTGGTATCGTTCGCCAGCGATCACTACCTTTGTGTCATCAATAATGGCAGTCCTACATACCTTCGACGTCTTAAGCACAGCAGTTGCCGGGATTTGACTTTGGTGTCACGATGCTTCAATTCGCAAGTTAAGTGGTTTTCAGGCATAGAAACACATGGAATTGACCACGTTCGTACATATTTGCGGATCAGGGGGCTAAACAATTCCTCCTCGCCGAATGCAGTACGAGAAATTGACACGACAAAATATAAGCTACAAATGGAAAATGCATGCAGAGAAGGTCGTAGCCTGGAGGAGACCATCACAGAGACAGTGAGAGAAGTTTCATGCTTCCTAACGTTGACAGCGAACCGTTCCCGATTTGACGTAGAACTGGAGAGGCTAACCACACTTGCACGACGAGTTGGAAAGATACAGGCACACGAAGGTAGTATGAGACCTGAGAATGGCACGGAGAACACAGAAGAAAATCCAGTGCGGTTTGGGCAAAATGCAGGAACAACGCTGGAAGCCCCTTTTGTGAATTGCTGGACCCTCGACAACCACTGTCATACATCTGGAGGGCTGCTCGGGGACTGCGCTCGTCTCCCCAACAGCGACATCCTTTCATGGCCTTACCTCTAAGTCACTGCCAGACACAACTTGAGGTGGCTAATGATTTTTGTGTGCGGATCGCTGGCGTGTGTGTCACCCCCAACGCCGAAGACGTGTGTCTTCCCTGTGTCTCGCTTCCCAGAAATTGAAATTCCATTTACTATGGAAGAATTAGAGGCCTCCTTGGCTGCTTCTCGGCGTTCATCTTCCCAAGGGCTGACGGCATCACCTATGTAGCTCTTGCCCATGTTGAACAAGAGGCCAGGCAAGAGCTGTTGAATTACTACAACCACTCATGGCGTTAAGGTATTGTTCCTGAGCAATGGAAGATTAGCAGGCTCGTACCGCTACTCAAACGAGCAAAGTCGCCTTTCGACCTGACGTCATATCGCCCTATTGCCTTGGCAAGCTGCATAGGGAAAGCAATGGAAAAGATGGAGAGAGAGGTATTTATTATGATAGAATAGCTGAGAGGTCGGCCTGAATAAATGTTCTGACCTGCTACTCGGCGTTAGGGGAAGGGGAAATGGTGTAGAGAGAAAGAATAGAGAAGACGTTGATTATGAGGATGAAGATGGTGAGGAAAATCTTGCACGCTCCAAGACTCTTCAAAGAGTCTTGTCCAGTCTGCTCTCATACAAAAATTTGTTCAGAGCCTTCAGGCTATCAGGCTGATGACTAAGATCAGGCGAAGGTCCCAACAGAATCTTTTCAGTTAATGGTCCAACGACAAATTTGGACAAGATGTCTGTCAGCGCTTTTCTCTGTGCATCAAATCGCGGGCACATGCGCAACAGGTGCTTTGTCTTCTCAGGAATACCGCATTCCTCCCAATTCGGACCTTCCGCCTGGCCGATGAGATGTAGGTAGCGCCGGCTGAAGGCCACACCTAGTCGTAATCTGTGCAGCAAGCTCGCATTTCACTTTTCATGTTCGGTGGCATCCGTATATTGATCTCTGGGTCGAGTTCGTAAAGGCGGTGATGACGATGTCTTGGCGAGGCCCAATACACGGTGGTATTGCGCAGAAGTCTGCACACCAGGGCATTAGTGTCTGGTCGTGAAAATTGGATGCACACTGTTGTGACAATAATGTGGGCCATCTTTGCCTCCGCTTCGGCGATTCTTAGACGCCTGGAATATTACCTTGAACGCCACAATGTGTATCCTTACTCCATGACAGGCTTGCGGCGAGGCAGGTCAGCAGTAGACAATGCTACTGACCTCACAACATTCATACAACAACAAAAAGGCCTCAAGCGCATTGTGGCGCTGTTTCTTGATGTGAAAGGAGCGTACGATAATCTTATACATGAAGCGATCCTCGAGTCATTGAAGGCTCTTGGAATTGGTGGCCGAATGTTTCAGTGAATTCACGACTATTTAACCGGAACGTCCTTCTTTGTGCTGACCAAAGATGGCCCGACTGATAACTACTTTACACAAGGTTCCGTCCCAAAGAGCGGGGTATTGAGCCCTATTCTCTTTAACCTAGCTATGGTTGGTCTGATCAATGTACGCTGATGATATCTGTCTTTGGTTTGCTGTGGTCACTTGTCTTCAAGTGAAGCAGTGAAGCATTCAGCATGCAAGCAGCCTAACTTGTTCGTATCCGTAAACAAAGGCTCAGTGTGTCCATCGAAAAACGCATGTTAATCGCGTTTACGCGCAAACCTATGGCACCGTACCCTGTTTCAATGGCCAGGCTGTCAAATGCCAGAAGCCTCACCGCTTCTCAGGCGTGATTATTGACAGGGACCTTTCATGGAGCCCCCACAGCATCTACCTGCAGCGGAGTCTAATTTGGATTCTACGTATAATGAGGCTCCTCTGGGGAAATAACCTGGGGCACGTCGGTACGGTCCATGCTGCAGCTGTATAGAGCACTGTTTCTGGGCTTTTTACGGCACAGCTTGCCGGTTTTGGCGAACACATGTAAAACAAATATTCGTATCCTCGAAAGTACCCAAGGCGAGGCTCTACGAACATGTCTTGGGGCGCTATAACGTAAAACTATTCCAAAGTTTTCTATTCTGTTTCCGTAATCAGTCCTCCGCGATTGGCCAAAAATTTTTTTGGACCACCCCCACTTCACCTGTCTGTCACGCGACGTCATGACAACCGCGTTAGCTCCCCATCTGATATCAAGTGTACACACTGATTACGCATGATTTGACCGAATAAAAGAAAAATAGTTATTTCTGATTGACGCCTTTTCACCATTAGCCCCCGGCTATTGGTCAAAAGTTTTCGGGCTGCACCCACTTCACCTGCCTGTCACGCGACGTCACAAAACCGCAACAACTCACCGCGTCAAAGTGACGTGTACACATTAAAGATGCATTAATATGCCGAACAAAACAGAATTTTCTTCTGAATAGCCACAGGCTGCCCCGTTCCGAAAGGAATAAAAGATGGCTGTCGCCGATCACTCAGGCGCTGGCTACTCGCACCTGCCGGAGAGCCATGGGTTTATTTGCGTTTAATAAAACTTCTTGCGTGGCCGTGTAACGTTATCGAGCACTTTCGGCACGTTTACGGCCTCATTCTGCCAACTCTTCTTTGCTGAGGATCCGTTTTAGCGTCATTCTCACGCTGCCGTTCGACGCCACCGCGACTTTCGACCAGCCACCGCAAGCTAAGTAACGGAAAGCGGACCAATCGCAGACGGCGGCACCACCTTCTCCATCCGGTTATCGATTTTCTCTGCAGTGGCTCAGCCCCATCGAATCCCTCTCCACTTCAGCGTGCTCCTCGCCTCTTGTCAGCTAATTAGATAAGACAAGCCACTCAGTGTAGGCAATGTTATTCGTTTTTCAAGCAAACAAAAGCGACCTCCTATGAACGAGGGGAGTGTTTGATTGGTCTGTTCAGACAACCTTGCGGGTGACCGCCCGGTGCTTGCGTCGGCCGTTACGCAAGTTTGACTTCAGGAGATTCGAATAAAAACATGTTGGAATAGCCTTACGTTACAGGGCCCTTGGACTACCACGATGCGCTTCGACGCACGCAAATATCATGATTGCTAGAGGCTATACTTGGTTCCAGCATATATAACGATTTACAACTCTAGAACACGCATTCGACATCTGTGTCGCATGCCCAGTCACTGTCTTGCTGCTTTGCCTGCCCAAAAAGCTCAAGCCACATTTTGCGAACTTGTTGTGACACATCAAGGCTACTTTCCATCGGGCTTTACTCTAGCAGCAAGATCACTGTTATCCCTCTGGTGCCTACGACAGCCACAAGTACGCCTAACCATTCCAGGAATTACAAAGATGACCCGTCATTCAACAGTGGCTCTACGTCAGTTTACATTATCATTAATGAACGAGGCATATGAACAAAGAACGCACATTTACACCGTTTCTGCAAGCAACGCACATTCGGATCGGTCCGGTCCAACTCAAAGAGGCAGCAGAGAACAGTGGCATGTTTCGGTTATCGCCTATTAAAATTGTACAGTACGCCTCCAACGGCAACCCGCCGCGCTCGATAAAGATGCTTACTTCGGTAGTTTTGGCGGTGATAGGCGATAAGGCGAGCCCGTCGGCAGCTGTGTTCTTTGCCGACGTCGTCACCACACCTCTGTTCATTTGCGCTGTGTATCCGTGTACAGACACCGCGCGGAAGCTGACTAATCGGTTGGCCGTTCTCCGCAAATCACAATGAGGCGAAATATACTTTGCGGTGCGCTGCATCATTAGCCGCAACCTAAATCGAGGCGCGCTTAACCGCTACGGTACAAAAGGTGATTACACTAACCGTATGGTATACGCTGAGCCACTACGGATTAACAAAATAATAATTCTGATGTCCTACGTCCCAAACCAACGATCTGATTATGAGGCAGGTCGTAGTTGGGGACTCTGTATTAATTTTGGCTTCCTGGAAATTTTTACGTGCATACAATGCACAATGCACGAGCGTTTTGCATTCCGCTCCTTTGGAATGCGGCCGCTGCAGGGATCGTATCCCCGAACTCGAGCCCCATATTGCCACGGCGGCCGCCATAGTTACGAAATGCGTAAGCGTGAAGTGCAACACTGCCTTCCGGTACGAGTGTGGTACAAGCGTAGCACAGATGCACACCTGCTGCAAAGTTATTTGTCGCGGTTCTCCTAAGCTCGCAGTGCCTGCCTAAATACCTTGAAAGGCAGCGCGCCTCTCACGTATCGGAACGCGATAAGAAGCGCTTAGACGGCCCACGTGAGCCCCTATGAAAGATGACGTGGCCACTGTACAAAATTATCACTGCGCAGATAAGCCGATCCTTATGTTCCAATTGTGTTCTCTCATACAAATTAAGGCAGCGTTATTAGACAGGAACAAATGAAGCAATGCAATTTTACGCACGTGGGGCGCAGCTGCCTCTTCGCCTACCATTGTTTCAAACGAAGTGACGGCGGCAGCGAGAGTTAGTATCGCGCGCTTTTGCTCCGGGGCATGCTGTTTGCCTGAAGAAAGTGAACGGTCTGCGTAACATCTCACGCTTGTCAAGGTCAAAATACAAAAAAAGGCTACGTGCTCAAGAAAATGACATTACTTACCTATCTGCAGAAGTTCGGCTGCGACTGTTTCTGGGTGCCTTCTCTCCAAAAGGCATCATGACCTCTGCCGCGCAACTCATCAAAACAACCAGGCTCGCACATCAGTCGAAGACTACTAGCTGGGTGAGCCAACGACTTCAACGGATAACCATCCCACTTATTGGCGTTAAAGCATTTCACTAAAATATGCGTCATGATGTCCGAAAAGAAAAAAAATACTTTCATCAAAAAGCACGAGGCGTGAACCGAACCACCGCACAACTGCAACCAAGTAACTGAGTCCGAAAGCCGTTCACAGCTTCACTATCATATTGAGTTATAAAAACCATTCAAACACAAAATAACGGCACTGAAAAACCGCTGATTAATTAGCAATAATTTTTCATCTACTAACTTTCATAAATTTTTAAGAACAACCTAATTTGTAGCGTAAATCATAAACACTACGACAAAAAAATGCGGCTACGAAACTAGCGGTAACCATGTGTACTGTTGCAAAGTGTGCGCAAAACGAAGCCACAACGGTTGCAACCGCGTGCACGCACACACACACACACACACACACCCCCGAACGTTACCTTGACGTTTGTTGCGCCACCTAGAAATAAGAATTACTACTATGTTTGCTATCTTTACAAAAGCAAAGCTTTTAAAATGGTTTGTAGCGCCTTTGCAGATGACGAGGTGACCAGTAAGGCATGATAAGAGTCCGTTAGCTGTATTTCTTTCATTTCCCTTTGGTGTTGTTCTATTTAACTGAACATACGAGACCTGCAGGGTTGGGAGATGAGAGGACGACAGTTCGGTGAGGCTCAAATAAATCGCGTGCTTCTTGCAAGGCGAGAGTTGGCAGCAGCCGCAGCTACAGCGATTAGCTGGGATACTGTTGCGGCTGTTGCTGAATCCGAAGCTCTTTGAAGTCAATGGTTATAGCGGCTGCTCGCTGCGATCTCATAGTGCTCGTTTTTTGATCTCTATTACCACGGACATTGGATAAAAAATCTATATTTGCTTTACGGACAGAGAGTACGTCGCAGGAAATTCGAAGACCTCACACGTGTACGTTTGTAGCGTGTGCGCGCTTGCATCCTACGGCTCCCACAGCGCGTCGGATGCTCGAAGGTAGCGTCGTCGCGTGTCGGCGCCTGTCTTATCGCCGGCCGCGCTGCCGCCGTGTCAACTTTTGAGGAACTCCACATGCGCGTAGTCACCGTGTTTGCAAGTGAGTTTCGCATAGTTCTGCTCCCCGAAACGTGCTCATTTTGGATCGTACCAATGGCTATGTCATCTAGTATATGTTAAAACGATGATGGAATTTGTACACCGGTGAAGAAATAAATCGTTATGAACTTGGTCGGTCATGAATCTAGTCTAACGTTGCAGTTTTTACGTAGTGAAAACGGCTACGAAAGTGGGGCGGTCCCGGCGAAAGGCGCTTCAAAGCGCCAGCTGTAGCGACAGCACCAGGAAGTAACCCATTGCATTGTATATTGCATTTGTCCTGCTGCCATGTGAGGGCCTTCAGGCACATTCAAGCTGTATGTCGCAGCTTTTCGCCTGGAGGACTCCCAACAAGTTGTTGGAAATAAAACATTTGATTTGATTTGATTTGATTTGAAGTGGCACGCGGCGCACGCGCCAAGCATTTCAGAGCTTACTGGCTTTCGAATAAGAGGCGTATGCGCGCGCTCGTGGCTTATTGATTAGAGTGCCGACGTTCGATTCTACCCCATCGGTCACACATTTTTTTTCTTTTAATGAAAGCGAGGCGAAAGAAGAACCTACCTGCCGCAAAGTGACAGGAATAAGGTTGGAACGCTTCGCAATAAATTTTTGGGATGTCTTCATATGCGAGTCCTAATTGTTGTATACTGGACTCAACTGCTACACAACGAAAAAAGCAACTAGAAAAGCAACACAAATTACCAAATAAATTGTTTATTGAGAACACTCAACGGTGATACTGTTGTGCAAGGGTTGAGTGAACTCAATTGCTCTTGAAAATGTGTTGAAGCCGGCTGTTTCAACAATTGCCCAACAATATATTAATGGTTAATCAACAGTCATTTTTGAGCGGGTCTAGGGCAGCCGTCCGAGCATTTGCCAAAGGAGTCATCTCTAGACACGCCCTAGTAATTGTCGACGGAAAGGTCGTCAAACCCTACACGATCATCTGGTGTCCTGCTCATATGGGTGAAATCATCGGTGCTCCCGCGAACGTCAACCAATCTGCCCGCAATGCTGCACGAGGACGTGCCAACCGTGCAGCCACAAGGCAAGGAGATGCTGAGATTCCAGATTGCAGGTACCACCTCCTCACGTACAATTAGCTAAGCAAGCACTTCTACATGGGCGCAGGGTCTTCCCCCGTCCGCACAGTAATCTAAATAGAGCTCAGGTCATTACGCTAAGGCTCTTGCAAACAAGAACCTATCCGAACTCGCTTCTACTCAATAAAATCTGCCCGGAGTTTTCTACACCTACAACATGCCATAAATGTAACAACATCATAGATCTTAGTCATATGCTCTGGCGTTGCTCCGCTTTACGCACCGACAAGGGCAACACTGAAAAGCGGTGGGACGCATCGCTACGCTGTTTCAGATTCGAAGAACAGCTATGTGCCCTCCAACGGGCCCGCGAAGCAGCCGAAAGGCTTGGCCTTTCGGTCCATCGTGGGAGCGGCCCGCTTTGGGCTTGGAACCTAGCGCGACCTAATGAACCTCAATAAAGTTTTTCCATCCATCCATCTGTGCGGGCCTGCGTCATGGCTGTCTGGCCACCGTCGTCGTTGTTTTGTCGATAGATGAGCCAAGCTAACTCATCGAATACGAAGTCTAAGGCAGCACCACTTTTCTGCTGACTACAAACGAAGGCTTAGCTGCACATTGTATATCAGGATAACTTATAATGATAATAAGGTTACAGTATATCAATACTAATAATGACGCCAGTAACCGCGTATACAAGTAGAAGGTCACGTCGTGGACCTCTTATGCAGCTTCATGTTTTTGCCGCGTGGGGTGCCAAAGGTTATTTTTCGCGACCATCAGTGATGAGTTAAATACATAAATACACGTTTAGTTAGAAAAATATGGCTCGTTTTAGCTACTACAATAGGGAATAGTTCCACCAGTAGGGTTACCTCGATTCATGTTCTGAGCAGTTGTCTGTCCCTTTAAAGGGCCACTAAAAGAAAAATTTTTACTTTTACTTTTGTGATGTGATGAGTAGGTCTGTGTCTCATATGGAATTATACCGTAAATGCTCCGACGTGACGAATAATTGATGATAATATTGTCAATTGTTATAATCGCTGGTTTCACTTCAAAACGCTGGCAACAACCGCAGCACACCAAAGCGTCGCGCCGCGGTGATCGCCACTCAGCGGATACGTGATCATGTTGCCCAAAAAAGCACTGACATTGAGGAGTGCACATGTATAATTGCTAGTCGCAAAATTGGTCTGTTAGTCCTAAATGTGTGTCGCCGTCATAGTTGAGGTCGTCGTTATCGTTAATTGAGGTCGATGACTTTGTACAAGTAGGAATCGCCGTAGAAATGGAGCGAGTCATCGTGAGTTCGACCCCGCAGAGCAACGGTCCGGAAATTACAGCGCTGCCAGTAGTAATTATTGTCGCTGCAAAATGAAGCGAGCAAATTCGTCTGTTTTTCCACGATGTCTATTCATTCAGACCGCTGTTGCAAACGCAGTTGGCCCTCTGATGTCTGGGCTGCTTGTTAGCAAACAAATAAAATGACATGGTTGCGGCGATGCCACCTTTTACCATCAACAGACGATTCTGCAGACATGACTGATGCGTCGTCATGATGGTGCGTTCAGACTACCACTAGCGCGCATTAGAGAACTTAGCTGTTATGCAGGAAACACACAGCGTGATTTCGCGTGCCATTCAATGTACGACGCGCGTCCAACCGACTTTCCGCATACGATGACTGGGAGACAACGGACAGTCGTGAGAGCGAGAGAGCGGCACATAGACTCCACTGAGATTCGGCGTTATTTGCATGTACACGCAGAAGACTTCGTTTACTCGCCAGGAAATACAAAACAAACATCTTTGCACGACGCATATTTGTTTTACACGAACATTGTCGATGAAACCACGTCAGCGCAAAGACGAACCCTTCACAACAATGCACCACGCACCAACGGCGCCAATTACAGCCGCCAGTCGATCCAGTATAGGCTCGCTGGTCGCCGCAACTGATGGCACTTGCGATCCGGCCGCAGCTCATCAACAATATTATCATTTATAGAATTATGTCGTGCTTTAACAAATAGAACTTGTTTTCTTCATGTCACGATTGCGAAGAGAAAACGTGGAAGCCAGGTGAGACGCCTATCATGGGCAGTCGGTGTGCGCTGCCCTGCGAGACGAAATGCCCCCGCAAAACGGCTCTCAATTACGCCGGTGTACTGGGAGCAGCTTTGCAGAACAGGCGCGCTTTGGCATAACTTTATTCTAGTAGCCACTATTTTACATCAGAAGTAAAATATAGCCGATTTTCAAGCCGTCGTTAACAGCGATAGACGCGAACACCTCGAGCGGGGTGATGGGACCGGCGACACCCGCGCACCATTGGCGCCGGCTCCGCTACAGAGAATTGCAATATGCGCGAATTGGTTGTTTGTCCAGCGTCCGGTTCCAACGACGCATTCTGTCGGAACTTGTTGGAAACCAGTTGAGTGTGGGAGACGGTACAAGTCGGGGATCGGGTCGGATGACGGATCACACCCGACCAACCCACGAAAACTCCGGCAGAGGGCCTGTCGAAAGTTGCCAGCAACCTCCGTAGAGAGTCCCACAGCCCCCACCAGCAGTCCAAGGCCTCAAAACAGCCCCGGTAAGCGCAAGCAAGGCGGCCGTCCTACTAAGCCAAACCATACCCGCGTCTAAACACCAGCCCGGCCATGGAGGTCTCCGTAGAAGAAACGGATGTAGCCCCAGAAGAAATTACAGCAGCGGGATTGGTAGATGCACACCGGAACCTCAAAACACCCGCGAACAAGACGGTCCAGCCACACAACTCCCCGGAGGCCACCGCTACCAGATTCCACGATAAACAGCCACGGAAGCAGCTGCCGCTATGAGAGATCAAGGCTGTGCTGCGTCTGCGAGGCGGCTGCAACGTAGCTTAGCAGTGTAAAAAATATTACCTTAAACAAACAGAAATTTTTCTGGCAGCTACCTTGGCAGAAAATTCCTGTAAAGCTCTCTTTTCAGTTCTTGCTTTTTCTGTTATTTAACAAGTTATTTCTATTTTACAGTGACAGAAATGTTATGCTTAAAGACAGTTATCTGTATTCAATTCAAGAAATGGTTCTGTTTGAAATTTTCCTGTTATTTTAATAATATGTTCTGTTTTGTTTTACAGAAAATGTATGTGTAAAACAAGTATACATTTTGAGGCACAGAAAAAGTTGTGTGTTCTGTTTTATTTTTCTGTAACTTTTTCTGTCACATTTTTTTGTGTTCCACTGTACAGAAATTTGATGTGTAAAGACAAATTTCTATCTTCAGGAATAATAGGGGTGAATAAACGGGGCTGTCTTTGAAGCCAACGCTTTTAACGGACATTCCTCTTCGTGAGGGCAGTTGCCACCCTCACAAAAAGAATTTGTCGAAACCTTGACTGCATGAGGCTTATATTCCTTGATCGACAACTGTTCATCCCTTCTAGCCTTCATTTTCATGTGAACTCCTGGCATGTCTGAGTTTTCTATCGCACGTCACATAATCATTATAAACTGACAAATATCATGTAAATATGCAGCTTGTCTAAAAACGAAAACTAGGCTGTGTGGACAAAGGTGAAAATGTTCAACTGCAGCGTAAGAAGACAAAGGCCACTCGTAGCGCTCGTGTGTGTCTTCGCTTCTACTTTAGTCAGTTATCTTGCGCTACTTTTAAATATGGTCAACACTTTTTCTTTCAGTGGCTGTAAGGAATAATTTGTAATTTAGGACATTGGGGGGGGGTAGCAGAAAAATTATATATTAAATATATATAAATATTAAAACAGGAATATTAACAGAACTGCTTACGCGCGCTAAGTTTAGAAAACAAGCAGCATCGGTTTTCCTCCAGGTTTTCCAACAGCTTAAAATTCAATTTCTCAGCCTATAGATAAGCTTCCTCTTGCCATGGATCGCACGTGTACGTAAAGAAGGAAGAACAGGAAAAAGCACATACCCTTTCAAAGCAAGGCAAGCCAAGTAAATAAATACGCACATCTTTGTGTCACTGATGACCAATTTACGGAGCTCTACCGACGTGCATGCGTGCGTGCGTGCGTGTGCGTGTGTGTGTGTGTGTGTGTGTGTGTGTGTGTGTGCGTGTGCGTGTGCGTGTGTGTGTGTGTGTGTGTGTTTGTGTGTGTGGCAGCGCTAACACTGTGGTAAATGATGCTATAAGGAAGAGCCAGGCTGCAGTTTGTTTCGTACAAAAGTGGTAAAGTGTTTCCTCTTAAAGCAAGAAAAACTGATGGCTAAATAAGCCACATGAAAACAAAACAGAGACTGCGAAGGTCTTACTACAATGAAAGAGCACCCGCTTGTATATGAAACCATTACGGTGCAAAAAGAAAAGAACTGAAAGTGCCCTCAGCAGTAGGTTGTTGAAAACTTTTGCTTCAAAATTCAATCAAGAAGACACCTGATTATGGAGACAACTTTTGGTGCAAGGCCATGCTGCTTGCATGGGCGCTGAAACTTGGTTCCTTTCACAGGGTGTCATGCTGCCAACAACACCTGACAAACAACAGTGGTCCTTTAATATAAATATCGCAGTAGCATTATTGTACACAACTCAGTGAAGTACCTTAGCACAATACTTTTTTGGAGAAGAATGGCCTACAAAACCCTGCAGTGCGTGCGTATCTTAGCACCGTGTGGGAGGCTATTTCCGAACAATGCTTATACCAGCCAGACGACTATTTTGTTTCAGTTAACTGCAAAATATTAGTACGTCGCCATTCAGTGGCACCGTATACACTTTTCACTTTGAAACAAACAGCACCCCACATGGCACGAAATGTACACGCCTCCCTCCCCCCCCCCCGCACACAGCACACACGCACACGAGTACAAAACACACACGCATAAAAGACGTACACAAAACACACACACACACATTACACACACAATACACACGCAACTTCATGTCGGTGGTCGATGTTTCTTTTAAAAATGTAGAAGCCTATACTGAACATTGCACTCACAAACTTCATTTTATTGTTGCCACTATGCTCTAAGCTAGCGGATGTCTGAAACCGGGGTTAATTTAGGCGTATGTGGTTTTCTTATTTAACTACAGTTAAGCCTACAAAAGTAGCCACACTTATAATGACTATTGTTTCATTTTAAAGGAACAACAGTCAATGAAGACAAAGAAAGAAAAAGATCCCAGGTTGGGCTCCATAGGCTCACCTACAAGTGCAATTATGACCCTCCCCCTATCTTAGTTCTTTCTTTGCTTTTGTTTTTATGTGTATCACCAATTCATGGAAATATTAACATACCGTCTTTGCAATTATGGTTCAAATGTATATTAAACCATGCTGCCAGTTTGAAGGTGATATTAAAAACGAATATGCAAATTCTCTCATGACTTCTTATTTTATACCTTCTCTAAACTAATCTTACTATTCACTTTTGGGCTCATGTTGAAATCGCCCAATTGAAACTGATCAGTGGAGAGGTGATGCACTGACTTGATTACTTTTTGGCCTCAATTTCGGAATTTGTACATATGCTCCAAATAGAATGCTTACGAAGTTATTCAGCGAATCATTTTAATTAGCAACCTGAACTTTGCAATCTGTCTTTCAAGTAAAGTTCACTTCTCCCTGTAAACCATATCAATAGGCGGAATTTCGATATGTGCTCCGCGCGCTTATGTCATTTTTCGAAATAAAACAAAAATGTCGCAGTTTCGCCCGATAGGTGAATCATCGATTGCGATAGTAGCTATACGAAATAACACTAGTAATTTTATCGGCAGTATAAACTTGGAAACATCTGTTTACTGATTGAATTAACAGGCCTGGTGTCAGCGCGCACAAGCAAACATGAACATATCACACTCGATGAGCGCGGACACTCGCTGTCGAAACGCTGGTGTGAGAAACCGCAGCAACAGCTGCGAGCGAAGTGATCTTCGTGCGATCTAACGGTTTGACGCAAACTCGGCGATCATACAGCGCGCATAAACGAATGAGCAGTCTGCAGATGGCTACGGAGATAGGGCGCGCGTGACCCCGCAAAGTAGGCACTTGTTGGAGTGTTCGTAAACATGCTAACTTCTTCACTCTTTGGATGGAGGGGCCCACAGAGTCTACCTCAAGATTTTTTTCTCTAAGCACGCCTGTGTTATCAGCGAATTTTCTGTACCGCCTCTACTATAAGCGCTGAAAATGCCGCGCAGGAGCACGGCGCATGAAATACAACTATATTCATCGTGAGCGCCTTGTAATTCGAACTCCCGTGGGTTGTTTTCTCTACGTCTCGTCTAGAGTGACGATGAACAGCAGAAACGAAAAAAAATTGAATTTACTTCTGTACCATACATTTATATACAATACTGATACCATACATATATACAACGCTGACACGACCTTTCGAGTGCGCTGTACGTATACGTCGCAAACAAATCACACCTCAGCTATGTTTGTAACAATGTCAAAAGAGTGGCACAAGGTAGAAAATGGTCCTGATAATTTAAAGCGGTGGACACATTACGTTAAC
The DNA here is from genome assembly GCF_050947875.1 of Dermacentor variabilis. Taxonomy (NCBI): domain Eukaryota; kingdom Metazoa; phylum Arthropoda; class Arachnida; order Ixodida; family Ixodidae; genus Dermacentor; species Dermacentor variabilis. Next base: position 133,810,309 of record NC_134568.1, read on the forward strand.
TGCCTAGTATTAGTTATGTGAAACAATGACACATGCTACCTTTTTACATTTTTTTACTAAGTGTTTTGCTACAGTTCAATTTATGCCCATTATGACTATTTGTTTCTCATTTTTGCAGTCCACCGTTCATACATTTACTCATTCTTTGTCAGAGTCGGCAAGTGAGGCTAGCAGATAGCATGCCGCAATTCTTTGTGGTGCGCGAGCCTGATGACGCACGGCATGTCTTCGCGGCTCGGATACTAGCACCTTCTGCGCTGTGCTTTTAAAATCTTCCAACCAACGCCGCACTACAGTGTTCACGCTAACTATTCTCGATATGAAACGATGTAGTCAGTGGTCAGGCAAAGTCATTTCTCGACTGTAACGCACTAAAACACTCGAATGGCAACTAACGAAGAAACAAAATCAATACTGGAAGCCAAGTGCCCTCATATGCAATGGGTTTATACGCCAGAATCGAAGCAAATGAAGTATTACACAAGAGAAAAAAAATGGGACTTTCCGGTGACTTAAATAAACGAGACACTTGATCGTAGCTAAGAGCTAACGTCGCTGAGTGAGCTTCGTTGAGAACCAACGCTTTCTTTTTTCTTTCTCGCAGCCACAGCAAAAACAAGTACATTTCAAAAAGGCAAGAATATACAATAACACATTTGTCAAGGCCAATGGCTAGCGCTTACGTATGCTATAACAAAAACAAACTAAAGCTAAATTTAATACCCAAATCCCACGTTGCCTCACAAAGCGTAACATGCGCTGAAATGTCGGAACACGTAGTTGCTAAGTTTTGTCACTGTCCGCCTGAATTTTTTTGCGGGCTACATTGTAGTCCTGTTCTGTGTCATGAACATGCGGAAAATATTGGGTAAAAAAATACGTCGTGCAGTGTTTGTAATGCACTTGAAAAGAAAACCACTCGCCTGTTATGATTTTAGAAAGAAATCGAACAGTGCCGACATACGTTGACTCGGAGAGCAGCCATATTGATTATGGCACGGGGCACCACAGCAGTAACACAAACAGCGCGTCGTGCGTGGTATACTCAAAAAATGGCGCGTAAGAAAAGAAAAAAAAACTCTAAAATGTTGCTTTATAGTTTCTTATGCAGTTACAATTATTTAGAACAGTTACATTTTAGTTCTGACTCGATTTATGGGCTGGAGTTTAAGAACAACAGAAAATTAGTTTTTTTGTTTAACACGTTTCTGTCATAGCGCAATTACAGGAAATTCCTTTTGCTGTATCGACAATTTTTGTAAATTCTCTTCAAATTAACAGGTATTTTTACAGTAAACGTGGAACACCGCAACCACTGCCGACTCTGTAGTTGGTACGCTTAATGTCACTGTAACAGATACAAGTCATCACACGGCCCGCGTGAACATCTCGAATAGCCTGATTGCCATAAACACTTCACTCGAAGAAAACGCAAACGTGTACAGCGTACTGCAACAACTCAAGATAAAATGCCAAACCGTCGCACCGGATGGCACCAGCAAAGGCATCATCCACGACGTACCGGACTACGATAACTCCCCGAAATCATCCTTAAAAGCCTAGAGCGCAACGAACCGCGAGTCCTACACGCCAGAAGGCTGAACAACACTGTCTCCGTAGTCATCACCTTCGAAGGCCAACGGGCACAATAGGTGAGGAACCGCAACCCATTGCCCTTGCTACCTGTACAAGAGAACGGTAGCTGCCAGCGAAATGTGCGGACAGCAAGTCATTGCGAGAACCCCTTGGAAATTGGTCGAGTGTGGTAGTCGGGACATGTCGGGACACCGGATTGGACGACGGATGACGCCGTGTCTTCAGACGCAAGCAGAAAACCACTTTGGCACGGAAGCGTGGAAGCAGCGCCTATCCCGGCGTGCTCCACGCAAGTGTTTCCACCTATGACGTCGACAATACTCGCAGATCTGGCAAAACGGCATAGAAAGCCCAAGCGGCCACTAAAGGCATCATTTTGATAATGATGTCGCGAGGTGCTGCAGTTTGAGATCAGCCGCTACCGCAGAGCTGAAAACCATGTTAGGATATGTTCGAGATAGTGTTCGCCTACAACACTCAGTCAGCTGTACTTATGTACGCAGGAGAATCGAACAACACAGCCATCTTGAGAGTGAAATTTGGTGTTAGTGTTCCTTTAACGTTTTTGCTTTGTTACAGCATTATTACTTACAGCACGCACAACAAACACGGACAAAGAAGAGCGACGATACACGAGCACTGTAACTGTGTGCATTTTTAATTTGTTTTTGACATTTATTGAAATCTACACTTCCACAGTTAAAACCGCCTTCTAGAGATTGTATGATTACTTTGTTTAGCGCAAAGCAACGTTGTATTGCGCTGAACAAAGTAATTATGGATTCGCACCAACTAGCCCGCCAGCGCATTGAGCAGATTGTACGATACTTTTAAGGTTCGGTTGTATGATAATCTACCCTGCCTGAATTGGTTTCGTCATGTGTGATCTCTTTCCACACGTTATTACCAGCTTTATTTACTTTTCGTCATTTATGGAAATCCACTCCTATGTGCCTAATAATAAAACGTCTTCTATAGAGCATGCGCTGCCATTCAGGTTAGCTCCTGCTGCAATTTTATAAAGCAATGCTCACAGATTCTAGAGTTCCTAAACATGCGGCGGCGACATGATGCCGCACTCAAAGTGACCGCAAGCCAAGAGAGAAAGGTGACAATACCTCACGCACGCACATACTGGCCTCTCACATGGCATAACCAGTATTAAACTGTGAGCTAACTTCAACGCCGGTGATGAGCGCCACAATGCCAAGTGCTTCTCAACGGCGCTCAGGGCACGTGCGGGTCACCATTCCAGGGTCTGGTCGCGTATATCTTGCCATGTGGGACTGCTGGCGCTGTAGAACTGAGAGCACCCCTTGCGAAAACTGGTGACGGACTGTTCCTCCTTCACAAGCATGGGCTTCTTCAAAAACGCTTTGTAGCTCCACACGATCTCGTCTCGATCCACATGCATGGTTAGAAGTGCCACTTAGCTGCGTTATTTCTATAAAAAGCTCTTATTTTAAATAAATGGCAGGCTACATTATTATTATTATTATTATTATTATTATTATTATTATTATTATTATTATTATTATTATTATTATTATTATTATTATTCAGCCTATTTTATGTTCACTGCAGGACGAAGGTCTCTCCCTGCGGTCTCCAATTACTCCTGTCCTGCGCCAACTGATTCCAACTTGCGCCTGCGAATTCCCAAATTTCATCACCACACTTAATTTTCTGCCATCCTTGACTGCGCTTACCTTCTCTTGGCACCCATTTTGTAACCCTAATGGTCCATCGGCTATATAACCTACGCATTACATGGCCTGCCCAGCACCCCCCCCCCTTTTTTTTTCTCTTATTGTTAACTAGAATATCGCCTATCCACGTTTGTTCTCTGATCCACACAGCTCTCTTCCTGTCTCTTAACGTTACTCCTAACATTCTTCGGGCCATTCTTCCTTGTCAACCTATAAGTTTCTGCCCCACATGTTAGTCCTGGCGCAAGGCATTGATTGTAAACCTTTTTTTTTTTCAATGATAGTGGCAAGCTTCCGGTCAGAATCTGACAATGTCTGCCGTGTGCGCTCCAACCGATTTTTATTCTTCTGTAAATTTCCTTCTCATGATCAGCGTCCCTTGTTAGTCATTGCCCGAGGTAAACGTACTTCTTCACAGTCGCTAAAGGTTTACTGGCGATCCCGAACTGTTCCCTTGCCAGTCCATTGATCATTATCTTCGCCTTCTACATATACATCTTCAACCCCAGTTTTACACTTTCTATGTTAAGGTCCACAATCATTTGTTGTAACTCATCCGCAGTGTTGCTGAGCAGAACACTGTCATCTGCAAACCGAAGGTTGTTGAGATATTCCTTGTCGATGCTCAATCCTAAGCCTTTCCAATTTAATAGCTTGAATACTTCTTCGAAGCTTGCAGTGAATAGCATTGTAGAGATTGTGTCTCCTTGCGTGACCCCTTTATTTAAAGGTATCGTTCCACTTTTCTTGTCGAGAATCAAGGTAACTGTGGAATCTTTGTAGGTATTTTCGAAGATATTGACGTAAGCCTGCTGTACTCCTTGATTGCGCAATGCCTCCATGACTGCTGGTATCTCTACTGAATCAAATGCCTTTTGATAATCTATGAAAGCGATATAGGAAGGTTGATTCTACTCCGAATATTTCTCGATTAATTTATTAATGACATGGATGTGATGCATTGCAGAGGATCCCTCCCTGAAGCAAGTGTGTTCTCTTGGTTGACTGAAGTGTTGCCGTTATTCTATTGCCTATGATGTTGGTGAATATTTTATACAATACTGCAAGTAAGCTAATGGCCCTATAATTTTGCAGTTCTTTAATTTCTCCGTTTTTGTGCTTTAGTATACTGTTGGCAGTCTTCCAGTTCTCTGGAACATTTGAAGTCGTGAGACATTTCGTATAAAGGGCCGCAAGCTTTTCAAGCATGATATCTTCTCTATCTTCGATTAAATCAACTGCTATTCCATCTCCTGCCGTTTTCGCTCGTTTCATATCTTGCAAGGTCCTTTTAACTCCATCGCTAGTTATAGAAGGAGCCTCTTTAACCTGTTCATTATTACTACGAATGAAAGGATCGTGGCTGCTCTGGGTACTGTACAAATGGGTGTGGAATTTTTCCGCTGTCTTCACTATATATTTGAAATTGCTCATGATATGGCCCTGCTTATCTTTCAATGTATAGATATTGGCTTGTCCTATACCAAGTTTCACAGATTTCATGCTGCGTCCATTTTCTACTGCTTCCTCAATCTTTCTCATGTTATAATTTCGAATATCCTTTACTATCCTTGTTGACCAGTTTTTACAGTTCCGCGAATTTGATCTGATCTGTTGAGGTGGACTCTTTCATTCATTGTCGTTTCTATTTTAGGTCCTTAGTTGCTTGGAACAGTTTACCTACTGGTTGCCTTGGTGGCTTACCTTCCACTTCAGTTGCTACTTTCGAAGCCAGTCTAGCTAGGGTTTCATTCATTACCAGTATGTTATCTTCATTTCTCTGTTCTAAAGATGCATATTTGTTTGCAAGTGCCAGCCTGAATTTGTCTCCTTTTACCCTTACTGCCTCTAGGTTGACCTGTTTTTTCTTGACCAATTTTGCTCTTTCTCTCTTCAAATTGAGGTGAATACTAGCCCTCACTAACCTATGATCACTGCACTTTACCCTCCCTATAACTTATACATCCTGCACTATGCTGGGATCAGGAGAAAGTATGAAGTCAATTTCATTTCTTGTTTCATCATTGGGGCTTTTCCAGGTCCACTTTCTGTCTCTACGCTTCCTGAAGGTAGTTATTATTCTGAACTTAATTCCTTTCCGCAAATTCTATCAACATCTCATCTCTAGTGTTCCTAGAATTGATGCCGTAGTTGCCAAGTACTTGTTCACCAGCCTGCTTTTTGCCCACTTTTCTATTGAATTCGTCCATGATACTGAGTTCATGATACTGAGTTTGCAGTTTTCTTATCGCTATTTCAACATCTTCATAAAACTGTTCTGTTTTTTACATCATCGTGAGTGGAAGCTCGAGCCTAGGCTTGTACTACCCTTATTCTGTACTCCTATTTAGCTTTATTACGACTACTGCTACCCTCTCTATAATGCTGCAGAATTCGTCAATGTTGCCCGCTATGTCCTTATAGATTAGGAATCCTACCTCGTATTGCTTCTTGTCTGACAGTCATCTATAGAAGAGACGTCGCCGTTATTCAGCACTGTATAAGCGTCGCCAGTTCTTCTAAACTCACTAAGGCCAATGATATCGCACACAATGCCTGACATTGTGATGATGAAAAAAATAGAAAAGATTGTATCCACTTCATCGGTAGATGGTTGCGACTCTTATCCGAATCTTGAGTGGTTCTGACTAGCACAGGGGCCAGGACGACCTTAAATAACCCCTTGCCGTCTTGTGGTCGTCGATGTCTTCCAGGGGAGCCTGTGTAATTATTAGTGCTTTCGTCAGGTTCTGCCGTCGACGAGCTCCTGGCCTTCGTATTTTCTTCCCTTCGTCCTTCCCTTTGTGTCAGCTCGGGGAATAAAGGTGCGATGCTTTTTCGGGGATGACGGTAATTATTGCGACATGGGGACGCCTGCTTGAATGTTTCTCACACTTGACAGGTCGATCATGCGGGGGCCAAGACGGCCCTAATTATCCCGCGCAGTCTTGTGTTCGTCGATGTCTTCATGGGGAGCCTGTGTAAGTATTAGTGTTTTCGTCAGGTTCTGCCATCAACGAGCTCATGGCCTTCGGATATTCTTGCTTTCGTGCTTCCCTTTGTGTCAGCTCGGGGAGTAAAGGTGTGACGCTTTTGGGGGGTGAGGGTAACTATGCCGACATGGGGATGCCCGCTTGAATGTTTCTCACGCTTGACAGGTCGATCATGCGGGGGCCAAGACGGCCTTAATTACCCCTTGCGGTCTTGTGTTCGTCGATGTCTTCATGGGGAGCCTGTGTAAGTATTAGTGCTTTCGTCAAGTTCTGCCGTCGACGAGCTCCTGCGCTTCGGATTTTCTTCCCTGCGTCCTTCCCTTTGTGTCAGCTCGGGAAATAAAGGTGTAATGCTTTTTCGGGGATGATGGTAATTATGCCGACATGGGACGCCCGCTTGAATGTTTCTCACACTTGACAGTTCGATCATGCGGGGGCCAAGATGGCCTTAATTACCCCTTGCGGTCTTGGGTTCGTCGACGCCTTCTTGAGGAACCCGTGTAACTATTAGTGGTTTCGTCAGGTTCTGCCATCGACGAGCTCCTGGCCTTCGTATTTTCTTCCCTTCGTCCTTCCCTTTGTGTCAGCTCGGGGAATAAAGGTGCGATGCTTTTTCGGGGAGGACGGTAATTATTGCGACATGGGGACGCCCACTTGAATGTTTCACACACTTGACAGGTCGATCATGCGGGGGCCAAGACGGCCTTAATTACCCCTTGCGGTTTTGTGTTCGTCGACGTCTTCTTGGGGAGTCTGTGGAAGTATTAGTGCTTTCGTCAGGTTCTGCCGTTGACGAGCTCCTGCCCTTCGGACCTTCTTCCCTTCGTCCTTCCCTCTGTGTCAGCTCGGGGAATAATGGGGTGACGCTGTTTCGGAGAATAGGGCAATTATGTTGACACGGGTAAGGCCGCTTCAAAGCTTCTCACACTTGAACGGTCGAGGTCCAGACTTATCGTAACAGCCTTTTCTGGGACGAAGCAAATCATCTTGTCTAGGAAACGTGCGCCTGAATGTCTCTCAGACTTGACTGGTCAATCATAACACTATTTGCCTAAAACTGCAACTGATGGCACTTGTCAAAGCAATTTGACGTCTTTCTTACATATGATACCACCCATGTAAGTTTTCTTGCACATCAATCGTTGCTTCAGATGCATGTTGACTAACTTGCGCTAGTAAGGTTCAGGTATTCTGAGTCTCGGTAAAGCTCTGTCTTTGCTGCAGCGCGCTACTCGGGGCAACATTTGGCACGCACTTGGCGAATTATTGCCTGCGAGATTTTGGTCCGTACCGTTGAGTGTCCTTTGTTTTCTTTTTGATGGTTACATCTTACTCACAAGACGGTTAGGAAAGTTCGCACGAAGCAGTGCAAACATAAAGTATAATTTTTTATTTCAAGTGATACATTCTAGACCGAGTAAGGTGGGTCTTCACCGCAAGAAATAGGAGAAGGCGACGAAGGCGGGCATCGTGACGATGAAAAAATAGAAAGAATGGATCCACGTCATTGGTACATGGTTGCGACTCTATCCGAGTCTCGAGTGGTTCTGCCTAACACGAGGGCCAGGGCGGCCTTAAATACCCCCTCGCGGTATTGCGGTAGTCAATGTTTTCTTAGGAAACTTGGGGAACTTGTGGAAGTGGCAGTGCCTTTGTCAGGTTTTGTAGTCGATGACCTCTTCCGCTTCGTGTCTTCTCCTTAGGTTCTCCCCTTTGTGTCTGCGGAGGGCGTACAGGGGTGACACTTTTTTGGGGACGAGGGCAATCATCTTGATAAGGAATTATTAGATTATATTATCTTGACATGGGAAACCACGCTGGAATGTTTCCCACACTCGACAGGTGGAGGTCCAGGCCAATCACAACGAGAGTAATAGATTGCGGGATCAGACATCGTCGAGGTACGTACGTACGACATCCAAAGGCTACAGACAAGGGACTTCACAAACGAACGCAAACGCTAAATATAACTTGCTAGCGCATGTAAAAGAAATCATCGGCATAGTAGAACTAGAAGGAGTCGAAAAGTGCTTGAATCCTTCTCGAAGTAAGCCAATTGAACTGTACGTACACTCTGTATACGTACGCTTGTCTTGCAAATTACTATTTTACAGCGACGCTGTTAGCCTCTAGTTGGTCGGCATTTTCCCTGTCCACGTCCTTCAGCAAAAACGTTGGCCGATCCCGGTTGCAGTTCAGGGCCAGGAGCAGTGTCCCGTATATGGCAGAGGCTTCAAGCAGTGAGCAAAGTAAAACGAATAGTGCATAGATTCTTTGCAATCATGTATACAACATATAGAACAACACACGTTTCAATGTGAACGAGCACGAAGCAATCATTCAAACTGCTTAATTGCTGAAAAGGCGCTACTGATAACAATGTGAAGCGCGTACCACCCCCCGTATAGGTTCCCCTGTAAAGATTATTGCTGTACATGCTACCGCGCCGACGGCAGCTTGCGACATGGGGAGTGACGTCCCTGGCCTTTTGTGTGTATGAGAACCAGCCTAGCAACTCATTTGAATGCTGTTGCTGCACCACTATGGGGGGCGGTGTGCTGTCAACATTACAGTTACTCACATTACTGCCATTACTCTACATTACCATTATTACCATTACTCTAAATCAATAAAGCACTGCATATCCTTTTCAGCAGTTGTAGTGGTGGTTTTTAACACCTTCGCTGGACATTGACTTTCGCAAGGCCGGGATGCCAAGTGATTTTTTTATAGTTAGCATAATTATAGCATCACATAAGGACTCATTATACATAGCCTTTCTGAGCACTATTATACGGACTGCAATGTGAGTTGCTTCATCTTTCGAATATATAATAGTTAGGATATGTTCAGGGAAAACACGGGGAAGGCCGGAGATGGAAATTCAAGACGATGAGCAAAGAGAGCAAGGTTAAAGCAGTAACCAACGTTTCGACAGGTGCACTTTTTTCTTCAAGGCGACATATGCTTTCCTCGCCACAGTATATATAGGTGGGGTTTTCCCACCTATTTATACTGTTAGGAGATGTTGGCACTTTTCATTGGCTTTTCATGTAGAAATGCAAAGCAATGAAAAAAGGAAAAGGTATAAAAAGATAACACAAAAATTCATTCAAACTTAGTCATTTAATAAAGGGAATATGAGATATCCCCCCACCAATTGCAGCAATTGCTACAAAGGAAACCCATACGGGTTCCCCGAAAAAAAAGGCTTGCAGACGAAGAAAATTCGTCTGCGACCGGAACTCGAACCCGAACCCGGGACCACCGTCTTTGCGGAGCAGCCGCTCTACCATCGGAGCTAACCAGGCGGGTAGCAGATGCCAGGGCGAAGTCTACATTTCTTATTCGCATTCAGTGTTCTTTTATAGGCATTTCGTTAACCTGACGCAGTCATCAAAACTCGAAGCAGTGTGATTACACGTGCCCATACGCACATCTGGCGTATGTTCATAAAACCACGGAGTTCTAAACAATTGATTCTACTGTGCTATAAAAAGCACAAGGTATTCTGCACGTGATTTTTTTTAAAGTGCTTACTGTTATGGGCTCACTCCCCTAGTTGCTTTGATACTCTCCGGCGACCTTCTCAGGAATCCGGAAGCGCTTTACTAGAAGCTTATTAAGAGAAAATGCGCCGTGTCCATTAGGTCCTAAACGCTTGGGACCACCTAACCTAAATCTTGGGACCACCTAAATCACCACCTAACATTCGCATGCTAGCATACCTAAGGTTCATTTGCCCACACATGGAATTCATGTCATCGATATGGTCACCAGATTGCTTAATCACTAAGTTGGAACACGTACAAACCAGGCTGCCCGTTCATTTCTGGAAATTATGACCGCAAGTCTAGCTCTACGAAAACGAAACTTTAAACTCGCTGCACCCTTTTCAAACTCACCATTTCGATTCTCCTTTGTGTTTGCTTCGTGGATAAATTAACATTACCAGGCCACCTGTACTATCTTTAGAAAGCTCTATGCGCATGTCTCGACGGCTCCAGAATCACGTTAGCATCCGGTGTATCTTCGGTAAAACGCAAGCGTTTAACTTATCAGAGTTTCCGCATGCCATTTCACCTTGGAACAATATTCCTGATGATATCGTCTCCATTACAGATCGCAAGGCATTACATAACCGTGAAAGAAGCCCGCGAATACAGGCGAAGTGCCTCGAACGGCCAGACACTCGGCAATCTTGCGTGTATTCGTTGGCTTCTTTCACGCTTGCAAAAGCACTCTTATGTAGCACGTACTGGGCAACAGAACTCTATATAAGGAGCTTTTCATGTTGCTGTACAATTTTCTAATTGACACTGTTCATCTATTTATAGTATTTGAGATCTTTATTAATTAATGAGGACTAATTAAGAAATTTCGCGGAATCCAAAAATATCCTAGTATCTCCAAGCGATGGCAAACAAAGTTACCTCGGTTCTCTCCAGCTACGTGGCATTTCCACATTTTTTATTCTATGTGCATGATAGTCGGAAGACCCTGTATAGTACTTGCGTGCACCTTTTCACAATGCAGGGTCACAAAACATATATTATGCTACAACATTTAGAAACAGCACATGCCAGCCGGTCATGCTGTCGGACATATAATTCGCGAAGGCGACCTGCTAATGGCCGATAGTACTTACGAACGAAAAGGCTTTGTGAATTTGGACCAAGGTTTTCTGAGCACCGCACAACAGATGGTTAAGACGCCTCAGTTGTTGCGGAGAAAATTAGCCTCTATACTATGTTTGCTATGACTTCCGTCAGTTTTAAGGCTAGCGTTGGTTGCCCAGTAAGCATGAGCGTTCCTTGAGAAGAGCCGCATATTAGGCAACAATATTTAAATTCTTGGATGGAACGCATGAAACGGAGACGAAGAAAGCGAGACGACAAAAATGCGTTTCTCGCCTCTCTTTCTTCGACCCCGTTTAACTGCGGTGTCTTCAACCATGGACTAGTGTTCGATCCTCACTCTGATGTGTCATTCATGCAAAGGGATGCAGGTAAGCTGGACATTTCAAACAGAATATTAATGGGAGGTTCATCTGTACAGCATATTTCACTCGATAACCCGTATGTAATATCTAGGTATATAACATTTTTATTTCCATAACTGTTAGAATATCGGCAAGTTTAGCTCGAAACAAAGTACTCATGAATATAAAGCGCCTCACCTAGCAGGTATTTTAAACCCTTAGCTAAAAATTTCGGACCGAACCATTCATATGGTGGCGGATTGGCCAGCGAAGCTATGGATCGCACACCGAGAAACTATGGCCAAACTCTGCTGCCAGAAACATTGTTTGAATTTGGAATTCGCCCAATGAAACTCAAAGGAGGTCCCAACTCATGCTTCTTCCACTTGGACGCAGACTCGAACAACCTAGCTTCACGCTTACGAGCGGCCTCCAGCGCGCGATCTTCATCTATAGCTTGCGCTCGACGCCGACGATTAGACTCTTGCATCTTCTCTCGCTGCCGTTTTTCTGAGGCAAAGTCACTGGCCGCATTCTCTGTTTTCACACGAGCATGCTGTCGCTGGTTGTAGTCGTGTCTCTGCTGTCAACGCCTCTCCTTGTGCTCGGCTTGTTCTACGGCCGTGCGCACAATGCGTCATGTTGCCACTTTTCCCATTTTTGTTGGAGCTGCAGCTGTTGCTGTGATCTACCTCTGCAATGTACAATCCGTCTCTTACACACCGCGGCAGCTACCACGGCGCAAGTCTCCGTGCTTTTCCGCCACAATTGCCACGCCATCGTATTCAGTGCCGACGGCAGTAGACGCAGCAGGCAGCGATGGCGGCCAGCGCGGGTTCACTCCCCCATTGCGCAGGTGCGGCGCGTAGTGAACTCACGCGTCTTTTCTTTCTTCTGAGCCGTACTATCGTTCGTTATCTTTTTGTTCACCTTATCGACGTTAGCCAGCTCAGATAACCCCCCTACGAGACCACACATATGGCGCATTCATATAGCCCTGTCAGGTAAACAGCTTCGCTGTAAAAATTACCCCTAACATGTTTCCCGGCGATAGCGGTGATACGTTTTATGTCATCTTAAGCATGAAATGCTTTAAGCTCCCGTAGTCGGTGACCTTCAAGTGACCTTGAGCCAACAGCCAGAGCCGTTATCTGGGCAAGCAGGGAGAACAAAACGAGATCATCCGGGCAACCAGTCAAAACTTACGAAAATGCGGTCTCTGGCCCCCAACCCTTCGTGCAGGACCGCATTACATACGCTAGGTACTGTCCAAACAAGTCACAAAAATATTGCTTCCGAGTTTTTCGTAATGATTGTTCACGATATCACTCAAGCTGTAATTTCTAGTACGCCGAAATTTTATTTCTCATTTCCTATAGCGACGTTCAAAAGGCTGATACAGGGCACCATGCACTCTTTTTTTTAATTCGGAAGCATGCCCTTAGGCATAATGCAAAACGTGTTAAAAATACACGAACAGATTTGACTCGTGCAAAAAATCCAGGAGTGAACGATGATGTGGTCCATGAATCCAACGTTCAATGTCGGGTGGGCGGCCAGGCCGAAGGCCTGTTGCCCGGAGGTGACGGAGACGGCTTAGATGAAGTCCTGGGCACGTGCATAATAGGTGTGTCACTGTCACATTTTGGATTTCGGTGTTGCAAAATGGGCACGATGAGCCGTAAGAACCGTGGTACTGTTGTGGCCAGAGAGCGGTCACAGACGGGATGAGCGCGACCCCGACACGTAGCCTCCTAAACGTAACCTCCTCTCGGCGGATTAACCCACCAGGGAGGTGTGACCCACACGGAGGTATGAGAGCTCGTGTGGTACGTCGGAGGTTTTCCTTTTCCCGGATCAGTCGTCCACAGGCGTCTTCAGGAAAATGTGGAAGTGGGTATGCTGTAATCTGTGGGTGCACGGTTGCCATATCTGCTTCAAGGAGACCCGGCAGGGCTGCTCGAGGCACCCACTGGACGCGTATGAGGAGATTCGTAGTGGCAGCAAGACGGTGAATGCTATCTGAGAATAGAGTGGACCGAGATACCCTACGTATGTCGTGGATGGCTTGAGTAGAGTCTGTGCGAATGATGAGTTGGGAGTATCGAGTATCTTGAAGAGTAGGTAGCAACGCGGCCAAGCCATCTCGTATGGCAGCAAGCTCGGCAAGGTAGGCCGGTGGTGCAGGATCGGCAACATACGAGCACGTCTGGCCTGCCTCTGGCATCAATGGACACACGAGAGCTGTGTGAACCATGGTGCCATTAACACTGGCATCAGTGTATGCTACAAGAGTTACATCGTCTTGATTGTCATCGGCGCGATGAAGGCGGGAAATATGGGCATTCGCCTGACGAGAAACCGAGCCATACAGACGACCAAAAGGCTTATTGTCACTTAATTGTACCCTTTTCCACGGAGATACATCGGGTCTCGTAGATGCTGGATTGTCTATTTCGTGTCCCATGTGCTAGGCCAGTGAAGTAGCCGAGCAGAAATATGATGGCTTTAGGGCGCGCGCGCATCGACGTTGGTGTACGAGTTCGTCAATAGTGTTGAGTTGAGACTCGGCCTGTAAGGTTGGCAACGGAGTGAGACGTGGTAGTCCCGTTATGGCCCGCATGGCTTCGTTATTATAGGCCTCAAGGCGAGCCCATTGTGCCTTCGTGAGATGATGAAACTGGGCTCTGCAGACGAGTCGTCGTTGCAATACAGAACGGACAAGAAGGCGAGCCATGTTGGTGCTCGCTCCCCCAGATTTTTTCGCAATGTGACGTATCAACTGTATCGTTTCTGCGGCATGTTGCTTTGCATTCTTGACCCATGGTGCCGCAGATCCGGAGGAATCCATTTCAAGGCTGAGTACACGGACAGATGAAGCATCGTGTAATGGTTGCTGATCCAGAGTTAACTGAAGAGGCCGGAGTGCCAGTAGACGGCGCCCATACTTGTTCGCTACTGACATGTACGTCGTCTTGTCCTTGGAAATGTCAAGGCCTATCTGAGCACACCAGTTGTGCGTCATGTTTAGGGCCTCTTGGAGCGCTTGTTCTAGGTGGCAGATTTCAGGATCAACTGACCAGACAGTGATGTCATCTGCGTACATTATGTACTGTGCATTATGTATCGTAGCTAGCTTCGAAGCTAGTGGAAGGAGAGCAATATTGAAAAGGACTGGTGCGAGCACACATCCTTGTGGGACACCACGATGTGCGACGAACGGACCTGCTGCTTGGCCAGCCAGGCAAATGGAGAAGGTGCGAGCGCACAGGAAGGCTTCGACGAAAGTGCAGACACGGCTAGGGAACTGAAGCCAATGGAGAATTCCGACAATTGCTTCGTGACTAACATGGTCGTACGCTTTACGAATATCCATTGCTAGAGTCGTGCGAATTCTTAGGGAGCGGCCTCCGATGAGAACCATAGAAGATAGGTATGCAAGGCCATCCTCTGCGCCTAGATGAGCACGGAACCCGATTTGGCCAGGATGATACCATGAGTACCACTCGAGCCACCATGTAATACGTGTCGCGAGCATACGCTCCATCAGCTTGCCTAACGTTGACGTTACTGCTATTAGGCGCATATGAGCGATATTATCTTGGGGTTTTCCGGGTTTGGGAATAGGGACCATTTCTGCATGCCGCCAAGAATCGGGAATGACTCCTGTAGCCCAAGCTTCGTTTGTGGCCCCCAACAGCACTTCGAGAACCTTGCCTTCCGTGTTTTTATAAAGTTCATATGGTATGCCATCAGGTCCTGGTGCCTTGCATGGCTTCGACAGGTCTATTGCCGCTAAAAATTTCCCCATAGTGAAGACAGCTTGTATACCCTCGATGTCGGAGAGCGTAGGCGGCGTGCACGCTTCCGCGGGAAGGCAGTTTTGAACAACGAAGGGAGGCGGTGCTGTGTCCAAAGCCGGAAAAAAGGTGTGGGCGACAGTTTCTGCGAATACTGCTGGTGTCTGGCCCGATGCTAACAGGGCGCAGGCTGCGGGCTCTGGAGGGCGCGGACCACGTTCCACTACTCGGAAGGTGCGCCAAATGGAGGCATTGGACGACGAAGGTCCGAGACAAGAGCACCAGTCCATCCACCGGCCACGTTCTAAGCGGTGTTCATGGCGTCGAGCTACTGCAGTAAGGCGTTGCGCCTCTAAGCGAAGGGTATTTGATGCAGGGTCACGTTCTGATGCAAGTTCTGCTTGGCGGCGCGACGCCCAGAGACGCAGAAGTTGCAAATCAGGAGCGGTTCGCGATTCATCAACCCACGACATACGTGTCGCCTCAACTAATGCCGCCTTAAGACAATGGGACGAGTCCAGCATGAAGTTGGATACATTGCTTTCTGATACCGCCCTGTATCGATCCCAGTCCACCACTCGACATAGTCGGCGGAGGCGGCCTATTCCGCCCGAAGATAAGCCAAGGTGAATCTGATGATGGTCGCTACCCCAGCAGTCGGGTTCACATGACCACGAGACGGTCGTCCTTTCTAGCCACCAACATAAGTCCGGTGAGTGTGGCGGCGCGCGAGGGTGCTCACGCGGACGAGTAGGCACTTACACATTATTAAGCATAGTGAATTGGCCGTCCATAAATGTGTCCAGCACACATGTACCACGCGCACTGGAAATAGCGTATCCCCATGTGATGTGGGGCGCGTTAAAATCTCCTGCGACCATAATGGGGCGCAACCAGGATGTTTCTGTCGTAGGTGCGCCAGCCAGCCGAGACACAACCGAGCCGCACGACCGCTGTAGGGGCGGGCATAGTACGAAACGATGATAACGACAGTGCGTTGGAGACGAACCAATACGGCCACGACTTCTTGCCATAGAGTACATGTGCACCACCGTGAAAGATCAACGCGAGTCTGATGAAGAGTGCATCTTACATAAGCTGCAGCCTTTCCTGGAGGGACATCGGGAGTAGCACTCCTACGATCCAACATTGAAGGCGATGAGTATGCCACAAATCCTGGAATGGGTGGCAGGCCGTTGGATTTTTGAAGCAGTAGAGCACGAACACGCAGGTTCTCATATCTGAGACGCTGACGCAGCTCTCCGACGCTCCCCGCGATGCCGCGACAGTTCCACTGCAAGATGCCTTCTGTCACGCTTGAAGACGTAGCAGCCATCATAGTTTAAGATTGGCCAGTAGAACCGAGGTGACATGCTGGAGCTGTTGCGCAACGAAGCGCAGGAGTTCTTGGGGTGAAAGAGGTTTCGACACAGATGCCGGGTTAGCCATATGAGCAGGACTAGACGTCGACGGCGAATGGGACGGCGAATGCGACGGTTGCTCTCCGTCATGACGACGCCGGAGCACTGTACGGCGTTCCTTGAGACGTTGGATTTCCTTTTCAAAGTTGGCCATGCGAGCGTCGATCTCGAACTCTTCGTCTGCCAAAGGAGGCGGCGTTTCTTCTATCAATTGTGATGCCCGTTGCGGTCGTGAAGTGGACGACCTAACAGCTGCGCTATAGGTATGAGTGGTAGCATCACTTGTCTCTAAACTTGCTATTGTCACCTGGCTAGCGTCCTCTTACACCGAGGCCAGAACGGCGTAACGGTTGTACACAGGGACTTGTTTCATTGATGGATCTCGAGGGGTCCTTGCTGGCTGTCGAGAATGGCGTTGTCGAGCCTTCTTAGTGGCTTTCGACTTCGTTGGACACGTCGTGGAAGTGATGTCATGATCGTTTGTTTGGCATCGGTCGCATCTAAACGATGCTGACGGTTCAGGCTCCATGGTGTCGTCCTTGGGTGGGTAGGCGCAGGATGACTTCATGTGTCCCTGTCTAAAGCAAGAGTAGCAGTACGCAACGGAAGGCTTGAACGGACGCGGGCGCAGTACGCAGCCGTAATACAGGATACGTTCAGGTGGGGAAATAGGACCTTGAAGCGTGATTAGACACGTACAACCGCTGCCTAGGTAGCGAGCAGCCACGACCTTATGTGTGGGACACGATAGTTCCTGCAGGAGCCTCTCCGGTTCTTCGTCAAGGTCAACGCCATTAACCACATAGCGTCTTAAATCGGTACCACTGGCGAGGTACGCCTGGAGTGGAAGCACACATTCTTCCGTGACTTGTATTTGTTGCAGTTCTTCGAGTTTATAAACTAGTGCCATAGCAGACACCCATACTGAAACCGCCTTAGTGGGTTTGTGTAGAGCAAAACCTTGAAATCGGGAAGTCTCGAGAAAGGCGTCCAGGGCCGCTTGAATAATACGGTTGTGCAGAGTGGACATGTCATATCTAGCACGAGGCTTGATAACCACTTTGTACCACGATGTCGTTGGCGACTCCGGAGACGTGTGTGTCGGTCGTGCGGGCAGGGATTGTGATGAGCGAGGTCTTTTCGGGGCTGCTGGAGCTACATTTTCATCCGATGGAAGGCCAGTAGCTTCCTTCGTTATCTTCGCCGAGGTGTGCGCCCCGACAGCAGGGCTGTTCTGCTCCATGTTGGTGGTATCCATGCTCAGGGTACCGCCTTCGCACGTTGCACTTGTCCCCACGAAGGACACGCTCCTGACTTGGATGGCAGTTGCATCGGTAATGTTCCGCTCTTTCGAAGCAGCGGACAGCAGCTTGGATGCTCCGCGCCGACGCGGCACTCGAACCGCCAAAGCGGTCCATAAAAAACAGAGTTCCAGTAGCGGGGGAAAAAACCAGCAAATGGGGCGAAAATCCGGAGCTACGGAAAAAAAAATTACCGACGATTACGTTACTTCCTAATGCGAAATTTGAGCGCAGCAAATAAGCTGTTTCACCTTTTCGATAGATTGAGGCAAAGAAATCGAGCAACACATGTATGCGCTATCACAGAATTTTTTTTTATTTTTCACACGTATTCCTTTAACAAAGACTCCACTAACAGTTCTTGACAGTCATGAAGGAAGCTTTGTGGTCGGAGAAATAGACTGATATATGTTCGACTTGGTACACCAATGCTTGATTCTCAAAGACGAGATCTATACAAGTGCCTCGCGAGGTTGTCACAGCCGTGGGACGCGTTACGAACGAGAGGAACGGGATGTTCTCCCGCATAAGTGTTAGGAAATTGCTGTTTGTCTTTATGTCAAGCCGCCACCGATCTGGCTCTCTGATTGCCACCGCACAGGGCGAACGGCAGCGGCAATTTCGGCTCGGGCGGTGCACATATACAGATCCGCCGCCACCGATCTGGCTCTCTGATTGCCACCGCACAGGGGTTGCATTGGAGGAGGAGCGAAGAAAGGAATTAAGTTCGAGCCGGCGCTTTGACAACCGGAGACTCGCAGGAAGAGGGGGGAGGGGGGCGGCGTGTACACCCAGCGGCAAACGATGGGGGCAGAAGCGCGCGCAGCAAGCGGACAACACGATAAAGGGAGGAGGGAAGAGATAGCAGCGACTGACTGATGCCGCTGACGCCGATAGTGAGTCAACCCCAGCTGCGGAGTTGGTTTCAGGGACAACGCCGCCGATGCCGACACAAACAATATGATACCCTCGCTTCCGCAGCGCTAAGAACCAGGTCTAGCCGTGGGAAGGTGGTCACGTATTCGTCGACGTGCCGGGGCCTACGTGAAATAACCGGCGCGTCGGCAACTGAAGAGCACCCTATCCGCCACACAAGAACAGGGGGGGGGACCCTTTCCTCCTCTTTCTGCATGGCGGCGACGGTGTTCTATGCAGTCACGTTATCTTGACTCTCTAGCGGCGTCAGCGGCATCCAGCGGTATCAGTCGGTCGCTGCTAGCGCTGGGGGGATGAAAGGGGGGCGGAGCTGGTTACGAGGCCGACGACAACGCCGACGACGACGCGAAACCCAGGAACGGACGCCAAAGAGCTGCGCTCTAAAACACGTCCGAGCGGAACGAGCGCTGGAAACGCCCCCACCATGCACTTCATTGTCCTCTTTTGGCGCTGAGACAGGGTTACATGGGCTCTATAGAACGCCAGGGGTCCCTGAGTACCGCCGCGCACGTTTTGCGACGCCTCGAGAGATGGCACCACGCTGCGTCGCGCGTCATTCAGGCGCTTTTATCTAGCTGGGCAATGCGCTCTGTTTCCTTGGCGTCTTTCGCTGCCTGTCGTGCCATCTTCAGCCGGCTTCGTTCTTCTAGCTGGGCAACGTCCTTATGGACCAGTGCTCAGTATGGCGTGATGCTGTGTGGTGTGGTGGGGTACGCCGTTGCGAACATGCACTGCAACCGTTTTAAGAATATGGCTAGTATAATCTCCAACCAATCTGCTTTGCCGGTTGCCATTTTATGCTTACATCTACTTTTGTCCGAATTATCAAAATGCAAAAATTAAAGTGCTGGTCACCTCGAGTAAGGAATCCCTTGCAGTTCTATGAGAGATTGAAACTTACAATAACATTGTCAATAATAAATTGCGAACGTTGCACTCAGCGCTTGACTATGCTACCGACCGGCAGTATCAGCTGTACAATCTAAAGAATAAAAATTCTGATGACGTCGATTATAATTATTTCCGGGAAAACACTTGAGCTCTCGGGAGCACCATTTACGATGAAAGCGTTGATAGATGCAGGCGCGCACATTGCTCTGACAATGTCTTCTCGCCCATGGTGACTTCGAACACTCCAGCGAGTCTAAAGGCTCACTCTACAAATACGTTGAAAGGGAAACGAAAGCAATGGCGGCAAATATCGAGCTTGCGGTGTCACGTGCCCCCCTCGTGCTTCACTTTCGCGCTCTCACTGATAAGCTTTGCTCCATGGCAGCCTCTTGATAAAGCAAGGCTAAATGCTAGTCGCTCATTTCTTTCTATTTTCGATGCCGGAGGTACTCAGATGTTACTACTTTTTCTAGGCTTCTCCAAGGCCAAGAGCATCTTTTGGCCCTGAGTTTTAGTACGATAAGAACCATGCAGCTGAAACCACATCAAGACGAGTGTGGAATCAGTAATATTCGCAGGTGACCGCCGCGAAGTAATTGAACTTTCCTCCTTAGGGAGCCATCGACTTTGGCGTCCTTGAACAAGGCGTGCGTTTTCGCATGCACAAGGGGCGAGCGATGCGCACTGTACAGAATACAGGTGCTGTTACCAGTTTTTTTTCGGTACCGTCAAATTGAGTGCTAAATGTAAGAACCACTTGTGGGGCATCCTCACACTGGGCCGCCATGGGGCTGCGATGGTTGTATGAAACAGCGCCTGATGATGGACATGCGTATCGAGATAAGCAGCGCTGTCTTTTGTTGATCGAGACCTCTCGTCGGAAGCCAGCTGCACAATTCGGATGCCTGTTGCGGTGTTCTAGGTACGACTCCACGCGGGCAAGGATCATATTATCCATTACTTTTTCTACACAGCTGGCCCGCGCTATTGCATCGTATATATGAGGTGAGTTAAAGTGGAGACTTGCCATGCTACAGGAGTGGTACCAAGCGGCTCGTCTTCCATTCCTCGAAAACCATGCCATCTTTTCCCGGATACGTTGTAGAGATCTAGCAGCTCTCTCCGCGTGTATTCACTCAGGTTGCACAAGGCGCGGTAGGATATTCCGCCTAACTCCGGGGATGAAGAACGCCTGCACATAGCAGGAGCCGTCTCAAGTGCCTCCAATGTGAAACGGTGATTCTTGTGGCAGTCATTCGAAACTCGGGTGTCACTGGGGTTGGAGAGCCTGCACCAGTTCCTTGGCCAGCGATTCCTGCACAAAATCCTTCTGCAGCAACAATTCCAGTGGTCGCCTACGGAAGAGTGCCAGCACTTTGAATAGGAAGCGTTGTTCAGGGAGCGAACGGAGACCACATACGGTGCTCCAGATGTGAGAAAGTGGCTTCCGGGGGTGTGGTGACTGGCAAAACGTTTTGCAACGTTGAGGCGCTAATGTATCCACGCGAGGCTAGGTTTTCTTTCGTATTCGTCTCGCTGTTCTAAAGTCATGAATTAATATTTTACGCCGGTATCTCTGTTGTGCACGGTTGTGGAGTGGATGAAGTCGCTCCAACCCTGTATCAAAATATATGTGCTTAAACTAAGCCCTGAGAGTGCGCGTGTTGTCTTGAATTGTACGCTTGCTTGTTTTCTCTAATCCAGAGGATAAGCCCTCTCCGCAAGCATCTTCCATGTCAGATTGAAAAATTGCCCAGTCAATTAATCAAATTGTGTTCCGTGGAAAGGACATCGACATCCCGGTGATTATAAGTTACATGAGGATATGATCCCTCACGTGGCTATCGATTTAACACATTAAACATAAAAACCATTTAAGACATCTGGTTAAAGAGAAAAAGTATAGTTATGAGGACTGCCATAATAGTTCACACCTCGTAGGAACTTTGGGTTGCTATAATTCATGAGCAAAAGGCCGTGGTTCCAGGCGAAGGATGCTAGTCTTTGTCATCTTGCTTTTGTCCTTGTGCTTCCCCATACCCTATGGTGTGCATTAACATTTCCGTTGATGGCCCAATAAGCAGTACACACCGTCAAAATATGTAGCAATATTCTGGAATCAAAGTTACTTGAAGGCGATATATGAACGTCTAAATGCGCAAACATGAGTGTCTCTTTTTTAGCTGTTAGGTAAACATATTTACTGTCATCGTGAGGCGGGATTCGGCTGGCGAACATAGGTGAGCTCACGGCGAATAAAAACGATGACATCGCTGCATGCATCAGTTGTTGTGGACATGACAGCTTCGTATCCTGATAATCTGACTGGTTCTGATCTGTTAGGCTTATAGATCATACTGATTAGGAAGATGTTAGCACATAAAAACTGACGAAAGTCCAAAAAACGTGACTTTAGTCCTCTTGCGTCCCACTTAATGATTGGCTTTTACTGGACTTCTTTTCGGAAGGATGGGTTGAAAGTTGAAGCTATAGAAATATAAACCACCTATGCATGTAATTGCTGGTTCAAGGTTTACAATTGAAATATGGATTGCTTATCTAAGTGCACGTGTGTTTTCGCATTTCGCCCCCATCGAAATGCGGCCGCTGTCACCGGGATTCGATGCCGCGACCTCGTGGTTAGCAGCCGAGCCCCATCGCCACTAAGCAACCCCGGCGGCTGTCGAGCAGTTGTGTTTTCTCGTATGCACACAGCAGATATCCTAAACACTAGCAAAAATTTCGAGATATCCTGCCTTGAAATGTGACGTGAAGTACATTGGCATCTGAATTAACGCTTTCCCAAACGCGTACATCTGGCAATCAGGAATTATCTTAACTTGAGCGGGGAAAATGGCGCCTTTAACGAATTTTGGGAATACATACCTCTAAAGTAGTGCTAGTCCTAGGATTTCAATTAGCAGACACATCTACAGTATCATGAAGCTTTAGTTTCCCAATTACAACATGTGCCTTAAAGGGAATAATTAAAACTTAATTATTTAATTTTTAATATAGACATAGCGATTTGCCGTGCCAGTAATGTCCGCCTATTCATGCTATACACCGAAACAGGCTCAATCATCCGATATATGGTAAGTGCATTCTGATAACTCTGTTCAAATAGCCAAGAAACACCTCGTAGAATAATTTCGCTGCTGTCGCTCCCCAGTCCACATTTGTGGCCTGAGTTGCAATTAGAATTACTGCCCGTCTCAGATTTTGCTGTGATGTTCCGGATTATATTAGGTGATACCGAGTCCCCACTAGAGCGTGTTAGAAAAGGAATTCATCCCTGACTATGATCGACTGATTAGTCAGAGCCAGATCTACCTTGACATTGCGGCTATAATCTACGTCACATGAGCGCGGTGAGAGACGTAACCGCGAAACCCTCTGAAGATTGTTATGGTTCTCTTTTCTGTGCTTGGGGGGAGGGGGGGGGGGTCCACGACGCCAAACTAATGGGACGATGTAGTTCTACGTGAGGAAACGTTCTTGGACGAACAGAAGGGATTGTGTGCGTGTGGAGTTTCTTATGGCGGAGATAAAAGAGGAAAATAATTGCGCCCAAGGAAGGACACCTTTCACTATCATGTTCCAAAAAAGGAAGGTGTTTTGCAGCAAACAGTCCAAGACACATACCCTTTTAACTCCCAGAAACCTTCACCAAAAGGCACGCAAGTTCAACAAAGAAAATAAAATTGTTACCAGCCCATCATTAGCATCCCTTCTCTATTTGTGTCCGTTTAGATGTATCTTTCCTCATACAAATTCATTTTTAATTCTTCTTTCCTTTCTTTTTTTGAATGGGTGCCCCTTTAACAGGTTCTCGCCAATGACATTAACACTTGAACGTTGTAAGTTAGCATGCGCACGCACGTATATTTTAGTTCACTTTTCCGAATCTGATCTACATATGCATTAAGGCAGTGCATGCCATCACAACACGGTGGGTTATCAATAAAATTCATAAATACAACATAGCTTGAACTCTAAACTGTGCATGCGCGCCTCTCTTGCGCACGTGAGGTTACTGTTAATACGACGGCGGGCGCTAACCTGTGAAGTGATAATCACTTTCTACCTGCAGGTGCTCTTGAAAAATGCTTCTGTAACTCAAAAAAGAAGTAGGCTCGTGCGCATTAGGTGTTCGCGTAGTTGTATTGAACTTAACTTCACTATGTTCACCTGCGCCGAACCAGTTGTGGCTTCCACTGTGCCTCATCATCCCTTTTTGTGCAGATGCGTAGTAATGATTTTCGTGCGCGGAATAAGACAGAGTGTGCGTACGAGAGTTCAACATTCGGTTGCTGCGGAATATTTGCATTGTTTCAAATATTCTAAGATGCCGAATTGTTCCCTTTCAAATGCGAATACGAATACTTAGTGTGTAGTATTTGATTCGTATTCGAAATGACGAATATTCACCTACCCCTACTGTCATGGAATCCCTAGCTAGCGTTCAACTCTTGAGGTCATCAAAGGGAGCTCAGATCTGCGCAGTCAACTACTCTATGAAATAAACGCTATTACACACGAGCGACGGGCGAAGGTGGTAGAAACACCTTGCGGTGGTTATCTGGGCACTCCGGAGTTTTAGGAAGCATCAAGTCAAACCACACTGCCAAGGACGCCCATTCCATGCAGTCAAGTGCACAGATTCCATTTTCCTGTTGAAAATAAGAGCGCTTGCATCACACATTGGAAGGCAAATCTTAGTTGCTTTTTGGACCATCCTTCATCGTAAGTACATCCCTTTCATCGAATCGACCCTCAATGCACCTAAAACCTCCCCCGGAGACCGCGCAAGTATGCTGAAGGCGTCATTCGTCAGGTGAGGCTTCGTGTAGCCTATACACCAGTAGTTCTTTTAAGATCGTGCAACTCATTTCACCATGCACCGTCGAAAGAGTGAAAACTGCCTGACCCCATTGAGCACGCGATGTTTCACTGTCACCGCTATACCCCGCACGGTTAGCCGTAAAACACTTCACTTGGTATACGTGGACGAGGATACCGCAACGAAATAACACAGTTGAGCGTTGATAGGAATGACGCTGAAGTGAACGCCTGTACAAATATTCCCTTGGAGCTGAGAGGAGTACACCATTCTGCGAAAAACGACCACATGGCATATACACAAAGCTTTGTGGGCTCACAAATCCTAAGAAAGTGGCAAGTCCTGTTTGCGAAACAGAGACATCGACTCAAATTTCCTGATTGTGCACGATGTGTTGTGTGTAGTATTCCTTTGTATTGTGGCGAGTATTACGTTGGACAGATGGGGTGCTGTCCTAATGAGAGGTAGGGCGAGCACAGAAGCAATGCTAAAAAAATCACAATGGCGGTTTTATTGCTTCTGACAGCAATAACTGTGGCTGCACCCCCGACTTCAACAGGTGTGCGGTAATAGGACGTTATCATAGTCAGATGAAGCGGAAAACAAAGGAACCTGAAGCCATAGGAATATTAAAACAGATCTCTGTAAGCTAGCGGTCTGTAGCTTTATCATATAAAGTGTTGACGTTTCTTAATTTGCCGGCACATGTGCAATGAGCAGTGTGTTGTTCTTTGCAGTGAATATATAGCCTTTTACAGGTGTCATGAAATAAATCACTTGGAAGTTTACCGCTCCCCTGTCTCCTGTTTCGTCGTGTCCGTCTTATTTCCTTCACTCTTTCTGAGTGGCGCTAATTCAGGAAGACGTTATAAAACATGAACTCACCCTAACTGTCACCCTTGTGAACGAAAACAAAGCTGACTTCTATAAAAAAAGAATAATGCGGATCCCACGTACGCTTGGAAACTATGTTATGCGAAGCATTGCAGGTCGCGGAATATTTAGCATCGTTTGGGGTTCCGCGGAGCGTTACCATGTGGAAATAAGTGTTCGTGTAACGCGACCCACCGTGGTCGGTTAGTGGCTTTGGCGTTTCGCAGCTAAGCACGAGGTCGCGGGATCAGATACCGGTGGTGGCGGTCGCATTTTTCGATGGGGGCGAAACGCAAAAACTCCCGTCTAGTGTGCATTGGCTGCACGGTAAAGAACCCCAGTGGTCAAAATTATTCTGCAGTCCCGCACTACGGCGTGCCTCATAATCAGATCGGGCTTTCGGCACGTAAAACCCAAGAATTGTTTCGTGTAGCGCGAGCTATTGTGTGCATGACGCGATCGTGTGCGATGATCGCAGCGAGATGATTAAGACGGTGGCAACAATCGTATGGTGGCAACGGCATAATTTCTATGAGTGAGTGTACAAAGAGTCACAGCACCGATTTCTTCACAGACGGGTCTTCGCAATCAAGACTAAGGCAAGCAAACATTTCGCTGCTGCTTCACCTAAATAGGCAGAATACAGGTGAGATCATACCCCTATTACCGAGAAAGCAGACCTCCTAAAAAGCGATTGTGCCTCTTGTGTGACTTTATGTTAGCATCACTGAAAGAGAGGTCATGTCCAGGGCGAGCACGTGAGAAGGTGGTTGGGCGCGATGCCAGGAAACGCGACCTTGTACGTTTTTTTTTGCGTGGCATGTTAACACATCCAGCGTCGGCCAAGCATCGCCGCCGCTCTAGAGCTGCTCCTTTTACACATGCAAATAACCGAGACTAATGCACTGGAAATTTAGAAAAAAAAATACACTTCAAATGATTAGTTATGGTGAACAAGAAATAGTTAAATTGTCAGTAAAGGTCCCGACACACTTTAGCGGTTCTAAGATGTCTTACTCCCTCATACTTAAACAGTCTCAGTGACGGTTCAGAGGAGCCGTCGATCATGTCATGCTGCGAGCCATGCAAAAAACTCAAGGTGAAGCGGTCTTCAGTGGAAGCAGAAATTCACTCACTCGAGAAATTATTTCACTCCCTGCAGAGAATAACTCGCTCCTAAAAGCATTCATATCCCGTAACGTAGCGTTGGCCCTATTATGAGGATGAGCGATGACGCAGTTATTCGCTTCGGAGGTCATAGATATTTAGGACGACAGAGAGTTGACCAAGATGGCTCATGGCACGAATGCATAAATACAGCTAGGGAATCAAGAATAATGAGAAAGAACACAGACGCCGACTATAATCTGTACAGTGGCGAAAAAAAGTAATACAAAACAATAATAACTCTCTGCGCGTTCTCATGGGGAGTTACCGCCAACCCATCAATTATGTACACATGTGGGCAGTATCGAAAGTTAAGGGCATCGAGATGAAAACTCCTCTTCATGCAAGATAATCTAAAGCCAACGCATGTGCTAGAGCATGTACTGATATGCCCTACCCTCACCAATAAGACGCTCTTATTCATTCGTTTTTCTCAACAGAACTTCACTATCTGCCGATTTCGGAGTACACTTGCTACCACGATGGTGCGTAGAAAGGTTATATCGGATTACATCGAACAACAGTCTCTTGCGTTCATTTAATGGTGTGTTTGATGCCAAGGTGTGTCCTCCCTATATAAACGCCACGACAGCCAAAAGGAACTTGATCAACTCCTTCAATGCGACATTCTACATGCTTGTTAGTATATATGCTTAGCATAGCGCTTGTCAGGTCTTCTCTTGCCATTCATGTGCTGTTTCTTTTACTGTACAGTAGCACACTTAGTTCTTAGCTTATGGCTAGCCGTGGACACGGCGCTTACCTACTTTCTCAAGCCTCTGTGACAAGGATCGAATATATAGCAACTATACTCACAAATACCTTATTCTTACTCTCTTATTCTGCAAACATGAGCGAACTGCAACAATAAATTTACAGCTATCCAATGGGCTAATAATCTCATGGGAGCGCCGTCACAAAGATTGCTCAGCTCTGTGTTGCCGAGCGCATCCACGTAAGTAGCAACGCAAGGGGCATGCGCTCAGAGCATGCTCTTTTGCGAGTGTCGTGTGCTAGGCTCTTCTGTTAAGATGAACATAGCCACTGCTCCTTATCCGCTTACAACGCAAGCAGCAACGCGCAAACGTACTCCTGTGAGCTCAATGGTTACGTTAAGCGGTTGCAAACGATATGTATTTGCTGATAAATAGCAGGCGCTACGCCCGGTTATATGAAAAAGCCTAACTGACTATGCCTAGGAAAAAATTAGAGGAGACAGTGAGGTTAGCCAGTGTAAGCACCGGCTGGCTACCCTGCTTTGGGGAAAGGGGTAAAGGCAACAAGAGGTGATAGAAGGAATAAATAATGAAGAGAGAAAAAAATGCACACTATAACGCGATGCAACGGGCTACACCTTTCAAAGTCAGTCGCACAATTCACAAGTACTTAAGATTCTGAGCCGCGAATTTCAGGCTTTCAGTATAGAAACCCGTCTGGATCAGTGCACGTTCTTTTTCAGTCCTCTCCTACCGCACAGTGGAAGCGCCGGAAGGTGCGCGGAATACCCCATTTGGGATGCACACAGCGAAGCTACCCTTCAACATAAATTCGCATACATCACGGATGTTCATGGCCGATGTCCATAGCTTATGGCACACGGTAGCGTGGAAGGTGGGAAGCCCGCGTTCACCTATTCAAGGAACGCTCCCGTATATCCTGCCACATAGGACTGCTGCTGCTGTGTAACTGTGAGTATACCATTTGCGCTAGGCGACGATCGACTGGTCTTTCTTGACAAACGCTGGCCTCTTCAGGTACACCTTGTAACTCCACACCGCCGGTTCGAGGTCAGCCTACGAAGGGTAGAAAAGGCGTGAGCATGCACATTTAGCGTCGCGGACAGAGTGATATTCTTAGCACTGCATTGTATCACGTGTAGCAAAACGAAGAAACTGTATGAGACAACCAGCACAGCTCGAGAAAAAGCGCCGATATCAACCTCGCATAAAGCCATAACCACTGATCCACAGCCTGGTTGTTCACAACCTAATTTTCACAGAAGCGCACAAGTAGAATGTTTGTGCATCGATGGGCCCTGGCGTGGTATTTTACCGCTTATATGATGACGTGGTAAGAAGGCGAAAATTCCAGGTCTTATAGAGTGGAATTGTCACTTGGACAAATCGGCTTGTATGTATAGAGATTATAACGGCATGCAAGGAGTATGTGGTAATGTTTTAAAGCATTAGCACGTGGGAACGAAACGTAACAATAGCTGCATCTATAAATGCCATAGGTCACATGTAAGACATATACTAAACGTAGGCACATATAGCATAGGCAAAAATCCGTATGCTTGTCATAAATTTGGAACATCAAAACGCTCTATGAAATTTCGGTGCACGTCACAGCTAAAGGGCGCGAAAGAATTGCTTGACTATGTCAGAGGAGGAGGAGAACCTAGATTTGCAAATGCTGCCGGTGATCGCTTGCCCGACCGCAACTTTAAAGGTGACGTTAGCGTAAGAACAAATCATAGTGAAATTCACGATCGCATTCTTTCACTATGCTATTGAAAGTGAGAGTGAAGTACGTAGTGCCTTTCACTCGTGGTAATTTTAGCACAGCACAATCATATGTTCACGATAGTGACGCTGAACAACATGTAAGTTATATATGATACAGAACGCTATCAGTCTAATGCGTTTTTTCCGCAACATGTACGTAACAACATCGCTTATTTTTGTAGGGAACTCAGCGCAAAATATGCTTGCTCAAAAGAGAATAGGAAGTCAGCTAGGCTCCGTTCTTCTTCTCTCTTGGGCGTGCGTGTTTAGCGCTCAAATCTGTATTCAACTTTCACCAACTTGCATAACAACAGGTTCCTTAGCATGTAAATTTTTGATGCCGTTCTAGTAAACTTTCCTTTTCCTTCTCTATATGAATAACTATATCAGGAAGCCATACCATGGTGCATTCAAAATATAAGCGAGGCCGACAGTTCACAAGAAAAGGAGCGCACTCACAAAACAACCACCAAGATTAATCTTCAGCATTCTTTCTAAAGTTAAAACACCAGAAGCTATCTTAGCTAATCACCCATCACCGCCCAAACCTATAGTAATCTTGGAAGCGAAGATCTTGGGAGCCTGGCCTCACAGTTTATTAGCCCAGAAAGCTGTTAGAGCGTTTTTTCACTACCTGAAGGCAACAGACTTGAGTGCCCGACTATAGACACCCTACACCTAAGTTGTCTCTCTCTCTCTTTCACTCCCCATTCCCCTCCCCACGTGTAGGGTAGCAAACTGGACTCAGTCTGGTTAACCTCCCTGCCTTTCTTTCTTCCCTTCTGTCTCTCTCTCTCTCTCTGGACAGATGAGAAGCTATAATGGTGCCAAAAGCGATGTAAACATGTTGTAAACATTACAAAAATATCCTAATTTTGTCGTTTCGCAGAATGTTCCGATCTTCAGTGCTCCCGCTAAGTGTGCTTAACTTAAATTTATGACTTAAGATGCCTTCTTCATTATTGCCATCACTTCGACAAGTGCTATTCTCAATATTGCCACAGTTTTTTAGAAAAACGTTTTCTTTTCTTGTTGTTCTTTTCTGACTCACAAATGTGCGGAAGTTCAGCGTACTTATAGCGGTGTAGCATACTCTTCGATTCCTGCTTTTATTGTTACACATCTGCCACTGGCAGAGAGTGCATAAAAAAGAGAAAAGATTGAAATGGAAACAAGGGCCGCGGTATATACATATATATATATATATATATATATATATATATATATATATATATATATATATATATATATATATATATATATATATATATATCTTAGCAGTAGCGCATATAGCGCACCGCTCTAATTCATAGCGTGGTGATGGTATCTTTCCTTATTCCCGGAAAGATAGCATCGACACAGGAAAACATATGCGCTCATGCTGCGAGATAGTGCTTCCAAAACTGCACGAGTCTGCCCTAATGTCTTTGTTTAAAAACAGTGTAAGGAGGTTTATTGGACGAGTCCAAGAAATGGGCGGTAGCTCGCAACAGTATGCAATGAGCACAAGATGGTGGTGTTCGAGCGCCGATCTCGTGCCCTCCGCTCTTGCTGATGATCGGGATGTCATTCTCTTCCTTTCTTCACTACAATTGCCCCCGTCGAGGAAGGTGGAGCCATCCTGGCCATCTAACAGGTGGGGAAAAGAGGGTCGAAGTACAGCTTGATGTGGTTTACGTGAACAACATCACGTCCACGTCGACGACGGTCGCCTTGCAGCGTAGGAGGTTCAACGACGTAGTTTACGAGGGAAGTACGCTCGACGACGCGGTAGGGACCATGATAATTTTGGAGTACTTTGGACGACAAGCCAGGGGCGCAGGGTGGTACAAGCAGTCACACAAGTGCTCCAGGAGCGAATGTTGCGGCAGGAGAGTGGTCATCATCGCGGGCGTTTTTCTGGCGTTGTTGGTCGGCTGTAGTAAAGCGCTTGGCGTAAGTCGTTAGCGTAACAGGCGGCTTCCGACACGGACGTGCGCTCTGAGGCATCTGGTGCGTGTGGCAGCAACGTGTCGATATTGTGTGTCGGCTGGCGACCGTACAGAAGGAAGAAAGGGGAAAAACCGGTTGTGACTTACGTAGCGGTGTTATACGCGTATGTCCCAAATAGAAGAACCAGGTCCCAGTTTGATTGATCAGATGCAACATGTGTTGCAAGCATGTCGCCCAGTGTCCGATTAAACCACTCAGTGAGACCGTTCGTCTGAGGGTGTTAGGCAGTACACGTCCGATGTACAATGTTGCACTGGTGGAGAAGTGCTTGAATTACATCGGAGAGAAATACGCGACCGCGGACACTGAGGAGTTCGCGAGGAGGACCGTGTCGAAGCACAAAACGCTTGATGATGAAAGAGGCGGCGTCCTGTGCTGTCGCCGTGGGAAGAGCAGTGGTTTCGGCGTATCGTGTAAGGTGGTCAAAAGCAATGATAGCCCATCGGTTTCCCGCCGTGGTCAAAGGTAAAGGTCCATAAATGTCAATTCCAACTCGGTCGAATGGGCGGTCTGGACATGGAAGGTGCTGTAATGAACCTACGGCAGAATGCGGTGGTTTTTTTCGTCGCTGACACTCGTGGCAGCCGCTAATGAACTTGCGGACAAAGCAAAACATTCCGCGCCAGTAGCACATTTTCCGTAAGCGTTCATAGCTCTTGAAGACACCGCCGTGAGCCCACTACGGGTCGGAGTGAAAAGACGCGCAGATTGTAGACCGCAGCGTTCGGGGGATAACTAGGAGCCACTTCCTACCATCTGGCGAGTAGTTGCGCCGGTACAAGAGGCCATCACAGATGCTGAAGTGCGTGGCTTGGCGTCGCAGTGTTCGAATGGTCGAAAGGGTGGGTGCCTCGGATAAAACGTCAAGAAGCCAAGCGATCCAGGGATCGTGCCGCTGTGCAGAGGAGACGGTGACGACGTCAAGAGCTGACAATGGGTGGTCTATAGTGGATATGGACGCAGTTTCGATGAATAGTGGTGACCGCGACAGTGCATCAGCATCGGCATGCTAACGCGATGCTAATGCTATGCTGCCATGCTAACACGATGCTAATACGATGCTAACACGGATGTCAAACTCTTGAAGTCGAAGAGCCCAGCGGGCAAGGCGACCTGACGGATCCTTCAACGAAGACAACCAACATAATGCATGATGGTACGTAACTACATCAAACGTGCGGCCATATAAGTAAGGGCGGAACTTGACAAGCGCCTATACTATTGTCAAGCATTCTTTCTCGGTGACGCTATAGTTTGACTCAGCCTTGGTGAGCGTTATGTTGGCGTATGTGACGACATACTCTGCGAACCCAGGCTTTCGTTGTGCGAGAACAGCACCGAGGCCGACACCGCTGGCGTCTGTGTGCACCTCACTTGCGGCCGTAGGATTGTAGTGGCGCAGTATAGGTGGTGATGTCAGGAGACGGCGAAGGGTGGAGAAGGCTTGGTCACACTCAGAAGACCATGACGAGAGATTGGAGGCGCTGTTTAAAAGTTGGGTCAAAGGCGCAATTATAGAGGCGAAGTTGCGCACAAACCAACGAAAGTAGGAGCATAACCCTATGAAGCTTCGTAACTGCTTTAGAGTCGTCGGTTTGGGGAAGTCGGTCACGGCACGGTAGTTTAGCCGGGTCCGGAAGCACACCGTCCTTTGATAAGACGTGACCGAGGATTGTAAGGTAAGACGTGACCGAGGATTGTCAAGAAGTGCCGCAGCAAAGCGGCACTTCTTGAGATTTAGTTGCAGCTGAGTGCTCTTCAGACACGTCAGGACATGGTTGAGGCGTTCGAGATGGGTTGCGAAATCTGGCGCAAAGACAACAATGTCGTCGAGATAGCAGAGACGCATGTGCCACTTCAAACCCCGCAGAACGGAGTTCATCACGCGCTCTAAGGTGACCGGCGCATTGCAGAGGCCGAAGGGCATGACATTGAATTCATATAGACCGTCTGGCGTGACGAAGGCTGTCTTTGAACGGTTGGCCTCTGCTAAAGGCACCTGCCAATATGCGGAACGCAAATCTAACGACGAAAGAAACTCGGCACCTTGTAGGCAATCAAGGGCATCGTCAATTCTGGGTAAAGGGTACATGTCTTTTCGAGTGACCTTGTTTAGGCGCCGGTAATCCATGCAGAAGCGAGTCGATCCATCCTTTTTTTAACGAGAACCACAGGGGATGCCTACGTACTGTGTGAAGGGCGAATAACGTCGCGTTTAAGCATATTGTCAACCTGGTCGGTAATAACTTGACGTTCCGCGGTGGAGACACGGTAAGGGCTTTGTCGCACTGGCGAGTTGGAGCCGATGTCGATATAGTGAACAATGGTGGAAGTTCGGCCAAGGGCAAGTACCCCCAAGATGGTGGTCATGAAGAGGTCAATGCAAACCATCTATTATGTCCTTACCTGGTTCTGGAGTAAGGTTTATTACTGTGTTTCTTCAGGTATGCATCAACACAGGGACGCTTACTTGTGACATCTGACAACAAACCGTTTTTATCACTCCATGGTTTTTGCTTCTAGGTGTGTTTAAAAAAAGGGACTTTCACTTTTTTTTTTACAAGACCCACTTTGCCTGTCATGAGGTTATCTTTTGAGCACAACTGATTCGTGTATTGGCTAAGCTTGCCGCCTTTTGATGCTGGAAATTAATAAATAGACAGGGAGTTCTTTATCCTGGGAAAATTAAGCTGCAACTGGTCGACTTACGAGATTTGCCAGGCCACATGAACCCGCGCCGCAAGCTAGAGCGCTGGAATCTAGGTGTTCTGTAGTGCTACGCGAACTGGCACGTCAAGGGAGTTCCGACGCCAGATTGTCGTTCTTCGTGGCTTGCCGCCCGACGTTACTTAAATGGCCGTGCTCCGAGCTAGACGTGCCACGGGCATCAAGACACCAGGCGACCGGGCAGAGACAACGACGAATCGTTGGGAAAATTTCAACGTTTTATTTAGAAAATGGTGAAATGTTGAGATGAGAAGAGAGACCATTCAAAAGATACATACGCAAGGCATCAGTCATACATTACACTAAATCGATGCTTGCAGACTGTGACTCATAACAAGGGCCTAGACAGATCAAATACCGCTCACTATACGCCCGGACGCTGCCTTAAACACCACGCCCTTCCATAGTGGCATCATAGTTGGGATACGCCGCCTCGTCAAGGCAACCACGAGTGCCCTGGAGTACGTCTGCGGTGAACGGAAGAGCCCTTGATGTCCTGGCGGTCGAACTGCTGGCTATCTGTGACGTTGCTGCACTGAGCCATCGAAGAACCTCCGGGCACGACGCAAACCAAGTATTATATTCGCGTGTGCCTCTCGTGCGGCCCGTTCTATGCTCAATGAGGCAAAAGGTGGCCCTAAATACAGTCGAGTCTATAAAATCATGGTTGTTCTCTTCTTCAATTAAAAACTGCCACGCACAGTAATTTGCAGCAGTTAAGATAATTTCTTATGGGGAAGTGACAAAGGTAACTAGGCGAAAGCTGATAGAGCGGTAGAAACTGCTGCAGAACACGTTGCTGAGAGGACAAGCGACACAAAATTGGCTGACGTCCTACGCACGGCCATCTGCAGCACGAAGTTAGGGAAATGTAGATAAAAAGTGGCGATTAAACACCTCTTCTCATATTATACAGGCTGTCCCAGCTAACTTTATTCATGGTTTAAAGATATGCTGAATCCCACTGAGAGGATGCGACCAACTGCATAATGTGGATGAGTGTATGGAGCCAGGCAGACTGTTTTTGTATTCTGCTTAATTTCATAATTGTAGAGTATTAATAGCCAACTTTACTTTATAGGTATTAACTTTAGGGTAAAACTTCGAATGAGAAGGTTGTAGAACGCTCTATAGGAAAAATTTAATTCAGCAGCTTCTAACCTTTAACTTGTTCAGTAATAACTTTTTTCCGCGTACCAAAGAGAGCCAGTGAAATATTTTAAGAAATCGGCAGCATGTTACATTCCTGTTACACGTAAAGGCAAAAGCCTGCTGCACACGGCGTAATGCATTATCTGATCGGAGGGGTGAGATTTGCAAGGCATAATGAGCTGCTGTGTGAAGTAAACGTGTTGCGCTGTAGGACGCTTTCCTCAACGACACATGCGAGCGCCTAATGCACTATCTAAAGGTGACTTCGTTCTTCCGTTATTCCTTTCTTTCCGTCCTCTTTCCTTTGTTTCTTTCACTCTTTGTTTGTTTCTTTCCTTGTCTTTCTTTCTTGTTTCGTTCATTCGTTCTTTCTTTCTTTGTTTCTTTCTTTCTCTTTTTCTTGGTTTCTTCTTTCATACTGAGCCACTGCATCTTTGCTTGCTTACGGAGTATGAGCCATTCCTCTTGCTGATGTTTCTTTTCTTTGTTTCGTTCTTTCTCTATTTCGTGTCTTCAATTCCTATTCAGCCATTGCATTCTTGTTTACGGGGGTATGAGCCATTCCAGATTATGTTATCATTTTTCAGGTATGAGCCATTCAGCCATTACTGATAGTGATATTTTTTTGTACCACTTGTCAACTTTTCTTAAAGCATTCGACTTCGTGATGTTTTTTGAACCACTCGACTAGACGCCGCTTTTTTCGGGTATGAGCCATTGCAACGAGCCACTTAAGGCTTTCGTCTAAAAAAGCACGTGACACACCCGTTGGTACGCCGCTATTGTAGGGCTTTCAAACGTGAGGCGTACGAACCAACAGTGCACTTAGCCTGGTCTGGTGCCTGCTCTACTTACCGCAATCACGAAGAATTGCGTGGGAAACACACTACTAGCGAGAACAGCAATACCTAACTGCTGGCCTGACATATTTAAACGGAGCACAGCAGGCTAAATGCGTGGTTTGTTCATACTCGGCACGTTTGAAAGCACTGCAATCGCGACCCAAGCAGACATGTCACGTGTTTTTTTTTCCGTATTTCTCGAGCTTTCTTTACGACGCAGAAAAAATAATTACACACCAACTGGGGAGTTCAAAACTGCATAATTTCTGCACTTTTTGAAGTCATATCTTGATTCCTATAGAACCCGTGGTTATATAGCGCGGGGCACCACGAAGGAAGAAGCATGTGCTTGCTGCGGTAAAGCTACGGAAACAACGGACTATGTCATATTAGAATGTGAAGATATCTACCCGGCTGTCGGATTAGGCTTCACTGCACTCCTTGAAGTCCTGGGGTAAAATGAAAGCAAACGGAAAGTAAACATTTCCGTAATATTAGATTACTAAAAGCAGGTTGGAGGATTGGTGGCAGCTAAGTGGGGAGACCTCAAACAACCGATTGAGGAGTACAAAAACGAAGTTCCAATAATCGCTCAGAAAGTTGTAATAATGATAATGACTCGTCTGTAAATAATGATAGGATAAACAAGACATTCGCCAAAATTTAAAAAATATATATAATAGTCGATAGCGCAAGCCTACCGCCCCCTTTCAAAGGTGACGCTCTTAACAACCATCTATCCATCCATCCATTGATCTATCCATCCATTCACCTTTGAAGATGTGTATGGGTGCGCGCACGTGATACCGACCGATCTCTAACGACGCAGTTTCACCACACACGCACTCACCGTCACGTCGGATATACTTATGACACCTAGTAGCCTCCGTGGGTCCTGTTTAGGCTGCCCTAGCATCACGGGCCTAGCGTGCTTGCTATCGCTGCCATTGCTTGACCCTTCAAGTGAAACTAATTTATGAAAGACTGCGCACACTTATGGACTTGTATTTGTTAATGTGCAACGAAGCTGCAACTGCTTCTTAAAATACATGTTTCACTTTCATTTTGTTATCCATTTGCTCTGAGGATGGATCAACCAATTTTCTTTCGCCTCTCACGATGATTGCGTATCCTTTGTCCTTAAAGAAAGTACGCACGCAGTGCAATGGCGCCGAGAGCAGTTATGGCGTAGCTGCTCTCGGCAATGGCGCAAGAGCAGCTATGATATTTTATCGGTTCTCAGCTGTGAGGGATACTGGTAGCCGAGGCTGCAAGCAAGTATCGCAGCAATTCTCTACAGTGAAGTGTTCAGGGTCGTGTCGGAATTTGCGTCAACACAGTGTCTTTAATTATTGCCGTCTTTCAAGGATGAGCTCGGTGGCCATCATCAGTTGTCTTGCCTTGCAAGAAACTAAGGTGTGAGTAGCAGCTCGTCGCTTCAAGTTTTTCGAGGGTTCACAGACACTACTGCTTCGCTAGCCACTGTTGTATGAACGTGACAGTGTAGTCTATCGCGTTATTGACGCAAAAGCGTCAGATGGCCCACTGAGCGAAAAAGCCGGCTTCTGTCGTCTGGACAAGCAAAACACGGCACCTAAAAACGACATATTTAACAGGGATAAGCGGGCTAGTTGGTAGTCGTTATTGGAATGCATCATGTAACCGCACAAAAACAAGGGACAAAGAAGGAACACACAAGTTCCGCGCCTGTCTTGTGTGTTCCTTCTTTGTCCCTTGTTTTTGTGCAGTTACATGATGCATTCCAACAACCTAAAAACGACACGTCACGAGCGCGCCTCGACGAAGCAGAGCGGGCGAACGAGAACGCCTGCTGCCGCGAAAGCGCGCCAGGTGTTGCGTGAGGGAAGAGGGCATCGCCGCGGCGCCACGTCATCCTCGCTGTCGCTCTGGAAGCCTGCGTTATCGGCGTGCTGCTTGTCCGCGCAAGTTCTCGCATGTGTTCTAACTGTGCCTCTCAAAGGCCAAATTAAAACGCACCAAGCGTCTCAACGCACTCGCTTGCCCGCGAGAAGTTCATAGCATGAAGGACTACTCAGTGGAGTTCAAATGGACATTAATGCCTTCCCATTCACAACTCATAAGAAGTTCTCAGGTGTCCTTGGATTTTTTGCACCTAGATTTTACACCTGCATGATTTACATACATCACGGTTTAAATGCAGCAACTCTTTTTTATTGTAATCTAGAAGTAACTATGAATAAAGGTTCACTAATGTTAATGAATATATTTTGTTGAATAAGTAATGTTAATAAAGAAGAATTGAAATAAAACTGACAGAAAAGACAATGCAGGCACAGGAAAGTGGGAACCATGCAGTTACTCCTCACACACCTCCTCCATTTTCATGTGCAGTTTGTCGTTCTGCTTGGAGCGTGGTTTCTCCGTTCCCTATGCCATCAACGGCCAGTTAAGAACTGCTATCGCCTCAGTCGCTGGTATCGTCGTATCAGCGCCGGTCGCCAATCACTGTGGCCTGCACTACCCGGACACGCGCGTGCAGTTTCCGCCACCGACCACCATCGACTGCGCCGTCCCCCGAAAATTGACGAAAGTGACCAGGACTGACTATCTGCTTTCAGGGAAACCATGTGGTTGCCACTAACAAACACTCTCTGCTTTTATATGCAGGTTAGTAATCCCACATCACTTCACTCCAACCGCACAATTAATGCTTTTTTGGTGCTCCTCCCGTGTCCATGTGTATTGTTCGCAACAGTGTGCTGTATTGTACTTGTCGCAGCACTGTTATATGCGTTGGGATGGCGCCCCGTACTTAGCGATGGCCCTACCAAGCAACATAATGAAGTACCTATTGTCATCGCAGCTCTCTGTCAAACATGGGTAAGCAGAATAAGCGGCTACTCACTCATACTCACTCACCACTATATTTGTAGGCTGTGCGCCCACTTTTACTCATATGCACTCACACTCGTCGGCACTCACGTTCCTACTCATGCTCACCAACGCTCATTCGCGTTTACAGTCACCTCTGTTCCTACATACCGGTGCCCATTCGCGCTTGTACTCGCATCAACATCCACTCAACGGCACTCGCGTACATACTCACGTTCGCGCAGAGTCGCCAACAGTCACTCACGTCCACTCAAGGTCAGCGCCACTGGCTTTCGTCAGTGCTCCCGTTAACCAACCCTCACTCCTGTTCTTACTCACACCCGCTCGTACAACTCGTCCATCGCTAGCGTTCTAGCTCAAATCTGTGAAATGAGTGAGTATGAGTCAGGGCGTACGTGTGAGGGAGTATGCCGACCTTTGCTATGAAATTTGATGGGCGCCTAAAAAGATTGTAGATACCTTTCGTAAATCGAAATTCAAAGCTAATAAGGAAGAGTTCGCACGTCAAAGGTCTGGCACGTGAAGAGCAGGTTCTGTAATCTTGAAGTACTGAAATGGTTGAATGCAACAAGTTCGCTGCCAAAATCCCTATAATCTTATCAGAACTGCTTGAAAGAGAGAACGCTGCAATACCATACTCGACCACACTAACTAGAAACCAATAGAAACTAACGAGAAACTAACTGTCATGCTAA
Source organism: Dermacentor variabilis (assembly GCF_050947875.1). NCBI lineage: Eukaryota > Metazoa > Arthropoda > Arachnida > Ixodida > Ixodidae > Dermacentor > Dermacentor variabilis. The sequence continues at coordinate 133,849,609 of NC_134568.1, forward strand.
GGTCCAAGCTACTTTCTCTTCCCACGTGAAGCGTCTCTGTAATGCAGGTTTTCCGCAGGCCCTACTCCAGGTCACAGGAAAGTCGCTGTTGAAGTCCGTATACAACCTTACCATCGAAACTAAGTTATGCTAGGAGAATGCGAGCAAACTTGGAAAAAGGGAAAATCTACCAGTAGACATGGACTAAGAGACAGGAAGGTTGCTGGACTGACAAATGCAGTTTATTCATGGAATACGACGTCCCCCAAGTCCGTACTAGACACGCACAAAGCACAACGTATCATGTACACCATACTCACTTTAACTCTACACGGCGACATTGATCGAGAAATTCAAGCCTTTTCTTAATTAGGAACATCGATGGCGCGCTTACACACTTCTCGGGTCCAAGTTTATAGATGTCATAAGCTTCAATTAACTCTCTGACTTGCTGAGTCTTAGCCTTCCCCACGACTGATACGTTGTCGAAGATGGGAGTGCAGCCGCACTCCTTAAATTGTAGCGGAAGATTACCTCCCGTACCTGTGGATACCAGTTTATCATCACGCTTCCGATCATTTACACAGCAACCGGTTTGCCCTGTACCACTGTATGTCCAGGTATCCAGTGTTCTGTGTTGTCCCTTGCATTTGTCTCCGACTGATTTTCAATAAGCGTAATCTGTTAATCAAAGGGCGTAAGACAGCTGACATAGGGAAGTATAATATGGATAGAATTGAACATGCTCTCAGGAACGGAGGAAGCCTAAAAGCAGTGAAGAAGAAACTAGGAATAGGCAAGAATCAGATGTATGCGTTAAGAGACCAAGCCGGCAATATCATTACTAATATGGATGAGATCGTTCAAGTGGCTCAGGAGTTCTATAGAGATTTATACAGTACCGGTGGCACCCATGACGATAATGGAAGAGAAAATAGTCTATAGGGAATTTGAAATCCCACAAGTAACGCCGGAAGAAGTAAAGAAAGCCTTGGGCGCTATGCAAAGGGGGAAGGCAGCTGGGGAGGATCAGGTAACAGCAGATTTATTGAAGGATGGTGGGCAGATTGTTCTAGAAAAACTGGCCACCCTGTATAAGCAATGCCTTATGACTTCGAGCGTACCGGAATCTTGGAAAAACGCTAACATAATCCTAATGCATAAGAAAGGGGACGCCAAAGACTTGAAAAATTATAGACCGATCAGCTTACTGTCCGTTGCCTACAAAGTATTTACTAAGGTCATTGCAAATAGAATCAGGAACACCTTAGACTTCGGTCAACCAGAGGACCAGGCAGGATTCCGTAAAGGCTACTCAACAATAGACCATATTCACACTATCAATCAGGTGATAGAGAAATGTGCGGAATATAACCAACCCTTATATATAGCTTTCATTGATTACGAGAAAGCGTTTGATTCAGTCGAAACCTCAACAGTCATGGAGGCATTGCGGAATCAGGGTGTAGACGAGCCGTATGTAAATATACTGAAAGATATCTACAGCGGCTCCACAGCCACCGTAGTCCTCCATAATGAAAGCAACAAAATCCCAATAAATAAACGCGTCAGGCAGGGAGATACGACCTCTCCAATGCTATTCACCGCATGTTTACAGGAGGTATTCAGAGACCTGGATTGCGAAGAATTGGGGATAAGAGTTAATGGAGAATACCTTAGTAACTTGCGATTCGCTGATGATACTGCCTTGCTTAGTAACTCAGGGGACCAACTGCAATGCATGCTCACTGACCTGGAGAGGCAAAGCCGAAGGGTGGCTCTAAAAATTAATCTGCAGAAAACTAAAGTAATGATTAACAGTCTCGGAAGAGAACAGCAGTTTAGGGTAGGTAGCGAGGCACTGGAAGTGGTAAGGTAATCTACTTAGGGCAGGTAGTGACGGCGGATCCGGATCATGAGACTGAAATAATCAGAAGAATAAGAATGGGCTGGGGTGCGTTTGGCAGGCATTCTCAGATCATGAACAGCAGGTTGCCATTATCCCTCAAGAGAAAAGTATATAACAGCTGTGTCTTAACAGTACTCACGTACGGGGCAGAAACCTGGAGGCTTACGAAAAGGGTTCTACTTAAATTGAGGACGACGCAACGAGCTATAGAAAGGAGAATGATGGGTGTAACGTTAAGGAATAAGAAAAGAGCAGATTGGGTTAGGGAACATAAGCGAGTTAATGACATCTTAGTTGAAATCAAGAAAATGAAATGGGGGCCTGTGCAGGACATGTAATGAAGAGGGAAGATGACCGATGGTCATTAAGGGTTACGGACTGGATTCCAATAGAAGGGAAGCGTAGCAGGGGACGGCAGAAAGTTATGTGGGCGGATGAGATGAAGTAGTTTGCAGGGACTACATGGCCACAATTAGTACATGACCGGTGTAGTTCGAGAGGTATGGGAGAGGCCTTTGCCCTGCAGTGAGCGCAACCAGGCTGATGATGATGATGATGATGATGATGATGATTTTATAAATGTGCAAAACAAGAAAAGGTGTTTCAAGTCCAGTGTGACGCTGCCACATCTAAGGTTGCTTCAGTTGCTGGTGAGTCATCTTCAGGCTGTCACTGCTGTTTTCTTGTCTTATAGGCCACCCATTTAGATGCAAAATCTTCTGTGAGGCTTGTTCCTGTAGCTTCTGTATCGTTTCGTCTGCTGAGCCTTTGAGACAGAACAGGGGTACTCTTGAGCAGGCTTTCCCTGTTCTCGGCTTTTATAGCTTCGAATGTTGGTTTGCATGGGATCGCTTGTTGTTGCCCCCATTTTAGAACTGCCCTTCGAAGGTAGCGGGACCGATATAGCAGAGAATTCCGCTGCTGTCATGTGGGCCATTTTGTTGCCGAAGCAGTCCTCATATTCTGGGACCCAGTCTAGCAGAGGTATGATGATATGATTGGTTTGTAGTCTGTTATGGTTGCCTTTGATTTCTTAAACAATTGTATTGTTCTTCGTTCGCGATGGATGGCTGGAAGGATGTGTTTAGGGGTGAGACCGATGCTAGTCCTCAGCATTGTGAGTCGGGATCATACAACACATTTGTGCAGTTCCCCTTCTTCAGTAGCTCTGTTTATCCCCTTTGTAAGGGCTTTATATTCTTTTTTATGGCTCTAAAATTAATTAAGCTTCGGGGTTACACATGCCAATACCATGATATGATTATGAGGCACACCGCAGTGGGAGACTCCGGATTAATTTTTATAGCGTGGGGTTATTTACCGTTTACCTAAATCTAAGTACACCAGCGTTTTTGCATTTCACCTCCACCCGAATGCGGCCACCAAGGCAGGGATGAAATCCACGACCTCCTGTTGAGCAGCGCAACGCCACAGCCCCTGTGCTACTGCCACGGGTCTTGTATGTCTCCCTTTGGTGTCCTTTTTCGTCATACGTTCGTCATAGGACGACAATGCCAGTTTCCTCCCATGGTGCTATGCGTATTGAGATGAGAGTATCGGGTATCTGTTCACCTAGTATTGGGGGCGAGGAGTTACGGAGTCGCCATCTGTCGGAAGCGCCTCCCTTGCCTAGTATGAGGGATCACGCGGCGCACTCCTCACAGGTTTCACTTACGGAGCTCAATAAAACACCACGCGGTAACCCTTCTGGACATTTATTTACCCGACATAAAAAACAACTTTAACCCTTGCTGACTTCTTTAAAACGTTTAGTAAATTAAAGAAAGGATGTTTCACGATGTGAAGCCAGCTAACCATGCTGATAACCGGGCAGCATATTATCGAGTTGCCAGCAAATACACCTTCGCCGTTCAGTGCACCAAGCATTATTTTCTTAACATCACATTGCCGTTTGCATTACAATTTAATATTTACAAACTTTTTGGCACTGTCAATGCTTCTAGAACACGACTCATTCAACTGACGCACAATGGTAATACTATTATTCCGCTCAGCCAATGTCACTCAGATTGAACAATGTATTTGCTTTGTGCTTCTGCATACCTGCCCCTGCGTTGTTCCCATGGCTATCTGTCCGAAAATTTCCTTCTATTGACTTCATTTTCAAGCGAAGCTTTCTTTGCCTCTTCCTTCGACGTTTCCACTGCTGCTGCTGCTGCTGTCGCTGTCTTGCTCGCGGCGTCGGTAGGTGGTTCCGAGTGTGTGTGTATATATGGCGAAAGCGTATCAGAGAGGAACGGTGACGCAAGAAACCGAGAAACTCGTTTGGAACTTTCTATCGCGTTGCAGGTGCACAGTGTCCTCTGGAGCTCCCTGAGGGTCGCTACAGATCTCTTGACAGCTCTAATCATCCGTGACCCCCCCCCCCCCAAAAAAAAAAACATTGCGGAAACTGCAGCGCTTACCTTTTTGCTAATCTCCAACGGCCCAGAGGGAGCTAGTTAAATAGTAGATAGAAGGTAGAGAGACAATGGGGAGAGCCGACACAGTCACGAAACGAGTGAATAAAAGCCTTGCCATTCTTCGCTGGCAATTTCCATGCATAGGGGAAGCGCGATAGAGAGATTCGAGCCCCCGTTCCCCCGCCCGTTCCTGAGCCCCAATTTATCCTTGCCAGGCCTTTTTCGGGCACATCTGAGGTTTCTTTTAAGTTCTTAATAAGTTTTCATTTGTTAATTTTTACAACTGGAGTGTCTAAAAAGCTTGTTAACTTACTGTTCGCGCGGGTGTGCTACACATTTTATAAAATAATATGTTTAGTGTAATTTCTGCGAATGCTCATAATCGAGGGCAAAACATTAAAGAGGAATTTAGTGCACTAATAATCGTTTCTGATGGTATACGGGCAGCTTGTACCTACAGACTGAATATGTTGTTAAATGTTCGCATTGCGTCCAACACTGCTCTGCAAGATTTTACAGCGACGGAGCTAGTGCGACTAGAAGTGCTCGAAACGTTATGTGCTTGTTTCATTGCTGTTCTGGGAAAGCTGGATAATTCACTCAGTTTACGTTTAGAGCTTGAGACGTTCTGATAAGCTAGTTGGTAATTCACGACGTCGTTTGGGAGCGCACTGGGAAAAAAACATGGACGCAAACAATGAGGGCACCCAAGAAGCGCTGAATTGTTTCAGCGCTTCATTTCTTCGTGTCTGTGTTATCTTTTTTTCTTTTGTTTTCTTTTTCAAATGCGCTGCCTACATAACTAAGCTATATTTCGAGGGAATGTAGAGACCATTAGTGATAAAACGCAAATAAATTTCAAGTGGGTTAGTTAGTAATGGCTAAATGACAAAGATTAAACCTTCGTTTTTTTGGCTGTGTAGAGGCGTTGTTAAAACGCCAAAAGCCTTTCCCCGCTGCCCTGAACGAAGCAAAGGCAGTAACAAATGCATATTTGCACAGAATTGGTGTCATATTATGGGTGACGTGTAGCAGAAGTTACAAGCGTATTTTACTAACAGCACAGGAAGTTTGCCCGATGTCCTGAACGAACGAAACGTACCACAAGGTTGACATTCTGAGGGAATAATGGGCATATTATGCGTGATGCATGAGCAAACTTTTGAAGAACGTCAGTTAATTACACCCTTTGTTAAAAAATTGTTATGCAAGTGCTCGAAAGCGTTATATGGCCATTACCAGCTAGGTATCCCAGTGTCCCGACAGAATTCAAAACACCGAGTTTACATTTGGGGAAAAAAGAGGTGCATGTTAAAGGGGCAACTCCGGCTATGGTCCACTGACCCTAGCAAAATCTTGAATATACGTTCTATTTTGCACTCTGACTGACAGTGCCAAACGATATGACTGCAAATCATTTAGTTTTCCTGAAAATGAATTTTAAAGAGTGGCTGCGTGTTTCCAAATTCATTCACAGAATTGTATGACCGCTTAATGACCACCACGTGTTTGTGATGTCTGAGTCTACACCGCCACTTCGCCCAGAAACGACAAAGCTGGCTCCTTTTTCTACGGGACAACGGCGGACGATCATCGTTTTTTGACAGACGCGGCGACGGGTACTTCTCTGCGTCTTGCCGCAGCCCAATGAGTTGAGCTTGGGGCTGTTTGGATCGCACCGCTGGTGCGATCGGTTGTTGGGAACTCGGCGCTGACGCCCGTGGTTGTACCTGGGTCGCAAGCCCCAAGGGTAGCGTTGGCCTGGCGGCCTGGGGTACAACTGGAAGCATCCGAAGGTCCCGGCAAAGCATGAGTCGACTGGTAACAACAAAACAACTTGTTTATTTTAACATCGCAAAGAGTTGGCGGTCAGGTTGACCGAAGTAGAGAGACGGGAGAGCACTTTACTCAACAGAAGAAATCGGAGCCCTCCTTTTGGCGTCCGGGGGCAGCTGTTTTTATACTCTCGCAGTTGAGGGCAAGAAGGAACCCCTCAATAGACGAGCACGTGATTGTACAATGGGCTAAGGTGACGCACACTGCCGCCGGTCGGGCCCAAAAACTGGAAGGAGAGGGTGACCCCTTGCTTTCGCATCGCCTGGTTCGGGCACAATGACTGGAAGGAGAGGGTGACCCCTGCTTTCGCATCGCCTGGTTCAGGCACAATGACTGGAAGGGGAGGATGACCCCTGCTGTCGCATCGCCTGGTTCAGGCACAATGACTGGAAGGGGAGGATGACCCCTGCTGTCGCATCGCCTGGTTCGGGCACAATGGCACATACACTCACACACGCACATGAAGACACATGGCATCGGAACATGCCTGGAAACGCCTGGCGGGGAGCGTTGCGGCGACGCCGCACGGGCCAAAATGTCTGCCGCCCCGCCGCAGTCGCGCCGGCAAAACCGCGTGTCGCAGGCGAAACGCAACAGACCGCCCCGCCGGGGGAAGGAGATCCCGATGGACAGGGGACTGCATCCGCTGTCCGGAGGGATGTCGCTCGATGATGCTCATAACCGAAGTCGGGCGTCCCTCGACGTTTCTTGAGCGCAGCGCACAGAGAAGGCCTCGTTCTCTCGTTCAGGTTCGCACGGGACACTGCAAAGTGACTTCGGGAGAGTTCACATTTTTGCTCTCGTTCCCGGCAAGCGTTAGAACTACGCTGAAACTCAACCGCTCAGTCAGCAAGCACGGCACAACCCTCACTAAGCCCTGCCAGGCTCTTTCCCCTTTTTATACCACTGCCTAGTTCCTTACAGTAGTCTAGCATCACTCAGAACGCGTCCATAAATTGAAAAATTGCACTAGAAAGCATATCATCACTTTGAAACACTAAACAAAAGCAATATGTTAAAAAAAATCCTGCCTCAGGAAGAAAAACATCAGTAACAAACAATTTTTTAGGCTGATTCCTACGTTAGGGGCTTCGACTTAAGCCATCGGCGTTACCGTTGAGACTCCCCTTTTTGTAACGCACCTCAAAGGAATATTGTTGTAAAGCGAGGCTCCAGCGCAGGAGGCGGCCATTTTTGGGAGAGATGGTCTGCAGCCATTGGAGAGGGCAGTGATCCGTCTCAATGATAAACCTCGAGCCGGCTAGATAGCATGACAATTTCTGAACGGCCCACACGAGACACGCACACTCTTTCTCGGTGGCGCTATACGCCTGCTCACGACTGGTCAGCTTACGACTAGCATACAGGACGGGGTGTTCTACTTCTCCATTTTCCCGTTGGCACAGTACAACGCCCATGCCTCGCTCACTAGCATCGCACTGAACAACGAACCCTTTTGTATAGTCTGGCGATCGTAGCACAGGCTGGTTTGTTAGGGCACTCTTTAGGGCGCTAAAAGCTCTTTCCTTTGTCTCGTCCCAGACGACTGTTTGAGGCTCTGACTTTCTTAGAGCATCCGTCAGGGGAGCCGCGATATCAGAGTACCTGGGGATGTACCTCTGATAGTAGCCGGCGACACCTAAGAACGACCGAATATCGGTCTTCGCGCGCGGTTGCGGAAAGTCTCGCACAGCGGCCACTTTTATTTCAGAGGGGCGGCGACGACCCTGACCAATCACGTGACCGAGGTAGACAACCTCGGCCTGTGCTAACTGGCACTTAGGAGCTTTTACTGTCAAGCCCGCTTCGCGCAGGCGGGTTAGCACTGCCCGCAAGTGTGCCATATGCTCAGACCAGGACGCGGAGAATATCGCTACGTCGTCTAGATACGGTAAAGCGAATTCTTGCTGTCCCCGCAACACTTTATCCATGAGGCTTGAAAAACAGTATGGCGCGTTCTTCAAACCAAAACTCAACACTTTAGGACGGAATGTTCCCATTGGTGAAATGAACGCCGCATACCTACTAGCCTCTTCTGTAAGTGGAACCTGCCAATAACCCCTGACAAGATCTAGGGTGGAAATAAACTGAGCGCTACTAACTTTCTCAAGGCGCTCCTCGATGTTAGGGATCGGATAAATTTGATCCTTAGTGATGGAATTAAGCCTGCGGTAGTCGACGCAAGGACGAGGTTCCTTGCCCGGTACCTCAACTAAAATCAAAGGGGAGGTATAATCACTCTCACCTGCCTCAATAACACCGAGCTGTAGCATTTTCTTTACCTCCGCCTCCATAATATCGCTCTGGCGGGGTGACACCCGATACGCCTTGGATCGTACTGGCTCTGGGGAGGTAAGTTCTATATCATGAGTAAGTACAGAAGTCCTACCAGGCCTCTCAGAGAACAGACCTTGAAACTCTTGTAATAGCTGGTGTAGTTCGGTTTTCTGCTCAGGCGACAGCGGTGCTTTACTGATAAGGTCACTAATGACTTGACCGGTGTCTTCCCTGTTCGTCACTGAGCCTAGTCCCGGAAGCTCGACCGGAAGCTCTTCAGGAACGTTTACCATCATGCACACCACTGCTTCCCTTTGTCTATAAGGTTTGAGCAGATTACAGTGGTAAACTTGCTGTGCTTTCCGCTTTCCTGGCAGACTTACCACGTAGTTAACGTCCGACAGTTTCTGAACAATTCGTGCTGGGCCCTCCCACTGCACGTCTAGTTTGTTGTTTAGCGATGTGCGCAATATCATGACCTCATCGCCCACCTCAAAACGACGGGCCCTGGCCGTCCGATCATAATAAACCTTGGCCCTCTGCTGGGCCTTTGCCATTGCTTCACCTGACAACTCCTGTGCCCTTCTTAAGCGTTCGAGGAGCTTAAGCACGTACTCCACCACGACTGGGTCGTCGCCCCTGCCTTCCCATGATTCTCGAAGCATGCGAAGCGGAGATCGAAGCGAGCGACCGTACACCAGTTCAGCTGGCGAAAACCCCGTAGCTGCATGCGGCGCGGTTCTTAACGCAAACATCACCCCAGGCAGACACAGCTCCCAGTCAGTTTGATGTTCAAAACACAAGGCTCTCAACACGCGCTTCATGACGGAGTGGAGCTTCTCAACGGAATTCGACTGTGGGTGGTACACTGAGCTGTGTAACAGCTTTACCCCACACCTTTCGAGAAAAGTTGTCGTCAAAGCGCTAGTAAACACAGTGCCCTGATCTGATTGGATTTCCGCAGGAAAACCAACTCGCGCAAATATGGACAGTAGTGCATTGACTATCTCAACTGAGCTGAGTTCTTTAAGCGGCACTGCTTCAGGGAACTTTGTCGCTGGGCAGATCACAGTCAAAATGTGTCTGTACCCCGTGGCTGTTACCGGCAGAGGTCCCACTGTATCAATAACGAGCCGTCTAAAAGGCTCCGTAATGATAGGTACCAATTTCAACGGCGCCCTCGATTTGTCCCCTGGTTTGCTCACCCGCTGACAGGTGTCACATGACCTCACGAAGTGGTCTGCGTCCCGAAAACACCCTGGCCAATAGTACTCTTGCAAGAGACGGTCCTTAGTTTTCTTAACTCCTAGGTGTCCGGACCACGAACCCCCGTGTGACAAGCGCAACAGATCCTGACGATAGCATTGAGGCACGATCAGCTGATCGAACTCCACTCCTCTTCGGTCTAGATACTTCCGGTACAGGACTCCACCTCTTTCCACAAAACGCGCATTTTTCCTGGCGATACCTTCCTTGACATTGCAGCGTATGTTTTCTAGGCTACCATCCTTCTTTTGCTCGGCTATCAAAGCCGACCGGCTGACTTTTAGCAACCTATCAAGTCCGTCTGACGTAGGCGCGATGAGCAAATCAGTAGATAGCTCTTCTAACTTTCCCGCATCGGGATTTTCCTCTCCGGTATCTGGTGCCTTTAACGTTACAGACTCAAGTTTATTCAGTTCGGGCGTGCTCTGAATATCAGCTTGCTGCGCCTCTGACCCTTTTTCGTTGTTTGATAACGTCGGCCCCGCAACTACCGCCTTTGCAGCGAGCTCCCGAACCTTCGATCTGGTTAAGGCCTGAACACTAGCTTCACCAAACAAAAGCCCCTTCTCGCGCAGGAGGTGATCGGACCTGTTTGAAAATAGGTACGGGTACTGGGGTGGCAGCATAGATGACACTGCCGCCTCTGTCTCAAGCGCTCCGAAAGGTCCTTCAATAAGCACCTTTGCTACTGGCAGACACACGCTATGAGCTTCCACGGCTTGCTTGATCCACGCGCACTCGCCCGTGAACATATGGGGTTCTACATAAGACGGGTGAACTACATCCATCGTAGCTGCGGAATCGCGAAGCACTCGGCACTCTTTCCCGTTCACGAGGAGGTCTCGCATGTAAGGCTCGAGAAGCTTCATGTTCTCGTCAGTGCTGCCTATTGAAAAAAACACAACTTTTGGTGTTGTTTCCGGACACTGCACCGAAAAGTGACCCGGCTTCTGGCACGTATAACAAACGCGCGCTTGCCTCATCTCGAACCGCTTTCTGCGTTCGGCTTCGGCTGCCGCCGTCTCCTTAGGTTCGGTCGCACTGCTTCCACTCGCATCCGCACTACGCGTGTTCCCCTTTGCTCTCATGGGTGTGAACTTCGGCCTCTCAAATTTCGAGCCAAATTCACCCTTTTGACCGTCCTTAGCTCCGCGAGCCCGACGCGTCACAAACTCCTCGGCTAGCTCAGCGGCTTTAGCCACCGTACAAACGTCTGGCCTATCCAAGACCCAGTATCTCACGTTCTCAGGTAACCGACTATAAAACTGTTCTAGCCCGAAACACTGCAGAACCTTATCGTGGTCACCAAACGCTTTCTCTTCTTTGAGCCACTCCTGCATGTTTGACATAAGCCTATACGCAAACTCTGTATATGACTCACTTCTGCCTTTCTCATTTTCCCTAAACTTCCGACGGAACGCCTCCGCAGACAGCCGGTACTTTTTTAGCAGACTCGATTTTACTTTGTCGAAATCCTCTGCCTCCTCTCTATCCAAGCGAGCGACTACGTCGGCCGCCTCGCCGGGTAACAAAGTGAGCAAGCGCTGTGGCCACGTTTCCCGAGAGAACCCCTGCTTCTCGCACGTTCGCTCAAAGTTAACCAGGAACAAACCAATGTCCTCTCCAAGCTTAAACGGCCGCATCAGGTCAGTCATTTTGAACAATACGCGTTCTCCTGCACCGTGTGCCTGACTTCCATTACGAGCGCGTTCCATCTCTACCTCAAGACGCTTCATTTCCAAAGCGTGTTGACGGTCACGCTCTTGTTGCTCTCGCTCTTTCTGTTCTTTACGTTCACGCTCTTCTTTTTCTTTTGCAGTCTCCCTCTCTTCAATGGTCTCAAGGCATTCCGACAGCTCGTCATCCTCAGCCTCTAACTCAAGAACAGCCTTTAGCAGTTCAGGTTTTCTTAGTTTGTCTGAGACATCCAGACCCAACTCTCTTGCAAGCTCCAACAATTTCGGTTTGCGCAACGACTTCAAATCCATGGCTGCTCTGAATGCTGCTTTCTCTACTGCTTACTATTGTCTTGCCGCAAACTAACCCGGCAGCAGCGACAACCACAATTACCAGCTCTGTTTCTGACACTAACAAAAGCCTGGCAAAGCTCAGAAGAAGAAAGTCCCGCACTCACCAAACCTCGCAGGCTGGAATTCCGCGCAGTCGTTCCGCTGCAGGCAACCAGTCGTCACACAGGGCTCGTTGCACTGCTCCCGGATCGTCGTTGAGCTGCTCAGCATACAGTCAACTGCATATCTTCGCTGCTGGCCTCCGTTGTCGCGATCTCGCCGCTGGCAGACAGTTGTTTGAAGTCGGAGGCGATCTCACCGCTGCCAACCAGATGTTTGGATCGCACCGCTGGTGCGATCGGTTGTTGGGAACTCGGCGCTGACGCCCGTGGTTGTACCTGGGTCGCAAGCCCCAAGGGTAGCGTTGGCCTGGCGGCCTGGGGTACAACTGGAAGCATCCGAAGGTCCCGGCAAAGCATGAGTCGACTGGTAACAACAAAACAACTTGTTTATTTTAACATCGCAAAGAGTTGGCGGTCAGGTTGACCGAAGTAGAGAGACGGGAGAGCACTTTACTCAACAGAAGAAATCGGAGCCCTCCTTTTGGCGTCCGGGGGCAGCTGTTTTTATACTCTCGCAGTTGAGGGCAAGAAGGAACCCCTCAATAGACGAGCACGTGATTGTACAATGGGCTAAGGTGACGCACACTGCCGCCGGTCGGGCACAAAAACTGGAAGGAGAGGGTGACCCCTTGCTTTCGCATCGCCTGGTTCGGGCACAATGACTGGAAGGAGAGGGTGACCCCTGCTTTCGCATCGCCTGGTTCAGGCACAATGACTGGAAGGGGAGGATGACCCCTGCTGTCGCATCGCCTGGTTCTGGCACAATGACTGGAAGGGGAGGATGACCCCTGCTGTCGCATCGCCTGGTTCGGGCACAATGGCACATACACTCACACACGCACATGAAGACACGTGGCATCGCAACATGCCTGGAAACGCCTGGCGGGGAGCGTTGCGGCGACGCCGCACGGGCCAAAATGTCTGCCGCCCCGCCGCAGTCGCGCCGGCAAAACCGCGTGTCGCAGGCGAAACGCAACAGGGCTCGTCAGCTGCCTCGCGCGGCGGCCGCCGGTCAAAGGCTGGTGGCTATTCTTCAGCTCTCATATCGTCGCCAAAATCGCCGCTGTCTGTAGCTCGAGCGGACTAGAAAAGCTACCCGTGTCGTCGGAAGACGTCGTCAGCTTCGCTTTTTTGGCGTTAGCACCACGCATTCTGCGTGTTTACATCATGGTAGTGTGTACATCTGACGTCGTCTACTCATCGTAAACATCACACGAGGCAGCTACCCGTTTCGGCTTTGGTACCTCGCGTATTGGCTATTTAAAATAATTGATGAGTTTCTAAGCAAATTGAACCATCCTGCCGGTGATACGGCTGTCAATGACATTAGAAAATTACAATACCCTAATATGGTTAAAAAGACGCCGAAGTTGCCCTTTATGTATAATGTGTGGCTAAACTTCAGCGTTTCTGGCATGATTATGAGCTTTTCTGTGATTAACATCATATGCAGTAAATTATGTATCCAAATGCTCCGGAAGGTTATTGGTGCGCTTTACGAACGGCGCATAATTTAGCACGCTGTTCCAAGAAAAGTGTAATTGCCACCGGGATCGGCTTTAACTAAAATGGCAGGAACATTATGGCCAATGAGCATGCGAAGTTAAATATGTGTTGTTATATTAGAGCACATGTAAAAAAAAATTGGCGTACGTCCCACGATAATTGCGCATGGAACCAAGTTCACATTAGGTGAAAAGGGGGCCATGTTAGGCGTGGTGTGCTAACAAAAGCGTAACGTATCTGACTTAATTACAATCAATGCAAGTAATTAATAAATACTACTTTTCTGCCTATTTTCAAGCGTACCACGAGGCACGATAGTATTACCCCATGGCTTAGGCGAACTGAACGAGGAATTTGTTTTGTATTTCGTGGAAACCAGAGAAAAATGTGTAGGCAAAATTCAGAGCGTATTGGTCAATTGCGGCCTATATTGGGTGATTACGTATGGAAGCACTCTGATAGTTATAGGTGTATTCTACAAACGGCGCAGAATGGAGCCCTCCGTCAATTTAGAAATAAAACGGCCGTTAAGACGAAATTTTTAGTAAAGGAGAATAGGGAACTGGCCAGTATAGCGAACGGTTAAATGTATGTGCATAACTTCCAGTCTTTGTGAAAAATTTCTTCGTCAAGTGCTCCAATGCGTTATACGATGCGTTATCCGCTGTGTTTTCCAGTATCCAGAAAGAACTTACGTCGTAACGTGTTTAAATTAATCAGCAGGTTTCCAAATAACTACCGAACCGTTGTTTTCTCCCCAATTTCATGCATTATGTAAGACACCTGTGGTGCACTCGATGAATAAAGGAGTTACTTTGTTTATATTCCATGGATATGGGAAGGAAGGTATATAGGTGATGTGCAGGCGAAGTTCAAAGTAGGTCGCTGTATAATAGCACAGAATTTAACCCATCGTCCTAGGAGAACTATACGCCACAGAGATTAAGTTTGGTAGATGGAAGAACATTATGACGGATATGCATGCGAAGTTCAAAGCGTGTGGATGAAGTACAGCGTCGGCTTAAAGAAACAAAAGCAAGAGCGTAAAAAGGAGAAAGAAATCGTAATTGAGTGTTTGACGGCGTTGTAGTCTGCGGGGAACAGGGCCAACGCGGGTGTCACATGCGGGCAACGTGTTAAAATGTGGGCTTTAATTACGAGCAACTAAAACTGTCTACTCGAAGGAAACAGCTTCGCTGGAAATTGTGACGTGATTCCACAAGGTCACACAAGTCTGCTGTTATTTTTTTTTACTTCTGTAAAAAACTGTCTTGCTTACTTTAACTATTCCTACGGTGGAGTCGTTTTCCATGACGTGCGAAATAGACGTGAATTATACGTGTCTCGACATTACTGTTTCCCTTTCGAGTAGGCAGCGCCCACGGCTCACAAAGTGACTGTTTAATTATTTATATTTATCACTAATGAAAACATCGTCACTTACGTACAGATGTCCATATGTGAGTTCTGACACTTGTTTCATGATCCCCGCGGTGGAAATTACGCACGTGTTTATCATCAAGCACGTGATTAAATAAAACTTATTAATTAAGCTTGCAACAACAATTTTGGAATATTGAATGCAAATTTTAAGCTATCTAGTACGTAAAGCATTCCCATTCACTAGCAATCTCGTGTCTGGCACCCCTTTCGCCCTGAATATATGTAGTGTATAGGCTTCATGTTCTATTTACCATTTATCGTGAGTCCACTTTTCGACAGTCTCGATAAGCGTTAACTAATAATGCAGCAACAACATATCTAAAGTTCAGGATCTGTTAGGGTGATACCTGTCGCCGACTTGCGATAACGCTGCAATGCATAGTAATACGTTAGGCCACCCGTGTTGCAAGAATCCGGATTTGTGTCTGCCTTAGCGCGCCCTTAGACCTTAATTTCCCATTTCACTTTCTTTAATGTGTGGCCACAGTACAGTGATCGAGCTACTAACAAAACTTCGCGAGTCTCTTTTGATCTATGCAAGTTCTACCCTACTTCTAAATACGTTATTAATAACAGATTAAGTTCCCTAGAAGGGTGATGGTTCGGGCTAGTTGGTTTTCCATGAGACTGTGGATGAATGTCGTGTCCGGTACATCCCGAAATCGGCATAGGATGTAAGATTTTTTTGGGGTGCATCCGGTGTATGATAATACCATGGGCATATGTATTCGATTGTAGTCCGCGGAGGGCGGTCTCTTCTTCCTTGCTTAGTTTTGGATGCGGTAGTGGATATTGTCGCCTTTCCGGTCGGTAGAGTTGCGATATTATGGCGTAGTTGATGGGAATGCCCTCCACCCTCGTCCGTTTCTCGAGGCCATGAGGCAGGAAATCCCGGCTGGTATGCTCTCGGGCGACAGCATGTGCTGCTTTGTTTCCTGCCAGGTGTTCATAGCCTGGGGTCCATGCGACGTACGTCTCAGGGAGTTGTTGTCATATTGTAATTTCTTTTAGAATGTTCACTGCTGCTGCAGAGATTCAGTCTTTTTTTTATGTTTCTACACGTGGTTTGGGAGTCACTCAAGATGATGGCTGCGTCCTTGCATGTGGCGATGTCGGGGACGATGGCCACAAACTTCCTCCGCCATTTCTTAATTTCTGGCTGGTATGGTAGCAGCGACTAGCTCATTCCCTTTGTTGCTGATCACGCTAACTGCGTATGCTCTTCTACCTGGGTACTTTGGCACATCTATATATCCAGTGTTGCGGTGCTTTGAGTATCTCTTGCTTAGCCTTCGAACTCTTGTTTGTCTTCTGTCTTTGTGGTGCGTCGCGTGGATGTTGCGAGGTATTGGAGCAACTGAGATAAGCTCCCGGAGTAATGGCGGAAATCGGGCTTTCATGTCTGAATCTGCTATGAAGTTTTCGTTGTACGCGAGTATGCGAAGTACTGCTCTGCCTGTTTGAGTCAGCAAGGAGTTCCATCTGGCTCACCATCTGCGCTTCAGCCATTTCTTCTGAGATGTTATAGATGCCAAGTTTGAGGAGTGTCGTGGTTGAGGTCACACCGGTCTTATTGCGCTCTTGACTGCTTTTCTGATGACGATGTTGAGTTTTCTTTCAATTTCAGCTTTCTTGAGAAATAGCGACATGTTTGCACAGCGAAAAAGAAGAGGACTGAAGGAAGAACACAACGCAGGCGCTGACCTTAACTGATCTTTATTTGCGAAATCACCAGAACTACATACATGAGCAAAAGTAATGAAAAAACAACTTTCGCGTTAGGTCACACATGAACCCCTATTGCATCACAGCCAAATACTTTATTTCGTTTTTGGTGAGGGAAATAGATGGCATTCTGAGAAATAGATAAGGGGTGCCATATGTTATCCGGCTTATGAGGAGGGCTTGGCTTACTTGGATGGTTTCTTGCTCTTTAGGTACTCTTCTTTGGGTGGTTATGCGCGTATTGAGATGAGTGATTTTGTTAGGGTGTTCTGAAGCTTCGGAAGTGCAGTTGTGCCAGCGGAACTAAATTTTTTACCATTATCGCCACTTAGCGTGTCTAGAGTTTGTCAAGAGAGCGCCTGCTACCGAGAAACAGCCCGTTAGGGTTGGCATCTGGCACCACGTGCAGAAAGGAATTTCAACCGATCATCTCTCACCCTGCCTCGTCGAAATGAGGCGTGACTTCGCCTACTATGCCGCCTACTAAGCCGGAATTGTTGAGCTTAGCCAAAGAGTTGGGCCTCGAAATTGCCGAATCAAAGAGAAAGCCGGAGATCATTGAGGCGATCGAAGCGATCGGGGCAGACGACGATGAACTGAAGGAATGCCTAGAGAGCATTGCAGAGGAAGAGCGTAAGCGCCTAGAGGAAAAAGCAGAGCGCGAGCGGGCAGCACGTGAGGCCAAAGAAGAGCTCGACCTCGAAATGAAGCGCCTAGAGATTGAGCTCCTGAAAGCTCAAAATACTGGAAGACCTAGTACAGAGGCACGTGAACGCGAGCGCACAATGACAGACTTGATGGCACCCTACACAGTAGGAGGGGACATAGGTTTTTTTCTGGTACAGTTTGAGCGCACGTGTGAAAAGGCCAAATTCGCAAGAAACGCGTGGCCGCAACGCTTGCTTACGTTACTGCCACGTGAGGTAGCTGATATTATCAGCCGCATGGGGAAAGAAGCAGAGTACTTCGATGAAGTGAAAGCGAATCTGCTTAAAAAGTATAGATTATCAGCGGAAGCATTCAGGCGAAAATTCAGGGAAGTCGAGAAGATCAAAAGCGAGTCATACTCAGATTTTGCATACACCTTGGAGGTAAACCTGAAGCAATGGTTCAGAGAAGAGGGTACACTCGGCGACGCCGAAAAGGCAATACAGTGCGTTGTTTTAGAGCAATTCTACCGCCGGCTGCCAGTAAACATCAAGTATTGGGTTAAGGATAGGCCAGGCGTAGACACTGTTACGAGAGCGGCCGATCTCGCTGAGGAGTACGTAACTCGCCGTGCGGACGAAGGCAACGAAGCGCCTAAGAAGGAGATGAATAAATACAGACCCGACAAGCCAAAGCGATGGTCAAAGTCGAGAAGGTATAAAACAATGGAAAGGTCAGATTCTGTGAAAACTAGTGACGAGAAAAGCGAGGGAGAAAACGAACCACCCTAACGGAGTGCAGAAAGGCAGAAGGAAAAAAACGTTCGAGGCAAAGAAACCAGTAGTTGGCTACAGCTGCCAGCAAACCGGGCATATCTCCGTGGGGTGCAGGAATCCCAAACTAGTATTAATGTCACTAAGTAGTAACGTAGAAAATCTGAACTTGCTAGAACCATATATTCGAGACCTCGTGTTAAACGGCAAACCGTGTAGAGTGCTTCGCGACTCGGCAGCCACAATGGACGTGGTGCATCCGTCGTACGTAGAGGGAGGCCAATTCACAGGAGAATGTGCTTCGATAAGGCAAGCCGTAGAGGCCTCCAGGGTTTATCTCCCTGTGGCCAAGATTCGTATCGAAGGCCCTTTTGTAGTACTGGACACTAAAGCCGCCGTCTCGGCACATCTCCCGCCGCAGTATGCGTATTTGTTTTCTAGCAAATCAGATGATTTGCTACGACGCAAGGGAATCGGGTTTAGTGAGGGAACAGTGCAAGCCCTAACTCGTTCCAAGGCTGTGTACGAATGTCCAGTGGTGGAGGAAACAGGTTTGACGGAGGATTCGTCAACCAGTACAGAACAGGACAGCCCTATAGGGGATAATGCGGAAAGTACGAAAGCTAATGAAAAGGTCAGGAAAGCAGCGGAGCATAAAATGTCTCCCGAGGGAGAATGCAGAAAGTTATCGAACGTAAGCCCTGCCAGAATGATCGCTGAGCAGGAAATGAGTAAGGCACAAAGCAATGCTGAGCATTTCTGACAGGACGGCTCGCACACGACGCTTTGAAGTTGGGGAAAAGGTAATGATCCTGAAACCCTCGTCGAATAACCAACCTGAGGAGATACCTGTTGACTTTGCAGAGTTAACAGCAGTGACGGAGGCAAAAAAACATTCACGAGACCATTGACAAGTTAGTAGAACAGGCGGAGTTGAATCCCAATGAAAGGGCCGAACTGAGGGAACTCGTGTTTGAATTTAAAGACGTATTTTCAGACAAACCGGGCAGGACCACTGCGATCGTTCACGATATCGAATTAACCTCGTCGGACCCAGTTCGTTCGAAAGCTTATCGCGTTTCGCCTCGTCAACGTGAAGCCATGACCGCTGAAATAAACAAGATGTTATAGCTAGGTGTAATCGAGCCAGGAAAGATTGATTATACCTCGCCTCTTATCCTGGTTGAGGTCCCAGGAAAGGAGCCGTGACCATGTATCGACTACCGCAGGCTCAATTTAATCACGCAGGACCAGACTTATCCAATACCGCATATCGAGGAAAGGCTTGAGAAAGTGAGCAGTGCTAATTTCATCTCTACGCTCGATTAAGTCAGAGGGTATTGGCAGGTTCCGTTGACCGAGAGGGCAAGCAGGCTTGCGGCGTTTATTTCTCCGACGGGAACCTTTCGTCCGAAAGTCCTGAGCGTTGGATTGAAGAATGCGCAATATTGCTTCTCTAGCCTTATGGACCAGGTGCTACGAGGAATGGAGGACTTTTCACTTTCGTATCTCGATGACATAGCAATCTTTTCTTCATCATGGGCCGACCATATACAACACCTGCGAACCGTGCTGTGTCGTCTGCGAGAGGCCAACTTAACTGTTAAGGCTCCCAAATGCCAATTAGGGTGCGCGAAGGTAGCTTATCTAGGTCATGTAATAGGGCAAGGCCGTCGTCGGCCTTCCGAGGTTAAACTGACCGCAATAGGCAACTTCCCGCAACCACGCACCAAGCGGGACATCAGATCATTCCTTGACTTGGGGTTATTACCAAAGATATATCTCGCGGTATTCCGAGATTGCGAGTTCTTTGACGGATGCTCTCAGAAAAAACAGAACCACAAACGGTAAAGTGGTATGACGCAAAAGAAAAGGGTTTTAGAATGCTGAAGAACGCACTAACGAGTCAGCCAGTGTTGAACGCGCCCGACTACTCTAAGCCATTCATTCTTCATTGTGATGCCAGCGACAGGGGTAAGGGGGTGGTGCTCTGTCAAAAGAGAGATGACGAGAATGAACACCCTGTACTATACGCCAGTAGAAAGGTTTCAGTTCGTGAGGAAGCACACAGAACATCAGAAAAGTAATGCGCCTGTGTAGTATGGGTGGTGCAGAAGCTAGCTTGCAATATCGCTGGTTCATGATTCACCATAGAGACTGACCACTGTCCCCTCACATGGCTGCAGTCGATGTCTACGAAAAACGGTCGTCTTTTGTGCTGGAGCTTGGCTCTTCTGCAGTACAACTTCGATATTCGCTACAAGAAGGTAAGCTTAACGGCAATGCCGATGGTTTGAGGCGTTGCCCCTAGAGTAACGAAAGCCTCATGCTCACCCGTGTTTCCGTGGCATTTGTACGCTCGTTCATACGTTTTTCCCGAAGTGTAGGCGATTGTTAGTTGATTTTAATAACCACGTCTTAACGCTTTCAAGAAATAGCTGTTTTTTATTGTTCAGGGGTGAGGGACGTGCGTAAGGAATGGGAAAGGTATAGCGGGTTTTTCTTTTTTTTAAAGCCTGGTATGGGTCTTGGAGGAGGGTGGCCTTGTGCTCGCTGCATTGTGGTTGTGGGTCCGGCACTGTTCTGGGGTGCTTGCTTGCCCACGCAGGAGAGAAAAAGTTGCGGGACCTACTTGCAAGACCAATTTCACCGGACCGGACCAGGGAGAAAAGTCACAAGAGCGCCATCAGGACTGATGACCACTCCCAGGAATCTACTAGCTACGAACTAAGGGTTCGTCACCTCTAAGGGGAATTCTACTACTGAAACGCCGATCCCTCGCACAGCGGCTGCTGGCCCCTACACGTCGGGATCTTCCTCCCCCGCCGGAGATACTGTTAGGGTTGGGACAACGTGCAGAAAGGAATTTCAACTGACCATTTTTCACCCTGCCTCGTCGAAATGAGGCGTGACTTCACCTGCTTTGGTTGGCGTCCCACACCTCGTGCAGAAAGAACTTTCTCTCACCCGACCTTCTTCCACCAGGCCTCGTCGAAATAAAGCGTGGCTTCCTAATTCGCCATGACCATTTCGAGTGTCTGCCGGTCTGGCGAAAGCCCCGCAGTGTACAGGCCTCTTTTGTGTGCGTGTGTGCGACTTTAGAGGAACCCGTTCCTCGAACGGCCAAAAGGAGAACTTCCACGAACCAGCAACGCGCAGGGGAGACAGACAAGCGTCTACAATTCCAGGAGGCGGGACGGCGTCCTCGTTGCAGCAGGCTTTCTGTGCCGGTCACGTGACGCCGACGGAAGCAAGATCCCTTCCACGATTGTAGAGAGCCTATTTAAGGGGCTCCGAAATATAATTCTCATCACTTCATGCTCTTCTCATTTTCTTTCATCTACCTTTGACTAAACCGTGCAAGTTTCACACTAGAAATCGCCATGGACTACCGTATGCCTGCAGCCCGCCGACGACGCCACGCTACCCAGTAAGTAACGTTGGTCGAGCTTCGATAGGCATGCGCCGCTACAACTCGGCAGCAGTACGATACGCTACCCTGGAGTACGGAACAACGCACGCTCAGTTGAAACTCGTACTCTAGCCTCCTAATAGATGGAGCTGTGTGCCTGGGGTGGCTGTTTTGAAATTGCTATTAGTTCCAGATGCCAGACCGAAAATTAATTATGGGGTTTTATGTGCCAAAACCACTTTCAGATTATGAGGCACGCCGTAGTGGAGGACTCCGGAAATTTCGACCACCTGGGGTTCTTTAACGTGCACCTAAATCTAAGCACACGGGTGTTTTCGCATTTAGCCCCCATCGAAATGCGGCCGCCGTTGCCGGGATTCGATCCCGCGACCTCGTGCTCAGCAGCCCAACACCATAGCCACTCAGCAACGACGGTAGGTGCCAGACCGAAACCTGAAAGAATTATCCTCGTAACTAGTACATATGGAGTTATCCACCAAATTATATATACAGGGTGTTTCAGCGAACACTTTCAAAAATCTTTAAAAGTTGTCTGTGGCAGATATCACAATTCAAGTTCATGAGCTGGTCTACTCGAAGCGGCGGACAATACTTGCACAAAAATTGAAATGCAAAATCGGCACATTAATAAAAATTAAGTAAGTAAGTTGTTAACTAATTACATTATGGCCAATATTGCCATGTACAAATTCTAGCCGTGGAGTTCGCAAGGCGGATCCACTTGGAACGAATTTTCAGGATGACACCAGCTGCGAGATATAAATTTCCGATCTTTGCGGAGAAATGCATTAGTGTTCCAGTTAATTTGTTAACAAAACGTCGTTTCATGTACTGCAGCGCACCTTGAGAGCAATCGGCGTTGGGAGCCGAGTCCGTCGAAGGCTCATAGGTTTGCGCGTGCTGTGTGTTCTCGGTGCTCAGTTTTCGTGGAAGCGATAACACCACGAAGGTCACTTCGTTTGCTGATGCTGCGACGTTTCCTGACACCAGCGTTTTGTTAGCGAGTGTCCGCGGTCATCGAGTGTAGTGTGTTGATGTTTGCCGTGAGCGCTGACACCATGCTCGCTAATTTAGTTAGCAAGCGAATGTTTACAAGTTGATACCGTCGATTAAAGTTATATTCTTACTTCATATGGCTATCTGCTAATTTGCTATCGCAATCGATGTTTCGCCTTTGAGGCGAACCTGCGATTTTTCGTTAATCGACATACGCTTACTATTGGCGGAAGCACTGCAGTTCGCACATGTGATACCCTTACATATATGCCTTTTTTCGACTAAAGCGCTTGCCTTTGTAGCGGCGGGCATCGTGAGCTTACTGATCTTGCGAAGAGTTCTAGCTTTTTCAATACATTTTTTCACAAAATTTCGACGAAATTTGTTCGTAAGTTCGCTTAGTGAATTCCGCCTCAGAGCCTGCATTCACAAAGAAGTACTTACGCTAAAATTGTCTGCAAGAGTAGATTCCAACCAGTTGCGTAGACGTATATAATTATCAAAGGAGGCCGACCAACGGGAAACAGCACTACCAACAAAAAATATTTGTGATTCAGCTCCAGTTTCGGCAATCGGGAGGTGGATGCGTCATATATACGTCATGATAAAAAGACTCGCTCCGCTCCTGCGATTACTGATGCTGTCATACATGAGTACAGCCACAAGAAACAAACGCGCCACTTCTTAAGAAGCGAAGCTTGTACTGCCCTCAATCGTGTCGGTGTCGGCGTTGTCGTACGAAAAAATTGAAGCTGCGCGATAATGAAAATTGCATGTCGGTCTGCGGATTCAAACCACCGACCTCCGGGTTGCGAGACCACCACGCTGACCGATTCAGCCACTGTCGGTTGATCGTACGCGCCTTTTAAATGGGAGTTTTATGTGCGTGAAGAAGCGCAAGGCACCACGTCCCTCCGGAGGAGGGAGAAGGTGTGATCGCGTGTTCGCTCGCCTCTCCGCCCGCCGTTCCACGCCAGTTGAGGTCCCGCAATCAGATGGGGAGGCCGCGTTTGGTTCGTTCTGCCGAAGGGCAGGCTGCGTTGAAGGAACGGCAGCGGGCCGCGCTTTGTGCGTTCGACCGAAGAACAGGCGGCGTTTCATGAACGCCGCCGGGAACTCGCTCGCGAAAGGGCTCGTCGTCGGCGTGCCGACCTCGCCGTGCGGGAACGCGAAGCCGAGGCTTTACGACAACAAAGAGCCGCGGATCCCGAGCTTCGCTTGCACCCCTCTTCACAGTAGTGGAAGGGCGGTCATTTTTTGTATACTTTATTATGATCTTAATTTTCAATTTTCAGAAATTATTTAGGAGAACAGTTAATTGGGCCAGTTGGTATTGATTCGTAATTACTAGAGCGCAAACAACGAAGACGAAGGTGAGGTATGAAACGGCAAAATCATGCGCTGAATGTAAACTACCGATGTTAAACCAATTAAAATTTACTGCGAATGTTTCTAGAGCTTCATACTTACTGTAACGCGTTTAAAAAGTGCGAGGAACGTGCTGTGGAGTTTCTAGAACTTTCAAAAACATGTGCCAGTGCTCGTGTGATATTCTGTACTCCTTGGAAAACCAGTTAGTAAAGCACTGAGCCATTTTTCCCGCCGCCATATTCCTAGCCCAGCTTTCCTTTAAGGGCAAGAACCTTTCAGGTCGGGCAGCTGCAGGTAATAGAAAACATTCATGCACATATAACCCTGAGTGAGACACGTTATATTTATTTATTTATTAGTATTTATTAGTAATACCTACATCGCTCAAAGGTATTGTTGTAGGGGGTCCAACAAATGAAAAAGAGAAAGAAAAATGCAGGCACGAACATCGGCAACCAGGGTCAACCGCACTGAAAACAATCTGTATGCAAAAATCTCTGAGAAAGAGGACAAGCGCCAAAAGAAAAGAGATGAACAGCACCGTAATAGAATAAAATAAGAACAAAGTGCAGTCAAAATGAACTTGTAGCTTAAAATGCAGTAATGAAGTGAGGCATCAAAAATACATTCGCATGGAGCTCATTTCAAGCACTAATAGTATGAGGAAAGAATTAAAACTTCAATACATAAAGGCGACATTTGTACTCCCTAATTCTTTTTATGGTCACGCGTTCTTCATACATAAAATGGTTGCTTAATATAGCTATTTTATCTATGCCTCTTTGCTTATTATAAATGATGAAGAGAAACTTAAGCCTTGCAATCTTTGACGAGTCTGCAGTTGTTTACAACTCAATTGGAATTTAATCCGCGGGCTTCGTATAGTGAAGTCATAATTGCTGGTCA
Organism: Dermacentor variabilis; assembly: GCF_050947875.1. Classification (NCBI taxonomy): domain Eukaryota; kingdom Metazoa; phylum Arthropoda; class Arachnida; order Ixodida; family Ixodidae; genus Dermacentor; species Dermacentor variabilis. The sequence goes on from NC_134568.1 coordinate 133,874,231, forward strand.
CAAACCTCACAGCCTGCTTTTGTACCCTTTCTAATTTATCTTTCAATACGACTGTAAAGTGGTCCCCTGCAACACATGCATACTCTAACACCGGCCTAATGTTCCTTAAGTACAAGCTTTCCTTCAACTTTCCGGTGCATGCTTAAAATTTTTTCAGAAGTGCAGCAACTTAGAAACCTTGGCAGCAATTTTTATCAATGTGACCTGTCCATACTAATGTGGAAGTGAATGTAATATCGAGGTAATTTGACATGATCAGTCACTTTTAAAGGATGAAATTTAAGGACATAAGAACTGTTTATGAAACATTTTTCTTATTGGTAAATCTAATGTCAAAATATTTTGCTACAATTAGGTTCATGTGCCAGACGTCGCACCAAGACGAAACTTTTTGGAGGTCGGACTGTAATGCAGCAATGTCATTAACGCATTCCACCTACTAATACAATACATAGTCACCGGCAGAGAGTGTTACTGTAGATTTCGGATCGTTTAGAAAATTATTGATGAAAATCGAGAATAGTAGACAACGCAGAAGTGAGGCCTGGGGTACACCAGTTAGTACAGCTGCGGATGATGAGGTCTTACTATTTATAACCACACACTGTCGGCGGTCGGTCAGATAGCCTTTCAACCATGCCAACAAAGATTATGAAATTCCCAGAAGGGATAACTTGCAAAGAAGGAGGTAATGTGGCACTACATCAAAAGCTTTCTTACAATAAAGAAAAATGGCATCCAGTTGTACATCTTCATCTAAACATAAAGCAATATCATGTACGAACTCGGTTAACTACATTATACAAGAAAGCCCGGCGAGAAAACCGTGTTGTGATGGATGAAAAAAATGCCATTTTGAAGATGTTTTATAAGCACGAATAGATGATATGCTCACGTATTTCACAACACAATGAGATTATCTATATCAGTCTGTAATTGCATAACTGTACTCGATCACCATCGTTATGTACGGGCGCAATAATGGCCATTTTCCAAGCTCAAGGGAGCTTTCGTTGCCGGAATGATAGGCGATAGAGTACAACCAAAAAAGCAGCAATATGATAGGCGCAGCTTTTCAAAATGTCATTCGCTATGCCAGTGGGGCCAGGAGCAGAATGCGGGTTCAGTTTATGCAAAAGATTTCAGACACCCTCTTCTGCCATATGAATTTCGAACATTTCCAATAGCGGCACTAGTGCCATATTTTCAGTACAGTCAATTTGCGTTGACGACGCACATATTGGCTCAGAATAAAACATACTGAAAGTACGCTTTAGAACATTCTGCTTTGTGAATGCCATATTTTAAAACCTCGTCGTTGTTTACTATGATTGGGATGCCGGTAGAATCCTTTTTAGGATTTTTAACAAAGCGCCATACATCTTTGAAATATATTATGGGGTTTTACGTCCCAAAACCATGATTTGATTATGCGACACTCCGTTGTGGGAGACTCAGGATTAATCTTGACCACATCAGTTTCTTTAACCTGCACCTAAATCTAGGTACACGGGTGTTCTTGAATTTCGTCCCCATCAGTGGCAATGATTCCGCCGATAACGCTGCTAGCACAGCGCATCAAGAAGAGCAAAGCGTTCCAATTCCGCTTTCGAGGACTGACGCTGCAAGGCAGCTTCGACACCTGGCACGCAGTCTCACAGTGACCGAGTGGAACTCGCCAAACTTACGACTTACGCGACTGCATCGACTAAACCCCTCCCTGCAACTCCGACCTCCACTCGGACTTCCTCGACGTGAAGCTACGCTTCTCTGCCGCCTTTGGTTAGGAGTGGCCTTCACAAAGGCATACACTACATTAATTGGAGTGACTGATAGTGCAGCATGCGAGGTCTGTGGCATCGAAGAAAACATCGACCACCTGCTGTGCCACTGTCCAAGATATGCCCCAGAGAGACAAGAACTTGCCAAAGCTTTCCAGAAACTGCACAATCGGCCGCTTTCTGTGCAGGTGCTGCTGGAACACCTCCCCCAACGCCCGTCGGCCCATAAAGCGGTGAAGGCGCTTTTGTGTTTCTTAAGGACGACGGGTTTGTGCGACCATCTGTGACTATTAATGCAATTTCTTTAAGACCACACGCGTCAGCGAACTCGCCGCAATTTCCTTCTTTCCTTCCCTCCTCTCTCTCCCTGTGATCTTTGTTTTCCCCTTTCCCATTCCCCCGGTGTAGGGTAGCCAACCGGACGTTATTCTGGTTAACGTCCCTGCCTTCTACTTTTCTCTTTCCTCCTTCCTCCCGTCCCCATCGAAAAGCGGCCACCGTGGCCGGGATTTGATCCCGCGACCTGGTGCTTAGCAGCGCAACGCCAAAGCTACTAAGCAACCACGGCAGATCACCATACTTCTTTGGGGTTTGATATCATTTTATCGGCCAATGAAGACAAATATTCATCCTTTGCCTGTTTTAGTTGCTGTGTAGGTTCAAGACCTAGGAGTTTCAGCTTTCCAAATAAATCCGAAGTTTTCTTTTGAATATAATGCTTTATAGACCCTAGTCTTCCTTTTGATGGAGGCACGCAGGTTGCTACTTATCTAAGGTTTTCTCTCACCGGTGGTTGTAGTGTTCGGCTGCTAAGCACGATGTCGCGGGATCGAATCCCGGCCACGACGGCTGCATTTTAATGGGGCCAAAAATGCCCATGTACTTAGATTTAGGTGCACGTTAAAGAACCGCAGGTGGTCCAAATTATTTCTGAGCCCCCCTCCCCCCCCTCACTACGGCGTGTCTAATAATCACATCGTGGTTCTCGCACGTAAAACCCCATAATTTTTATACTGTGGGAACGTAAAACCCCATAACTGTGGGAACTCAATATCAGAATTTTTGTTGGAATAAACTTCTTCATTACGGACATTAACTTCTATTTAAACAGTAACCACAATATTTTTGATCTTCAACTCACGGCTGTGTTTTATAAACGAACCCAGACGCGCATCTAGATTGCCGTTTATGGCATCAAAGTTGCCCTTGTCATGCAGGTATACATTTCTTGGGTGCGATATACTGAGCTCAATTTTTTGCATATCACGGTAGCTGCCACTATGTTGTGGTCACTGATACCGGGTGTCGAGATGACTGATTCAATTAGGCTCCTAACGATCACTAAACACTAAATCCAGAACATTTCTGCTTGTAAAGCCAAGATACGTACGAAAATTAACGAACTGATAGAGGTCGTAAGCGCGACTCTGCTAAAAAAAATTGTATAAATCTCTGAGTGATTGTTCTCAGGTACACTTATCTCAAGCCAAGCAACGTCAGGCATATTAAGCTTCCTACAAGTAAAACGGCTTCTGAAGAAAGGGCTGAAAGCGACCGAGACAAATTGAGCAATGACATAAGATTTGTATTTCCGAGTGGCCTGTAAAACCACCAGATAAGGAAGCTGCCTCCTTGTGAAAAGTGAAGGCGGCATCAGATTCACGTAAGTAAATCGATTCCAGAGTTGCAGGGGTGTTCTTTGGCCATACTTGGCCTTTGCCCCACAAAACACCACACATCGTCATCATCCAGAGCTGCAATGTGGCACCATCGTCTTGCACTGGCTGCAGGCTAATGGCCAAAGTTGAATGTCCAAAAGTGCGGCGTCCAGGGACGGAAACAACACCCAAAACATTATGTCACTGAACGGGCAGTGACGTAGCCAGGCGGTGGCACACTGGGTACAGAACACGTTCCCGTGCCCACCAACCTCGAAATTTCTTTGTCACCATGCGGACTCCCCATCTCCCCTCCTACTCCACCCAACATCTCCGGTCAGGTGCGCCCCCTCCCAAAGAAAATAAAATAAAAAAAAATTCTAGCTATGCCACTGCTGAAGGGTGTCGTTTACGCGTTTCGAGTGACATGGCTTGCAGCTACAAGAAGACAGCTGCTGTAAAAACACGTGCAATGTGGCGTCGACACAGTTATCTTTTTTTCTTTTCTTGCCGGCACTGAATCCATTGGGTTCACCAGTCCAGACTCATTTCCATAACCTCGCGCCACTTGGGGCTGCTTTCGCTGTAGAACTGCGAGAACCATTTGCGAAAGGACACAATCATTCGGTCTTCCTTGACCAGGGCAGGCTGCTTGAGGTAGGTCTTGTGATTCCAAACGGCTATATCCCTCTCCACCTGAAAAAAGCGGTAGAGAACAGTCGCAGGAATGTCTTTCTTACTGTTTTGTGCGCGCGGAAAAGGTGCGTTGCACAGCGACAGCGTCACGCTTTTTTTATTGAGGACAAGGTGTTCTCGGGAGACTTCAGACTGATTTGGGATTCGTGGAATGTGGGTATCTGGCCGCTTTCGTTACACCAAATTAAACGATGCGAGGCGTTCTAGTGCACATAGGACAACAATAAAAGGCGTCAAAATGAAACTCTGAACAAACGAGACGCACCAAGTTATCGTAGACCTATGTCCTGAGCAGTAATAATGTGTAACTAGCCCAAAAAGGCCGAAATGAAGCATGGATGAGCTCGTTTAAACTTTGCCTGCCTAAAACTGGAATCGGGAGTGCGGCTTTACTGAACGGAAAATATGGGCTAATCCCGGAGATGTATGCATTCTAAAGATGTGGCCCGATCCCCAATGCAGTACAGTTTTAATAGCAAACCAGATGGTAAACTAATACTCCCAAGAAGACCTTATCTTTCTTTGATGTCAACCGCTGTCAACAAATCGCGCGTCGCAACATTCTGACGAGTTTGGAAAGGAACACTCATGGTACACATTAGCGCGTGCGGCACGAGCTACGGCGTATTGTTACGGTCGCCCAAACTCTTGCTTCCATACACATATCCACTTTTGCCCAGTATAAGCAATATCTTTCCCTACTTATATCTTCGGCCACTCTTTTCTTTGTCAGCTTAAATACTATTGAAGTTATTCTGGTACAGCTGAAGCGCTCTATTAACATGTGTGTACATACGAGTATATATTCCACCTATTGCGGCCAACGAAGACAGGGAAATTGGGGACGTAGGCTTTTATACAACTTTTCTGGATGAATAAAGGTAAAATCATTCTCGTATGCTTACTTCAGCAGAGCATATTCGTGCAGAACTTGTACGAGCACGCAGCTCCCTTTAAAGAAAGGGAAAGCCCACAAGATCAAGTTTTGTGATATTCTGATGTTCTAGAACAAACAACAAAAAGTGCTGTACATGCACCGTAGCGAAGAGAAGTTCCTTTGTTGAAACGTTGCCTTCGGTATGAGGCTTCTTTGCTTTGCCCACCATTCATTCACATACGGGGTGAGCATTTTTAAGCTTTCCTGGATATTTAAATGTCGCCTCTGGCAGATATTATTATTCTTGACCTATATTACCGGAAGAGGCGGACGTTACAAGGAGAAATCGAAACATACATTCAACTTATTACAATAATTAACTCACTTCTTCATTAGTTAGTTCAGGTCACGTATTGAAATTTACGCATTGTAGCCGGTGAATTTGCAAGATGTATCCGCTTGAACTGGACCTGCAGGGTGACACCAGTTTCGAGAATTTACATCACAAAGTGTCGTACGAAATACATGGGCGCTCCATATCATGAGAAGCCAACAAACAAAGACACCAAGGAAAACATAGGGGAAATTATTTGTACTTACTAATTGAATTAAAGAAATGATAAATAAGGGCAATGAAAGTGGATGAGAATACAACTTGCCGTACGTAGGGAACGATCGCACGTCTTCGCATTACGCGTGCGATGCTCTAACCAACTGAGCTACCACGGCACGGTTTCCCCATCCACTTTCTTGGGTATTGATGTGTTCTACTAGAACTAACCTTAAGAGTGTTAGCCAGCGCCACCACGCTTATGAAAATGGGTTTAGAGTTCCTTTAGAACTCCTAATAAATTCCTATTGAGTCAAAAGGTGCTCTGTAGGAACTCGCGATCTGTAGAGTCTTCTGCACAGAATCTCTATAGGAAGTATAAAGAAACCTGTCTATAGAAACAAGTCATTTCACAGACAATAGATGTGGAATAGAGGGTGTATTGACGTCATATGTACTAAATTCTATAAAGCAATTTTTATAGAATGTAAATTTTATAGAATATACTTAAAACTTCTAACGCAACCTGTCTATAGAATGACCCTCCATTCGCCCTCTATAGACGTTCTATAGAGGGTGTATTGATATCATATGTACTAAATTCTATAAAATAATGTCTATTGAACGTTTTTAACACTTCTAATGTGGCTTGCCTATAGAATGACTCACCATTCACACTCTATAAGCGGTCTATAGAGGGTTTATTGTCATCGTATGTGCAACACTCTATGGAAAAATGTTTATAGAACGTTTTTAGTACTTCTAATGCGGCCTGTCTATAGACTAGCTCTCCATTCCCATTCTAAAAATGTGCCATCATATGACATCCTATGTACTGACTTATATAGAGGAACGTTTATAGGACATATAAAGAAGCTTAAATGCGGCCTGTCTAATAAATGGCTCTATATTTGCACTCTACAAACATTCAATAGAAGGTGTTCAATACTGTTAACTAATAACTCAAGTTATCTTTCTAACTCGGAAAGGCAACAGTGCACCCATGGAAAATTTTGTACATGGAACAAATGATATGAAGAAGTGATGTACATTACTTCAGAGCGAATTGGACAATTGCATTTGCCCTTAACGGGGTGCGAGCCGCACTGCGCTGAGAGCGTACTGATATATTGACACATCATAATAAGATTTACGCACTGTAGCACGTTCAGATATATTGCTTTTTAATTCTATGTACAGAGCTGTATCACTAAGTTCTTGTGAAATTACCATTCACGTACTTCTCGAAATAAGAAGTCTGATTACTTAAACCCCATTTCACAGGTTTTTACTTTCAAGCAAGAGCGCCTTTAAAAAAGACACTCATTGACGAAAGCAGACAAGTCACTAATCGAAATTAGAAAAACCAAAATAATGTCATGAAAGCGCGCATTGTGGTTTCTATCGCATATGCAGGTAAATTACAAAGATGACCAAGAAACACTAAGCAAAACTGCGCGTAAGCAGTCACGTCACTTCTATTTGCTGAAACGCAGTGACTGCAGCACTTTGGGCGGAAACACATTGAACGCCACCGCACATTTCTGGAACGCACCACTTAAATGTGACAAATGCTCGCTGCAGAAATGTGCAGTTTTTTTGTTCGAGGAATCTGGGTGGGGCGCACAATGCACACAGAAGCCATGGACGACATGAGCGCGATCCACGCGCGATAAACACACCGCCACGAAAGCAAGATACGGACCACATAAGCGTAACCTGCGCCTCACGAGCAAAATTAACTGACATCATATATTTGTTGCTATGCGACGGACACAGTTACAAGGCGCACGGAAACATCATACACTGCACACGTGTGCCTCCGAGGTCGTGTCAACAATTTCTGGGTTACATATAAACGAGAGTAGGAAGTTACTTCAAAGAGAAACGAAGCGACGCCGCAGGTAGTGCAAGTAACGGCTGCGTATAACGTCAGTTATGGCTTTAAGGCCAGTGACCGAAGTTGAAATTGTTCAAATCACACCCCAGCGATAGCTTGCTCAGGCTAGCTTGTTCAGATATTGAAGACCATGCTTTTGCTGACTGCGTGCGGCATAAGCGATTCGAAAGCAAGAATGCGTCATGTAATTTATTTCTGAGCTAATATATAGCGTACAATATAAACATATCAATGCTTCTATTGTCTCGCAACATATCCATCTAGTTGGGCCCAAAATGGCACAAAACCTGCTGTAGCGTCTATTATTGCAGGCATCACAGAGGCCACAACAGCCGTACAAGTGTACAGACGACGCTGTCGGCGCCGGTCCATTACATCGGTAATATACAGGCTAGCAATGCAGGTAATCAAATTAAAGTTACAAGCATGGGCAGAGAATAATGGCATTTTGGGAGAACTTCAGCATGGTTTCAGAATAGGTAGGCGTTTGGATGACAACTTATTTGTTCTTACTCATTGTATTAAAACATCAAAAGCAGAAAGCAGACCGTTGTATGCAGCCTTTTTAGACATTACAGGAGCCTACGACAACGCTGACCGCAACATTTTGTGGAATATTCTGGAAGGGGATCGGAGGCTTAGGTAACGATTGTCTACAGCTTTTGAGAGAGATTTACCTAGAAAATACCGTTTGCGTTGAATGGGAAGGGATGAGGAGCCAGGAGAAAGTTCATATCAACAAGGGACTGAGGCAGGGATGCCCTTTATCTCCACTGCTGTTTACGATGCACATGGTGAGGATGGAGAGGGCGCTAGAAGGAAGTAATATCGGCTTTAATCTCTCATACAAACAGGCGGGTACAGTAGTAGAGCAACAGCTCCAGGTTTATTTTATGCGGATGACATTGTGTTGCTAGCTAACAAGCAAAGTGATTTGCAACGTCTGGCTAACATCTGTGGACAGGAAGGCAACATGTCAGGTTTGAAATTTAATGTTAGAAAATCAGGTGTTATGGTATTCAATGAAAACAGTGAACAGACAGTGGCAATACCGGGCCAGGAAATACCTCGGGTAACAGAATATAAATACCTTGGTATATGGATAAACGAAGGCAATAGATATTTGGAAACACAGGAAAAAACAATAACAGTGAAGGGGAAGAGAAATGGCAGCCATAATGAAGCACAAAGCGCTATGGGGATACAATAGGTACGAGGTGCTCCAAGGTATGTGGAAAGGTGTAATGTTTCGAGGACTTACTTTTGGAAATGTGGTTGTTTGCTTTAAATTAGGGGTACAATCAGGACTCGACGGAAACCAAAGGTCAGTGGGACGCCTCGCATTGGACGCTCACGGGAAGACTACAAATGAAGCTGTGCAGAGTGATATGGGCTGGACTAGCTTTGAAGTGAGGGAAGCTCGCAGTAAAATTGAGTATGAAGAACGACTGAGGAATATGGTTGAAAGTAAATGGACTGGGAGAGTGTTGATGTATCTGTACAGCAAAAAACATTGATTCACAGTGTAGGAAAAGAACTAGGAAGCTTACCAGCAAGTATGCGGCCTGTAGGGTGGGCAACACAGCAACAAAGAAAGTCAAGCGGAAAGTCAGAGAGGCTGAAATAATCTCATGGGAGGCAGCAATGGAAAAGAAACGTGCCATGAGTAACTACTTAAGAGGAAAAAACGAAATCAGGAAAGAAACCATTTATGATAACTCAAAGGGAAGCTCATTACTTTTCGAAGCGAGATCGGGATGCCTTAGAACACGCACCTATAAAGCGAGATATAAGAAGGAAGAAGAAGCATATGCTTGCTACGGTAAAGCTAGGGAGACTATGGAACACGTTTTATTAGAATGTGAAGACGTCTGGTCAGCGGTTGATTTAGGCACCACTGGCCTCATTGAAGCCCTTGGGTTCAGCGAGAGAGGTGGAAAAGTAATCATGTCCACAATAGGGATTAGTAAGAGGCGATTGGAGGATTGGGGGAAGAAAAGTAGGGAAACGACTAAAAATGGAGACGTACCAAAGCAAAGCTTGCAGTAGGGGATTAAAAAATTTGTTTGTGGGAGTTCGTAGTGTTTTTTTTTTTCTTTTTTTCTTGTTTAACCTAGGTAGGACAATAGGCAGTATAGTAGCGAGAACTTGGTGGCGCTACCCACCGCCCCGCTCCAAAGGGGACGCTCATAACATCCATCCACGCGACCGGTAAATAAGGCTTGTTGTTATTGCTCCGTCCTCAATCGGTTGTGCGAGCTGCTTCGATGCGTTTGTTTGATCGTGTGTATTTATGTTTGCTGTAATGAAATAGGACGTAGTTAGCGTGCACGAAAGTGCCAGACTTTGGTTTGCGTCTCGCTGTAAACTCGCCGTATGCGTGGCGCGCCAGCTAAATTTAGACCAACGATTTTTTAATGCCGTGGAGTGCGTTCCCTTTGTCTATGCTGGTTGTCGTGGAAAGCTTGGTGGACGTCGCAAAGAAATAACGCTTATTATTAGCGTGCCTCAGCACGTCCATTACGCAACGATATGTACGCTGCGAGTAACATCGTCGACGCAGCACTGGAAACTTAGAGAGCGCCTTTCGACCTCGCCGTACTGTTAAAACGGTAAGCAATCGTACTCGCCAACTACATGTGCGTTCATGCGTGTGGTGGGTGCTTCACGTGTGTGCATAGAGTGCCTTGCGAACGTAAGAAATGGAACACCTACGACAACGGTGAAACCTACGCTAATGCTTGCGGCGCGCTGGTCGTCAGAATTTTGTTCCGCAACTCTGTTGCCACAATGCGGAATTGCTAATCCTGATAAGCGTTTCCTTCCGCTGAGAAGGGTTTAAGAAATCGTGTTCACCTTGTGCATCTGTGCTTGAGCTCCCGCTTGTCTGATAAAGTTGCGTAGTAACCACCCATCTACCTCTTGACCGATTCTTTCTTCAATGACGTTTCCTCACTTATAAATTCGTCGACGTTGTGCACAATCTCTGCTTACGAGGTTTTCGGTTAACGAACAGTTCTAGGGAAAAAATGTAAGCTAATCACAGCTTGCTGCTAATAGATCTTTATTTTCAAGACAAGATGCGTTGACATAACTTTGACTTAACTAAACATGACAGGAGAAAGTAATGAAAGAAAACACAAGATTACATTGTAGTGCACTGTTGCGGCGTGTCCAAAATTTTACTTTGATGAAGAGGTCTCTAATATCATGACATTCGATCATTTCAACCGTTTCCTATCTTGCCACATTAGTGCAAACATTGTTTTCGTGACTCTTTAGGGGCTGCTTGCATGTGTTCATGATATGACAGCATTATTGTGCCACTGCTATAAGCTAACAAAGAACTTATTTTGTAGTGGGGAGATCGTGACCCACAACACAAACCACAAGATCGAGGAGCCCCCAGAAAAGCAGACCGTGCAGTTTTCTGTGCATGTAAGAATTCGAAGTGTAGTGAGCTAAATATGTCTCAGGTCTAAGCACGTAGTGTGCACACCATTGTTTATCATTGAGATGTTCAGTTCTTTTTATTTCTGTCTTGTTCCCATAACAACAACCACTGGCAAACACGCATTTCATGAGCTTGAATTTCTTGAAAATTAATATGAAGGTCGGTATTCTCTATGCTGCATTTACTTCAGTAGTAAATAGGCACAGACTGATTTCGATTCCTTGTCATCTACACAGGATGCCTTTTTTGTTGTTGCATTAAAAGTGGGGGCTCACTAACATGTCTTGCTATTTATGTGGTATGCCTCACTGATTTCACTCGTAAATTTTTTACGGTGGATGAAAACAGATGAACGATTGTAATCTAACATGAAGCCATGTTGTGGAAATGTACGGCCAAGTTGGACAGCCATACTGGTCTCTTGAATGAAACATGGTGATCTCTAAGGCACATCACGTAATAGTCGTGCGGAAAGCGGACCGGACATTTCGGAAATTCGTTCCGGACCAGGACGAATTTTTCTTCAACTGCGAGGCGTATCTTTCGAGGAAGACGCGTATGGGTTTCCTTTGTAGCAATTGCTACGAACTGGTGGATGTCTCATTTTCCCTTTATTAATATTTAAGCACATGATAAGGCACTGGCCAGTTTGCCTTATGTATGTTTGACCACGTGTAAAAGGGATACCGTACACTCCTTATGACTCACGCTGGAAAAATATTGTGGTATCTTTCAACGAGCAAGCCTCCCTTGCCTGCTTGCCTTTCTCAATTCTCTTGCGCACTGCCAAGCATATTCTGCATACTTTATTTTTCACTGGATATAGAGGCATCCTGACGAGGAAGGCTTGCTTAAAGATACCACCAAACCCACCGTGGTTGCTTAGTCGCTGTGGTGTTGGATTGCTAAGCACGAGGTCGCGGGATTGAATCCCGGCAACGGCGGCCGCATTTTGATGGGGGCGAAATGCGAAAACGCCCATGTACTTAGATTTAGGTTTAGATGTAGATTAGATTAGTACTTAGATTTAGAAACATGGACCCAAACATACACGCAGCTGGGCCGAATACTAGGGCAAAATATGTAGAGAAATACCTAGCAACCAAGGCGAACACGGTATATACAGACGCCGCGGTGTATCCTCGGAAACGAGGAACAACAGAGCACACAGTCGAGGCCACAGTAAATGGCTCGGACTATAAGGAGATCACTTGAGCGTCGGCACGGGACTGTACAGTAACTGAGGGAGAAGAAATGGCTGTCGCTCTAGCGGCCGCGGAGGGTTGCCGCGCAAACAAATCCCTTACAATATTAACGGATTCTAAGGAAGCATGCCGTAACTACATCAATGGCAGAATTGGCCAAAAGGAGCTCCAAATCTTCCTCCGCGCTGGCCAACACGAAAGACGAGTTAGACATAACATTTTCTGGATACTAGGACACACTGAAATTCAGGGCGACCAGAGGGCCGATAGGACCGCTCGCGAGCATACTAAGCGAGCGGACCTAAATGGAGACCCCGAGGACTTCATGACGGTGATCCCGACGTACTCCGAAATACTAAATTATCATAGAGGAACGAAGGTCAAATACTCCCCGCCCCATAACATGCTTAATCAACAAGAGGCAGTTTGCTGGCGGAAGCTGCAAACACGAACCTTCCCAAATCTACACATACTAAGCAAAATGTTCCCAAACCAATACACGGACATATGCCCATGGTGTGGCGCAAAACCCACCCTTTATCATATCACGTGGGAATGCAGCAAAAAGAAAACATTCCACAATATAGAAAATCCGAATGCGGAACAGTGGGAGAGTGCTCTCCAGCGGCAACCCATGCCTCGAACGGGGGCTGGTACAACATGCCCGACGAGCAGCCACGCTCAGTGGTGCCCTGGAATAGGGGCGCCAACCCTGCAAGACGGGAGTCACCATCGACAAGAAGAAGCTAAAAGTACTCGGTGTGACCGCTGAATGACTCTGTAAATTAGAGCAATAAAGTGTATCCTATCCTATCAATTCACTTGCGCACTGCCATGCATATTCTGCATACTTTATTTTTCACTGGATATATAGGCATCCTGACAAAAAAGGCTTGCTTAAAAATACCACTAGACCCGCCGTGGTTGCTTTGTGGCTATGGTGTTGGGTTGCTAAGCACGAAGTCGCGGGATCGAATCCCGCCACGGCGGCCGCATTTTGATGGGGGCGAAATGCGAAAACACCCATGTACTTAGGTTTAGGTGCACGTAAAGAACCCCAGGTGGCCCATATTTCCGGAATCCCCCACTACGGCGTGCCTCATAATCAGATCGTGGTTTTGGAACACCATAATTAAATTTTTTTAAAGATACCACCAAATTTAGCTTCTGTCTGTCAGGGGTAGTGTAGTCTATTCCTGTGATTATGTGTATGTTTGGTCAAATGTACATGCAGCACACTGGCCGGCGCCTCAACATGTGCCTAGGGGAGCACCATAATTAACTCGAGGGACCAGTATGCTCGTCTCACTTGAGCATGCACCGATGGGACTGGGGCTGCGCGCCGGACTTAGACTGTTGATCTGTTTTGTTCACCTACGGCAACCAATTGACCAACAAGATCGCTCAGAAATACCACATAAAAACAGTGGGTCACAATCTGTTTACTGAATTCTCCGCAACCTCCAGTAGTAAGAAATTTGTTTGTTGCTGCCAGTTTCAGGCACCTTATTTTTTGCCAAATCTTCTGCTTGTCTTATAGAGCAATTACGCAATCAATTTTCAAGTTTACGTAATTCCTGAGTATAATTTTTGTTTTCTGTTTTTCACATGCCTTGATGCAAGAAGGACCCTTTTTAATTAAAACGTAATTAACTTTTCAATTACAATTGGGAATTCTCATCATTGCGCTCAGGATACACATCAGTGTACATACCCGTACTAGATTAGAAACGGATTGTTTTGATAACTCAAAAAGCACAAATATACTGTGCCCATTGTATCTGACAGTGACACTGCGACTGTGTTCCAAATACCACAAATTGGCAGTTTTTCAACACAATTTGCGAGAACAACGATAAAACATTATTGGTTCCCATGCAATGGATACATGCATTAGCATGATTGCTCAATCTAAAGCTCCCCGTGAGAAATTTATTACTGGCATATTAAGCATAGTACATACCAACTATGGCTAACAATGGATGGAATATTAATTTTCTCTACCGCTCAACAATAGCAGCCAGCAGGTCATTCCCTTCTTTTCAAAAAATTTGTTTGCTATGCATAGTGTGACGTCTGTACAGGACTCTTAGCTCATGTGTGTTACTACTTGCTTATGCAATAAATGGGAATGTGTTGTCATTCCAAGATGAGATTAATTTGTGGCTGGGCTGTTGTCGTTTGGAGATACATTTTTTGTCATGCGTAATGATATTCTAGTGTCAGGCACATTGGCTCAGTGCTAATGTCACAGAATCTTGGGAAATTGAAAATATTCAGAAAAGTGATTCTCAAAAGAACTGCCCCTTTTTGGCAGAGTGGTCATTGATGTGGGGCGTTCTGCCACTTTCTTTATAATTTTTTTCTGAAATACTGAAATGAAGCTTAGCATAGTGCTACAACTATATACATATTTGTGGCATGCTTGCGCCTGCTGATACATTATAGCTGAACGTTCATTACATCTTTTGAATATTAATTTCAATTGTATTTCGCAGGGCTCCACCGTCGCCGATTACTAGACGGACCAAATGAGGCTAAAAATCAGCCTTTCTTCGCTCCTTTCCCGGGAAGTGAAATAGCAGGTGATCATGTAAGAATGAACTTGCAACATGTAAGCAGTAGCCAAAGCTCCACAGAGGTCATGGTGGTTGTGGAATGCTAAGACAAACCGCAATATTTATTTGTTTACTTATTCATTTATTATTTATTTATTTATATCTCATGAATGCTTTACAAGTTGGAGTTTCCAACAAGGAATCAGGTAAAACAAAGAAATATCGTTGCATCAAAGTAAACATGTTATTCGAGAAAGCATAATTCACGTAGCACAGTACCATAATTAAACGTTTTCAGGCGACTAGTCGGCTTTTGATACGAATTCATGAAAACTGCAAATATGAAGAAACAAAGCTGTAAGGTTAACAAACCTTACTCATAAGTGAAAAACGAGATCACATTTCTATTGGACCTAATACCATAATTTAATCTGGCAAATTTGAGATATCCTATGCTGCTCTAATATACGATCACTAATTTGTGAGTAGATGCTCAAAACTCTCAAATATTGCAACAATTTCATGTAAGCTGTAAATTCATATATCGAATTTGTTGGCTTTAGACATAGCAGATGGAGTCCGCAGAACTGCCATATCTGTTTTTGGCACAGAGACGTATACTATTAAGGTTAGTGGTGTTATTTTTCTTAAATCTGCCAATTTTCATAAAGTTTTACCTTTAGGCTCTAAATGAAATTGTTCTTCCTACAACGAGTGGAATCTAACTTTCTCAAATGCCACAGACCTAATTAAAATTTGTCCGGTGGTTGCCTCAAAAGCGTTTCTTTATTTTCGATGTATTTGTGTAGGAAAATTTACAGAATTAACGGAATTGTGCTAGCTCTTTTTATTTGTTATGTACAGTTGCAAACTGAATAAGTTTCTTTCCTTCAAGTTTTGCTATATTCAGCAATTTTTAATGAGAATTGATGGCGTTAATGAAAAAACTATGATTTAAAAATGTTTTAATGTATCAAACCTCATCGAATTTGGTCCCATAGCTGGCGAGAAAAACGATTTATTTTTCATGTGGATTACATAGGAACACCCGAGCTTAATCTTTTTTTTAGGGATTGCGTGTATCGGTTTAGTTTGCGTTTCTCACCCTAATTTTAGAATATTGGCTCTGATCTCCTGGTTGTTTCCTTACAACGAAATTCAAGCTTTTAAACTTTGTACGATATATGGTGTACTTCTCTATGAAGACCACCATTCGCACACAGTTTTGCAGGGACTGCCAGTGTTAATTTTACACATATACACAGACTGAAATGTTGTATGGTTTCGGTATATGGTGTACTTATCTATGAAGACCATATTTGCCACATTTTTGCAGGGACTGCCAATGTTATTTTTGCACTTAAACATAGACTAAAATGATGTGTGGTTTCGTCTGCCTGACACAACATTGCAATGCACATTCATATCAGTTTATTTTCAGGCTTTAGTACCCAACCATTTATTGTACACTGCTGGAACAGGCGGTCCTTTTGCAGTTTCAGTGGTAAGGTTTCTTGACCTAGTCAAGCATGTTATGCTTGCCAGGTGTCCACTGTAATCAAGGCTGCCACTGATTTCTTTACCTCATGTTTCGGGCGTTAACACCACCAGCTTGCACCGAGAAGCATGTTGGCAGCTACAGTTTGTGTGTTGCAAGTTCTGGTCTGAAGCGTGTATGTAACATAAATGAAGCATGTATCTAGTCTGAAGTGCAATAAACATTTCAAACTGAATACTTTGTGGTAGTAGTACCATTTTTTTTGCCACTGCATTTACTGTAGTCCTTATTGGCCACAGTATAGTTCTCTAGAACCTTGGTAAATTGCAAGCACTTTACACACGTCGGCCTAGCTTCTATAGGCATTTGCCTGTAGGGACTCGAAAGCAACTGCATATAAATATTCTGTAAAAATTTGCCTTTAGCATCTCTAAAGCAACTCGATAGAAATGTTGTATAAAAATTTGTCTTTAGCATCTTCAAAGCAACTCCATAGAAACATTCTATAGAAATTTGTCTTTAGCATCTCTAAAGCAACTCGATAGAAATGTTGTATAGAAATTTGTCTGTAGCATCTCTAAAGCAACTCGATAGAAAAGTTCTCTAGAAATTTGTCTTTAGGATCCTAAAAGCAAGTCCATTCAGCGATTCTATAGAAATGTGTCTTTATAGTTCCTATAAGAATGCGGTAGCCAAATGACTTTTGGAATTCTATAGGAAAATTCTATAGGCGATAAAAATAAACGCAATAGAGTTGTATAGAACAAATTCAAGGCTTACTAAAACAACACATTAAACATTTTCGTAAGGGCACTCACAAACCTTGGCGGCAGATGTGGAACATCCCTTCTGCTGCAGGCGTCACGAGTACGTGATCTTTCTGGGTGAAGGCAACTGGTCAATAAACCCGCACATGTTACCTGAAGGCATCAATGTTGCCGGATTTGAGACCCTCGTTATGTAAGAACGAGAAGAAAGGGGGCTAACCGAGGGGCCCGATTTTTATTAATCATATCATGAGAAGCCCCAACAAACAAAGACACCAAGAAAAACACAGGGGAAATTACTTGTACTTAATAACTGAATTGAAAAAATGATAAATAATGGTAATGAAAGTGGATGAAAAAACAACTTGACGCAGGTGGAGAACAATCCCGCGTTTTCTCATTACGCGTGCGATGCTCTGACCACTTCATCTACCGCGGCGCGGTTTGCTCACCCGTTTTCTTCGGTATTTACCCGTTCCTTTAGAACTAACCTTGGGAGGTTTAGCCAGTGCCACCACTGACAAACCTTGGCGGCGGACGTAAACATCTTTTGTGCCGTAGGTGTCACGAGTACGTGGTCTTTCTCGGTGAAGGCAACTGGTCCCGCGCATGCTACCTGAAGGCATCAATGTTGTCGGATTCGAGACCCTCGTTTGATCCTCGTTTGATGACGACTTTGATGGCGCATATCGTCAAACTGGCTCCATTCTGGAAATTCATTCCAACTGGACACGCTATACAGGATTCTTTCGAGTGTTTTTCCGAGCGTGAAAGAAGCCCGCAAATGCAAGAAAAATCGTCGCGCGACTGGCCGCTCGAGGCGGGCTTCTTGCACTTTCGGTAAAACACTTTTATGTAGCATGTATCAAGCAACAGAAAGCTGTGTCGTGAGTTTTTCATCTTGCTCTTCAATTTTGTCATTGACAGTTCTGATTTAGTATAATATTTAAACATTTCATTAATTACTTAAGAGTATCCAATTAGGCAGATTGAATAAAACAATAATCTGAGTGTCTCCAAGCGACGGCAAACCACATCGCTCTCAACCGTGCGTCGAGCCTATCGCTTACCAGGAACGACGGCGCTTCCTTTCCGTGTGCCGCCGCCAAAGATGCTGACGCACTGCGAGGCCGATGCCTAGAGCCACGGCCGCTCACTTCGCCACGATCCGCGCGCACGGTTCTTTTGCGCTAAGCACGGTTGCGAGTGCTACAATACGATAACGCATGAGGGCAGCCACGTGTTTTCATTTCATATTTCGCGGGCCTACTTTAAAGGCCGAAAAAGATCGCCGCGTAGCATGTACGTTGCTACAAAAAATTGGTTCGGTCGTTTCTGAACCCCCTCTACAGCGCAATGAAACGCACTTGATCCTAAAGTGAATATTAAATATTTTGCCGAATACAGCTTAGTTAGTTAACGAATTAAGCGGAGTATAAAAAATACTCTAGGAAGCGCCACTTGACGTCAAACCATGTGCTTTTGGTTTCATTCAGATGCGGCTACCCACTTTTTTTAAACCCTTGGTTCAAGTTCAAGTGAAACACCCTGTATATGGGAGGTTTCTCTGTTACTTCAGACAGACATTTAAAACCGCCTTTGGCAGATAGCGCCATTCGACATCTTCAGGTGGCTGACGGGAAGACGTGAACATTCTTTGAAACAGCAAATTCAATTGGGCGGTTAGCTAACTACTAAAGTCTCACTAATAATGGTGCTTGAGGAAGCTGGGCAGACGGCCAGCACCGACACGGACGCTGCAATGGCATCATTAGGGCACATGTTGAAATTTAGGAAATGAAACCGGGTAACAACACGCCCTTTTTCACTTAGCAGAAATCCGAAGACGAGCGCTAGTTGCAATATATTCATCCACAAGAAGTGCCACATATTACGTTGATCTTCCAGTTAACAGTTCTATAAAAGCCTCCATCGCGTTATGCAGGCAAAAATTGTAATGTCAGTGAATTTATTTCGCTGATATTGAAACAGGTGTCCTTAATGGTACACAAGTCTCGGAATTTTCTGTAATAACGCATGACTCCGTTATCATCCGGATTCAATTCAACAATTATAAAATGGAGTCAAATGCAGTAATTAAAATATTAATGAAAGAACCTTTGCTCGTTAGTAAGCCAAACAGTGGGATTTGTTAATATCTGCCTCTTCAAGTTTTTTTCTTGGAAAGGAAGAATTGCGATATTCAAAAATTCGTTCGCGAAAACGAAAGTAAATGAACAGGTACGTGGTATCTTATGCAGATGTACGAACGCAAAATGCGAGATCATGAAGAGGAGTGTGCCGCCGCATACAAAAAAAAAGGGGGGGGGAGGGGGAGGTATCATGCGGGTGCCATTTTCAATGGTTTCCGGCGATTTGTGTCATGCATTTCTTTGTCAGATCTCGACTCATCCCGACTGCGTAATGTGTGGAACTGGTGTCGTATAACACGGCTACAGGGACGGAAACACACCATATGCCTGAAGCCGAGGACGTTCAGGCGCCGGATGATCCAAGGCAGCTGGGGCTCAGGATAGAACCGGTGGACAAGGCGCACTCGGAAAGGCGCCAGTGGTGTCAGCGACTGGATGATGAGGCAGTCGCCGTGGCGGCTGCGCATGCGAACCAGCACCAGAGCGGGCCCCACTTGAAGCACCTGGACGCGGTGCTTGAGGAAGTCGGGGCAGGTGCCGAACACCGACACGCATGCTGCCACGTCCACGGAAGCCGTGTGCTCGTGCGGAGTCCAGGTAGCCTGCACGAAAACAACGATACGCGTTCTATACAGGGCCGCCCACACAATGTGCGATGCGGATCGTATACGTCACCGTTCCGGATGTATAACGATGTTCGCGGCCATCCAGCCAAACCACCTATTGCCACAGCCTCCAGGTGTTTCGCAGTTATTGTGTGCCGCCGTTGTTCAGAGCTCCATGTTAGAAAAGGGAACCGTAATCATAAACCGGCACCCCGAGTTTATCGGCGCGCCATAGCCTTGGCCGCGTCGCTTTTGCGCCATAAAATTGCCAAACGAGTACCTTCATTAACGCGTGGCTGTGGGGCGCCCCGAAAATTGCGAAACGAGAAAAGTTTCGACAGAGCTTGCAACTGCCGTACGCGGCGTAGGAACATTATCAGGGAGGTTTTAAGTATCGCATGCGCTACCATTTCAAATGCTAATGATTGCGTCTTCGCGCTATCTTCGAATATATATCCTTATTGGGCCACACGCAAGTACAGCAAAAAAGAGCAACAAAGTAGCAAAAAAACAAAAAGCGAAACCCCAAAAGCGCGAAAGGAAACAGTGACTTGACGGAACAGATAAGAGATGGAGCTCCTAGAATTAGCATGCTAAAGGCTTTAAAATAGACAAGAAGAGTGCGCGAGATCGGGCGGATTATGCTGTATTCGGTTGGCGCAGATTTTACTATGGCAACGTATCTTGATTCGTTGCGACCGTAAACGCTGACCTTCATAAATGATTCTAGGTGTTGGCGTAGGCAGCTAGACATCACTGATCATACAAATTAAATTTGTGATTTTCCAGACTAATCAGAAACGAAGTATCGATTCATTGTTGGTTTTATCTTGACGATCACTGACATTATACTAAATTAGACAATACCATTCTTTAGCACTGGAACTCGGACTCGGCGAAGAGCGCATATAACCTTGTGTAATGCTTGGTCAGCTCGTCACTGACAAAGCAGAAGAACATCACTTGTATAAGCCGCGCAGCCAACGTCTCCGTTGCTGCCCTGTCACTTTTTAACCTGCTGCGGACTTGCAGACTCGATGGGCTGTTCGTTCATACGTGGCACGTTTGAGAGCACTTGTAATCGCGGCGAGCAAGCGTGTATTTCGCGTGCTCTTTTTTTTTAATACTTCGTGGGCTTTGTTTAAGAAACACAACAAATCATTACGCAACAAGTTGGAAGTTCAAAGCTGCTGAATTAGATGCTGCCTGGAACGTTCTCCAACTTTCGTATTCGAAGTCCTCGCCTAAAATTAATACTTACGAAGTTGGTTATTTAATACTGGGTAATTATACAATTAAGCCCAATACAAAACAAAAGTATTGCTTCTTCCGTTCCGTAGTCATGGACATTCATTCGGTCGCGTCTTCCCAGAGTGCTTCATATGCACATGTCTAAGGTTATGGCTAAAGGTGCGTCAGACGTAACCATTCAACTTTTTTACAGGTACGTTAGACGGATCCGTCAGTACTTATATGGAAGTACGTCTAACATATCTCGTTGGTTTCGGCATGTTTCACGCTAAGATAAACCGGGAATAAGCACGCGGAAAAGGTAAATACGCACTTCCCTCGCGTCAACGTTCCTGTTGTGTGTGTTGCGGCGAAGCGCGCCTGAGTGAGGGCAGATCTGCATGCTCATCACTGCTGCAACAATTGCCGCATCTTCTGCAATGGCGTAGATGCGCAATTTTGTAGAAAGAAAAAACGCATTCCATCCGGTTCATCCGGTACTGCGACAACGTGTGCTTGTCGCAAATTGAATAATTATACAATTACCCTCCGCTACCAATCAGCTTGAGTGCAAATGGCACCGTGTTGCTACTGTTCTTCGCATATGTGGCAATTACGAACATGTCGAAGTCTTAACTTCGATCCACTAATGAACAGAAACGTTAACTAAACCGAAGCAGCGAAGCACAACTCGTCACCGAACAGTTCGTTCCGCTGACCCCTCTCTTCAAGATGTCTTCAATTTGTATTCGCGAACAAGCGCGAATGACGCTTGTCGTACCGTTTGCTTTGTCACTCACAAGAGCTTCCTACATGAGGTTTCTTCGGGGGACAGGTTTAATTACACCACTATGCAGATCACTAATACAAACTTGGAAATTGGTAGCGTGTGTATACGGGCGTCGCATGAGACGTCGGGCTTCTGCGTACGTGTAAAATAATACTGGGCGGTGTTCCTACACACATATAATTTGTTGCTTCTGTGCGTGCTTAAGGTAGCGAATTCTGTAAGTGGGCATGTGCGCTAACGTGGGGGAGAATGTAAATGCTGCAGCTCACTTCGAGGGCTATCAGTGTCAGCGCAGCCGTGGGCTCGCTTTTTAAACGAAACAGACGATCAGAAGTGGCTGTAGGCGTGCGATACATTATAGATAAAATATTGTGTATAGAATTCAGGTGCACACGCATTTGTCTTCGGAAACGCCGAAACCATGAAACATCACGCAGCAGTAACCACAACAGTTTCCATACAGTGGTTAATATCCCACGTAGAGTAATGACTGCAATTTGCCCGTTCTTGGCGGTGCGTTAGAAAACCCTAATGCCACGCTAGAGTACTCGGGTCTGGTGCAATACCAAGTGAGTACAAATTTTTCATGTTTTTCCGCTTCGGCAGACTTTATGAAGTAGGCAAAACCATTTTCGCCGCTACATCTGACAAAGGCAACATCACAGCAAACAGTGCGTTCTCACTACTGCGCGACAGCCACACAGTCCGTCGAGTCATGCGTTTAAAAGTTCATTTCGCTGCTTTTTTACATGTGCTAAAGAGCAGTTGTAAAGACAGCGAGATAAACATACTGTAAGGACAGCGCAATAAACATGTTAAAAGCATGACCCGACGGTCCGCGACTGTCGAGTGTTAGTGAGCACTGCTTGGTGCCATCTTGCCAGCGCCAGATGTAAGAGGCCAAAATGGTTTTAACCGCGTCAGACAAAGTGCCGCAGGGCACTCTGTCTGAGAAACCTGTGAATTAAAAATGGTCACTTGGTGGTTCGAGCCTGACCAGAGTGCACAATATGTGTCCTAACCAAGGTTTTAATGAGGTCTGTATCGGGGGTCCCTTTTGAAGGCAGAGTAATAAAAGGCTTGATTGGAGCGACCTTGGTAATGGTATCGCATTACAGCCGCTCGGGTGTAGCATGTGGATTTAGCTCCTTTGCCTCCTTCTCCTAGTGTTGAGTCGGTGTCTCGATGGCTATACGTAGGGTAGGCTCTCACACAGCTGAGGCGCGGGAAAGCACGCAGAACAGCTGTGACGTCAGCCCGGAAGAGTATGGAGTTGTTACGCCTCGCCTCCAGGACGAACATTCGCTTCATGCGGCCAAAACCGACGCCAAGTGTGTGAAACTATCGCTAGAACAAGGAAGACGTTACCTACGCTACAGAACTCCGAAATCTCCGTACATGGCCGCGTGTTTCCAGCGGCTAACATCAAGGAGCATGCACGTGGGCGTACGCGTCAGTGTCCAGTTATGGCCCAATGCGACACTTTAAAATTTTCTTCGTTAACCTCGTACGTATACATCGATGGTAGTTCTTTTTTTTTCTTCCTTCAACAATGAGGTGCCTAATCATTCCTAAACATTAAAGAAAAACAAGTGTTACCGAAGATTTATTTATGTGCCGGCTAGCAACGTACAGTCGGCTTCAACTTGAATTAAACCCTCGAATAAACAATGTTTGTGCACGTTTCTTTACACACATTGTACATTGCAAGCGTGTAGGAGAGAAGGACGGGAATAGGGGGATGGTTGGAGTGTTGGAATAGGTCAAATAATTCAAACACCATTTGAGCTATGTAGTTGGGGGAACCCGTCCCCAATAGCGCCGCCGTACGTATCGTTTCTGCGGTAATTTGTCGTCGCTTCGTCAAGGAGTGCGGGTGAATCGAAAATTGCCTTTTCGATTGCACAATGTAATCGCATTTTTATTGCAGCAAGGCAACGAGTCAATGAAGAAAAATCTTCAAAACTTGCAATTCTGGAATGTTCTCTGCCACTTTAATATAAAGCTAAATGAACGACCGTT
This sequence comes from Dermacentor variabilis, assembly GCF_050947875.1. Taxonomy (NCBI): domain Eukaryota; kingdom Metazoa; phylum Arthropoda; class Arachnida; order Ixodida; family Ixodidae; genus Dermacentor; species Dermacentor variabilis. The sequence goes on from NC_134568.1 coordinate 133,897,975, forward strand.
CCACATGAAAAGCGATTTCGCCCTGTCTTGTGTCCTTGGGAGGAATGGGACAGCAGTATCGAGGGAGGAGTAGGATGCCTGCCGCAGCCCTCCCTTACTGTGCTACATGCTTTAGTTGTTTTCTTAATTGTGAATTACCTCTCTATGGTTAGTTACTTACTCGTGTATTTATAACACTCTCCTAAATAAATTTTAAACCAAAATTACGACATGTAAGAACATGTAATACGGGATAAACGAACTGGCCCAGGAATCATGGCAGAACTGGACCAGCAATCATGGCAAAAAAAAAAGGCGTGGCAAAGGAACGTAGACGTTCACAGCAGAGCTAATACAGCCAATGATAAGTCTTTTCTCTTGACGTAGGAAGAAACGAAGCCGCAGTGTAACCTAACCCTCCCTGACAAAGAGCCGCAGGGTCTCGCAGCAATCGGCGTTTAAGGGTCCCCGGTCTAGGTTAAAACATAATTTTTGTAAGAATATGCTTGTATGAACATCCACGAAAGATCAGTCGTTATTGAAGGACAAAGTCAAGAGCACTGACGGCATAGATACATTTGTGAAGGACATGAAAAGAAGAGGAGGAATATTGGCAATTACTTTTACTGCCCGTCGGACTTATGTGTATTGTAAAAGACATCGTTCCAAAGTTGCCAGAGTGACAAGTGGCAAGCAGAACCATAAGACTGAAGACCTTGTGTTCGGTGTCGACCTTTCCGCGTATAAGGTCAAGTAGACACACTTTAGGGCTATATGAAATGGTCCCATCTCCTCCAGCTTGATGTCTCACTGCTACGAATGGCAAGGGTGTAATGGGACCCTTTCTGCCTCTTTCAGTTTTTTTATACAATGCTTCCAGAGCATCCTCGAAGAAAAAGCTTTTGCGTTATTGTAGCTGAATGTCTGATGTAAATTTAAACATGTTCAGCATGTGGCTATGTGACAGATGAACTCAGCAAAAAAAAAACGTAAATACTTTCTTGTTGATCCTGCCGTTGCGCCCCCACCAATCCTGTTAATTTCCCCAAAAGCCTCTCTCCAGCAGTTCTAGACGATCATAACTAGAACGCCAATGCCTTTTTTTTGCAGGTTTTGAGCACGGATATCTCGAAAGCGGTGCTAATCTGTGAATTTATGTAAAACGAAAATGGGGGACTTCCCTATGATTCAGCTTCCATTTAGAAGTTGCCTCTTGTGGGCTAAAGTGAGCAATTAAAAAGTTATTAGTGAGTTCGTTTAGGCTATCTCTAGACATCGTGACTTGTGCGATTAATGTCCGCCTCTTCAGGTAATCCACCTAAACAGGACAGATGGTGCTCTTTGTCACAGACGATTTTTTTTATTTGTTCGTAATAAAAGATTAAAAACATCAGGTAACAAAGCCGATACTTGAAGATTAACAACACCAGAACTACAAATTTTGTAGACTTCTGAGCAGCATCAATTATTTAGTTAACGAGAAGGGAGAAGTATAACCAAAATTTACATTAAAACCACACTTTTCGGAGCCTAACCAGATCCTTCTTCAGGGGTAAGATGGCAGGAGGAGTAGTAGCGCTTATATTTCCCTTCTCTTTAATTCCGTTGTCCCCAACCAGGCACATATCTGCCGAACGTTCACCTTTGCATTAATCGTTTGCTGGGTGGCTTAACGATTGCAGTGCCGGACGTCTTTTTATATACGCGTTGTTCTGTTTTCTTTAGTTCTATGAACTGCTTTATTTCAAAATACAACTAAAAAATTAGACCGATCATTTTAGAGCTATTAGACTGCCGTAATCAATCCAAAATTCTAAGAAACTGTTATAGGCCAAAGGGGAGCAGTTTTTCAATATGCGAAGATTTTTCGTGGCGCGTGAGAAACTCCAGAAAAACAAACTGGGACTACGTGAAAGCTAGAAATTAATCGTAGGTTAATGAAAAACAGCGTATCAATGGTGACCTTTCCCGATGGGATGATGAAACAAATGACGCGGGCCTGATACGACCACAGTCTGCTACTTCGATCTCACAAAATCAGGAAGCAGGAACACCAGCAAGACACCCTCGGTACAACGCACTTCATAAGAGATAACCTTCTGCAATATTAAAGCGCGTAACATACTAAAGAAAATTGGCTTCCTTGAAGTGTTACTTCTTGATAACGAAACAGATTTTGTTACTTTAATCTAGACAACATGGCCAACAATCGTTATCGTGGATGCTGAAACCACACCGCCAAACTACGTAATCGTGAGGTAGGACCGACTAACACTTGGCGTCGCCTTAGTGATTAAAACTGAAATTCTTGATATTGTGTGACTTGATGTCATCGGCGTGAAAGGAATTTTTGTAAGCTATCAGTTTTCGGCATGAAGTCCCTCATGTGATGTTGATGAGATGGAAAGGCTGCGCAAAATAACATCCTGGATGCCAGAGTAGTACTTCTAGAAGATTTTGTTCTGCCTTATGTAAACTGGCCAAGACTTCAACACCACTCACTCAGTGCCGATATGTTCTCGATCTCATGCTTTTACTGAATCTCAGCAAAATGGTAACAAAGCCAACAAGGGTTCAAGGAACTACTTCCAACATACCGTGCTTGACTTAGTTTTTCTGAGCCATCATTTTCTTTGTTTGCTTCTCTATTACCAATATCTTTAGTTGTACACCTTGTAAACACCCTCTTTCCATATAATATTGCATACTTTATTAGTTACGCAAGATTACACCTTTTTTTTCTTGTCGATGTTCTAGTATTTGAAAAGTACATGTTTTCATCTATCACTGCTTTTGCACCGACACTGAGTTTTTTTATAATGCGTTATATACATTACCGCATTCTGTTTATTGTGTTCACGTATTTTTATCACGTGTCTTTACTCGTTTTCTTGAATTGGTTTGTTTCGTTTTTACGCCAGATTCTTCTTGGTAACTGTAGGTTGTACCAATATCTTGAATCTGGGATGGTGTAATTAATTTTTTTGTCTTGGCCTAGCAAAAACTTGTGCAATAATACTCTTGTAAATATATACTGTATTTACATTAGCTTTGTTGCTCGTATCTCCTACAATTTTACTTGCCCTTGCTGTTATAATTCCATGAGAAATTGACAGTACATGAAATAAATAAGGGCTCTGCTATTGCTTTTCATTGTTATTGATGAATATTGTTTCGTACAGGAGGGCCCAAATAGCCTTTGACAATGGGACCTTCTTCTGCATACAAAATCTTGTAGCATCACTAAGCTTTCGTTAATAAATTTTGTTCCTGATTCTGTATGAAGCTTCAATAGCTCCCTAGTCATAAGGCTATACCATAAACACCATCAGAACAATGACAGAAGGGCCCAATACATCTTTGTCCTGATGCTAATTCCGAAAGATGAATCTTCAAGCACGGCCGAGAGCAAATGTTGCTATGCATGTCCATTACCAATTTAAAATGACATAGATCCGGCCATTCTCTCATGCGTGTTTGAACGAACATTTCCAATGACACTGGCAATACTAGTAAAGTATATCTTCCATTTGTCTGATGAATGTACGACGCTGGAGGAGGGGATCTTACGGCTTCCAACGGTTCAAATTCCGCTTTTTCCTAGCTGAAGAGAGATTTGTAGTAGTGGTAGGCAGTGTAATGTCGGCCGAGGAAACGACGCGGAAACAACGACCTATACAGCACTGCAGGTTCGATGACAGTAAGATGTTCTTGCACACTTGGAGGACCAGTGCTCCAGTGAGCAGTAAGAATATAGAAAGGTGGCCCTGGAACGCAACACGCTGTTACACTTTTCCGAAAGGAGTGGTGCCCGTGTTCAGAAACCGCTATTACACTAGAAATTATTTGTAAGAGCAAATTCCAAGCAATCCTGATATTGGACATATTATCAGTGAAGGCCACCGGCCACATGAAAAGAACACTTATGAACGAAAAGCTTTGCGAATTCACAAAGATATTCATTCTTGAGTGTTCATCGCCGTTGGCCGCTTGCTTCCGCTAATAGTACGCCCAGCATATAGATTGGCTGGCATTTCCTCTTACGAACAATACTATCGTAAGAGCTCTTTGTGAATACAGGCCCTGAAGCCGAATTCGTAAAGCTTTTCGTTCGGAAGTGCTACTTGCCAATGGGCGGCAGCCTTCGCCAATAATGTGCCCAGCATTATGATTGGCTGGCATTCCCTTTCATGAATCATTCCAGAGTAGAGCTTTTCGTCTACGGTTGAATTAACAAAGCTTTTCGTTCGGAAGCGCTACTTAACAATGGGCCGCCGCTTTGCCAATAATATGCCTTGCATCAAGAATGGCTGAAATTTCATCTTACGAACAATTTTAGCGCGAGAAGGCTTTAGGAATTCGAGCCATGGTCGTTATAGTATCACCCAAGTCCACTGAAAAACAAAGGAAACTGTGCAAAATATTTGATAACGTTGCAGTTCGGCATCTTAATGTCTAACTGTAATACCCTTTACTACTCGTTCTTAGGAAATGCACCAGGTTCGTAGCTGCCTGCGTAGGTAAACAGAGGCGATGCATAGCTCCACCAAAGTTCTTGCCTGCCAGGAGTGGTTGACCAAGCGGCCCCACCAAGAGTTTCCGAGTGTGCGCTGGAACTGCTCGCTAGTTAGGAAGCACGAGGCACGATGAATCTGATTAAAATGTCCCAGATCGGCGCCATTCTCAGCGATGTCCTGAATGTGCGCCTCGACGATGTGCTCGAAGCGGTGCTCCTCCCTCCAGAGGCCCTTCTCGACCTCGGCCACGTCCGGCAGCTCCCAGGAAGGAGCCGCGCCATCCGCGTGATACCACACGAACAGCAGACCAAGGGACTCACGCGACTCCCATCTTGTGGCTTTCACGAACTCCGGAACTGTAGGGAAAAATGGAGGTCATTTGGCACAGAAAAGTATACGGTAATCAATTTATTTGGTCGACATTGAAAACGTAGGCAGCTATTCTGCAGCCGGCTTCTACGCAGACATCAAATTCTTAAATGATTAAGGAATTATAGCATGAAGTGATATGATAGCATTCCGGCAACACAGCCGGGCCCATACTCACAAGACACAGTTCTTATCCTCTAACTGTTCGTAAGAGCCAATTCTACCTAATCGTGACGATTGACAATTGATTAGCGAAGGCGACCAGCAATGGCAAAGAGAACTTACAAACAAAAACCTTCGTGAATTCGACCGCTGTTTTCGCCAGCGTGCCTGGAGAGCCATTGCATAAAGAATCAACATTAATAAAACGTTGAATTGTGCTATTTCTATGCTCGTACTGTTATTCTACGCTCGTACACAACTCGATAAAGTACAAACGCTAGAAATACAAGTGTTAGTAACAAGAAGAAAAGACCTCAGAAGAATTCACAAAACTTCTCGTACGTAATTAAACTTTGGCATTGGTTGGCCGGCTTCACTAATAGTATGTCCAGCATCAGGATTGGCTGGAATTTTTTCTTACGAACAATTCCAGCCTAAGTGCATTTTGTGGATACAGGCACTGGTAAATGGGTGGTGACGGAAATCAACTGCATACGGTGTACACATACATAAAAAACAACTTGAGCGCATTGAGCTTAAGTCATCAAAAGCCTCGCCAAGCGATGTGAAGCCTATTAAATGAAAGGCAATAACAGTGAAGCGAGAAAATCGCTATCGATTGCAAGCTGTTGGCATACAAATCTCTGGTGCGCCAGGTTATTGAATATGCCTCCGTTGTGTGGTATTGTAAGCGCAGGCTCTTCACGCTTGATTCGCCAGGCCTTTACTAGGTCAAAATGAACCCTGATGTTTTCTTTCCCCAATTTTGATAAAGCAGTTCCAACCACCTTTCTAAACAGCTTTCCATATCTCCCCAAATGCCGACAAGGCCAGAATGAAATTGTCGTTGCAAAAGAAACGAGAGAAAGTTAAACGATTAAGAAAAGCAACCGAACATAACTTAAGCGGCCTAACTTCACGAACAGCCTGTTCTTACGCTATCGCAGTGGCGTACTTATCGCACGTACTGGTCCCACTGCACAGTCTGGTCAACTCCACAGGTACGTAATCACAATCACGCTAGCTTCGTGGGCCCTATTCAGAACGTGTACTTCAGAAAATTTAAAGAACATTCAGAACATTAAGAACATTCACAACATTTAAAGAGCCGGATTCTACAATGAGGTGTTACTTGCATGAACCAAGAAACTTTTCTAGCGTGAAAGAACGCGCATCGAGGTTATCAGTCGCTGACCTCAAAGTGCCCCTCTGCTGCTCAGACTTAGAAGAGCTTATGAGGATGTGTTTTACTTTGTTCCATGAATGGCCACACGTGCAACAAGGCATAGATAAATGAAGTATACGCGATCAAAATCTGCTTGTATACGCTCCTTTCAACCTCAGACGATGGAGTTGAGCCTATGTCACGGCCAGCGCCAGCAGATAACAGGAACTGCAGATGCAGTTCCGTTGTATACAAAAGACTGTGTGTAGAATTTCCATCAAGTCGAGAAGCTTGACTTATAGACTTGAAATGTTATCTTGCCCCAATTTTAGCATCATACCTCGTGAATTAAGTTAGCGCAATAATAGCGAAATTATGTGGTTCACTAATCAGTTCATCGGCTTCAATGTTACATGCAGCACCCACATTTCCATGTCCTTCGCAGCTTTGTTTGGTGTCCGGATAGTACGGCTGCATTTAGCTATTTTCTGTGAAATCTGATAAGTTGTTATTGCGTTAGGGTAACACGAGCACCAGCACCATAAGCTTTGAAGATGTGTCTTCGAGTTTGTTAGAATACCCCGCACAGGAGGTTTCACCAGTGCTTGAATGAAGTCACTGCCAAAAATATTCCATGTAGCTCTACTTCCATGGAAGACGGCCCACGTGAAAGACGACAGAATTGATGTATTCCGAATGACCGAATAATAAATGCATAGCTCTTAATCTGTTAACACAAATAATTTATGCTTCATTGTGATAATCATGTAGGTGAAGGAGTTACCGATTGAGCGAAAAATGGTGTAAACACTTTTTTTTCAGTGAGAGAATGTCCGCATTTATGCGCAGTGTCCGAAGAAGTCAACATGGACGATGTGAATTGACCCTTCACTAAACATGGCCTGACATGGAGAAGCTGTCGTGTCTTGAAAATGTCACCACATCCAAAGAAAATATTTTAAAAATTAAAGTGTGAGGCCTTACGTCCCAACACTGCGCAATTAGCTATGCGAGACGTCACAGTGGAGGGCTCCGTAACAATTTTGATCGCCTGGGTTTATTTATTCTGCACCCAAAGCACAGTACAACAGCGTGTTTGCGTTCCGCCCCACTGGAATGCGGCCGCCGTGGCCAGGGGTCTAACTCACGTCTTCGCGTTCAGCAGCACAACACCACAGCCACGAAGCCACCGCGAGAAGTGCCGAGAGCGTAAACACGATAAAAACGTCTCCATGCCCTATTGAGGAAGGAGCAGGCAGCTACTGGAGGTTCAAATTTGCATTCGCCAGCACGAAGGTTCTAGATGGCATGTCTGGCAGTCGTAAGCCAACTCTCAAACTACGAATGACTTAACTTATTTTGTGTTTTTTTTTGCGTAGGCAATAAGTAGTTTAGCACCGAAAAACCATAGGCCATGAACTGCCAAGCGAGCCTTGTCTGTGCTTGAAGGACATCTTGTGGGGAGCCTCACCAATGCCAATGATGAAACTTTCAGTTTCATCATGCCTGTTGTTGTTTTTTTTTTCAGAAGAGAGACACTTCAATGACAACGTCAAAAAGCTAGTAATGACCCACACGATCAAGGGTCATTCACCTTCTTTAAAAAAATGAAAAAAAATTTTAATCGTTGGACAACGAACAGGAAATAAAAAACACTTTCCAGGATATCAATTCAAAACTGTGGCTCGCAGAAACTTTCCCACGGTACCATTTCCGGGCGGCAATTGCTTTTACAGAAGAAACAGGTGGAAAGAGGATGCCTATATGCAAATGTCTGCGTATTATAGATCTGCGATAGAACGGGAAGTTTTGATGGCAGCTTTGACATAATTGCTTTAATCAGTGTCCGACCCAGCAAACTGCCTTGCGGTACCACGTATGATACAAAATTATTAGATGTGTTTTTCTCAAGCCTCCCGATCTATATTTGAATGGTCTAGCAAAAAAAATAACGATCTGCTATCTGTCGAAGCATTCTACCACGCACGCAGTGGTAATGAAACTCTGTAGCACGTGGGGGTGGTTGACAATGTTAAAGACCCGCTTTACATTCAGAAACACTGTAATCGTAATGGTACCTACGGTATGCTCCACAGTTCATGCGTGTTGCTATTGTCACGTGGTGGTGACGTTGAATAACACAGTAGCAATACTGTGAACGACAAAACTTGTATTGGGCGAACCTGTGATCACAAAACAGGCTACACTTATAGCTCAACGATAGCGGCGAACACGGTCGGCGATCGTCGAAAATCTGATCAGCGGGTCAAGCGCGTCGCCTTATATACAGCAGTCGTCGAATGTTCCAGACTGATTGTTGGGACCCGCGTGCCTTCCACAAAGTTCTACACCATTCGCGCCAGGCGATGAAATTAGATAACAAAAGTTTCGGCGACAACAGACAGCCGATAGAAGCATCGATAACTTTCCAGAAACTTCGGATACATGCAGGCGCGTCGCGCGCCGTGCGATAACATTTGTTAGGCAGCGAAACGTGGACGCCCGATAAAGATAAGTACACGTGTCAATACCCCCCTCTTAAAAACGCATCGACCCGATGCTGCAAACAAACGAAATAAAGAAGCACTCGTAGCAAAGAAAACAACATAAGGAAAGTTCGTCAGCGTCCGAAAAAGGGTTTAAGACTCACCACGTGGACCATTTCAGATCGTGCGCGGCGCCGCTGTGAATGCGAAATGCCGTCTAGCACGACCTCACAGTCCAGTGCGCCAATACGTCGAATGACCTTGTAGGGTCCGAAATAGCGTCGAAGTAGTTTTTCACTGAGTCCTCGTCGGCGTATCGGTGTCCAAACCCAAACACGGTTAAAAGTTAAAAAATTAAATTATGGGGTTTTACGTGCCAAAACCACTTTCTGATCATGAGGCACGCCGTAGTGGGGGACTCCGGAAATTTGGACCACCTGGGGCTCTTTAGCGTGCACCTAAATCTAAGTACACGGGTGTTTTCGCACGGCTGTCCGTACGCTGCTGGTTCTCGATCCGTAGGCGGGCGAGCTGTTGGGCTTCTTCAGCGCGCTGGAGATAGCTAGCGACGTCAACATTCTCTTCGTCAGTGACTTGCGGCAGCATGGCGTCGAGCGTCGTCGTCAGGTTCCTGCCGTAAACCAGCTTAAACGGCGTGATCTGTGTTGTTTCTTGCACCGCCGTCTTGTAAGCAAAGGTTACGTACGGCAGGACCGTGTCCCACGTCTTGTGCTCGACGTCGACGTACATTGCTAGCATGTCTGCGAGGGTCTTGTTGAGGCGCTCCGTGAGACCATTCGTCTGCGGGTGGTAGGCAGTTGTCCTCCTGTAGCTTCTCTGGTTGTATTGCAGAATGACTTGGGTGAGCTCTGCTGTAAAAGCCGTTCCTCTGTCGGTGATGAGGACTTCTGGAACACCATGTCGCAGCAGGCTGTTCTCGACGAAAAATTTCGCCACTTCGGCTGCGCTTCCTTTCGGTAGAGCTTTAGTTTTAGCGAAGCAGGTGAGATAGTCCGTCGCCACGACGATCCACTTATTTCCGGAAGCTGATGTCGGAAACGGTCCCAACAAGTCCATCCCGATCTGCTGAATAGGTCGGTAAGGAGGCTTGATCAGCTGTACTAATCCCGCTGGCCTTGTCGGTGGTGTCTTGCGTCGCTGACAGTCGCGGCATGTCTTGACGTAACGGGCGACATCGGCGGTCAGGCGCGGCCAGCAATACCTTTCTTGTATCCTCGATAGCGTCCGGGAGAAACCGAGGTGCCCAGCGGTCGGATCGTCATGTAGGGCGTGCAGTACTTCTGGACGCAGCGCCGACGGAACAACAAGAAGGTAGTTGACGCGGACTGGTGAGAAGTTCTTCTGCACGAGTAGGTTGTTTTGAAGTGTGAACGAAGATAATCCGCGCTTAAATGCCCTAGGCACAACTTCGGTGTGCCCTTCCAAATACTCAACGAGGCCTTTTAGCTGCGGGTCTGCTCGTTGCTGTTCAGCCGAGTCTTCCGCGCTTGTTATTCCAAGGAAGGCGTCGTCATCCTCGTCATCTTGCGGCGGCGGATCAATGGGGGCGCGTGATAGGCAATCAACGTCTCAGTGTTTTCGTCCGGACTTGTAGGTTACAGTGATGTCGTATTCTTGTAGTCTGAGGCTCCACCGCGCCAGCCGTCCTGAAGGGTCCTTTAAGTTAGCTAGCCAACACAACGCGTGATGGTCGCTGACGACTTTGAATGGCCTGCCATATATGTAAGGGCGGAATTTTGCTGTTGCCCAAATGATGGCGAGGCATTCCTTTTCAGTCGTAGAATAATTGCATTCCGCTTTTGACAGCGACCGGCTAGCATAAGATATGACCCATTGATGGCTGTCTTTCTTCTGGACTAGGAGAGCACCGAGATCTAGGCTACTGGCGTCAGTGTGGATTACGGTATCGGCGTCTTCGTCGAAATGTGCAAGTACCGGCGGCGACTGCATGCGTCCTTTTAGTTCTTGAAATGCGTCGGCCTGCGGCGTTTCCCACTTGAACTCGACATCAGATTTGGTTAGATGCGTTAGCGGCTCAGCGATGCGTGAAAAGTCCTTGACAAAGCGCCTGTAGTAGGCACACATGCCAAGGAATCTACGCACTGCCTTCTTGTCGGTGGGCTGCGGGAACTTTCCGATGGCAGCTGTTTTCTGCTGGTCGGGGCGTACTCCGGATTTGCTGATGACGTGGCCTAGGAACACATGCTCATCGTAAGCGAAGCGGCACTTTTCCGGCTTCAGAGTGAGCCCTGAAGATTTGATGGCCTCTAATACTGTCGCAAGCCGCCTAAGGTGGTTGTCGAAATTTTCGGCGAAGACAACGACGCCATCCAAGTAAACAAGACACGTCTGCCACTTCAATCCTGCTAATACCGTGTCCATGACGCTCTGAAACTTTGCCGGCGCCGAGCACAGTCCGAATGGCATGACCTTGAGCTCGTAGATGCCGTCTGGCGTGATGAAGGCGGTCTTTTCGCGATCTCTCTCTTCGACTTCTATTTGCCAGTAGCCAGACTTGAGGTCCATCGACGAGAAGTATTTAGCGTTGCGGAGCCGATCCAATGCGTCGTCTATGCGCGGTAGGGGGTATACGTCCTTTTTCGTGATCTTGTTCAGTCGATGATAATCGACGCAGAAACGTAGGGTTCCGTCCTTTTTCTTCACCAGGACAACAGGAGATGCCCACGGGCTTTTCGACCGCTGGATGATGTCGTCGCGCAGCATTTCGTTGACTTGTTGCCTAATAGCTTCACGCTCTCGCGTCGAAACTCGGTAAGGGCTCTGGCGGAGTGGTCGAGCGCACTCTTCGGTTATGATGCGATGCTTTGCAACTGGTGTTTGTGGAATCCTCGATGACGTCGAAAAGCAGTCTTTGTATCGACGGAGAAGACTTCTGAGCTGTTGCTGCTTGCTCATGGGGAGACTTGGATTTACGTCGAAGTCTGGTTCGGGGACTATGGTCGGCGGGTTAAATGCGGCAGAATCTGAGAGGACAAAGGCATTGCTCGTTTCCAGAAGTTCCTCGATGTACGCGATTGTCGTGCTCTTGCTGATGTGCTTGAACTCTTGGCTAAAGTTGGTTAGTATCACTTCCGCTTTCCCTCCGTGGAGTCGAGCGAACCCTCTTGCGACGCAAATTTCACGATCGAGTAGTAAATGCTGGTCGCCCTCGATGACGCCCTCTACGTCAGCGGGTGTTTCGGTGCAGACGGAAATAACAATGCTGGAGCGCGGCGGGATGCTCACTTGATCTTCGAGCACACTCAAGGTGTGGTGACCACGAAAGCTCTCCGATGGTATCGCTTGATCTTGCAAAAGCATTATCGATTTCGACTTCAGGTCGATGATTTCGCCGTGTTGGTTCAGGAAGTCCATGCCAAGAATGACGTCTGGTGAACACTGTTGGAGGATAACGAAGGTGGTAGGGTAAGTCCGGTCATGAATGGTAATTCTTGCCGTGCAGATTCCAGTCGGCGTAATTAGGTGTCCTCCAGCGGTCCGAATTTTGGGGCCCTCCCATGCAGTCTTAACCTTCTTCAACTGGGCGGCGATGTGTCCACTCATTACGGAGTAATCGGCTCCTGTGTCGACTAAGGCAGTGACTGCGTGGCTGTCGAGAAGCACGTCGAGGTCGGTGGTTCTTTGTCTGGCGTTGCAGTTGGGTCTTGGCGTCGGATCACGACTGCGTCGTGTTGAACTGAAGCTGCAACGTCGCGTCGTTAAGTCGCCTTTCGTCGGTGTAGTCTTGGCTTGCTGACTTCGTCGGGCCGGCGGCGTGTCGTCATTGGGTCGTCGAGATGGTTTCTTCGTCGTCTTCATCGGCGGCGGAGGATCTTCGTCAGTTCGACGAACAGCAACCGCACCTCCACCGGTTGCTGCTTTTAGTTTTCCGGATATGGGCTCGCAGAGCGGCCCCGCGCTGGGCCGGTGTATGGTCGGCGCTGCGGTGACAGGTAGCGGCCTGGTGACGGCGAACGGGACGGTCGTCGAGGGCTCCATTGAGTAGCGGCGAGGTAGTCGGCGATGTCACGTGGGCGCTCTCCAAGCTGGGGACGCGGCGCGTTGACGGCGAACCCTCTCAGTCGCAAGTCTCGATATGGGCATCGGCGATACACATGGCGGCTTTTCCGCAGTAATAGCAGAGCGGGCGGTGGTCGGGGGCTCGCCAAATGTCCGTCTTCCTCGCGTAGGTGCGCTGGGCGACGGGTCGGCGTGCTGGCGGCGGCGGCGGCGGCGGACGACGGAATTGCGGCGTTACAGGGCCCTGGCGCGGTCGCGGAGGGGGGCCTTGACTGCGTGCGACGGCGGCGTAGGTCATCGCTCCTGGCTGGGGCTGCGCTAACTGAGGTTGCACCTCAGGAACTCTAAGCGATCGCTGAACCACATCTTCCACGATGTCGGCGATCGAGGCCACTTGAGGCGGCGACGAAGGCAGGACCTTGCGCAGTTCTTCGCGCACAATGGCCCTGGTGGTCTCTTGCAGGTCGTCGGAACCCAGTCCTTGGATGGCGTACTGCGGCGTGAGCCCCTCGCGGTTATATTGCCGGGTGCGCATCTCCAGAGTTTTCTCGATCGTCGATGCCTCTGCAGAAAACTCAGCTACGGTCTTTGGCGGGTTACGAACAAGTCCGGCGAAAAGTTCTTGCTTGACGCCCCGCATTAGGAAGCGGACTTTTTTCTCCTCCGACATTTCCGGGTCGGCGTGCCGGAAAAGACGGGCCATCTCCTCCGTGAAGATCGCGATCGTCTCGTTTGGCAGCTGCAATCTGGTTTCTAGTAGTGCTTGAGTTCGCTCTTTTCGCACGACGCTTGTAAACGTTTCGGAACAGGTCCCACGTCGTTAAGGTGGCTTCTCGATTCTCGAACCAGGTCCTGGCGGCGTCTTCCAATGCGAAATAGACATGGCGCAGCTTTTCGTCGCTGTCCCAACTGTTAAACGTAGCGACCCTCTCATACGTCTCTAGCCAGCTTTCCGGGTCCTCAAATGTGGAACCGCGGAACGTCGGTGGCTCCCTGGGCTGCTGCAGAACTATTAGGGCTGCTCCGGCTGCCATTGGACTGTCTTCTTGGTCGTCTCTGGACGAACTTCTCTGACGATCTTCTTGGTCGTCTCTGGTAGAATTCCGTGTTCCGGGGGCAGCTGCTGTAGCCGGCGGCTTGCTCGATATTCCGGGATGGCGTTGGGCCGGTATTTTGTTGCGATGCCTTTTCCCATTCTATGCTTTTTCAGGCTTTTCGCGCTTGGCCAGTGGTCAGAGCGACGGTCTGCCCACATTATCAATGGGATCAGGCGGCCGTGTGTGGTGGATGATAAGAATAGCATAGAATAAGGCATAAGGGATCGCTACAAGATAGCGGCCCTGGTGTTGTCTTTGCGGTCCGGCCTTGGATTACGGCTTGTAGGGGGCGTCCGGTACATGAAAGTAAAGCACCTCCACCAGATGTCACGTGGTGGTGACGTTGAATAGCACAGTAGCAATACTGTGAACGACAAAACTAACTTTTATTGGGCGAACCTGTGCCCACAAAACAGGCTACACTTATAGCTCAACGATAGCGGCGAACACGGTCGGCCATCGTCGAAAATCTGATCAGCGGGTCAAACGCGTCGGCTTTTATACACCAGTCGTCGAACGTTCCATACTAATCGTTGGGACCCGCGTGCCTTCCACAAAGTTCTACACCATTCGCGTCAGGCGATGAAATTAGATAAGACAAGGTTCGGCGACAACAGACAGCGGATAGAAGCATCGATAAGTTTCCAGAAACTTCGGATACATGCAGGCGCGTCCCGCGCAGTGCGATTACATTTGTTAGGCGGCGAAACGTGGTCGCCCGATGAAGAGAAGTACACGTGTCACTATGTATTCGCGACCATTCAGTAGTAAGCACGTACAAGTAAGTGCCGGCGATTACCGTATAACGTGACCCCGAATATAACGCGAGGAGGGACTTTTGGTCTTTCAGAAAAAAAGGTATGTTACGATTATAACGGGGAGTGATTCCGCAATGAAAAAAGCAATGACGCATAAAAGCGGATTCTCTAAGGGCTTTGTTCATCGTTACTACAAACTGCTGTTGCAAAATATATTGAAAGGACGAGTCCGGCGATTTTTGCCACTGTCAGCGACAACAGCGTCTCTCTCCGTCACATCCACCGAGGTTATTGAGGAGTCAGCACTTCATAAAGTTGGCGCGCGACATAATAAGACACGGCAAGGCCCTTCGCGGATTGCGCGGTAAGCCAAGGCGCGACTTAGTAGAACATTCGCTTGAGGTGCCTGCACAACAATGGCGATGGTCTTGCTGAAGATTGCCATTTATATGTCGTAACCAAATTGATGCGGCAGTAACATTGCTGTTAATCAGAAGATGGACGTCGCAGAGTGCACAGCCGCAACTCCCAGCTCGTCGCTCTTGCACGAGGCGAACTGGCAGCGGCCACAGTATGCGAGGCGAGCAGCCGAGCCGAGCCAGGCCCAGCGCGCACGCGGTGATAGGCATACAAAAAAAGAGAAACCGCGTTACATTTGTGTCACGAAAACGAATATAACGTGAGGCGTGTTCCAAGGCTATACGTTTCGAAAATAAAACGAGAAATCGCGTTATGTTCGTGCAAATACAGTAATCCTAGTGACGTGTTTTCCGTGATAAAATCACAGCACCTAGTTAGAAATATTGCGTGAAGTCTATGTCTCATTTCGTTATAAGTCACGTCTGCAACGGTGAAGAGTCGTTTCCACGACTTTTCACGTGATTGCTTACACGTTATTTATCTTCGACCATTTCAGCAAGTCTTATTAACCAGGCCACGTGGTTGGCAAGCGCCTACGTCTCCGCGCTCATATTCGTCCTACACTGACGTTTCTCAACGGCCAATATCCTTTTCCTCTCCACACCTTCTTCCTCTTTCATCCGTTGCGTTGCACAAGCATGGATGGATGGATGGATGGATGGATGGATGGATGGATGGATGGATGGATGGATGGATGGGTACAACTTTCTTGAACGTCCGGCAAGGTTTAACGCGACCCGGGCTCAGGTCTCCCACGGGGGAACGTCAAGGCCCTGCCTGAACACCGCCTCACGGGCTTGCTGGACTGCCCACGTCTGGATTCCGAGGTCTGAGCTGCGCAGAGCGGCGGCCCACCTCGACGACATGGTCCCCAGAGCAACTGTCATCCTTCCTATAACTACATTGCACTCCCACAGCATGTGTTTGAATGTTGCTGGTCCTTCCTGGCACAATTTGCACGTGTCGTCCTGATGCTTATCTGGGAAGATACGTTTCAGACGGAATGGATTAGGGAAGGTGTTCGTCTGGAGTTGTCTCCAGGCGACGGCCTGCCTCCTGTTCAATTTGGGACTCGGCGGTGGGCATATCCTTCTGGCGCTTAGATATGCACTGGTTATGTCGTTGTATCTGGTGAGCCTGTCCCGTTATGGGCGAGGAGTGTTCGCTATCATGCGAGAGGCGTTGTCCTGTTCGGCGCGGCGGGTCATATCTAGCGCCGTCCGGTGCGCCGTCTCGTTTAGGTTCGGGAGCGCGTCGTCTTCCGTGGTGGCGTGCGCGGGGAACCATATGATCCTCGAGCTCGCGGTTTTGGATCCTCCCGCTTTGGCCAGCATGGACAAAGCCTCCTTGGAAATTCTACCTTTGGCGTAATTCTTTACTGCCGTTTGCGAGTCGCTTAATATGACTTCGCATTCATGTTCTGTGAGGGCCAGCGCGATCGCTACTTCCTCCGCTATTTCAGAGTGTTTGGTGTATACACTGCATGTGGTTCTGATTCTGGAGTTTCTGTCTATGACTACAGCGGTGTATTTTTGGCCGTTCGGATATCCGGTTGCGTCGACAAAGCGCGCGTTTCTCTCTCTGCCGAATGAACGGAGCAGAGCCTCGGCTCTTGCCTTTCTTCTACCTCGTTGTACTCGGCATGCATGTTTTTTGGTATGTTTGCCACCGTAAAGGTGTCTCTGATTTTGTTGGGGATTTGCATTTTCTGGCCTTGCTGGTTGGGGTACGTTATGCCGAGCGTGTTCATAATGTACCTTTCTGTCGTGCTGGTCGATAGGCGGTCGAACTGCGAGATGCGTTGTGCTTCGGCTATTTCTTCCAGGGTTTTGTATATGTCCAGCTGAGCCAGGAGCTCGGTGCTCGTCCATTCCGGGAGGCCCAGGGCCATCTTGTACATTTTCCTTATGAACGTGTTGATCTTGTTCTTTTCCGCGACGTACCACTTGTGGTAGGCGGCTACGAGGGCCATGTGGCAGACAACGAAGGAGTGGATCAGTCGAATGAGGTTTTCTTCCTTCATGCCCGCGTGTCTATTGATTATTCTCTTTATGAGTCTCATGGCGCTGGTGACTTTGCCTTCGATCTTCCTCATGGTTTCGCCGTTAGCTCCGTTGGCCTCAATGATCATTCCAAGAATTTCGATCTTGTTTACTTTGGGCATTGCGTTCCCGTCTTGGGGGTACAGGCCGATTTCCTCGTACTCCCGGGGTCCCGTGTAGCTCTTTGGTGGCATGCCTCTGCGCGTGGGCCGGTAAAGGAGTAGTTCCGACTTGCTTGGGGACCATTTGAGGCTCGTTCCTTGGAGGTACTCTTCGACTTTGTGAATGGCCGTTTGTAGTGTGTTCTCAGTTTTGCCGTCACTGCCGCGGTCCGCCCAAATTGTTATATCGTCTGCGTATATAGAGTGGTGTGTTCCTTCGATTTCCCGTAGTTTGCTGGGGAGACCCAGCAAGATATCGCAATGCCAGGCCGACTAGTGGCGCATGTAGAGCAGGCGTGAAGTATACGTGCGCCGATCCCCAATATAGCGCAATATCAGGCCGGCGAGCGGCGCAGGCGAAGCAGGCGTTAAGTTCTCACTCCCCATACGTGCGCCGATCCCGAAGTTAGCGCAATGCGGAGCCTACCAGCGGCGCAGGTGATCAGGCGTTAAGCACTCATTCCCCGTACACTGGCCGATCCCGGAGGTCGCGCAATGGCGGTCTGACCAGCGGCGCAGGTGAAGCAAGCATTAAGCACTCATTCCCCATATGTGCGCCCATCCCGAAGATAGCTTAATGCCAGGCCGACAAGCGGCGCAAGTAGAGTAGTTGTTAAGCACTCATTCCTCACACGTGCGCCGACCTCGAAGATAGCGCAATGCCAGGCCGACCAGAGGCGCAGGTGAAGCAGGCATTAAGCATACATTCCCCATACGTGCGCCGATACCGAATATAGCGCAATGCCAGTCCGACCAGTGGCGCAGGTGAAAAGGAGCGGAGATATAACTGAGCCCTGGGGGGTACCTGCACTTCCCTGGGTTCGTTCTTCGGACTCGAGGTCTCCAACTGTCAGGATGGCTTTGCGATCGTTCAGAAAGTCCCTCACGTAGTTGTAGGCCCTTTCCCCCAGGTTCAGATTAGACACTTGTTTCAGGATCGACGCGTGAGCGACGTTGTCGAATGCTTTCTCTAGGTCTAGTCCTAGGATGGCTCTGGTGTTTCTTGTCTTGTCGTCAAGGATCTGGTTCTTCAGTTGCAACATGACGTCCTGCGTTGACAGGCGGGATCGGAAGCCTATCATGATGTGGGGGTAGGCTTCCGTCTCTTCTAGGTGGCTGTCGATACGGTTCAGGAAGGCGTGTCCCAAGACCTTAGCCACGCACGACGTGAGAGAGATTGGGCGTAGGTTCTCCAAACTAAATGGCTTCCCGGGCTTAGGTATGAGGATAGCCTTGGACCTCTTCCACTGCTCCGGGATGCGGCCTTCTCTCCAACACTTGTTCACATAGCCCGTGAGTTTGGTGACAGATTTGTCGTCCGGGTTTTTAAGTGTTTTGTTGTTAAGCCTGTCCGGTCCTGGGGCTGACTTGCCGTTGAGTCCTTGGAGTGCCGTTCTGATTTCGGCCTCACTAAAGTCTTCATCTAACTTGGGACCAGGACTGCCAGTGTACAGGCCATGCTCGACCGTCGGTCGTTGCGGGAGGTACTTGTCGCAGAGTTTCATGACGATTTGCTTCTCGCTCACCGCCCCTTTTCCTTTGTGCAGAAGTCTCTGCATGTCGGCTCTTTGCTTGGATTTGCTTTCGGTTTCGCCCAGCAGGTGCCTCAGCAGTCGCCACGTGCTTCCATTGTGGAGTTGGCCATCTGCGGCGTTGCAGACTTCGTCCCACTGTTGCTTGCTCAAGGTATTGCAGTGCTCTTCGATTTGTTTTTTCTTTAGTTCGGCTATGTTTTTTCACAGCTTTCGATTGAGCCGCTGGCCTTGCCATCGGATATGTATGGATTTCTTGGCTTCCCAGAGGTGGGCGAGGCGACTGTCCATCTTCACCATTAGGATTTCGGGAGTGATGGTTTGCGTGGCCTCCCGAACATCCCTGGTCAGGTCGCGATCCATGGGTCAATGTCACCGATCGGCTCGTCGTCTAGCCAGATATCCTGGTGCTTGCGGAACTTGTCCCAGTCTGTCCATTTGAAGCCTTTGATTTGGGGGGGGGGGTCCCGCTCGGGGGATCGTGATTTCGATGATCATGTGGTCGCTACCTAGGTCTTCTAGGGTGTTTCTCCAGGTAGCCCTCTCAATGTTTTTGATCATTGTTAAGTCCGGTGTGGTATCTCTTGCAACCGAATTGCCCATTCGCGTTGCGGTATATGTTCAGTATAAAGATGCTATTCTTTTGCGTTCCGTTAGGAATAATCTCTATTATTATATGTTCCGCTTGCGGGCCTTTATTTCATGTTCTATGGGTACTAGGCCCTTCTGATTAGTATAGCGATGCCCGTATCGTTTTGGAATTTAGGGACGAGCGCGCGGTAGCCCGGGATGTTGGCGGACGCGCCCACGGTTTCTTGTAGCATTATCACATCGGGTTTGAGTTGGATGTTTCTTACGTACTGTTGTAGGACCGGTTTTTTTCCCGGCTAGACCTCTGCAGTTCCACTGCCAGACCAATAGATCTTTATCGTGTCTGGCCATCCCGGAGCCTTAAAGAAGGAGCTGTTGAGAAACTGGAGTGGTGCGCGGGGGGCGGTTCCACCACGGGAACATCTGTGATTACGGGATTTATATTAAGACTTCCCGCGTTCGGCTGTGGTGATTGCGACAGGGACGGTGCCCACATCGCACATTCCTCGAGCTTGACCACCCTGGTTGTGACGCCGGATATGGCGGAAGACAGACTGCCGATTGCACTTTGTAGTTCGGTAAGCATGGCTTTATTTTCCGATCTCGCCTGTTCGGCGTGGCTGGTGTCTTGGCTTTGCACGGCTCGCTTTTTTGCGGGTGGCGTTGCTTTGTCCTATTCCTGGCCATTGTTGCTCGGAGCAGGAGTGCTGACGGGAGTGGGTCTAGCAGGTTGCGTGGGAGGCGCGACCTTTCTCAATTCGCGTAGCTCTTGGGTTAGCTGTTGTACTAGGCTCCTGAGCATGGCGTTCTCACGTTTTATTTCTGCAATAATCTCATTTTCTATGTTATTTGTGACTCGCGGTTCTGAGGCAGTTACTCCGTAGACCCCGCGCCTTGGCGCACCCTTGACCGCGTCTGCCTAGCTCATCTTTCCGAGGAGGGCCCCGACCTCCTGAGTGCCTTGGCGGCGTCGACTGGATCTGGACCGGGCTCGGCCCGGTCCCGGGGTGCGACTGCGAGCTCTGCTCCTCGACCGGCAGTGCTGGCGGGATCGAGGGGTCCCGGTAGCCGATGTCGATCTGGACCTGGCCCGGCCTCTGGATCTGGATCTTGGCTTGCGTAGACCGGGGGCTTGCTCTCCTCTGGATTCCTTGACGGCCTCGACTTCTGCTTCCGCTTCGGCTCTTTTCCTTTTCCATCTTCGTTTCTTGGCTATATACGGGGCCTTGAACTTTGCTCGGCAGGATTTGTCTGCCGTAGGGTGTTCCCCTCGGCACAGGCGGCAGTTCGGGGTGTACTGGTGATTGGGGTCTGGGTTCTTGGCACCGCAGCCCCTGCAGATCCTGTCCTGGGGATTTGGGCAGACGTCCATATGGTGCCCCAGTCCACCACATTGGTGACAGATGTCGACCTGCTTCCTGTACAGCGAACAGCGAAGCAGAGTGCCTCCGTACCTGACGAGAGTGGGAACTTTTAGGCCTTCGAAGGTAATGATGCGTGTCGTAGTGTTGCTAAGACTCTTGGCTGCTAGGGCTGTCGGGTTCCTGTCGTTGACGATCTTAGAGTTAATGGTCCTGGAGTCTTCTTCGAGAGGTATGCCTCGGATGACCCCCTTGGCCGTATGATCGGGTGCCGTTTCATACGCGTTGACCTCGTATTGGCGGTCGCCGATCCCTATGACCTCGATCTTCTTGTATTTTTCTGGGTTGGTGCTACTGGGTGTGCTGATAATGACGATGTTTTGATGGGTGTTGTGGCAGACCGTATCTTGGCTGGCGTCTTGATCGGACACTCCTGTAGCCCGGTTTATGGCTGACACAATCTTGACTGCGCCGATCGTTGCAGTGTTGAGGCCACCCTTGGGTCTAACGATGATCTTGATGTTGTTTCTTGGGAGGGACGGCATTCTGCTGGCCTTGAGTACTTGTTTTACGTTCCGCGGGCGTCGCGGTGGTTTTCGACCGTCTACATCGCCGGTGCGGGAGTAGGCTTCGTTCTTAGATCTATCCCGTGATGCGATGGGACCGCACCGGGTTTTGGAGCCGATCATGCACCAGCCGGCATCTCCACCGAATTCTTCGGGAGAAAACTCTCCTTCGACCTGGACCTCCATGCTTGGCGAAAAATTGGTGCGTAGGGCTTGGGTATTGTTAGGCCTGGCGGGTGGTAGCTCGCCTAGGCTGGCTTCCAGGCGTGCGCAGCGTCTTAACGCGGCGTCGGCGTTGCTCGGGCGGAATTGTTTGGTAAAGTAGCGAAAAATCGTTTCGCACCTTGAAACTTGATCCCAGCACGCTCCCGGCAGCTTGCTGCATCCGAAAATAGCTGAGCTAGAAGAATAGCGTTCTGGCTCGCTGTGACTTCGTCTTGCATCACATCTTCTTGCACATCACATTAACAACTTCCACATTACACGTTTCACACTATTCGAGCTGTCCTGTGTGAGCGTATCGCCTACTGTTGACTCATAAAATTTATGTACGAGCATCGTCACTATAAGTCTGTATCGTGCACGCTATAAAACCCGTCCGAATTGCTAAGAGAGCGTAGTACGCGACAGTTCAGTGGTTGGCACATCACTCTTCAAGCTTCGTATTGTCACGTTGTCGTGACGTCAAAGAACACAGTAGCAATACTGTTAAGCACAATAACTTTTATTGGGCGAACCTGTGCCCACAAAAGAGGCTACACTTATAGCACAACGATAGCGGCGAACACGGTCGGCGATCGTCGAAAATCTGATCAGCGGGTCAAGCGCGTCGGCTTTTATACAGCAGTCGTCGAATGTTCCAGACTAATCGTTCGGACCCGCGTGCCTTCCACAAAGCCCTATACCATTCGCGTCAGGTGATGAAATCAGATACCATAAGGTTCGGGGACAACAGACAGCGGATAGAAGCATTAATAACTTTCCAGAAACTTCGGATACATGCAGGCGCGTCCCGCGCTGTGCGATTACATTTGTTAGGCGGCGAAACGTGGTTGCCCGATAAATATAAGTACACGTGTCAATACCCCCCTCTTAAAAAGCATCTTCCCGATGCTACAAACTTAAGAGAGCGAAACACAAAAGGACACTTATTAAACATAAGTAACAAAACAACGAAAAGAAACAAAGTCCGAAGGTCAGTTACGCGAAGCCCCAAAGTTCATTAACCCTGGTAGTACGGCTTGAGCCGCACAACGTGGACTATTTCAGGTCGTGAGCGGCGCCTCTGTGATAGCGAAATGCCGTCTGGCACGACCTCATAGTCCAGTGCGCCAATACGTCGGATGATCTTGTACGGTCCGAAATAGCGAGGCAAAAGCTTCTCGCTGAGTCCTCGTCGGCGTACAGGGGTCCAAACCCAAACACGGTCACCGGGTTGGTACTCGACGAAGCGTCGTCGGAGGTTGTAGTGTCGGCTGTTGGTCCTCTGCTGGTTCTTTATTCGCAGGCGGGCGAGCTGTCGGGCTTCTTCGGCGCGCTGGAGATAGGTAGCGACGTCAAGGTTTTCCTCGTCAGTGACGTGCGGCAGCATGGCGTCGAGCGTCGTCGTCGGGTTCCTGCCGTAGACCAGCTTGAACGGCGTGATCAGTGTTGTTTCTTGCACCGCCGTGTTGTAAGCGAATGTTACGTACGGCAGGACGGCATCCCACGTCTTGTGTTCGACGTCGACGTACATCGCTAGCATGTCGGCGAGGGTCTTATTCAGCCGCTCCGTAAGACCATTCGTCTGCGGATGGTAGGCCGTTGTCCTACTGTGCCTTGTCTGACTGTATTTCAGAATGGCTTGGGTGAGCTCCGCTGTAAAGGCCGTTCCTCTGTCAGTGATAGGACTTCGGGGGCGCCATGTCGCAGCAGGATGTTTTCGACAAAGAATTTCGCCAGTTCGGCTGCGCTACCTTTCGGCAGTGCTTTAGTTTCAGCGAAGCGGGTGAGGTAGTCCGTCGCCACGACGATCCACTTATTTCCGGTTGTTGACGTCGGAAAGGGTCCCAGCAAGTCCATCCCGATCTGCTGGAATGGTCGGCAAGGAGGCTCGATTGGCTGTAGTAATCCGGCTGGCCTTGTCGGCGGTGTCTTGCGTCGCTGACAGTCTCGGCATGTTCTGACATAACGGGCGACGTCAGCGGTCAGGCGCGGCCAATAATACTTTTCTCGTTTCCTCGATAGTGTCCGGGAAAATCTGAGGTGTCCAGCAGTCGGATCGTCATGTAGGGCGTGCAATACTTCTGGACGAAGTCCTGACGGGACAACAAGAAGGTAGTTGGCGCGGACTGGTGAGAAGTTCTTCTTCACGAGTAGATTGTTTTGAAGCGTGAAGGAAGATAACCCGCGCTTAAATGCCCTCGGGACAACGTCGGTGTGCCCTTCCAAAAATTGGACGAGGCCTTTTAGCTCCGGGTCTGCCCGTTGCTGTTCAGCGAAGCCTTCCGCACTTATCATTCCAAGGAAGGCGTCGTCATTCTCGTCGTCTTGCGGTGGCGGGTCAATGGGGGCGCATGATAAGCAATCGGCATCGGAGTGTTTTCGTCCGGACTTGTAGGTTACAGTGATGTCGTATTCTTGTAGTCTGAGGCTCCAACGCGCCAGTCGTCCTGAAGGATCCTTTATATTTGCTAGCCAACACAACGCGTGATCGTCACTGATGACTTTGAATGGCCTGCCATAAAGATAAGGGCGAAATTTAGCTGTAGCCCGAACGATGGCGAGGCATTTCTTTTCGGTCGTAGAATAGTTGCCTCCCGCTGTTGACAGCGACCGGCTAGCGTAAGCTATCACTTGTTCGACTCCGTTTCTCCACTGGACTAGAACGGCACCGAGGCCTACGCTACTAGCGTCAGTATGGATTTCTGTATCGGCGTACTCTTCGAAGTGCGCAAGTACCGGCGGCGACTGCATGCGTCGTTTGAGTTCTTCAAATGCGTCGGCCTGCGGCGTTTCCCACTTGAACTCAACCTCACATTTAGTTAGACGTGTCAACGGCTCGGCGATGCGTGAAAAGTCCTTGACAAAGCGCCTGTAGTACTGCCTTCTTGTCGATGGGTTGCGGGAACTGCGCGATGGCACGGTCGGCGATCGTCGAAAATCTGATCAGTGGGTCAAGCGCGTCGGCTTTCATAGAGCAGTCGTCGAATGTTCCAGACTAATCGTTCGGACCTGCGTGCCTTCCACAAAGTTCTATACCATTCGCATCAGGTGATGAAATCAGATAACATAAGGTTCGGCGACAACAGACAGCGGATAGAAGCATCGATAACTTTCCAGAAACTTCTATAGGCGCGTCCCGCGCTGTGCGATTACATTTGTTAGGCGGCGAAACGTGGTTGCCCGATAAAGATAAGTACACGTGTCAATATTGCTGCAGCGGTATGACGTAGATGGCAGGTGGCGGTGGCCAAAGTGTTGATTCTCTCTGCCATGACATCAGCTCCACGTCGATTCAAGGTGAGTGGTGATGAAAATATAGCTAAAAGCTGTTTTGCCCTTGCAATCGAGGCAAGGCTGAACCTGTGGTTTCGTGCACTGTGTCTTAAGGCACCTCTTTGAATACAGCTGTACTTACGTGCCAGCATTCTACTTGGAAACAATAGTAAATTACTACGTTCTGCCTACTCTCACCAGGCCTCACACGCAGTATACTGGGGACATACTCCAAGTCCGCTATATTCGGATATATCCCTTTTCATGTAGGCTCACATTGTTTTCTTTTTTTCAGTAGTGGGCGGTACCAAAAATGTTTGTTGCCGGCCTAAGTATTACAGTTGCTATGCCCTTGTGCTACTGAGGACGAGGTCATATGTTAAATTCTCGACCGCGGCTACGGCATACTCATGGAGACGGAAGGCAAGTAGCCCCGTGCAGGGAGGTTTGAATGCACATCGAAGGACTCCACCTGATCGAAATTACTTTGGAGATTTTCATTACGACGCTTCTAATAGTCTCAGTGTTGTTTGGGATGTTAAACCTAATCAATCAACCGTAGCGGTCTTCCATACAATGTCATTTATTCTAGATGTAACGTCTATTTTCACGTCCCATGGTACAGTCGATCAGTACATTGATGGTGGTAAAAGGTCGTCGCTTTACTAAATTAAGGCTTAGAACGACAGAAAACTGAGCTAGTTGGTAAGAATTCATTGGGCAAAAAAGAGGTGAGGCGTGCAAACTTTACACAAAAGTAGAGAAGTGGACAACACGTGTTGTCCACTTTGCTACTCTTGTGTCCTGTCTGCATGCCTCACCTCTTTTTTGCATAATAAATTAAGGCATCGCGCATGCCGTGAGGCCCCTAGAGAAAGCAGTTGCCGAACATGACTCTTCAGCAATACGAACCCAGATGACAACAGCAATAAGCTACGACAGCGGTAGCTATCGTAGCAAGTTAGACTTAATGTGTATGATGATTTATAACTCTTGTAGTATAAATTTTAGAAAAGCACACACGCCTTACCTTTCACAGCGTATGGGACGTGTGTGCAAACGCCGGTGTCTCCTTGGAACCTCCACCCGTGGAACGGGCACTCTATGCAGTCTCCCACCACGCGGCCCATCACCCCCAGGTGGGCACCCAGGTGGGGGCAGTAAGCGTCCAGAACATGCGCAACGCCATCTTCGGTGCGGAACGCTACAAGCTCTAAGCCTTGAAGGAAAAAAGACGCACAGTTGGAGCCGAAAATTGATGCATAGCAGAACTTTACACACTAAGAAAGTTTGTAAATATGTAGAAAGTAAATCATTTGCTAACTATTTAATGAATTAAATAAATTCATGGGTATTACGTCAACCAAGATCTGATTATGAAGCATGCTGTAGGAGGGGAAATCTGTATCACGGTGCCCCGGATTCATTCTGACCACCTCCGCTCCTTTAATGTTCACCTAAATCTAAGTACAGAAACGCTTTGGCATTTCTCCCCCATCTAAATGTGAACTCCATGGAGGAGATCGAACACACGATCTCGAGTTTATACATTTTCAATGTTACTCATCTATAAGCCATAGCCGCACTCACGAAGGTTTTCGTTTCATGAACTGTTTCACTGACTGGCTACCTTCACTAGCAAAGCGATGCGCAGAATATTTCATACACTAAGATGGTTTGTAAGAGCGGGCCTCAGAGATTTAGCGACAGCACACATGCCTTTTCCGAAAGCAACCAGCCAGTAAGAAACAATGGTTGCGATAGCGAAGTTTTGTGCATTCGGCTTTTTTTTTCTAGTTTTTTAGTGTCACGTAGGTCTGCCTATATGTTCTATATAAAACCACCCAGTCGGACTAAGATTTCACCTGACGTAATATCAGAACTTCAGCTGGAGCCTAGGCGGATTTTGTAAACCTGCATGAAAGATTTATAGGCCTCTCTTTAAAGCCGCATAGCTATCTTCCCCTTCACATGACCGAGTCTGGGTCTGCCCTTATACTCGCTCAGCCCTCTGACGTGTTACAGGGCATTCATAATCTCTATCGCAACTTCCAAGTATGCGCAGAGTACGAACAACTCACCGATGACGTTGAGAGCCTTCACTTCCCCTGTCTGAAGTTGTGCAGACTCAAGAACTGGGATCCATCCATTCGGGAAAACGGGTGGGCAGTTTTTGAAGGCTCGCGCTGTACGTGTACGTATAGGCTGAAAAGACAATAATCACTTTGATTGCAGATGCCTTGTCACTATCAGTTCACTTTCACAAACTTTGTGAAAAATAATTGTGCGCAACTACGCACATAAGCACAGTTGCTGCTAGACCACGTGAGATAAGTTCTCGAGCCATCATTTAGGTGTAATATCCTGAACTGATCTGAATAGATGAAGCTCCTGTGAAAGTCTAGGTGCTCTAAACCTGTATCTAGCGAAGGGAAAGTCGCTTTAGCCAAGCAGAACTTTGTATCTCTCAAAGAACAACGGGACATGTATAAGCAAAAATTTGCTCTAATAACAGCGTTACCCCATTGGGTCGCGTCCGGGCACCGGCGACTGATGGTGGCGATAGGCGTTATACGCAAATTATATTCGCGGCGGTGGTCAACCACGTAGTAATGCGCACAGTGACCTGCGGGTATACTGGCGGCGAAATTCGCTTGGCGGGTTGAACTACAAAATAAGGAATAATTTTTTTCTCTACTGCTACCCGCTTACGTCCAAGCGAATCCGGACTTGGTCGAATGACTAAAAGGGACTTCGAAGGGCAGTTTGGGGCTAACTTCAGCGCCTTTGGCCAACGTTAAGAACGAAGCAAATAGTAAACTGGAACTTCTTAGCCTTAGGACTTTGTGGAGATCTGTACGCTAAGAAAAAATATTGTTTGTGCGCTTCTCCTTCATACTTTCCACACCACTAACCATAGTGACCTTTTCGAACCTTCGTAAACGTACACTACTATAATCGAGTGTAAGAAAGAACTTGGAGAACAAACTAAGGACCGCGCAACGAGAGATAAAACAGAAAATAGTAGGTGTAACTGAAAGACAGGAACAAGGTAGGATGGATCAGAGAAAAAACCGGTGTAGCTGACATTCCATTTCAGGTTACGAAAAATAATTGTAGTCGAGCAGGTAATGGGAGTCGCTTGTGCAAATAACCAGTGGACTCTAAGAGTAACATAATGGGTGTTAGGAAAACGATAATGTGGTCGAGGAGCACAGAGAATTAGATGGTGTGAAATGACACACTATCAGTGGACACCATCAGGATGGACTCTACTTATGCATGACAGGGCAACAGGAGACCGCTGAAGAGGAGCTTTTGTACTGCAGTGGACATGGTGATGATGACGATGATTCTCTGCTGTGTCAGGTGCCCACAACGTGAGATTGACCAAGAATGGAAAGGTGCAATGAAACGCAAGTCAAATTGTTATTCAAAGAAGGGCAAAGAAATACTCGAAAGAAAACAGCAATAACAAGAAGCGAGAGTAGTAAAGCAGGCCGATGAGGACGACGTCAAGGACAACCAAGACGATAATGATGAGGATCTCCTTGGTTTTGGGTGTTTTATAACTTGGTTGTAGGTCATATAAGCCTTGCACTGATCCTCCGCTGTTTTTTGTCATTCGAATTATACTAAAAAGCTAGAGCTAACCTAACTCAAAGAGCTAGGAAAGACAGCATCGGTAAGAAAGACGAAAGAGAATAAGTACAAGTCAACTACAAATGCAGGCTAACGTGAATAACATTTGTGCATATTAAGGGAAAACTAAGTGAACCACTATTGCATCATTAAGGAATGTGCAATAGAAGTCGGTGGTAACTCCGTTAGACAGGATGCCAGTAAGCTATCGCAGGAGACGAAAGATCTGATGAAGAAACGCCAATGTATGAAAGCCTCTAACCCTACAGCTAGAATGGAACTGGCAGAACTTTCCACGTTAATCAACAAGCGTAAGACAGCTGACATAAAGAAGTATAACATGGATAGAATTGAACATACTCACAGGAACGGAGGACGCCTAAAAGCAGTGAAGAAGAAACTAGGAATAGGCAAGAATCAGATGTATGCCTTAAGAGACAAAGCCGGCAATATAATTACTAATATGGATGAGATCCTTCAAGTGGCTGAGGAGTTCTGTAGAGATTTATACAGTAGCAGTGGGACCTACGACGATAATGGAAGAGAGCATAGTCTAGAGGAACTCCAAATCCCACAAGTAACGCCGGAAGAAGTAAAGAAAGCCTTGGGAGCTATGCAAAGGGGGAAGGCAGCTGGGGGGGATCAGGTAACAGCAGATTTGTTAAAGGATGATGGGCAAATTGTTCTAGAAAAACTGGCGACACTGTATACGCAATGCCTCATGACTTCGAGCGTACCGAAATCTTAGAAGAACGCTAACATAATCCTAATCCATAAGAAAGGGGACGCCAAAGACTTCAAAAATTACAGACCGATCAGCTTACTGTCTGTTGACTACAAAGTATTTACTAAGGTACAGGAACACCTTAGGAATCAGGAACACCTTAGACATCCGTCAACCAAAGGACCAGGCACGATTCCGTAAAGGCTACTCAACAATAGACCATATTCCCACTATCAATCAGGTTATAGAGAAATGTGCGGAATATAACCAACCCTTATATATAGCTTTGATTGATTACGAGAAAGCGTTTGATTCAGTCGAAAACTCAGCAGTCATGGAGGCATTACGGAATCAGAGTGTAGACGAGCCGTATGTAAAATTACTGAAATATATCTATAGCGGCTCCACAGCCACTGTAGTCCTCCATAAAGAAACCAACAAAATCCCAATAAAGAAAGCCGTCAGGCAGGGAGGTACGATCTCTCCAATGCTATTCACAGCGTGTTTACAGGAGGTATTCAGAGACCTGGATTGGCAAGAATTGGGGATAAGAGTTAATGGAGAACACCTTAGTAACTTGCGATTCGCTGATGATATTGTCTTGCTTAGTAACTCAGGGGACCAACCGCAATGCATGCTGACTGACCTAGAGAGGCAAAGCAGAAGGGTGGGCCTAAAGATTATTCTGCAGAAAACTAAAGTAATGCTAAACAGTCTCGGAAAAGAACAGCAGTTTATGATAGGTAGGGAGGCATTGGAAGTGGTAAGGGAATACATCTACTTAGGACAGGTAGTGACTGCGGATCCGGATCATGAGACTGAAATAATCAGAAGAATAAGAATGGGCTGGGGTGCGTTTGGCAGGCATTCTCAGATCATGAACAGCAGGTTGTCATTATCCCTCAAGAGAAAAGTGTATAACAGCTGTGTCTTACCAGTACTCACGTGCGGGGCAGAAACCTGGAGGCTTACGAAAAGGGTTCTACTTAAATTGAGGACGACGCAACGAGCTATGGAAAGAATAATGATAGGTGTAACGTTAAGGGATAAGAAAAGAGCTGATTGGGTGAGGGAACAAACGCGAGTTAATGATATCTTAGTTGAAATCAAGAAAAAGAAATGGGAGCATGGGCAGCACACGCAATGAGCAGGGAAGATAGCCGATGGTCATTAAGAGTTACGGACTGGATTGCAAGGGAAGGGAAGCGTAGCAGCGGGCGGCAGAAAGTTAGGTGGGCGGATTAGATTAAGAAGTTTGCAGGGACGACATGGCCACAATTAGTACATGACCGGAGTAGTTGGAGAAGTATCGGAGAAACCTTTGCCCTGCAGTGGGCGTAACCAGGCTGATGATGATGATGAAGTGAACCTCATTACTCCCAACAAAAATTCGATTCTCAACACTGTAATAGAAAAAGAAAGAACAAATTTATACAATAATAGCTTTCAAGTAAAGCCGCAAGAAACAAGAGGAGTATATGTTAACCTCCAGTTTCCAGAGCCCTCCTTGGGAATACAACGTCCCCCATGGCATATAAGGCATAGACTTTGGCGTGTAACTTCTCTCAGTCTTCTCTAACCATACAGATCAGAGTATTCGCAGAGGCAACGTGTGTTTAATGAAGTAGAGTCACTTTTTGCGTTGTCAGCCATGCACTGCTTGTGTTGTTGAGATGCTGTGTGCGGGTACTCGATTGGCGCAAATTACCTATGAAAGGCCTCTTGTAGCTACACTTCGAAATAAACGCATCCTGCAGTATTTGTACGATTCTAAGGTTCACTTGTTTTAAATAAAAGATTCGTTCAAGTTTGGTTGCGCGTTACAATCGTAACTAATTCTACTCAAAATTATAAATTAAACCGCTTCTTAGTAAAAAGAAAAAGCTCAATGCAAGGTAGCTAGCCACACTGCCATCAGGCGGGTCGTGTGAAGAAAGCGACGCTCAGAGACATCGCAAGGTACTCGTATTCCACGGTGTGTGGAATGGCCTGCCGGAAATGGTAGTTGCGCGAGCCTTCAAGAAGGGTGGCATTTCTAATGCAATAAATGGAACTCAAAATGACTTTCTGTGGTCGGCAGACAGCGAAAAAGAGGTGTCGTCTGTCTATGATAGCGACTGGCCACTAGCATTCACCTGTGTGCGTATCTGTGTGCTTTGGATGTTCGATAAGATCGTTTCTACACGCTACGCGTCGACTCAGGTTTCATTACTTGATGTGAGGGTAGAATCGGCACCGAGTTATGTTTTTTTTAATATTTGGGTGGTAATATAACTGCGCGTTACAATTGTTGGCGCGGTAGGATCGTGCAAATACGGTAATCAACCTCATTTCAAGAGAGTCTGCGCGCAACGGTATACATTGGTATAATAAAACAAATCTTTTGTGACGTGAGCTCTCTAAGAATGCATGTGGTTATCGGGTTCACAGAAAGCTGCTTGACAGTAGCGCGAGGGCCTGCTTTCGAGGCTGAGCTTAATATCTTGCTTCTGCTTCTAGCATATCGCAGAAATGATATTAATACAGCTCGAGTACTTTTGTGTTCTTACGGAATTATTGACGAAAGAATGAATGCAAGTGCAGCGGCATTTCTGATCTCTATCGTGAAGGCGTTGTTCGGATCCGCAACCTGACTGGGTTGTTTTGTTTTGTTTTTTACGACTTGTGAAGGTCATAAATACACATTAACCGAAGCTGATGTGTTTGCGGTTGGTGCCCGTTGTATTAGCTTTAGTCAACAAAGTTCGCACAGCAGAGATTAAAGGGAAGTTTTTCCCTTGAGAAGTTTGCCCAACGTTCATGTCGAACAGCCACGGAATTCCGCAAACTTGAGTTGAATAATGAGTTTGTCGCCAAGAATTGTGATAATGCGCTAATGTCGACTTTGTTAATTCGGCCTCTTTGGAACTTGCATAATTATGCTGAGGAAAATAGCGCAAAAGGCACCCCTCAAGCATAGAAGGACACAACTGAAGTGGCGCTTTGCAAAGTATGCTCTCGTTCCCAGTGGCCAACTTTCTAACTGCTGTCATGCAAACTTTACTGGAATTATTTCGTTCATGGTGCGTGCGCCTGCCAAACTTCGCCTTACGATGCATGGCAAGAAAAGCAACAGTATACTCTGAACTGAAGCTTGTTGGTACTCTTTCGTGATAGAAAACCAGCCCAACATCCTACTGCCTTTTAATGCGGAAGCATTAAAGCATTGCGGCATAGAGCCAGGACGTCCTGAATGTACGTGACGTAGGGCTCCGTTGACGTCTGCACACGACCGGAAAGCACCTTCTGCGCGGCAAGTTGGTGACCGTAGGGGTTGCCGAACAAGTCTCGAAGCTTTTGCTTAAGCGAATCCCAACTGATCAGCTCATCTTCGTGCGTCCGATACCAAACTCGAGGTGTGCCACCGAGGTAAAAGACGACGTTGGCGAGCATGATAGTAGGGTCCCACCGGTTATTGCGCCGTCGGCGTCTTCCTACGTAACAATATGTCCCATGAAGCGGAAAATCCGGCCTGTGTCCAGAGTTAACACCCGGTTGTACCAAAACCCACGTGACCAAGTGATGACGTGACGTTCCCGGCGTTGGACCTGCTGCTGCGACTCGCACTGCGAAATTGACTTTGCCCGATTGGAAAATTGAGTTGCTCCACGTTCAAAACCAACCTGGCCCACTCCCAAAATTGACTTTGCCCGATTCACAAATTGAGTTGACCCGCGTTCAAAACCAACCTACCCACTCCCAAAATTGACTTGGCCCTCCCCTAAACCTTACTGTGTCCAAGTTGAGCACATGACAAAGTGAAAAGTATCGCGTGGAAGAGTCATACTACTTTCGCACTAAGTGCACGTAAGGGGACTTAAACGCATCTGTAACTTTCTTTCAGCGCTGTATCCTTCCGCTTTTTCTTTTCCTGTTTTTCTCTCACCAAGAAAGGCTCCATATGTAGGCACACCAATCGCGTGTAGGTTTTGTTAGGCTACAGCTGATCCCCTTCAACAGGGAGCATATTAGCACTGAATCAAAAAATCAAAGTAAGATTGTAGTGAGGCATGGCTAGAAATTGTGCTCCCTGAAAGTGGAGAAAACAGAAGCGCTGCTTCTCATAGTCCACAGCCAGATGAACTGACTGTGGACCGGTTCTGAAGCAAGCTTTCTCGCCTTAAGGTATGGACACAGAATTGTGCTCAAACCTGCTGAGACGTGGTCAAACACCCGAAAAATTAATGGTGACCTGGCTGGGCCTGCTCACTTAGTTCCACGAACTCCACTAACTTGGGTGGGTGACGGGGCTGACAGTATCATTGCCAGGCAGTAGCAAACCACTCCCTATTCCTGACCCGTCCTCTTCTAGGGATGTATTCTGCGATGATCCACTTCGGCGATACTATCGCCTTGGCCATCAGGCGCGCTGATTGGCTGGTTGAGCACTACGTCTTCCAATTTTGCTCAACAAGCCAATCAGGGCGCGCCTGACGGCGATACTATCGCCGAGGCGAGTTACCCAAAATACGACACTGCAGAAAAAAAGAACACTACAGGAGTCATAGTTATGTGCGTCCTGCTTTCTTTTTTTGCACTTTATAATGCGTGCCTATTTCGACTAAATCTCAGTTATGAGTAACCTTACAGCTCTGACTGCCTTCTCGTGGCTCTCTAAGACGCGTATATTTAGGCAAACTTGCCGTAATGGGCAAAGGTCACGTTCACCTTCGAGCTGTATGCCTATACAACCTGTGGTAGCAGCGGACGTGACTGAGACTGTATGTGCTCCACGGACATTCAGTGTTCCCGAGTCCACAGCCTTACTGCTATGGCTGTGAACTCGACTGTGCATGTACAAACATGCCTTCACGCGCACAAAAACGCCATCTCGATCGCTAGCGGGGCAAAGTCACGCACCTTCTCGGAATCGCTGACCAGCTTCTTCTTGTGCCAAAAATAACAAACGCTGACGGCTACGAGCGCAACGGTGGCAGCCGTCGCGAAAGCATGAGCGTCCAAGGAGATCGGGCTTCCGCTCGTCTTCTGGGGCAAGCGGTCAAAACTTCGTCCGAACGCCCCGGAGCCATCCATGGCACATCGCTTGGAGCGAACCAAGAGTTCCGACTGAGAGAAGCGGCGACAGTGGGAGCAGCCCTTTTCTCCGTCGATAACAATCGTTGCGCCAGAGTGGTTCAGTGGCTCGGAAAGGCGGAACCACCGGCGTGCGTCATGTCTGAGAGGCTGAGGGAACAGTCGGCACCGTCTTCCGGCGCCAACGCTGAGCCGATAACTGCGACCAATGCCGACACCGGAGCGGACCGCACTGGAGTAGCGGTGTTCACTGGAAAGTGAAACGAGGTATCGATTTTCCGTGCTCCTTGCTCACAACTGTTGTGACCTCAACAAGAAACTCCGAAAGATGGCTAAACTAAGCTACCTTAATGAAGGTGACCGAGCTTTTGCACTCGAGCTGTCGAATGTGTGAGTCGCATGCCACAGTCATGAATAAACAAGCGAGCCATCTGTCAGAAGCCCTAGCCGGCAATCGGGCCTTGGCATGGTTTCCGCATTATTCTGATTGTATTACTTTGTAGTCGAGTACATATGAATGCCTTTATATAAGAACATTATTGCCTATACTGATAAATGTGCTTGCTTTTATTATTCCTCCAACACCTACTGTAACAACACGCCCGGGTAGCTGCACATGTGCGCGGTTCAGTTACTTTCTTCGATTAGTAACGCTTCTCTGTTGCGATCACTTGAATCGGCAATTGACCGAGATGTTTCCGCGCTAAATGTATTTCTACTGACGCGTGCCTGTGCAGTATTGTTCGACACTATGTCAGTTTAGCTACACCTAACTCCTATGTGCAAAACCACGGCCTTCCCTTCCGCAAGGTGATGTGTCCCCTGGATGACATCGATGACTTTCTGCCCATGCTGCGCAGCTCTCACTCTTTCAGGGGTTTCTGAATAGCCGTTGACCGCGTGCCGCGCATCCTGAGGACATCGTGCTCGAACAGCACCATAACGTCTCTCACGTTCCGTCGGTTTCTTTATTGAGCCGTGAACTCGTGGTAGCGGTAAAGAATGGGCGGGTGCGTGATTTGACCGACAATGGGCGGTTTCGCGACTTCTTCGAGCTCTCATTATGCGCCTTTCCTATAGGTTGCACGCATGATCAGCCGTCCAGCCAGCGCTGTCATCGTCGCTTTCCCTTG
Organism: Dermacentor variabilis; assembly: GCF_050947875.1. Taxonomy (NCBI): domain Eukaryota; kingdom Metazoa; phylum Arthropoda; class Arachnida; order Ixodida; family Ixodidae; genus Dermacentor; species Dermacentor variabilis. Next base: position 133,933,271 of record NC_134568.1, read on the forward strand.
TTCGAGTAGGCGCCACAGCGTCTGGTGGCATGCAGGAGCTATGACGGCTGCTTGGAGCGCTTAAACAAGTGCTACAGGAATTCCTGCACCATAACAAGGAGCAAAGCAACCGGTGCGCCGCTGTCTTGCCCAAAACTAGAAATACAGCACATCAAAATACGAAAATAAAAAGAAACGGGTAACCACATAGATCTGCGATGGGGAAAGCTTCTAGCAAATGCTCACTGTTATCTCAATGACTCAGGTAAACCGGTTTCTGCTGAATGCTTTGCCTTCCCAATCTTCTCCCTCTCTCTCCCTCTCTCACGTGATGTAAATGAGGTGGGCCATGTCAGTGGGCCAGGAACACTATCTGCCAAACACGAGCTGAGCGTTGCTCAAAGGCGGCATCTTTTACAACCGCTGACGAGGGGACATCGACCGCTGAGTGCGCGCCGCCGAGCAGAACAGCGTTAATTGCACCACGTTTGCAGTTGCTTCGATATAGCTGCTGGTACAATGAGCCCGTAAAATTTATACGGAGCGATATATACATAGCTAGATATTTCCCGCTTCATTACTGTCAGCAGTACTACCCCCATATATATATATATATATATATATATATATATATATATATATATATATATATATATATATATATATATATATATATATATATATATATATATATATATATATATATATATATATATATATTACACGCACAGATGCACCTACATCAAGAAAGTGCAAAACACGCGGCGACGCGGCATGCAACCCTACAAATCGGAATCAAACCGACTTGAAACTCATTAGCCTACATTTAATTTCACTGCAAACAGTGGCTGAGCGAGTGTAGTTTTAAGATGTTTGCGGCTTAAATACACAGGGTGTATTAAGGTTCACTTAACCCTACCCACTTGGCTATGGTCATGCAAATGGATAAACTAGTCACATTGCACTTTGTTGTATGTACACTCTGCTTTTCATAATTGTTCTTTTTTATTTATTGTGTGTGTATGTTTTCTTACTTCTTTTGGGGGGAGGGGGTGTCTTGGTGTTTAATACATGCGTGCGAGGGGCCAGCACTCGACCACAGCGTTTGATTATTATTATTATTATTATTATTATTATTATTATTATTATTATTATTATTATTATTATTATTATTATTATTATTATTATTAGTATAGTGGCAGCGGCATCGGCGTATAATGAAATTCGTGCGCAGCTGTTCACTTAACACATGCTCCTCTTCCATACGCATATACATTTCTCTCCAAATTACCACCATCATCCTCTTCCTCTTGTTCCCCTTCCCCCGTACCGCAACGTTTTACCCAATTTTTTTTCTTCGTATAGTTTGGCGCCTTGTTACTCTACAAGAAAGACCAGCAATATTGCCGGTGATAGCGCCGCAGAGCCTTCTGTTGTAATGTGCAAAATAAAGCAGTGCGAACGTACACGCACGCACGCGCGCACGCTCGCTCGCTCACTCACTCACTCACTCACTCACTCACTCACTCACTCACTCACTCACTCACTCACTCACTCACTCACTCACTCACTCACTCACTCACTCACTCACTCACTCACTCACACGCACGCGCACATGCACACGCAGGCGCGCACTTAACATTCTGTTTAATGTGGGCGCTCATTCCAGTAATGCTTGTGCCGAAAAGAACAAATAGTAGAGCCTGTTAACGAGGGTTATTGTTCGAGTGCCATACATCTTACAGTGAAGCGGGCCGGCGCTAAACTTGCGCCTATAGCTACAAGCACGGTGTCACCGTCCGCGGTCCAGAACTTTGGTGAAAACGACCCGGTTTATTACCGTTGCCGCCATTGTGCCTGTATCGCAATAGCGCGACGGTTCGTCTGGGATGGTCCATGGCGATGGCAAAACAGATTTACGACGGTGACTGCGTGTTTAGAGGCGGGCATGCTACCATGACGGAGACTATACGACAGCCACCACCGAATCGACAATACAATTTAACTGCCCTCAGAAATGCCGTCGATGGCAGTGTGACCTTCAAGAGCTTCACAAAACATTTGTAAAAAAAAAATACAACACTGTAGGCGAGCTACCCGGAGACCTGTATACGCGCCGTATATTCCTCCTGCACCAGGATGTGCAATTTCTTAAGCAGATCGCCTGACCCCTTGTGCTTATTCGACATACATAGGCTTCTCTGCACCGGGCCCTCCTGGAGTTTAGCCAAGAAATTAGCATTTACCTCTAAACTTAATCATCATGCAGATACACTTAAATGCAATAAAAACGAAACTTGAGAGCGCTCTTCCTGAGTATCGGCCAGCATTTGCGTCAGTAATATCGTGGTTACGTAACCGTTTTAATTGTATTGACGTCTCAAATCACCTTACTTGGAATCACTTATGCGCGCCTCGAACAAGTGCCAACAACGCGGAAGCTACAAGTAAATCGCGTACGGTTCATGCTACAGCGGCTTGAGAGGCGCTTCACCAGCATCGGGAATATGAAAATCTTGCGTCATGTTTGAGGCCAGTGTTCTACAATCAAAAGTATCCACTCCGACTCAAAAAATGTGCCCCAAGCGGGAGGGGGAGGGTGCAAAATATTTTTCGTATCTGCCGATCGGGGCGATGTGCCGCGGAATCTCGGCTTTTTATGTTATCCAAGTGTCAGTATAGAGAAAATAATTGGGTGAGAAGCATGCACTTCATTTTTCGGTGACAAAGCGAAGAGACTTTCACCATATGGGATTTATTCTCTAAATAAAACTAGACAACTCACGTTTGGATGTATTTCTTATCGAGGCACGATAATCTACGGATATTTCTGTCCCACGCACGTGTCAAGTTATACAGGGGCGCTGTAACGTAAAGCTATTCCAAACGTCTCTACTTCAAATATGCAATTCGCTCTCACCGATGAATCAAAAGAAATGTCGAGCAACTCCCCACTTCGCCTGCCTGTTAAGCGACATCAGGAAAGCCGCCATATCTCCCCATCTGATATGACGTGTACACAGTGATTTTGAATGATTAGGCCGAATAAAAAAATGCTTATGTCTCATTCGACGCCTTTTCACAATTAACCCTCTAGTATTGTTCAAAATTTTCTGGCTGTGCCCATTTCGCGTCTGTCACGTGACGTCAGAAAACCGCGCTAACTCTCCGCGTCAAAGTGACATGTGCGCGTTAAAAATGCATTATTTTCCCAACAAAATTATTATTATGATTTCTGAATAGCAGGAGACTGCCCCGTTCCGAAAGGAATAGAAGATGCCTGCCCACAGATAGCGTAGGCGCTGGCTACTTGGAGCTGCCGGAGAGCCTAGATTTATTTGCATATAATAAATTTTTTTGCATGGCACTGTCACGTTATTGAGCCCTTTCGGCACGTATGCAACATCACTCTGCCAAGTTTTCTTTGCTGAGGAATCGTTTTAGCGCCATTTTTAACCTCCCGTTCCACGCTTCCGCGATTTTTTACCAGCCACCGCAGGTTAAGTAAGGGGAAGGGGACCAATCGCAGACGCTGGCATCACCCTCCTCATCAGGTTAGCTATTTTCACTTCGCTTGCTCGGCCAGCGCCTCCCAGATGGCAGTCCTGTGCACTCTATGACACCATGCTACTAGGAGCGAAATTTCCACTTCCAAGCTCGGCGTGACGAAAGCGGTGACGTCAAAATCACCGTGGCTTACAAGGGAGCGTCTCCATTAGATTCTATGGCAGTTGGGTAAGGCAGCATGACGTCACGGATCGAAGTGCACTGGCCTTGTGCTACTTAGGAAGCGTTGGCTTGGCCCCATCGAATTCCTCTCAGCTTGAGCGTGCTCCTCGCATCTTGTCAGCCGATCATATAAGAAAAACTGCTCAATGTAGGCAATCTTATTCCATTTGAAAGCAAACAAAAGTGCAGTCGTATAAACGAGGACCGCATTTGATTGGGATTTTCAAACAACGGTGCGGGTTACCGCGCGGTGTTTGCGTCGGCGGTTACGTAAATTGGACATCAGGAGATTAGAATAAAACAGAATAAACAGAATAGTTGTACGTTATACAGCCCAAGAACTTTTACCAAAGAAAGTCCTTTATCTAGTGTTTATATCATTGACTTGCGTTTATTTTTCAACGGCAATTTTGAGCGAAGGAGACATTATATACCAGAGGACTGAATTCGCAAAACATTTAGTTGGTAAGTCACCTATGCCGGCCGCCTTCGCCTATAATATGACGAGCGTAAGGAGTGGCTAGAATTTGCTCTTACGAACAATTCCAGCTGACAAGTTTTTTTGTGAATACGGGCCCTAGCCTATACACGAAGCCGGCGCAAGAAAAGTTGCGCGTAGTATGTCATCTTCGCAACCTATTCGTCAGCACCGCCACAGATTACCTTGCTGTCTAACGCCGTGCCGAAAGGAAAATGATCTTGCAACAACACCAGTTAGTCAGTCGTCCACGGCTGAAGCAGACAAGGCCAACTTTGTTGCCGCGCTTTTAGAGCAAACCTTTATTTGCAAGCACTCCCCGCCTTTCCTAACCGTGGCTGCTGGTGTTGCTGCTGTCTTGCCAAATAGCTCTCTCACAAACACACAAAATTGAATGACGTGCTTGCTGGTGGATCGAACCGCGGTCCCTAAGCCAGCCAGATCCTCTAACCCATTAAGCCACAACAGTACCGTTGTTTTTCTTTGTTGCATGGAAATACCAGTATTATATACTTCTACAGTACCAACGCCAACTAACTCTTCCAAATGATCGCCATGTGTGCCACAAATCCGCGAGTATAAAGCCAACAGACCATGAAGCCAAGGAAGGCTTCGGGGAAATTAGCTGTAGTTGAAATTCAAATGTAGAAAATAATGAAGAAAAGGAAATGAAAGTGCACGAGAAGATAAATATATCTTTTTGTACGCAAGATGGAACGGGGATATTTAAAACGTTAACGCCATTAACTATGACCAAATGCCCCTTGTGCTTATTTTTTCTCTGTACCCATTTGTTTACCTTTAGCAGAGGAAACAGAAATTTTCTTTGCAGGGAATTATGGCATTCTAAAAGGCGAAAATTTTTTTCTGAATTCGGATGGGTGTGGATGCTGCGGTAGGTGGTTGGTCTGGGTTACTGCGGAAGTTACATTACATCGAACACTTCTTTGTGGCGTCCCACGGGTTCAGCTGCTGTGGTGGCGGCGGTTAAGCTGCGGAAAGAACGGCGAGGAGCGACAGCACCGGGAGGGGAAAGCTCGTAAAGGAGAGAGATACATCAATTGACCCGCGAAAATTAAAACGTCATCATAGTCAGAATGCGGAGTGGAGACAGCAAGCGCGAGGGGGGTGGCCTGATGTACAGGCGTTAGGTCGGCCGCAGCGACGGAGTTCACGCGAAAGCTTAGCTTACACCGATACCCACGGTACATGTGATCTGCATGTTTTTTATTTATTATCGTGAAAGCTTTATATGTCCCATGAAGAGGAACATCCGGCGTCCCTCCGGCGTTAACATTCGATGGTGCTAAAACTAGCGTGACCAAATGATCACGTCTGCTGTGGCACTGCGAAATCCCACAATGAACAGTCATGGCGTTGGACGGACGCCGTAGCTCGCACTCAAAAAAAAAATTGTCTTCGCCCAATTGGAAAACTTAGTTTACCCACGTTAAAAACTAACTTGGCCCACTCCCAAATTTAACTTGACCCACCCCCAAAATTTGGGTGGCTCACTCCCAAAATTGACTTTGCCCAATTCGAAAATTGAGTTGACCCACTTTCAAAACGGACCTGGACACCTCCTAAATTGACTTGACCCAACCCCAATATTTACTTTGCCTAATTCGTACAATGAGTTGACCCACGTCCAAAACTGACCTGGCCCACTCCCAAGATCGACTTGACCCAGCCCCAAAATTTGGGTGGCCCACCCTCAACATTCGCTTAAGTGCCTCTGCAAGTGCTTTATTTTTACTTGCCTTCACTCATGCTTTCACGCAAAGTAGTTCGCTTAGGCAGGTGGTCTTGTGGTCGAGGCGATTCATAACAAGGCATGTGTAAGGTGAAACCACAATGGTGGCTTAGCGGCTAAGGCACTATGCTGCTAAGCACGCGGGATCGCATCCCGGCTGCGACAGCCGCATTTCATCATCATCATCATCAGCCTAGCTATGCCCACTGCAGGGCAAAGGCCTCTCCCATACTTATCCAACTACCCCGGTCATGTGCTAATTGTGGCCATGTTGTCCCTGCAAACTTCTTAATCTCTTCCGCCCAGCTAACTTTCTACCGCCCCTTTCTACGCTTCCTTTCTCTTGGAATCCAGTCCGTAACCCTTAATGACTATTCGTTATCTTCCCTCCTCATTACATGTCCTGCCCCCCCCCATTTCTTTTTCTTGATTTCAACTAAGATGTCGTTAACTCGCGTTTGTTCCCTCACCCAATCTGCTCTTTTCTTATACCTTAACGTTGCACCCATCATTCTTCTTTCCATAGCTTGTTGCATCGTCCTAAATTTAAGTACAACCCTTTTCGTAAGCCTCCAGGTTTCCGCCCCGTAGGTGAGTACTGGTAAGCCACAGCTATTATACACTTTTTTCTTGATTGATAATGGCAACCTGCTGTTCATGATCTGAGAATGCCTGCCAAACGCACCCCAGCCCATTCTTATTCTTCTGATTATTTCCGTCTCATGATCCTGATCCGCCGTCATTACCTGCCCTAAGTCGATATATTCCCTTACCACTTGCAGTGCCTCGCTACCTATCGTAAACTGCTGTTCTCCTCCGAGACTGTTTAACATTGCTTTAGTTTTCTGCAGATTAATTTTTAGACCCACCCTTATGCTTTGCCTCTCCAGGTCAGCGAGCATGCATTGCAATTGGTCCCCTGAGTTACCAAGCAAGGCAATATCATCAGCGAATCGCAAGTTACTAAGGTATTGTCCATTAACTCTTATCCCCGATTCTTCCCAATCCAGGCCTCTGAATACCTCCTCTAAACACGCTGTGAATAGCATTGGAGAGATTGTATCTCCCTGCCTGACGCCCTTCTTTATTGAGGTTTTGTTGCTTTCTTTATGGAGGACTACGGTGGCTGTGGAGCCGCTATAGATATCTTTCAATATTTTTACACACGGCTCGCCTACACCCTTATTGCGTAATGCCTGCATGACTGCTGAGGTTTCGACTGACTCAAATGCTTTCTCGTGATCAATTAAAGCCATATATAAGGGTTGGCTATTTTCCGCACATTTCTCTATCACCTGATTGATAGTGTGAATATGGTCTATTGTTGAGAAGCTTTTGCGAAATCCTGCCTGGTCCTTTGGTTGACAGAAGTCTAAGGTGTTCCTAATTCTATTTGCGATTACCTTAGTAAATACATTGTAGGCAACGGACAGTAAGTTGATCGGTCTATTATTTCTCAACTCTTTGGCGTCCCCCTTCTTATGGATAAGATTATGTTGGCATTCTTCCAAGGTTCCGGTACGCTCGAGGTCATGACGCATTGCGTATACAGGCTGGCCAATTTTTCTAGAACAATCTGCCCACCATCCTTCAACAAATCTGCTGTTACCTGATCCTCCCCAGCTGCCTTCCCCCTTTGCACAGCTCCCAAGGCTTTCTTTACTTCTTCCGGCGTTACTGGTGGGATGTCAAATTGCTCTAGACTATTTCCTCTTCCATTGTCGTCGTGGGTGCCACTGGTACTGTACAAATCTCTATAGAACTGCTCAGCTACTTGAACTATCTCATCCATAATAGTAATGATATTGCCGACTTTGTCTCTTAACGCATACATCTGGTTTTTGCCTATTCCTAGTTTCTTCTTCACAACGTTTAGGCTTCGTCCGTTGCTGAGAGCATGCTCAATTCTATCCATATTATACTCCCTTATGTCAGCTGTTTTACGCTTGTTGATTAACTTGGAAAGTTCTGCCAGATCTATTCTAGCTGTAGGTTTAGAGGCTTTCATACATTGGCGTTTCTTAATCAGATCTTTCGTCTCCTGCGATAGCTTACTGGTATTCTGTCGAACGAAGTTACCACTGACTTCTATTGCACACTCCCTAGTGATGCCAATAAGATTGTCGTTCATTGCTTCAACACTAAGGTCCTCTTCCTGAGTTAAAGCTGAATACCTGTTCTGTAGCTTGATCCGGAATTCCTCTATTTTCCCTCTTACCGCTAACTCCTTGATCGGCTTCTTATGTACCAGTTTCTTCCGTTCCCTCCTCAAGTCAAGGCTAATTCGAGTTCTTACCATCCTATGGTCACTGCAGCGCACTTTGCCGAGCACGTCCACATCTTGTACGATGCCAGTGTTACCACGGATTATGAAGTCTATTTCATTTCTAGTCTCGCCATACGGGCTCCTCCATATCCACTTCCGGTTATCCCGCTTGCGAAAGAAGGTATTTATTATCCGCAAATTATTCTGTTCTGCAAACTCTACTAATAACTCTCCCCTGCTATTCCTATAACCTATGCCATATTCTCCCACTGACTTGTCTCCAGCTTGCTTCTTGCCTAGCTTGCTCCCCCCTGTTCTCCTCGGACGCTCCTGTTCCCTTGCGTGTCCCAGCTGTATTCATCTGGTAACAGCACAGAGTTTCCTACAATAATTCCCCTTGACCTGCGCACTGCCCGTGTGAAGGATTAGCGGAGGCACCTCTATCGTAGCGCGTCGTCACGCGGAGCTGAATGCCGTGCGAATATCGTGTGAATGCCGCATTGCGTACGCGGTGTCAAATAGCTAAGTGTGCTGCGACGTTCCTCGTTTATTTAATTGACGTTTGATGGGGTCGTATGCTTCATTATAGCCGACGAGCTGACAAGCAGCCACAAGGTGTGGAGCACAGCGATGCGGTGCAGGACACCGACCTTCCGACATCACCCTCTCACGTCCAACCACATAAACTACATGACGCGCGATTTCCATTCAACCGGCTAACAGGCTGGACATTTCGGTAACAGTTGAGAATACACGCCCAATTGTGCTGGAAAACTTTCCAAAATGGAACGACCTTCACAAATGGCAAACTCAATTTATACATGTAAGCGTATGCTCCCCTAGCTATAATGATTGATTCAAAGTTGAATGACCTCTGGCAAGCTGACTCATCACACTAAACAATTTAGCACATTTAAGGGCGCCAAAAGAACGTTTTCTCACTTTGCACCCTTTATTATATCCATTTAGCACCCATTTTTTCTAAAAACACCCTACAGTAAACGTGTGTGCGAAAAATATCAAAACACTAAAAAATAAACCACGAATAGGAAGAAACGAAAATCCTATAGGAAAGGTGTTCGGAAGCTCGCTACCGTTGAAAACTGTCGTTGCAGCCATGGGAATGTTAGGTTTCAAGTGTAACGAACGCATTTTCTTCGATAAAAGATGCGACCTTGTGCAAGGTTTATCATGAAATAAATTAGAGTTTTTGGACAATTTATACATATATTTGATTGAAAAGAGGGAACATGGCTCCTATGCGGCGCAGTGGTTAGGGCGTCTCGCTTCAACGTGATATTCCTAGATTCCAGTCCATCTCCATGCAAATCTTTCGCAACATACTTAAGCATTACTGGTTTGTCCTTTGATGCGGTTTGTGTAGTAATGCTAGTAAAGAACTCGCAAACAGTGGGAAGTATAACGAGCTGATGGAGTCGTTTTAATTCGCTTCTACTTTAGCCAAACACCCTTCCTTAAGGGTGTTAATCAAATAAGGGTGCTCGCATTTAGCATTCGAAGGGTGCTCATCCTTATGGTGTTAAAATTTTTAGCGTGCACTGAGCACTTCAGTTGTGTCAAAGTATTCATGCAAAAATACCGTTGTGAAAAACAGAATCGCACTACATAACGGCTCACGCAATGTAGGTCCCAGTAAACAGAAAAAACCTCATTTACCTTTCACCTTTATAAAATCACTGGTGTCACCTACATAGCTAAACGCCGGCATGCATAATAGTAGGGGAGGACGTTACCTTTCTTTTACTACAGCGCTGCGCAATACAGTTAAATCCTGAAGAAAATTCCGACAAGCGTTAAGCAAGATCACATAGTGCCCTAACTATTCAGAAATGCTTGAACACGTACATTTTAACAGTATCTTTGAGGAAAAACTTGGAGACAGCGGAGGAGGCATAATTTGGTGTGAAATTTTAATGAAACAGGCTCACGAGTACGGTTGTCTCGAACAAAAAAAAAGTACATACGATGAACTAGTGCGCTAGAGCGCGTGCTTGTCGCCCACAACACTTTCCATCCTCAATAGACTTCGTCAGTCGTTGATATCGGCGGCCACGCTGCTGGGTTCGCCGACGCTGTCGTCGGACATGAATGTCTCGTGGAGCCGCGTGGACGAGGGCCGCTTGCGTCGCAGGGGCGACAGAGGAGCAATAGTGATCTGGATCTCGGGCCGCGCCTTGGCCAGGTACTGACGTAGGATTGAGTGGCTCATCTTGTCCGCCGGTGTAGCGTCCACGTGCGTCAGCACGTCCCCGGGAAACAGGTTCTGGCCCACAGTCTGCACACGCACGTCCTTGGCGCGCTGCGAACGCCACCAAGTGTGCTCGCCATTTTTATGCATCGAAGAGGGCTCTTGCGTTCCCTACGGTGCATGGAGCGAGTCTGGGACTTAAGCTCGGCACAGCGCAACGCTCCTCACGTACTAAATCATACAATTCTTGCGAAATTTAGGATGCCAGTCGTGCGTCCGCATCAGCGTGCCAGTGCTGTTATTGTGCACGAATGTGATGCTCCTCCCAATTCCGTGCTAATCTGTTTCACGATAGCGGAAGCTATAGAGCCGGCACACTGAGTACCGCGACTTCACTACAGACTGAGCAGACCATCATCTGATACGAAAGATACACACAGCGTATAGACAATTTGCACCAGAACTCATGGATTGGATGACGCCAGTTGCATATGGTTCCATTCCATTGCGACATTCTTTCAAAATCTGGTAAAACGACTTGCTTCATGGACCACCGAGATCACAGAGTAGCGTTAAGTTGGCTGTCGGGGCACGTAGCCGTGCCTCTGGGAGTGATATACAGTTCTGTGCGGTAAACAAGGCGGTGTTTTCACATACAAGGCAACAACGGAGAAAGCTTACGCACAGGACACATAAGACTATACAAATGAGCTTATGTCGTACCTGTGTCCGGGACTTGTGTTCGCAGATGCAATTTCGTGAAAAGGTGAACGTGTGAATGGGGCTCGGCTCGTTGGTATGACTCCAGCACAGGTATGTGGCTTTATCGACGGGTCGCTAATTGCACCTAAGTCAATGATTAATCGAACTCATCGCTCTTTTTTTTCTTATTATTCGGTGGGTCTGCATGAACTAGCATACTTTGCCACGACTATTCATTTTATGATCCACTGACGCGAACATCCGTAGGTGTTGTTCATTCTCCGCTTTCAAAATTTTGAGTAAGAGCTGTGTGGAGAGTGTGAAGCCTGCATATGCATTTTTTTTCTCTGAAATTATGCACATAAGTGTACAGTCGGTTTCACTGCGATCTAGTTTAGGCTGTGTAGCCATACGACCGCAGTTCGGCGACTCGCGCAGTAGCGTGTATAGACGAGCAAGGGACACCGGCGTTTTCAAGGCCCTCTGCAAGATTAAAGTACTCCGGCACTAGAAGTTGCATGCGCAAGGTACCTCAACGCGTCTCTGACACAATGGTCTGGAGCACAGCATTGCCTACACCCCTGGACATCGCAAGCCGCGCCGTTAAACAAATAGTTTGTTTGCTACGTTTGCTGCGCCGTTGCAGACTTCGGTGCACGCTCTCGTCGCGAAGCTACTCATTTTGCCTCTGCATTTTGATTGGAGCAGTCCTTAATATTGCTTGCGTCTAGAAAAGGAGACAATCCAGTCGCGGCGAGACTTGGAACACTCACACAAATGCTTCATTAGAAAGCCCCCGTAAATCCCAAAGCCAAACTTCATGCACTAGGTGCAACGAGAAAAACCAGTCGCAGAGCCCCCTGCATTAAAGTAACATACGCACAAGCCTATCCTCCAAATAGTGAGTGGTGGAACGTTTTCCTGTCCGTAGAGATAGACTAAACTGGAGGCATCGTATAAATGATTTATTCGAATGTCTGCTAGAATATTCACCTTCAAAACAGGTCGTGGTTCACCGTTTTGTATTTCCCAAAACTGCGAAGAAAAATGGATCTGGATGTCAACCGCTTCTTGTCACTCCTAATGACCATAAATGCTGTGGAGGTGCATAGTCAACGTGAGTCTGCAATATTTTTACATACCCATACGTAAAATTCTGCACATTTTGTTTAATTTCCCCACTACTACCAGGGCTGGGCAAATATACTTTGCAATTGTATCATGATACGATACAACATACTCGGACGACAAGTACTTGAGGTACAGATACAACATACTACTGCAATTATTGTATCCGATACGATACTTTCGATTTGTATGTTAAGATGCTTAGAAACATTCGCAAATTTCTTATTATAGGTCTACGTGTATAACCTAGATACAAACGCGTAAACACAACAACGTTTGCTTGGAAATTTCTCAGCTCCGACCGACCTTGTTTCATTTGAATTAGATAATTATGATTATGATGATGATGATGGTGGTGGTGGTGGTGGTCCTCTGTCATGACTCGCACTCACTGAGGGGGATAGGCCAAGAATGGGGCGGCAGGAGGTAGCTAGATTTAAAAAATTAAATTATGGTGTTTTACGTGTCAAAACCACTTTCTGATTATGAGGCACGCCGTAGTGGGGGACTCCGGAAATTTCGACTACCTGGGGTTCTTTAACGTGCACCTAAATCTAAGTACACGGGTGTTTTCGCATTTCACCCCTATCGAAATGCGGCCGCCGTGGCCGGGATTCGATCCCGCGACCTCGTGCTCAGCAGCCTAACACCATAGCCACTGAGCAACCACGGCGGGTAGGTAGCTAGATAAAAGTCTTATTTGAAAACGATAAACGCAAAGTAAAACAAATACAAAAATAAGATGTTGCAATAACTAGACTAGTATGCGAGCGAGCATTCAGACTAACTGAAAGGTGAATGTTAAAGGAGGCTACAATCAAGAAGAGAAATAATGTTATTAAAAAGTTAGGAGCAACCAATTTAGACGAAATTAATGCAAATTTGATATGTACAAGAAAGATACAATAATTAACTAGGTAATCATTTTGTTTCAGCTAAATAATCAAATACTGCTGAACAAACGTCTTTGACTACAGCCTAGTGTCGAGGTCCCAATTGGTAATACTTCTATACTTAATCCTAATCGAATTTTGCAGAAAAGCTTTCGTCTTTCTTGCTCAAAGTATAATATTTTCATTCTCAAACCATTTATTCGGGTTGCTTTAGGTGCTTAACGTGAAAGATCCTTATACGCTGCGCTGTGAGCGGTTTTTGCTTGTCGCTTTTCTATTTGATGGGAGTCACGGCGCCGCTTGCCGACTAACCTGTGGGTCGCCATCTAACTACAAGAACGTCAATAAGAAGCCTCTGCACGATGACGCTAATACTACTGTGGAGTTTTACCTTGCCCGGAAATGTATTAGCATTTACGCAATACTGTTTACGCGCATACCTCATGGCCTTCCCTCGCGGGAAGGCCCTCGCGGAAAGGTAAAAGAAAGTCGTTGCCTTTAGTTTTATTCAGCTGGCTTAGTGGCAGCAGTATCAGACTGACAAACGGAATTCAGCCAAAGTTTCATAGCTTTACACGGTGATGTTGCGATAGCAGTATCTTGTACCTAAAGATACACAATAGATTCTTCGATGTATCGGAAATACAGATACTGATACACGTCTTGCCAGACGATTCATGATACAGATACAACATGCCCAAAGAGTATCTCGGATAGCACCTAAGGTACATGAACCTTCGACACTGCCCAGCACTGGCTACTACAATGCACGGCGCACCGCTATGTTTACCACTAGTTAAGCTAAAATTCTTAAATTTGGAATTCTTGCGATGACACAACGAGTAGCGGATATCTCTATGTACGACCAATGACTGAATTTAATCAGCGAGCAGTCGGAGAGGTAACATAACTTTGCTGGAATCAAACCAGCAAGGTCTGAAATTTGTGAAACTCGAATATTGTCATGGAAAAAATAAAGATTATGAATAAAGGGATCTACCTTGGAACCATAGGAGACCAACGAATTCTTTTTTTTTTAATGTGCACGTCACAGGAAGTAGTAATTTTTATGTGCTTCCAATGAAAAGTCAGTGAGAAACGGCCGATAAGCTTGACAGTTCTTAAACAACTTCCTTGAAGTCGTGAAGCAGACATCTACCGTACCCGTCCGGCGAAACATGCTTGATTTCTTTTTGTCCTGTTCCTCCCATCACGCATTGCGCACTTCTTATCTGGCGTACTTAACAATTGCTGGAGTTCAAGCTGGCGTACACCTGTCGACCGTGACTCTAGATAGCATGAGACCTAAGTATATGTTTTCAATTCTGAGCAAGCACACTGTCGATGAAGTTTTGCCATTGGCACGTACGTATACGGTAGATAAGAGTATCAGCCAATTTCATCAATTTGTTTGGCTCTAACTTCGTTCAACAATGCATCACGTGCACAATAGATTGTATTCTCTAAAACAAACATCCCGACATATATGTTTGTGCTTCATACTTAAGGTTACCGCAAAAAGGCGCAGGCAAAAAAAGGAAGTAACATCACGCCTAAAATACGATCGAACGTTCCGGAGTAGGATGTGAGGTCCACATACGCTTTCTGCCCGAAGACTGAACACTTCGCTGCTTCGGCGACAATCGCAACCCAGGGGTGCCGACACGCTTATAAAATTAAGAACACGTACGATATCCAGCCAACCGAACAGACGGCCAACCGTCCATACGAATTTGAATGCATGCTACATGTGGCAATCTCGACATTGTGAAATTGCGCCATATTGTCGAATGCGCCATCGCGTTAGCTTTGACTGGCTCACACGGTTTCCACGACCTCTCTGACGCCGCCATTGCAGAATTCGAGAATATGGTGGGATTTGAGAGTGTCCAGAAGGGCACTTCTGTAGACTGATACGCGCGCGTACTCTGGGCACCTTGGGCGAACACCTCCTATGCATGGTGTCCCACATATCTTGAGTCAAGAATTTAAAAATGAAAGGCGCGTCGGAAGCGAATTGAACCGAACGCATACTATTCGCAATAGCCCATAGTAACGAAGATAATTTTTTTGTTTTCCCCATAACTCACTAGTTAATTATGTTTAATTACCCAACGTTTCTTTTATTGGCTGAGGACCCCAAGTATGATAGGCAGATTTGTAGAGCACCTTCAGAAACCACCGATCGAGTTCTTTCCTTTACCATACGTCTCACGTAGTCCTTTTTTTTCCGGGTTGCAAAGAAAGCCCGCGAGTTATGAAAAAAGCCACGTGGCGGAGTGCTTGCGCAGTGGTAGCGTGCTGCTCTCAAACATGCGTTCGATGAACAAGGCCGGCACCCGTCGGATGACGCCGAAAATGCATGCTGCTGGCCGAGCGCCGCCAATGCCCTGCTGCTTCGCCGTCGACAGTCACGGTGCAGTCGACCGGTGCAGTTTCTGAAGATGCTCTACAAATCTGCCTAGCCAATAATTAAACAGCTGGGTAATTAAACTTGATTAGTGAGTTGTGCGGAAAACAAAAATAGTTGTCTGAGTTACTATAGGCTATTGCGAATAGTATGCGTTCGGTTCAATTCGCGTCCGACACGCCTTTTATTTTTAAATTCTTGGCTCAAGTTATGTGGGACACCCTGTAAATATAACTAACAGCCTGCTCCTTTGCTGCGTGACTTCACACGGGTCACTTTTCGTTGTCCGGCAGTAAACGAGGAGACAAGGCGCCGGAACACGTCTTTTTGTGATCATGGCATATGTCGTCCCTAGGCTACTTCGGCGTGTGCTGTGTGCAGTCGACGTTGCAGTCACTGTATGGCTGCACGTGCTACTGCCCTGCGAAACGTGGAGGAGGCCACAAGCCATGGCACTGAAGTGTTCTGTGCCAGACTGCCGCATAAACTAAACCCCAACGAGCCGCAGGTACCCGTGTTCTCCTTCCCCAAGGAAGGAAGCCGCTGTCATAAGTGGTTACCGGTAATACGGCGGAATGAATATGAAGTAAATACGAATACGAATTAAATATGAATACGAATTAAACAAGAATTTAAAGCTTTGAAAGATGCATCAGAACGTGACCTTAGGAACGAGATCCGGGAGGTGCCCAATGAGCAACGCCAAATGAGTAAGAGTATTGACTTTTTGCATGAGTCAATCGAGGAAATGAGACCAAAGCTTGATTCTGAGCTCTCAAAGAATGCAAGTCAGGCAAAGGAAAATGACGAAGTGCGCGCTAAAATGTGCTGCTCTGGAAAAAAAAAGCAGGTGAACTTGAAAGGCGACTCACGCATTCGGAGCAGTACTCACGAATCGCTAATCTGGAAATACAGGGCGTCGTAAAGAAAGAAAATGAGGACCTTGCCTCTACTTTGTCTGATATAGGCACTGCATTGCATGAGCCTACCAGTTCATCTGACGTTGAGTATTGTCACCGTGTTCCAACACGCAACCCGGATAAAACAAACATTGTCGTTTAGTTTAAATCTAGAGCTAAACGTGACGCCACCTTGAAGAAAGCAAAGACAAGAATCACGAACAGAGACCTACGAGTGGAATCTACATGCCCCGTTTTCGTCAACGAACATTTGTGCCCAGCGCTAAAGAAGCTGCTTTGCATGGCAGTGAAAAGGAAATATGAGCATAAATGGGGGGGAGGGGGAAATCTGTGTGGACCAGCAACGGGAAAATCTATGCAAGGGAAAGTGATACCTCTGATGCTGTGAAAATATCGGAAGAACCTGATCTTGCTAGGATTACGTCTGCTGTTTATGACGTGACTGGGAACACTCACTAAAATTGCCATGGAATACTGTATCACGATTTCATCTTACCGCATTATTTACAATTACACTCTAACTCTAGCATTTCCGTTCTACACTTGAATGCTCGATCTGCAGGCAACAAACAAGAAATTATTAGTAATTTTTTAAAATCTGCTTTCTTTCAAGTTCGATATCATTATGCTAACCGAAACATGGTATCATGACAGCAGTGCTCGGCTGTGGCTTGATGGCTATGGTGATTGCGTTTTAAATCGAACTGGTAGGCGAGGAGGGGGTGTAGCAATCTATGTCTCGTCGGGATGGAATTGTGAAGTATCAGAATTTTCTAAAACAACAAACCACTACGAAATTTTAACGCTTAAGCATTACTCCGATTTAATTTCAGTCGTATATCGCCCGCCAAATGGAAATATTTTTGGCTTTCTAAATTTCTTTGATAATTTACTCAAATATGTATCTGCTAACGAATTTCGACTTGTCTGCGGGGAAGACACTAACATAAATCTTCTTGAAAATACTGCTGCTACGCTGGATTTTACTAACAGACTTAGCTGTGCGGGATTTGTGAACCTAATTAGCACACCAACTCGAGTTACATTGTCTTCATCTACATGTCTTGACATTCTTATCACGAATATTGACACTGTCGTAGAGCATATATACTGGAACAGTAACGTCGGACGTGAGTGATCACTGTCTTGTGTTCATGACATATCGTGTCAATGTGAGAAAAAGTTGTTCAGAGTCAAATGTGTTTACTATACAAGATATAACTGATAGAAATATGGATCTTTTTAAACGCACAGCTTGCAATTATGACTGGTCTTTCCTATACGAAAGAAGCGATGTAAATGTCGCGTATTCCAAGTTTATTTCAGCGTTTATACAAATCTACAGCCCACATTTTCATTTCAAGAAGATTAAGCAATCCAAAAAAAAATAAGAAAACCCTGGATTACACAGGAACCTTTTAAAATGATAAAACACAAAAATAAACTGTACCATAGATTTCTTGCAACACGTTCGCCTGAAATGCTGACAGTAGTTAAAAAGCAGAGAAACAAACTAAATACGGAACTTAGACGCGCTAAGAATGCTTATCATGAGCATCTGTTTGCAAACGCCACTGGTAAACATCCTGAAACCTTGTGGAGCATTGTCAATAAGGTTCTTGGCCGCGAAAAGCATTCTACCTCACCAGACAAGATAATCTATAATAACAATGAAATTTCAGGTTTAGCACTCGCAAACCATTTAAATAAGTGCTTTGAAAGTATAACCGTGCCAAAGCAAACTCGGCTTGATACGTCATCGTTTCTCTCCGTTTGTAACAGCTTATTTTTCAATCCCACTAGTGAATTTGAGGTATTTAGCACTATCATGAACCTTAAAAATAGCAAAGCTCTTGACATTGATGATATCCAAATAAAACCTATAAAGTATGTTTTAGGATACATCCCTCCCGCTTTAACGCATATATTTAATCTAGCTTTACAGTCTGGGGTGTTTCCAGAAAAGATGAAAATGAGTAGGGTAACTGTACTTTTTAAAGGAGGCAACAGTAGCGACGTGTCAAATTACAGACCCATCTCAATCATCTCAGTATTTTCCAAAGGATTAGAAAAGATTTTTTCTCGCTTATCAAACTTTCTCGACAGACAAGACATTCTATATAGTGCTTTGTTCGGCTTTCGTCAAGACAGGTCAACCGAAACTGCTTTGCTCACACTCAAGGAACATATACTAAAAAACATAGAAAGAAATCTCTTCACATTGGCATTATTCATTGATTTCAGTAAGGCTTTCGATTGCATAAATCATAAAATTTTGCTATGG
Source organism: Dermacentor variabilis (assembly GCF_050947875.1). NCBI lineage: Eukaryota > Metazoa > Arthropoda > Arachnida > Ixodida > Ixodidae > Dermacentor > Dermacentor variabilis. The sequence continues at coordinate 133,952,022 of NC_134568.1, forward strand.
AAATCATCACAGAATGGCATTAGAGGCACTCCTTTAGCATTATTTGAGTCTTACCTTACTAATCGAAAACAATCCGTATACATAAAACACGAGAAGACAAGTTTTCTTCCTTTACTAAATGGCGTGCCACAAGGGAGCGTACTAGGTCCTATGCTTTTTTACCTCTACATTAACGACATTACTGATATTGATACAACTGTAAAATTTATCGTGCATGCCGATGACACTAATCTTCTCATTTCTGCTCCGAATTCCCAAAAATTAACGGAAAAATGTAACTATCTACTCACTAAGCTATCTGAATGGTTAGTCGCTAATTGCCTAAAAATAAACCCTACGAAAACTAAAGTAATGTTATTTCGCGCAAAAAATAAAGTTATTATTAATCAAACTTTAGTGTGTGCTGGTAAAGAACTGAAAATTGTGGACGAACATAAAATATTAGGCGTCACTTTTTCTTCGCGCCTTACTTGGGATAAACACATTGAAAATATATGCACAAAAATGTCTGCAATCACAGGCGTTCTGTCTCGATATCGGCGTCTTCTTCCAACCACAGCAAAACTGAACATTTATTATGCCTTATTTTTTTCTCATTTAAATTATTGTAGCTTAGTGTGGGCGACTACAGGAAAGACAAATATTAGGAAAATCCTTTCTTTGCAAAAGGAAATGATTCGGCACATTGACCACATGGGTTATCTGGAGACAACGCGGCCTGCGTTCTTAAAGCATAAAATTATAAAAATAGAATATTTCTACACTTTTCGCCTTCTAAATTCATCTTATTCCTCAAATACTGCCTTCAAAAATTTTGCAGCGTCTAGTGCATCTTTGGCACCAAAATTGAATTCTTCCAATACAAGAAATAGTGATACGTGGTATGTTCCGTGGTTTCGTAATAAATATAGCCTACAGTCATTAAAACATAATCCACCACATATTTTAAATAAATATAAAGGTACATATACCTTTTCATCCAAGGAACTGCGAATGCATTTTGTAAACATGTGATCAGTGATCGTTTATCGTTCTTCAGAGAACTGTACGTGTTACTGACTTTGTAACCCAAACACATGTATTTCTATCTTCTGATGTATCGAATGTTTCGTCATTTTTAGTCTGTATTGTCTAGTCTCTATATCAGAGCGAATTGTATTAGCTTTGTTAGTAACCCTTACACACATACTTCCATTTTTCTGAAGTATCAAATATGTTCTTTCTCTTAGTCTCTATATTATTTTCGGTTTTTGTTATTGTGCATTTATGTAATTAATTTATTCTGAGTGTCTAACAATGTTACGATTTTGATGCAACCACTATGTATGCCTTGTAACGGACCATCGGCCTAGTCAAGCAGTTTTCCAACAGCTTTTAGCCTTTGGTATCCACCAGAACACTTGTAGTTCCGGAAATAAATTGAATTGAAAAAAACTGGGCAGCTATACAAACATACGGAAAGTTAGTAAAAGGTAAAACGGCCATTTATTTTTAAAAAATCGTGCTGCTGTCCGCTAACCGCATCCTTGTCAGCTTTTATTGACAGCGTTTCTCTTTCTTTCTCTTACGTTCTAAAACACGCTGCCGATAGTGTGCATAGCTTTGTCTAATGCCAAAAGCGACATTATGGCTTGAAAGTACGTATATGTATAGCGGTTTAAGCTTACCATAATATATTTTCTCGTGGAACAACGAACGCTAGGCTTTGATTGACGCGAATAAAGAAAGGAAGTGTCCAAAACTGCTGTTGACGCCACTTTAGTCGTTCTTGAGCCCACGACATAATAGGCACATCTCGCTATTTCGCTCGAGTGTAATATACAGAAACAAAATAGGTGTTCGCAGTTGTCTCTAACTCATATTGTGCTATGCTTGGAAGTCGTGTTTCTCTGCGATAAATGGTGATAAAACGCCAGAACAATAATTTCATGTTCTTGCGGGTATGCGCTCGGTATTTCGAGAAGTTCACCAGGCCCAACACCCCATCCACGACCCTGCCGAGTCATTTCTTGCTGCAATCCAGTCGCTTGCTAAGTAATAAATAAAAAAAGCCGCCTTTAGCTATCGACGACTGTCAAAGAAAACTACGGCTTTTTGATTCATTTTCACTTGTTAGCGCTACTGCGATATGAGGTACGCGTGGCTACGATCATTTCGATTTACAGCATGTTCAATGTATAGCGAGATTGTACAGCGGTCTCCTTCGCCAACGGGGACGTCGTGATTGCTAAATGTGTGCGTATGGAGAAAAAAAAGAACAGCAAGCAAAAAGGGGCGTGATCGCTCGCGGCTCGAAGAAGTATACCGCCGCGCAATATTTCCAGCCGCGACAAGCGTCGGACTATACGGTGGTGACGTCACCGTCGGAGCAAGTCTAGGAGGTGTTTCTTGGGCACGCTCTCCATGATTTGTGTTCAAATGTTGCGAGTGGTCGTAATCTTCGGGATCCACGCTGTGATTTCCGCGCAGGTATTGGTGCAGGGGCGCGTTAGAATGATGAGCGAGCGCGGCTGGGCTCGACAGTCGTAAACCTGGGCCATCAGCGAGTGGGCTGTGAGCGAGTGGGCCACGTGCCAGCAGCACCGAGGCTGGAAACATGGACTGCTAGTGAAGAACGGGTACATGCATGTGCGGGAAAGTGTTAAAACAAGCGAGCCGTTTCTGCGAGCGCTTTAATTATGGAGCCCAGTACACGTACCTGCACAATATGCAGACGGCCGAAAGCCTTTTGCTGCTGATCCCAGGTTTTTGCCTCGAACGTCGTGAAACCATACCACGCCCCTTTGCGGCACCCGGCTCGCACGAGAGACAGGGTTAGCGTCTGTCGGCCACATGACTGAAGGATGTTGTTCATGTCCTGCCTGCAAATAGAGCATTTAAAAAAGAATTGTCTTTTTACTGGACGCCTCAAAAGTTCGTATACAGAGAGGTGTCGGTTCTTCGACATTGTCAGAAGTACTTTCTTTGTTCTCCACTCATTGTGATGGTTTCTATGCGATAACTGCAGTTAGCTTTTATATATATATATATATATATATATATATATATATATATATATATATATATATATATATATATATATATATATATATATGTGTGTGTGTGTGTGTGTGTGTGTGTGTGTGTGTGTGTGTGTGTGTGTGTGTGTGTGTGTGTGTGTTTTCGCACACACAGTGGCATCTATGAGCCGATGGCCCGAATAAACTTTCGGTCTCCTGTCTTTGGGGGGGGGGGGGGGGGGGGGGGCAGTCGCATTGCCCGGAATAGAAGTGATTTTTGTGCGTTCAATGTGCATAACGTTCCTTTCTCGTTTTTAAATAAAATAAAGCACCCTGCCCAAAATACATGTGTATAATTTCCCTGGCATTTTGCGGCGATGTTGGTTGATAAAATTCTCATTAGCTATAGCGGAAACGTGTAGGAAACATTCCGACTTCATCAGCGGCCGTCCTGTCGTATGTGACCCTTACGCCTTCGTAATTAGCGTGTATAGGAATAAAAAATTAGCGAGTCTTCCAAGGGCTTACATTGCGACCAGTACGCATACCCAGTAATTCTGGACATTTGTTCAGTTTCCTTTTTAGCCACCACGTGGCCTATCGACCTTAAGGAATTGAAATTCGCGACATGACGTATGCCATGACGCACAGCTAGAGAAAACAATAAAAAGAAGCACACCATGAGACTGTTGCTTCACCTCGGCACTCGGAAACGAGTGCGCTTGTATATCAACCTTATCTCGAAGACGACCAGCTACTTGCTCGACTGGCAGTGAATCGACGATTTTGCTAGGCGCCTGGCCAGACAGCCCGTCAGCATCGCGGATGAGATGTCCCGCCGAGATAACTGCTCCTGCGGAGCTTCCGGCAGCTTTTTTATTATTATTGGTTTACTTATTTTTTGTGCACCACTGCAGCCACGGGCTTGCGCATAGCCAGCGTTATCTTTCGTGGGTTGCCTATAGAACCGGCGTGAAGTATTAAGAGGAAGCTTTAGCTCGGGCCCAACTCCGACGCGGCCTATTCAAATACATGTAAAACGCAAAAACGTTTTTATGAGATAACCCCTGGACCGATTTTGATGAAATTTGTCGCATTTGAAAGAGAAAGTTAAATTCTAGTGACTGTTGGAAGCGGAATTTCGATTTAGGGCTTGAATTTTCTTAAAATGATTTTCAAATATTTGACCGTTCGAAAAAAATAGAAGCACGAAGTTTACAAATTCATAACTCTGCATCAAGAACCGATATCGCGGTTCTGTAAACGGCATCTATTAGATCATTCAAAGCGGACAAATTCAATATGTCATTTTACATCTTATGTGAATTAGTTACGTTGGTTACAACGGTTTTGCAAAAGTTCTATTTTCCTAGGATTACATTTTTTTATATTCATGTGTAACATATTAATTTTGTCCGCTTTAGATGTACTATTAGATGCAATTCACAGAATTGTATTGTAATTTTTAGTGGTTGAGTTACAGAGTTGTAAACTTGATAGTTTCGTTTTCTGAAAATTTTCGATTTTTGCCAATTTTTAATAAGAATAGACGACCTAACTCAACAATTCGAAACCAACAGTCACTAGATTTTAAGTTTGTCTTTTCAATGCAACAAACCTCGCCATATTTGGTGCAGTGGTTGCCGAGAAAAACGAATTCTCCTTTTACATGTATTTAGATAGGAGCACTCGAGCTAAAGCTTCCTCTTAAGAGGAAGCTTTAGCTCGGGCCTGTATCTCCGATGCCGGCTCCTCAAATACATGCAAAATACATGCAAATGAGAATTGTTGCACCTGAGAGAAAGTTCAATCACAGTGGTTGCAGCAAACAGAATTTTGATTTAGGCCATGGCATTTTTTTGCGAGATTTGCCGGGAATCGGTAAATCTGAAAAAAAAACAATAGAAATACGACGTTTACAAATTCGTAACTTAGGATCAAATACAAATACCGCATTTCTATAAACTGCAACCGTTGGAGCATCTAAATCAGACAATTCTGATTATGAATGTATGACTGATGCGAATTTGCTACAACGTTTGAGGACGTTTAGCAAATGTCATGTTCAGAAATTAGTGGTATCTTTCAGGGTGGCGTAGCATATATCATTTTTGTCCTCTTTTTGATGAACTATTAGGTGCAGCTGACATAATTGCGATATGGTTTTTAGTTCCTGAAGCACAGAGTTGTATACTTCAAGCAACCCCCGGAAGACGAGTTCTAGTTTCGATTTCAAGGAACATGCGCGCTCCAAGTGGTTGGCGGACATCCTAACTTATTTTTGTTTTTTTTTTAGAATTTTAAATCGGGCGAAGCGCGGGCAGTGGTTGTCTTTGTGTGTGCGTCGAGCTTACCACCACTCGCCCTTGCCACTTGATCATCATCACCATCATCATCAGCCTGGTTACGCCCACTGCAGGGCAAAGACCTCTCCCATACTTCAACTACTCCGGTCATGTACTAATTGTGGCCATGTTGTCACTGTAAACTTCTTAATCTCATCCACCAACCTAACTTTCTGCCGCCCCCTGCTGCGCTTACCTTCACTTGGAATCCAGTCCGTAACCCTTAATGACCATTCGTTATCTTCCCTCCTCATTACATGTCCTGCCCACGCCCCCCCCCCCATTTCTTTTTCTTGATTTCAACTAAGATGTCATTAACTCGCGTTTGTTCCCTAACCCAATCTGCTCTTTTCTTATCCCTCAACGTTACACCCACCATTCTTCTTTACATAGCTCGTTGCGTCGTACTCAATTTAAGCAGAACCCTTTTCGTCAGCATCCAGGTTTCTGCCCCATACGTGAGTACTGGCAAGACACAGCTGTTACACACTTTTCTCTTGAGAGATAGTGGCAACCTGCTGTTTATGGTGTGAGAATGCCTGCCAAACGCACCCCAGCCCATTCTTATTTTTCTGATTATTTCCGTCTCATCATCCGGATCCGCAGTCACTACCTGTCCTAAGTAGATGTATTCCATTACCACTTCCAGTGCCTCACTACCTATCGTAAACTGCTGTTCTCTTCCGTGACTATTAAACATTACTTTAGTTTTCTGCAGATTAATTTTTCGACCCACCCTTCCGCTTTGCCTATCTAGGTCAGTGAGCGTGCATTGCAATTGGTCCCCTGAGTTACTAAGCACGGCAATATCGGCGAATCGCATGTTACTAAGGTATTCTCCATTAACTCTGATGCCCACTTCTTCCCAATCCAGGTCTCTGAATACCTCCTGTAAACACGCTGTGAATAGCATTGGAGAGATCGTATCTCCCTGTCTGACGCCTTTCTTTATTGGGATTTTGTTGCTTTCTTTGTGGAGGACTACGGCGGCTGTGGAGCCGCTATAGATATCTTCCAGTATTTTTACATACGGCTCGTCTACACGCTGATTCCGTAATGCCTCCATGACTGCTGAGGTTTCGACTTAATCAAACACTTTCTCGTAATCAATGAAAGCTTCATATAAGGGTTGGTTATATTCCGCACATTTCTCTATCACCTGATTGATAGTGTGAATATGGTCTATTGTTGAGTAGCCTTTACGGAATCCTGCCTGGTCCTTTGGTTGACAGAAGTCTAAGGTGTTCCTGATTCTATTTGCGATTACCTTGGTAAATACTTTGTAGGCAACAGACAGTAAGCTGATCGGTCTATAATTCTTCAAGTCTTTGGTGTCCCCTTTCTTATGGATTAGGATTATGTTAGCGTTCTTCCAAGATTCCGGTATGCTCGAGGTCATGAGGCATTGCGTATACAGGGCAAGGTAAATATACCTGGTAGCCAAGCTTCCATAGGAGCCCATACGTTCAAAACATGGCGGTCCATCGGCGGTTCATGGGGCTTAGCGCCATCTGTATGTGGTGGGAACACTTCCGGCGGAAGAAAAAATAATGTGACGCCATGTCCGTTAAAAGCAGAAGTGACGTCATTTTGTTTCCGAAGGCGCGAAATTTCTTTTGTTGGCCTGCTTTTGGAGCTATATATTCAAATGCCCCGCCATTCGACTTGATGGGGTTTCGAGCTTTCAGCGCGGAAAGCGATGCAGGAAAAGCCAGCCGTACAGTTGTCGAAATCCCACCCCTGCACAGAACATACTTTCTTTGGAGGCCTACGAAAGCTTTAGGTGTAGAGTGTTGATCCTATCGTCGGGCACCAAGCCCGTCGGCCGGCGCACGAGAACTACTACACAATTATCTGGCGGTCGTAACTGACTACTTTTGACCGAACAGATTAAGAAGCGATGAAGCTATCCGCGTCACCAAATGCAGACAAACTTCGACAAGCAAGAAAGCACAAACAGTGAGGGGGGTTTATTTGAACAGGTGAACTTTATGAGCGCGCCTTTCTGCACATTTCAAGATGTGCATTGCATTGCGAGTGATAGTGGCGTCAACGCCCCTTCTAACGATGGGAGCTGAAAACAAATGCATCTATTAACAATATGGAATAAACTTGTGTTTTCTTAACTCGTCACAAATATATAAAATTGACCAGGTATTTTATTTTCGTTGCATGAATCTAACTGTGTCTCGCTTGAATTAATAGAACGCTTTTTTCTTTCCTAACGTTTGTTCCCTCCAAACATGGTCGCGCTTCAATCGCTGCTCCCATAACTCCCCTTGCTGATGTCGGTGACAATCTGTACTGAACCGCTTTTCGCCCGAAGCTTCGCGACCTATTTGGATCGGGCTGCTGAGCACGAGGTCGCGGGATCGAATCCCGGCCACGGCGGCCGCATTTCGATGGGGGCGAAATGCGAAAACACCCGTGTACTTAGATTTAGGTGCACGTTAAGGAACCCCAGATGGTCGAAATTTCTGGAGTCCTCCACTACGGCGTGCCTTATAATCAGAAAGTGGCTTTGGCAGGTAAAACCCCATAATTTTTTATTATTTAGATCGACCTTGTACAGGGTGGCCAGTTTTTCTGGAACAATCTGCCCACCATCCTTCAACAAATCTGCTGTTCAACAAATCTGCCGCTCGCTCAGCGAAATCAAAAGTCGGATCGCGCTTGGTCATCTGCTTCGGTTGTCGTCCCAAGTATGAAGTTGGGAAAGATAAGACAGATAAGCTTGATCAGGCGTGCAACGAACGGAAGATGCAGGAAACCAGGTCAACCAAGCATTATAGGAAGATGCGTAAATGGGGGATCACATTTGTTGGGCGGCTCTGTGGTGTTCTAACATCGGGAATTCCAGTTCTGCGAAGTTTTTCAGTTTTCCCCATAAGAGCAGGTAAGCAGAAGTACTTCACTTTATTTTCTGAGCAGGTATTCATTTTGCATGAGTAAACCACTTCTGTGCAAGCCTGAGTGGACTGACATAGGATGAGTGTCGCTCGACCCATTCCTCAAGACGGCAGCCCATCTGCTGTCGGTGAAATGCTTGTACTGAAGGCCTTAAGTGCGTGTTCGTTTTTATTGCTCAGTTACTTTGCTTTAGGCTCAGCTTCCGTGTGTTAAGTTCTTGAGTATTATAGACAGGGTGCAATGTTATTTGTTTTGCCGGCAAAATGTATCTTTAATAATACCTGTAATACAAGTATAAACTATTTAATGCTGAATAAATACGAACTGGTAATAACCCTTACGATGAAGAGTGCTATTATGTTTTTTTAATGAATGGTTGATTCCTTGCGTTGATGTGTTAAAATAGTGTCCTAATACTCGCCGTGCTTTTCTATATGTACGAACATGACGCAAAGTATGACGACAGGCAAATTATATGCGTTTGTAAGCGCTATAGAAATATGCTTCCTCATTCAGCATGCAGTTCAAATAATGAGAGCAATTATAGGGTACTTCCTGTTCATGCAGATGCATATAGCCAGATTAAAATTAGGTGGGTCCTTAGTTTTCATACTGTCAATGAAATACATGTCTTGTATTCTACCTTCTCTCTGTAAGCCACAATATGTGTCGCCGTCTTAAAATACGTGATAGTCAAGTTTCGTGTGACCAGCCCGTGATGGTAAATTTTCGCATTCGTTTAGATCTTCCGGAATTTATGTTCGCTCATTAGGTGCAAATTTCAGTTGGGAATGAAAATTGCTTCTGCAGATTGACACTTTCGCAGTGCGTGGAGGCCAGTCTCTTTCCAGCACGGAATGTGCAAATAAAAACAAATACGTTCAACTTGCGTTGAGTTTTTGCTGACTGAGAAATCGGCCTGCTTTAGTTGATCCACTTCACAGCACACGAACAAAATTAACAATTAGTGGTGCCGGAAAGTTTTCTTTATGCTACCTACCACTATATATGTGGACTAGTTGAACTGTAGCTCTAAACTTAACCACAAGTTAGGAATATCAAAGCGACTGCTTTCCCGAAATGTTCACGTATTAAAACATAGCTCAAAACTTTGCGTGCATATGATTTTCCAAAGTATGAACACTTGAACCCCATTTCCTCCACATTAAAAGCCAGTGTCACTTCTTGTCCAAAGACGCTTTAAAATATGAGTATAGCCCCTGCATAAAGCCGCAAATATCCGATGCACTTAAACTTTGAACGTACATTTCACGTAACCTGCACAATTTACAAATATATGAAGTTGTTGCCTAGTTCAACTGACCAAGGAGAATGGGGATGTCTACTGCGTGCTTCGTATTAAGTATGAAAATAGGGTAAAATGCAGTATTCACTAATTACCTGCAGAGCTCGTATTTAAGCCAAAGAATGCTGAGTTGGTGCTGCAGTGAAGTCACTGAAAATTTCTTTCGTTATGCTGGTGCCATCAGCATACCTCATGGCTGATGACACCAAGTAAAGCTTCCTCTTAAGAGGAAGCTTTAGCTCGAGCCCAACTCCAACGCGGCCTATTCAAATGCATGTGAAACGCAGAAACGCTTTTCGGAAATAACCCCTGGGCCGATTTTAATGACATTTGCGGCATTTGAGAGAAAAAGTTAAATTTACGGTCTGTTGGAAGGGGAATTTCGATATGGTCTTGAACCTGTTAAAAGGAATTTTCAAAAATTCGTAAGCTTGCAAAAAAAAATACGAAGTTTACAAATTCCTAGCTGTGCACCTAGAACAGATATCGCAGTTCTGTAAATGCTGTGGGGGTCCTCTCACACCCGTGCTCTTGGGACAAAGGAACGACAACACAGTAGTGCAAACAATCACAAGGGCATTTATTGCACCTTTCATAAATCAATGCCTGCTAGCCGAGCTGCTATCCACAAAACATGCCGATGGGCGCGCGACAAATCTAGAAGTCTGACTCACCGCGACCGGAAGCGAGCGAATTTGTTCGCCCCATGCTGGATCCCAAGGCCTGGTCGTTCGCGTGTATGGTCACGCGAATCGTGGCGCATTCGAGGGCGGCCACGCGAGGCGGTCTCGCAGAAGCATGGGTCGGCGCGCACGCGGGATACGTCCCCGCCGCGCGCCGACCCGCCGGGGAAGAGGGTCGCTGCACGTGCGGCACGACCGTCCCGCTTGGTGTCTCGAACCCAACAGCCCGAGCGCCTTGTCTCCCGACGCCCGAGTAACCCCGCAGCGGCGCGACGCTCGCGCCATCTCTCGCACCGCGCTTGTACCACTCCAACCGCCGCGGGCGAAGCCGCCCTGCAGGAGACGAGCCATGCGGGAAAACTAGATCTCAGGGGAGGCGTGAGAGTCACGCATCCCCACATCCCCCCAACCTTAAATCACTACATATTCCGGCGAGACATGTGACACGGTCTAACATCAAACTGTGCTTCGCAAACAAGGTAGAACATTAAACAGTGGTCGCGCCGAAGAAATGTCCGCACGCTGTCCATAACATGCGAGCCGACATTGTCCTTGGGTGCACCGCTGGCGTCCGCCGGTCACAGCGGCAGCTTTGCAGACTCGACGGCACGATGCCAGGCCAGGACTCCGGAGACGACGACGCAATAGTCGGTACGAACAAGCGTCGCTCGCGCCGACGCGCCCTGCTGGGAAGAGCCGCCGTAGCTGTCGGTGACCGCCGGCCCTTTTGTCCGCCGCCGAGGGTTGTGAGCTGGATGCGGGAGGCCGCCGAAGTCGCTGCGCCGAACTGGCCACAGCATCACCATCGCCCGGGGTGGCTCGGTCGTAGTCCGGGGCAGCAGCGCAGACGATGTGCAGGTGACAGCAAACCAGGGGTGACTCCAATCACGCTGCGTAAACTCAACACACTCGGCAAACACTAAAGTAGTGCAAGGGAGAGGAATTATGCATGCGCATCGCCCACGTGGTACGATGTTCAACTCGGCTAGCAAAAGGTCGGGCAGCTACTCAGATGCTAAGTTCACGTGAACGAAGCTCGCTTTCTTGAGTCGAACGAGTAATTTCAATTCGTGCGAGGCTAAATAGAATGAGGGAAGCGAATTGCAACACCTCAACGCCACGGTCCACCAGGTTGTGTCCCTCCACGTGCGACAGGCAGCTTCGTAAAGCCTTAGGCCTAAATCGTCGCTACCCTGACAACAACCGGCATCCAAAAACAACACCCAAAATGAGCGCAAAACAGGCAGCCGCGAGGAGACGTTAGCTCTGTGAGGTGGTCCTACTCCGCTCGGTGCACGCAGCATCCGAGTTGACGGCGCCCACCGTCCCAGACGGTGTCGGAGCGCCCGGTGCCAGGCCGCAATACCAGTCAGCCCGTAGTGGCACCCGTGGCCCGCGGCCACCCGGCTCCCAGAGCCGCGACTTCATCAGAGTCAAAGAGATAGGAGAAGCTATTTACATGAGAAATTCGGACCACCCACGAGGCTTCCGTACTCGCTCGCTTCAGGCTTGCCACTGCTCTGCGGGCGCTCAGCCTCGCTCTCCCAGGATGCAGACCACGTGGCTCTCGTACTGACGAATTTCATTAAAAAAAACACTTGCGGAAAGGCTTAGCATGTTGACATGTTCAAACACACTACAGCCACCATCACCTCGCTCAAGAAAGCACGCCGCCGACGCTAGCGATCGAAATTCACGCTAGGCCTACGCTTCGGTTCAAACAAAGGTTTCGAACGAAGCAGAACTGTTAAAACTATCGTCCGATGCCCCAAGAGGTCCACGTTGGGCAGCCAGATGTGGCGTCTCTCACACCCGTACCCTTGGGACAAAGGAACGACAACACAGTAGTGCAAACAATCACAAGGGCATTTATTGCACCTTTCATAAATCAATGCCTGCTAGCCGAGCTGCTATCCACAAAACATGCCGATGGGCGCGCGACAAATCTAGAAGTCTGACTCACCGCGACCGGAAGCGAGCGAATTTGTTCGTCCCATGCTGGATCCCAAGGCCTGGTCGTTCGCGTGTATGGTCACGCGAATCGTGGCGCATTCGAGGGCGGCCACGCGAGGCGGTCTCGCAGAAGCATGGGTCGGCGCGCACGCGGGATACGTCCCCGCCGCGCGCCGACCCGCCGGGGAAGAGGGTCGCTGCACGTGCGGCACGACCGTCCCGCTTGGTGTCTCGAACCCAACAGCCCGAGCGCCTTGTCTCCCGACGCCCGAGTAACCCCGCAGCGGCGCGACGCTCGCGCCATCTCTCGCACCGCGCTTGTACCACTCCAACCGCCGCGGGCGAAGCCGCCCTGCAGGAGACGAGCCATGCGGGAAAACTAGATCTCAGGGGAGGCGTGAGAGTCACGCATCCCCACAATGCATCCATTAGAACATTCAAAGCGGACAAATTTGATACCTCAATTTATGTCTTACATGAATTTGGTACAGTCTACAAGGGTTTTGCAAGAGTCCTACTGATATATTAGTGATAAATCTGACAGCCTTGTGTAATACATCAATTTTATTCGCTTTAGGTGTACTATTATAGATGCATTTGAAAGAATTGTTATATCGTTTTTGATTGCCGAGTTAGAGTTGTAAACGTTATAGTTTCGTTTTCTGAAAATTTGCTATATATAATTTTTTTAGTATAACATCGACGGCCTAAATCGAAAACTCGCTACTAATAGTCACTAAATTTTAGCTTTTTCGCTTAAATGCAACAAACCTAATCAAATTTGGTACAGTGATTGCCGAGAAAAACGATTTCTCCTTTCTCGCGTATTGAGATAGGAGCCGCCGATCTCTAAGCTTCCACATAAGAGGAGCTCTAGCGGAGAGAAGTCTGTAAAAGTGGACGAAAGACATCTAAAGCGAACAAAATTGATGCATTATACAGGGTGTCCCAGCTAATTTTAGCCAAAGTTTAAAAATATGTGAACGCCACATAGCTGTACAGAATCAAGGTAATGTAGTTTGCCGTCTCTTGCAGATACTCATTATTTTTCATTCCGCCTAATTAGATAATTAACTTTTAATAATTTAAGAAACTTTTTCAAATATTATAATTAAACGAAACGTGTCAAAGGGAGAATTGTAGAGCGACAATAGAAACTCCCGAGACAGCTTTCTGCTGTTCAATACCTTGCTGCAATAAAATTGTTTTTCCGAGCGTGAAAGCAGTTCGCAAATGCACACAAAATTGTCGCTCGACTGGCCGCTCGAGGCACTTTGCGTGTATTCGAGGGCTGCTTTCCCGCTTGGAAAAGCACTTTTATATAGCACGTATTGAAAACACAAAGCTGTATCGGGAGTTTTCATGTTGCACTACAATTTTCTCATTGACACTTTTCATTGAATTATAATATTTGAAAAGTTTATTAAATTATTAAAACTTATCTAATTAGGCGGAATGAAAAAATAATGAGTATCTGCAAGAGAAGGCAAACAACATTACCTTGATTCTGTACAGCTATGTGGCATTCACATATTTTTAATCTTTGGCTAAAATTAGCTGGGACACCCTGTATATGGCTCTCCAACAGACCGCTAATATGTGAGCACTTTCGTAAAACTCTCGCAAGTGATATAACAAGTTCACGAAAGATGTAAATTGATTAATGAAATTTGTCCGCTTTGGATGCTCAAATAGATGCAGTTTACAGAACTGCGATACCTATTTTTAGTGCAGAACTACGAATTCGTAACCCTCCCCCCCCCCCTTCATGCTTCCGTAGTTTCCAGTTACCAATTTCTAAAAGCTCCTTTTAAAAAATTTGGGGTAAAAAAATTGCGCTTCCAACTGACACTAGAATTTAACATTATCTATTAAATGCAACAAATGTCATTAAACTCGGCCCAGTTGTTACCTCAGAAAAGCGTTTCAGCATTTTACATGTCTTTGAATAGGCGGCAGCGGAGCTGGGCCCGAGCTAAAGCTTCTTCTTAAGACGCGCCTGCATACATTTGAAATTTGTATAATGTCGCCACCGATTGAATAGCGAAAGAGCGTTACCTAATTAGATTGCGCGCGTGAAGCGAACGCTGGCGTGCTATCGCGCTCAGTATGAGCTAAAACGCGAAAGCGCATGGGAAAGCGGCCGCGCGTTGTTACATTCGCGACCACACGCGAGCGCCAGCGATTGCGCTACAATGCACGAGCATTGAAGTCTGATGAACCGATGCCTTGATTCGTAGATCGGATTCCGAGGATGGGTGACTTTGCGTGCAGACAGCGTTGTTCTTTGAGTGTTACTTATGTTATCTTCGACTAGTCGCCTCCATCCCCCGAAACAGAGTCGGGCAGATTCGGGAGTCGGGTTCAGAGGTAGAGGACAAGCGCGCAAGCCGAACGTGCGACTCGCTCTCGGAGGAGGAAATGGCAGATGCGAAACCACGTGACTACTGCCAACGTCCGATGTCTCGCCTATCCGAAGCTCCCGGCGCTGCCGGGAAAACCGGCGGGCGCGCCGGTGGGACGAGCGTTCGTCGAGACACCAGCATGCAGTGGCCTGGGTTGCCTAGGTTACACTGGGCCGTCGCCAACAGCAGCGACGCGGCGCTGTGAGGACGCTTCAATCTCGACGACTGCTCCGACGACAGGGCTCGAAGCGCCTCAGAGCGCTCGAAGATGGAGGAGAGCAATCGAGAACAACCAGCCGAACGCGCGCCCTCTTTCAACCAGCCGAAGAGAACGCCGCTCGCGAGAGCGCTCCAAAGTGCTCAGAAACGACCAGCCGAAGATGGCATAATTTTCCTGAGCAAGCTCGCCTAATTATGAGTTAGATTCGTGACTCGTTCTTTTGAAACGGCCTTGTTCTTCAAATCACTACACCTTGACAGTATAGACGTGCTAGATTTTGATTGAGTGAAAACTTGGAAATGGGACTACGAATTTTGTTGCGTGTGCATTCGCACTTTTAACGACATAATTTAATATTTCGCTGAGAACGAGGTCGCGGGATCAAACTCCGGCAGCGGCGGCCGCATTTTGTGTGGGCGAATTGCAAAAACGCCCATGTCCCATGCATTGGGTGCATGTTAAAGATCCTCCGGTGGTAAAAATTAATCCTGAGCACCCCACAACCGCGTTCTAATATTCTCCTAATATTTTTTCGAATATTTCTAAAGGTGAACCGCGCGCAAGCAAAATAAAATCTTAGCAGAAGTATGGTAAATTCTCAACCCCGCGGGCATAGTATATACATAAAACATGAGAGCTTGCGTAGTGAAGGGGGCTGCGTCACTTAGGTAGCCATACTCTAAGGCCGTACAGTGATCATTCGCACTTTCTGAAGAGCCATGTGCATGCGAAGAAACTACTGATTTTCTCTGAATACTCCATTCGTGCTTTTAATAAGCAACACTTCATAACGTATAATTACAGAGAACTGCTAACTTTAAGAATACTGGAATGAGAACATCGTTTTGTATTAATTGTGATAACGGCCATTCATTATTCGGAAACTATTCGAAAAGCATTCGATATTCGTTTCGATTCGCTTCTGGAAAGGTTCGAGGTGTATTAAATTCGGTCTCGGAAATCACCATTCGCACAACCTATACTCTTTCGCAACAAAATCTGTGACGTAATTCTGGAAATTTCATATACACGCTCATGCGTCTAGCGCCAAACAATAACGTTGTAAGAGTACTTTAAGAAAGATCACTGGGAAAAGATTGAAAAGAAAAGAAGATGTGCTACAGTCGCCTTAAATATCGGCTGAAACATGGTAGAAGGGTCTCCCCCAAGAGTGCCCTGCGGCACCGACATACCAAGAATTGAAGAGCTGAACACTGCTCCGATTACTGGTACTTAGTAAACCAATATTTCGTGCGTCAATGTAGCCTTGCAGGGTAGAGGCTGCTTCCTCCACGATCGCCACGTCGGAGCCCGTATTTAAAGCGACTGTACGTATGTCAGTATTGTCCCAATATCCCAGTATTTTATTGTTTAGGTCTAAACATTGGACACTCAAAATATATGGCGAATAGCGCTCATTACAATACTTTAGTACTTTTCGTTCTAACGAACATGTCGTGCTGCTCCATCTGTTACAAAGTACCGAAAAAAATATCCAGTGCTTTTCCCCAGGCAGCTCTATTTATTACTGATAACGCCAGGAAACCGAGCCTGATGCCACCGACGCTCAGAAATCTAATCGGGAGATCACGCGATGCCCTCGCACACCTTGTGTGATGTAACGTAGCGCTGAGGTGTTTCTTCTATAATGTAAGAGAATCAGTTGTAAAGGCAGAAGTGCAGGGTCAGGCACATGCGTTTAAGCTCATGAACTTGATTTGCGCCAAGATAACCTGTCCAAGCTTTCACACTTGCTCTGTAAGAAGCCTACAGCACCATCAACATGCCGGCTGTTTGTGACTGCGCCAAATATATATATTAAACCCATATAAATCTTGGAGACATCATTTTATTCGAGTGTTCAAATCGGTACGTCTAGATACGGAGTAAGTTGCGCAGTTGTTTGCGTAATAAACGAAGCTATGGTAATTAACTTTTCCACAATTGATCTTAGGTAGCTAAAGCAAATGAGTAGTTTGGAGCCAGTCCAGTCCTCGAGATTATTTAGCTGAACAACCAAACTTTTTTTTACTTAAACAAGATTCTGCAATAGCCATCCGAAAGCCTAACTGCACGCAGAAAAAGTATGTACGGTCGACCTGACTGCGCCCAGCCTTTTCTGATATTGCCATTAATGGTAGGACTCCGCGAGCATGTTCCTTGCAGCCATCCGCTATAAAGTTTAACACTCTCTCCCTCGCACGCATGCACACTCCCGCTCTGCCTCGAACACGCACACTCCTTCTTTCCCTCGCACACACACACACATATTACGCGCGCACAGAAATCCACGCGCACACGTTTGTTCGCACGCATGCATGTTCGCACACGTACATATTCACACGCGCCCAAGCATGCGCCGCAAGCGTGCACACATGCACTAACACGTGCATACACACGCACGCACACTCAAATGCACGCATGCATGCAGGCACGCCGCGAATGCTCGTACACGGATACCCGCACTCGCGCACATGCAGACGCAAATAGGGAGGCTCAAGCACGCGCATACAACCAAACATACGCACGCTCAAGACGTGCACAGAATAATCACTCTCTCTCCGTCCCGGCTGCCTTTCAAAAACCTGCGCGTGCAAACAGACTGCATAACACTCCCTCTACCATTACCGTTCCAACGCCAGCTATAATAAATCGCTTTACGACTTAAATTTGGCGCTTCTTCCTACTTCTTCCAAGTCCTCTGCCCTCTGCTGGGAGGGTGCAAAACGATTTCCTCCTGTCGTGTGACTTCACTGTCCATCCCTGGCCTGCTTTAACTGCTTTAACCCACCACCAACGTTCCGAATAAGTGCCATAAATTCATATGTTGTTGGAAGGGACTACACTCTAAGAACAGTTTACACCCTTTGGCTTGCCCCTTCTGCCACACAAAAATAATCGTCATCTGCCTTGATGCGTTTCCTTTCTTTATCGCTGCAAGCCCGGAACTTTCCAGTGACGAACGGCACGCGCGTTATCAGAAGGGGCACTCCAAAGGGTGTAAACTGTTCTATGCTGATAACGCGCGTGCCATTCGTTACTGGAAAGTTCTGGGCTCGCAGCGATAAAGAAAGGAAACGCATCAAGGCAGATGACGATTATTTTTGTGTGGCAGAAGGGGCAAGCCAAGGGGTGTAAACTGTAAACTGTTCTTAGAGTGTACCCTCTCGTTGTAGTCAGTTGAAACTTTATGACCCTCGGCCGTTATATTGCAATATATATATATATATATATATATATATATATATATATATATATATATATATATATATATATATATATATATATATATTTTTTTATATATATATATATATATATATATTATTTTGACCACTGAGTTACATTTGGGCATTGCCGTGAAGTTCCAAAGGGGCATGTCCAGAATTCGTGGACATGAAAAGTTCTGACAATGCAGTGTAAATCATGTCCACTGCATTGTTTTTAAGTACCTTGCTGCTTTATTGTTTCTTTTTTAGAGCGCAGCTCTTTGGCGTCCGTTCCTGGGTTTCGCGTCGGCGTCGTCGTCGGCCTCGTAACCAGCTCCGCCCCACTTTCATCCCCCCAGCGCTAGCAGCGACCGACTGATACCGCTGGATGCCGCTGACGCCGCTAGAGAGTCAAGATAACGTGACTGCATAGAACACCGTCGCCGCCATGCAGAAAGAGGAGGAAAGGGTCCCCCCCCCCTGTTCTTGTGTGGCGGATAGGGTGCTCTTCAGTTGCCGACGCGCCGGTTATTCGTTGTCCCTGAAACCAACTCCGCAGCTGGGGTTGACTCACTATCGGCGTCAGCGGCATCAGTCAGTCGCTGCTATCTCTTCCCTCCTCCCTTTATCGTGTTGTCCGCTTGCTGCGCGCGCTTCTGCCCCCATCGTTTGCCGCTGGGTGTACACGCCGCCGCCCTCCCCCCTCTTCCTGCGAGTCTCCGGTTGTCAAAGCGCCGGCTCGAACTTAATTCCTTTCTTCGCTCCTCCTCCAATGCAACCCCTGTGCGGTGGCAATCAGAGAGCCAGATCGGTGGCGGCGGATCTGTATATGTGCACCGCCCGAGCCGAAATTGCCGCTGCCGTTCGCCCTGTGCGGTGGCAATCAGAGAGCCAGATCGGTGGCGGCTTGACATAAAGACAAACAGCAATTTCCTAACACTTATGCGGGAGAACATCCCGTTCCTCTCGCTCGTAACGCGTCCCACGGCTGTGACAACCTCGCGAGGCACTTGTATAGATCTCGTCTTTGAGAATCAAGCATTGCTGTACCAAGTCGAACATATATCAGTCTATTTCTCCGACCACAAAGCTTCCTTCATGACTGTCAAGAACTGTTAGTGGAGTCTTTGTTAAAGGAATACGTGTGAAAAATAAAAAAAAAATTCTGTGATAGCGCATACATGTGTTGCTCGATTTCTTTGCCTCAATCTATCGAAAAGGTGAAACAGCTTATTTGCTGCGCTCAAATTTCGCATTAGGAAGTAACGTAATCGTCGGCAATTTTTTTTTCTTTCCTTCGCATCTCGGTAAAGTATTCTTAGGACCATCTTGTGTGAAATGGCGAACATTAACACACAAGATGTTTCAGCACCAACCAGTCCAATCAGTTACGCTCCAACCGCAACTTACTTTTCTTAAAACTTCTGACACACGTTCTAAAACGCTACACATCAAGAAGCAATATAGTCAAGAACTTGGTTGGAGCCTTTCATACTCTAGTTCAACACTGTGAAAACTGGTTCTCTGTGGCGGTGTTCTTTCATCATCATTGCATTTCCCATAGCAGCACAGTAACGACAAAAGAGGCGTTGCGGAGAGGCACTGATTCATAAGCTACATCTTCCAAGGGCAGCACGCGCGTAGTTTGCAGTCAAAACCCATCCCTACTTCCTAGAAGAATAATTGGCTGGCAAAACAAAAATAAAGAAAAAGAAGCAGGGGCGTCGTGGTGAAGTGTATGTGTCATGCGTGCCATGACGAAAATTTCAACACTCGCACGTGCATCGGCAGGCTAGTTACACACTTTTGTTAGCTCTGAATTCGTCTAAAACACCTGCCTCGGAACGCAGAGGTGGTGGAAAATGCCAATTAAACGAGCTGTCGAAGTAACAGCCGGTAACTCTGACCACGGCCGTACTCGCCGGCGCGTGCACTGGCGCAGTTCAGTCCGGCCGTGGTCTGACGAAAGAAGTGTGATGGACTTGGCAAGAAAAATTCCACGACACCTGAGGCACAAGAACGTCTTATTCGTTGTCGGATAACAGGACGTTACGCCACGCTGCTTCAAGGGCGCATGCCAGTGTTGCACTAACCCAGGTGTGTGCATCGTTTTCTCCACGCACGTACATCCAGTGCCTCGTGCGACGAGACTGGCACTAAAACTTTTTCCGTTAAAGGAAAACGTGTGCTCCGGAGCATCTGCGCATATACTGGCCGTCACGCAGCGCCTGTCAGATGGAAAGTAACTACTCTGAACTATTCAGCTTATCATTACGCAATCAATATGCCATTATAATCTCGTACGAATTCTTTGTGTTCATGTAGATCGATATTTTCGTCAGAAAATGCGGCGATTTGCGGCACTTGTAAATGACGCACCTGGTGTTTATGATTCTGTACGGACTGGACGACAGCACGGTGAGGACAAGCTGGTCCCCGGAGGCGTTCATGATCTTCCGGACGATGTTGAGAGGCAGTCCGGCGAGCTTGGTGCCGTTGACGGCGACCACCACATCGCCGACCAGAATCTGGGACCTCTGAGCAGGGCTGCCTCGCTTCACGCTCTGCGAAATAAGTGGCGGTAAAACGTTACCGCAAGAATTTTAGCTCACTTCGCGCGGGCACCCGGCGTCTTTGTTTACCTTTGTGGCGCTTTGTCTGTATACGCAACTTAGCGCTTTCCCATATAATTTGCACGAAGTGCGTGCAAACTACACAGCTGACCACATTTTCATACTGCAGAAGCAAGTATCCGTGCTTCATTGAGCGTTTAAACTTGTAAAGGGAGCAGCTGCTCGCATTGCCTGTACTTTTTTTACAGTGAAGTCAAGGCAGCCCAACGACCTCTTTAAGGTGTGCGTCCGTGGGTTCTGTCGCGACTGACGCCCCGCGCTCTTCAGACTACAGCGAGAAATGACAGATGGGATTGATTCAAAATAAAATAGATTACAAAATACACGTCCACAAACGAGGGTCCCAGAGTAGTAATACAATCAATGTGTGCCCTTGCTGCGGTCAGAGTAAGAATATCTTTTTCTTGCATAAATTGCGTTGTGATAGTTAAGTAGACAGTACATCACCAAAAACTCAACAAACATGCGATATACAAATACTCCGAAAGAAATGGCGGGGAGATAACGATTAGCGAAAACTAACGTGAGATAATTAGTCATAATACACACGGCACGTACTGATAGTCAGGGTTGTGTCTCTCTTCATAGTCATTTTCGCATTCGCCATGGTCCCCTAACAGTCTTTATGTTTACTCTATTCCAATGTTAGAGGGATATAGCCATACAAATCCATGCATAGAACTAAGAACGGCATGTAATTCGCTATCACTTAAGATAGTGGGAGTCGACAGAGTCGTTCAAAGGCAGGCGACGTTATTTTAGTCAGTAAACGGCCGAACAAGACCACCTTCATCGTAGTTTAAACAAAAGGAGAAAGTGTCTTTGCCGTACAAAACTATCCTTGTTGAGCGGTCTTTGCGGTTTTCCTTTCGCGCATCCTGCATATTGTGCCTTGTGTATAGTGTAACGACATACAAGAATCTCTATTACTGAGTGTAAATACAGTTGTCAGAAGTTATAAATGTCCTTTAAGCCTGTAAGGTAAGTCATTAAGTTACGTCGTTTAAGGTAAGCCATAATTAAGGTATTCATTTAAGATAAATCATTTTTAAGGCTCACCTCCACAATGTAGAAGGTTGTTCCTCCTTCGCCTGTCACTGCTTCCAAGTTGACTCCAAAACTCCAGAATCTTCCGAAGCTTTTCTTGCGGAACAATATCAGGTCTAGCTTCTCGGTCGCTCTACGGCTTCGGCTGAATGTGTCCGCTATAAATAAATAATGCATCAATATCAAGCCTTTTCTGATGTGTTAACGTGAAGTATGTATCTTCACGAAGGGGCCCCTAATAAAGGCATTCAATAGTAATTCCCGCAGTACAGCACTTAAAACCAACGCCAGTTTTGTACACTATAGGACTTGCTCACGTTGGATATCGAGACCAGACAAAGAAACCGAGCTTCAAATCACCACGCTGAAAGAAGAACCTTTACGTTTAACTGCTGGCCACGTCGATAACACCTAGAGCTGTAGCGCATCACGACGAATTCTGGAATATTGTGTTGTGCGGGCTCACTTTTCGAAAAGCCGGTAAACCCGTAGTTGGATTCCGCGTCGGTCGTCTTCTGGTAGTCGATTTCGGATGACGATACGTTCGATTCGCCCATGAAAGATTCATTGACGGACACCGGGTCTTCACTGTCCCTCAGCTGAAATGGAAAGACGCGTAATTTAAAGAAACCGTCTACAGCTCGGAACATGTCTTTAGATTGTGGTGGAAATCAGAAGATTGTGTGTCATATTGACAGAAACCAGCATGCTTGTACCCCATCAACAAGGAGCTATATTTTTAATTTATCTCTCAAAGTGGTGCAAGAATAACATGTGGCCTTGTCCGGGTACCTCGCCCGTGTACCGTGACGTAACCAAAAAGCCGAGCAGGGAGAGTTGTTGTATTGCCTGAAATTGTATTTTATGCGCTTCTGCTAACTTCTTTTTTTTGCGTGAGAGAGTAATTTCGACCAGTGAAACAGCGCTAAACAACAGGGCGAGGAGCGCTGGTGTCTGCGTCCCTCTCCTCATCCTGTTGTTTAGCACTGGTTTACTGCTCGTAATCATGAACCAACCAGCCAAAATGCGTACTGTTCTGCAGAATAATTTCTTTCTTGTTTCCTCCGTGTTGAAAAGTGGCGCCGCTCTGTGCAAACAAACGTTGTCATGGTGAATGGAGCATGGCCTCCCGAGACTCGAGTGTGTCGGCTTTTTTTGCTCCGGCCGTCCCATTCGCAGCGCTCCCCAGCAAAAATGTGCGGGGCGCGCGCCCTGCTGCCCCGAGAGGGTGCTGTTAGCAAAGGCGTACTAGGATGCCTCGATGCGCGCGCTCCCCTCCGCCGCCGTGGCACCCTAAGGCGTACTAGAGTTATTTTACAGGCTCCCTTTAGGGCTCCCTGAACGAGCTATGGAAAGAAGAATGATAGGTGTAACGTTAAGGGAATAAGAAAAGAGCAGATTGGGTGAGGGAACAAACGCGAGTTAATGACATCTTAGTTGAAATCAAGAAAAAGAAATGGGCATGGGCAGGACATGTAATGAGAAGGGAAGATAACCGATGGTCATTAAGGGTTACGGACTGGATTCCAAGGGAAGGGAAGCGTAGCAGGGGGCGGCAGAAAGTTAGGTGGGCGGATGAGATAAAGAAGTTTGCAGGGGCGGCATGGCAACAATTAGTACATGACCGGGTTTGTTGGAGAAGTATGGGAGAGGCCTTTGCCCTGCAGTGGGCGTAACCAGGCTGATGATGATGATGATGAAGTGAGCATATTGACCCTTTTCGCGGTGATACCCTGGGTGCTGCCATGTTTGATCACGTGGCGATGCATCCATCGTTTGCCTGAACTGCCTCGCTTGAATCTGTGTTCACAATGGACGTGCTTGACGCCGATGCAGCTTAGCAAACACCTGTTTCGGGAGATATCGTAGACGGTGACTGGGTGGACGATACGAAGCTTTGGTCACAGCTTGAGAGAACATGCAAACGCGCATTCGGAGCTGGGGCCGAATCTTATAACGGTTAGGAATACGAACCGTTCGCTTCGCCGCTTACGTGACTAAATGTGCCACTCCCAAGCCGGTGGTGGAAGAAGGGGAGGACGCGACCAATAGATGTGAAGGTTCCACCTCTGAAGTGTAGGTCATTATATGACGAGCTAATCCAGGAAACGCAAAATGTTTCTGCTGGCTAAATAAATATAAAATATAAATAAAATATTATACGGCAAGTTCTGAAGTATTAACGTGTGGTGCCAAGCGTTTAAGCAATGGAGAGGTAATTTATTAATGTCATTTTTTTTTCATTCTCAGCCGACAGGCGGTATCGCAAGCGTAAATGAGTTGGCAGAGCGCAGCGCTATGTCGTCTGCTACCAGGAGCTCGCACGATGCACGCAACAAGAACGTACTGCCAGCACTTAAGTAGCGAGCGCGACAAAACCGTGAACTAGTTCTTAGGGTCACCTTTACTAGCCGACTATATCAATCTTCCTCCTCTTTTCGCCCTTCGTCATCGGCTCGGACATGACTCGCTCGCCGCCGCGCTCCCGCTATTCCTGCGATCTGCCCCAAGGCACGTCGCGTGATAGAAGCAATGGAACTTGAAATTGAACATCACGATATACGGGCCCTGCATTGCCTGAACGAAGTAAAATCGAAGAGCGTGATGTTGACGGTGTGCGCTGTACCGTGAAATTGAGGAACAAAGTGCGGCACTCCCAAACTATATATAGAGAAAAAGGGGCAACCAAATAAGAGATCTCCACAATATCTTCCCGTCCTGACTCTTAACTTTAATCAGCCGAACGAAGGGAGCGCTGAACCAGCCTAGGTTGAACCCTTCTGATTGCTGAACGGCGATGTGCGAGCTATTCACGCCGGGGATATCACTGGCAATTCGATCTCACTGTGGAAATATCTCCTTGGCATTGGCTTTGAAGCGGAGGTCACGGGAAAGCCGACCCAGCCCTTCTACCGGCCAACACAGTAATTGCGAGAGCAACTTTGTGGGCAATGTCGGCAGCACAGATATAGGCCGCTCCGACGAATGCTTTGCGTCCGACCGACCTCTGGGATCTGCAGGCCAGTGGCAATGAACCTCAGCGCGTAATATCCTCTGCGTGGAATGACCACTGGTACGCTTGCACCCGAGTCTCCTCTAATTGATAGCGTAGCCTGTAAAAGGTCTACTTAGAAAGCCAGCAAGGGCGGTGCAACTCATTATCTGTCACTTTTTCGAACGCGTATCGGACTTCCAGCCGTGCTCGACACCGAGAGAACAACGCCAAGGAGACGACGAAGGCAAGTTCTGTAGCCTCCGAAGCAACCAACGCACGGTCGACGCCTGCGTGTCTCCGGGGTCGCGCGACCGGCGTGCGCAGCCAGGGTCGGAAGCCAACAGCCAAGCCGGAACCCAAAGCGGACTACCCCTTCGCCGGTTCCGCTCTTAGCCAAAGACGGGTTCGCTTTGGAAATGATTGGCAGATGCGTGACGTGATCATAATTTACGGTGCCGCCCCACTGTCTCTGACGGCCTCTGACGGAAGCAAAATTTTGACCAATCAGATGAGGCCAAGGGAACCGGTTCCCTTCCGAACCGTTACAAGATTCGGTCCCGGATTAACTCTTTCCGTACTGCGCTATTGGACATCGTTAGCCCGTTAACAGTGGTTTGAAACGCAGCTTTCGAGATCTTCCTCGCCGCTCATGGACATATTGCACTATCGGACGTGGAGGAGGAAAACTATATTTTTGTTTTCGAAGCAGTTCGCTTTTTCCACACCAGGCGTTAATTCTTTAACGCGCTCCGAAGTTTCCCGATCGTCAAAGTACAAAGCAAAAATGGCCGCCTCCAGGAGCGGCGCGCGTGCTTCGAAAAATCGCATATCTTGCGACTCTGCTGCGTGTGCGGCTTATTTTATCGGTGTATCGAGTAGCAGTGACTGTGAGGATGCTGCCTCTTCCTCAGACTTTGACTCTGTGAGCGACGACGATGCAAGCCAGCCCGAAACGTCAGCAGTCGCAGCCCGGCACGATAAACTGTAGTGCTTGCACTTAAACTTTTGTAGTGGAGTACCTGTTACATGAAAATTTCAAATTTTCTCGTGGTTTTTGTAACATTTCTTTCTTAGTAGATAGATACAAGCATGTCTTTACAAACATTGTTCAGTTTTACCCCCCAAATCTTGGTTCTGACAAGTTATATCTTTTTTATGACATACATCTCGTTAATAGAGAGTTTTAGAATAGGGGCCCCAAACGTTTTGGGGCCCCAAAGAAATAGCGTCGAAGCCACTGCGCATGCGCAAGACGCAAACTCCGTTTGGGTTTTGCGTTGGGAACGCTATTTCACCGATTTAGCGGGAGCCCAAATAGCGGCCCCAAAAGCTTTGCGTCGGCAAACATGGCGGCACCCATCGAAGCGACGGCTCTAACCTAGCACAAAACTGGGTTCGATTCGCGGTAACGCGTGAAGTTCGCAAGCTAGGAGAAGTGAGTGCGGTTATCGCTTTCTCTCATCTAGCGTGTGTTATGAAGACTGACTCATTAGACGCCGCTGATTTTGAATTCGATTGTGGATTTTATGGTTCGTAGGCCTAACACGGCTAAGCTTGGCTGGTGAAGGCTAGTAAAGTTGGTTTGCTCAAAACTAAGCGCAACTAATTGTTTGCTGCTTACAGAGAATAACCTCTAAATTGTACTTAAACGCGAATACACGCAAGTAAAAATTGTTATTCCTATCATAAAATGGTATATTTTATTTAATTATTTCTAATAGTTTTTCTTTGACGCCGTAGTGGCGCTGTCAGCGCAAGACGCTATCCGCAAACGTCAAACCCTATTCTAAAACTCTTCACTCCTACGTGCCCCAACGGTTACACCCGCAAAGCTCTTTGGGGCCCCAAACTATTGGGGCCCCTATTCTAAAACTCCCTAATAAAAATATTATGTGTAAAAAGTGCATTCAGTCTGCTTTTTGTTTATGCATTACGCAAGATATTGAGTACATTAGTTCCTTCAGAAAAAATATTTGGCTTAACCTACGAAGAAGACTTATTGTCCACATGGTAGGGAAAGCGTTAACCTATGTCCAAACGGCGCGAGCTGCGTATTTGGTGCTTGTTCTAAAAGTGGGGATAAATATGTATTCCAAGCTATTCGAACTTTCCGCTCAGGAATTGAATGAAAATTAGTGTTTTGCTATTAGTACTTTTTGGCAAATACTTTGAAGCAGCTTGTCAGAATAAAGTTCCTCGGTGCAGTCACTATCTGGTTATATTCTGCCTAATCGCTCGAGGGTGTCCTCAGTTCTGATAGACTGGTTCTTGCTGCGTACAAGGCTTGAAACGTAGCTGTTTCGTATATTTTAATACCTTGTAGCACAGATGCATTATCGCTAGTAACACGCTCACTCTTGTGGACCGTCATGAAACATTCAGCTTCGGTGTAGCCCGTGAGTGATTTATTGTGCGTATATAGTGCGCGTACATTCAAGTGTGCTCCCATTCACTTAATCTTGACATGTTGGCGATAAAGTGGATGTATGTTTCCGTTCCAGATGGGCTAGACGTGTGTAGATACTTTGCGCGAAACTTGCTATGACAAGAAGCGACGCTACTCGTTTTGTCATGGTTTAACGAGCTTTACTCACTCTTGCCGACGTTCCGGGGTCTGAGCCCTTTCTTTGAAGATTAGCGATATAATGCTGGTGAATGAGCAAATTTTTGTATTCTCGAGGAAAGCCGTACATCCCAAACTGCTGGTAACACGTGCGTACGGACAGTTGCAACAGCGGTCCGCAAATTTGACCGCACAAATTCATTTCATTCCTTAATGCCAGTCACTGTTCTCGCGGCCAACTACTGCACACGCCTTCAATCCACACGATTCAATCCATCATGGTTGGAGCACAGTGCGTTAGCGAAAACTCAGTTGCACTTTCGACAGCTGATCGCACAGATGCAAGGTAGAAGCGGTATAGTGGTTTCGTATTCTTGCGCTGGTCGCTGAGGCGACGTGCGGCGCGCCGCCGACAGCGCCATCTCGTTTCTCTTAAACAAACTACAACGCACAAGGGGTATAGCGCCAGCGGAGGCTGTGGTTGAAAGCAGACCGCGCGAGATCTTAGCCTTTACATTGGCTGTTTTTTTTTTTTTTGCGTTTGGCGTAGCTTTGTCAATGCCAAGGGGAAACAGCAGCGCCCAGATCTTCCAAATGCACTGAAGGTAAGTTTTTTACTACATTTATTTTGGCCTATTTTGCGAAGCATGACACAGAAACTGCTCAGTTTTCCAAGCATAAATAATTGTAAGGAAATAAGTTTTCGTTCGTGTTAACATCACCTTATTTTATTCTTGTCCGCTTCTTAACAACGTAACGTATCCTGATGTGAGAAATAATAGGAGTGTTTTCGCATCCATACTTCCTCAAGAGATGTGTGGATGGAAATTGGGCTAACTGTGGTCGCTTAATTATGTGGTGCTCATGCTGGGACAGATTGCCTTATTATTTGATCATGCACAGACATTGATGAGATGGAAAAACCGAAGCAGGGGCATTTTCCGGGTTATAAGACGCCATTTCAGCGTTAAAGCCATTCAGTGTCGTCACTATGATCGTCTCGGTAGGTCGCAGTGCAAAGAAGGCTAGCAGCTCTGAAAGATTTGAAAGCATTCTGAATCGTGACACCCGCTCGTGGCTTAATTATGATCTTGCATTTAATATTTGCCTTATTACCTATGTGAACGCAAATAATTTGTGTCCTTTGGAGCTTCACGTGTATCCGGAAGCTTAGCAAAACGAAATAGTATTTGCCATTAGGCTAGTTTTGGTGCGGGAGCGAGCCTACTCGATCGTTACAATGCCAGTTGTCACCGCAAAGATTGCCATAAGGAAACTGGTCACGCCGCCAATCTGGTTCTATGACATCTCGAGATAGGAATTCTAGAGAGATTGCCTTATCTTCGCTTGGATTTCTTTTCACCACGACCTTGCGAACGAAAGCACTGAGCGCGAAGGGGAATGGGGAGTGAGCGTGGCATTGGTCGGCAAGCTCCACTCATGAGTCGACTCACTCACACTCACTCAAACTTAGAATGACCCGCGAGTGATAGTCTGGCTGAGTAAAATTTTGCTGGTCTGAGTGAGCCTTAAGAAAAAACTAAACGTTGTGAGTTCTGTCTACACGTACAGCCACTGCTTCCACCTCCCGCTCGGCCCCGTGCTTCTCGTTTTGCTCCTGAAAGTGTGTGTCTACTCTTTCGGCGGAACGACGGAGCGAGTTTGGAAGGGAAACGTGGAAAGCCTCGCAGGCAAGCGCAAAGCGCAGTGCTCTGTGCGAGCATAGCTTTCGCCGCAGGGCCTGGCCACGCCAGGCCCAGCGGCATCGCGAAAAGCTCGCATGACCAATGCCGAGTACCGAGTTTGGTTGGTTCATGCCATTTCAGCGTGCACTCGAATTTCTTTCTTCGTAACGCACGTGTGATGCGTAAACCGAGCGCTTGCACTGTTGCCTTATGCGGATGCAGCACTGGTGTACAACGCAACTGAGAGGAAATGTCGATGTCACCGTTGTGCGCAGACCGTGTTACATGTACAGTCAACAGCAAATGTTTGCGGGATGCTGAGCGAGTGGCAAAGCGACCCTCCTCCCCTTCTAGCGGTGACCCCTGGTGTCGAGACCGACGCCTACACGCATGCGCGTCCCTCCCAGACTGCAAGCGCGCATGTTTCCGCGCTTCCTCCTTGCGCGCTGGCGATATTCGAATGTGGCCGCTTGGTAGCCCTCTTGCGATATGCGCTGTAATGCGCTGTGGCGGCTTCGACGGGCGAAACTGTGTGAAACGTGATTAGAAGCGTGAACTTGGGGGCGCCACTGCGGCCGGCCGCTTTTTGTCGAGTCACGAGCGCTGACGCATAGGGCCGGCCTGGTGGCGAAGGCAACAAGTCTTTTTTTTTTCTTGGCTGCACCTTCAGCACCTTGTGGCCAATCTTCGTTGTTTCTTTCTTTTTACGAACGGTGCGTTCTACCGCAGAAGAGCATGGCACAAGACGCGCTCTATAGGAGAACGGTAAGACGAAAATGGACAATTGATTTCCTTTGTATGAGCGAAGTCCTGCCCGTCGAAGCCGCCACGGCGCATATGGCAAGAGGGCTACCTCGCGGCTACACTCAGATATCGCCGGCGCGCAAAGCGGAAGCGCAGAAACATGCACGCTTGCAGTCTCGGCGGGACGAGCATGCGTGCAGGCGTCGGTCTCGACACCAGGGGTTCACCGCTAGAAGGGGAGTAGGGTCGCTTTGCCACGCGCTCGCGCATCCCGCAAACTTTTTCTGTTGACTGTACATATATGCTTTTGCGCAATTCGTATCATGATTATTACTCCTGTGACATCTGTGAAGACATCGCGGAACTTATAAAAGTTCAGTGTCCAGGGCTGTCTTCCAGAACGGTGATGTGAGCCGGGCTTTCAGCAGTTCTTTTGCATTCTAGTTAGGTGAGGCATCATTTACTTGATACTTTTATACTTAATTTGATTGATTAAAGAAATTTATTGGGTACTGTATTCGTGACACCTACAATGCAATCTTGGCAAGCAAGCATCACAGCGTCAAGAAAAGCTTAGTTAATCGAGTGAACAGCTAATATTCTGATGGTGTCACTTTCGTTACCTTTTGGATGTTTGGATCTGATTATTTGATATTGTGATGTACAGAAAATAAAATATTTCGTCGGATGTTTTGCTCTTTAATTTTTCTTCTATATTTGTCACTCGTTTATGTTTGTGTTTAGCTTTACATTCACAATTTCCTAAATGTTGGCAACGTTTTGCTAAATTGCAGTCCGCCATTTACAAAAAAACAGCAACAAACAAAAAAACTTATATTTCGGTTGTTACCGTCGATATTTTCCCTTTACAAATACATGAATGAGCGCTCTTGCACATTAAAGAGAGACTGTTCTCTACGGTTTGCAGTACTCACTACGGATGAAAATAAAAGCAAACACATGTTGGGCTACTGAGCACGAAGTCGCGGGATCGAATCCCGGCCATGGCGGTCGCATTTCGATGGAGGCGAAATGCGAAAACACCCGCGTACTTAGGTTTAGGTGCACGTTAAAAATCCTCAGGTGGTCGAAATTTCCGGAGTCCTCCACTACTGCGTGCCTCATGATCAGAAAGTGGTTTTGGCACGTAAAACCGCATAATTTAATTTTAACAGCAAACACAAAGAAGCGAGAGCGCAGAGAGGGACACGGTCGAGGCACGGCACCATGTCTCGCACACACTATAGGCCTAGCGACGCCGGTCACTGCCGGCTAAGGTGGCTGTCTTCATGCGTAGGCCTTCCGTGGCTGTATAACAACAAAATTCAGTAATTTATATCCATGGAAGAAGATTGTTGTCTGCCATATGTCAGGTAGTCAATTTCTGCATCCTCTAGACCTAACTTGCACGTGCGCCATGTGGACAAGTCGATAGCGCTGGATGACGTGCGGCCATGAGGCTAGATAAAGTGGGCAATGCCTAACGGGTTCGCGAGCCGTTACCGTTATATTATTTTTTTATTTGTTGGAATCGCTGCTGAACAGAAAATAAATCAGAGCGTGTTGAACTCGAACGGAACCGGTATTTTTTTTTTTTACAATAGTATTGTGCGTTTCCAGCACATGTTCTTTTGCAGAGTTATTCCACTTCTACGTACTTAGTTGAATGTAGCGGGAGTATGTCTGCTGAAAAAAAAAATTAAGCGCATTTGAGAACAGACTGCAGCATGCACTTTGCCCCTCGTACACCTTGCGTCAATTCTAAACCAGTAAAAGGTCATACAGCAGCGTAAAAGCCCTTTTTCTCGCCGCATCCAAGCCGCCGCAGCAGTACCAGTGCACCCGAAAGCGGAAGAACGAGTTGGTGTACCCATGGAGAAAGGAAAAACTGAGAGGCTCTGACATGACTCTTTGTGAAGCTCAGTGACGCCAGAAGCTTGCATTACTTCGCCATCTTGTCGGGGCAAATATTCTCCTCTCCTGTTTACACTTATCGCCCTCGGTGCGAAGCCACGCCGGAATGACACGGGGCTGCGTGGACGTGCGTGAGCCGTACGGACCCGACCAACGGATCCGATCGCGTTGTATACACCATCGCGATGCCGCTGCCCAAGTCATTTCGTCCGAGTTCTGTCAGGCCGGTGCCCCGCTACTTTTTGCGGCTTTTCTGAAAATAAATCTGCTTTATCACTGCACTGCAAGAATGCACAGGCGATGACCGGCAATTCACTTTACGTACATCACGACCTATGGCTAGCCCATCTGCAGTCTATGAGGACAAACACGTATGCTGGTCGCGGCTTTATAGGAATCCTTATGCTTTAATAAACGAGTTTCGGGCTGCAATGCACATCGGAGATATGTGACGAGCGACCGCGTGCCGATGAAAAGGCCAGCAGACGAGAACGTCGTTACGCGTTTAAAGACACTGGCTGCTGCCTGAGTCATATTGTTGTCACAGTAAGTGAAGTTATAACCAGACAACCTATACTACAATAAACGTTTACTCTCTCTCTCTCTCTCTCTCTTCACGGAAACAAAGTTCTGTGGTATCCTCCGGGCGGTGTCGAACAGTACGCGCGTACGCGTTGACCGCGCCTACCTGCGACCATAAGCCCCTTGATGTCCGTGCAGGCGCACGTTCTTCTGTCGAGCCTTGTTCACTCTTGCACCGCATCTTCCAACCTTCACTTCCCTGCGCCCCTCGAGCACACAAACTCCTGCGGTAAGGAGGGCTTGTGTCTCAATTAGTCACAGCAGCCGATGCTTTCCCATCATTGCACATGGCTGTTTCGCGAGCTCCGAATGCATCGTCCGCTCTCAAAAGCAGGAACACTGCACACTTTTCACTGACTTGCAAGGCGCTTATGGTACGTATTCTGAAGCACAACCGTTTCAGTCTGTGATGACACAGCACGAATCTACCGGAAACGGCAAATATATTCCTGTAGATCGTCCTTCATCCGTGGCGTGGTACGTGGTGTATGGCGTTGCGTGCTCGCTCGTTTCATGCTTTTTACTTCTTCCAGTCCCACCTGGCCACAGCAACAGCCGGGAGAGCACGGTATAGATAACACAGCGGAACAAAACACAGAGACTAACGCAATCCTGCACACACGACTCCTTTGCCACTGTACGAGACCTACGGGACAGCACGAGCATTACCACACGCCACCATAACAAAACAGTCATTTTGCTTCTATAGCATGGCTGCTACAGCGAAAAATACCACGTGACTCCCTCCACACTTTTTTGTCTAGCGCTTGGATTGGGTAGGGCAGCTCCTCAGTTTTTTCCGTCCTCCATGGGTATACTGATGCGTGGCCTCCGAGATTGCCATTGCGTCTAGTAATCAGTTTTGTCAGCGTCCGTACACAATTTTTGGAAGGGCCTACGGAGATCAAAAAATGATGTTTACAAGTTTCTACTTGTTTTTCAGTGAATCCACTGCATTTTTAGACACTTTTAGACAAAAACGGTAGACAGTCCCTTCAAGGCAGATGGGTCCTTTCTTCGGATTCATATGAACGAGTCCGTTGCAAGCAATATAATACGATTAATTCAATATGGCAGTTTTGTTCGCATGAATGTATATCATTTTTTATAAGTTAATTTTGCACATATATCTTCCCGGACAGCATTGTAAATATTGCGACTTATGTTTTAGCATTTACTGATGATTTTTTTTCACCTTGATTATCACGGTTATCGCTCGTTTCTGTGCGAGAAGCGTTGGCTGCATCCTGCACATTACGTCAGCTGTGTTACGTGACGCGCGCTGTATAGACAGGTCCATCTGATAGATTGTACGTGCGTTGCAAATGACGTATACCTTCTCGAATCGACCCGAGTACCTCTGACGGCTCTGGAACTTTCGACGTGTGATACATGCATAAATGTAGGAAACATTCGCGGCGGGTCATTGGATCCGATGATTGTGAATTGCACTGCCAGTATCCTTACTCTTACTGCCGAGTTTGGTTTGCACGCACATACTCGCACAGTAAACAATTGCCTGTCTAGCTTGTCTTTTCCCTGCCTGCCTGCGTGCCTGCCTGCCTGCGTGCCTGCCTGCCTGCCTGCCCGCCTGCTTGTTTGCTTGCCTGCCTGGCAGCACCCGTCACTACCACGTGACAGCGCATCTCGCGTAAAGTGGGCATAGCGGCCTATCGGGAACGCAGCTTTGTGTATGCTTATTGAAACCTCGATCATATACCAGCGTCGCATTTCGTGCATGGTACTATTCCACAGACGAATAACCGTAATACCCACCATGGAGGCGAGTCGCTTGTAACCCGACGACGCGTACGTGAAGAGTGGTCTTTGTAGCGAGCTGTCCATGTCGGTGAGCTCCTCTAGTTTGATCAGCTTGCGCTTCTTTGTCGAAGTTGTAGCTCCGGGGGCTGCACAATGCCAGAACGTAAACGTCGGACTTCCTTCTCACGACATGCAAGTGCCGGTCTTGTTGTGATACGCAGAAAACTTCGGCCTGCTACGCACCGTATTTGTTCAGCGACAAAAGTGTTCGGCTGCCAAGCAGTACGTGGCACGTTTGTAGCATGGTCGCAAGCAGCCTCATTAGTATTCGAAAAACGCTGAGACTCCTCTTGATAAATCTCGCGATGGCGCATATGAAAGAGCATCAAGGGAAGAAATTATTAGGTGTCCTCTACTATGGTGTAGCTTTGAGACCAAGTTTAATGGCTTTTCACAGCTGTGTGCTGGTTGCTGCCAACCTTCATGCTTCAGGATAAGGCATGATCTTGCGTGGTAGTGCGTCCGATACGAAGTCAGATTTGCAATGTGATGTTTAGTATTCTGTCGGTCTTACTAATTACAATTTTTGATGGAAACCCCACACGTGAATCGCTAGCTTAAAGCAAGTTTCCACACGGCAAATTATGAGAAAAGGAATGCTCGTAAAAGGCCAAACGAGGCATGTTTTTTTTTCATTTTGCCGATGAAATTAGCTGTGCCAGAGCGACCTCACGTAGACTCGCTGCGGTAGCTTTTAGTGGCTACGGCATTGCGCTGCTGAGCTCGACATCGCTGGCTGAGTCCAGGCCAAGGCAGCAGCCTTTTGATGGGGGCGATACGCAAAACATTCGTGCAGTTACACTTAGTTGTAGTTGCGCGTTTAAGAACCCCAAGTGGTTAGTATTAATACGGTGTCCTATTCTATGGCATGCCTTATAATCACATATTCATTTTGGAACGTAACACCCCAGAATTATTTAATTTGGAGGTTTTACGTACACAGATTTAGTGTGCTGTGTTCAGCCACATTGGTAGTTGGATCTGAGGGCGGCGATATCTGCATGAGCTCGAAGATTGCAGGGACATTGCAAAGGCTGTTGGTTGAACGCAGCCGGTTCCAGTCGAAGTCGTCGAAGAAAGAATGCGACTGCGTAAGAATTTGCGCGCGTGATTTAGTAAACAGCATGTCAACATATTAGAATAGTGCATGTACGAGGTCAGTACATTTACACTGTAGACTTAAAGGGCCCTTCAACAGACCCCATAGCGAATTTTGGTTATACGTTGGGAGTTGTTACGTGTCCTCTAGGGAGCGTTCTGCCGCAAAATTTGTCAAGTCGGCTTTAATAGCAGAGGTAGAAATATTTCAGTGCCGCGAACCCATGATTTCAGCAGGCGGGCTCCACTGCATAGCGAGACTTCCTCTGCACTCGCCCCGTCTAGCCTTCGCAAGCGTTCTACCATGCCGGACCTCGATGATCGCGTGACACATACGTCACGGGCCCCTCCTTTACTTTTTTTCTCCTCGCTTCTATTTTTTTTTTTGCGATGCGCATTTCCGTTGGCAACGTTGCGCGCGAGCTGTTATCGTTTCGCGCAGCACACAATTTTGCGCACTGTGCGCAAGGACACATGACTAGCGCTATAATTCAGTGCTACACGAATACTTAGGCAGACCAAGCGAACCGCAGTGCATGATCACGCGCCGGAACACGGTAGAAAATGGCATGGTGTCGGTACCTGCGCACGTGGCCGCACGACCGTGGGAACAAGCAGACGAAGCGGAAGTACATCTCTCTTGCTTCGGTGTAACGTAAAGCAAAAAAACACGCAGACATTCCGTTTGTGTATTTTGTTATTTCTCTACGCTTCAATTCGTCAGTTCAAGCAACAGATCCCACAAATAACAGATGGTGCCTTGAATTATTATCGAAGTCACGTGTCACCACGAGCGACGTCACACTGCGGACTTGACTACGTAGGCGCAGGGGCATGACTACGTCACCATCCGGCTTAGAGCGCGGCGGCCGCGAGGAGAAGGAAAAACGGCGTTCGGCTTGAAATTTCAGGTATTTCTGCGGTGCTTAGCGATGTAATACTTTGAAGACACGATCGTTATCGCGCAATGTATGCTCTGCATTTGTCAGCTCAAAGTGGCAGACCTGGTGAGGGGCCCTTTAAGGTAAGTTATAAAGTTGGATAAGTTCGATAACTTAGACATAAGGATGTAGCAAAAAAGAGTGCGTTAGCCTTGTCGTGGCAAAGTGAACAGTTCTAACGCACCTTGATGTCGCGGTACTGCTTGGAGCCGAGCCGTTCAACGGGGTTCTTCTTGAGCAACAGGTATACCATGTCTTTGGCGGTGGTGTTGGCTGAGTGCGGGTGCTCGCTCACTTTCGGCCATTTGAGGGGCGACGCAATGATGCGGTCGCGAAGCAACTTCTTGGTCTTGCCTCGGAACGGCACCCGACCGGTCATCAGCTTGTAGAATACCACACCACTGGACCACCAGTCGCAAGCGCGGCCTGCGCTCGATATTCAATGTGCACCATGACATTCGTCAATCAAGTAAATGCAAGAACGCCAATGTTGAATTCCACCAGCCATTTTAATTAACGAATTGTAGAAAATTGGCAGCTATTGGCAAGATCCGCGATAGTAAGTTACTGAGCGCCGTCATTCTGCCGAATAGCTTTTCATCAACGCTACCACCGAAATCGCTCGTCTGTGTGAACCAAGATCGAAAAGAAGGAACGCTGGGAACACAGCTGCGTTTTTTGCGGTACACAGAGCGGTGGTAAAGAACAGCCATAAAATAGCGTTTCGGCTCACCATACGGCCTTCGTTTGAGAATTTCAGGAGCCATATAGGGAATAGTCCCGGCGGATTCTCCATCCCTGAATTCGAACGGGGTTCGCCGGAAGTAGCCCCGCATGACACGTTTCGTAACTGCGGAAGAAACATGAAATGTGACAGAGCGACCGAAAATTCATCATTTCATTCTTTTACTTACAATGTCCTAGGCAAACTTTATTGGTGTCAAAATCTATGAGCTTGACTCTTCCTCCAGGAATCATGAGCATGCTGCAAATGAAGCCTCAGACGAGTGAGCCTGGAGTAGACTGAGGGAGTGCTATCCACACTTACTTGGACACCTTAATGTCCCGGTGCAAGAAGCCCTTGAGGTGCAAGTGCTCTACGGCCAAGATGAGCTGGGCCATAATGACGCGCACCTGGTCGATGGGCAAGAACATGGCGCGCTCCACCACGCGCATCAGGTCCACGCCACACACGTATTCCATCACTGTCACATACGCGTCCTGCGACACGCAGACTGCTCAGTGTGGACAATAGAGAGCTTTAGCTCTTGCACTTCTGATGCAAACACCGAGATGCGGTAAACTTTGTACAGCAGTAACAACGCTGGTTATGACATCTTACTTTGTCGAACAACACGCGAAATCTTAGTGTTACATGAGTGTTCTCGTCGAAACAGTAGCGAAATTTTTTTCTGCGTGACAAAGGTCTACGACGTTCATTTTTACAATCACAATAACGCAATGAAGTCCAGGGGCCTACTGTCGCACTCAATACGAAAATGACAGTAATTTTAGTTTTCTTATTTAGAGCGGCTTTCTGCGCCCATAGATGAAACCTCGTCAAATTGCAGCACTAAGCTTTACACTTGTCCCAATAGAACCATGGTTCCGCTTACCTTTGTGGCGAAGCATACGTAGTACTTGACAAGAAAAGGGCTCCGCACAACGGACGCGACCACCTTGTCAATGCAAGCCTGCTTGGGTCGATTAAATCGGTCTGAGGCGATCAGCTTCACCGTGCAGATAAGGTTGGCCGGCTTGTATCGGGCCTTGTATACGGCGCTGCGTGACGGAAAAGCCGAGTTAACATCACCTGCAGCACAACATTGGGCTCGACCAGTGTGGACAACAGACGTCAGATTCAACCTGTACACTCGAGACCCGTCTCTAGCGTCTCAGTTCTAGCAAATAGAGGTAAGGCGCAAATATCGAATCTGTCAGAGGGAAGATGCCGTAAGCTATCAGGTTTAAAGCACCCATACCAAATATCTCCAGCACCATCCACAGAAGTGGGAGCAGAAACAAAAAAAGGCGCTTGATGTGTGTTTCGGTTAAGTATGACGGAGGCTGCACGGCTGCTTGCACCCTTTTCCAGAGTGCAGTGGTGATGCACTTAGACTTTCGTTCCCGCCGTGTGGGGTGAACCACCGCTTCATTATTCAAAACGACTTGCCTTGACCATGCGTTCCCAGATACTCACCGCCGTTGCTCGCATGCTTCTCACTGTGCGATTTCTTCCGTCGCCCACTCTTATCAAACACTCAGGCCTATGCGCGGAAAGCTTCAGCATACGTTAGCCTGCAAATCGCTGTCACACCACTCATAGAACCAGCCATCTCCGCAGTAAAGAGCTACGTTTACTTTAGTAATAGCCTGTCACTCGTGAAGCGCAGAAGCCTGACGAGCACGCTTTTCAGGCTACGTATTTCAACTGAAACTTACTCCTTCTACTCAGCGCACAAAAATATATCCCGTAAAATGGAAGGTGTGGATCTAACAAAACTTGCGGCATAAACTCCTAATTACAGGTGTTCCTCGGATTCCACGGAACTGGCTACGCTTCCCTGTCGAGTTGCTGTGCTCACCTTGCCACAGTGCCGATGATATTGGAGAGCTTTAGATTAGGGGACGCAAGCGGCTTGCGTACGCAAGAGCTAGTCTAAAATTTAAACTCTCTATTGACTGTCTGACAACTAGTGCATGCCGAGCCATTGGTGTAATCACTGACAGCACCGCTGGATACGTCAATTCAAGGTGAAACACCGCCTACGTCATGTCGGCAGGGTCCTTTTGGTGCACCAGCCAGACCTGGCACGTCAGCAGGGCAGCATAAAAGATCTAAAAGGCATCGCGCGCACTTCACTGCGCTTGGCAGCACCATTCGAAGAAGATGCTAAACTTCGTACTCCTCCCTCTACCAGTTGGTGACAAATGGTCCTATGTTAAATCTAGTAAAACTAGTCATGTCCGTGTACTTGTGCTGCCAAGCCATCAGTGCATTTAGTCTTGTTAACTACTGTCTGTTGGTGTGATTTTCTTGTTACCGCGGTTGAGTGGCGATGTCAAAGAAAATCCAGGTTCTGATAAAATAGATCGCATATGAATGGCCGTCAACGAAATTAAGACATCGCACCCAGCTCTTGAAACTGGTCTTGCAGATGTGCAGCTAAGGCTTTCGCAGATAGAATCT
Source organism: Dermacentor variabilis (assembly GCF_050947875.1). Classification (NCBI taxonomy): domain Eukaryota; kingdom Metazoa; phylum Arthropoda; class Arachnida; order Ixodida; family Ixodidae; genus Dermacentor; species Dermacentor variabilis. The sequence goes on from NC_134568.1 coordinate 133,991,262, forward strand.
ACACCTAAGTCCTTGAAGCAATGTCAAGAAAAGGTTGAAAAATGAGAAGTAACTATTTTCACCATGCGTAAGGAGTTCACAGAGATGTGCAACAAAATTGATGACCTTGAAATTAGAAGCCGCCGAAACTATATAGTTATTTATGGTCTTGAAGAAACTGAACAGAAACCAGAAGATCTAGCGCAGCTAGTGTCCAGGGAAATACCTTCTGAAATGTTAGACGAAGTGAAATCCATCGAGCGTGCGCACAGAATAGGTTTCCAGAAGCCTAACCGCAATCTACCAGTAATATTGCACTTTTACGACTTCACTGAAAGAAATGTTAGTATTAGGTAGCTGTTAAAAACTGAAAAAATACACCCATATCTATGTCTGAAGATTATTCAGAGTCTGTTCGAAAAACGGCCAACCCTTCCCCTACCGCGAAATGGGGGTAAGCGAAGCTTGTCCTGCGTGCACCTGACATTCGTCACGGTTAAGTAACCCATAAGTAACGGTGCCGGATTACTTCGGCCTCCCGCTCCTTCAGCTCGGGATCTTTTCGTTGCTGTCATACTGTCTAGGATCGGGTGGCTCTAACGGCTGGGTCGGCGCACCGACGGCGTGCCCTTTCATGGACGAGTTCTTGCCGCCGCTCGTCGAAGGCTGCCTGTTCCTCGGGGTAACGCACAACGCGTGACTGCCCCGTCCGTTTTCTGAGACTGAACTGAACGGAAACGAAGCCGGCGCAGCACGCGCGAGACCTTTTCCTGCCCTTTCCCTCCCTGGCGGAAGAAAAACGGCTGATTGGTTGCGCGCGTGGCGTGAGCGCGCACCTATGCAGCTGGAATCGTTGCTAATGACTCACGCTCCGACGCTGGCGCAGCTGTCAACTTATCAAACCACCCTTTTAGGTAGCTATTGGGCTATAGGAGCAACAGGGTTTTTTTTTGCGTGACCACGACAGCGCCGTTGGAACTTGTGAGCTAATACAAGCTTCGCTTGAAAAACCCGGAAGAAGTTGTGGCATTCGTCGGCGCTGAATCGCAGCAATGGAGCAAAAGTGACTATAGTGTACGACAAGCTTAATATAAACGGTGAATGACTTGCCCGGCATGAAACGACAAATAAAATGATAGCTGTGAAACATGCTCGCACGCAAGGCGATGGAAGACAAGCTCTTCCAAAGCCTGACGGCGAACATTGTACATTATTATGTTTTGATGCAAGAGGTATTGTAAACAAAATACAGCAGTTTAAAGGACTGTTGCGTTCGTACCGTCCCGATGTCGTAGTTATTACAGAAGCGTGGCTAAACCCTAATATCCACGACTCGTTGAAAGTGCATTCATCCTACGCACCACTTCGTACAGATGGAGATGGTCGTGTCGGGTATTGACCATCGCTCTTACACGAAACCTGTCTTTCCAAAAGGAAAAGGACATCGCGTGCCACGAAAGTGTGTGATGTAGGGCTCTTATCAATACCGTTACCGTATTGATTGGTGGTGTCTACCAGCGTCCGGCTGCCGTTGACGATTACCGTTTACAATTACAGAATTTTCTTCACAGCTGCATGAATGAGCGAACTAGATTCAAACTAACTGGGGATTTTAATATGCCAGGAATAGACTGCGGTAGTTTGGCAGTAAAAAACACCGAAGTTAAAGGTTCAGACATTCGTTTTCATACAATGTTTGGTTGCACGTTGACACAGCTAGTGAGGAAACCAACTCGCGTCCAAAAGTCATCATGTTCACTGCTTGACCTTGCATTTGTGTCCAGCTTTTTAACGCCAAAAATAATCATTGAAGTAAGGACGTCTGACCACAACCTCATTCTACTAACATTTCATGGCCTGGGTAGCCGCGTATCGCATGCTGGTCCAACGACTCGTATATCAGTTAAAAACTATACCAAAGCGAATGACGAAAGTGTTATAGACTTCCTTGAAGCAGTGCAGGATGATTTCTTTAATAAACCGTCAGGTGTTGATCTATGGCGGAAACTAAAAAATGGAATCGCGACCTTTATACCCACTAGGTTTCAAAAAGCTAATTGAAAACACCATAGATTACGAGAAGTATAATCCACCTCAAAACAAAAGTACAAATGAGGCGTAAAAATGAAAACAAATGCATTCTAAAATAGAAATTCCAGGTAGTTGAAGATGCGCGTACTATTGCAAATGCTCTTAACACTTCCAGTCAGTTTTTATGCGTATACAGCCTTCAAATCTTCTAGTAACAAACATCGATTCCCAGATGCCAGACGTAACAATATCAGAATATGGAGTTCATCTGCTTCTACAACTAGACGTTAAGAAAGTCACATGCAACGGACGAAATTTGAAACACATTTCTTAGACGCTACGCTGCTCCGTTACCGCCTTTCCTGCAGAAGATATTCGCCTTATCATTGGAAACAGCGGTGCTGCCTGCTGACTGGTTGTGTGCGAAAGTTATACCTATCTATAAAAGTGGTAGCAAACAGCTGATAGACACCTTCAGACCCATATATTTAGCAAGTGCATGTTGTGAGTTAATGGAGCATATCATAAATAAAGCGCTCAGGAATCACTTCGAGGATAACTACTTGCTTTACCCCAACCGACACGGTTTTTGACCACTTCGTAGCTTCTATAAATTACTCATGACTTTGCAACAGTCATTAATTCTCCATAGTAAGCAGATGCAATATTAATTGATTTTTCTAAGCTATTTGACCTCGTCCTACACTCCTTACTCATAGACAAGCTAGAATCATTTGGCATTAATTTAAAAAATTTTCATTAGTATTGCGGGTTATCTCGACAACCGCATGCAGTATGTCAGCTTTAATAACGCTGAATCTGAGTGTGCTAAAGTATTTTCTGGCGTATCACAGGTATTCTAGAACCAACACTATTCCTCATTTGCGTTACTGACATTTATACTTGCGTGGAACCAGGTGTTACAATGAGGCTCTTTGCAGACGACTGTGCAATATACACTTCGGCTAATAAAGCGGAAGACTAAGTAAAGCTTAACAAATCCTTAAGAGAATATTGGCGACTGGTGCGATAAGTATAGCGCGCAAATTAACACCGATAAAACAATGTACATTGTCATTATCCATAGAAAGACACCTCTCCATTTTGAGTACACGTTTTTCTGTACAGACATCAGACGGGTGAATACCGTAAAGCACTTGGGGGTGACGTTAACGCAGTATATAAATATCAATCATGTTTCTAGACGAGCATTTAAGCAACTTGGTTTCTTTAAGGCGAAAACTAGTTAGCACGTCCCCCAGGTGAAACATCATACAACACACTAATTAGACCCATCTTAAAATATGCAGCAATAATTTGGAACCCGCACCTAAAGCACTTGACTGACATTTTAGAAAAAATCCCGTACAGGGCACTTAGATTAGTTTATGCAAAGTACGCCAGGTAAAAGAGCGTTACTGCGCTACTGTACTGCAAATTTCTTTCTTCTTTCCCACAATTTGGCAAATATATATTTAAGGAAGAATACTCTGGTAGAAGTTGCCACGAGAAATGTATACGCCCCTGTCTCCGACGCTGCAATGCGTTTAAGTATACATTCTTTCCTTTAGGTATCGAAATCTGGAATGCCCTGCCGAATGACGTTGCCAATGCTGAATGATTTCACACATTTTTGCCTCTTTTAGAATCTTATTTTGAGTTATTGCACTAAGCCGCTAGCATTTGGTGCGCAAAGAAGAGCGATAACAATGCATCGCGCATGTATTTACACGCTCTTCTGTTCAAACCAATTTTTTTTCTTATTGTGTTGTTTCTCTTCATATTACCGCATTCTCACAGTGCATAAGTTTTGGTACTGCATTCTTGTGTTATCCTAAACATCTTTACAAATTATGATATGGCCACTAAAATATTGAAATATATAGTGAATTTATTGTTTTATTGTTGTTGGCGTTTATGCTTACAACGTATTATAATTTTTTCTTCGTCCTTCATTAAGATGTACTGCTTTCTACCTCGTATGGCCTATCGCGTATAGGCCTACAGTATTTAATGAATATAAAATAACAGCCTCACTGCCACTTTGCATGAAGTAATATTTTCTTTATATTCTGAGGTCCTTGGTAGGCGAAAATTGCCACTGTACTGCAAGCCATGGAGCTTGCTTTGCCACGTCGAGACAGTCACCGTTGCAATTCGGAGCACGCTGCGTACTTATGTAACTGCTCGATCGAAACACGCAGTAATACTCGCAAATTTTATGCATCTCGACATACGTTAGTCAGTTAAGTAGCATTCTGTTGACAAGAAAATGGTGCATTGTCTGAAAAAAAGAAAGGTAAACGCTCAGCTTTTGTCTGTGTAAAAGGCTCAAACTGGCTTTCGATACAAGATCTTGAATAACACTTATGCGCTTATTGCAAGCTTCTGTACGGTCTCTTGTCATATGCATCATACATGCTGGCATTAACACTGCGCATATTTCTGCCAGTAACATAAGTTTCAGTACTATCGAGCGAGCTTCGTTAAGGTTGTCCCATATTACAGTGCAAATAAGACACAAGGCAATAGACAAGACAGCGATGTGCCTTGTATTCTTTATTCTCTTGACTTCTATTGTCTCGTCTTGGCTCTGAAAAATAGCACTCTGCCAACCCAGCTAGAGCAACAGTACATTCTTACGTTAAAATCCAAACATGCGCTCACGTCCTTAATTTAACCCGCAATGCACCATCCTCTGCTCACCCAAAGCCGCCTGCCCCGAGAAGCTTCACAGGCTCGATATCTCGGGTCCTCGGAATGAATTCAGTGAACAGGGCCTGTTCTTCAATTCTCATCTGCCAAAGAAAAAAAAATGATGTAGAGGTGCGCAATGTGGGACATCTGTAGCCAAGAAATACTGTTTTTCTTTCAATCGAGCCGTCCCCAAAAAGTGGGCGATGACAATCGGCGAACTCCACACACTCCCAATACACTTTCTTACTGGTATCAAAAGCTTTGATATATGTCTCTGATATCGCGCTTTCAGAGTAATGTAAAGAGAACTTATCCAGAAAATTAAAAGAATCATTCAGAATTTTTTTTTACTTCGTAAGAAGCAGGGAAGCGCGCGTCTCAAGGCACAAATGCGCGACTAGTTTCTCCTCATTTTGTAATTATCTAAACACAACCACGCACCTGCTACTTTTACGTCTTCACTGGCATGCAACGTGCATTGGGAGCAAATTGTAGAATCAAGCTTCTCCGAGGGTATTCTCACAACCACTACAAGGTCTAGTCACCTGTACGGGCGCAAGCGTCCTCCAGTGAACCCTCAGCTGGTTTTAAAAATTAAATTTTCGGGTTTTACGTCCCAAAACAACGATATGATCATGAGGCGCGCCATAATGGGGGACTCCGGAATAATTTGGACCTCCCGGGGTGCTGTAACGTGCACCTCAATCTAAGTACACGGGTGTTTCGCATTTCGTCCCCATGAAAATGCGGCCGCCGTGGCCGGGATTCCATCCCGCGACCTCGTGCTTAGAAGCCAACAATATAGCCACTAAGGAACCACGGTATGCCACATCCGCTTTTGACTCGTCTGATTATGCACATCACCCTCTAGAAGTATCAGCCATACATACGCTGTCACTGCAAAAATTACACCTTACTCAGCACAGCATATATCGCTGCCGAAGCAAAACCCCCATCATTGCCCCCTTCTTCCCTCTCCCTTTTCGCTCAGGAGCTAGTTCACTGGAACCTGCCGCGATAGCTTCGTGGCTATTGCGTTGTGTCTGCTCAGCTCGACGTCGCGGTTTCCACACAAGGCGCGGCGGCTGCAATTCGACAGCGGTGAAATGCAAAACCGCTCGTTAATACTTCGATTTAGGTGCACTTAAAGTGCTCCAGGTGGGCAAGGTTCATCGAGAGTTCCCCACTACGGCTGGCCTCATAATCAGTCGTTTTGGCGCGTGCAACCCCAGAATTTAAGTTTTACAGTGGAGCTGTTAGAACCTCGCTGGGTTTCGCTTTTTAGTCCGCCGCTTCGCCGAGCTGGGGGAGAGAGAGCTGCGGGGAGGTAGTTACTCCTTTGCATAACAGCGCGTAATCGAACATAACTGCACGAACTCAGTTGCTTCTCATTGTCTGATTAAGTTGTTTATCCAGATGTACACGCAACCACGTTCGCTTGTTTGTTTGTTAGAAAGAAATACCAGTTCTCTTTAGTACGGTCACTATGTCTATTGTTTGTCGCAGACTGCTCATTAAACGCCGAACGCATAAAAGCGGCGTAAACACTAAGGAAAGAGCATTGCTTTGAAGAAATTTTAACTAATATTGCTGCGGGGCAAGGTGCTCTTCCTAGACTTCAGTTTCAAATCATGTTTATGTTACCTAACTACAGTTATAGTTACTTGTCGTTATGCCAAAAGTCTATTTTTTCGCAACATTGGTTTGGCATTTCATGAGCACGCTTCCTGGGCGAAATAAGAGCAGTCCATCATTAGCCTAATATGCCATTCTTATGTACATATTTATCCAGGTTCTTACATACTACTCGTAATCGCACTAAAGAAACAAGGCATTATGTAAAGAAAGTAATCAGATATTGTGGCAATTACTCGTCGCTTATTCACTGTTATAGCAGAAACATTCTTATCACTTTGCAAGCATTCCCAACAGCTAGGCCAGGAGATAATATTATTCTTTATGGTGGAGTAATGGGAGAGGCGGCTTTGATACAGCATTACCAATCTGTTGGCCAGTCTCATCAACGGTTCGACCTGTTGTCGAGCCTCAGTGCGTTTCTTTCTATACAAACGACTGTGCAGACGGCATGCAACATGCACGCGGTGGCGGTTAGGCACGCATACCTTGTCGGTGCGCGTGACCACCGCGTCCCCGACAGCCATCCAGTCAGTAACCGGCACCTCGGAGATCTTCTCGAGAGAAGTGGCCAGCTCACCAACGATGATGGTCAGCTTGCGGATGACCAGGCCGAGGCTGCGTGCCGTGACGGGTGCCCGCTTCAGGCACAGGCTGTGGAGCCCCATCAGATTCTCGACCATGTCGCGGATGTCCTGGTACGTGATGAACTGCCGGTGCAGCTTCTGCAGACAGTCCTGTGCCGCCAGTACCGACTGCTCCTGGCAGAAATGCGACAGTGGGTCGCGAAGCAGCGATACCTTGTTCTCGCGCTTGATGAAGAACTCCAGCAGCACCGTGGTCACCTTCGGTATCTGCGCCACCGACCAACACGCGTATGCGATTCGTCTTACTAGGACGAAGAATAGATGTAGCTATACCACTGCTTCGCTTAACACAAATTTCTGACCTAACATATGCGTATGTTCTGGAAAAACACGATTACTCGACATTGTATCCTTGTTTCAGTCCGAGTGGCGTATCAGGCAACGTCACTATGGAAATGTTTTCGGTACGGAAAGGCAGGGAGGAATGGGACAACTGGAGGGAAAGCCTGCATTTTTCTGTAGCGAATAGCCTCAGGGAGTTGATAATAGATTTCACAGATGGCGCTACTGTGGCCCAGTTTTGCTTAGCAATGGGTGTTTCCTTTAGCGTGGTAAGCGTGCTACGAGTGAACAATCAACTTTTAAACTAAAAAAATTAGGTTTTCTCAACCTTTTCGTTGTTTTTTTCTGTTTTTCCTTCCTCTTACTTGTAGAGGTTAGTCATGCTCCCAAGCTACGAAAAACTTTAGGGATTCTGTTATCGAGGAGTCCAAGGCCGCCGTCATTCGGAACCCATGATATGGTCTTCATTAGTAAGTAACGATTTCTCGAGGTGCCCGTATTCAGGAGAAATGCGGCAGCGGTACAGAGGGAGGAATGAGCCGGTGTCCCCGTGCCCCCGTGAAAATATAGAAGCAGGAGCTCCGACTTGCACATTGAGGATAAAGTTTCCCTTTGATAAGATGAAAAGTCTCTTCTTTCTTTCGAATATTATTACTCAGTCGCTCTTAATGATAACAAAAGGTTACCGCTAAGTTGGGGCGTCTTTATATTTAATTACTGATCTGCATAACGTGAAAGAATGCAGATTTCCTGTAGCGAACGTAAGGGAAAATAACACTATATCATAAGCTGCATAGGGAACTTATGTTACCTCGAGTTATACTCGTACAGTGTCTAAGAGGTTAACGAATAAAAAGCATTGATCAAGTTAATTTTAAGCTTCAGTAAGATGCCGATTATTGGGAAACGGAAACGTCGTGTAAGGACTCAGTCACATAATAATGGGGCACTTCGCACTGTAGAATTAGTGTACGGTCAAACCAAAAGCGTAAGTAATGTTGCCAAGGCCTTAAAGGTGTTTATGAATAAGCTCTTGCCCGAGATGCGCATAAGATAGTGCAAGCGGTGACACCGAGGACATTTTAACCGAGGCCAAGCTTGTGTGAGCACTGATTTCGGTTTTCTCGGCGCACCCACGCTCGTCGGCCGAACCAACTGTTGCAGTCGCCCCTCGTGTTCGAAATATGGGCCTGTCAGTATACGGTGTTCTCTTGAGAGATGGACACATTTCCCTGCCCATTTCATTCCTTTTTTTTTCATATGTCCCACTCCTGTCAAGGAAAAGGGCGGAAAGGGACAACTTTAGTTTCACGCGAAATGCTTTTTTCTTTTCTATAGGATGCCGGACACGAAAAAATTATATGAGCTATGACGATACCACAACAAACACTTACAACGAACATTAGTCAATCTCGGTGTCACATGTTGAATAAGAAATACCCTTATGAAAATTTTCCAGTCCTCACCACTGGTCCCTTGGCTAAGAACTCTGCATGAATGCCTTTACCATTGGGAAATGGAAGTATCTAGTGTAGAAACTTATAGAAAATAAGTGAGCGTGCCTCACCCTTGGAAACAAGGTAACCAAAACTTTCACCGCAGAACTTTTCTTCTGTCGCATCATCTCTGTGGAAAGGCAAACGAAAATGCACCTGGAATGATACCTGTCGAGCTTGTCTGTTTCGGTCCCTACTACCTTCCGCAAAGCAAACAGTGACACCCAGCCCACCTTTTCGTTTTTGGGGCGACATAGACGTCCCCTCGGAGCTCATGCTTGTAGGCTCTTCCTCCTCCGAGCTGCTCGTTGTCGACGTCGCAGGCGACGACCTGCTCGCCGAGCTCAAGCTTCCCGTACCGCCCGACGCAAAGGTAGATGTGCCACCTCGATGCCGCGTTGACGTCGTCACCGGCATCGTTGTAGCGCCGTCTGTGCGATACAGCCCCGAAGTACAGCATTAAATTACGCCAGTTCAGCAGTTATCCCAAATAGGGCGTAACTGTGCGTGACAGATTATACTTACCGCCACGGTTTGTAAGTTTCTCGGAGTTTCCTGTGTAACAAACATTTTTTTCAATTTAGGAATTACTTGCAGGAATATTGTCACCATTTACATATGTAAGACTAACACTGGACTTTTGAGCGCTTCCGTGATTAGCATTACGTGGCCAATACATATTACCAAAGGGTCATTAAAAGCAGCAGTTGTACCGCGAACCTTGCAACGACAGCTTGACGTGCGATTGCTATTTTACAGGTTGCAAAGCATTATTTTTACGCATTGTCACCACCTTCATTCCACAAAGCACTCACAGTGTTTTAGGGTTCACACTTGAAACGAATCGAACAGGAATTTCAGTCCCCCTAACCACCACCTATCACTTCAAAGGGGGCGTTAGGATACGTTAGGAATGTCCCACATTTAGCTGTCAACAAAAGCAGCAACTTCACTACGCACGCTGGCAGATTTGACATAAGCGAATACACACCTCCGTATTTGTCCGAGCCTTGCATTATAGCGTCAGTGCCGGTGAAGTTTGGCTCGAAGACAACGGTCAGCCTGGCGTCCTCTCAATTGTGCGAACGACGCCTGCCGCACGAATCTCGTGCTTCGCGGGCCGGTGCAGCAGAACGTCACCTGCCGCACGGCCCGTGCAGGGCTCGAGCGCCACGTTATCCAACCGAAGAAGTGGCCACGACGACGACGATGATGATTGCAATTTGGAAAAAAAGATCGGTGATAAAAATGCGACAATCTAAAAGACACGCCGCTGCGTGGTCCCGTTTTTCGAGCTGTTTGTTATTATTTTCGTCATGATGACCGCTTACCAACTAGCTCACCTTTGTATTCTCCTCCATGGTGATGGTGATGAGACCTCAATGCATGAAATTGAGGTTGTTGTTGTTGTTGTTGGTGGTGGTGGTGGTGGTGGTGGTGGTGGTGGTGGTGGTGGTGGTGCCGCATCCACCGCCGCCAGGAAGGCCCGTGGCAGATACCTACAACGGTAAATAGGACAATAACCGGGATCCGTATTCACAAAATGTTCTTACGCTGGAATTGTTTGTAAGAGCTTCAGCGAATCCTATAACGCAGGACATGTTATTCGTGAAGGCAACCAGCCAATGTCAAAGGATCGCTTACAAAAGAAAAGCTTTGTGAATTCGGCCCCGAGTTCTTACCAGAAACACACAGAGATAAAGCAAATTAACAATTTGAACTTTTTAAGGTGGCAAATTATACTTGTTTGTTGGCAATCATTGCAGATAACAACGCTAGTGTCCGCTTTCGTTTTCGCCTCTTGTTCTTAACCCTGTTACCTGTATTTATGAAGTATTGTGATGTTGTCACAGTCACATGCAGATATTTAAACACAACAAAGCATAAAGAAGAAGAAGAAATTCAGGAAGGTAATATTTCTGTTCTAAATGAAACGGCTGATTCATTGGCGAAAGCGTCAATAGCCTGGTCCAGCCATTCAAATTCTCCCTGCATCAGCCTTGATCCTAGCTGCAAGATTTCGGAGGCAAATGATGCTGCGAGAAGTCTTTGTACCATCTATAGCGAATTTCTCGGATTTTAATCACTTATTGTGCCATTGGAGAAGTATCATATGCCAAGCGAAAAAAAATTGAAGTACCTATTAGTAGCCTTTGCTGTCGCATACCTTAAAATTTTATTTCTACAGAACTGGTCTGGCACCCTCACCAATTTTGTCATATGTGTAGGGAAGATGAAACCATATAACATTTTTTTTTAATTTCTTGTCGACGGTTTATTAGCTTAAGAAAACCAACCTTTGAAGCTCCACTCCGCCTTCTTGGATTGGATTTACCTGTCCGAAACGTGCTATTTTGGGTGCCTCTACACTTGAGCATAGCGACAGGAAGGTTAGTGCTGCCATCCAAGATTTGCTTTTAAAATCAATGAGATTCAAAGTCTGAATACAAAATTTTAAACCTCCTTCTCTTTCATCAAAATTGAATTTGAATTGTCTTATTTTTATGAATATGGTATAATTTTATTTTCATGATATTGTACAGGCTCTCCAATCTATATTTTTCGATTATAACTTACCTATTATGAAATTTTTACCCCTTATTTTACACTTTCCTTTAACCTACGCGATTCATGTCCAATCCCCCAGAATGCGTACGTGCCAGCAGATCACAAAGTTCTACATCTGCATCTACGTACATTTCATTTTCTGGTACCCTCTCACGTAACACTAATCAGGTTGGTATGGGTGCCTGATCACAAAGCATTAGTGATGAATTACCAGACAGCTGGGCGAGAGCGCCCCTTAGTGGTACAATTCTCTCGATAATTCCTCTATCAACTTTCATAACTGCTGCTAGGTTCAGGAGACGTGCAGTCAGCAAGACTCTTGGAACCTATAATTAACAAATTTAACTGATTATGCACACCTCCTATTTCCTTGAAACAGAAACTGCTGCCGAACTTGAAAATTTGTACTATTTACCAAACTCAGATGTTGAATACCTACGTTAAACTACTATATGTATCGGTCTGGTCTGGCGCCCTCCTCCTCGTGCTCATACTGTGGTGAGGATGGGACAATAGAACACATATCAACAAGCCCAAAGCTCTATATTTTTAATTTCGTTGTTTCAATTTCAAAATGAATATTGCATGTCTACGAATTAAGTATACTTAAAGGAATACACGTAGTATTCGGCCGAGGTTATCGCCTGCGTTGCGCTGCTAAGTCCTAGGGTGCTGGATCAAATACCAGAAGTGGTATTCGCATTTATCTGATGACAATGGGCAAAAATACCCGTGTACCATGCATTCGGTTCACGTTAAAGAACCCCAGGTAACCAAAATGAGTCCGGAGTCCTTCAGTATGGCATGCCTTATATTCATTTCGCGGTTTTGCCACGCAACACCCCAAAGCTTAATCTTTTTTGAGGTTATTGCCTGTCCGCGTTAAACGATGGCAACTATTTGCATCGGCGGACAAATTTCACCCGCGAACGGTGCACGCTGCCGAAGGCAGAAGCAAAAACATAACTCAGCATCAAGACTTCGATATTCCTTTTATTGCTCGTTTATTACACGGACACCGACTAAACTAACTTGCAGGGGCCGAGCAGAGTCCTTCCTTAGGAAGAGGAGGAGTGGTGGTGCTTGCTGCAGGCGGAGCCTTGCCGAAGTTGCCGGGAACTGCTCCGCCTGAGCGACGCCTATCAACCACGATACGGTCTGAAACACTCCGCAGTCCAGCTAACAACACCAGGTATCAAAAACAAGTTGCCACGAAGCCCAATACGTTGCGCGTTTTACGAACCACGACGACCCGCATGGCTCACGATTCCCTTCGACAACATGTAGCACGGAGGTCCTTTCTGGCGAGCCGAAGTATCCTCTCCCTGACGTGGCGCTCTTAAAGTTAGAGTAATGTGACCTGATTCCTCGGATGTTAACTAGCGGGACGGATGGCGAGGATTCGAGGACCCAAGCGAGATTTAACATTTATTTGAAGTTTTCCTTACGCGAAGGCAAAATTTTTCAAGCTCATCAGTAAATTTGCACTTGCGTTTGAGCATTGTTCCAGATGCTTCCAATGCCACATGTATGACAAGCAAGACGGCGTCGTCAGTGCACTTTTGCTTAGCTACGGCTGGTTAGCCAGCACATTGAGAGGTCCTTCGTACCTGGATCTAGAAACAATACGAATCGTAATTGGTCATGCGTTTTAGGTTAGGTGCTATCTTATAACAGTTGGGGAAAAGAACCGCTTGTATGCCCTCGCGTGACTGATCAGAACCGCGGATTCGTCAGCAAAAGTTCAATTACGCAAGGGGAAGCGAATGGTTAGTTTCTGCACCATTATGAGATCGCACCGCAGGTTCTGCTAGCTCACTTCTAGCATAGTTTCGCGTTGTCACCTGCCTCTCGAGCTTTTTAGGAGGTGGCGCCAACGCAACCGAGAAAGTGAACATACAATTCGGTACCACAGAACAGGCATTTCGGTACAACTCGGGGTCCGGGGAGGCCAGTGCGTGACAGCATAACGTCCATACGTGAGCGGTGGGACAGCGGGACTACTGCTGTAAAAACGTAATCGAGACGTCTCGAAAGTACACGTGAGAATTAATATATTCAACTTTTTCTAGGCATGTCAGCACTGTGGCACTTACGTACGTTAGTTGACCTAACTTATCAACTATTTTTGCACGCCCCTTCTACTGGGGTTACAAATATTTGATATAACTGCTCAAGGACATATCGGGTGTGCGCATTAAAATGTAAACGGCTGTACTCAGCTATGCGTTATTAGAGTTTCTGGCATTGAGGCCCTTTGATTGCAGTAAATTGAAGATTTCTCTTTTTGAACTTCACTTTCTATACGAAGAGCAGGTAATCTTCATATTGTACATGTATGAAGGCCAGGTAAACATGGTACCTGGCACTGAATCAATGTTTTCACGCTTCCTTAGTTTTCAGCCTTCTAGCGCAAGTACTGGACCATTGAGCACCACTGATCCGTCACTCACTTTCCGGAAGCAAAATTTCACCGCCAAGGCCAGATTTAATCAATGCGGCATTCTGCTACACTGCTGCTATAACACCTAATTATCCGCAGCTACTACTTAGCTTCTTGAGAACAACATAGAACGCATTCCGTAATTTTCTCACGCTGGACACAACCAGAAATGTAATTTTTGACGCCAAGAAAGCGCACACCGACCATGCAGCGCACGCTAGGCAAAAACATTTAATTTATTACAGCGCACACACAGCAACGTAACGCCCGTTCATCGTTAGAAAAGGCCAATCAAGTCCGCTACAAATACGGAACAGACTTCGCAAGAAGACTACTCCGCACACACACTTATTCACACTGATTGCTCGCACACAACTGGATGAATAAACGTGGTTTTGACGGCCTCTCAGGCAGCGACTCCGCCGGCTGAGTGTCATGGGGATTAGTGTACAAGGTTATAGCGTACAGCGAAGTGCAAACTAGAAGACTCAAGCACGATCATGGGAGGTCGAGCAACCAGCAGCCTTCACATTGTGAGCACACGCGAGGCGCGGCTGCGCAGTCCCGCAGCTGACGCCACACGCTAGAGGACACCACTGAAACTTGTTGGGGCTAAAACACACGTAGACATACTTCTAAAGATGTAAAAATTTACATGAAGAAAAACTTGTCTGCTCCAGGAGACGCAGACCTGCAGGCAAGCAGTTGAGCGAACATGTGACTTCAAAATTGAACCTCAACGAGGATCCGACCTCACTCAACCTCAAACTCGCGCATACGATGGAGTTCAACATTATCGAACTCACTCACGGAATTTGCACGATTCACCCCCAACCTCACCTCACCCTCACTTAACCTAAATTTGACCTCAGCGTCACCTCACTGCGTGAGGTAGAGGTCAAATGGGGTTGAGGTGGACTTCACGAGGTTGGAACGTCGTAACGTTGCTCACCTTTTAGTGTTAGACACACACGGTAGTGATAACGCCGGCAGGGCAAGTGTGCATGTATTCTCAGCTAAAGTTGGGCACCATTTAAGTACTGTTAGGGTTGCTTTCTGGCACCACGTGTTGAAAGGAATTTCAACCGACCATCTCTCACCCTGCCTCGTCGAAATGAGGCGTGACTTCGCCTGCTATTGTTGGCGCCCCGCACCTCGTGTAGAAAGAACTTTCTCTCACCCGACCTTCTTCCACCAGGCCTCGTCGAAATGAAGCATGACTTCCTAATTCGCCATGACCATTTCCAGTATCTGCCAGAAGCCCCGCAGTGTACAGGCCTCTTTTGTGTGTGTGTATATGTGTGCGAATTTAGAGAGACCATTTCCTCGAATTGGACTTAGAGAAAAACTTCCACGAAACCACAAGGCGCAGGAGAGACGGACAGGCGTCTACAATTCCACGAGGCGGGACGACTTCTTCCTTGCAGCAGGCTCTGTATAACCACAGGAGGAGGGGCCCTCTTTCTGTGCCGGTCACATGACGTCGACAGAAGCAAGATCCCGCCCACGATTGTAGAGAGCCTATTTAAGGGGCTCCGAAATGTACTTTTGATCACTTCATTCTCTTCTCTTCAATTTTCATCAATCTTTGAATAAACCGTGCAAGTTTCACACTAGAAATTGTCTCGCCCTTGCTTGGTCGCCATGGTCTACCGGATGCCTGCAGCCTGCCGACACGCCACGCTACCCAATAAGTAACGTCGGTCGAGCTACATTAGGCAGGCGTCGCTACGATTCGGGAGCAGTACGATACGCTACCCTGGAGTACGCAACAAA
Source organism: Dermacentor variabilis (assembly GCF_050947875.1). Classification (NCBI taxonomy): domain Eukaryota; kingdom Metazoa; phylum Arthropoda; class Arachnida; order Ixodida; family Ixodidae; genus Dermacentor; species Dermacentor variabilis. The sequence goes on from NC_134568.1 coordinate 134,006,816, forward strand.
CTGACTGGCAGCGATTGCGATACGGAACCCTGGAGATTCCAACTTGGACGACAACTACGAGATCGTAGCCTCTTCGTCCTGGCGACAACGTTCGGAAGTAAGGTGTCTGGATTCATGACTGCATATGGTGAGTGCCACGGCTTTTCTTCACTAAAATATCACTTGGCTTTACGTATTTTTTTTAAGTACAGGGCAGTGATTTTTCTTTAACCGTTGAAGGAAGTTTTGAGTACGTCAAGGTTGTGATAGAGTGAAGAGTTAGCAGCACTAAGCGCAGCCATGAACTTGAACGCACTAAAGAAGTCGGAATTGTTGAGCTTCGCCAAAGAGTTGGGCCTCCAAATTGCGGAATCAAAGAGAAAGCCGGAGATCATAGAGGCGATCGAAGCGATCGGGGCAGACGATGATGAACTGAAGGAATGCCTAGATAGCATTACAGAGAAAAAAGAAGAGCGTAAGCGCCTAGAGGAAAAAGAAGAGCGTCCGGGCAGCACGTGAAGCCAAAGAAGAGCGCGACTTTTAATAAAGATAGCCTAATTTCATCCAAATCTTGGCCAATCCCCCACAGTGGGTGCGCGCCATCGCATAAGGACTACCATACCATACCATACTAAGAGCGCGACCGTGTTGCATGCGACGCACTCGAAATGAAAGGCCAAGAGATTGAGCTTCCGAAAGCCCAAAATAGTGAAAGACCTAGCACAAGAGCACGTGAAAGCGAGCATAGAATCACAGACTTGATGGCACCCTACGCAGTAGAAGGGGACATAGGTCTTTTTCTGGTACAGTTTGAGCGCACGCGTGAGAAGGCAAAATATTCGAGAACCACGTGGCCGCAACGCTTGCTTACGTTACTGCTACGTGAGGTAGCTGATATCATTGCCCGCATGGGGAAAGAAGAAGCAGAGAACTTAGATGAAGTCAAAGCAAATCTGCTTCAAAAGTACAGATTATCAGCGGAAGCATTCAGGCGAAAATTCAGGGAAGTCGAGAAGTCCAAAAGCGAGTCATTCTCAGATTTTGCATACACCTTGGAGGTAAACCTGAAGGAATGGCTCAGAGAAGAGAGTGCACTCGGCGACGCCGAAAAGACAATGCAATGCGTTGCTTTAGAACAGTTCTACCGCCAGCTGCCAGTAAACATCAAGTATGGGTCCAGGATAGGCCAGGCGAAGACACTATCACGAGAGCGGCCGATCTCGCTGAGGAGTACGTAACTCGCCGTGCGGACGAAGGCAACGAAGCTCCTAAGAAGGAGATGAATAAATACAGACCAGACAAGCCAAAGCGATGGTCAAGTTGAGTCGGTATAAAACAATGGAAAGGTCAGATTCGATGAAAACTAGTGACGAGGACACCGAGGGAGAGAAGGAACCACACGAACAGAGTGCAGAAAGGCAGAAGGAAAAAACTTTCGAGGCAAAGAAAGCAGTAGTTTGCTACAACTGCCAGCAAACGGGGCATATCTCCGCGGGATTCAGAAATCCCAAACTAGTATTGATGTCACTAAGTAGTAACGTAGAAAATCTGAACTTGCTAGAACCATACATTCGACACCTCGTGGTAAACGGCAAACCATGTAGAGTGCTTCGCGACTCGGCAGCCACAATGGACGTGGTGCATCCGTCGTACGTCGAGGAAGGCCAATTCACAGCAGAATGTGCTTCGATAAGGCAAGCCATAGAGGCCGCCGGTGTTTGTCTCCCTGTGGCCAAGATTGGTATCGAAGGCCCTTTTGGAGTACTGGACACTGAAGCCGCCGTCTCGGCACATCTCCCGCCTCAGTATCCATATTTGTTTTCTAACCAATCTGAGGATTTGCTGCGACGCAGGGCAATCGGGTTTAGTGAAGGGATAGTGCAAGCCCTCCCTCGTTCCAAGGCAAGGGAGCTCGCGACCAAGGCAGTGTATGAATGTCCAGTGGTGAAGGAAAGAGGTTTGACGGAGGATTCGTCAACCAGCACCAAACAGGACAGCCCTATAGGAGATAATGCTGAAAGTGCACCAGCTAAGGAAAAGGTCAGGAAAGCAGCGGAGCCTGAAATGTCTCGCGAGGCAGAACGCAGAAATTTATTGAACGTAAGCCCTGCCACAATGATCGCCTAGCAGGAAATGCGTAAGGCACAAAGCAATGCTGAGCAAAACTATGACAGGACGGCTCGCACGCGACACTTTGAAGTTGGGGAAAAGGTAATGATCCTGAAACCCTCGTTGAATAACCAACCTCAGGAGATGCCTGTCAACTTTCCAGAGTTAACAGCAGTGACGGAGGCAAAAGATATTCACGAGACCATTGACAAACTAGTAGAGCAGGCGAAGTTGAATCCCAATCAGAGGGCCGAACTGAGGGAACTCGAGTTTGAATTTAAAGACGTATTTTCAGACACGCCGGGCAGGACCACTGCAATCGTTCACGATATCGAGTTAACCTCATCGGACCCAGTTCGTTCGAAAGCTTATCGCGTTTCGCCTCGTCAACGTGAAGCCGTGACCGCTGAAATAAACAAGATGTTATAGCTAGGTGTAATCGAGCCAGGAAAGATTGATTATACCTCGCCTCTTATCTTGGTTGAGGTCCCAGGAAAGGAGCCGCGACCATGTATCGACTACCGCAGGCTCAATTTAATCACGAAGGACCAGACATATCCAATACCACATATCGAGGAAAGGCTTGAGAAAGTGAGCAGTGCTAATTTCATCTCTACGCTCGATTAAGTCAGAGGGTATTGGCAGGTTCCGTTGACCGAGAGGGCAAGCAGGCTTGCGGCGTTTATTTCCCCGATGGGAACCTTTCGTCCGAAAGTCCTGAGCTTTAGATGGAAGAATGCGCCATATTGCTTCTCTAGCCTTATGGACCAGGTGCTACGAGGAATGGAGGACTTTGCACTTCCGTATCTCGATGACATAGGAACCTTTTCTTCATCATGGGCCGACCATATGCAACACCTGCGAACCGTGCTGTGTCGCCTACCAGAGGCCAACTTAACTGTTAAGGCTCCCAAATGCTAATTAGGGCGCGCGGAGGTAGTTTATCTAGGTCATGTAATAGGGCAAGGCCATCGTCGGCCTTCCGAGGTTAAACTGACCGCAACAGACAACTTCCCGCCACCACGCACCAAGCGGGACATCAGATCATTCCTTGGCTTGGCAGGTTATTACCAAAGATATATCCCGCCGTATTCCGAGATTGCGAGTTCTTTGACGGATGCTCTCAGAAAAACAGAACCACAAACGGTAAAGTGGGATGACTCAAAAGAAAAGGTTTTTAGTATGCTGAAGAACGCACTAACGAGTCAGCCACTGTTGAACGCGCCCGACTGCTCTAAGCCATTCACTCTTCAGTGTGATGCCAGTGGCAGGAGTATGGGGGTGGTGCTCTGTCAAAAGAGAGATGACGAGAAAGAACACCCTGTACTGTACGCCAGTAGAAAGCTTTCAGTTCGTGAGGAAGCATACAGTGCATCAGAAAAAGAATGCGCGGGGTAGTATAGGCGGTGCAGAAGCTAGCTTGCTATATGGCTGGTTCAAGATTCATCATAGAGACTGACCACTGTCCCCTCACATGGCTGAGTTCCATTTCTACGAAAAACGGTCGTCTTTTGCGCTGGAGCTTGGCTCTTCAACAGTCCAGCTTCGATATTCGCTACATTAAGGGCAGGTTAACGGCAATGCCGACGGTTTGAGTCGTTGCCCCTAGAGTAACGAAAGCCTCATGCTCATCCGGGTTTCCGTGGCATTTGTACGTTCGTTCCTACGTTTTTCCGAAGTGTAGCCCATTGTTAGCTAATTTTAATAACCACGTTTTAACGCTATAAAGAAATGGCTGTTTTTAGTGTTCAGGGGGGAGGGACGCACGTAAGGAATGGGAAAGGTGTAGCGGGTTTTCTTTTTTTTTAGAGCCTGGTGTGCCTTTCAGGAGGGTGGCCTTGTGCTCGCTGCTTTGTGGTTGTGGGTCCGGCACTGTTCTGAGGTGATTGCTTGCCCACGCACGAGACGAAAAGTTGCCAGACCTGCTTGCAAGACCAATTTCACCGGACCAGACCAGGGAGAGAAGTCACTAGAGCGCCACGAGGACTGATGACCACTGCCAGGAATCTACCAGCTACGAACTAAGGGTTTGTCACCTCTAAGGGGAATTCTGCTACCGAAACGCCGATCCCTCGCACAGTGGCTGCTGGCCCCTACACGTCGCGATCTACCTCCCCCGCCGGAGATGCTTTTAGGGATGGCGTCTGGCACCACGTATTGAAAGGAATTTCAACCGACCATCTCTCACCCTGCCTCGTCGAAATGAGGCGTGACTTCGCCTGCTATTGTTGGCACCCGCACCTCGTGTAGAACGAGCTTTCTCTCACCCGACCTTCTTCCTAATTCGCCATGACCATTTAGAGTGTATGCCAGAAGCCCCGCAGTGTACAGGCCTCTTTTGTGTGTGTGTATGTGTGGCGAGTTTAGAGAGACCCTTTCCTCGAATTGGACCAAGAGAACTTCCACGAACCCGCAACGCGCAGAAGAGACGGACAGGCGTCTACAATTCCAGGAGGCGGGACGACCTCTTCCTTGCAGCAGGCTCGGTATAACCACAGGAGGAGGCGCCCTCTTTTGTGCCGGTCATGTGACGTCGACGGAAGCAAGATCCCGCCAACGATTGTAGAGAGCCTATTTAAGGGGCTCCGAAATGTACTTTTGATCGCTTCATTCTCTTCTCTTCAATTTTAATCAACCTTTGAGTAAGCCGTGCTAGTTTCGCACTGGAAATCGTCTCGCCCTTGCTTGGTCGCCATGGTCTACCAGATGCCTGCAGCTCGTCGACAACGCCACGCTTACCAATAAGTAATGTCGGTCGAGCTTCATTAGGCAGGCGTCGCTACAACTCGGGAGCAGTACGATACGCTACTCTGGAGTACGCAACAGTACGTGTTAAAATAATTCTGGGATTTAATGCCCCAAAATTAGCACACTGGGCCATCAGAGACGCCGTAGTGAGAAGCTCCGTATTCATTTTGATCATCTCATGCTATTTAACGTGCACCATGTGACTGTGCCTCTTCCATAAGATATTTTACTTCAATCACTTACTTAGGGAAGAACTGATTCGTCGGCCATCGTACGTGTAATCTCGCATTGATCATTCCCAAAAAGTTCGTGACAACTTTGTCGCACAGAAATTTACTCAGACTCATACCAAGAACCTCGGAAGACGAAACATCTCCCTGCCTCCACCACTGCCATCGCGAACACTCAGAATTACAAGTTCAAGACTGCGACTAACACATTTATTCTTGCCCCTCCTCTCTGTAAAGCCTTCGGGCGAATCACAGTAGAAAAATAAATAAATAAATAGCACATTTTATTCATGATGGAAAAAAATTTGCACATGTGGCAGCAGAGTTACCCCGTAAGCGTTATGCAAAAAGAGACAGAAGAAAATGGTTGTCAGATGGTCCCATTGTTCACAAAATAAATATAAACCACTCCATGCATGCCCGTTCACTAAGAGGATTTTAATTTCGCGAAAGTAGTCGACACTTCTACAAGTTAATTGCGCAGTAATCACCGCGCTCCATAATAATAAAACTGCGTCCATGAGTGAACATGCATCACAAAACTCTGCTTGGATTCGTTGACAATGATGAATCTGTCTTAACAGCAAGGTAACGTCGATGACGCGACAGGAACGTGGCGCAAGCGCTGATTTCGGTCAGTATGTTCCCGACAACATAAACGTGGAATAACGGGCAACACATTCTGTCGCAAACGTATCAAACCGGCAGGCATATTTGAGATATTCTGCAGAATGTCACAAAAGCAACAATTAATAGCCTCGGCCAAGTCTCCCGTATTATCTAAACCTTCGTAAACATAATTTGTCAAAGCACCCTTTGAAAGCCAAACACCTTCCTGAATGAAGGTATACTCGGCACAGCTAGGACAAAGAATGCACATGCTATGTTAAAGATGGGAAGCCCTTGCGCTTAATTCACTTATGTGTCACAAAATATTTTACGTTGCACTGCGAACTTTTACTTTGCATTTTCGTGTTCCTTTATCTTCCTTGTTTGGGTAGATGTCTTCAAGTGTATGTATAACCAGCGTGCCGCGCTTCGAAGAATTTATAACCGAAATCCAGCATTTGAAGTGCCAAATGAGAGAACAGGCACGAGTTTACAGTGGAGGAGCCATAGCAGACGTGCAGCAATTCTTGATGGAGCGCTTGCCGCGTACGTTGCCTGGCATTTTAACATAATAGGACAGTAACCATAGCTCTGACAGCAAGTCAAGCGCAAAGCTGGCATGGAGCGGCCGTGCATCAGTGAATACCGCATGTTGAATCTCTGTGTCACGTGCTGGCGTCCTGTAGTTTACATAGACGGCTGTAGTATTGACTACCGAATTAGATGTCTTCAAACTGCTGTACGGGCTATGTGAAAACCGAAACGGCAGGGACAGCCTGCAAAACTTTGTAGTTCCTCACAACGGGGCTACCGGTTACTGGGCCTAACTGGAGGCATGCAACACAGGCTTTAACAATGCTCTGGCTCAGCTCACGAATTAGGTGCTCGGACGCTGCTCACGCACCTCTTTTCCCATCATTTTCGTGAAAGTAAAGACGCCAAGACACAGCACTGTTGTTGGATGGCAAATGCTCTTCACTCGCGGAGAACAGTGCGTGGGGTGATGGTAATAAACAGTGTAATGAGCAGAATGTACAGATGACGTGAGGACGCGACAGAGTCATTCTGTTTTGCCCTCGTTGACAAAGGCGTCTGATGAAGGTGTCTCGACGTTGGTGTCCGTCATGACGGTCTCGTGGAGGCGTGTGTACGAAGGCCGCCGCTTGCGCAGCGGCGAGATGGCCGCGATGGTGATCTTCACCTCGGCCTTGGTCTTGGTCAGCGTCGTCTTCATCATGGTCTGCGTGAACGACTCCACAGGTATGTCGTCCACGTGCGTTACGATGTCCCCCGGGTAGATGGTCTTGCCAGGCGAGTTCACGTTCAGGTTGCCCACTTTCTGCGCCACGTGAAAACGCCCAAGGGCGAAAGAGCAAGCATTCGATGACGGTAGCTGCGACATAATCGAAAGCGTTATCACAGCACAGAAAACTAGATAGTCAGGGCGTTCCCGTGAACACAACAAAAGTTGGACGAGTCTGCTTGTCTGGCTGTATTTACCTGTGGGGCTCGCAAAAGGTTTGCGCTTTGCTCTGATTAAATGTGCGCACATGGGCAGGTTGACTCACCCCAACCCGACTTGGCAAAATGAATGCAAACGTGAACGGCTCGACGGCGCACGGCTTAGCAACAAGGGCCGGGATGCTGAAAACAGTTCGCAGATTATTGTAGCTTTTCGTAAAACACGTGCTGGCCAAACGTAGTTACGAGCATCATAACGCCGGTGAATGACAGTTTCATGCCACCTCGAGCTTAGAATAGAAATATAGAAAACTAATAAAAAAAGAAATATGAATTTGACCTCAGGACTCCGCTTTGCAAATATTTTTGTTATCACAGAATTACCAATGGCGTAATATGTGACGATTATTTTTATTTTTCATTCTTTTTGCCCTTTGTCATTGATGGACAAGACGCCACGCCTACGTTTATCGCCGGTATCGGCCACTCGTTGTCATGGGTGATATGAAAAGAATAACATTTGTGGAAAATAATCCTTTATATTATACGATGCCCTTTCCCATTGGTCAACGCTAATAAGCATACTGTCCAGATTGAGGCGCATTTTTTTTTTACGAAACGCTCTGCAGAGTACTAACTACTTAGTGGATTCTGAATTTCAGATAACGCATTTCTGTGTTGCTTCAGCGTTGTGTGTCGCTGCCACCTTTCATCGTAACGAACAAGTCCTTGCACGCAGACAGGTGTAATATCGACTGCACGAAATCTGAGACGATCTGCTGGCATCTGGGTACGTGTTCACAAAAAAGCCCTTAAGTTAGGATTGTTTGTAAAAGCAAATCCAGTGAAGCTGGCCGGCCAATGGTAAATACCACTTATGAACGAAAAACTGTCACTTCGGCCTCTAGTTCTTCTAGTGCAGCGCCAGCTATGGTGTCATTGCAGCTGTGTGTCCATAAAATTGCATCCGAATCACAAAACTTGACTCAGACTGGGGTGTCATAAGTGTTTAGCCTCGACATTGAAGATGGGTTCCTAGGCTAATAGGGCATTCGCTAAGTGGTACGAGAAGAAAAAAAAAAGGCTAGCTCAAAAGATCTTCCAACAAGGTCTGCACCACTCCATATTGAGCGATTAAATTGAAAGAACGAAAGTAATGATCGCATATTAATGCGAGAACTACGTATGCTGTTACAATGCGATTTCTAACAGAAAAAGAAAAAAGAAAGGAAGGTGGAAGTGGGAGGAGGGGTAGCAAGGACGAATTTCCGCATACTTTACTTATAAACATACTTTAGGACAAGCAAACGTCATGATGCCAATAGAGCCAGACAATAGCGTCAGACAAAATTATATGATATCTGCTATGGATATACCGCAGTGCTGTTGCGCTTCCTTGGAACATTGCCAAGTCTGTATCATCTGAACACCGCCAAATCTTTCTTAGAGCACAGGTGCGCCGGCAGCTTGGGGCTCCTGCCAACTTCGACTACAGTGTGCAAACGTACTACCTTAACGCAGAAAGTTGAGCTAGTTGGTGTGGATTCATTTGCCGAGACATAGTTACTAGCGCTAACAAGACTAACAGAAAAAAGTTGGGACAGGACAGAGCGCTGGACAGATGCTAGCGACAGGACGGACACTAGCGCTCTGTCCTCTCCCAACTTTATTTCCGTTAGTCTTGTTAGCGCTACTGTCTATTTCTCAGCAAACGCACTACGTGTAACAGGCACTCTTTCCTGCATCTTTTTTTCCGTGTCGGTCCATATTGATGATTAAGTTGCAATGAAAAGAGGGGAGCCAATGCCAAAGAAGACCTACGACACCGGGGCCCGAATTTGCAAAAAACTCTTTACATTAGAATCGTTGGTAAGAGAATATGTCAGTCAGTTGCGATACTGGAAATATTAGCGAAGGTGACCGGCCAATGGCACAGAACACATACGAACAGAACGTTTCATGAATTCGGCCCCAGTAGTTCTTAGCAATGAAAAGCGACAAAGCTTGCAGTACAAAGCCGATCGGTTGCTTGGTGACAGGCACCATGCGGCAGAATGCGAATATTGCGGCAGCGTTACCCTGCTAATAGGATGTTTCAGCGAACCCTTTTAACAAGTCTTAATAATTACCTGTGGCAGATAACACAATTCTAGTACATGAGCTAGTTTACTGGAACAGGTGCACATTACTTGAAGAAAAAAATGAAATACGTAATCTACGAATTAACAAATATCACTAAATAAATTTTAAACTAATTACTTTATGGCATATATTGCAATTTATTGCATATTCCAAGAAGCACTAACGGGATAACAGTATTCTCTTCCAATTCACGAATATTAGAAGCGTGCTTCCTAATTCTCTCGCTATATGATCCATCATCGATTCATGCTCAGCATCACTAGTCATGCTCACTGAAACATGGATTGATGACTCAGTGCCCGATAAGCCTATTTTGTGTTGTTGGTTGGAGTTTAATTTTTTTTTTTGTGACCAAACGTACAAAAAGAAGGGCAGAGGTGTTTTAGTGGCTGTTAGAAAGGAATTTATTGCCAGAGATATTCCAATTAATACATTTCTTTTAGAACGTATATAGGTCACGGTGAAACGTGATATTAGATTAATATTCTTCAGTGTATTTTGTCGACCCCCAAATATGAGCAGCAGATTTTCAGACGAATTTCAAAGAGTACTCAGCCTTGTTGTCAATCGCTTGTCCCGACAGCACTTTGCTTATTTTTGTAGATTTCAACTTTCCGAGTATTAACTGGCCGACGTTATCTGTTCCAACAACTTAACATAATAGCACTGTTTTCTTCAAACTTGTCTGGACCTTTCTTTAACACAGCCAATCACTCGTCCAGCAAGGACGACGGCTTCATCTGTTAATCTGGATCTCATCTGAGCAAATAATTTCAACTCTTGCTCTAACTTGATCTACATTGATTATCTGTTTGACCATGATGTTATTACCGGTGTCCTTGCTATCTCACCTAGTAGACGCCAAATCAGGGACACGTGTAAAATGTGTTACAAGAGAGCTAACTGTGACAGAACGGCTTCGACGCCGCTCATTGAACCAGGATGTGCGACTCAAGCGGAATGCTACCAGAAAAAGTGACTATGTGAATGTTGACAAAAATAATCTTTTTCGTTCATGGCAACGCTACACAAAATGTCCGAAAATGACTACCAATATTTGCTAAAAAAATACAAGACGCAAGTTTTTTTTCAAGTGCATTTCTTCTCTTCTCGTTACAAACCCACGGCATTTTTGAGGTGTACTAAACCCAAGCAGCTGCCCTGACATCCCAATCACTAACGTGAACGGTGACGTGCTCTCCGATCTAGAAAGTTTTCAATTATTGAACGATACATTCTCGGCAGTATTTACGCCCGAAGACAAAACATCATGCCCTGTCATTAACATTCGCAGTGATATAGCGACGTCACAAATAATTATTACAGGAGCAGAAATTTACTCATTATATAAGAATCTTATATTTTATTCAGCGTCTGATCTGCTCGAGTTCAACAACAAGATATCACGAAATATATCGGCTAGCCTTTGGCCAATTATATTTGCCGATTTCACACAATCACTATCATCCCACACCATTCCTCAAGACTGGCGGGTGGTTAAAATTGTTCCGATTTTCAAATCTAGCGATCGCTCAATGACAATCAATTATCGATCCATTTTGTTAACCAGCAGTTCCGCCTTCTTGCGTATAAATCTGTCATTCTGCTTAGGTTAGATTACGCCGTTGTTATCTGAGATCCATTCACAAAAACGAATATTGAAAAGATAGAAATTGTTGAGAAAAAAGCAGTTCGCTGTATATACAATCGTTATGACCGCACATCTGTAACATACGTGTTAACCAGAGCTAACCTTAATCCTCTAGCCGCGAGAAACCGCCATTCACGTTTAAAATTTCTATACCAAATACTAGCGGGACATGTTAAGGTTGGTGCATCTACAGTTATTCGATTCTCCTCAGGTTATAACACAAGAGAACGGCATGATCGAACATTAATACCGTACCCAAACGTAATAATTGTTGTATATATTCATTTTCCCAAGAACGATCGGTGATTGGCATTCATTAACACACGACCAAATGTTGCGGCCCTCTCCGGCAAATTTCTCTCAAGCTTGTGCACATCAGTCCCATTCTTTATACATATATATATATATAGATATATATATATATTGTTTTCGTGCTTGGCTTAGCCTGCTCTGTATGTTTATGGCTTTATATGAACCAAGGAAGTGCATACCGTATCTATATATATATATATATATATATATATATATATATATATATATATATATATATCATCAGCCTAGTTACGCCCACTGCAGGGCAAAGGCCTCTCCCATACTTCTCCAACTACCCCGGTCATGTACTAATTGTGGCCATGTTGTCCCTGCAAACGTCTTAATGTCATCCGCCCACCTAACTTTCTGCCGCCCCCTGCTACGCTTCGCTTCCCTTGGAATCCAGTCCGTAACCCTTAATGACCATCGGTTATCTTCCCTCCTCATTACATGTCCGGCCCATGCCCATTTCTTTTTCTTGATTTCAACTAAGATGTCATTTACCCGCGTTTGTTGCCTCACCCAATCTGCTCTTTTCTTATCCCTTAACGTTACACCCATCATTCTTCTTTCCATAGCTCGTTGCATCGTCCTCAATTTCAGCAGAACCCTTTTCATAAGCCTCCAAGTTTCTGCCCCATATGTTAGTACTGGTAACACACAGCTGTTATAGACTTTCCTTTTGAGGGATAGTGGCAACCTCCTGTTCATGATTTGAGAATGCCTGCCAAACGCACCCCAGCACATTCTTATTCTTCTGGTTATTTCAGTCTCATGATCCGGATCCGTGGTCACTACCTGCCCTAAGTAGATGTATTCCCTTACCACTTCCAGTGCCTCGCTACCTATCGTAAACTGCTGTTCTCTTCCGAGACTGTTAAACATTACTTTAGTTTTCTGCAGATTAATTTTCAGACCAACCCTTCTGCTTTGCCTCTCCAGGTCAGTGAGCATGCATTGCAATTGGTCTCCTGAGTTACTAAGCAAGGCAATACCATCAGCGAATCGCAAGTTGCTAAGGTATTCTCCATCAACTTTTATCCCCAATTCTTCCCACTCCAGGTCTCTGAATACCTCCTGTAAACATGCTGTGAATAGCATTGGAGAGAGCGTATCTCCCTGTCTGACGCCTTTCTTTATTGCGATTTTGTTGCTTTCTTTGTGGAGGACTACGGTGGCTGTGGAGCCGCTATAGAAATCTTCCAGTATGTTTACATATGGCTCATCTACACCCTCATTCCGTAATGCCTCCATGACTGCTGAGGTTTCGACTGAATCAAACGCTTTCTCGTAATCAATGAAAGCTATATATAAGGGTTGGTTATATTCTGCACATTTCTCTATCACTTGATTGATAGTGTGAATATGGTCTATTGTTGAGTAGCCTTTACGGAATCCTGCCTGGTCCTTTGGTTGACAGAAGTCTAAGGTGTTCCTGATCCTATTTGCGATTACCTTAGTAAATACTTTGTAGGCAACGGACAGTAAGCTGATCGGTCTATAATTTTTCAAGTCTTTGGCGTCCCCTTTCTTATGGATTAGGATTATGTTAGCGTTCTTCCAAGATTCCGGTACGCTCGAGGTTATGAGGCATTGCGTATACAGGGTGGCCAGTTTCTCTAGAACAATCTGACCACCATCCTTCAGCAGATCTGCTGTTACCTGATCCTCCCAAGCTGCCTTCCCCCTTTGCATAGCTCCTAAGGCTTTCTTTACTTCTTCTGGCGTTAACTGTGGTATTTCGAATTCCTCTAGGCTATTCTCTCTTCCACTATCGTCGTGGGTGCCACTGGTAGTGTATAAGTCTCTATAGAACTCCTCAGCCACTTGAACTATCTCATCCATATTAGTAACGATATTGCCGGCTTTGTCTCTTAACGCACACATCTGATTCTTGCCTATTCCTAGTTTCTTCTTCACTGTTTTTAGGCTTCCTCCGTTCCTGAGAGCCTGTTCAATTCTATCCATATTATAGTTCCTGATGTCCGCTGTCTTACGCTTGTTGATTAACTTAGAAAGTTCTGCCAGTTCTATTCTAGCTGTAGGGTTAGAGGCTTTCATATATTGGCGTTTCTTGATCAGATCTTTCGTCTCCCGCGATAGCTTACTGGTTTCCTGTCTAACGGCGTTACCACCGACTTCCATTGCGCACTCCTTAATGATGCCCATGAGATTGTCGTTCATTGCTTCAACCACTAAGGTCCTCTTCCTGAGTTAAAGCCGAATACCTGTTCTGTAGCTTGATCCGGAATTCCTCTAGTTTCCCTCTTACCGCTAACTCATTGATTGGCTTCTTGTGTACCAGTTTCTTCCGTTCCCTCCTCAAGTCTAGGCTAATTCGAGTTCTTACCATCCTATGGTCACTGCAGCGTACCTTGCCGAGCACGTCTACATCTTGTATGATGCCAGGGTTCTCGCAGAGTATGAAGTCGATTTCATTTCTAGTCTCACCATTCGGGCTCCTCCACGTCCACTTTCGGCTAACCCGCTTGCGGAAAAAGGTATTTATTATCCGCATATTATTCTGTTCTGCAAACTCTACTAATAACTCTCCTCTGCTATTCCTAGAGCCTATGCCATATTCCCCCACTGACTTGTCTCCAGCCTGCTTCTTGCCTACCCTGGCATTGAAGTCGCCCATCACTATAGTGTATTTTGTTTTGACTTTACCCATCGCCGATTCCACGTCTTCATAAAAGCTTTCGACTTCCTGGTCATCATGACTGCATGTAGGGGCATAGACTTGTACCACCTTCAATTTGTACCTCTTATTAAGTTTCACAACAAGACCTGCCACCCTCTCGTTAATGCTATAGAATTCCTGTATGTTACCAGCTATTTCCTTATTAATCAGGAATCCGACTCCTAGTTCTCGTCTCTCCACTAAGCCCCGGTAGCACAGTACGTGCCCGCTTTTTAGCACTGTATATGTTTCTTTTGTCCTCCTAACCTCACTGAGCCCTATTATGTCCCATTTACTACCCTCTAATTCCTCCAATAACACTGCTAGACTCGCCTCACTAGATAACGTTCCAACGTTAAACGTTGCCAGGTTCAGATTCCAATGGCAGCCTGTCCGGAGCCAGGTATTCTTAGCACCCTCTGCAGCGTCACAGATCTGACCGCCGCCGTGGTCAGTTGCTTCGCGGCTGCTGGGGACTGAGGGCCGGGGTTTGATTGTTGTATTCATATAGGAGGTTGTGGCCAAGTACTGCACCAGGGTGGCCAATCCTGCTCTGGTGAGAGAGTGCGTTACCGGTTCTTGTCACCGGGATCAGGCCGCACTCCATGCCTGTTTGTGCAATTTTCTCAACACACGTTTTTTTTTGCATTTTGTATTTTCCGGTGGAGAATTGCGCGGCACCGTGATTTGAACCACGGTCCTCTTGCACGGGAGACGGATACTCTACCGTACCCGCAGGAGTTAACTTAAAAAAAATTAAATTATGGGGTTTTACGTGACAAAACCACTTTCTGATTATGAGGCACGCCGTAGTGGAGGACTCCGGAAATTTCGACCACCTGGGGTTCTTTAACGTGCACCTAATTCTAAGTACACGGGTGTTTTCGCATTTCGCCCCCATCGAAATGCGGCCGCCGTGACCGGAATCCGATCCCGCGACCTCGTGCTCAGCAGTCTAACACCATAGCCACTGAGCAACCACGGCGGGTGCCGCACGAGTTGTACGCCTAATTTAACCTACAGTGGTGCCCAATTTGATCAGTCAAGGTGGACCAATCTGAGCTCGGTTATACCGCACGGATGACACTCGGCTAGAGAACCTGGTATTTATGACCTGCACATGTGTGGCCATACATAATTGAGGATATATATAGTTTTTTTTTTTTTAGGAGGGTTCCCGTACAGTGATAAAATAAAGGAAAAGACATTAAAAAGAAAGAAAAAAAGGTGAGAAAAAAAGGAACATAAGAGGTGATTTGAACTCGTCACCCTTGGATGTTGCCCGTAAAGATAGCTCAGTCGGTTGGTTCGTCAAGCCTCAGCTTACTTTCAAGCGCCATAGCTCCTGCATCGAGCCTCATACTTACGTGGAAAGGGACTGACCTTGTCCGCGATAGTTGTCCGCGATAGAGTGGTTGGAAGGCATACTTTCTTGGAAAAAATGGCCGCCCGAGGAGAAGAGCGAACTCGAGCGGCTTTAGAGACTAGGAAAACTGCCTTAAAATATTTAGACTTGAGGGGAAAGCTTCGTTAACAAACAATAACACGGCAATCAGCACTCGAATACGACGAGAGAAATTATTGAGACGTGGAAAATTCCCTTGAAATAAATATGGTTTGCGAGACAAATGCTTGTAAGTATTGAACCTCTTAAAAGATGAGGGGGGGAAATATGCGCTCACCGAGAGGGCATCGTCCGCACGAGACCACCACCAGGCACCTTACTGAGACGTGGAGAGCTCTGCGGCCGGAACAAAGCCTGCCTTCTCCGCCAGCCAAGTGGGGAAAACGCGCTTTCCTATCGCTCAAGGTTGCGCGGACATAGTATAACTCTAGCGTCTAGGAAAAGCTTAAACAGGTGCGAGGGCGGCACGCATAGCGTGGGAAGCTAGCCGCCAGAATAACTATCTCAAGGAGTGCGGCTGACGAGGGCGAAATACCTTCGTGTAATTATATTTACCCTAATAGAACTACTTTCGAAAGAAAAAAAAAGGAAACGGCCCAGAAGGCTATACTACGAGAGCTATGACTGATAATTTGCTATATATATGTATTCATCTCATCTATGGGATCGCATGCGCGCGCTGCTGCTTTGTCTCTGTGTGTAGTAGTTAAGAGAGCCAGTTTAAGGGCGGAGAAGAAGGAAGGAAAGGAAAGCAAAATTGCAGCACCGTGGTTTTGAAGCGCACCCGTGGTAGAGAAACGCAAGGCGATATAAGCGTGCGTGGCTATGATACGCACACGACAAACTGCCTTAAAATATTTAGACTTGAGGGAAAGCTTCGTTAACAAACGATAGCACAGCAATCAGCACTCGAATATAGTTATAACCCTAATAATAATTGTAAATATTCATCTCATCTATGGGATCTAATGCGCGCGTTGTTGCTTTGCCTCTGCGTGTAGTAGTTAAGAGAGCCAGTTTAAGGGCAGAGAATAGGGAAGGAAAGGAAAGCAAAAAAAAATGCAGCGCCGTGGTTTTAAAGCGCACCCGTGGTAGAGAAACGGAAGGTGATATAAGCGTGCGTGGCTATGATACGCACACGACAAACTGCCTTAAAATATTTAGGCTTGAGGGGAAAGCTTCGTTAACAAACAATAACACGGCAATCAGCACTCGAATACGACGAGAGAAATTATTGAGACGTGGAAAATTCCCTTGAAATAAATATGGTTTGCGAGACAAATGATTGTAAGTATTGAACCTCTTAAAAGATGAGGGGGGGAAATATGCGCTCACCGAGAGGGCATCGTCCGCACGAGACCACCACCAGGCACCTTACTGAGACGTGGAGAGCTCTGCGGCCGGAACAAAGCCTGCCTTCTCCGCCGGCCAAGTGGGGAAAACGCGCTTTCCGATCGCTCAAGGTTGCGCGGACATAGTAGTATAACTCTAGCGTCTAGGAAAAGGTTAAACATATATATATATATATATATATATATATATATATATATATATATATATATGCGTGCGCGTGTGTGTGTGTCTTTGTTTTACAATTGCTAGCATGCGGTATAGAATATGCAGCACTTTTTACAATTGCTAGTATACGTACAGCGGGGCGTGGCGTTTCTCGCGGCGCTCGACGTTTCTGCGCAGGCGCGAGTAAGAGCGGGTGCGAGAGCCAAAATCTGGGGACCTTTGCTTCGTGAATATGTGACTCTGCCTAGGCACCACGGAGGAGGTTTCTTAGCGCTTGTTGTATGCGTTTCTCCCCTAGACATGCCAGCATTGCGGAGTTTGCGTTGCATTGCCAACACTCCGCCGCTGGCTGCCCGCGCTGTGAGGCAGTGGGCACGCACGCCCCGTTTGGTGATCGCTGTGTCTGAAGCGGCAAGGTTCTGATTGGTGTTGTACAAGATGGGGGTCGCTTTTTTCGTCGCGACGATAGGTTGCATATTTTGCAAGCACTGCTTCAGGAGGGCACATGTAACCGGCAAACAGAGGCCTCAGGAGAGCACCTGAGGTTATAATAAAGCAGGCGGCGCAGGATCTCCAGGGCACCCAAGGGGTAGCGGGGGGATCAAAGCTGGAAGCAGGGCGGCCCGTGGGTTGGGCCAGTGGAGGCCGAAGCGTGCCAGGTGGTGCTCGCATAAAAAATTGGCTGTCCGCTATCGCGGACAGCCGATCTTATACACTTCTGGCACGCGCAGGCCTCGGCGAGGGCCAACCCACGGACCAGTCCGGGTTCTAGCTTTGGTGTCGCCGTTGCCGCTTTGGTGTCCTGGAGGCGCCGCCAATAATGCGAAATAATGACACGTTCTTTCAACTATTAAAGAATACGACTGAATAAATATAATTACGTCCAGCCGCGAACTTGCGCCGCTAAGTTCAGCCCTACCGCGCCCCGCGAATTCTGCCGGCACACCTAGGGACAAACGCATACATTACGCGCTAAGAAACTCATCCGTATTGCCTAGGCAGAGTCATATATTCAAGGAGCAAAAGTCTCCACATTTCCTCTCTCGCACCCGCTCTTACTCGCGCATGCGCACACACGTCCGGCGTCTCCGCGAGTGCCACGCCCCGCTGTACCTACTTGCAATTCTAAATACGCGCCCGGACTACCGCTTTCGAGAAAGCGCCCGCAGCAGCGAACGAATTTGCCTTTGCGCTGCCTTCCACTTAAACGGCAACGAAGCGGCGAAAACACAGTGCTGGCGGTTCTCTCAGTTAACGCCTCATTGTGCAACTTTCGCAGATCGCTTTGAAGTTGAGCGGGCGCGCGTCTCTTCAAGACTATGTAAGCGGCAATAACACATGGCGCGAAGCTATGAGCTGTTGGCACTGTTTTGTGGGCATCGCAGATCGCTTTCAAGCTGCGGCCCACGCGCCATTGCCATAAGAAGCCGCCGTCTGAGTACGTTCATGGCTCAATAGAGAACTTCAGTGCGTCCAGTATTGCGGCAAGCGCGGGCGGTTTGCCGGGTGAAAACGTGAGCTGCCAGATTGGTGGCGCCAGCTGTTGGCGCAAAGCTCAACCACACAAACACGGAGCCAATTACTATATTCTCCTTAAAACCCCTGCATCTACGCGACACCCCCGCTTTCTTAAGTAGCGACAACCTTTGTTGTGCGACGCCTTTTCCCCCTCACACCAAATCCGGTTCCGGTATTTCCGGTTCCGGCATTTCCGGTTCCGGCGTTTCCACTTCCTGTAGTTGCGCTGCGGGAATTCCTGCTTTGACTGCTGTTAGACGATGGTGAGACGCCCGCGCGTGCTTAGCAGAGCTGCGGCAGTCACCATAAGAAGAATGCAAAGGGGACAAGCTGGTGTATTCCGCTGAAGTAGTAGTTCGCGGTCGCTGTTGTCCAAATGCATGAAAAACGGCAGTGGTCTCCAAGCGCCTAGGCACTACATTCCACTGTACTTTGTCGCGCGTGCCACAACCCGTCGCAGGTTGACGCGAAGCAGCGAACACGAACAGATCGCTGGTTACAGTAGGCGGTAGTTCTTGGATGTAATCGCATTCACAGTTTCAACCGCAGCTCGTGCAATTAAAGCCTCTCCAGCGGCGCCAAAGTAAACAACGCTAAAAAACAAAGTGTCACTTCCACTCGGAACAGGAAGCTGCAGCTACGTAAGTTCCGCTTGACGCCGGAAGCTAAGGGGGTGAGGGGGAGAGGGGCGTGGAGGAGGAGGGCAGGTTGGCGGTACTTAACCTGGTCGGCGGAAACGTGTATGGAGGGGCTTTAATTCTGCTTAGCTGCTGGTGTAAATTTTGGACAGCGGCGTAATCGTGTGGACGCGCCACTGCCGAAATTTTGCGCCAGCAACGAAGCAGAATATAGTAGCTTACTGCAACTTTAGCTCTGTGTTTGTCTGGTTGAGCCACCGCAACCAGAGCGGTGCGGTGCAGAGCTGCACCAGAGCTGGAGCGGTGCAGCCGCCACCCACCGCTCCAACCGCTCACGTTGCCCCCGCCCATCCGGTAATCCGCCCAAACCACCCCCATTTGCCGGAATAGTGGACAAGCTAAAAGCCTCGAATGATTTCACGCGGATGAATAAGGCGCTGAGGAGCGATAACGGCTTATATAATGATCGGAACCGTCATCAGCGCACCTCGGGCCTCCACCTGCAGTACTTTGCTTGCGTCATCAATTTCATTGCGCCGCCGTGGGCACCAGTTCGTGTCGCCACTGAGTTGTCGTTAGTAATGGCCTAATCAAGTTACATAATATTGGCAATGACACCGGGCTGCGCAGAGATGAGCTAGTGGCACAATGCTTACGTATAGTCTAACTGCCACAGGAGTTTCTGCGTGATTTTTTTTTTCTTGTTCCTGGACGTTTAATCAGCGTCGTGTATCGCGCCAGTGCCTTGCTATTTTTTCTGCTGGAAGAGAGATAGTAATGTCAAGAAGGAAAGGAAGCTTGAGCGCAGCGATGATGTGGCTCGTGGTGCGAGAAACCCTCCATTATCCCAGCTTTTGTAGATCGAAGTGCCTCGCACGCCACGACCCACTTCTTATCACATCCTTTTATCCCCTAATCCAAACTGAAAAATTTCATCCAGTGTTGCGTCAGCTTCCGCACGCAACTCTTATTTCGAAACAGCCTAGGCGGCTTGTTTTGAAAAACCTATTTTCTCTTAGCGACAGCTTGGTGAGCAGATCGTGCGCCCAGGCATAACATCTCCCTAGTCCCACCAAGTACTTACGAGTATCTAGGGCGCTCGCCGTGGCGCTTCGGCGAAAAAGTACCTGGAAACGTGGTACACACGAGCGGCACATGGAGGCGCAGCGGTCGAGCACTGGGCTTAAGCGTAAATAGAAACACGCCGCCCGGCGAGCCGGTGGCGTACTCCCGACAACCTGCCAATATGATTTGCGTGCGGCTACACCGGTCATGCCGCAGTTTTTTTGTAATCATGTGCAGCCGCCTAGATCCGCACCATCCGTGACAAGCCAGTCCAACCATCAATGTTACGGCCCCCCATCGGCTATGTCGCCGACACTGAGCCCGACAACAACTACCCGCCGTTCACCTACTTCACGTCGTCGCTCATTTTCGCTGATTTGTGTGGACTACCGCTGCCTCGACAAGATCACTCGCAAGGACGCCTACCATCTCCCGCGCATAGACGACGCGATTGACAATCTACGAGGCGCAGAATTATTTTCATCTCTAAATTTGCGCTCAGGGTATTGGCAAATACCCATGGCGGACGCCGGTCGGCCGAAGACAGCTTTTATCACACCCGACGGCTTATACCAATTTAACGTAATGCCTTTTGGACATTGTAATGCGCCCGCAACATTTGAGCGCTTGATAGACACAGTTCCGCGCGGCTTGAAGTGGCACACGTGCTTGTGCTATCTTGACGACGTTGTTTTTGCTCGACTTCACCACGCACCTTCAACGGCTCCGGTCTGTTTTAACGTGTTTACAAACGCAGGGCTACAAATAAACCTCAAGAAGTGCCGATTTGCTGCTTGGCAGCTGGCAATTTTAGGTTACACCGTATCCAAGGATAGAATTCTCCCCGAACCAGCCAAACTTCGGGCCGTCGCCGAATTCCCTAAGCCAACGCCTGTGAAAGAATTGCGCAATTACATCTGTCTGGGTTTCTTCACTCTAAGAAAAAAAGGAGTCACCCTTGCTCCATTAAGGGAGAAACGGCGATGCCCCCTACGCCCGTCTTTAAATGGACCAAATTTCTTCACTCATGCATGGGAGCAACGGTTCCTCCCTCTCCAAAACAAACATGGCCGAATCCAGGCAAGTGAAGCGATGGATGCAGCTAGGCCTACGAACTGTGCTGGTTCACAGCTGAAAAACAACGAACGCGTCATAAGCATAGTGTATGTTACTGATATTTGCAAACCAGAAAAAAAAATCTCGCTAAGCTTTACTTTGGCCCATACAAGGAACCAGGCGCAAGTACGACACGATTTTGTAGCGATGCCTTCCGCTCGACTGCCACGCTTATCACCCACCCTTGACGGCCAGCTGCTCATGTTCATAACGAAGGCGGCGCGTCGCTCTAACCACTGTCGAAGCGCAAGAAGGAATAGTATCGCTATAACATCGCGGCGTTGAACTTACGTAAACCTAGGAATATCCACACATCAATCCGTCCCACACACACACCCACACACGCTTATGTAAGCAATGCACGTAGCGCCAGCTGGAGAGGCTTCAAATTACTGAACCGTACAGTTACTGCGCGGCCCGATAGATGGTGCTAAAAGCTGAGAAAAAAAAATGCCCGCGTTTTATTTTGCATTTTCCGTTCGGCAAGGTCACGCAAGAGAAACAAAAAACACTTTCACAGACATACTATGCGCAACAGAGCAACAGGGAGCACTATCACACATACTGCGCCGAACAGAGCACCCACGACACACAACACATGTACAACACTGTTCGAGCTGTCTACATATATGCCTTGGAACCTTCTTATATAGCCATAATATTTCGACCTGCATAGTAGTGCAAGTGAGTGACTCTGTATACGTACTTCAGCAATAAATTTCGATAGAATACTTGTTTGGGTATGGTCACCAGATAGGCACGGCAAATCCAGAAAGACCTGTTAAGAGGAAGCTTTAGCTCGGGCCAAACTCCGAAGCGGCCTATTTAAGTACATGTAAAACGCAAAAACGTTTCGATGATATAACCCCTGTACAGATTTTGATGAAATTCGTTTCATTTGAAAGAGAAACTTAAATTCTAGTGACTGTTGGAAGCGGAATTTCTATTTAGGGCTTGAATTTTCTTAAAACGATTTAAAAATATTTGACCGTTTGAAAAAAAAATAGAAGCACAAAGTTTACAAATTCATAGCTCTGCATCAAGAACCGATATCGCGGTTCTGTAAACGGCAACCATTCAAAGCGGACAAATTCAATATGTCATTTTACATCTTACGTGAATTTGTTACGTTGGTGACAAGGGTTTTGCAAAAGTTGTATTTCCCTAAGATTAAATTCTTTTATATACATGCGCAACATATCAATTTTGTCCGCTTTAGATGTACTATTTCATGCAATTCACAGAATTGTATTATCATTTTTAGTGGTTGAGTTACAGAGTTGTAAACTTGATAGTTTCGTTTCTTGAAAATTTTCGAATTTTGCCAATTTTTATTAAAAAATTGACGACCTAACTCAAAATTCGAAACCAACAGTCACTAGATTTTAAGTTTATCTTTAAAATGCAACACACCTCGTCAAATTTGGTGCAGTGGTTGCCGAGGAAAACGAATTCTCCTTTTACATGTATTTAGATAGGAACACTCGAGCTAAAGCTTCCACTTAATATAAAACCGCAATATAATGAATGCTTTTGACAAGCGACTTTCAATAACCAACACGGTGGCGACGGCGATCTAAGCCTTTCATTTCGAAGCCGTAGCGGATGGCGCTTCACATACCGCTGACGTTTACAAAATACATACTGTTGCGATCGCTTCAACGTTTTATCACCTAATTTCATACAGAAATGGCAAACAATGTGCTATCCGCCGCGTCCATACGCCGCTGCAAAGCGGGTACGTGCGAGCTGGCGCGCGGTGTGGCGGCGAATCCAGCGGCCATATTTGAGGCCGGGCGCATAGCGTAGGGATGAACCTGACCGGGACGCTGAAGCCACCGCTTTCGAGCAAGCCTTCGAAATCATGTTTTGCCTTCCTGTCCACAGGCTAAAATTATGCTGTAACGCCGAGTACGTCGTTCGCTGCTACATGCTGAGCAGCTGCGTGCGATTTGTAAGGATATTGGAGGAGAGCGGTCGTAAATACTAGCATTGCATCTGTTGCATCTGGGTCGCAAGCCCCAAGGGTAGCGTTGGCCTGGCGGCCTAGGGCACAACTGGAAGCATCCGAAGGTCCTGGCAAAGCATGAGTCGACTGCTAACAGAACAACTTGTTTATTCTAGCATCGCAAAAGAGCGGCCGGTCAGGTCGACCGAAGTGGAGAGACGGGAGAGCACGTTATTCGACAGAAGAAATCGGAGCCTCTTTTTTGGCGTCCGGGGCAGCTGCTTTTATACTCTCGGAGTTGAGGGCAAGAAGGAACGCCTCGATAGAGGCGCACGTGACGGCGCCGCTCGGGCACGTTGAGACGAGTAGGTGACGCATCCGCCGGGCCGGCGCAACACCCTCTAGAGAACTTAAGGCCTTCTGGCTGACCCTCTCCCCTTGAGCTACGTCACGCAGAAGAAGCCAACATAGAAGTTCCGTGCAGCGCGCTGCGAAGCTACTAGCGGCGTACCTGTGTTGAAAATGAAGCGCGGAAGATATACAATAGTTAACCCCGGCTATTCGGAGAAGACCGAGGCGACGACGGCGTTGACAACAATTCGATTAGTTCCAGGAGCCGTGCCGCTCCTCGAATAGCTTCGCGGTTAAACAAGTCCCGGCATGCTCGGCCATGCTGCCGCATGCTTCCGAACGCACATTTTTTTCTAGACGTGACCAGTGCATGCAGTCTCAACACTTGTGCTGTGCTTGCGATTGTGTGCACCGCGAGTCTTCATTGCCCCGGAATGTGGAGTGCCATGCCAAGATATGCCTAATAAGTGCTGCGTGCCCAATTGCCGGAGCAATTACAAATCGGGGGAGAAAAATCAGTTTCCGCAAGATGAAGAAGCCCAGAGTGCCTGGATAAGGGCGATACCACATGCAGATTTCATTGTATCACCGCACTCCAGGGTAAGATGTTCAGCACTTCTTTAAATAGTTACTTTTGAAAAATACGGGAAGGTTAATTGCTCTATTACAGAAAGTTCCTTTAAATCAGGAATGTTAGAATAAAATTTAGAACAACTTTTAACTTCCTTCTAAGTTTCGGAACTTCACTTCATTGAGGCCGACATCGTGCGGGAGTTCTCTCCCCTCGACAACCTTACAAGGCACACCGTCACTGCACCACTCTCACGCCTGCGTCTTCGCCCAGGCGCAGTCCCATCAAAGTTTCCTCAATGTCCACCTTATCTTTCGAAGCCAAGCACCTCGAGGGAGGATTGATTCCAAGCGCATGCGTCTTGAAGCTGCTTCTTTGAAGAAAGCGTGTGAAGCGTCTGCTGAAGCATTCCGAAAGGAGAAGGAAGCGGATAAGATTCTAAACCTAGAAGACCTGATGCAATTTATAACAAGCAAAAAGTCTACGTTCAGGAAGAGGAATTTACTAATCTGCCAAACCAACATCGTTTAGTCACTGACCTCACGCTTGAACAGCTCGTCAGTGATGATTCCTCAGAGTTCGACGCTTGCGAGGATGGACACAAATGTCAATTTGTGTTAAGGCACCTTTTGCGGTGTAGCACGAATATTTTATTGAAGAACTACTGCTGCAAGATGAATGACCAAATATTGGACGCCAATGCTAAGGCAAGGAAGAGAAAAGCTGAAACTCTGCGCAATAAGGCAGTTGTTTCCTTGTAAATAGCTGCACGAATGTTTTATATTCCGTTTCTATACTTATTTGAGTTGTTGTAAATTAGCGCACTATGGTAATTAGTGCGTCGACAGCGAAATTATTGATTTAAGCATAATCTAGATTGCAATAAGTACATGTGTCCTCAATAAAATTGTTCATACGCAATTGTGAAGCTAATCGAGTGCGTTACACTCATCATTGCCGCGCCATAAAAACCATAGGTGCAAAAATAGGGAAGGAAAAGTTTTTATGGATTCAATTTATTTGAAGTAATAGGTATGAAGTGTGGGGTATAATAAATAATAATAATTGTTATAATGCACAAACAACATACATTACAAAGACGACAAAGCGCGACGCTATAAAAAGCTGCTGGAATCAATACCTGCACATGTTTTGCAAAGCTGTTTTATATCTGTGCCTCTAAATAAATGCTTTCTAAGGTGCCTGCTGCTCATTCCGCAGTTTAGACTGAAGAAAGTGTGGAGTGGTCAATAAAAACATACGGCTGCTAGGTGAACCAAGCCGCGATCCCTTCATTCAACCCGTATCCCCGGAGCGTGCCGATGGCCTCTTCTCCGTGACGTCACTCGCCGAGCACTCAGGCCTTCTTGTCTAGGAGGTGTTGGCCGGCGCCGGTCAGACCTCCTCGCTTCACAGTTGGGGGAGCTCCTCTCCCCGGCTGCTGCGCTTTGACAAGCGTGGGCACCAACATGCACACACACACACGCGCGCACACGAAGACACGTGGCATTGAAACATGCCTGGACGCGCTTGGCGGGGAGGCGTTGCGGCAGCGCTGAACGGGCCAAAAATGTCCGCCGCTTTGAACGAAGCCCCGGCGTCCGTTGCATCCGCGCCGGCTATACCGCGCGTCGTAGGCGAAACGTAACAAACCGCCCCGCCGGGAGAAGGAGATCCCGATGGACAGGGGACTGCATCCGCTGTCCGGAGGAATGTTGCTCGATGATGCTCGTAACCGAAGTCGGTCGTCCCTCGGCGTTTCTTGAGCGCAGCGCACCGAGAAGGCCTCGTTCTCACGTTCAGGTTCACACAGGACACTGCAAAGTGACTTCGGGAGAGTTGCCATTTTTGTTTCTCGTTCCCAGCAAGCGTTAGAACTACGCCGAAACTCAACCGCTCAGTCAGCAAGCACGGCACAACCCTCACTAAGCCCTGCCAGGCTCTTTCCCCTTTTATACTACTGCCTAGTTCCTTACAGTAGTCTAGCAGCACTCAGAACGCGTCCACAAATTGGAAAATTGCACTAGAAAGCACGTCATCACTTTGAAACACTAAACAAAAGCAATATGTCAAAAATCCTGCCTCAGGAATAAAACATCAGTAACAAACAACTTTGAGGCTGATTCCTACGTTAGGGGCCTCGACTTAAGCCATCGGCGTTACCGTTGAGACTCCCCTTTTTGTAACGCGCCTCAAAGGAATATTGTTGCAAAGCGAGGCTCCAGCGCAGGAGGCGGCCATTTTTGGGAGAGATGGTCTGCAGCCATTGGAGAGGGCAGTGATCCGTCTCAATGATAAACCTCGAGCCGGCTAGGTAGCATGACAATTTCTGAACGGCCCATACGAGACACGCACACTCTTTCTCGGTGGCGCTGTACGCCTGCTCACGACTGGTCAGCTTACGACTAGCATACAGGACGGGGTGTTCCACTTCTCCATTTTCCCGTTGGCACAGTACAACGCCCATGCCTCGCTCACTAGCATCGCACTGAACAACGAACCCTTTTGTGTAGTCTGGCGATCGTAGCACAGGCTGGCTTGTTAGGGCGCTCTTTAGGGCGCTAAAAGCTCTTTCCTTTGTCTCGTCCCAGACGACTGTTTGGGGCTCTGTTTTTCTTAGAGCATCCGTCAGGGGAGCCGCGATATCAGAGTACCTGGGGATGTACCTCTGATAGTAGCCGGCGACACCTAAGAACGACCGAATATCGGTCTTCGTGCGCGGTTGCGGGAAGTCTCGCACAGCGGCCACCTTTATTTCAGAGGGGCGGCGACGACCCCGACCAATCACGTGACCGAGGTAGACAACCTCGGCCTGTGCTAACTGGCACTTGGGAGCCTTGACTGTCAAGCCCGCTTCGCGCAGGCGGGTTAGCACTGCCCGCAAGTGTGCCATATGCTCAGACCAGGATGCGGAGAAAATCGCTACGTCGTCTAAATACGGTAAAGCGAATTCTTGCTGTCCCCGCAACACTTTATCCATGAGGCTTGAAAAACAGTATGGCGCGTTCTTCAAACCAAAACTCAACACTTTAGGACGGAATGTTCCCATTGGTGAAATGAACGCCGCATACCTACTAGCCTCTTCTGTAAGTGGAACCTGCCAATAACCCCTGACAAGATCTAGTGTGGAAATAAACTGAGCGCTACTAACTTTCTCAAGGCGCTCCTCGATGTTAGGGATCGGATAAATTTGATCCTTAGTGATGGAATTAAGCCTGCGGTAGTCGACGCAAGGACGAGGTTCCTTGCCCGGTACCTCAACTAAAATCAAAGGGGAGGTATAATCACTCTCACCCGCCTCAATAACACCGAGCTGTAGCATTTTCTTTACCTCAGCCTCCATAATATCGTGCTGGCGGGGTGACACCCGGTACGCCTTGGATCGTACTGGCTCTGGGGAGGTAAGTTCTATTTCATGAGTAAGGACAGAAGTCCCACCAGGCCTCTCAGGAAACTGATCTTGAAACTCTTGTAAGAGCTGGTGTAGTTCGGTTTTCTGCTCAGGCGACAGCGGTGCTTTACTGATTAAGTCACTAATGACTTGATCGGTGTCTTCCCTGTTCGTCACTGAGCCTAGTCCCGGAAGTTCGACCGGAAGCTCTTCTGGAACCTTTACCATCATACACACCACTGCTTCCCGTTGTCTATAGGGTTTGAGCAGATTACAGTGGTAAACTTGCTGTGCTTTCCGTTTTCCTGGCAGACTCACCACGTAGTTAACGTCCGACAGTTTTTGAACAACCCGTGCTGGGCCCTCCCACTGCACGTCGAGTTTGTTTTTTAGCGATGTGCGCAATATCATGACCTCATCGCCCACCTCAAAACGACGGGCCCTGGCTGTCCGATCATAATAAACCTTGGCCCTCTGCTGTGCCTTTGCCATTGCTTCACCTGACAACTCCTGTGCCCTTCTTAAGCGTTCGAGGAGCCTAAGCACGTACTCCACCACGACTGGGTCGTCGCCCCTGCGTTCCCACGATTCTCGAAGCATGCGAAGCAGAGACCGCAGCGAGCGACCGTACACCAGCTCAGCTGGCGAAAACCCTGTAGCCGCATGCGGCGCGGTCCTTAATGCAAACATCACCCCAGGCAGACACAGCTCCCAGTCAGTTTGTTGTTCAAAACACAATGCTCTCAACACGCGCTTCATGACGGAGTGGAGCTTCTCAACGGAATTCGACTGTGGATGGTACACTGAGCTGTGTAACAGCTTTACCCCGCACCATTCGAGAAAGGCTGTCGTCAAAGCGCTAGTAAACACTGTGCCCTGATCTCACTGGATTTCCGCAGGAAAACCAACTCGCGCAAATATGGACAGTAGTGCATTGACTCTCTCAACTGAGCTGAGTTCTTTAAGCGGCACTGCTTCAGGGAACTTTGTCGCTGGGCAGATCACAGTCAAAATGTGTCTCTACCCCGTGGCTGTTGCCGGCAGAGGTCCCACTGTATCAATAACGAGCCGTCTAAAAGGCTCCGTAATGATAGGTACCAACTTCAACGGCGCCCTCGATTTGTCCCCTGGTTTGCCCACCCGCTGACAGGTGTCACATGTCCTCACAAAGTGGTCTGCGTCCCGAAAACACCCTGGCCAATAGTACTATTGCAAGAGACGGTCCTTAGTTTTCTTAACTCCTGGGTGTCCGGACCACGAACCCCCATGCGACAAGCGCAAGAGATCCTGACGGTAGCACTGAGGCACGATCAGCTGATCGAACTCCACTCCTCTGCGCTCTAGGTACTTCCGGTACAGGACCCCACCTCTTTCCACAAAGCGAGCACTTTTCTTGGCAAATACCTTCCTTGACATTGCAGCGCATGTTTTCTAGGCTGCCATCCTTTTTTTGCTCGGCTATCAAAGCCGACCGGCTGACTTTTAGCAACCTATTAAGTCCATCTGACGTAGGCGCGATGAGCAAATCTGCAGATAGCTCTTCTAACTTTCCCGTGTCGGGCATTTCCTCTCCAGTATCTGGTGCCTTCAACGCTACAGGCTCAATTTTATTCAGTGCGGACGTGCTCTGAATATCAGCTTGCTGCGCCTCCGACCCTTTCTCATTGTTCGACGTCGGCCCCGCAACTACCGCCTTTGCAGCGTGCTCCCGAACTCTCGATCTGGTTAAGGCCTGAACGCTAGCCTCACCAAACAAAAGCTCCTTCTCGCGCAGGAGGTGATCGGACCTGTTCGAAAATAGGTACGGGTACTGTGGGAGCAGCATAGATGACACTGCGGCCTCCGTCTCAAGTGCTCCGAAAGGTCCTTCAATAAGCACTTTTGCTACGGGCAGACACACGCTATGAGCTTCCACGGCTTGCTTGATCCATGCGCACTCGCCCGTGAACATATCGGGTTCTACGTAGGAGGGGTGAACTACATCCATTGTAGCTGCGGAATCACGAAGCACTCGGCACTCTTTCCCGTTCACGAGGAGGTCTCGCATGTAAGGCTCGAGAAGCTTCATGTTCTCGTCAGTGCTGCATAATGACAAAAACACGACTTTTGTTTTTGTTTCCGGACACTGCGCTGAAAAGTGACCCGGCTTCTGGCACGTATAACACACGCGCGCTTGCCTCGTCTCGAACCGCTTTCTGCGTTCGGCTTCGGCTGCCGCCGTCTCCTTACGTTCGGTCGGACTGCTTCCACTCACATCCGCACTACGTGTGTCCCCCCTTGCTCTCATGGGTGTGAACTTCGGCCTCTCAAACTTGGAGCCAGATTCACCCTTTTGACCGTCCTTAGCTCCGCGAGCCCGACGCGTCACAAACTCCTCGGCTAGCTCAGCGGCTTTAGCCACCGTACTAACGTCTGGCCTATCCAAGACCCAGTACCGCACGTTCTCAGGTAACCGACTATAAAACTGTTCCAGCCCGAAACACTGCAGAACTTTCTCGTGGTCACCAAACGCTTTCTCTTCTTTGAGCCACTCCTGCATGTTTGACATAAGCCTGTAGGCAAACTCTGTATATGACTCACTTCTGCCTTTCTCATTGTCCCGAAACTTCCGACGGAACGCCTCCGCTGACACCCTGTACTTTTTTAGCAGACTCGATTTCATTTGGTCGAAATCCTCTGCCTCCTCTCTCTTCAAGCGAGCGACTACGTCGGCCGCCTCGCCGGGTAACAAAGTGAGCAAGCGCTGTGGCCACGTTTCCCGAGAGAACCCCTGCTTCTCGCACGTTCGCTCAAAGTTAACCAGGAACAAACCAATGTCCTCTCCAAGCGTAAACGGCCGCATCAGGTCAGTCATTTTGAACGATACTCGTTCTCCTGCACCGTGCGCCTCACTTCCATTACGAGCGCGTTCCATCTCTACCTCGAGACGCTTCATTTCCAAAGCGTGTTGATGGTCGCGCTCCTCTTTTTCTTTCTCTTTCTGTTCTTTTCGTTCGCGCTCATCTGTCTGTTCTTTAAGTTCGCGCTCCTGTCTTTTTGCCGTCTCCCTTTCCTCAATGGTCTCAAGGCATTCCGACAGCTCGTCATCCTCAGCTTCTAACTCAAGAATAGCCCTTAGAAGTTCTGGTTTTCTGAGTTTTTCTGAGACATCCAGACCCAACTCTCTTGCAAGCTCCAGCAATTTCGGTTTGCGCAACGACTTCCAATCCATGGCTGCTCCGAATGCTGCTTTCTCTACTGCCTACTATTGTCTTGCCGCAAACTAACCCGGCAGCAACGACAACCACAATTACCAGCTCTGTTTCTGACACTAACAAAAGCCTGGCAAAACTCAGAAGAAGAAAGTCCCGCACTCACCAAACCTCGCAGCCAAGAATTCAGCGCAGTCGTTCCGCTGCAGGCAACCAGTCATCACATAGGGCTCGTTGCACTGCTCCCGGATGGTCGTTGTGCTGCTCAGCATACAGTCAACCGCATATCTTCGCTGCTGGCCTCCGTTGTCGCGATCTCACCGCTGGCAAACAGTTGTTGCATCTGGGTCGCAAGCCCCAAGGGTAGCGTTGGCCTGGCGGCCTGGGGCACAACTGGAAGCATCCGAAGGTCCTGGCAAAGCATGAGTGGACTGCTAACAGAACAACTTGTTTATTCTAGCATCGCAAAAGAGCGGCCGGTCAGGTCGACCGAAGTGGAGAGACGGGAGAGCACGTTACTCGACAGAAGAAATCGGAGCCTCTTTTTTGGCGTCCGGGGGCAGCTGCTTTTATACTCTCGGAGTTGAGGGCAAGAAGGAACGCCTCGATAGAGGCGCACGTGACGGCGCCGCTCGGGCACGTTGAGACGAGTAGGTGACGCATCCGCCGGGCCGGCGCCGGTCAGACCTCCTCGCTTCACAGTTGGGGGAGCTCCTCTCCCCGGCTACCGCACTTTGACAAGCGTGGGCACCAACATGCACACACAAACGCGCGCGCACACGAAAACACGTGGCATTGAAACATGCCTGGACGCGCTTGGCGGGGAGGCGTTGCGGCAGCGCTGAACGGGCCAAAAATGTCCGCCGCTTTGAACGAAGCCCCGGCGTCCGTTGCATTCGCGCCGGCTATACCGCGCGTCGTAGGCGAAACGTAACACATCCAAGGAGGCTATGATACAAGTTACTCGCCGTGATGTTAGGATACCACTACATACGAGAACCAAAGATTACTCACCGCGGTTGACGTGACTGGCCCCGCTCACCATTGACGATATCAGAAGGCTAACTGCTGGTGTATGTTGTGTTATATCCATCTCCAGGAGAGTCTTGATAACAAAGATTGTTGCGATACAGTCTACTAGGCTACAATTACTATAACCATAGCGTAAGTACAGTGGCTGTAGCGTAACCGTCGCGACAAGTGACCGGGAAGGATAGCTCTGACTTTGGAGTATGCCGTCTCTCTCCGAGCGCCTCTACTGCAAAGTTGTGTCTGCCGTCATGGTAGTCGTGCTTTCTTCTAGAGCGAGGGTGGTTTCGCTTCGTACCCGACGTTCGAGTTCGACACTGCCCTGCAGCTTTCTAGAATCCCGACACTCGACACAGTGCACAACGCTGCCGTGCCCATGCGTGTCCTTAGCTTGGACTCCCGTTCACGTCTGGGCATATCCGTTTGTCCCGTACCCTTGTGCCTTTCATTAGGCTTTTCGTACTTTGTAGTTTCAGTTATCTCTCTGCATGTTATCTTCGAGAGTGTCTCCTTTTCTTCACACACGCCGACAGCCGTATGTGCGAAACTGCAACGCAGAAGTCAGCAATTTGTAAAAGCTTTTTTTTTTCAAATTTATTTTCTGGATACTTTCTGTTTGTACGTTTGCTTGTACCCCACCTTTTAGGAAGTACATCTTCTATTGTTGGTCGGTGCTTCCCAACGTTACTAGACTAGCTTCAGTTTCAAAACTCGGCGCCGTTGCGCGGAACCGCCACCCGCCCGCGCCTTCGTGGCGCTGCAGTCGCGCTCCGCTTCACTTCCTTCACTAGCCGGTTACGCGGCGGGCCGGACTAAGCACGCTAAGCACGCGGTGCAGCGTTGGTGTATTCTGTGGTTCGTTGTTGACGGCGAATTTCCGCAAGCATGTCATCCGCGAAACTATAGCCTTCGCCGACTTTGTTACGAATATGTTAAGAATGTTGAGAGATGCTGCACCAGATACACTACCATTGTTAGACCAAATTTAGAGTATGCTTGTATAATTTGGAACCCTCATTAACAATGCTTAACAAATAAATTAGAGCGCATTCAGCGAATGGCGGTTAGGTTTATTTTTTCTGATTACGACAAAACGCACTCGGTAACCTCCATGCTGGTCGGGACTGGTCTCACTACGTTGGCTGTGCGCAGGAAAATCGCACGCCTAAAGTTTCTATATCGACTCTATAACAATAAGCTGAACCTGGATTCCAGTTTGTATTTGAAGCCTCCTGGAAGGGTTTCACCGAGAACTAATCAAAATCACACTATAATGCCTTACGTGCCAAGAGTTGATGTCTTTAAGCACTCTTTCATTGTCAAGACAATTGTTGATTGGAATAACTTGAATTCTTGTGTGTTTCCGAGCGATAACATGGTTGACTCTTTTGAAGACAACTTGACTGCGTTCTTTGCGTGAACTTTGTGCTCTGTACTCCCACCCTGTATCAGCCCGGCAGGGCTCACCAGTATTGGAAATAAAAAAAAAATTATAATATCAGAAGACGATGCCGACGTGCGGCGTGCCTGGCTGCATAGGCGGCTATCGGAACGATGTCGACAGTTCGGTGCGCCACTTTTTCTGTGCTCCCAGCATTGCGACGCTTCGTTCGACGTGAAACAGAGCGATTCCTCGTGCCGACCGGGAACTCTCTGCGAAATCAACGGCACGCGCTCGTGCCACTGCTCCCGCGTTCGTCGTCGTCTTCCACAGCTGGCTGCGTGGCCGTTCATCTTCCCAGCGTAGAATTTCACTTCACTTCTGTCGTCGTAATGGGGAGGCCGCCTTTACGGGGGTATGAGCCGCTCATGGTCTTACGTAACGGAAAGATTTAATTTTGAAGAATCACAAGCGGCAAATCGCAAGCGAAGGCTGCAAACCACGCCGCCGAGCAAACTCGAGACATCGAACGCAAGCGACAACTGCGGACTGCGGGCATACCGTCATTGACGTCGTTCTCTCCGTCGCAGCCGATTGTGTGTGTAACCTCATAACTGAGAAATACTTTAATGAACCCTCGGGATTAACTCAGTGATAAACACAGGGGCCGCACGTTTCAGCTTCGCTGATTAAGCGTCTTCATGGAATGAAAAATCCGACTTCTTTCTTTCTTTTCTATTTTTTTCTGTGGCTTGTGTGTAGAAAGACCGACCTCATCTTTCTTTTTGTAGCGCTTCTTTGGCGTTGTGAGAAGCTTCGGTGGGGATGAAGATCATTCTACAATCATACACTTTGGCCAGACATTCAGGCTCGTGAGCCTAAACTGCGGGAAACGTTAAGACAAGAGGAAGAAACACACGACATTTAGAAACGCAGTTTCTGCGCTTCGCTGCGTTTCTTCCTTTCGTGCAGTATGGCGCGATAAATCTTATTGCTGTAGGTGGATACCGCTTTCTCGTGGTATCACTAATTCGGACAAGGTAGAACGCCAGCGAGCGTGAAACCATGTGAAACACGCGCAAACTGCCCGTCCGCACGAGCTCAAGGCTGTGACGAGGCGTCTGCAGTGGAGCCCGATGGAACAGCGTTGCCATCTGGCGGCTGTCACAGAAGTGGCGACAGCGGCTGTAAGCGCGCGGGCGGGGAGATTTACAACTGAAGCTAGTCTAGTAACGTTGGTGCTTCCTGTCTCTGTATTGTCGTGCGCCCTACACGATGTATCACGGAGAAGCCGCCGCTGGCGGGTGGATTTGACGGCGTCGCTTGCGGCGGTGATGCACTCACACCACCCAGCTACGTGCCGACGGCGTGAGCAAACGTATTTTGCTTTCGCTTCGAAGCCGTCGCGGATGGTGCTTCAAAACAGCCACCAATGCATACATTTGAGATAGCTTATCCTTCTGCTAATCCTAATTTCACGCGTCAAAGCGAGACAGGTTGGCTGATATCTGCGGTGTCTAGGCCGAGTTGCCTGAATACGGGCTTGTCTCGCTGGGCCTCAGCAGCCAGGCGTTGCTTTGAGTTGAACTATTCTCGTATCGCAGCTCCCGTTCGAGCTAGAGGTTTGACACTGGTGGTTGCTTGTCATGAAAGGTTTAGAGCTCAGGTTATGCTAGTGAACTTTACTTTCCGTCGGAAAGAAGTAATTGTAGCCGATGTTCGGGCCACCGGCGGCGACGACGCAAGATGCGCACCCAAGGGAGAATCGTTCCTCCCCTTTTGATTGCCACAAGAGGGCACGATATGTGAAGTGCGTGTGAAGGAGGAACTCGCCGGCCTAAAGGAGGAAAACGGCTAGTTGCTGCTTTCTCGCTCTCTTTTTTTAAGAGTGTACTTCAGACGCTTCATTCGCAATTTAGCCGTCATCATATCGTCCCTAACAAACCTGCTTAGAAGCAACGGGCCCCTCACTTCGTGGTCGTCCGAGTGCGACGAGGCCTTCACAAAGCTCCGTCGTTTGCTAATGTCCCCGCCAAATTTGCGCCATTACGACCCGACAGCCCCTACCCAGGTGCACACAGATAACAGCGGTGTTGGCCTCGGCGCTGTTCTTGTCCAGCACAGACAGGGGTTTCCTGAATATGTCGTGGCTTATGCAGGTATTACGCTTACGAAAGCTGAGACGAATTACACTGTAACAGAAAAAGAATGCCTGGTCATCATCTGTGCTCTCACCAAGTTCAGGCCTTATTTGTAAGGCCGTCCATTTGACCTAGTGACGGACCACAACGCCCTATGTTGACTGTCGTTCTTGAAAGCTCCCCCAAGCCGTTTTGCCCGATGGGCACTTCGCCTTCATTATCCTGCTTTGCCGTTTCTTCGCTGGACCTTACCACCATCGCGTCTGAGTAGCGCAAGGACCATGGGATTACCTCTCTTATAGACTTGCTTTATGGCTGATCAACACCACCAAACACTCGCACGCTTCGTCGTCAAGCTCACCATTTTGCCATTCGCGACAACCTGCTTCACCGACGTAATTATAACCCCGACGGGCGCCAGTGGTTGTTAGTAGTACCTCGCAGTCTCCGTTCCGACATATGCGCAGCTTTCCACGCCGATCTACAGTGTGCACAGTCGGGAGTTTTCAAAACTTCTTAGCGCCTTCGACAGCGGTACTACTGGCGAGGGATCTACAGCGACGTTCAGAAGTATATTCGTTCTTGCCCCGATTGTCAACGCCGGAAATATCCACCCATCCTCTCGCCAGCCGGTCTACCTGGCCGTTTGAGCGCATCAGCATCTATCTGTATGGGCTCCTTCCCCAGACTTCGGCTGAAAACCGCTAGGCCATTGTGGCGGTTCACTACCTGATGCTGTACGCCGAAACTGCCACCCTCCGGGTAGCTACAGCGCGCGATGTTGCCTGCTTCCTGCTTCATCGATTCATTTTGCGTCTTGGACCACCTGAGGAACTGCTGAGTGATCGCAGACATGTCTTCCTATCCGAAGTATTGAAGCCATATTTAAAGAGTGTCACGTTGTTCATCGCACTACTGCGAACCATCCTCAAACGAATGGCCTTACAGAACGCTTCAACCGTACGCTCGGCAACGTGCTTGCAATGTACGTCACCTCCGACCACACAAATTGGGACGTCATTCTGCCCTTCGTGACCTATGCGTACAACACCGCTACTCAGAGCACCACCGGCTTCACACCCCTTTTCTTACTGTGCGGTAGGCACCCGTTGCACACCATCGACACAATTCTACCATACCGGTCGGATGCATCTGAATGTGCGCCCATTTCTGCCACAGCAGGACATGCTGAAGAGTGCCACGATCTCGCACGCGCCTTTACCTCCAATGTCTAAGAGCGCCAGGAGAGCACTCGCGGTGACACCACCTCTGCACCCACCTTCATTCCTGGAGCGCTTGTGTGACGTGTGTTCCTTCCGCTGCAACTGGGCTCTCTTCAAAACTACTGCGCCAGTATGAAGGGCCATATGCCGTATCGTCGAGCGCGCATCCCCCGTTAACTACGTGATCAAACCCATTGAACCGTGTTCGGACTTGCGCAGTCGTGGACGAGACATTGTCAACGTCGAACGCCTCAAGCCGTACAGTCATATTGAGGAGCTGTTAGGTAGCTGGACGGCTCCCTTTTCCTTTCCGGGGGTAATTGTAGCGAAGAAGAGGAGCACTATAGTGGGCCATCCTCTCCAGCACTCTCCGGGTCAAGCACTCCAGCACTGTTCTTGGGGAACGCCGCTCGTGCTGAGAGTCCGTGCACTGCGCTCATGGTCGGCCCAACCGCTGGCGGCTAATCAACACATTTACAATCTTGATATCACGGCTCTTTTTATGACCACAGTATGATCAAAAGACTACTACGGCCGTTCACCTAACCTGTTAATATTACATTCAATCAGGCCAACGGGGGTGCTCTTTCGATGAAGCGCCCCCTGTTCTTTACCACAAGTAACCACGACAGATCTCTACGGCCTTTCGTCAGCCTTTGGCCCTACTCGCATTCCAAGGGGCAGTACTCCCGCGTGCTTTTACAAAATCCCGGACGTATCCCCTTTCCGTATGCTCCACGACGACGTGGCGAGACGCGCGTGATTACCTGCACAATGTGGT
Organism: Dermacentor variabilis; assembly: GCF_050947875.1. Lineage (NCBI taxonomy): Eukaryota > Metazoa > Arthropoda > Arachnida > Ixodida > Ixodidae > Dermacentor > Dermacentor variabilis. Next base: position 134,044,007 of record NC_134568.1, read on the forward strand.
ACCTGGTGTGACTCTTCTGCTGCTCGTTGTACGTCTTCACTTCCATAGTCTTGAAGCCGTAGCCGTTGCCGCTCCCCGTGCATCCTCCACGCACCGGTCGAAGCGCGATGATTTCTCGACGACACGAGCTGAGGATGGCCTGTATATCTCTCCTGCGGGGCACACGAATGGCGGAACAGCGAACGATCAATTCAATTGCGTCCATTTCACATTCCTTTCTCGTTCTGCAGGGTGCCATATTACTGTATGAGGGGATCCGCCACACGTTACTGGCAATTTTCCCTCGCACACGTCTGCCAACCTTAGCATATATATATATATATATATATATATATGACACTAGATAGTAGAAGACAATACGCAATAGGCAGGCAGACAATAGGCAGTAGAAGACAATAAATACTACACTTTGATTAAATATATCAAAAATTGTTTGATTACTCAACATCGTTTTGGTTATTAAAAGGATTCTCCGGTATTTTGCTGGACGCTCTGCACTGGCACTGTGTTCTGTTGTCGCAGCAGCAGTGCTCCCAAACGTTGCGCGTACTAACGAACATAGCATGAATAAAGGAAAAATCAGACATCCACCCGTTCGTAGCAATTGCTACAAAGGAAACTTAACGGGTTCCTCGATAGAAAAGCCTCATAGTTGAAGAAAAATTCGTGCTGGTCCAGGACTCGAACCCGGGACCACCGCCTTTCCGGGGCAGCCGCTCTACCATCTGAGCTAACCAGGCGGCTAGCAGATGGCAGGACGAAGTCGAATTTGTCGACAATACTAAGCAAAGGCAAGAGTTTGACGTAGTAGTTCTGCGGAAACCCGCAAGGTGGAGAGAAGTAATGAATAAAGGAAAAATCAGACATCCACCCGTTCGTAGCAATTGCTACAAAGGAAACCCATGTAGGAAACCCGACACCATGTACAAAGGAAACATAGCATGTAGCAGTGTGTGCTGCCGCTTAAAAGGCAACAGGGCAACCGTTATAGCAGTTCTATTGCACTGCTATAACGGAACGTTTGGGAGCACTGCAATCACGGCACGCAAACGGGTATGCCACGTGGGGTTTATTTTTATTATTATTTCGCGGGCAGCTAGAGTAAGCGGAAAAACACTATTAGTTAATAGATAGAAAGTTGTAAACTGTTTACTCGGACGTTTTGCAAACCACTCTACAACTTTCTAACTGAATTTTTACAACTGAAAATTACAACCTTCTAACTGAAATTCAGAATTTGGTTAATTAGAGTTGACTAATTTGCAATTAAGCAGGAGACAAGAAACAGTGTGATGTACTACATACGATAGTCAGCAACGTGCATTTGGTGGCGTCGTCTTAGAGTGCATCAGCATATTTTTAAACCTTGGCTAAAGTTACCTTGTACACCCTGTCTACCCGCCCGAAATTACAATTGGCGTGCACAGCGTCGGCAAGACAGAGTTGGACAAGACAGCGTCATTCTCCTAAAGCCTGTATGCTCAGTCTCCACTGCTTCTTTCTCAGAGCACGCATCTTCAATAACGCGCGTCCCAACCGTAATTTCTTTCTTAACGCTGGCTCGTGACAGCTAGTGGCAATATAAGCTTATAAATGTGGCCGTCTAAGCTTATAAATATACTTGTGCAAAAGTAGTTGTTCATTTAGGTATATTCCGAGATATTTAGTGTGCTTACTCTTTCAAGCGGCGAATGATCAAATAACAAGCTACCTCTGTGTATATGTGCGACGCGGAAAACGTGACGTGCTGCCTCTAGGGCATTACTTTCGAATTTACCGCTAAATCGCCACTGACAATTTCTCTTTTTTTACATTCTATGTACTTTTCTTTCCATGACCTCCCGACTTATTTTTACCCTTTCAACAGTGACAGCCTAACTGTGTTTAATTGTGGGTACATTGAATAACTATCGCGAGCATGCGCCCGCCACCTACTGCAGCGATTTAAGCAAACATGACACTATGCGTACAAGCTCACAAGTATAGTGTGCTCTATGCCGCACATACCGTAGAGGCTCTATACTCCGACATTCTCGGCGTGACCCGCTCCCATGACCTTCATCGTGACCTTCAAGAACCTGCCAAGGCAATGCTGTTTCTGGAATTGTTTCATAGATGGCGGGCCCTTTCCACAATGTCTTGGGAGCCTTCATAATCGCGCCTACGAGCATGGGGGCTTATGAAGGCTCCCTAACGAAGTCACCGGTGTAGAGTTGCAGGCACTGATACAAAGGAATCCGACGCAAAAAAAAATATTGCAGTACAGAAAAATTCTGACAATTATTGCGGGCGAGCAGTTACGGAGTCGCCATATGTCGGAAGCGCCTCCCTTGCGTAGTATGAGGGATCACGCGGCGCGCTACTCACAGGTTTGGCTTGCGACGCTATATAATAACACCACGCGGCAGCCCTCCTAGACATTTCTGTAAGTAGTCTCAAAACGAGGAAAGTTTTTTACTGTAGACATAATAATCTTGATGAAAATGAAAGCACAGAATCGTTTACAGACGCTATGTCTTTACCGAACACGTACAGTGAACGCCACTGCGCGCGGTCGTCGCGATGGAGTCTCCCGAGCCGGCTTCTTGCGTGAAAGGTAGACAAATGCTGTCAGTAAGCTATGTGAAATATGTTCTTATAGTGGGCTGCCTGTATAACTAAATGGAGCATCAAAGAATGAGGCCTCAATGCAGCGATCGCACGGGTTCGCGGTGACCAACTACGCGCCTGCATCCATGTACGCGCACAATGCTTCCCTTTCGCTGCGAGAGCGTTTTCGCATCGTGCCTTGAGCTTTAGGCAGCAGCATATGTATATTTGACAGCACACAAGCAATCAGTGTTGCGTGGAAAGTATCAGAGCTGTTCAAAATTAATTTCGTTAACACTATAGGAGTTCGACACCTACCAGGGCGACTTCGGTTGTCCCGTCACGACGATTGAATCTTCTATTTTTCTAAGGTCTTGGACGTTTAAATACCATTATTTCTCAAGTTGCCTCGCACTGTACGTTTATCGCTCTTCGGAGAGAGCGACCCACTGCTCCGTTTATTTAATCCAGTACATTTCATTGTTTGGTGCTACACAAGCGTAAGCATGTGTCATGCCCCTTTTTATGTGCTTTTTATGGTTCCCTTTCCATTACTGTGAACTTGCCAGTATCCAGCAACAACAAGTTAATAGGCAAAAATTTCATGACATTAGCTCGGCAGCACGCACGCGCTTTCTACTACTCACCGAACATCGCAGCTTCGACACCGTATTAGAAACCTTCCTCGCGTCTGTGCTTGCTGCACATTCGAGTTGTAGCCGATGGCTGCCTGCCGGTTCTAAGTTTCGCGAGCCAAGCTTCACGCAGCTTCTTGTCATGCGGCTACGTGTGAATAAGGCTGACACCGGGCTCCGTTGCGTACGTCCGGTACTGCGGCACCGAACAGTAGCCTACCATGCTGCACGCCTTTAAAGGCGGCCATTACCTATTATAGTGCTTTCAAATGTTATCAAACAGACACCCAAGGTGGGAAAGCCTTACCACTTAATGAGAACCGCAGCCGCTGGTGGAGCTTTAAACTTTCGTTTTCAGCTCGCTTCAGCGCTTCCGAAGCAGCCGACGCGGCCGCTGTGTCCACGTGATCCTTCATGCCACGTCACGCCGGCGTGGTGGTGCCATCTTTTCCAGTGGTGGAGCTCGCCCCAATAGCCCATCATTGTTCTATCGGGGGTTCACCATGGAACCGTTTCTGCTCAGCCATATATATAAATAATCATGAATGGCTGCCTGTTCATTCCAGTGACCTAGTCAGGTGGTGTGTTAAATAATTATACAATTTAGTTAACAGCTCATTCACAACAATAATGGCCCGGCTTTGGTGTTGTACTGCAGCAACATGACGCGGGTTATATTCCTGTCAGCGACGGCGGCATTTCCGCGCACATATCCAGTTCGTGGATCAGGACAGACCCACGAAACGTAGCACTGCGGCGACAACTTAACTGTGACGCGCTCATCCGAAACACGTCGGCCACTGATGGCAGGCATTTTGTGAACGCGCACTCTCATCTGACGACGTAGAAGTTATCGCAGGGATGCCACCCTTCGTGATACTATACGAATAAGCGTCACTCAGTAGCACGGCAAAAAAATACGAGGGGTAACCAAAGAGAATCGGTTTGTCTCCAAATTATATATATATATATATATATGTGTATATATATATATATATATATATATATATATATATATATATATATATATATATATATATATATATATATATATATATATATATGCGTGTGTGTGTGTGTGTGTGTGGTAACTAGACCAAGTTTCCTTCAAAGTAATCTTCAACAGAGTTAACACACTTGTTCAACCTTCTTTCCCACTCTTCGGAGGAACTCTGGAGCTTCTCCTGTTAAGTGGCCCCTTGCGAAGTAGTCTCCAACTCGTGCAAACTAATAAATCTCCTTCTTTTATTTAATTTTGTTCTAAGGGAACTCTGTCCAATGAAAACGGCGCGTGGAGAACGCTAGCCTATTACGGAGAGGCTAAATATCACGTCAGAGCAAAGGCAGTGTTAGCTGCAGGGATGTCATGGCGCAGAAACCAGGCACCCGCATTTCACAATTTTGCGCATTTCCCTCCCACATCCTCTCTCAGTCGCCTTAACACCTTCAAGTAAGATTGCTTTGTGTCAATCTGCCCAGGAGAAGCAAATTCACGCTGCACAATTCCACAGACGTAATTGAAGAAAAACAAGAAACGATAGTCATTGTCTTTACCCGAACTAGCGCATTTGGGATATTTGTTTTGTTTTATTTTATTGGGTGTTGGTGAGGGCGTCCACAACTGGTTGGCAACTTGCTTGGTGTCGGAGCCATATCCATAGCACCAGCTTTCGTGTCCCATGACGTTCTTCGAAAGGAGGACTGGGTCACTTTCGATTTGATATTTTTTTTTTCAAATACTGGTGCCAAATCAAACAAACGTATTTTTTTCTTTTGTGACCAAGCGGGGAACAAACATTGCGGCAACGCATCTCATGCCGCCTTAATTCCACACTCAAAATTCAATCATCATCATCATCATCATCATCATCATCATCATCATCATCAGCCTGGTTACGCCCACTGCAGGGCAAAGGCCTCTCCCATACTTCTCCAACAACCCCGGTCATGTACTATTTGTGGCCATGCCATGCCTGCAAACTTCTTAATCTCATCCGCCCACCAAACTTTCTGCCGCCCCCTGCTACGCTTCCCTTCCCTTGGGATCCAGTCCGTAACCCTTAATGACCATCGGTTATCTTCCCTCCTCATTACATGTCCTGCCCATGTCCATTTCCTTTTCTTCATTTCAACTAAGATGTCATTAACTCGCGTTTGTTCCCTCACCCAATCTGCTCTTTTCTTATCCCTTAACGTTACACCTATCATTCTTCTTACCATAGCTCGTTGCGTCGTCCTCAATTTCAGTAGAACCCTTTTCGTAAGCCTCCACGTTTCTGCCCTGTAGGTGAGTACTGGTAAGACACAGCTATTATATACTTTTCTCTTGAGGGATAATGGCAACCTGCTGTTCATGATCTGAGAATGCCTGCCAAACGCACCCCAGCCCATTCTTATTCTTCTGATTATTTCCGTCTCATGATCCGGATCCGCCGTCACTACCTGCCCTAAGTAGATGTATTCCCTTACGACTTCCAGTGCCTCGCTGCCTATTGTAAATTTCTGTTCTCTTCCGAGACTGTTAAGCATTACTTTAGTTTTCTGAAGATTATTTTTTAGACCCACTCTTCTGCTTTGCCTCTCCAGGTCAGTGAGCATGCATTGCAATTGGTCCCCTGAGTTACTAAGCAAGGCAATATCATCAGCGAATCGCAAGTTACTAAGGTATTCTCCATTAACTTTTATCCCCAATTCTTCCCAATCCAGGTCTCTTAATACCTCCTGTAAACACGCTGCGAATAGCATTGGAGATATCCTATCTCCCTGCCTGACGCCTTTCTTTATTGGGATTTTGTTGCTTGCTTTATGGAGGACTACTCACACTCACATGATTCACTCACATGAGCTCCAATTCACGCCAGCAGCTTCTAAAATATTTTCAATTGTGTAGCGACAACTCTCAAAGGGTTTTTTGTCGAACGTTTTGACTACTTCATAGGTACGACTAGATGAAGGTCGGCTGAAACGAGGATGGTTTAACACAGTGACGTTTCGCTTCCTGAAGGCGGGTGACACGCAAGCATACGGGTGCTATAGCGCATACGACGCTATCAGCCCTTGGTGCGCCTGAAGGCCTACACTGCTCGCCTCGCAGATCTTATTCAAGACAGGGCTCGCGCGGCCGCGCCATACGCAACAGCCGCCGGAGTAGAACGCCCTCTTGTAAACATTTGCTTACTTACTGAAATAACTAGCATGGTGTCAGCGCGCACAGGCAAGCATGAACGCTTCACACTCGATGACTGCGGACACTCGTTGTCAAAATGCTGCCGAGAGGAATCGCGGCAGCAGCAGCGAGCGAAGTGACGCTTCAACGCAAACTGAGGGGTGAGAACACAGCGTACGCATAGCTACGAGCGATCGGAATACCTAGACTGTGCCCCCCAAAGCATACTGCTTTCCATATAAAGCCCGCGCAAACGCGCGCGGCCGGAGTACCACGCTCCACATCCCTCCCCTCCCCCGGAGTCATGTGCGCGGCGGGATACAGATACAGATAGAGTTATTTCTCTCAAAACAAAGTACAGAATTCGAGAGGACGGAAGGGAAAAAGCTGCCAAATGCAGCTTGAGGACCCCCTACGCCCCATAGAGCAGCAGTGTGGTGAAAAACAAAGGCAATGCGACAGTTTGCAAAGTACACACAAAAACAGAATTTGAAATCACAATACCCGTAATCTATTGCATGATTGTGATTTTACACGTGATCTATTACATTATTGTGATTTTACACAATTAACGCAATTACACAATTTCTTCGCCAATTCCCATTACACAATTCTAACGCCAACGTAGACAAAAATACAGATAAATATAATTCATTCAAGTACCCTACACTCCATGGTCAAGCATTTACACAGCTGATCTATTCGGTGGAAGGCTCGAAAAGATTTATCAATTCCATGAAAATTTGTGTAGAAAGCAACTTAACAGAAAAATGATTATCTTCGAGAAAATTTAGGTACCTAAAGGCGCGCTGCCCCACTTGCGCACGTGAGATTGAGCCGCCATTGTCGGCTGTGAGCCGACAATGGCGACAATGGCGGAGGTCGGCAGCGGTGGCGTAGAGGTAGAACACCCCCCTCGCGTGCAAGAGGTCCGTGGTTCGAATCCCAGTGCCGCGCAATTTTCCACCGGATTAAAGAAAATCCGCGTGTTGATAAAATTGCATAAAACAGGCCTGGAGTGTGGCCTGATCCCGGTGACCAGAACCGGTAACGCACTCCCTCACCAGAGCAGGATTGGCCACCATGGTGTAGTACTTGGGCATAACCTCCTATATGAACACAACAATCAAACTCCGGCCCTCAGTCCCCAGCAGCTGCGAAGCAACTGACCACGGCGGCGGTCAGACCTGCGACGCAGCAGAGGGTGCTAAGAATCCCTGGCTCCGGACAGGCCGCCATTGGAATATGAACCTGGCAACATTAAACGCTAGAACGTTATCTAGTGAGGTGAGTCTAGCAGTAGTGTTGGAGGAATTAGAGGGCAGTAAATCGGATATAATAGGGCTCAGTGAAGTTAGGAGGCGAAAAGAAGCATATACAGTGCTAAAAGGTGGGCACGTCCTGTGCTACCGGTGCTTAGCGGAGAGACGAGAACTAGGAGTCGGATTCCTGATTAATAAGAATATAGCTGGTAACATACAGGAATTCTATAGCATTAACGAGAGGGTGGCAGGTCTTGTTGTGAAACTTAATAACAGGTACAAAATGAAGGTTATACAGGTCCACGCCCCTACATCCAGTCATGATGACCAGGAAGTCGAAAGCTTCTATGAAGACGTGGAATCGGCGATGGGTAAAGTCAAAACAAAATACATTATACTGATGGGCGACTTCAATGCCAAGGTAGGCAAGAAGCAGGCTGGAGACAAGGCAGTGGGGGAATATGGCATAGGCACTAGGAATAGCAGGGGAGAGCTATTAGTAGAGTTTGCAGAACAGATTAATATGCGGATAATGAATACCTGCTTCCGCAAGCGGGATAGACGAAAGTGGACGTGGCGGAGCCCGAACGACGAGACTAGAAATGAAATAGACTTCATACTCTGCGCTAACACTGGCATCATACAAGATGTGGACGAAAAAAAAATGGGCATGGCCAGGACATGTAATGAGGAGGGAAGATAACCGATGGTCATTAAGAGTTACGGAATGGATTCCAAGGGAAGGGAAGCGTAGCAGAGGGCGGCAGAAAGTTAGATGGGTGGGTGAGATTAAGAAGTTTGCAGGGACAACATGGCCACAATTAGTACATGACCGGGGTAGTTGGAGAAGTATGGGAGAGGCCTTTGCCCTGCAGTGGGCGTAACCAGGCTGATGATGATGATGTCGGCTCACCGTCGCAGGCTTTCACTCGCACACAAAGCGTACGGCGCGCGAGGACGACAGTGTACGTCAGTATCGCAAACAATGCATGTAGCAACTGCTAGGGGAGGTCAGCCGGCGGCGTATTTCAATTTGCGCCCAAGAGCAGTGCTCGACCGCTGCGCCGCCATACGCCGCTCGCGTGTAGGTACTTCTAGGTACTTTTTTCCACGAAGAGCCAGGGTGAGCGCTTTAGATCCATCTGAGTATTTGGTGGAACTAGGGAGATGTTACGCCTGGGCCCACAATCTGCTTAGGTAGCTGCCGGTGAGAGAAAATATGTTTTTCAAAACCTATTTAGAAACCTGAGATATTTAGAAATAAAAGTTTCGTGCGGAAGCTGATTTCGCTGGACGAAATTTTTATTCTGTATACGGGGATAAAAGGCCGTGATAAGAAGTCGGCCGTGGTGTGCGAGGCGCTTTGATCTACAAAAGCTGGGATAATCGTGGGGCATGGAGGGTTTCTCGCACCATGAGCCATATTGTCACGTGGTAGTGACGGTGAAGAAAGCAATACGGTGGAGTACAAAACTAGCTTTTATTGGGCGAACCTGTGCCCACAAAAACAGGCTACACTTATAGCACAAGGATAGCGGCAAACACGGTCGGCGATCGTCGGAAATTGATCAGCGGGTCAAGCGCGTCGTCTTTTATAGAGCAGTCGTCGAATGTTCCAGACTAATCGTTCGGACCTGCGTGTCTTCCACAAAGTTCTACACCATTCGCGTCAGGTGATGAAATCAGATAACATAAGGTTCGGCGACAACAGACAGCGGATAGAAGCATCGATAACTTTCCAGAAACTTCGGATACATGCAGGCGCGTCCCACGCTGTGCGATTACATTTGTTAGGCGGCGAAACGTGGCTGCCCGATAAAGATAAGTACACGTGTCAATATTATCGCTGCAATAAAGCGTCCTTTCCTTCCTTACATCACTATCTCTCTTCCAGCCGAACCAGCAGCAAGGCGCAGGCGCCACATACACCGCATATTAAACAAACTATCACGCGACTTCCAGGAACAAAAAAAAAATCACACAGAAACTCCTCTGGGAGTTGTCTAAGCATGCGTAAGCATTGTGCTACTTCCTGATCTCCACGCAGCCCGGTGTCATTACCAATGTTATATAACTTCCTTAGACCAGTGCTCAGGACAGCGCAGTGGCGACACGAACTGGTGCCGACGGCGGCGCGAAGAGCATTGATGACGCAAGCAAAGTACTGCAGGTGGAGGCGCCAGGTGCGCTGATGACGTTCCGTCATTATAAGCCGTTATCGCTCTTTAGCGCCTTATAGATCCGCGTAGAACCATTATAAACCGTGAACGTACTCAGGCGGCGGCTTTGTATGGCACCGCAGCTTGGGCCGCACCGTGACAGCGGTCTGCGATGCTCACAAAGAGTGCTGACTACTCATAGCTTCGCGGGCTGTGTTCTTGCCGCTTCGTTGGCGTTGAAGCGAGAAGCAGCGCAAAGGCAAATTCGCTCGCTGCTGCGGGTGCTATCTCGAAAGTGGTCGTCTTAATACGGGACGGACGGAGGGATGGTTTTCTCGTTGGGAAAGCATAGAAATGCTTGCCCATTTCAATTTAAAACTTACCTACACTACCTAAACTCTGCGAATGCGAGCTGGGCTGACCAGACTTCGCGCCTAGGCACAGCCAGGGACATAAAACCAAATACATAGAAGGATCTAGAGGGTGTGCCCCGGCGCTTCGGCGAAAAAGTACCTAGAAACGTGGTACGTGCGGGCGGCACATGGCGGCGCAGTGGTCGAGCACTGGGATTGGGCGTAAATAGAAACACGCAATACGGTGATGAATTTCCATTTCCTAGTAGGTACAGCGGGGCGTGGTACTTGCGTAGACGACGGACGTTTGCGCGCATGCGCTAGTAAGAGTGAGGGGGAGAGAGGAAATGTGGGGACTTTTGCTCCTTGAATATACGACTCTGCCTAGGCACTACGGAGGAGTTTCTTAGCGCGTGTTGTATGCGCTTGTCCCTAGGTGCGCCGGCAGAAGTCGCGAGGCGCAGTAGTGCTGAGCCTAGCATCGGAAGTTGGCGGCTCGACGCAATTATATTTATTCAATCGTGTTCTTTGCTAATTAAAACAACGTGTCACTATTTCGCAATGTTTATTGGCAGCGCCTCCGGGACACCCAAGCGGCAACGGGGACATCAAAACTAGAAGCAGAGGCCTGCGCATGCCAGGAGAGTATAAGATCGGCTGTCCGCTATCGCGGTGAGCCAATTGTTTATGCGAACATCCCCTGGCACGCTTCGGCCTCCGCGGCCCCAACCCACGGGCCGCCCTGCTTTCAGCTTTGATCCCCCCGCTTGAATGCCCCGGAGATCCTGCGCCGCCTCTTTTATTATAACCTCAGGTGCTCTACTGAGGCGTCGGTTCGCCGGTTACATGTGCCCTCCTGGAGCAGTGCTTGTAAAAAAATGCAATCTATCGTCTCGACTAACAAAGTGACCCGCGACTTATACAACACCAGACAGTGATCACCAAATGGGTGAACAGTTTCAGTGTTCGCTTTTCGAAGGAGAAATCCAAATCTCAAGGATATTCGTTGTCCGTTACAAATAGACATCATTATTTCTCAAGCGTAGCGCAACAACAGGTGGGACAACTGTCACCACAAACCCGTAAGACATCTTATGGTTATGTCGGCTTGGCTACTTACTTGTGTACTGTCCACCTACAAGGGTCGCCAGGTCTTTGGGAGAAAAAGTAGCCGAAAAACTCCGTAATGTAACCAGAAAAGTAGCCACGTTGCGATAAACCAATTGTCCATTTCTGACGCGAAAATAATGAAGACAAAAGCTAACAAGACCTGTAGTTTCCTGCTTCACTGATGGCAAACAAAATAACAGAACAAAACAAATGTTATCACATATTATTGTGTCATAATTTACCATAATGACCAGCTGACGTTCCTTGATAATTTTTGCCGCCCCCTTTCGTGCTTTCTCATGGCCGAAGCGATGTCGCCAGTTTCAGTACAATAAACTCGCTGCATGCCGTCCTTGCACCACTGTGGCTTCACTCCAAACGTTCCCGCGCGAACTGTATGACATCACACGTGCACTTCCCTCTTTGGTACGCAGTCTCATAGTGACATAGGCATTGACACCTGTAATCTCATGGATGTCATGACACGTTTTCGGTCGTTGCAGTCGTTTCTGACGCCAAGAACCATGGTATTCGAGATTCTCTATAGAGGTAACCGTCACTGGGGGGTGATATCGGGACACCACCTATATTGTCAGGATTGGGGGCTCAATCCCATCGCTCGTGATCCGTTGTCAAGATTGGAGTCCGGCATGAATTCGAAGGTAGCTGGCCCATGCCGTCGTCCAACTTATCCACGCTGAGGACGTTGATGAAGGGAAGAACTGCTTCTCATCGAGAACGAGGAATATGGGTTTATTTACAGTATTTAAATCAGTCTAACATGACTGCTTGAGAAAGGAGTGTCAGTCCAACATGACTGCACGAGAGAAGTGTATCAGTCTAACATGACTGCTCAAGAGAAGTGTGTCGAACATCCGCACAATAGCAGTTTTTAAACACTCGGTCCGCCGGCGATACAAGGCGGCGAATGTTCGTGTTTCATCGCAAAACTAGCCGCCGCCTCGCAGGACCGTTTACACACACAAAGGCTCACGCGGGCGAATGTCCGGAACCGACGTCAGAGGGGAGCCGTTCCGGGTAGCTCGGAGCCATTCTGGGTAGCTCGTTGTCCTGCGTCCCGGTCGGCATGTGGGAAGCAACAAAAAACGGCTTTCCCGCGGCAGCTCGCGCACGCGTAGCAGATCAGGTCCGCGCTGGGGAGTTTGGGCACAATAGTTCGCCCGCCGAACTCATTCCGTCACAACGGCGATTTAGTCACGCTGTGGCTAGAGGATGGCGGCGGTGTCAGCACAAAGCCCGCTTCATCGAACGCATCCTAGCTGAAGCGACGGAGAGTGGGGAATGCGCGTCTTGTTCCCCGGTCGTAACTGGGTGGCACTCTTGCATTGCAGCTCGCCATTCTTAACAGCGCCTCCATGGCCCGAAAAATCTCGACTGTCTAGCGCTGACAACCGCTAGGCAGGAAGAGAACGGCTGGTGGTCAGGGGGGGGGGGGGGATTGATGTCTTGGCTCGCAGCGACCACTTGTGTATTGATGTCACCGCCCCAAAACATCCAACAAGGACAGGCAACTGCAAAATGAACCCCACAACACGGCTCTTCGCCGAGATGACGTGCATTGGCTCTCACTTTAGACCCGCTAGGCTTCAAAAAAACAACAACATAAGTGCAGAAACAAAAAAAATGCTGCATTTCGCTATGCCAATTTCTGAAGCAAATTCCTGCTGTCCAATTCAGCAATCATGGAGGGAATCCTGCTAAATGAGAGGAGATCTTCTTGGCTTAAAAAGAAATTAAACACTAGTAACCCTAAAATTTAGGCGGGACCCTCAAACGCGGAATTCAAATTAGCCTGCTCAATCCATCCGCATTGCTGCTATGCAACTTTCCCTTCTTATATCTAACGGAGAAGTTGTACTCTTGGAGAGTGAGGCTCCATCGGAGCAAGCGACCATTTTTGTGTGACATTTGATTGAGCCACGTCAGAGGACAGTGGTCGGTCTCGAAGATGAACTTCGTTCCGTACAAGTAACACGACAACTTCTGGGCGGCCCAAACTAAACAAGCGCATTCCTTCTCTGAAGCGCTGTAGGCTTCCTCCCTTACATTTAGTTTACGGCTGGCATAGAGGATAGGATGCTCCTCGTTATCGTCGCCGACCTGACTAAGTACCACGCCCATACCTCTGTCGATTGCGTCGCATTGAACTATGAATTCCTTTGTGTAGTCTGGCGCGCGAAGCACAGGACGAGAAACCAATAGCGTTTTCAAACTTTGGAAAACGTTCTCTGTGTCCTTATCCCAGTGCACGTTACTCGGTGCTCCCTTTCGGAGGGCGTCTGTTAATGGACTTGCCAATTGCGAGTAATTCGGAATGTACCGTTGATAGTACCCCACAAGTCCCAAAAATGAACGAAGGTCCGTTTTCGTGCGCGGCTGAGAAAATTCTCCAATCGTAGCTATTTTCAGCTCAGCCGGCCGTCTCATGCCCTGACCGACAACATGGCCCAGATAAGTAACCTGCGAACAACCAAACCTACACTTTTCCGCTTTCATCGTTAAGCTGGCTTCCCTCAGCCGTGAGAACACCCGTTTGAGGTGCGATACGTGTTGTTCCCAGCTGTCCGAAAAAATTGCTACATCATCAAGATAGGGCAAGGCGAACTCCTGCAAGTCTTTTAGGACAATATCCATTAACTTAGAGAAGCTAAACGGCGCGTTCTTCAGCCCGAAGCTGAGTGCGAGAGGGCGAAAAGTGCCTACAGGCGAGATGAATGCGGCATAGTGACTGGCACTTTCTGAAAGGGGAACTTGCCAGTACCCCCGCACGAGATCTATAGTTGAAATGTATTTAGCAGCGCTAACTCTTTCAATTCGTTCCTCAATGTTGGCTATCGGGTACAGCTGATCCCTAGTGATGACATTTAACTTCCTGTAGTCAACACATGGACGAGGGTCCTTGTTAGGGGTTTCTACGAGTATTAGCTATGACGTGTAATCACTCTCAGCGGGCTCAATAACTCCCAACTCTAGCATGCGCTGTATCTCTGCCTCCATAATCTCTCTCTGTCTTGGAGACACACTGTAAGGCTTTGATCTTACTGGTTCGGTTGATGTCAGCTCAATTTCATGCGTTATCAGTTCGGTTCTACCTGGCCGATCGCTGAATCTGTCGAGATATTCCCCTAACACCTAGTACATCTAGCTGCTCGGGTCTTAGAGCGTGCGAGCTTACCGAGTGTTCTACTACTTCTTCTAGGCCGATTTCAGAGTTGGAGGTCGCCCTATACTCCTTAAACTTGGTACTAGTGCCATCCGGCTCTTTGATGGTATAGTTAACGACTCCGCTCCGCTCTACATACGGCTTCATCAAATTACAGTGATATATCCTCACTTCCTTCCTGCGACCGGGCATTCTCAAAGCATAGTTAGTATCTGAAAGTTTGTGCAACACTTTAACGGGCCCGTCCCAGTGAACTTCAAGCTTGTTCTTTCTTGAAGGTTTGAGGATCATTACCTGGTCTCCGGCGTTAAACGTACGAAGCCTCGCATTCTTGTCGTAATACAATTTGGCGTTCTTTTGAGCTACTCCCATGTTCTTTCCGACTAGTTCTTGGGTTGCGCTTAGCCGTTCCAGCAAATTTAGCACGTATTCAACCACTGTTGGACTCTCCCCTCTTTCCTCCCACATCTCTCTTAACATTCTCAGTGGAGAACGGAGTGTCCTCCCATACACTAGTTCTGCTGGTGAGAACCCTGTCGCTTCATGTGGAACCGTTCGCAAAGCAAACAATGTTGCCGGCAGACAGTTCTCCCAGTCCTCCTTGTGCTCGTAACAGAGCGCACGCAAAACTCGCTTAAGCACCGAATGCCACCTCTCTACACTGTTTGACTGAGGGTGATAGACAGAACTGTGTATTAATTTTACCCCGCACTTTTGCAAGAATGTGGAAGTCAGTGCGCTCCTGAATACTGACCCTTGATCTGCCTGAATTTCGGTTGGAAAACCAACTCGTGCAAACACTGTCAAAAGCGCGTCTACTACTTCGGTGGAGCTGAGCTCTTTCAAAGGGATTGCTTCTGGAAACTTGGTAGCCGGACACAGCATGGTAAACAAGTACCTGTAGCCCGATTTTGTTTTTGGAAGAGGCCCTACCGTGTCTATTACAAGTCGTCTGAAAGGCTCTGTTATTAAGGCCACTACCTTCAGTGGAGCTTTCCATGTCTCTCCTGGTTTACCAGAACGCTGGCAGGCGTCGCATGATCTTACAAAGTTTTCTACGTCTTTGAAACAGCCAGGCCAGTAGTATTCCATAAGCAATCTTTCCTTTGATTTGTTTATGCCTAGGTGGCCGGACCACCCATTTCCATGACGTAGACTCAAAAGGTCCTCCCTATACTTAGTAGGTACGACTAACTGATCTAAAATCCTACCCTTTCGATCTCTGTAGTTCCGATACAACAATCCTCCTCTCTCCTGTATCGTCACGGTGCGCCTAGCAATGCCTTCTTTAGCTGTGTCATGTAATTTAGCTAAGCTCTCATCATTCTTTTGCTCAGCTGCCAGTGACTCTCTATCCACACGTAAGAGCTGACCAAAGTTCTTTGAGGCCGGTGTTAATAACGACCCTGTCTCGCTTGTGAGCGCGTCTACTTGCTCTTCCTGCAGGCTAGAACTTTGACACTCTAGTGCTACGCTCTCGTTGAGCTGGTCAGCTGGCAGGCTCTCCTCAACTGTTCTTTTGTCCCTCGGGCCTAGCTCGGATTCGGGTATTGAAGTTATCCCCTTTTCTGCTTCCGCTGGAGGAGCTTGCGCATTTTCAGTCGAAAGCGCCGCGATCTTACGAGCTTGGCCTCGGGTCAATGCCTGTACTATGCCCTCTCCCAGTTTGAGCCCTTTGTCACGCAGTAACTGATTCGAACGATTCGAAAAGATGTAAGGATACTGCAGTGACAAAAATTTGGAAACTGCAGCCTCAGTCTCTAGATCCCCGAATGGTCCGCTGATTTTGACTTTGGCCATGGGCAGACACACGCTGTGTTCTTCTACAACCTGTTTTATCCATGCTACTTCTCCGGTGAAGTCATCTACCGTCACGTAAGACGGATGGACAATGTCCATCGTGGCGGCACTGTCTCTTAGCACTCGGCATGGTTTGCCATTAACTTGCAGGTCGTGAAGATATGGACTTAAAAGTTCCATATTCTCGTCTTTTTTCTCCACGTAGGAGAAAACTACGCTAGACTTCTCGCAGTTTACAGCTATATGTCCCAGTTTGTGGCATTTGTAACAGCAAATTGGTCTAAAAGATTCGAATTCTCTTTTCTGTTCTTTTTGTGCGGTTTCTCCGTTAAGTTTCTCCTCGCTCTTTTCTGCGGGCTTTTCCGCCATGTCTACAGGCTCCGATCGTCTAGTGTGCGCACCCCTTTTGAACGGAAATGGTTTCCGCGGTCCATTTCTACCGTCCAAGTTTCCGTCCTCGGCGTTCAACTTTCTACGGGTTGCGTACTCTTCGGCTAATTCAGCCGCCTTTTCCACAGTGTTTACATTACCGCTGTCTTGCACCCACAGTTTCACAGCTTGGGGGATGGTTTTGTAAAACTGCTCTAGACACATGCACTCAATGATCCTGTCTCTGCTGTCGTACGCTTCCGCGCTTTTAAGCCACTCGACTAGGTTGGCCTTTAAGCTATATGCAAACTCCGGATAGCCCTCGCTATCTTTCTTGCCTGTGCTCCTAAACCTTTGCCGAAAAGCTTCGGCTGAAAGGCGGTATTTCTTCAGGAGACTAGCCTTAGCTTTTGCATAATCATATGCATCCTGTGCACTTAATCTGGCGATTATCTCCGCCGCCTCACACGGCAACATAGACAGCAACCGCTGTGGCCATGTACTCGGGCCGAAGTTCATCTTTTCGCAAGTCCTTTCAAAATTGCTTAGGAACAAGCCTATGTCGGTCCCGACCTCAAATGGCTTTAATAGCCTGTCCATGCGGTACGATTCTGCCTCACTTGATCGTCCCAGAGGGCCTTCACTTCCCTGAGACAACTCCAAACGTTTGCTTTCAAGTTCAAGTTGCATTTTTCTTAACTCGCGATCTTTATCGCGTTCCTCTGTCTCTCGTTTTTCTCTGTCCCGTTCTTCTCTTTCTCTTTCCCGTTTCTCTCTCTTTTTGAGAAGTTCCAATCCCATTTCAATATCTTCCTCACTGGCCTGATCCGAAATTAGCTCCAATAATTCCGATTTTAGCATTTCCTTGCGCACATCTAGGCCAAGTTCCTCACCAACAATCAACAATTCGTCTCTCAGCAGTGTCCTTAACTCCATGATTGCTGCTTTACTGCCTTGATTCTGCTCTCTAAATATAGCTAGGAAAACACAACCTAGCTAACACTCAACAATCTAGCTTCCCTACAGTTCTAAACAGAACAACCACAAAATGAAGCCTAGAGACTCAAAGCCAGAACCAAGCACTCACCGCAGATACAGCACCATGTCGCAAAGTCCATCTCACCGCTGTCAGCCAGTTGTCAGGATTGGGGGCTCAATCCCATCGCTCGTGATCCGTTGTCAAGATTGGAGTCCGGCATGAATTCGAAGGTAGCTGGCCCATGCCGTCGTCCAACTTATCCACGCTGTGGACGTTGATGAAGGGAAGAACTGCTTCTCATCGAGAACGAGGAATATGGGTTTATTTACAGTATTTAAATCAGTCTAACATGACTGCTTGAGAAAAGAGTGTCAGTCCAACATGACTGCACGAGAGAAGTGTATCAGTCTAACATGACTGCTCAAGAGAAGTGTGTCGAACAACCGCACAACAGCAGTTTTTAAACACTCGGTCCGCCGGCGATACAAGGCGGCGAATGTTCGTGTTTCATCGCAAAACGAGCCGCCGCCTCGCAGGACCGTTTACACACACAAAGGCTCACGCGGGCGAATGTCCGGAACCGACGTCAGAGGGGAGCCGTTCCGGGTAGCTCGGAGCCATTCTGGGTAGCTCGTTGTCCTGCGTCCCGGTCGGCATGTGGGAAGCAACAAAAAACGGCTTTCCCGCGGCAGCTCGCGCACGCGTAGCAGATCAGGTCAGCGCTGGGGAGTTTGGACACAATAGTTCGCCCGCCGAACTCATTTCGTCACAACGGCGATTTAGTCACGCTGTGGCTAGAGGATGGCGGCGGTGTCAGCACAAAGCCCGCTTCATCGAACGCATCCTAGCTGAAGCGACGGAGAGTGGGGAATGCGTGTCTTGTTCCCCGGTCGTAACTGGGTGGCAATCTTGCATTGCAGCTCGCCATTCTTAACAATATATATATACTGCTTCTGTCGTACGAAGGGCGCAGAAGCATTTCCTTTAAGATCCGTTAATTCCTGTTACTCAGGAGCTGCTTGGTTCTGTTGAATTATTCATTCATGACAGTCCCGGACTGCTCGAAACGTTGATTTCAGCCAACTAGCATTGCATATTAAACATCTCGGGCAGTCCTGGACAGTCCAGGATCAGTCCAATAAGGCCCATTGACCATATGGTGGCTATGTTATATTTTCAGCTACTGAATTTGCTTCCAGAGCTTGCAAGACACAAATGTCTGGCCTTCAAGATCTGGCGTTTGGGGCTGTTGCTTTCAGGGGGTTGTCGGGGGGGGGGGGAGTGTGATTCGGACACTACCTAGACCAATTACCATAGCCAAATGTAGCCAGAAAGTAGCCAAGTCGCCAAGCCCGCTTTTCGGTCGCCAGGAGCCTCTAAATGTAGCCAATTCTGTGACAAATTGCCAAACATGGCAACCCTGTCGTCTACACCCACCTGGCGGGGTGAACGAAGCAAGACAATGACGAAGAGCTCCATGAAGTCAGCCCGGATTATTTTGTGGTGATAGAGTGTATATTCTTCTACCGTGCCCCATAAGAAGACTTTTCAATACGTTAGGTCTTTACACTGAAGCTGTATACCTCTACCGTGCAAGGAAATTTTTGTGTCGTTGTCGACGTGGTAAGCAAAAAAAAAAAAACGCCATATGTGGGTTGATGCCGGAGATAGTGCAATGCCGGGCCGACCCGCGGTGTAGGTGAAGCAGGCGTTAAGCACTCCCCACACGTGTGCCGATCCCGAAGACAGAGCAATACCTGCCCGACCCGCGGCGGAGGGGAAGCAGGCGTTAAGCACTTCCCATTCTTGGGCCGATCCGGAAGATAGTGAAATACCGGTCCAACCCACGGCGGTAGTGAGGCAGGCGTTAAGCACTCCCCATTCGTTGGCCAATCTCGAAGATAGTGCAATGCCGGGCCGACCCGCAGTGGAGGTGAAGCAGGCGTTAGGCACTCCCCATACGTGGGCCGATCCCGAAGATAGTGCAATGTCGGGCCGACTGGCGGTGGAGATGCAGTTCGCCATTAAGGAGCCCACATACACAGCTTCGCTGTCCATCCTTCTTCACAGAGTGGAAGGGCAATGAGTTATTTTTTTCCTAACACATTCGTCTACCGGATGTTACCAGCATTTCCATCCCGATATTCCGCTAAAGCGATAAGGTAAGAATATATACATAGAAGCTAAATCTTCCCATTACACTGTACGTATAATATCGGCGTGTAGGCCCAGTTTCAAAAGTGCAAAAGCTATTGCTGTTGACACCTGAGCATGCTCTGCTGCATATAGGTTTAGAGTATATAGGCTGTGAGTATATAGGCTGTTCGTTCATGGCGTGACACGTTTGAGAGCACCGTGATCGCGGCGCGCAAACGCGTATTCGCGTGGGTATTTTCGTATTTGGCTGGTTTTGTTTATGACAGGCACGAGTTTTGGCAGGTTTTGTTTATGTTTTTCGTATTTGGCGGGTTTTGTTTATAATAGGCACAAGTTTAAATAGTGCGGTATCGGATGTTTCCTTGAACGCTCTACAACGTTTTTATTGTACGTTTGTCTCGAAATTATAAGACTTGAGGAGTTCATTAATTATCCTTGACTAATTGTGCAATTTAAGGAATGAAACAATTTTGCGATTTATACCATAAAGTGGCCGACAACATGCCTTTAGTCGCATCCTCCTATAGCACACCTGAAAGATTTTGAACCTTGGCTAAGTTAAGCTGGGACTCTGTGCATGTGCGCGCGCGTGATTATGTGCGTCCGATTGGGAGTGAGCACACATGCGAAGAGACTTCCCTACATGAGATCTCCGCCTTCATTCGAGGCGGAAAGCCGAGGAAAGAAAGGGAGTCCCTAAATCCATGAAGACGTCAAGGTT
The DNA here is from genome assembly GCF_050947875.1 of Dermacentor variabilis. Classification (NCBI taxonomy): domain Eukaryota; kingdom Metazoa; phylum Arthropoda; class Arachnida; order Ixodida; family Ixodidae; genus Dermacentor; species Dermacentor variabilis. The sequence continues at coordinate 134,064,491 of NC_134568.1, forward strand.
AGGAGGCCTGTTGATAGTGCATGGTGTGTTCCGAACATTAAAACGATCCTCTTGTAGTAGGCCATTGGCCAGATAAAGTTTATGCAATACGGCAATTCACAAACGCAATGTTTCCTTTCTAGCAAAATGCAGTCTATGTTTTAATGTATTAAAAATTGCGCCATGCGAAGCTACACCAGGTAATGCAAAGAATGCAAAGAATGTTTCAGTTGCAGTTGTAATTGCAACGATGGCTACAAAACATCAACATCTGTCGGCAAAAACGCGCCGATTGCGACTTTGTCACCAATCGCTACTCAGCGCTCTGTCTATTGCAAACACTGCAACCGCCCTAACATTGCAGTTTGCGGAAGCGTTGTGACTATAATCACTTTCATTTTCGGGAAAAACAATCATGGCTGCGACAGGAATTGCACCACCGTTATAATGTATAAAGCACTGCCGGCAAATAATAGTAACGGCAATACGCGACGTGATGGCACATCCGTCTCGCAGCCAGGCAATTTACAGCAGCGTTCGCAGTCAGAGCAAAGTAGTGATAATATAGGAACAACATTATCTTAACTTCGCACACATACTGGCCGACTCGATGTGCTTTGGAGTGCATCGAATTAAAGGCGCACTACATTTGTCTGGTCCCCCTTTTAGCACTATTGCTGTACGAGGCACCAGTGGTATACGTAATTTCTTGTTGGCCCACGGGAGTCATGTCTGCCGGCAATGCAGAGGCTGCGATAGCTTACTCAGCTCATGCTAAGTTTATACGAAGCAGCATGTTGGCCAGCACAGTCCGCAACCATACAGTAAACGCTTGGCCCTGTCTTGGCCCAGTTCTTTGCCCTGTCCCATCTGCACCACTGACAAGTGTTGGAAAATATACTTTCAACCGCGACCGAGTATTTTCCCCCAACACCTTGGCAAAAGCTTGTCACAGCTGAAAAATATGTTGTACAACATACTTCGGGACAAATACGCCGTTCACTCCTTTGTTTGGGGTGTGAACATTGAGGAGCAACAAATTTGGTAAGAAAGGAGTGAAAGAACGAAGGCACGTAATACACCACATCTCTTATCCTATAGGATATCCTTGCGCGTGCGTGCTGCGCACTCGGAATAAAACTTGCCTCCACAGATGGCTTCAGGGGCCCTATAATGTTACATTTAGCACTGAACGCAAACCTTTTGCCCAAGTGGAGGCACTCGAGGTATCAAGCAAAAAGGTTATAGAGATGCAAAAGAGTTAAAAAAAGTAAAGGCGTATTAATAAATTGCGCTTCTGCAATAGCGAAACAACCACCCTCACTGCAAGAAGAGGGTTGTTAAGCCAGAAAAGACGTGATTACAAAAAAGGGGTGGCCACGCTGCCACGAAATTCCCTGCACCATGCCGCCGTGACGTCGTGAATTTCGGCCACGCCTGCCCGGATCTATTAATTTTGTTTGAAGGGTGAGGAAAGATTACATTACATTTCATAGAAACCAACGAACGTAGCCTAGCAACTTTCGAAGACCCTCTCTGTGCCAAGATCAATACGGGAAAGTACACAGAAAACTCTGACGCAACACTAACGTACCTGCGCTGAAGTTTCGGTGCGAAATAATAATGTCGCTTTAATTTTGTTAACTAATAACCTTTTCTTTTATCAAAATTATTGTAAATTGAGTTTTGAGATTATAATTTATCAGTCTAAGCATGTTTAGTGTTGTTCCTTAGTTGCCCTTTGAATAGTTTTATTCAGACTGTTGCGGTGACGTTAAGCATAACTGTTGAAGGTAGCCCATCTCCACTTCCTATGTCCAAACAAGTTTGGAAACGCCTGACGAGGAACGCCAACCAGTGTCGGTGATTATGGTACCTGGATTCTGCCTGTCGCTAATGGTGGTGCGACGCATGAACATGCACTGCCATCAGAGAAATTTAGCTTGTATTCGATTCATATTCGAAACTACGAATCTTCGCCCACCCCTGGTTATTTCCCCCATTAATTGCTCGTTTCCGCGTGGTATATTATATGGTCTTGTTCTTCAAGCAGTTCCCTGGGGGCATTCGCTAAATGTTTCGTTCGTATAGAACTTCCAGTCATATGGCCTGGTAACCTTTGTCAGTAATACGTTCGCTATCGCGCTTGACCAGTGCCTGTTTTACGGACCACTCTACATTGAGTACAAACTGCGTTGTGAACCTCGGCCCTGCCCTGCCCCTGCGATCTCGTTTTAAAGCGAAGCTTGCTTTGTCTCTTCCTTCGACTTTCCCACTGCTGCTGCTGCTGCTGCTGCTGTGGCTGCTGCTGTCTGGCACACTGCGTTGGGGGTTGTTCAGAGCGTGTGTATACATGACAAGAGTGAGTCAGAGAGAAAAGGCAACGCAAGAAACTCGTTTGGATCTCACCCCATCGCATATGCACAATGCCCTCTGGAGCTCCCAGGGCGTCGCCACATTAGCCTCTTGACAGCTGTAATTATCCCTGACCGCCTCAAAAGTATTGTAGAAATTGCAACGCTTCCCTTTTTACTAACGTGCGAGTCTAGAGGGGACGTAGATAGACCTATAGAGAGGTGGGAAGGGAAGAGGCAGTTTCCATACAAGGGGGGGGGCACGTAAGAAGGTAAGGAAACTCTACTACTATAGGACAGTGGTTGCGGGAAAGTGGATAAGATTAAGTTCAAGATACGGTACAGTACGTTCCTGCTTTTTCTGAAAAATATACACCATGCAAATATGCCAAGCGGACAAATTACGCAGGTTGTGCAGAAGCAGAGCCACATTAATTAAAGCGCACCTCAGGGTCCAGGCGACACTATGGAAGTGGTCGACCGTCAAATAAACACTTCTGTGCCAGCCGCTGTAGCTTTGCTGCTAGACATTGCTAGAGGTCGCGGATTTGATCAAAACCGCGGCTACAACATTTCGACGGGGGCGAAATAAAATATGCTCATGCACTTAGATTTAGGGACGCTTTAAGAGAACACCATGGTGTCAAAATTAAACCTGAGTCCGCCACTGCGGCGTACCTCGTAATACAGTTATGGTTTTGGCACGTACCACCTCATAGTTCAATGAAAGTTTAAAACTTCTGCCAGGATGCGGTGTGCCATGTGAGGCAATGATAATGCTAAACCCTCCCAAGATTATGAACAATGGCGCACAACAACGCCTCAAGCAAACACGCCTCCCTGCGTGTTCTGTGTACCACGGAGACAAACAGCAGTGGTGCACCCAAGGTAACGTTTAACATCTAGTCACCACACTCGTATTGGACTAAACGTTGAAGATCTTAAGCTTTCGCCGTCAACATCACCCCGGATAATTGTCAATCAAAGCAACCAGCACAGAACGCTTCGCTTACATCGATTCCCACAAGGCGTTGAATCTGCATATTTTTATTTTTCGCTCTTCTCTTTCTTTGCTGCGCGGCGCATTTTCGGAAACGGTTTTGCGCTCCATATGACTCACTGTAATCCTCGATTTCTTCGCGCTGTTGCTGGCTAATTGTACGCTGTGGTCGCAGTGAGTATGGCTCTGCACGTTTGACGTAACCTTGTGGGTGTGCCTGGGGGCTTCTTCAGCAAGTAAGGTGCGCGGGACTTTGTTTAAATTTACTGCTGCTTTTTTGGTGGTATAATACACGATGGTTACCGCGTCATGGACGCATCTTGTTTTTCTCACTGAAATTCCCAAACCTCATGAGCTGCCATTTAAGTGTCCGTGTGCATCGCCCCTCTTACTCACCTCGTGTTCAGGATGCGGAATGCGCTCGAGGAGAGCACAGTGATGATGACCTGGTCGCCGGACGAGTTGAGCAGCTTCTTGACCTGCGGTAGGGGCATCTTGCCGATGGACGTTCCATTGACAGCCACCACCACGTCCCCCTGGAGCAGCTGCGACCGCTGCGCGGGGCTGCCACGCTTCACGCTCTGCGCTTACCCATAAAACGAAAAACAAGTCCACCATCTCGGTACCTGACGCCCATCGTTGTCTAGTTCACCCCGCCGTTTCTTAAGGCTAACTGCTCATTTTCTAGTACCAGAAGAAAATAAAAAAAGCCTAGTTCAGAGTTCCGTGCTATGGAGGCAGAAAAACAACAATAACTAAGCGAGTGCATTATGTGATAATTCAGATACACATTCATTAAAAACATACAAAAGCGAGCTTGTGAGAAAAGCTACCACGTGACAGGCAGACGGTGGCTTCTAACTATCTCGCACTTTGTGGAGCACCGATCGTGACGCGGGCGTCCCTATAAGAGCTCCCATGAACTAAACACTTCCGTAACTGGTCTGGAAACCATGTGTAGGGCCCTTTTCCCAACAGCTACCGAGCCTATGGGCCTCGAATGAAAGGACAAAGAGGGAGAGCCGTAGTCAGAGGAGGTTGGCTTGCCGAGGCTACTTACTAAACGTCATGCAGTTGCCAACCAAATATATCAGCATTTCAGTTACTCTTGTTCTTCAATGCATGCAACAGCGTTTTCTTAAAGAATCATGTGCAAGAGCAGTGCATTTTTACCGCAAGTTTGAAGGCTCATATCTCGAAACCGGTACCATCTTTAGAATTCGGTCTATATAAGAGGAAATGCCTTTCATACCCACTAGCTACAATTTGTAGATTAATATTTGCCTCAAAGTAAATAATGAAAAAAATATTTAGCATAATTATGTTAATTATTTAATCAAGCGTATTTATTGTAGAAGTAATGACCGACTCATCGAGTAATTTGATCAAGGTTAGAATTGTGGTATCTGCCGCAGGCGATTTTCAAAACATTGGTGCAGCTAAAAAATATACGGCATCAGCCGATGAATGGTGGAATTCGCGAAGCCGCTGAAAGATGTGATGACTCTGAGTTAGCTGGCGATGTAGCTATAGTATCGGTAGCTAAAGTTATTGTAGCACATCAAATCTCGCCAATCCAAAACATTTCTGGCGTGCGCCAAGGTTTTGTGTGCACGTGCGCACGCACAAACCCACGTACACGCGACCACACACACACACACACACACACACACACACACACACATGCTCTCTCACACACACACGTACACGCAAACACACGCACACACACGTACACGCGACCACACACACACACACACGCACACGCGCGCGCGCGCGTACGCACAAACACACACGTGCTCTCACACACACACACGCATGCGCACACGTGCTCGCACACACACGTACACGCACACACACACACACACGCGCGCGCGCACGCACACACGCACACGTGCTCTCACACACACACACGTACACGCAAACACACGCACAAACGCACGCGCGTGCGCACGCATGCATACACGTGCACACACGCGCGTGCGTGCGTGTATGTGTGTCTAACAATGTCATTTCGCAGTGTGTCTATGTGTTGATTTCTATTGATTTGATTCGCTCCATCCACAATCCCACAAAAATGCATTTCAAGACCGGTATCAGCTAAGTGCATTACATTGTCAACACCCCAAGACAGTAAAAGCAAAGGGTGGAATCATCGGGGTACATTTCGTACGCAAGTTATTCGTGGTACCTGCGCTTGCATTTTAACGCGATAGCGTTAAGCAGCTCGTGTCGCAGAAAAGCCGGTGTCGTCGGCGTCCGCGGCGTTCGCCGTGAGCGATAAATCACGGCAGGCACTTCATAAATAAAAAGCAACTTCCTAGATGGGCTGGGTGGGAATCGAACCAGGGCCTCCGGAGTGTGAGACGGAGACGCTACCACTGAGCCACGAGTTCGACGCTTGCAAGCGGTACAAATGCGCTTCTACTGAACGCGGTCTTGCCTTAAAAACGTGCCGTAGGAAGTTATACTGCGGTGTATATCGGTAATTATGAGCATGTAACTTACAGAAGTCGCATTTACACGAGTAGCGAAGTACGTTTCCGCTACATTTCTTCTGCGCTTACCGCACACGCAGAGCCATCTTGCGGCAAACACAGAAGACCCCCTCCTCTCAATGTACGGCGCTGCCCCGACAGGTGGCGCGCCATGCGCGCATTGGGGCTGTGCGCGGACCGGTGCCAGGCGCGTCGCGGCCCCGACTCCCTCTCCCCTGACGACGCTTCGCCGTGCTCCCACGCGGGTTGCAGAATCAAGCGCCGTTCCTTTCTTTAGATTACTATCTATCTATCTCTCTGCCCGTGCCGATCACGACGTTTGGCTGGCGTAGATCGTTTCCCCCTCCGAGACACCGAGTTCTTTGGTTCGTTCCGTTTGCTCAGGCGCACGTTTCGTTGCCGCGCCGAACGCTGCGTTGCTCGACGCTCTCCGTGTGATAGGTGGGCGCAAAGTCCGATGCGGGGAGCCTCGTAAGTGATCCCTGCGCCGTAGCGCATTGTCTTACACCCCTTGGCGGGTCGATGGGAACGCTGTCGCGTTCCACTCTTGAAGGCGAAGCTTAAGCGTCCTCCAATTTTTAGTACGCCTCAACATTTTCCTTCAATGTACGCGCGTTGTAATTTTTTGTTGCAGTGCGGTTTCAGAACTTAATCTACTGTAAGCAATGCCTTTATTATTCTTTTTCTTTTCGCAGAAGCTTCGAAAGCGGCACAATCTAACACATTAAATAATGCTTAGTGCAAATACTTCTGTCGATCGAGGCCATGAAAATAAAAACGGCTTCAACATGCCTGACTAGATTCCATTTCTCTCGCGCCACAAATAGCAAAAAAAAAAATCATGCAGAAACTTCTCTGGGAATTGTCTAAGGGGGCTCAAGCATGCATTGTGCCACTTGCTCATCTCTACGCAGCTTGGTGTCAGTATCAATGTTACGAAACTTGACCCGGCCAGTACAAACGACAGCGCTGCGGCGACGCGAACTGATGCGGACTGCGGCGCAAATAGCATTAGGGAGTTTTAGTTTAGGGGACGGTACTGTGCCTGCACAGGCATAGACGTAGGGGTCTGGGTCTTGCAAGCCGTTATTGCTCTTTAGCACCTTATCCATTCGCGGCGAATCATTATGAACTCTGTTTAGCCGTACTCCGGCAGCGGCTGCGTATAACACGGTCGCACCGACCATGTCTCGAAAATGATCTCCGATGCGGTTAGATAGTGCCCAATGCTGATAGCTCCGTGTGCTTTGTATTCGGCGCTTCGCGTTGAAGAGATTCGCGGTGGCCAAAATCCTGAAAGCGATCTGTGAAAGGGGCAGGGTATACACGGCGTGTGCTGAGAGTTTCGTGCGCACTGTGTTCCCGCCGCTTCGTTCGCATTAAGGCTAGGGTGCCTCGATGCCACGCTTCTCAGACAGCGCTGACATCGAGGGACGCTAGCTGAAGCGACAGGCAGCACGAAGGTAACGTCGTCCGCTGCTGCGGGCTTTATCTTGAAAGCAATCATCTTCAGGTGATGGGCGGACAGAGGGACGGATCGGTGGTCTCTCTCATTGGGTAAGCATAGAAATGGCTGCTCATTTAAAAATAAATTCGGAATTTTACGTCCCAAAATCACAATATGGTTATGGAACACGCCGCAGCGTGGGACTCCAGAATAATTTTGACCATCTGGGGTTCTTTAACGTGCACCTAAATCTAAGTACACGAGCGTGTTTGCATTCTGTCCCAATCGAAATTTGGCCACCGCAGACGGGATTGAACCCGCGATGTGTCCCGCATAGCAGCAAACCGCACATCTAGATTTAATGCGTAACATAGCAGATGCATAACATACAAAACATAGCATTCATAACATATTTTTCAGTAGCATGCTATATTTGGCATAAAGACAACCACTTGATTGTGTAATAATACCTTGGCTGCAAGAAAGATTGCAGAATTTCGGCAGAAGACACAACTGAAAGCTCATTCAGCTGTTGAAGGATGCAGATTCAAGAGCTCTGTAACTTGATGATGAATTGAGTGCCGGCGTTTCTATTTCAAGCCTTCTTTTTATAATGTGCTTGCCTCAGTTACAAAGACATAGTCCTGACAAGTACATCAGTTTCCATAAACGCAGCAACGTCAAGCCATATACAAATGTAAATACAGATTTGCAAACGTTCGTGAAATACCCCGTGCGCAGCAGAAATACTGTTATATATGCAAATAAAGGAGCAATCCGTAGAATCTTAAGGGCGCTTGTTTACAACGACCACATTATTATTCCTATAAAACAAATGGAGAAAATAGACGCCTAATATTTTGTTTATTCATGTATGTCTAATATTGAATCGTATTGCGATAGCAGAGCCAATTCTGTTCGCCTACTTTTACGAAAGCCGAAATCACTTGGTGGTGATAAAAGGTTGAAGTTTCGCCCGAACGGCGAACGATCGATTGTGATAGCAAATTATTAGCAAGCTATAAGAAGTAAGACTAGTATCTTTATCGGCCGTATTAATTTGTAAACGTTTGCTTACTAACTAAATTAAGAACGATGGTGTCACTCGCGCACAGGAAAACATGAACACATCTCACTCGATGCCCGCGGACACTCGCTGTTTGCACGTTGGCGTAAGGAAGAGCAGCAGCAGCAACAGAGAGAATTTACCTTCGTGCTGCCTCTCACTTGAACGCGAACTTAGCGGTGACAACACAGTGCAGACGAAGATATTAGCGCTCGGCGCTCCTACACTCTACAGATCGCTTTCGCTAAGCAGATCGCTTTCAAGGTCGCGCTCAGCCCAGCAGCCGCTGCCGGAGTAGAACGCCACCCCTCCTCCTACCCCCCACTTCCGGTGCCTTGTACGCGATTGAATATGACGCGCTTCCTCCCCGCCTTCCTACCTTGAGCGCACGAGATCAAGCCACCATCCTCGGCTCACTCTCGCGCGCGTTCACTTGCACGTACAGCATACTGCACGCGTGCGCGATGTTATCGCACTTGTACTTTATACGGAACATCACAGTGACGCCGACGCCGACTGCGGAAATGTGCATGAAGTGTGCACATATAATTGCTAACGCAAGAAATTATTTTTTTTATCAGAATGACGCCAACTCAGTCGCAGATAACCATTTCCATTCCCTTGAAAATGACAGAGTGCAATGGCAGGGGTCGATAATTGAGAGATCATTTCTGTCACCTATTTTTACCACAGCCGCTGCCGCCTTTCTTTGTCGCTTTACCCATGTACAGACTTCACAAACGCCGTGCTATAGTTACGGCGCACGTATACTTGAGGACACGCATGCCTTAAGGAAAAACAAGAATGATCCTTTGAACCCAGGCGCCGGCATCCTGTTATCAGAGCAAACGGTCATACCCCAAAATTCATACCCTTGAATACCACCCATTTCTCTCCCCAATTTCAGTAATCGGAGGCGCTCAATCAACTCTTTCGGATCATCTAATCAATTCTTTCTGGTCAAAAAGTTCGAAGACTGTTTAGAGCCAGTCGAATAAGGTAGGTCTATTTCTACAGACATCCAGTTGCCACGCCAAATGTGTAATTTAAACAAGGACTGCATGTCTTCATTTTCTGCATTCAAACGTGATCCACTCAAGTTATTGTTGTATAAGCTCACGCTTTCCGTAATCATGCCTTTCAATCTTTGTCGTTTTATTTATTTTACTTATGGGGTTTTACGTGCAAAAACCACTTTCTGATTATGAGGCACGCCGTAGTGGAGGACTCCGGAAATTTCGACCACCTGGGGTTCCTTAACGCGCACCTAAATCTAAACACGGGTGCTTGCGCATTTCGCCCCCATCTAAATGCGGCCGCCGTGGCCGGAATTCGATCCCGCGACCTCGTGCTCAGCAGCCCAACACCATAGCCACTGAGCAACCACGGCGGGTTTCGCCGTTTTATTGTTCGCGCTGTAGGTTCTGTAACCACGTGAAGTGCTAAACATTTGCTGAAAGCAGTCCTTACCTCGACCATATAATAGAACTTGTCTCCTTCGCCTCTGACTCTTTCAAGGTTAACACCGAAGCTCCAGAACTTTCCAAGGCTCCTTCTCCGAAAAAGAATGACATCGAGCTTCTCTGATGACCGCGCCGTTTGTGTTTCACTCATTCCTAGCCATAAAAAGAAATGCAATAAATCAAAGTATTACGGAAAGTTGTAACAGAAGGGGCCGTATAACGTAAAACTATTCCAATATGTTTCTATTACAATCTCCTGACGTCACATTTGCGTAACCACCAACGCAAGCACCGGGCGGTCACCCGCAGGATCGTCTGAACAGACCAATCCAACGCTCTCCTCGTTCATTGGAGGTCACTTTTGTTTGCTGGAAAAACAAATAACATTGCCGACACTGAGCGGCTTGTCGTATCTAATTGGCTGACAAGAGGCGAGGAGAACGCTCAAGTGGAGAGGGATTCGATGGGGCCGAGCCACTGCACTCAAAGTCGATAAACAGATGAAGAGGGTGGTGCCGGCGTCTACGATTGGTCGGCTTTCCCTTACTTAGCTTGTGGTGGCTGGTCGAAAATCGCGCCGGCATGCAACGGAAGCTCAAGAATGACGCTAAAACGGACCCTCAGCAAAGAAGAGTTGGCAGAATGAGGGGGTAAACGTTCCGAAAGTGCTCGAAAACGTTACACGGCCACGCAAGAAGTTTTATTACACTCAAATACACCCACGCTCTCCGGCAGGCGCGAGTAGCCAGCGTCTGAGCGATCGGCGGCAGCCATCTTCTATTCCTTTCGGAACGGGGCAGCCTGCGGCTATTCCGAAGAAAATTCAGTTTCGTTCGGCATATTAATGCATCTTTATCGCGTACACGTCACTTTGACGCGGAGAGTTCTTGCAGTTTTGTGACGTCGCGTGACAGGCAGGTGCAGTGGGTGCAGCCCGAAAACTTTTTACCAATAGCCGAGGGCTAATGGCGAAAATGGGTGGAATCAGAAATAACTGTTTTTCTTTTTTTCTGTCAAATCATGCATAATCAGTGGGTACACATCATATCAGATGGGGAGGTATCGCGGTTTTCGTGACGTCGCGTGACAGACAGGTGAAGTGGGGATGGTCGAAAAAAGTTTTTGACCAACCGTGGAGGGCTGATAGCAGAATTGGAATAGAAAAGTTTGGAATAGTTTTACGTTATAGCGCCCAAGCTCTGTTGTGAAGTACCACACAGCATATTCCATGCACGAAAAGTCAATGCAGCATCGAAGGATATAATGCATTAGATATTTATCGATAAGGTAGTGCAACCTAGTGCTGCAGCAAGCAGCAAATGAAATAAAATGATTGGGGATATCCTTAAAGCTGGATTCATATTGACACGTGCAATTATCTTTATCAGGCGACCACGTTTCACCATCTAACAAATGTTATCGCACAGCGCGGGACGCGCCTGCACGTATCCGAAGTTTCTGGAAAGTAATCGAAGATTCTATCCGCTGTCTGTTGTCGCCGGACCTTGTGTTATCTGATTTCATCGCGTGACGCGAATGGTGTAGAACTTTGCGGAAGGCACGCGGGTCCCAACGATTAGTCTGGAACATTCGATGACTGCTGTGTAAAAGCCGACGCGCTTGACCCGCTGATCAGATTTTCGACGATCGCCGAATGTGTTCGCCGCTACCGTTGTTCTTTGAGTGTAGCCTGTTTTTGAGGGCACAAGTTCGCCCAATAAAACGCTCGTTTCGTTAATCACAGTTTTGCTGCCTTCTTAATCGTCACTACCACGTGACAATATCCATGTAGGGCGTACTCGAAATAATTTTCATTCACGAATCAAGGCGAAACGAGGAAGGTACTCGCAAGTTTCTTCAGTTGCCGGAGGCACTTCCGTCTCAAATGGCGCAAGAGAGAACTATGGGAACAGGCTTACATAATTGCGCTAGGTGCGTTGTGCGCTGAAGCAGTCGGCAAACGTCATTAGTTACGCGTGTTCAGGCTATATTGGTGTAGATGTCAGCCTAACATGCGGAGAGAATGAGCTAAAATACCTGAAGTAGGAAAGCATACTGTGTGTGGCGCAGGCTGAGGCGATCATGTTAGAGTCGAAATCTTGCGAGTTGGTGTGCGATGCAGGCGTTTTTGTTGACTATGTTGCGGCAGCACTGCAGTTGACCATTGCATGGCCTCGATGCAAAGTAATGAACGAGTGCCATGTGACTACACTTAGTGACTTCTTATAGTGATTATATAGAGAAAACAGGGGAAAAGCGGGAGATGGAAATTCAAGACGATGAGCAAAACGAGAACAAGGTGAAAGCAGGAGCCAACGTTTAGACAAGTGGACTTGTCGGAACCTTGGCTCCTGTCCGCCTTGAACAAGACAAGTCCAGTTGTCGAAACGTTGGCTCCTGCTTTCACCTTGTTCTCGTTTTGCTTATTATATTGATTATATATTAGCACACGCAAAAATTACATCAGCTTAATGTTAACAGCTCATGCGATGAGTGCCATGGCATACAGAACTTTTTCTAGAAGTAAGGCGTAAAGCCTTATTTCACTGGAGGTTCTATATTACGAATCGCAGAGAGAAGTGTACAGGTGATCTTTCTCCATTAGTCGTAAGCCTTGCTCACAAATTTAGTGCCAGAGTTGTCTTTCTGCGTATATCCGTTAAAAGAGCATTCCATCGGCGAAAGAATAGAAAACTTAACCAACTGCGCTGTTTAATGATATCTCCGCTCCAAAGAACAGCTAGTGCTTCCTAGCGTTCTCGATTCTAATGAACTTTCCATTCTTGAAATGGAAGATGGCAGGTAATTTGATATTTCTTTTTTTTCTGCTGCCCAATAAAAGTAACGCATGCACTATCGCAACTCACCGGACATTGCGCCAGCTCCAATCATACTGTCACCCACTGAAACTTTTCTGTAATCAATTTCAGAGGATTCCATTCCTGACGTGTTCATGAAATTGTCATCCACTTCGACGGCCTTTTTTGCTTTCAGCTGCACGAGGAAAAAAAAGAAAAGGCATAACTTTCTTCAATCGAAGTTTCTCATTTATATGAACTATGTTATGACCATGTCACAAAACTGTCACGTTAAAGATACGCTATGTGCCACTTCATTATGATACATAGCGCATGTGAGCCCGGCATATTCAGCTCCCTGAACGAAGCTCATTTCATACTTTTTTTCAGATGGCAATACCACAATCTGTTACTTGTGTTGGCAACACTGGCCAAATAAACAAAGATGGCTACGAAATCAAAGTTCACGGCGGCATGACGGCGGCGCTTTCACTTGTTGCTGCGCTCAGATTTCTCGTCTGTGGCGTAGAATCGAGATGTTTCGTCGAAGCCGAAAGGGTCCTTGTTGCCGTTTACCTTATTTTGATCGGCCTCGAGGATTTCATCTACTAAACCGCGGAAATCATTGCGATGTGTGTGCAAACGTCCAGCCTGCCTAGCGAGCCGCATCAGTCATGTATAAATACAAAGAGCACTTCAAGCGAGCGCGAGGTTAAAGAAGGGAAGTGTTCGTGAGTAGCTGGCCTCTGAAAGGTGCAAGAACTTGTTCGCGGCGTTTCTTTGCTACTACAGATAGGATGCGACTGTTTTCGACCTTCATAGGCAACTCCGCACTGTGGCTCGTGTTGCAGTATATCACATAGCATCCCGCAATATATAGGCTGCAACGTCTGTCGTGCTTTCACAACGTATATACGGATATTGTGCATTTATAGAATGAGAACAACAACTGCAACGTTACCTGGTCAGTGTGTCTTGGAATAAAAACAAATGAGAGTTCCTTTTGTGAGTTGAGGCGCACCTTTCTCTTTATAGTTAGCTGATCCATGTGATAAGGTAGCCTTCGTCTGATCACTGGCGCTTGTTCGTGCTTGCGGTACGCAGTGTTCGAGGTGGGCTCCAGGCTTGAGAACACAGTATACACCCAACACCCGTAGGAATTCTCAAACCCCGATGAAACGTGAGAAATAAATAACAATGGATCGGACCAAGTTGCGTTAATTCCAATAGGTTCTGAAATTTATCGAGGGTTTCATTTTGAGCAATGTCACTTGTGCATATGCATAAATTAGAAGAAAAACGAACCAGTTGTAATGGAATTTGGCTGTGTGCACAGTGTCGGAATGCTAACTAGCGGCGCTGTGGCGAGGCTGAGTGCTCTAAATCCGTAACGAGCGCTAGTAGCAGTCGCTTCTAAATTTCTTGTGAACAAATTGACAACTCACCGCGCTGAATGAGAAAACAGTATCTGCTTACGCCGCTAAACTAAAGCATGCTATCAAAACGATATGCCGCCTCGCGGCATAACATGAGCCATGATCAACTTCAGACCTTCAGAACTATAGCTATCGTTCCTGCTACCGTTGCTTGCGGACAAAAGTACGTTCGCGAGAATATTCCGGCTGCTCAAGGCATTAATAACACTAATGCTGGGGCAGCAAACCAAACTAACCAAACCAAATGAAGCTTAAGCGTACATCATTAATTTATTAAAACGCCTAATTAAACAAGTTACGCTCCGCTATTTGAAACGCCAGCAACATATTGTTACGGGGAGTATTCACTCAACAGTAAACGGCTAGCACTTGGATAGTGAAGACTGCACAGAGCACACACCTTTTAGCAGCTCCTTCAATCGGACAGGAGAAACTCTGACCCAGTCTCACTACAATGTCTTTGTCTTCGCCACTGTTCGTGACATTATCGCCGGCCGGTGAAGCACTGTCCCGGTGCTGGTTGCGGTCAAAACGGGTTATCACAGTTGTAACGCTTGAGGTGGAAAACATGAATGGTGTCACTTCGTGGTGTGGCCGTCAATGAAGTGGATGTCAAGGGAGTTATGTCATAGGTGACAGGAGTCACCTGGCGCAGCACGTGGTAGGACCCGACGTACCGCGACATAAACATGTGTACGGCCTAGTGGACTGTTCTCAACATCAAAAACGTCAAGGTAAGAAAACAGGACAGCACGGAGTGCTTCACGTTGGGAAGGTAAGAGGTCGGGTGATATGTTCAGAAGTGCCTTGGTTGGCGCCGGTATGACTGGTTGGGGCACGGTCACATTGTCAGCAGTGAATGCACAAACTGTACATTCTTCCAGCAGTGACAGTTCGGCTAGGGAAATTCCTTGAGGAATATATTTACCGAAGTAGAAAACTTGGGCACTGGAAGCATCGTTCTGTTTTTTGCAACAATCAATATGGTGTGAGGAAGTGCGATGTTGCGCGAGAGGATCATATCTGCGAGGGGAGCGACCACATAGTCACCATCAGGGACTGGGGGAAACGGTGACAAAAGGACGTAAGTAGCAGCCTGAGCAGATAGTTCGTAGAAACTCCACCGAATGTAGGCGAGTGTTACGTGATGCAGCGTCATCAGGAAACAATGGCAGTTCGAGCCGCAAAATGCCAGTAGAACAAACGATGAGGGCAGAGTGGGTGGTCAAGAAGTCAATACCAAGAATGATATCGTGTGTGCAAGCGCCGAGAACAGCGAAGAGAACTTAAGTGGGGTGGCCGGCAACAGTACCGCGGTAGTGCGCATACCAAGAACCGGTATTCCGGTGCCATCAGCTACTGGCCAAGTAGGAGAGAGGGCAGGTGTCAGCCCATTTCGTAGGCGGCGTAGGAGCATAGAACTCACAACAGATATGTGGGCACCAGTATCAATGAGAGCAGTAACGGTCACGCCGTCGACGAGAACAACGAGCAAATTGGGTCTTGAAGTAGGCGTCAATAGAGGTTTTTCGGTCCTTGTCGTCAATGCAGCCTCACCTCCCGGAGCTGCACTGGCTAGTTTCCCGGGGGGTGGCCAGAGCAAGCGGAGGAGGGTGAGTGACGGCGTTGAGGGTAGCGCGACTGTTGACTCTGAAGTGACGGCGATCGGCTAGACCAGTGTCCTCGAGCGGCAATATCGGCGTACGTCGGTGCAGAGCGCGAAGATAGAAGGTGAGGTTCGCAGGCCGGAAGGTGGTCGTCGAGAAAAGATGTGCTAGAAGATTGGCCACGATCTGGGCGGCGGCCACCGGGAAAGCTTGGTCGGTAATACCAACGATTGCAGTGGTGTGAAATGCGGCCGACGCAAGAGTGAGAAAAACAGATTGGTTGATCGTCTGGCGTCCTGCAGTCAGGTGGGTTTCTGTAGCGGGGTGTGAACTGGGGAGCGGAAGCAGCAGCAGCAACAATTAGGGTGGTGTAGTATTCAGTGTGAGGACCGGAAGCGCACATGGGCTGAGGTGCGTGACAGGTATCTTGTAGAATGCCCACATTCGCAAACTCTTGACGGACGACGGCTTGAATGAGGGATATTGTCGCCAAATGGTTGTGAGCAGATGTCTAATAAACGGCGGGAGCCAAGGCTTCGAGCTCCTGGCGAACAATCCTGTTTAGATTGTTGGGCGTCCAGAGCGGAGGGAGCGTCAAGGGATCTTTGCATGAGGATGTCACAGCTGTGTTCGGGAGTCTGGCAAAGCGGGGAGTGATGCGCCTGCTTTTTGGATGTTCAAACCGACGGCATCCTGTTATGATGGAGTCAACCATGCAGCAGCGCTTATACATGAGTATGTTGAAGGCATCGCCAGCTACGTCTTTCAACACGTGGCCAACTTTGTCCTCCTCTGGCATGTCACTGTCTGTGGTGCGTCACAAGGCTACCACGCCTAGGATATATGGGACGTACGATTCCGTCGACGTCTGAGCTCTGCCCGCGAGTTCGTGCCGGGCTGTTATTTGTCGTGTGATCGATCGGCCGAACAATTCGCGCATCTTTTCATTGCAGACGTCCCAACTTGTCAGTTCTTCTTCGTGCGTGTTAAACCACGCGCGAGCTGTGCGCCGTAAGTAGAAAATGGTGTTGGCGAGCATCAGCGTCTCATACCACCTGTGGTGCTTGCTGATGCGCTCGCACAATAGGAGACAGTTGTCGACATCATTGTTGTCCGTACCGCAAAATGTACAGAGGTCGAGGGGATGCGAAAGGACTACGGTTGCTGTAGCCGCGGGCGAGAGCTGCGATGATGGCGTACAGTCTTCGGCCATGGAGGCGGGAGAAAAGTGGCATCCGCTCAGAAGATCCAGGGCCGGGAGGAATAGAGCCCGCAACCTCCACCAAAAAGACGTTACAGGGAATATTCACTCAACAGTAAACGGCTAGCACTTGGCTAGTCAAGACTGCACAGGGCACGCAGGTTTTAGCAGCTCCTTTAGTCAGACAGGAGAGACTCTGACCCAGCCCCACTACAACGGCTTTGCCTTCGCCACTGTTCGTGACAATATTCAAAATATATGAAAAGAAAGCAATGGACTACTCGCCGGGAATAAAGAACTCTTCCCGAGTGAAGTGTTACGAACGAACCACCATAGTGTCAGCCACATTTTTCCCAACGTGCAAGTTTCTTATCCATGTCGGTCTCCATTGCTCGTCTTTCACTACTTTCAGGAAACGATGAAGTGATGAATTGCTGTCTTTCCGCCGCGATGACACGCCCACAATGGTACACTGCAAAAGTCTCTCGATATCTGTCAGTTTGTCCGTGCTTGTGCACGGCGGCATCACGACGATTTGCAAACTACGAGGGAAAGTTGCAGCGCACGTTGTAATGGGAGGACCTGCGGATGTACGTAGATCAGCTGGTTCTCGGCGCAGCCGTCAGGGGGTGAGCATTTAGTTGGAGTCGCGAATAAGTGCATTCGAGTCAGTGGTAAACACTGGTTGGGCACCTCAGAGCATGATCAACTAGACGGTTTGGGAATTAGGGATGAACTCGATGGGTTGTGCGTTAACGCAGGGACCCGCAGAATCGCAAAAGGCAATAACAGGAACTTTCCACTATGTTTTTTCTTGTTTTTGTTTGCCTGGATTTACCATAATGAGTTACTTCGAGGAAATAACCGGCAATTGTAAGCAGAAGATGCGAAATTACCTTGCACGTGCAGGGCACTTTTGTTTTCTGTGCTTCCATTGCATAGGCTACGACCCGTCTTTAGATGTACAACATACGGCTTGGTGTGTGTTAGTAAAAATGATAGCTGCGATGAATATAGAAATAATTACCCTGAATATACAACTAACATTTTGTTACAAACACAAGCCATTTCTTTGTGTATCGTTGAACGCAACCATTGGACCCAGGACTGCTTACATTAGAGGAAACACATGAAAACTATGGCCTTCCAATTGATTGACAAAAATATTTCACCTGCATCTTCTTTATTTTGCGACAGTACGTTTCGTATTGCCTGGCTAAGCCACGACATAACCAGGTTCTGCAATACTCCCATTCACCTCTTCCGGCATTTCTGCGATGCGCAATCTTATGTCGTCCATTTTGCGCCAAGTTCCGCACAAGCGCGTGATTTTTATGGCATGTACTGTTGGTATAGTTTGTTGAAACAGGAGAGCACGTCAAATTAATAATTAAACCCTCTAGATAGCACCATCACTTGAAGCATGGGGCTATGAGGTCAGATAAGCAGACTGATAACATGTTAGCATCCGGCGAACAAGTGGCGGCACTTACATCAACCGATTGCCATTGATCTAGTCTGTCCATGAAACAGTGGTATGATTTTACTATAACTGTATAATTGTTAGTCTTCCTCAAATTGTATCGAGCATACAAGCTTCCATATCTACATAACTGAGGGCTAGGCGCTGTAACTTGAATAGACCAGCTCATGAATGTATACTAGGAGGACGTCCTGTACAATGCAAAACCTGTTCTACGGAGTTTATCTAGGGAAAAAGTTACACGGAGGTTTGGTGCGAGCAGTACTGAAGAAAATGCCTTCATACACATAAGTACCATACGTTGCAATACGAAAAAAAAAAGGAATTGAAGCAAGGCAACCGCCAAATTAACGTTGCCACCCTCCATAAAATTCTGAAAATAAGCTGAAAATCTTTTAAGGTAACTATTTTCTGTTAAGTAAATGGCCAGCTTACTTTTTTTACAAAATTAGCTATTAACAAACGTGTGTAATAGAAACTTGTTAAGGAAAAAATTAATGGCTTGGTCGAGAAAAAAAATTTATCGATTGCGAAAAACGCTTTTGTTCCTTTTATTATCTTAATCACGAGAGTGCCCCATCACTGAAATTATGGATCGCTCTGCGAGCTATGAGCAAGGCGCAGTTCGATTTGTTGCCGCATCTACCTTACTCACTTCGCATTAACGTCTTTACCAAAAATTCAAGTCAGAATTTACGGATGATGCCCTCATTAATTCAAGCCGTTTGCCACGATTGAGACAAAGACTGCTTTTACGAAGACGTCATATTACAGCTCGAGGAATGCTAACGCTGTGAATCGTGTGTGTCACATATCCATACATACACACTTTCCCAAGAAAATGGGCGGAGAGGCAGCTGGACCCCACCACAGCTCCGTAATTGGCAGAGCACCGCACGTGTCATGTGGAGGTTATGGGTTCGGTTCCTTTCCCGGCGGCAAGCTGCCTTTACTTTCACTTTCGTTTCAGTTTTCCTTTATAAAGAATGCAAGGCTTATCGCAAATTTAATTGCCATTCGTAATGCAGCGTAGATTTTTGCTTTAAAGACTCAATTTCTCATACAAGCTTTCGCCGGCTTCATTCTCTCTTCGCCTCATATGTGTATGCGCATTGCGATATTAAGGCGTTCCAGTGTCTCTCACTGCACAACAGCGGCATTCGCTCTCGCGCGTTAATTGTGGCGCAACCAAAACGCGAGGCGAAAATATGCCCTTAACTATGAAAGCTCAGTTAGCACCGGAATCAATTTCGCGCTGATAAGTCGTCTGATCGCTCTTCCGCGACGCTTGCATTTTCTTTTCTTTTTAAGACTGGCTCCGTATCCACGAAGTGGTTCTTACAATTTAACTGTGCCTAAGGGTAGGCGCCGGTCAGAACGAACGCTGGAGAGCAGCACGACACAACTGCGGAAGCACTCCGTCACGTTGCTTTTCTTTATTATTTCACGGGCATTCTTTACAACCCGGAAAAAAGGACTACGTGAGACGTATAGCACAGGCAACAACTGGATCGGTGGTTTCTGCAGGGGCTCTACAAATTTGCAGCGATATATATATATATACACAAATATCGGCTCCCTTGGCGTCCTTTCTTGTGGATCGTTACATCGCGATGGCGTCCAATCCGACAGCTTTGATGACTTCAGGTAGCATGTGTGGGTTTATTGACCACTTGCCTACACCTAAAATGTTCACGTGCTACGTGACGCTTGCGGTTGATACGATGTTCTACACCCACTGCCACAGCGGTGAGTGGTAGTGCTGGCTAACACTCCCCGGGTTAGTTCTAGTAGACATGCATAAATACGCCAGGAAGTGGATGGGAAGATAGCGCCGCGGTAGCGCAATTGGTATGCATCATGTGGCCAGTTGTTCTTCCATCTACTATATATATATATATATATATATATATATATATATATATATATATATATATATATATATATATATATATATATATATATATATATATATATATATATATATATATATATATATTTGCCTAATATTCGCCCTTCGGGCTTTCAAATCGCTTCTTTGCAAATCGCTGATTTTTGAGAAAGCACTGCGTTATGCATAATTAAATTAACATTAACAAAATTGCCCGACGGCAGGATGCGAACACAGGGCCTCCGTCGCAGAAGCCCAATATTTAAACCATTACGCCATGGACGCATGGACCAGCGGAACCACTGCAATTAGCAGCGATTATGCTTGATTTCAATCTTACTGCCATTTGCAACAATACAGTATGAATTGCTTTCAAATTTAGTCCAATTTAGGCCCAGATAAAGATTAACAAACGAAGCAACAAGAACGTCTGAAGCCCCAAGCACGAAGAGCAGACAAATCCATGTTGTGCCCATCATTGACATGGTGGCTGAGCGACCACAGCGCCAGAGTTCCCTGTAGTAATTATGAGAAGCTACATGCTGGAAGCTACGTGCTCCCATGCTCACTCTCAGAGAGATCAAGATAGTACACGTTAGGCGCCACCATCACGCATTGTCGTTTTGCGTGTACAAAAAGGCTACCCAGGCTGGTCATTATTTAGATTTTAATTCCGTTTATCGAGCGTCGCACAAACGGCCTGTGGCTTCTCCGCTGCATCGAGCACGCCGTACCTGCACCCATCCAGAGGATGTTGCTACTGACGCAAGTGGCGTGCTTTGTGACCTCGCATCATGCGCCTACTCTGAGTTCTTCACGCACTTACTTGAAAGAAAACTGTCTTGTTCTGCACATCAAGATGATGTGACTCGAAAGAAACGCGCACCAGTACCTTATGTACCCGGAATCAGTGAAACTTTGGCTCACGTCTTTGGCGGAAATAAAGAACAGATCGCCCACGTGCCAGCACAGAACCTGAGGTATTCTTCGGCGAAGAAGGTAAAAGACAAACTTCCCAAAGAAAAGTTTCTCGCATTGATATATAGTATCCCTTGCGCAGAATGTGATTGTGTTTATGTTGGCAAAACAGGCAATTTCGAGTGGTGGTTAAAACCGCACCGTTACGATTGTAGGAGAAAATAATGCTAAGTCAAACGCACTGCTCGGACACGCAGAAACGACTAACAATGAAATGAATTGGGACAAAAGCAAGAAGAATGGAATGTGGCTTCATGACTTCATCTTGAACCTTTGTTCAAGATGAAGTCATGCACACACACACAACTCAACGACAACTTTCCAACGTGTATGCTTAGTGTTCACCTCATGTCGTGAAGCGTACATAACAGGATTTTCTTGCCGTGTATCCTCATTATGATTGAAGTTCGCGCGCGGGGGCTGAAACTTTTCTTTATTTCTAATTTTTATGGTCGGCGTCCAGCAACATTCAACTACTTACAATGTCTCCTCCCGACCAGACAGGTTTCCGTCAAACTCTCGCTTTCATAACCATCGGTATGAAAATAAACCTTGAGGCCACCTATATGCCCACGGCGGTAATGGTTAATTCAAACTCTTCCATGTGCCTATATATAGCAAAATCGGCAGTTAAGATGTTCCGCAGTTATGGTAATCACTCACTTACTCATGAAAGTTATATTTCAGCCTTACGTGTACCTCGGTGAATTATGTGAAGATAGACTTTGCGTATTGACCGTATCTTGGCCATGACAACTTGTACACTCCAATGAGAAAACGCCCTGCATTATCTCACAAGAACGCTAGTCTCCAGTTATTATCAAATACTAGCAGAAGTACGTTGTGATAAAAAAAAAAGACAATTAAATAAAGGTCAGAAGCATCGGTAGTACATCGGAAGCTCACCGTGATGACGAGCTTCTTGAAGCTGGCCGAAGCGTATGTGTAGAGCGGCTTTTGAAGGTCGGGCTCCATGTCGATCATGTCTTCGATCTTTTGCAGCTTCCGCTTCTTTGTGTTAGTCGTGGCCCCGGCGGCTGCGAGCATGACCGCTATGCTATACTCATTATGGACTTTGCTTCAGTCAGTACAGACGCTTGCAGAACTTATCGAAACACGGATGCCATAATACTATCAAATGCCCCAAGTCCTATAAGTTTGCCGTATGCAACTGGGAGGAGGAGGCCTGTGTACGCGCATGCCACTGGAACTGTGTACCCTTCAATATCAGGCTATTTTCTTCGGCTGCAAGAAAATTTAACAGCTTCAAAGACTTTGTGTTTCCAGGATTGCTGCGTGCAGGTGTGAGCTGGAGCTACGTAGACAGATAGAAACTAAATGAGCGAAATTAAATAAAATTGTGTTGCGAATATCCAGGACAGCATCTTTTTCGACAGATTCCTGATATCTTATAGTAAGTCCGTGGAGGACCAGCTAGCTAAGACCAGCGTGGTTAACGGATCACGTTCCGCGTGATATCCTTTAAGGCTAAGCCACGCACTCGTCTTTGGACACCCAGAGTACCCGACACCCAGAGTAGCAGAGTAGGCGTCTGTAAAACAAACCTGGTTGCCAACGCAAGGCATCTTTCTGTCAGGATGTCTAAACCCAAACGAGCAAATGGTCAATACTTGCACGATTATCTAGATTATTGTGGAAACGTTATGCAATATCATTTACATGATGTGCTAACCATATCATTATTGTACTCTCTGCTATTCAAAGAAGGAAGTGAGAACGAGGTTGACGGTTATTCGATCGTGAGTTTGCTCTTGAAGGCCAGAATATCTCAAGCAGAAACCACACATTGAAGAAAAATTGCACCCTTCAGGGTGTTTCCTAGTGTCTATAACTTACTCCCTTACATTCATAGCAAAGTGTGTTTACGCGAACGAATACATCCATTTGAATGGGTTATTTTTTTTTATTGCACCCTTTCCTCCAATGTGTGTTTTGCCGGAATGTACACTACGTTTTACTTTTACATCTATATATTTTATTCTACCACTACCTTAGTTAACCGGACGTCTGCAACTATTCCCTAATATCCGAAACGTTTAAAAAATAAAGTGAAGAAATTAAAATAAAGCCACTTAGCCAGTATTCGAACTGTGCTTCTACAGGTTGCCATACAGATGTGTTACCTCTTTTCACAAAAGCGCCCATTATCAAATCGCGCGCCGCGTATCACCCAAGCCAGCAAAGGAGTACATCAGCACCGCGACATCTTTGATAGAAGGAGAGAGCGCATACTGGCACTGGCAACCGACGCTATCAGCGGCGACTGGAAACTTCTACGAGACACGCGAAAGAGAGGAGGGAGAGGGCCTGTGTGGAAGGACCCTTTCAGACCTCGACACAGTGCGAGAATAGCGAGAGGGGAGGGCGACAGCCCGACGTGCGCCAGCGGATGAGTTCCCACCCTCCTCGAAGCTGTGTCTGTGGCCGCAGCCGAAAACGCGAGAAGTTTCTAGAAGATTCCCAGGCCAAAGCCTGGGACAACTCCGTCAAAAAGTTCGGAAAACTGCGGCGGAGGCGATAAAAGCGCCGTGCTGGAATCGGGGGAATCAGACCGCGCCGGTGACCGACCGTCTGCAGAAGAGGGGGACTCCCCGACAAGCTGGCTGACGAATTTCTCGAGTGTCTGCGTTTCCGGAAGAAGGTCCTGCTTCGAGATTTGCCTCGAGCTACGCCGAGGACGTCTGGCTCAAAACCAACGCGGGTGAATACGAGTGGACAATTGGTGCTCCTATTCATTCTGTACAGCTGCAACTGTTGAACTCTTAGTGCTTGTCGTTAATTATTTTCCAGAGTTTTGTTAAGACCCGTCTCACTTATATGGTGATGTGCCTAGCCGAAGTGTGCAAGTGTGAATGTAACTGCCTTATTTGAAGAATACATTTTGTTCAGTTTTGACAACTCCGGGCTCTGACTCGGTCTTTGGACCACAACCGGCGTTCGCTGGCGCACCAGAAAGCCTCTTACTGTTATTATTTTCGGAAGCTGATAAGTCGGCTTTGGAATTTGGCCCGGCGTTGGCGCCTCGTTCACTGGAGTCTGTGACATCTCTCAACCACTCCGCCGACACAACCTTCGGAAATACTCTAGCCCCTGTTAGATACGGACCCTTAACTAATATCCCTCAATGTCTCCCAACACAACCACTCGCCGTCGCATTCCAATTATGGTGCGCAAGTGCGCGTCGACCATGCTATCAGATCCGTCAGACAGGTTGGCTATCCCGCCCTCATGTGCCGCGTGTCTGCGCTTTTGTCTCACCCCCCCCCCCCCCCCCTGTGTGACGCTTCCAGAAAATTCATCTGGAAGCTGGCACGGTTCGAGGTAGTTGACTATAGTATCAGGAAATGCAGCTTTCAGCACTGCAATGTCGTACAAGGCCCCCTGGGTTGTATGTACCATGCAGGCGAGGAGGCAACCCCCGATGGAGGCAGCCATCAGAGAATATAGCTCATGGAATGCGCCCATTAACTGAACATAACGCCACCTGCTTGGGCCCTACGATTCGAGGAACATGACTACAGCTGTACAGACTCGCCAATTGGATGAAAATGAGGACATCTGAACATGCTCGACGATTGGCTTAAAATTACCTGACCCCGACGGACAAAAAGGGTTATAAGCCAGAGAACCATCAGGAAGAGAGAGACGTTCTTCTTGCAGCGGGCCGCAGCGTCCAACTTACTGCCCGCCGTAACGATGACTTTTTACTGTTATTTTGCTTCGTTCTATTCATGTTCAGAATGTAAATAAACCTTCAATTTTATAAGTCCCCCTCAACGTCAGCCAACTTCCGCACTCAATGGCAAGATCAAATACCCCTTAAGAGTGTAGCAGTGCCTCTAGCTGCTCTGACAGGCTGACACCACGCTTTTCAGTGCTTCAGTTTTTCTATGAATCAGCGCCAGGGTGAAGCATTTTAAGCAAAGCTAGCAGTAAGATGTGAAAGGCAGGAAGGAGAGGACACAAAGTGCTTGTACCTGTCCATTTTACGACCAGGGTACGCCATCTTCACAATAAATGCTGTGTTCTCATGGGTAGAAGATTGCTCCGCCATGCATTTTCGAACGTTTTCTCCAACTGATATTGCATGAAATGGCGTAAGACTTACTGCGAATAATATCGAGCCAGTCCCGATGCTACAGCAGAAATAACATGCTCCTGAATAACTATAATCGGCTGACGCGCTCTGATTGGCTGAAGATTGACAGAAGATTAGCAGCTGATCTATAAAAGACCTATCTGAAACCATTTAAATGAAGCCAGTGGCAAAAGCGAAAGGCAGGGTAAGAAATAAAACGAAAAGCTCAGTGCCCTTCCACTCTGTGAAGAAGAATGACCAGCGAAGCTGTGTATGTGGGCCCCTTAATGGCGAACTACACCTCTGCCGCGGGTCGGCCCAGCATTGCACTATCTTCGGGATCGGCCCACGCATAGGGAATGCTTAACGCATACTTCACTTCCACCGCGGGTAGGCCCGGCATTGCACTATCTTTGGGATCGGCCCCCGTATGAGGAGTTTTTTGCTTACCACGCCAACGACACGAAAATTTTCTTGGACGATAGTGGTATACCGCTTCGCTGTAGAAAGATATGTCTTTCCACCTTACCATCGGGGATACCATGTACATGAAGTAGCCTAATGTGCCTATACGACGTGCTCAAACAATGACTTGGCGCAATCAACTGCGAAATAGAAACTTATGCCTTCTTACTTGCTTGAGATGTTCAAGTACCCGAGCACCTTTAAATTCTGTAATGTGTATCTTTCACGCAAAACACCCTTTAGTGCCTGGAAATAATGAAAGGAGGTAGAAGGGTGTTGTGCAAACGAATGCACTGATTTCCGAAATTTTTAGAGAAAGTAAGGATGCGAGGAGAGTATTTTGTCATCCGATTTAGCCGTAGCTCGATGCCCAGCTTTAATTAGGCACGACCAGCCATAAGCCACCGAAGTTTTATGAGCGAATATTCTGTTTGTGAATCCCCATACTGGTAGCATCATGCCGTGTACAATGTACACTAAGTGCGAAGTGGGCGACATAATAAATTTTGGGCACATGCACTAAACAAAGCTCCAGTTAATTGAAAACTTAGTACGAATCTAAATAGCTTAAACCATTGAATCAGAGCAAGCTGGAGCACGAACACCGAACTCATTTTTAATAAGACGGCGCTTCAACTATATTCAGCTCTATATCATACGACGGGCTTGAGCTAGGGTTACTCATCTGGTGAGGGGCTTCTCTTGAGCATCTCAATATCACAAAACCGTGCCTGCTTATACTACAAATATGTCTTGCTGAATGTACGAAGATGCAATCGCTGCATTAGATTATGCACTTTATGTTATGTGTTAATGTCCAATTCCTTTGAAAAGGCATTTACTCTGATTTTTTGTTTGCTGGCTCTTGACAAAGGAGGGCCGACGTATCGATCCCAGAGCGGCGACTCACAAAGCTGCTGCTCCTCCTTTCTATCGGGCGGCGACTCCCCTCTCGAGGGCGGTTTGGACGACCTCGGCTTCTTGGTGCCCTCACGACCGCCTCCGTCGTCGGCGGCGGACAAAGTGGTGATAGCGCCGCCCATCGCTTCCGCGATGGCCGGAATTTCGCAGAGAAATTTGTTTGCGCTCAACGCCTTCCAATTGAAGCCGCTGAAGAATGGGTGGTTTTTGAGGTCCTGATAATGCCGAGACGCGAGTCGCTCTATCGGGTTTTTTCGCAGAAGCTTGAAAACCATGTCCTTGGCCTCCGGCGTTGCCGAATGCGGGTGCTCCTCAGTCTTGGGCCATTTCAGTGGTGCTGCAACAACACAAGTATCACAGTCAACCTAGACGCGCCACAAACAAACTGTCATGTCTAAATGGAACACCAAAGTGGATTATTACGAGCAACTTGATTGACAGATTCCACAAATAGACTACCAAAAGTACCCGCCTTGTTGTGAGTGGACGCCCATAATTAGACCAGAAAAAACAAGAACGAAAGATGCGTGGCAACACCGCTATCACCACATGACATCGAGGATTTTAACAGCGTTTCCCGCGGACTATAATTTGTGGATGGGTAAGGAATACGCAGCAGTGTAAAATGGGGGCAGCATGTAATCAGTGAGAAGAAAGCTTGGAATAGGGCTTGGCAAGATGTATGCAGTGAAAGATAAGCAGGGTAATGTCATTCGCGATTTCAATGTTATAGTAAAGGCAGCACAAGACTTCTACTTTAATGGGCTGTACACTACTTAAAGCAGCCACGCAACCTTCATTGGAAGTAGTGAACAGGATACGCAGTCTTTTTGTATAACTAGCAGTGACGTTAGAAGGGCGGTAGAATGCCAACATTGTAGTAATACATAAGAGGGAAGACGCTAAAGAATTCAAGAATTATAGGCCCATTATCTTGCTTTCAGTTTTGTGTATTATATTCACCTAGGAAATTTATCTGATGTCTCAGCCTCGCGCTGTGCATCAGTACCAGTTCCGTCTCGTTCGGAAAGACTTCTCCGATACATGAGACAGGCAGCCGAGACGGTGAACTGTTTGGAGTACCTCCCTCCATACGCGACTAGTAAATTCGGGAAAAGCACTGAAGGTATTGTTTTTCATTTTCTTATTTTCTTTTTTTCCACACTGCTATTAAGTGCTGTTAAAATTAGTCGCAAATATAACGGGAATCTAGCCGCGTTCATCACCACTTACGTACGGGAGACTCCGAAGCCACGATGTTAGAACCACTGAGAAATACTATGCCGTGCCACCTGCCGCGTTCAGCGAAACCCGTATACTGCGGGTAATTCAAGCACGTTTTCAGGCATTTGAGATATGCTAAAGTGACTCATGCCTCGCGCTGACTTTCATGTGAGAGCCCCCCCCCCCCCCCCCCATAAAAATATTGTAGCGCTAAAGGAAGAGAAAGAAAGTGATGAGAATGTTTGCAGTATCATGCGAAAAAGAAGGAAAAATCACGTAACGACCACAGTTGCAAAGCTTAATTATTTCTTCTACATGTGCACTCATATTAGTTTTCGCGGGTGTGCGTTTGTACTCCGGTAGATCACGAGCAAAAGAAGTTTTTAGGCACGTAGGGCCCTCTGGGCTGTACTAGTCGGTGATAAGGTAGCCTCACCGCCTACGGAATTATCTGACTGAGCTATGTCGGATGCTCGGTTGCCATAGTGGGAAGTTCGAGTCCTCTGTAATGGTTTTTTTTTGACGATGGTGAGCTTGAAATTCACCTCCTCGAATGCAAAAATACTATACTAATACTATACTAACTAGCCCGCCAACGCATTGTGCTATAGTAATCCAGGTACAACCAAATTAGGAAGGCCCACTAAGCTTCAACAAAGACACTCCCTCACCAGAACAAGAATTGGCCTCCCTGGTGCCGTATTCGGCCACTACCTCCCGAATGATTCCTACAATTAACCCATTGCCCTCAGTCCACACCAGCTGCGCATCACCTGACCAAGGCGGCGGTCAGACCTGTAACGCAGCAAAGGGTGCTAAGAATCTCTGGGTCCGAACAGGCCACCAATGGAAACTGACCCTGTGAACCTTTAACTGCCGAAGTCTGTCGAGTGAGGCTAGCTTAGCAGGACTCTTTGAGGAACTATCAGACATTGGGATATCATCGCCCTTAGTGAGATTAGAACTGGTGAGGCTTATACATTGCTGAATAACGGGCATGTCCTCTGCTGTAGAGGTCTCCCAGATAAGAAGCAATACGGGGTAGGATTCCTAATTCATAACGACATAGCGGGCAACATTTACGAATTCTGCAGCATTAATGCGAGGGTAGCTGTAGTCGTAATCAAACCTAATAAGAGGTATAGATTAAAGGTAGTACAAGACTACGCTCCAACATACAGTCACGATAATGATGAAGTAGATCAGTTTTATGAAGATGTTGAATTAGCGATGAGAAAAGTGGAAACTTGGTACAGTGTAGTAATGGGCGACTTCAATGCAAAAGTAGGGAAAAAGCAGGCTGGTGAACAAGCAATTGGCAACTACGGCGTCGATTCTAGGAACGCTAAAGGAGAGATGCTGGCAGAATTCGTAGAAAGGAATAAGATTCGAATGATTAACACCTTTTTCAGGAAGCGTAGCAACAGAAAGTGCACCTCGAAAAGCCCTAATGGTGAAACAAGAAATGAAATTGGTTTCATACTTTATGCTGATCCCAGCATAGTGCAGGATGTAGAAGTGATATAGGTAGGGTAAAGTGCAGTGATCATAGGTTAGTTCATCTCAACTTGAAGAGAGAAAGATTAAAATTGGTCAAGAAGAAACTGGTCAACCTAGACGCAGTAAGGGTAAAAGCAGACAAATTCAGGCTGGCACTTGCAAACAAGTATGTAGCCTTAGAAGAGAGAGATGAAGATGACATAGAGGTAATGAATGAAACCGTAACTAGACTGGCTTCAGAGACAGCAATTGAAGTGGGAGACAAGGAACCAAGGCAGCCAGTAGGCATGCTTGCCCAAGTAACCAATAACCTAATAAAGAAACGACAAAGAACGAAAGTGTCCAACTCAAGAGATAAGATAGAATTCGCGGAAATATCAAAACTGATCAACAAGGCGAAAATAGGTGATATTCGAAAATATAACATGAGAAAGACTAAAGAAGCCGAAAAAATGGATGCAGCCTGAAATCAGTGAGAAGGAAACTTGACATAGGACAAACCAAGTTGTATGCACTGTAAGGGAAGCAGGGTAATAGCATTAGCAATCTCGAAGATATAGTAAAAGCAGCGGAATAATTCTATACTGACCTGTACAGTACACAGAGGGGTCAGGATACCTCAATTATAAACAGTAACAAACAGGGTACAGAAACTCCCGCTATAGCTACCGATGAGGTCAGAAGGGCCTTGCAAGACATGAAACGAGGAAGAGCGCGACAAGAAAAGATGGAATACCTGTGGATTTAATCGAAGATTGAGGAGACATAATGCTTGGAGAACTGGCGGCTTTTTATACGAAGTATCTATTGACTGCGAGGGTCATAGAAAACTGGAATAATCCAAACAATATACTAATCCACAAAAAGGGAGACGTTAAAGAATTCAAGAATTATACGCCCATTACCTTACTCCGGTATTGTATAAAATATTCACCAAAATAATCTCCAATAGAATAAGGGTCACACTGGTCTTTAGTCAACCAAGGGAACAGGCTGGCTTCAGGAAGGGATACCCTACAATGGATCACGTCGATGTCATTAATTAGGTAATCGAGAAATCCGCAGAGTACAAGTCTTTCTATATGGCTTTCATAGATTACGAAAAGGCATTTGATTCAGTAGACACACCCGCAGTCAGAGAGGCATTACGTAATCAAGGAGTACAGACCGCATACGTAAATACCTTGGAAAATATTTACAGAGGTTCCACAGCTACCTTAATTTTACACAAGAAAAACAGGAGGATACCTATGGAGAAAGGGGTCAGACAAGGTGACACGACCTCTCCAATGCTATTCACTGCGTGCTTGGAAGAAGTATTCAAACTATTAAACTGGGAAGACTTAGGAGTAAGGATCAACGGCGAATATCTCAGCAACCTTCGGTTTGCAGATCGCATTGTCCTGTTTTTACGAGTTACAATAAATGATTGAGGACCACAACAGAGATAGTGTAAGAGCGGGGTTGAAGATTAACATACAGAAGACAAAGATAATGACGAATAGCGAGGCAAGGGAACAAGAGTTCAGGATCGCCAGTCAGCCTCTAGAGTCTATGAAGAAGTACCTTTACGTAGGTCAATTACTCAAAGAGAACCCTGATCATGAGAAGGAAATTCACAGAATAACAATAAAGAGTTGGAGCGCAAACGGCAGACATTGTCAGATCCAGACTGGAAGCTTACCATTATGATTGGAAAGGAAGGCGTACAATCAGTGCATTTTACCAGTGCTGAGAAATGGGGCAGAGACTTGGAGATTGACAAAGAAGCTTGAGAACTAGTTAAGGATCGCGCAAAGAGCGATGGAACACGGAATGCTAGGTATAACGTTAAGAGACAGAGAGTGGTATGGATTAGAGAGCAAACGGGTACAGCCGATATTCTAATGGACATTAAAAGAAAAAAAATGGAGCTGGGTAGGTGATGTGATGCGCCGGTGAGATAACCGTTGGACCATTAGGGTTACCGAATTGGTACCAGGAGAAGGGAAGCGCAGTCAAGAACGGCAGAAGACTAGGTGGAGCGATGAAATTAGGAAATTCGCGGGTGCTAGTTGGAATCGGTTGGCGCTGGACAGGGGTAATTGGAGATAGCAGGGAGAGGCCTTCGTCCTGCAGCGGAGAGAAAACAGGCTGGTTAGGATGATGACGAATTTACGATGAAGTAAGGGCAACACTTGACTTCAATCAACTGAGAGAACAGACTGGCTTCAAAAGGGATCTTCTACTATGGATCTCATCCGTGTCATCAATCAGGTAATTGAGAAAATATGTGGAGTACAGTTAATTCCTCTATATAGCGTTCATAGATTATGAAAATGCAGTTGATTCAGTACAAATACCAGCATTTATGACGGCATTCAGTAATCATGGAGTACATGAAGCATATGTGAATACCTTGGCAAATATCTACACACTCAACAGCTACCTTAATTCTCCATACAAAAAAGTGGAAAAATACCGGTAAAGAAAGGAGTCAGGAAAAGCTAAACAATCTCTCCAATGCTATACACTGCATGCTTAGAAGAAGCATTCAATCTATTAGACATTGGGAAAAATGAGGAGTGAAGGTCAACAGTCAATACCTCAACAACCTACTGTTTGCAGGTGACATTGTCCTGTTCATCAACGCACAGGAAAGAATTTCAAGAAATGATTGTGGACCTTAACCAAAAAAGTATAAGAGTAGTGTCGAAGATTAATACACAGAAGACAAAAATAGTGTTCAATATCCTGTACAAGGAAAAAGAATTGGTCGGCAGTCAGCCTCTAGAATCTTTGCTGGAGTACGTATATCTAGGGCAATTCACTGATCATGAGAATGAAATTTACAGAAAAAGAGAAATAGTTTTGACCGCATACGGCAGGCATTACCAAATCATCATGGGAAGCTTACCGCTTCTTTTGGAAAGAAAAGTGTGCAATCATTGCATTCTACCGGAGCTAACATGTGGGGCACAAACTTGGAGGTTGACAAATAAGCTAGAGAGCAAGTCAGGGACCACGCAAAGAGCGATGGAACAAAAATGTTAGGGGTAACGTTGAGAGATAGCAAGAGAATGCTGTGGATCAGAGAGCAAACGGGGATGGCCAATTTACTAGTTTACAATAAGTGACAAAAAATGGAGCTGGACTGGCCACGTAATGCGCAGGGCCGGTCACCGTTGGACCATTAGGGTTACAGAATGAGCGGCAAGGGTAGGCAAACGCAATCGGGGATGGCAGAAAGTTAGTTGGGTTGATGACATTATGAAACTTTCAGGCGCAAGTTCGAATCAGCTTGCGCAAGACCGGGGTAATTGGAGATCGCTGACGGAGGCCTTCGTCCGGCAGTGGACGTAAAAATAGGCTGACGACGATGATGATAATCAAGGCATAACACCGCATTGTGTAGGAACCAAACATTCAACTTGGAGTATTTCGAGAACCTTTGTAGGAAAAATAAAAAAATAATACGGCCCACATACTGGAATATTTTTTACAGCCGTGACATCATACTGACGCACTGCGCTGGATTTCGGGCGTGAAATTAAAAAAAGGAGAACATTGGCCTTCAATTTTTTCCCTACTAACCAACTTTGTACCACCAAATAAATGTAGAGCCTTGACAGAATCCTTTGTCTATTTAAACAGGTATAGCGTGGCTGTTTAATGACCGTTTTAGAAAAGCGAGAAATGAGTACAAGAATCTGTGACGGCATTCCGTCGCGCTTCGCAATATTATCACTCTGGACATGAAGCTACTGACAGCCTTCTTCAGTCTCTGTAATCTACGCAGTATATGCGCTTGCGCAAGTGCATCTTCTTCAAACTAAAGACGCGGATAATTTCACTTGACCAAGCTGAGCATGGAAGGACCTCGTTCCGCTCACTTCCTCTTGAGGGAACCGGCCGTTGTGTTGCACCCAAGGGTCATTATGTAGCCTCGCGTTGCAACCCCGTGCTATTAATTCAACCACAGTATTGTGTTACCTCCAATGATGCGGTCCCGTAGAAGCTGCTTTGTCCTTCCTCTGAAAGGCACTCTGCCGGTCATCAACTTGTAGAATACGATGCCTGATGACCACCAATCGCAGGCCCTACCTGCGCAAGCGCGTGAAGACGTCAGCAAAGCTACCAGGGTGGCATTGGCGCGTGATACTTACCGTAGGGCCGCCGTTTTAAAATCTCCGGAGCCATGTACGGGATCGTACCGGCGGACTCGCCGTCGTGGAATTCAAACGCTGTCCTGGCAAAGTATCCTTTTACCAGTCGTTTTGAAACTGTCGAAGAGAGCACAGTATCACACACACTCAAACGGCGATCTTACACGCGGCAACCGGCAATGTCCGAAGGTGAACATTATAAGGACCAGTTGGCTGCAAGAACCTTGCGCCTCTCGATTCTGAAGAGCTCTTGCGACACATCTGCTTGTTTAAATAGTACGAAAATTTACCAACATGTCATTAGAAGATTTTCGATTGAATTTAATAGACTTTGCTATCGCAGAAGAAGCCAGTCGCTTGCTGGCATAAATTCAAAGTGTAGCTGAAATTTCTGTACGCCCTCTGACACCACTACTTCCTTGGGAGACAGAGCGCTGAGCCATTTTGCGTAATGAGCTTCTGTGGGATTCAAGCAACTCACAGTGACCCAGGCAGACCTTGTTGGTGTCGAAGTCGATCAGCTTGACCCGGCCGCCAGGAACGATGAGCATGCTGCAATTCTTTTTATTAAGACGTGTCTCTACGGCTCCCAGAGCTACGGTGAGGGAACTTACTTGGATACCTTCACGTCTCGATGCAAGAAGCCTCGTAGGTGAAGATGCTCCAGTGCTAGAATCAGCTGTGCTATGACAATCTGCACGTGGTCGATATTCAGGTACGTAGCCTTGGTCACCACGCGCATCAGGTCCACGCCCGAGATGTACTCCATCATGGTCACGTATGAGTCCTATACGGGGTAGGAAAAGAAATTCGATGGCGGGAGAGCAGCAGTGCACTTTTTAATAGTGTAACTTCTGCTACATGTGCTACAGATGCTTCCGTCCCACATTTTCAGCTTTCGAAGGTCGTCATGCAACAGTTCAAAAAAGCGAGTGCAAGGCTGATCGGAACATCGTGAAATGGATGAAAGAGTACGAAATCGACGGAATAAGTCCGTGGTGACAGACACCATGTACCTTGAAACGTAGGGAGCAGAGTCTTCCGACAAAAAGCATGTCAAAATAAACATTGATTTAAAACGAAACGCATGATTCAGTGGCCTTAGGCGTTCGCCTGTACTCATGCCTTTTCGCTTAGTCCCTTTTGTTTCTCATCACCTCGCAACATATGGTGACTGCCATATATACCGTAAGGAAGACAACACCAGTGTCTCGCATATTAAAAAAGAAAAGAAACTCTTAGTTGGCTCATGTAACTTTCCAGAATAAATCATCCAAGAGCAGCGCACTTTTCCACCGAAACGATTTCACTGACACGCCAGGCCCCATGTGATTCTTGCGACATGCTCCTGACGTCATTTCACCTTTTCCGCCAGCTCCTCCGCCGCCGCCACTGCTTTGTACACCCCGCTATGGTTAGCGTGCAAAATTACGTGTTTTCGATTTCGTAAAGTAATATTCAATTCTATCATGAGTTTGTAAGGGATTCAGTTATACTTGTGCCAACTTTCAGCTCCAAATATTTATTCGTTTGCTTGTAGCCACTTCTTAATCTCTTCCTTTTGCAAGGAGTTTTACCGAACCCCCGTTGTGTTTTCTTAAATTCTTGCGGCTCCCAAAATTGACCGACATGTTTTAAACCAATGCCATTGGTATGCATTGCAGAGTCGCTAATAATTCTGTAAGTAGCTATTGTTTTAGTGTCGCCGTGATCTCTGCAGCCCGCTCTAATTAGTTCGAATGTGATCATTTCTTCTGGCTCCTCCAGTCACCCGACAAGCTTTAGCCACTTTAGTGTTTACACGATGTTTATGTTCACCTTAAGAGTGCCACTCCGAATGCAAGAACACTCTTGTGTACCAAGTATCGGGGGCAATTTGTGAACCCAAGTTGTTCACAGTTAATCCGGAGTCCACCATTACAGCGTACCCAATAATCAGGTCATCGTCTTGCCATACAAAGTCCCCGAATTTCAATTACCGTTCGACCTTCACTGTTGTTACAGCAATCTTCTCGGACATCTCGGTGGGTGTTACTTGAAATGAGCGAAACACTGATACCTCGTTGCGACAGCCGCCCTTACCTCAGATCATCAGCATTTTGAAGCGTATCATACATAGGGTCCTCCGTTTTCGGGTAAAACTCGATATTTCCCCATTTTTGAGCCCTGAACAAGTGTTGTAAAAATCGGGCTACACCTTCTTTCTCACCTAAGTTTCCCGTTTCGTA
Organism: Dermacentor variabilis; assembly: GCF_050947875.1. NCBI lineage: Eukaryota > Metazoa > Arthropoda > Arachnida > Ixodida > Ixodidae > Dermacentor > Dermacentor variabilis. The sequence continues at coordinate 134,100,271 of NC_134568.1, forward strand.
AAAGGTAAGAATAAATGCAGCTTTTACACAAAGTAATGAACGCTGTCTGCACAGTGTGAGCAAGCTGTATCCTATTATTAATATTCGTATATGTATATGACATATGCTTCTTTTTTTTTTTGCAAGTTGCAGTCAAGTGGAAACGCCATTTATTCAGCGCCTGCCGGCCTTGAGTGAAAGAAAGTTGAATTTAATTGAATTATAGAGTTTTACGTGCCAAAACCACGATTTGATTATAAGGCGCATTGGAGTGGGGGACTCCGGATTTATTTGGACCACCTGGGGCTTTTTAACGTGCACCTAAATATAAGTACACGGACGTTTTTGCATTTCGTCCCCAGCGAAATGCGACCGACGTGGCCGGGATTTGCTCACGCGATCTCGTGCTTGCCAGCGAAACACCATAGCCATTAGGCAACCACGAGAAGTGTAAAAAAAAGTTAGTTGCCGTTTTGGTGGCTGCGTTTGCACGAATGAGACAATGGTGCATGGCATAGCACTTCCTGCACGGCCCACACGTGTAAATGGCGATAATACGCTGTGACATTGAGAGGACGTTTTCGCAAGTAAAGTACGTTCATAGGCCCGACAGGTCTAGGATGAGCACAGAAATGCTTAAAATGTATTTAATAGTGTAGAGCCGCCGTCAGACTTACTACGAATTGAGAAGACACATTTCTATCTGTATAATAAAAAAAAAACCGCTTGTAAGCTGCAAACATTAAGCGTTTTGGAAGGAGTGCGCATTAACGTAGGAAATTCAAGGCAATCAACCAATCTGGAAATCACTACCCACCTCTTCTCACCCCGCACTGGTATCAAAAGCTATATGTGCACAGGGCAAATCATCCAGGAGGCACAATAGAAGACACACATGACGCTGAGTCTCTCAACATTTTTTTTATTCTGAAAAACGACGTGCCATATATATATGTACCGTGATAACGCCAGGTAACCGCTAACAAAGCACTGAATCAAGCAAATTGCCGCACTCAGAAAGTGTTTCACAGTGAAGCCATTGAAAGACCTGCTGGTGGTAAGTCAGATTTGGCAAGTCAGATTTGCGGATAATTTCTCCGCAAGGAGTTTAGCTCTTTAGATCACAGCGCTATCGACGGAGTGCTCACACAAGTGTCGCCCAACTGTGCGTTTTTATCAGCTTCAATTATTCCACGTGCCAGGTGATCCCTGTGCTCGCTCGCATGAGTACATATATCACACACATTAAACACGGCGCAACATTTGCGTGCTATACTGTGAATGGCTAACCATCCTCTGAGTGCGCGTTTGACATTCTTATCATGCTGCCTTAATATATCGTTAACACAGCGGTGCCCGACGTAAAACTTCCCGCACGTGAGAGGAATCTTATACGCAGCATTTTCAATGCAATGTCATTTATTTTCCGGGTTCATTGCATTATAAAGTCTTGTCAAACGGCAAATACTGCTCACTTTTGCAGGACCACAAAACACCACTCTTTCATTGGAGCGTTGCGCGATTCTCTTCAAGTTATGCGACACTTTATGCATATGAGGAATGACCGCAACTTTTTCGTTTTTGTCCTTTGCAAGTTCTTGATTTTCCGCAGTACATGCTCGACACTTCTTGCGCATGCTTTCGGCTACTGACACTACAAAGTATTCAAGGGAGCCTGCGGGATTTTTTCAATAGATGCAAAAGACAGACATTATTCTATACCGCGTGATCTATTATTAAATTGCGTAGACGAAGCTGTCCAGGAATTCTAAGTGCTGGTTTTCAGAAAGCGTCGGGTATTTCGGTTAGCATGTTTTTAGAACTTTTGACTTTTTTTTCGTGGTGGATTTTTATCGTTTGGAATGACAAACTTATCTTCAAAAGGAGGGAGAGAGCATTGGGTCTAGTATCGTCCCAGTACTATGCGACTTGGTTTTGGTGCATCCTAACAGGCCTGTAAGTGACGCCTTGGAAACCAGAAAAGTGTAAAAAGCTTTTAGATTCGTGTGCAATTCTTTAAATTTTTATTGACAGTGATCCTCGTGAATTACCATGTTACGCGCAAAACGCCTTAGCCACTTTTCGAAAATACCTTCATCCATTTGCGCTAACCTACGAGTTTCCAGAAAATTGGAAGCTTCGTTTCCATGACATCTTGTTTGACTTGCGCGGGGATTGTACCTGTTGGATGTACTATACGCGAGACAATAAACCCCTGCTCCAATTTAGCGCCTCTGACTCTAAATTGGTGAAAGGCGGCATAGTGAACCTTCGTTCCGACAATGCCCTCCAAAGGTAATGTGTGCACAAAATATCAGCAGTGCTAGGGCAATAGGTAAAACGCCTGGAAGCCGCTTGCTATCCTGATGCCATATATATATTAATGTCTGTAGCCGAAAGCATGCGCAAAATGTTTCGAGCATGTACTGCAGAAAATCGAGAAATTGCAAAGGGCAAAAAGCAGAAAGTTGCGGTCATTCAGAACTGAGGTTTAACAGCGCGAACAAAACAAGGACACGAAGAAACAAATGCCACAGACAAGCGCTGATTGCCAACTGGCAGTTTATCTTAACTTTGCGAGCCATTCTTGCAGCTTTTCCAGCATAGGCATCCGTACACCAGTCGCATATACATAAGCAACACCAGAATAATCACAATCTTTCATACCAAAAAGCTATTTCTTTTTCTGCCAAAGCAAGAGAGGTAATGCGTAAACATTTTATGTCCTTCCTTTCGAATATCAAAGGCCTTTGTGATTTCCCTTTCCCGCTTACTTTTTTCTTTGGAAAAAGTAACATAGAAGTGCCTGTGTACTTGTTAAAAAGGAGGAAGTGCATGTGTACTTGTTACAATGTCCAGATAAATGGCTTACATATCCATTCTTTACGTTACTGCAGTGCTGACGAGCTCTGTTATCGAAACACTCCCGTTTGTCTAATATAGGTTTTAAAAGGGCTCAGCGGTATCTGATAGATAACGTTGCGCGCGCAGTCAGTAAAACAAGTTTTATGATTGCGGATACATAACGACCTTCCGAGCGTTTTCATGCGATGGCATGTCGAGGTAAGCTTGCACAGAGTATTTAAAAGTAAATGTTGCCTATTGGAAAATTTCGTTAGATTGTGCGACAACTTGTGCAAGTAAGGCACCCCGCGCACTGGTCTCTTGTCTTTATTCTTTCGTCGGTGCTTGTCTGTGGTATTTGTTTCTTCGTGTCCTCCTTTTATCCGCGCTGTTAAACCTCAGTTCTAATTATGAACCAACTAGTCCTCATCAAGATATGACTAATGCAGTCATTCCTCTTATTCATAAAGTGTCGCATAACTTGAAGAGAATCGCGCAATGCTCAAACGTAAGAGTAGTGTTTTCTGCTCCTGCAAGACTAAGCAGTATTTGCTGTTCGACGAGGCCATATAATGCAATGAATCCGGAAAATAAATGCCAAAAGAAGCATAAAACGAGATATACTGATTGCATTTAAAATGCTGCGTATAAGATTAATCTCACGTGCGGGAAGTTTTATGTCGGACCGACGGGCCGCTGTGCTAACGATAGATTCAGAGAGTATGACAACAATTTCAAACGCGCACTCGAAGGGAGGTTTGCCGTCCACTGTAGTTAATGCAAGTGTTTCCCCGTGTTTAACATGTTTACTGTTGGGAGAGAGCACAGGGATTTCCTGGCACGTGACATAACTGAAGCTGAGAAAATCGCGCAGTTGTGCGACACCTGTGTAAGCATCCCGTCGACGGCGTTGTCAACTAAAGAGCTAAACTTAATGCGTAGAAATTATCCGCAAGTCTGACTTGCCCTATGAAGTCCTGCTGGTAGTCGTTCAATGGCTTCACTTTGAAGTACTTCCTGACTGTGGTATCTTGGGTGATTCAGTACTTTGTAAGTGGTTATCTGGCATGTACACACGCATATATATATATATATATATATATATATATATATATATATATATATATATATATATATATATATATATATATATATGCTGGGCATCGTCTTTAACAACAAACAATGTTGAGATATTCAGCTCCGTGTGTCGCTTTTGTGCATCCTGTCTACTTTGTGCTGTGTCTACAGTCACGAATAACCAACAGCCCAACTTTCCACACTTTTGCAATAAAAAAGGCGCTTAAGGCGCGTTCGGGTTAACTATGACGGCGGCTCCACACCGACAAAGTCTCGTAAGAAAAGAAAAAAAGCATCACATGTTTTGCGAAGCATGCCTGTGTGCTTTAGTGCTTGTTTTCTTTGCTGATAAAGTTCAGAGAACAAAGTAAGAAAATGATAGCCGAGAACGTCTCTATCTGGTATTTTTCGTAATGTGGTTTAGCATTAAAGTGTAAATGATGCCTGCTTACTAGGACTTGTATTGATAAGTTCGTCGCATGACTTCAGCGTATATCTCTGTTATTGCATATTTCTCTGAGGTAACGTCGCTTGTTTAAACGAAACCTTTGTGTCTAAAAGGAACCGATTGCCCGTGTTAATCGTTCGCGAAAGTTACCAGGAAAATCGGGAAGTTTCGGCTGCCAGAAACGTAAACGTTGATTTCTGCCTGGTTTCCGATCTTAAAATATTACGTCCGATTTTTACCTTGCGAAATTCAGAAAGACTTAAAAGCCGGAAACGTGATCACACTAAACATCAGCAGCAGCAGCGTAATTTATGTCCACTGCAGGACGAATGCCTCTCTCTGCGATCTCCAATTATTCCTGTCCTGCTTCAACCGATTCCAACTAGCATCCGCGAATTTTCTAATTTCATCGCCCCACCTAGTCTTCTGCCTTCCTCGACTGCACTTTCCTTCTGTTGGCACCCATTCTGTAACCCTAATGGTCCACTAGTTATCTGACCTACGCATTACATGACCTGTCCAGCTCCATTTTTTTCTCTTAATGTCAATGAGAATATCGGCTATACCCGTTTGCTCTGTCTCTTAACTTTATGCTTAGCATTGTTCGTTCCATGGCTCAATGCACGGTTCTTAACTTGTTCTCAAGCTTCTTTGTCAATCTCCCAAGTTTCTGCCCTTATACCAGCACCGGTAAAATGCACTGATTGTACGCCTTCCTTTCCAATGATAATGCTAAGCTTCCAGTCAGGATCTAACAATGTCTGTCATTTGCGCTCCAACCCTTTATTATAATTCTGTGAATTTCCTTCTCATGATAAGGGTTCCCTTTGAGTAATTGACCTAGGTAAACGTACTTCTTCACAGACTCTAGAGGCTGACTGGCGATCCTGAACTCTTGTTTCCTTGCCTGGCTATTCATCATTATCTTTGTCTTCTGCATAATAATCTTCAACCCCACTCTTACAATCTCCCTGTTGTGGTCCTCAATCATTTGTTGTAACTCGTCTCCAGTGTTACTAAACAGGATACTGTCATCTGCAAACCGAAGGTTGCTGAGATATTCGCCGTTGATCCTTACTCCTAAGCCTTCCCAGCTTAATAGCTTGAATACTTCTTCCAAGCACGCAGTGAATAGCATTGGAGAGATCGTGTCACCTGGTCTGACCCTTTTCTCCATAGGTATCCTCCTGCTTTTCTTGTGTAAAATTGAGGTAGCTGTGGAACCTCTGTAGATATTTTCCAAGGTATTTACATAAGCGTTCTGTACTCCTTGATTTCGTAACGCCTCTATGACTGCTGGTATCTATACTGAATTAAATGCTTTTTCGTAATCTATGAAAGCCATATAGAGATATTTATTGTGCTCCGTGGATTTCTCGATAACCTGAATAATGACATGGATGTGGTCCATTGCAGAGTATCCCTTCCTGAAGCGAGCTTGTTCCCTTGGTTGACTAAATTCCATCGTTGACCATATTCTATTGGAGAATATTTTGGTGAATGTTTTATATAATACTGGGAGTAAGCTAATGAGCCTATAATTTTTCAATTCTTTAACGTCTGCCTTTTTGTGGATTAGTATAATGTTGGCATTCTTCCAGTTTTCTGGGACCCTTGAAGTTGATAGAAACTTCTTATAGAGGGCCGCCAGTTTTTCAATAATTATGTCTCCTCCATCTTTGATTAAATCGACTGGTAGTCAATCTTCTCGTGCCACTTTTCCCTGTTTCATGTCTTGCAAGGGCCTTCTAACCGCATGGCTAGTTATAGAAGGAGTCTCTGCAACCTGTTCATTAAATCTTCGAATGGAGGTATAGTGACTCCTCTGGATAGTGTACAGGTCACTGTAAAATTCTTCCTCCGCTTTTACTATACCTTCGAGATTGCTGATGATATTACCCTGCATATATCTTGGCTTGTCCTATGCCAAGTTTCTTTCTCACTGATTACATGCTGCGTCCATTTTCTACGGCTTCCTCAGTCTTTCTCATATTGTAATTTCGAATATACCTTATTTTCTCCTTGTTGATCAGTTTTTACAGTTCCGCGAATACTATCTTATCTCTTGAGTTGCAGACTCATTATTTGGCGTTTCTTTATTAGGTTCTTTGTTACTTGGGAGAGCTTGCCTACTTGTTGCCTTGGTGCCTTACCTCCCACTTCAATTGCTGCTTCTCAAGCCAGTCTAGCTAGGGTTTTATTCATTACCACTATGTCATCTTCATCTCTCTGTTCTAAGGCTTCACATTTTTTGCAAGTAGCAGCCTGATTTGCTCTGTTTTTACCCTTACTGCGTCTAGGTTGTCCTGTTTCTTCTTGACCAATTTTACTCTTTCTCCTTTCAAACTGAGCTGAATCCTAGACCTCACTAACCTATGATCACTGCATTCTACCCTACCTAACACTTCTACTTCCCGCACTCTGCTGGGATCAGCAGAAAATATGAAATCAATTTCATTTCTTCTTTGACCATTAGGGCTTTTCCAGATCCTCTTTATGTTGCTAGGTTTTGTTCATTATTCGCAGCTTATTTCTTTCCGCGAATTCTACCAGCATCTCTCCTCTAGCGTTCCTAGAATCAACGCCGTAGTTGCCAATTGCTTGTTCACCAGCCTGCTTTTCCCTACTTTTGCATTGAAGTTGCCCATTACTACAGTATACTGAGTTTGCACTTTTCTCATCGGTAATTCAACATCTTCATAAAGCCGATCTACTTCATCATCATCGCGACTGGATATTGGAGCGTAGGCTTGTAGTACCTTTAATGTATACCTCTTATTAAGTTTGATTACGACTACTGCTAGCCTCTCATTAATGCTGTAGAATTCGTCAATGTTTCCCGCTATGTGCGTCTGGATTAGGAGTCCTACCCCGTATTGCTTCTTATCTTGGAGACCTATATAGCAGAGGACATGGCCGTTAGTCAGCAGTGTATAAGCCTCACCAGTTCTAATCTGACCTAAATCTGACCTAAATAAGGTATCTGAATGGTGCAATAAATGTTTAATGACCCTTAACATCAGTAAATGCAAGCACATTACATTTTCGCGAAGCACTAATGCCTCAATGTCTTCAGAATACAGAATTAATGGCATCGGACTGGAGCGCGTGTCTACCTACAAGTATCTTGGTGTCTACATATCTGATGACTTGTCATGGCATACTCACATTGACTACATCATAGGTAATACAAATCGCACTCTCGGTTATTTCCGACGCAATTTTTCCCAAGCTCCACAGCGCCTAAAATTAATGCTTTATCAAACTTTCGTTCATCCGAAACTCGAATACGCGTGTGCAGTTTGGGATCCGGCACACCGCACTCTCATTCAATCCATAGAATCCCTTCAGAATCGATCAGCTCGTTTTATTATGTCGAACTATTCACGTACCGCTAGTGTCTCGCAGATGAAATCGTCGCTTACCCTTCCTAACCTTCAAACTCGGCGCAACATCTCGCGCCTTTGTTTATTCTAGAAACTGTTCCATCACGCTTCATTGAATCAGCAACTCCTTTAGCAGCCAGTGTACTTATCCTCCCGTATCGATCACAGCAATAAGGTAGCTGTTCCTCTTTGTCGCACTGAAATGTTCCTGCATTCTTTTATGCCGAAAACCTGTTCTGAGTGGAACCCCCTTCCCTCTTTTATCGCCACCTTATAGCCGATGCATCATCATTCAAGACCGCTGTGACAGATCATCTTTTAAAATGACTGGAATTTTGCTGGTGTTTTTCCCTTTTATTTTGCTGCTCTCACTGTCTGTTTATCTTGTCCTTGTGCTATACGCTTGAATACTTTTTGTTTGTAAGCCATGTACCCACCCCCTCTGTAATGCCCATTCGGCCCTGAGGGTATGATAATAAATAAAAATAAATAAGGCTAATGCTATCTTAAGCAATACCTCCTCAAGGAGTCCTGCTCAGCTAGCCTCACTCGACAGAGTTCGGGTGTTAAAGGTTGCTAGGGTCACTTTCCATTGGTGGCCTGTCCGGGTTCAGAGATTCTTAGCACTCTCTGCTGCGTTACATGTCTGACCACCACCTTGGTTAGGTGCGTCGCCGCGGCTGGGTCTGAGGGCCATTGGTTGTTCGAATGAGTCATTTGAGCAGTTTTCCTATTCCCGCTAACATTTCTTGCGATCCAATTTTTATTAGTGCCCTTGCACTTAGGGGTACGCGCGCTTGCTCTGTGCACACCCCTTTTTCAAACGCTTCTCTCGCCACGTGTATGATTGATTCTAAAGAATTAGCAGCTTCGATGTAAAAGACGCACGTGAAATGCGGGGTGTGCTTGCCTTGGCGCAGAAGCAGCAGTAGTACTTCACCAGGAACGGGCTGCGTATGACGGACGCGACCACCTTGTCTATGCAGGCCTGCTTGTGCCGTGTGAACCGATCCATGGCCACCAACTTCACGGTGCAGATATAGTTGGCCGGCGCGTACACCGCTTTGTACACCGCCCTGCACTCAAAGCGCGCCCACGGTCAGCGCCTGGCACGAAGGCTATTCGCCAGCACACCCGTTTTTTTTTACTTAGGAAAATGAGAAAAGGTTGATGTCATATGGCAGCGAGAAACATTGAAATGTCGGAACGATGAACTAGGAAAGGCACGTATATACCGGGTATTTTAACTTACGTTTGACAGAATTTTAAAACTCGCCTGTAGCATTTAGCACGAATTTATGCTTATTCAGCTCGAATACTCAAAAAGGTATACACTGCTGACACTGAAAGTGAATACGCATACTTGAATACTAAAAAACAATAATAATTAAATTTTCACCTAATTACCTTATTGCGATGCATGAAATGAAGCCAGTGATTTCGCAAGACACACCCACTTCAAACTAATCTTGTAGTTCGCACCAGTTTTGAGATAAGTGCAGTGAAACTTGCCGTAAAAATGCATTGTTGTTGCACTTGCAAGAAAAACGTTTTTTTTTTATGCATTGAAGCTCAAAAGTAATAGGAACACCAATGCATTCCGTCACAATCTATCGGAACGCATACCTCGAAACTGGTGTCATCCTTAATTAGTTCTAAGAGTATATGACTTTAAAGGTGACCAGCTACAATTCATAGATTGCAATTTTCGGCGTAAAGTAATTAGTTTAATAGTTTATTAGCACAAATGTGTTCATTAGTAAAATATTCACTTTCACTTTTTGCGCACTTGTCTGCCTCTGAGAGTAATCTAGCTCAAGCGGTAGAATCGAACTCCATGTCACGGGTGATTATTTTTTAATTATTAGCGATAAAATAAAACACCCCGTATATCACTGTGTAAGGACCATCGCAAGGAGCGTCCCTTTAATAATTTATGATCAAGACCGAGGCGCTGTAATTCACTCTTATCAACTCGTCTTATCATTTTATCATCTACGCATCTTACCATCTTATGTACGAGTGAAAGTATGAGATGCTATCAAACTTTTCGAGTTTTCCACACTCTGAGTGAATTATGCGCTTACGTTGTCACGAAGTGCTTCGAACCATTCCGTAGTGAATCATTTTTGCTTCACTCAATAACTCCATTTTAATTCTTCAAGAATACCAGTTAAGGAAATTGTCGTTGCTCAAACCATTCTATTGCAGTTTTTGTTCCCTTCTTACTCAATGATCGAAATGTTACCGTTCGGACTTCGACAATTCCTATGCAACAACCTAAGGCAGCGCTCATTTTCACTCCACTAAGCTTCGGTGCGGGTATCCGCAGTGGCACTTATTCCATACATTTAACTGCACTATAACTTTGTCTTAATCACGAGTATTTAACTCTAACAAGCGCAAGCGTACCCTAATTGCACTGCTCCTTAGTGTTTCAATTTAGATTAGCACACGATATTGAAGCTGCTACCGTGCGATGATTACACAAAATTCTATTGTTGAGGTTATTCACCTGCATATCTCTGCACCTACGTGCGCGCCAGCGGGCTTCATACTGTTCCGGAAACCTACAGCTTGTGCTGGTTGAGGCCGAGTTTCGGAAATTTCGTTTGGCCTCTTTTTACCGGGGCTTTTTGGCTTTGATCAAGCATGCTCATCTCTAGTTATGGCATCTTGTGCGGAGGGACCAAACAAGAAGCAGGTGCAGAAGCGTAATGACGGAATTATACGGAAGGACGTTGCATGGTTGCCATAATAAAGTTATATGAAGCAATGTGAAAGATCGAGCTATTTGGTACTCCATAACCGATGTTTGTTTAGCGCGCCGAAACCACGTACATAAAAGAAATAAGACAAGCATGCATAATCTTGAAATCTTGCAATTATGTTTTAATCGCTAACAAAAGGAGACAGGACTGGCGAAATGAGCACGAGGTGATTGGCCTAACCGTAAACGAGTGAGATATTTATAGTCAGCAATTCGCGGAGCATTGCGCAACTTCAAGAATTAGTGAGAGCTGTGGAGGTGCGATAATTACCCAAATCCGCCGGCACCAAGAAGCTTTTGTGGCTTAAATTCCTTCATCTTCGGTATGAATGTCGTGTAAGGTGGAATGTTCTCCAGGTTAAGCTGAAAGGCAGGAAACACAAGGTGTGTCATTATTTATATTGCTCTTCACATTCATTGTTCTCAGTGCTCCTAATTCCTGTATGCGATACAAAAACTGCTTCTTCCTTTAAGCACTGATTCGAGCTTCAGAATGCACGTTTTAGCATATAATATGCTTACTGGCAAAACTTGAACGTGCTTTTCAGGTTTGGTACGAGTCCGGTAAGGAAGCAAAACGCAAGGCTTTTACTATAGGTGGGCAACTAAATGTAAGACTAGAATGAATCATCATCATCATCATCATCATCATCATCATCATCATCATCATCATCATCGTCATCATAATCGTCGTCATCATCCTCTCTTATATCCACTGCAGGACGAAGGCCTCTCCCTGCGATCTCCAATTGCCCCTGTCCTGTGCCAACCGATTCCAACTAGCACCCGCGAATTTCCTAATTTCATCACACCACCTAATCTTCTGACTTCCTCCACTGCGTTTCGCTTCTCTTGTTTCCCAATACAGAATTTCATGTTAGGGAAGAGGACCCAGTGGTTATGTGCCAGATCGATGATACATGGATGTGAAAGCCTGAGAACCTTGCGCCCGTGGGATATAATCCTTGATCAAGGATCGTATAATAAGCCTTTGTAGCGCGCGGCAACACACGGTAGCTTGAGGAAGTGATAATGCTGACGGGTCTCCTCCTGACAGCCTAAAAACGGGCTGACTTATCAAATTATTTTGGTAAGATGGAGCTTCTGGGCGTAAGTGCTAATTTTTCTTTGTTATTTTCAATAAAAATGGGTTGTTGCGCTGCCTCAAAATTTGCCTTATAGCGTGCACATACGGCACGGCCACCTGTGTCTCAAATTTAGAAATGCGCGAGGTTCGGGCACGATGGAGAGCATTGCACGCATTTCGTTCATTCTTCCTGCAATTGATTTTATTGAATTTTTTTATGCAAGGTGTGTGAAACGATGAGCCCTGTCTAGAGCTTTTGTCCGACCTAGTCAACAATGTATATCGCAAGCAGTGAAATAACTGTGGCAACGCACATTAATTATATTATGCTTCCTTTCATTCACAGTGTGGCTATGACTGAACGACAAAACTGCGTCGTGTTTCTTCTGTTACTCGTGCAAGAGTCGACACATGCGCACCTTTTCCGTCTTGCTGACCACGCTGTCGCCGATGGCCATCCAGTCTGTGACACTCACTTCGCAGATCTTCTCGAGAGAAGTCGCCAACTCGCCAATGATGATGGTCAGCTTACGTATCGTGGTGCCCAGTTCTTTCGCTGTCTCCGGAGCCCGTTTCATGCACTGCGGGTGGGGGGTTGCTGTACAGCCACATACGGCTGCCGGCAAGCCCGCGCGTACAATGACGGAAGTTTGTTGAGCACGCGAATGGCGCACAGTCGAATGGTCAAGCGGCTTACGCGCCCATCGTAATACTAAGATACAGTCAGCGCAGGCGAGTGCGATCGGCGTGGTTCAACCCCTATTTCCAGGTTCGATATGTAGGCCACATCAAAATTAAATTTATTTGCCGCTGTCATTGTCGTAATTTTATCCACTAGTGTAGCTGCCAGCACACTCATATAGAGCGTGGAGTCAGTGTGCGAAGGTTTGTACTTTCTTCGTCTGCTGGGTCGAGACAACGTTCTTCTCAGCAAACAATGCTTTGCTGGCTAGTTGGGTGATAGCCTCTGTGCAGAGGACACAGACGCCGTATAGCAAGCGATAGCACGCGCGTGGCGATTAACACCTTGGCGACCACTGAGGCTCTCCTGGCGTAGGGTGGTGTCGTTGATAAAATGTAGCAGTGAACATAAATTGCACAACGAGAAAGCACCAGTAGGGGAGATGAGCTCATCTGACAAAGCATAGGCGAAGCAAGTTGTCGAACAGCGGCCTAGATTAAACAGCGCGAATGCACTTTTAAGCGCATCGCAGACAAGTGTGTTGGGGGCTGTTTGCACGCACGTGCAGAGTGGTGGATGAACTCTACGCGTGAATTTCTTACTTATTTTTCAGATGGTTTGTGCATGTGCTTGTTATACTCATAGATTGTACATGGGCTGTGCGGCAAAATGTATAGTGGTATGTGTGATAGCTCCTGATCTGTGTCGACAGCAGTCTGAATTCGGACCCCTCACTTCGCCAGTTTACGACTATTGTGCGCAAATGACTCAATGGAGGAGCCCTGTGCCACTCGCGTTATAAAGCACGCCTTAAAAATAAGTGTTTGACGCAATGCACTAGTCTTTCTAATCCCTAAACTGGCATTGGAGTACTCTTCAGGTACCAAGTGAACAATATTTTTTAATAATGATTAAAATATACTGTTTAAACACTATACTTTTTAAAGCATTGAATAGCTAATATCGTGCTGCAACCTTAGATTACATTTCGCGCGAACAACCTGGGGTTTCGCGATATCACTCAGTGCTATACTTCTATATCGTCGCCTTCAGTTCAGCAGCGCCGTGCCTTGCGATGCATTTAGCAGCATCGACATACTCGATATCTCTTAATATGTTACTTCGTGTTTTAAAGCTGATACGTTTCCACAAAATCGCTACCACACTACTCATAAACTGCCATCGCTGGAGGTTGATATCTTTCTTTTTTAGTGCAGTACTTTCACAGCCATTTACGTTCAGCTGATGATTGCAATAATTTTCAGCGAATCAGCAAGTGGATCTGCCCATGATCTAAGCCTGAAAATCTCCCCAGCCCAACGCTTTTCAGCTTTGAGTGGACCGGAAATGGAGACAGGTTGATAATTTCAGTACATTATAGCCAGGGCCACCAGAGATCATGCTTCTTACGATGGTATGGCCACATCACACTTCCGAGTCCAGCCAGATTTTGGCGCTCTTCGAAGCGAATTCAAGCGATCAGAAGCAGCCGGATGCCCCCATTTCGAAAGCTCAATTCCAACCAAGGAGACATGGGGCTGCTTTTCAAGCTTTTCAATATACTTCAGACGACTTCAAAACAACCATCCGGAAACTAATTAGAGACATAGCGACAGGGAGACTGTACTCAGCACAAGAAGTTTGTGCGTATACGCTGCCTCGCGTTACACCTCGCGTTACACGGCCTACAATCTCTATAGTTCTCTAACAGCCATATTTGGCTGCCATCGTATTCGCCTTTTCTTCTGAGAAGTACTTGCTCGTCACACCTTGCATGTCAATGAAAGTACACGACACTATGGCGCGTTGAAATCAAATCAATTTGATTTTGTATTACCGCTATTATATAGCAGCGAATATCAGTTCTTTCTTTAAAGTATTCGTTTTAAAGTATTTATTAGACAATACAATACAATTACAAAGAAAATGTAATACAGAAGGAGGTCCCAGAGTAAAAACTGTCAGGGGGACCTCCTGTTACAACATGTACAAAATATGTAATATGGGATTAGCAACGAGGGTAAGAACCGCGTGATAATACAATCAACATATTAGAAGTAATTAATGAAACATCGGGTAGTTGAAGATTACACAAAAATTAGCAAGAATAATTCCATCTTGAAATACACATGAAGGTACTATCATTACAGTAATGAATAGAAGTATAATGATTATGAACAAAAGTGCGCAATCCAACAGTGCAACAAAATTAATTTACAAACGGCTGATAATCTATGAACATAAATCGAGAAAAACAATGAAACGTGGCTACACAGTAATAAATGTATACACACACGTATACATAGATACACACCTATATATAGACACACATATAAACGTATGTACACTTGTCGAATAATCAGGTAAGGTATGTTGTTAGTAAGAACTGTTTTAGAAGTCGCCGGAAACAGTGTAGTGAAGAGCATGATTTAATATTTGATGGCAGTGAGTTCCAAAATGAAATTGCGGAAAAGAAGGCTGTCATTTTACCGTAGTTAGTGTTGACTTTAGAAAGCAAGAGATTATTATTTTCAGAAAACCGCGTGTTATTTGCATTGAAAAGTTGCGTTAGGGGAAGTAACTCAGTTGGAATGTCACTGTTTCTACTTCTATACAATATAAGACCTAGTTTCAGCTGAAATGTGCAAGTTAAGGGTAGAATATCAAGAGTGTGAAAAATTGGCGCTTCTGATGCGATGTATGAACTGTGGGTAATTATTCGGACAGCCCGGTTCTGAAGGTGAATGAGGGTTGTCAGATGTGCAGGATATGTTTTGCCCCATGATGAAATACAGTAAGTAAGGTGACTGTTAATGAAAGCGTAGTAAAGTGATTTTAGTAAATATTGCTGAAAACAGTGTCTTGTTCGAATGAGCACGCGGATGCCGAAAGCAGTCTTCTTAGTGACAGAGTTTACGTGAATGTTATACTTAAGTTGGGGGTCTAATGTAACACCAAGGAAAGTAATAAAATTAGATGGGGTAATGACGTAGTTATCAATGTATAGTTCAGGGGTTCTTGTAGGCGTTTTTTGGGACGAGTGAAATAACATAAACTTTGTTTTAACAGGGTTCACGTTTAGCAAGTTATTTTTACACCAAGACACAAGATTCGTGACATCGGCGTTTAACTTTCTAAGTAGACTGTTAATGTCTTTATCACTAGTGAATATCGTTGTATCGTCAGCATAGAGGATGCACTCAGAACAGTTTAAGCGATGATGGTAAGTCATTAGCGTAAATGAGGAATAACAGAAACTATCCTTTTTTAAGCGAACTGACATTTAGAACAATAGAACGAACAACATGGGGCGCTTACACGTATGCTAACTTCTGCACATTCTAATGGCCCCCCCAGCAAAGTTGCACTTTCTGCGCACTGTCGTCTTTCCCCCCACACTAATCAAGAAAGGCTTCATTTAGACCGCATTCACTTTGCTTTGACGTTGTATTTCTGTTGACAAATTTCGTAAATATCCTTCAAAATAAGGCGAACACTTCTGTAATGGCATGACAATGCACGCACCAAGCTGTGAAGGCCGATGAGGTTCTCGATCATGTCGCGGATGTCCTGGAAGGTTATGACCTGCCGGTTCAGCTTTTGCAAGCAGTCTTGGGCCGCCAGAACCACCTGCTCCTGGCAGAAGTGTGACAGGGGGTCGCGGAACAGGGAAACCTTGCTTTCTCGTTTGATGAAGAACTCAAGCAGCACTGTAGTTACTTTCGGGATCTGCGCAGCAGGATTCAACGGGCGTACTTTCAGCGCAAGCTGAAGCGCGATTGAAAAAAGGAGCATACAGATAGGAGGCCTTATACACGTAAATAGACCTAAGTAAACGTACCCCTTCACAGACTCTAGAGGCTGTCTGGCGATCCTGAACTCTTGTACCCTTGCCCGGCTATTGATCATTATCTTTCTCTTTCGCATATTAATCTTCAACCCCACTCTTACACTCTCACTGTTAAGGTCCCCAATCATTTGTTGTAACTCGTCCCCGGTGTTGCTAAACAGGCCAATGTCATCTGCAAATCGAAGGTTGTTGAGGTAGTCGCCGTTGATCCTTACTCTTAAGCCTTTCCATTTTAATAGCTTGAATACTTCTTCCAAGCGCGCACTCACAGGGGATCCTGATCATGAGAAGGAAATTTATAGAAGGATAAAAATGGGTTGGAGCGCATTCGGCAGGCATTGTGAGATCCTGACTGGAAGCTGATTATCGTTAAAAAGTGTACAATCAACGCATTCTACCGGTGCTGACATATGGGGCAGGAACTTGGAGACTGACAAAGAAGCTCGAAAACAAGGACCGCGCGAAGAGCGATGGAACGAAGATTGTTAGGCGTAACGTTAAGAGACTGGAAGAGAGCGGTGTGGATCAGAGAGCAAATAGGGATAGCCGATGTTCTCATTGACATTAAGAGAAAGAAATGGAGATGCGCAGATCATGTAATGCGTAGGTTAGATAACCGGTGGACCATTAGGGTTACAGAATGGGTGCCAAGAGAAGGGAAGCGCAGTCGAGGACGACAGAAGACTAGGTGGGGTGATGAAATAAAGAAATTCGCAGGCGCTAGGTGGAATCAGTTGGCGCAGGACAGAGGTAATTGGAGATTGCAGGAAGAGGCCTACGTCCCGCAGTGGAGATAAAAAAGGATGATGATGATGATGATGATGATGACACACGTAAATATTGGAATATGCGATGCTTGATTCAAGTGCCGCAAGCAGCACACCTTACTTTGCCTTATACTTTCCCGTTCCAGCATGAGTCAGAGCAATGTGACATACACTGGGAAACGTGGAAAGAGGAAACCGTGCTCTATACTTTATGTTGAATTTCTCGCGTACCAATTTACGCAGATGGTGCTTTCGCTGCAATCTTGTAAATATTTGTTCCAGCAAGAGCCTCGGAGTCACATATGTCATGTACGCGATGGTGGCAAAGCTAAGGAACAGCAAGGACCACAGTATACACTGATATACGCTAGTGAGATCGACGCCACAACAAAATTTAGGTGGATACCTTCATAAAAATATTTTCATGACACAGCCATCAGTGAAGGTACTGTAGAACGAACTACGAAAGATACCACCGCGTTGGCCAGAGGGCAAACCACCAATATCAGAGAAAGCCAGCGCGATCCATTTCACCTGCATATTGACTGGGCACAGTGTTACTGCGTTGCCCTGAAGAATCTTATTCCGCCAGGCTCTAATTCTGAGTGGCTTATCACGAAATAGTCACGCTACTATCGCGGCATTCGTGATGTGCCAACAAATTCGCCATTTCATCGCCCGATCAACACCGCACTAATCTGCAGCAACATAAGAGAACTGCTACAAACCTGCATGATTCTGAGTGCAGCGAAAGAACAAGAAACGGTTAAAGCAGTCATTGGAGCATGCTCGAGTAATATAGCAAGGAACGCAAACATATAACAAGTTCTGCCACATTAGTGCAGCTTAATTGATCTCTTGTCGCAAATACCTCAAAGATGACATTATTTGTCTGGAGAATGTATCGCCAGCTAGCTCACGTAATTAGAAATCCACGCCCACGAGATCGCTGCAAAGCGTACTGTGTGATTACTGGACCTAATTTACTTTTATCAGAAGTTAGAGACCATCAATATCATTGAGTAAGATTATTTAACACGTTGTATACCCTAAGTGGCTCCACAGCCACCGTAGTCCTCCATAAAAAAAGCAACCAAACACCAATAAATAAGGGCGTCAGGCAGGGAGATACGATCTCTGCAATGCTATTCACAGCATGTTTACAGGAGGTATTGAGAGACCTGGATTGGGAAGAATTGAGGATAAGAGCTAACGGGGAATACTTTAGTAACTTGCGATTCTCTGATGATATTGCCTTGCTTAGCAACTCAGGAGACCAATTGCAATGCATGCTCACTGACCTGGACAGGCAAAGCAGAAGGGTGGTTCTAAAAATTAATCTGCAGAAAACTAATGTAAAGTTTAACATTCTCGGGGGGGGGGGGGGAAGAGAACAGCAGTTTACGATAGGTAGCGAGGCACTGGAAGTGGTAAGGGAATGCATCTACTTAGGGCAGGTAGTGACCACGGATCTGGATCATGCTACTGAAATAATGAGAAGAATAAGAACGGGTTGGGTGCGTTTGGCAGGCATTCTCAGATCATGAACAGCAGGTTGCCATTATCCCTCAAGAGAAAAGCGTATAGCAGCTGTGTCTTACCAGTACTCACCTACGGGGCAGAAAGCTGGAGGCTTACGATAAGGGTTCTAGTTAAATTGAGGACGACGCAACGAGCTATGGAAAGAAGATTGATGGGTGTAATGTTAACGGGATAAGAAGAGAGCAGATTGGGTGAAGGAACAAACACGAGTTAGTGACATTTTAGTCAAAATCAAGAAAAACAAATGGGCATGGGCAGGGCATGTAATGAGGATGGAAGATAACCGATGGTCATTAAGGGTTACGAACTGGATTCCAAGAGAAGGGAAGCGTAGCAGGGGGTGGCAGAAAGTTAGGTGGGCGGATGAGATTAAGAAGTTTGCAAGGACAACATGGTCACAATTAGCACATGACCGGGGTAGTTGGAGAAGTATGTGAGAGGACTTTGCCCTGCAGTGGGCGTAGCCAGGCTGATGATGATGATGATGATACCCTAAGTGTCTTCTCTGTTCATTTCTACTATTAAAATAACGTCTTTCCAATGTTTTCCAAAATTTCACATCTTTCTCTTCCTGACACATGGTCAACCTGCGTTTTTGATAATACTGAAGTGAGAACAGTGCCATGTAACACCATGAAATAAACATGAGAAATAGAAAAGATATCAGACATTGCAGAGATAAGAAGTTTACGCAGAGTAGCTGTGCCAGACAGCTGGAAGACTAGCTCGATTGATAGGTGCAACGTCCTGAACCTAAAAGCTCCACGAGTTTACAAGTATGAAACTTTATTTACGTTTTACTGAGTAAGGCACACACCATTCTAATAAACACACGCAAAAAACGCAGCTTCTTGGACAAACCAAAATAGAGCTTAGCAGTTCAAAGACGGGTACAAGAGAATGTTAAGGTATTCATTTATGGTTTTCAAATAGAGGTGCCATCAGTCTTGGCGTACATTAACATTGATGTAATGCTCAACGGTGTCCAAATAAGCTATTTAAACTTATCTACCTCATGCAAGACATTCCAATTATACTACTGTGACCCATGTTCTCGCTTTTGATGTTCACCTCTTCGTTACTGAACGGCATTCAGTGCGATGGTCTGGGTACAAGACTAAAGGAGAACCAGCTGGATAAAACATGCAGCGAAAGGAAGTAAATTTTAGGCTATATTCAGACTTCTGTCTTAATGGAGACTTTAATTGCACGCATACATTCCAATGAACGAGTCCCTATTCGCCGACAGGAATTGTGAAGTCATTTGCTACAACAGTTGCGGTAGCGGTGGCCAAATATATGAACTTATCCTAATAGAAACCTTCTGTGCTTTACAACAAATGAGAACCGCCTTTTACAATGTCCTGTGTACGGTGCTCTAAAAAGCACGGTGAGAGTGTGCCCGTGCATCACTAACGTGCAGTGAGCACCCAGCGAAAAGTGCTCATAAAAAATCGATGGAAATGCGAATTCAATGGCGATGAGACTTTATGGAAGATGAATTATAATCATATACCTTTTGACTAGCTTCCTAATATTGAGAAGGCTTTCCCTCTAGTTTTGAAACACTATAGCGAATACGTTTTATTTTGTTGATAGCATATTTATTGGATTTCTCTGATTAATTAAAGAAACAAGTGCACCTAGACTGCATCCATATACCAACATAATGAGCATATCTGTAACTATTAAAACCAGAAATTACGTTGAAGAAGAAAGGTGAGAAAGAAACAGGGATCACAAGGACGAAACGGGCTAACGACATCGGAAACACCACAGATAAAACAGCAGAAGTTGCGTCACGCTTCTCATGATTAAACAGCTGAATGCAAAAGCACCTAAAAACGATCACACGAGCTTATAACGACGTCTTCATCGTGAGCCCATTTAAGGACGCTATAGTAAATTTGACGTACCACTCAATAAATATTCCAACTTTCCAATAGCTGTCACTCGATTCGAAGACCAAGTTGAATAGCAGTGCATTCAATTCGTTAGTCAAAAGCTTGAAAAATTCGCACACTCTGCTTGTAACGCCCCAGTGCACCAACAAGGCATGACGTTCGTCTGCCGAAGTCCTGCTGTAACGCACTCAGTCACCATCTTAGCTGAAACGAGTTCCATTGTTGGGAACAGCCCCTATTTAATTGCATTTTTATTACTTGTGTCCTATTAAGAACCGATGCTTTTTCCTGCCTTAAGCTGAAGCGCATCCGCACTCGCGATACTGATCTGTGGCAGAATTCACTTTTCGTTCGTAAGTGATCGTTGACATAATCCGTTCGCCTTCGTTAATTACATGCCCCTAATCAAGATTGGTTTGAATTTTCTCTTACGAATAATTCTAGCGTAAGTGATTTCTTTATGAATGAAGGCCCGGGAACTTATGAAGTGAGAGCCTCTGTTCAAGCTTACCCTTGGGAACAAGGTAGTTAGAACCTTTGCTGAAGACTTCTTTTTCTGTTCTGTAAGAAGAAAGGCACATTGCTGTCCGCGTCTGAGCATTCAAAGAAGAATTATGTGAACTTACTGTCTTGGCTCCCTTTATTGTTCGTTGGTATGAGGCGGTGATGGGAAGCGCAGGAGTAAAAAGAATAAAAAAAGGCTCCTGTTAGATTTTAACACATCAAAAATTCTTAGAAAGGGTGTATATTACTAAATATACCGTTAAAAATCATCTTTATCAGAATATTTTTGCTGTTAGGGGCTGCCAGTTAACACACGTGTCGTATCGAGTACATTGGCAATGACTACAAATAATGCATCCGTAGCTTTTAAAACCAATGCTTTTCAAAACAAGTTCGTTTACAGTCATGCAGATAGTCAGTCTACTGTCTGTAGAGCTGTTAAGTCAGAATTCACGCATGGACGACGTGCCGATAAATTTTTAGCACTATTAAACTCTCATCCAAGACATTGCTCTTGTGTAGCAAATGCCGGAAATTCACGCAAGGTTTGATCTATCTTCAGCTAAAACACCCCCTTCTTTCTACTTCCCTTCAACTTCAAAGCAGAAACATTTGGTAAACCATGGCTCGTCACATACAGGCAATTACATTTTAGCAATATGTGAACTATTCTTCAGCGTTGCATCGCACATGCACACATTATGTACATGCAATACAGGTTTTCAGAATTGCTTGAGATGTATGTGGCACAAAGAGTCACCCATTGACATGCTGACATATTAAATATGTGAACAAGTTTCTGGACATTCAGCCAAGTTTGTAACGCCCTACACGTCCTTGCAAAATCGGCGCAATGTTAACACTGCAGGCCTTATTTCGCGACGCGCGCACTCTTTCGGAAGCAGAGACATGTTTCAAAGCATTACACTGCACGCTCTCGCCGCCCAAAACATTTTGCAAAAAAAAATGTCTTCGAGCGAAAGTCAGAAATCTTTCACATTGCATCACACGAAACTGAAGGTTGTTTGTGGGCTAGCTGACTATGGTTGTGGAAGCAGCACACATATAGTCACACAGACGAACACAGAAACAGACAAAATACAAATACAACACACACATCAGCGCTTGTGTTCTGTATGTCTCTGTGTTTGTTGGTGTGATTTGAAATGCGCTACTACTAGGGCAACATAAACCTATTGTAGTAAGATTCAGACACAATAGCACAACCAGCGGCATGAACAAGCTCTCCAATACTGACTCACTCGAAAAGAACAATGTGATAGAACTAATCGCGACTTTTTTAAAAGGCGTTACATCGTAGGTATAAAAAAAAACGTGCCAAGGAATGCGTAGACAATGGGAACTGCGGTACGGGCAGCGGGGCTTTTACTTTATGTACGGACGTATGCTTACCGGGTGAGACGTCTCCCATGCTTGAAAATTAGGCTAACGAACAAACACACAGAATACAACGCAGAGACACTGAAGCCACTTCAAAGTGTGAACGAACGGAAAACGTCTTTCTTCATCCATGCCAACGCGCCTTTTTCTCGCGATTTCTCCGCGTGCTTCAGTTTAGAGTTTCTTCTTTTTTTTCGTCTCCACGACGCTGAAAAGCACCTTGTCGTGACACTTTTGATCTTTTCACCTTTGCTCTTGCAAGCCGCACTGTTTCGCCGCGTCTGACGATCTGTGGGGCAGACCGCGCTGAGCACGAAAATGACCTCTATCGCACGTGACGTCGCCTTTTTTGTGGTGATCGTCGCGAAAAGAAAAAAAAATTGTTGCCTCAACATTGACAACATCCGACAGATTTGGATTCAGTGTGTCATCAGGGCACTTTCCTCGTAAAGGAACTCAACTTCAACCCGACATAAGCTATTCGTCACCACTTTTTTGTTTCATGATCTGTTTTACCCCTTTGAAAGGAATGTGGAAACGAACAGTAGTATCTTGTAAGCTAAGGGTGAAAAAAATACATCTACTCGGTGCAACGTTTCCAGAAGCAAACAATGAAAGTGCGTTGCTGAAAAATTGCCCCGATTGAGTCTAGCATGAATAAAAGCGGATTTTTGTTCATTTTGCACTATAGGCAGAACCAACTTAGCAGTAAACACCTGGTTTTATGACGTGGTAATAAACGTGCATAAATTATTTAAAAAGAAATATCGCCAAGGCCTATCATAGAGAAACGAAATGTTGCCGCAAGCTATTTCGAAGGCAGCATCAATTAACGGCGATATATTCAACGTACGGCGCATGGCTTTCATGGGGACATATCGCTAGTTGGAGCAAAACCTTCCGCGATATACATGTTCGAGATGGAATCGCAGAAATAAAACCGCAACGTTCCCTCCCGCGGGGTTGCATTCCTGGTGTTATTCTTGAACTTTGGGCGCGTATTGGCGCTCGTTTTCGCTTTCCTCCCGAACAAGATAGCGCAGTTCTCGCTGTGCGTCATCATTTTCATGCCACGTGCTCTAGTTATTTTGTTTTCAAATCAAAGATGGCTAGCGCAGGAGCTGCGCGTTTCATGAGCATTTTGCAAACACATCCTGGTAGCTGGGCTGTGTCTATAAAAGGGAAACACGATTCCCATGTGCTCCCACCGTCGACGCACGCCGCATTAATTATCTCGCACAAACGTCACACGGTGGTCAAATATGGAAAGTGCACTTGCACTGAGGGTGCATACACCGTTAGACCGGTTCCAAACGAAAGGTGAAGGTAAAGAAATTGCAACCAACCAAGTACTCAAGAAAACATCGTCAATTATGCTTTCACACGCCTCAGCAAATGCAGAGAGGTGTACGTCTAAGAAAGAGCCTCGCTTAATCATTGTTGTTTAAGATGTTGCCTTATTCGACGGTGCGTCACTGGTTGGAAGGCGAGATAAAATGAAAGAAAATAAAATGAAATCAAATGAATGGAGATTTGCGGTAAACGTGTTTTCATGCCTCTGCACGACCGCGGAAAGCGTCAGGTTCAATTGCAGCGTGAGTGCGAGCGCACTCGGTATCGTATGATCCTCCGGCTAGGTTATTTGAACTAAGTAGACCTCAATGTCTTCAACAAACTGCGTCGTTTCGAATATTTTTAATGTAGTGAAGCTGCGACGTTAGATCGTCTAAATCCTATATTATTACCTCACTCTGACTATGCTCGTGAAAGAAAAAGAAAACACTATAGCTTGCTTTACTGCCAATACGCAAGCATAGAGTTTTTCACTATACGCAAGTATAACTGCCTAGAGAATCAGCCGTGATCTTGGTAACCTGAAATGTTGCACCAACGCGACCAGAATAACGGTCGAACGAACGATATTGACTGGTATTCTTGCCGCGTTTTGTCCGAGTTGCTTCGTCATTTACGAAAAACGCAGTAGCCGAGCCAGTGTCTCTCTGGTACATGTTTCTACAGAGTGATATTTTTTTTTAGACTACGCATATTTTTTATATATATATAAATGCTATAAGCGCAGCGAACGTGGCGTTTTTCCAAATTGGTTTATCGGCGGGGCGGAATACTTCGCTGCTAATCACGGAAGTATAAAAGGACAAGATAACAAACACTGATATTTTTTTTTCATATTAGAGTCTTGGAAGCTGTCTATAAGGCAAATTTGGAGGTAATCATATTTTAATGCACCCCAATTTTTTTAACCTAGAAAATCGCGCCCAATTGGACATATTCATAATCGGATTTTAATGCCCAATCCAAGCAATATTGAAACTGAGCGCACGCCGCAGCTACCTTAGATGGAAACCCTCCGTGACGAAGTGTGTGATGAAGTTTGAATGAGGGCATGTCGCGGCAAATACTGATACAGCACGTCAAGGCAGATGCTTGCCTATCACTATCCGATGCTTATCTGATGCGACGGTAATTTATAACATGCGTGCCGTATCAGTATCTGCCGCAACGGGCCACGACGTTGCTTCAAATTTCTTCGCACTTTTCGTTACGGGGCGTTTCCGTCTGATGCGGTAGCGGAGCCGCCTTTTCTGCACTCATGTTGGCTTGATTGAGCGTTAAAATTAGTTGATAAATTTATTGAACTTCGTGCAATTTCTAAGATTAAAAAAAATTACAGGTGCATTAAAACCCATTCAAATAACTTCCCCAAGGTTCAAATAAAATTTTAATTATGATGTTTAGTTAATTATCCTTCTGATAGTCGCGTTGTAATCGGCAAAGTATGGCTGCCTCGCCGAAAAACTGATCCGCAGAAATGCCACGTTCACTACGCTCTACTATATGTATGAGAAGTGGCTGGTACAAACTTTTTTCGAATACAAATCGAACAAGAAGTATTGAATCAAAAATCGAATGGTGAAAGACAGGCGCATGTACTTACAGCGAAAACATCTACTACGGTATATTTACGTACCACCACTGTACTGAATAGTGAAAAAAAATAGAACAGCAAATTGTCACGTAGAAGTAGGATCAGTTGCAGACACAAGATCACTAATTGTTTTTAAAATAAGTGCAAAAATGGCCTCTCAACATCTATAGGTTGGTTGTAAACAAGTTTTCCCAGAATTAATGGCTTCTTTACGGCTTTCCAGAACGCTTCTCAAAAAACGCTAAATTAAAGGTTGTTAAAAAAAAAAAGATTTGAAGTTGGGGGAAAGAAAAAAAAATTGCTTAAGAAATTGTGTCCCGTAGATACGTGTGAAAGGGCCCATTCCAAGGAAACCATAACTGGTTGTAGAATAGAAGATAAAACTGCCACATGGTTTGAGTGCAAAAAGCACTAAATGACAGAATACAAACAAAAAATCCCAAGTGATGATGCATGTTTCTACCTGGAAATCGAAAACGAAGCTTGCGTTATCCATTTTGTTTCTGCATTGCTTCGAAAAGTTTTGCCGTTGTTTCACTTCTGACAATTTGCGATATACTTTGTTCAGCAGATGGAAAATAAGGGTGCTATAAAGTATAAAGCTATTCCAAACTGTTTTTGTTCCGTTGATGCTATGAACCCTCCACAATTGGTCAACATTTTTTGGGCTATCCCCCGCTTCGCCTGTCTTCTCCATTTGATATGACATGTGTGCACATATTATGCATGATTAGACCGAACAAAAGAAAAATATTTATTTTTCATTTGACACATTTTTTGCTATTAGCTCTCCGCTGTTGGCCAAAAGTATTCGGGCTGCGCCCACTTCACCTTTCTGTCACCCGAGATCACATAACCGCGAAATCTCGTCACGTCAAAGTGACGTGTACGCATCTAATATGAATTAATATGCCCAATAAAACTGAGCTTTCTTTCCGAATAGCCGAAGACTGCCCCGTTCCGTAAGGAATAGAAGACGTCTACCTATCGATCGTTCTGGCAATGGCTACTCGGAGCTGCTGTGGAGAATGGGTCGATTTACGTATAATAAAGTGTTTACGTGGAAGTATAACGTTGTCGAGCCCTTGGGGCACGTATACGACATCGCTCTGCCATGGATCCACTGCGAATCCACTGCGAATCAGCTGCATGCTGGCGTCTCAACAAACGCTCTTCTCAATGACACGTCCGCCGTTTTTCCTCGCATCGTCGGGAGCTTAGGCAGCTTTGGTTAAGCAAAACCTGACATTTTTTTTTTCTCTAGTCACGTGCTTTCGCCCCGGTCATTTCCTCCTCCGAGAGCGAATTACACGATCGGCTGGCCTGCTTCTCCTCTGCCTCTTAATTCAAGGAATGCCGGATCTGCGTGAGTAGGAGGATGGACACGACCCGTTCAAGAACTATTAGAAACCAGGGCTATAAAGAAAAGCTATTCCAAACCGTTTATATTCCAACTCTACAATTAGCCACGATTAGTCAACAAATTAGGGGCCACCCCCACTTCGTTTGTCTGTCATGCGAGGTCACTAAAACCGTCAAAACTGTTATGACGTGTGCACATTGATATGTTATGACGTGTGCACATTGATAAATCTGATATGACGTGTGCACATTGATTATGCATCATTAGACTCAACAAAAAGAAAAATAATTATTTTTGAATCAACGCTTTTTTGACATTGGTCGTTTTCTGTAGGGCAAAAGATTTTGGGTTGCGCCCACTTTGCCTTTCTATCCCGCCACGTCACAAAAACACGAAAACTTACCACGTCAAAGTACCCGTAAGCATTAAAGATGCATTAGTATACCGAACGAAACTATTTCTTTTTTCGGAATAGCCGTAGACTACCCGTTCCGAAAGGAATAGAAGATGGCTGCCCACCGATCGCTCTGGAACTGGCTACTCAGAGCTGCCGGGGAGCTTTGATTTATTTGCTAAAATGAAAAACGTTTGCGTCTCAGTATAACGATGTCGAGCCATTTAGGCACGTACACGAAGTCATTCTGCCGATTATTCTTCGTTCTGGATTCGTTTTTGCAACATCTTTAACCTTCCGTTGCAATTTTTGACCGGCCACCGCACACTAAGCAAGGGGAAGCGGACCAATCGCAGACGCTGGCGCCACACTTTCATCCAGTTGTCATAAATATAAGATCACTTGTTTAGTTCCCAAAATACTAAACACCAACTTACCCTTACCCGACACCATATTCAACTTCCCGCGTACAAACACCAGGCAAGCAACTAACTTTAACTTAAACCTTCCTTATTGCAGCAATGTCAACGGCGAACGATTATAAGAGTTCCTTAGCGCTATAACTTGGAACACTGTGGCTGTGGAAACAAAAGTAACCAGAACTTTTGATCTTGGATGTAAACGCTTCTTCTTGTCTTTCTTGAAAAAAAGTACTTGTTCATGTAAGTAACGCTCTTACTCATTGAGCAACTATGTATTTGATTGACCTGTATATGTATTTTTGTGTATTGGAGCAGCTACTAGCCACATAGGCTATTGGTCGAACTATTTCTGTACGCATTCCTTGAATTGTTTAAATAAAGCTCTTTGTAATGATTGACTGATTTATTTATTTATTTATTTATTTATTTATTTATTTATTGGAAAATAATTATTTCTGAATTCGATCCTTCTACTCAGAGCCGGGAAGATCCGGCATTCCTCGAACTCAGAGGCAGAGGACAAGCAGGTTGACAAGAGACGAGGAGTACACTGAACTGGAGAGGGTTGCGGTGGCGCTGAGCCAACGTAGCGAATGTAGATAACAGATGATAGAGTGACACCACCGTACACGTCAAAGTACGTGTACGCATTAAAGATGCGTTAGTACACAGAACGAGGAGGAGGAATAAACTTTTATTGTAGAACCAGCACTTTATGATGGCCGGGCCTAAGCCTCCCACGAAGGGACGTCGAGGGCTTGCCTCGCCGCCGCCTCGCGGGCGTAAACTGAGTTTTTTTTCTGAATAGCCCTGGACCACCCCATTTCGAAAGGAATGGAAGATGTCTGCCCACCGATCGCTCTGGCACTGGCTTGTCAAAAATATCAGATGGGGAGTGTTCGCGGTTTTCGTACATCTCGCGTGACGGACAAACAAAGCGGCCTAATTGCGTAAAATAATAAAAAAAAAACTTTTTCGTCTCGCCCAGGCGAGCCGAGGCAGAGGGGGCAAGGTTGTCGCCGCAACCGTCGCCCACACGCGGCTGCCCTATAGCACGTGCGGTGCCTGCGTACGTCGAGGACACCGCCGAGATGTGTGGCCGCAACGTTCGGCGAGGCCCAAAGATAAAGACAAGCCGCTTAATATAGGCAATGCTATTCCTTTTGAAAACAATCAAAAGTAACTTCCTATGACGAGGAGAGCATCGGGCTTTTCCGACAACCCTGAGGGTTACCCCCGATGCTTACCAGTGTCGGTGGTTTGACGTCAGGAGATTAGAATAAAAACAGAGTGGAATATTTTTACGCTATAGGGCCCCAGTTGCAGATCGATTGCACATCGCATTTCTGTGTAATTATGCATGAAAAGCATTTGTTGTTGTTTTTCACTATTCGCGTTTCAATTTTTGAGCACTGTATTTTTCTCCTCCCTGTGGTGAGAGCGAGGGCTTGTGACAGCGACAATGTCTAATATTTCTTGCATGCGCGCATGTGGCTTTGGTTTCAAGAATGCCGACGAAACAACGTATTTGTTTCGTTTCCCTATTAACGCGAAGCCGCGAGACAATTGGAAGCGGGCCGTTCCGCGGGGATATATACCCTCGGCTTCACTTATGACGAAAAACTCGTTCGCATGGGAGAAACACTTTTCAATGCCGAAGTCGTTATTCGTGCAGACGTGCACACATGGAATGAAAACGTTGTGTTGCAGCAACTGGAGTGATGTAGCTCAATGCAGACACCATTCCGAAGATTTCTGACGGCCTGCCGGCTTACTTACTTGCCTAAACCGAAAGAACAGCCTCGTCCAGTGGCACGGTATCATCCACTGACACGATTGCTGTTTGCAGTTGCCGTTTAATGAGCGCTTTGTGATGGCAACCGTTCTTTCCTTCTGTTAATCAAACATACTGTCCTGCAAGGGGACACGTAGCACAGATTACAATTCATACCCAAAAAGGTCCTAAAATTATTATTTTTTTTCTACCGCGCCTTAGTTGCTAACTCAAGAATTGAGTCAGCTGAGGTTTATTTCCTTTTTCTAGCTATCAGCTTCATCTTCTTTACTGCTACGATGTTCTTTGTTCGCCGTGGGGGTGTATTTGCTGCGCAATAATTAAGCACAAGGTCGTGGTTTCGAAGCCCTCCCCTATAGGGTGGTCTCTCATTCCCCTGTTTTGCGTTGTTAAGCAGTATCAATGAATGTATGTACAAAATTGGTTCTTCCGACTGAAAGCAAATGCTTTCGCATATAAGCCATGCATACTGCTTGTAACGAGCACGCGCCCTTTATGCGTCGCTGCGACTTGTCCAAAGGTAGCTCAATGTGCGGGTATACTTGACTTTCTGAGCTATGGGAGTTAGGTTAGATGCTATAATAAAAAGACAGTTGGGAGGAAAGGCAATGCGAACCGCTATCGCGCGGTGGGGCTTACCATAAGTTCTTGTGAGAGCAATGCAACTTCGTGGGCCAGATCCGTCACCTATAATGCTCTAGTGTGTATTTGAATCATAAACGCACCGCACGCTAAATTATTTTACTAAATATTCCCGCTGCACGCTGACTATGAAAACATGCTGAAGTAAATATTGGAGAGGCGCCTTTCCTCGTAAAAGATTCCCATGATCGTGCAGTCCGGCCATCCACGTACCGCGAAAGATTCACGCCCTTTAGCTCGCGCCAGCGCGTCTCATCGCACCTTCTGTCCCTATACAAAGCTGTCGAGGAAGTTTACTGACCAGATTAAAAGTATTGAACAGCGCCGGTTAAAGACAAACTTCCATTCCTGGTTTTTAATGCAAAATACCAAAGAAAAGGTTTCCTTTTTTTCTTTTTGACTTAAGAGTGCTAGTTGATGCGATATCTTTTGATTTTATATCCCAAGAAACATGACTAAGAGAGTAACATAATTGCCCATATCACTGTTTCTTCCTTTTCCGGTAGCGTTGAAGTGTGAATTTATAACGGACACCTACCCTATAGACAATTAATAGGGACAAATGCTTGAAAAAACTAGCAAGGCTTATTTCTCCCATTTTCTGACACCTGTTGCTTTCAAGATCGGTCTATTCATTCCTTCGAGTAGATAGTTCATAATGTACATATAGTTCGTAACACGTAGTTCACTGCCCACTATCATCTTCAACCGTGCTTTCTCTCCTTTTTATTTTACCTTTCCCTACGTATAGCAGCGGGAGAGAGGGGAAGCTCCTGCGTCCAAATTCCCTGCTTTTCTCAAATTAAAATTGTTCTTTCTTGCCTTCAGCACCACCGCCCTCACACCTCCCAATTATCGCATGCATCAAGTGAAACCATGGCATTCGATATCGCGCGACGCACGGTGTCTTTGCAAGGCCGTCCAACTCGACCCGCTCCCTAATAGTTCTAGCGTAATATGCGATAGTTTGACCGCAAGCCCCTAGGTGCAATCTCCATCAAAGCATTGCTTAGAGATCCAAGTTTAACGTAGAAAACGTTTACTCGAAAAAAAGACGAAAGGAACTTTCCCTAATAACACGGTCGGGAGACCCGATGAAATCCCAATATGGTTACCCAAGCAGCTGGGTCCAGAGAACAAGGCATTGGTGACTTATGCCATAGAGCAAGTGATTAAAACGAAGAAAACTTAATTTGGGTGGCCTAAGAGGAACATGAGCCTCACTGACAAAGGCAAATGTGATAAGGATAGGACATGCTCGTAGAGACCAGTTACAGTAAGGTTGGTGATATATAGGATGGCAATGCAAGCCATAAAATTAGAACTGTCGAAGTGGGGGGAGAAAAATGATATATCGGGAGAACTACACTATGAGTTTAGGCCAGGCAGAAGCTTAGAGGATAAATTGTTTGGGCTAACTAAGTGCACGAAGGTTTAAATAGCTCAGAAAAGGCCTTCATGGATAGCATTTCTAGATATTAAGAGAGAGTGGGTACATGACAGCGCGACAGACGAAACACAGCGAAAAGAAAACCATAGTACGAGTCTACGACAACGTAGACAGGCAATTGATATGAAATATCTTGAAGCACGAAGACATAGCTCAGGATTTCTTGGAGCAGCTGAGGGAGATATACAGGAACAACCAAGTACAAAATGTATGGGAAGGCTGGAAGTGCAAAGAAGCGGAGCATGGATGTCTTCATCGTTTTTCACGCTTTATATTAAGGACATAGAAAGATGACTGGGAAACGATTAATTATGGTTTTATTTATCTTACATTCTTAATAGGCAAAGAGTACAAGAGATCGTCCATAGGATGATATATGCAGACAACATAGTACTACTAGCGGACAACGCAAAATATTTGCAGAGACTTGCGAATATATGTGGCAACGCAGTGACAAATTTACGACTGAAGTTTAGCACAGAGGAATTGGGGATTACGATCTTTAATGAAGAGATGAGTAAGTAGGTCGTATCAATTCAAAAACAAGGTACACCCATGATCAAGCAATTAAAATACCTTTGTGTGTGCATAAACGAAAGGAAGGCTTACTCAAACACCCACCCACGCATAGGGGAAATAGAGTGCTGCAGTAATGAAACGCAGATCGCTTTAGGGCTACAGTAAATATCAGGTGGTGCGCGCAATCTGGAAAGGAGTAATCATGCCATCGCTTACGTACGTAAATACCATTCTGTGCTTGAAATTGGTCTTGTCGGGGTTGCAAGTAAAGCAAAGAATTGTAGGCTTGTTGGCTTTGTGAACCAACAAGGAAACCACAAATGAGGCAGGGCAGGCTGGCATGGGTTAGGACTCCTTCGAAGTCAGAGAACCACAGAGCAATATTAGTTTTGAGGAAGGGCTCAGGAACATGGATCAAAATTAATGGGCGGCTAAAGTGCACAGCTATCTGTACTTGAAAAGCGTGGACAGAGAATGGAGGAAGAGGTCAAGAAGGTAGGCAATCAAGCACAGGGTAATAGAAACTGTAAATGGACAACCAGAAGTCATCAAAAAGAAAGCGCGAGAAACAGAGACAGTAAATTGGATGCAAAGAATGAAAAAAAAAGACCATGGAGATTTACAAGAATGTAAAAAAAAATGAGATTATAAAGTAAAAGCTGCTCGGTAACACAAACCTATTTCAGGCTCGAGCTGGTTGCCCAAGGACAAGAACAAACCGGAGCAAATATTCGCAACGAGGGGAGGCATGTGTCTGCTGCTGCAAAAATCTGGAGACCCAGCGAGATCCGTGGGTAACGTACACCTTCCAGAAGCGCTTGTATTTAAAGTGGATGTAATCAACAACCGGTCAGCAGTCGAGATAAGCGAGATAATTTAGAGTGGCAAAAAAGCAGCGAAGAAGTTGATAGGACCGGATCGGTTACAGGCATAGGTAGTGGTACAAGGTAAATATAGAAGTGTTAAGGAAGATTAAAAAATATTGCGGCGATGTGTACAAAAGACTAGAATGAAAAAAAAATTTAGAGCGCACCTCATTAACTCTAGCTGGCTAGGTGGCTATTTGTAAGAGCCCCGTTTCAAAGGGCATGCCATTACATCATTATCATCATCATTAACAACAGCAAACGCATAATCATTACTCCGCATCTTGCTGATGGAAATTCCAGCTGCGCGGAAAATAAATTATTTATGCGCCGAAACATTGGCTCCAGCTCCGATGCTACATATGAGCGTTATCTCGTCTAGCACAGTGAATACTTACACGAAATTCCCTGACAGCGCTGGTGTACTTTTTGTCTTCTTTTTTGGAAAGAGCGGCCTGGTGTGCTAAAACGTAAGGCTATTTCAAAATTTTCTATTTCAATTCTGCAATCCACCCTCTACGATCGGTCACGAACTTTTCTGGACCACCCCCACTTCACCTGTCTGTCACGCGACGTCAGGAAAACCGCGATAGCTCCCCATCTGCGACGACGTGTACATACTGATCATGCGTGATTGGACTGAATAAAACAAAAAAGTTATTTCTGATTCGACGCGTTTTCGCCATTAGCCCTCGGCTATTGGTCAAAAGTTTTAGGGCTGCACCCACTTCATCTGCTTGTCATGTGACGTTACAAAACAGCAAGATCTCGCCGCATCAAAGTAACGTGTACGCGTTAAAGATGCATTAATATGCCGAACAAAACGGTATTTCTTTTTTCTGAATAGCCGCAGACTGCCCCGTTCCGAAAGGAATAAAAGATGGCTGCCGTCGATCGCTGGATGGATGGATGGATGTTATGAGCGTCCCCTTTGGAACGGGGTGGTTTGTTGCGCCACCAAGCTCTTGTTATTTTATGGCGTAATGCCCTACCTACGTTAAAAAAAAGAAAAAGAACAAAAAAAAAACACGAACTCCTACAACCCAGCTTCCTGACCCCCTATTGTGAACATCGCTTTGGTACGTGTCCGTTTTTTTTTTTTTGTCGTGTCCCTACTTTTCTTCCAGCAATCTTGCAATCGCCTCTTACTAATCTCTATTGCGGACATGTTTACTTTTTCCCTGCTCTCGTTGAACCCAAGGGCTTCCAGTGGTGCCTAAATCGACCGCTGGGCAGATGTCTTCACATTGTAATAAAACATGCTCTATCGTTTCCCTAGCTTTACCTCAGCAAGCACATGCTTCTTCTTCCTTCTGATATCTAGCTTCATAGGTGCATGTTCTAAGGCACCCTGATCTCGCTTCGAAAAGTAATGACCTGCCCTTAGAGTTATAATAAATTGTTTCTTTTCTGATTTCGTTCTTTTCCTCTTAAGCAGTTACTCATGGCCGGTTTCTTTTCCAATGCTGCCACTCATGAGATTATTTCAGCCTTTCTAACTTTCCGCTTGATTTTCTTTGTTGCTGTGTTGCTCACCCTTCAGGATGCATACTTGTTGGTAAGCTTCCTAGTTCTTTTCCACCACTGTGAATCAGTGTGTTTCCTGTACAGATACCTCAACACTCTCCCAGCCCAGATACTTTCTTCCATAGTCCTCAGTCGTTCCTCATAATCAATTTTACTGTGAGCTTCGCTCACTTCAAAAGTAGTCGCGCTCATATCACCCTGCACAGCTTCATTTGTAGCTTTCCCGTGAGCGCCTAGTGCGAGGCGTCCCACTGACCTTTGGTTCCAATCGAGTCCTGCTTGTACCCCTGATTTCAAGCAAACAACCGTATTTCCAAAAGTAAGACACCTTTCCACATACCCCGGAGCACCTCGTACCCCTATTGTAACCCCATAGCGCTCTGTGCATCAGTATAGCTGCATTTCTCTTCCCCCTTCTTGTTATTGTTTTTTACTGTGTTCTATCTATCTATCTATCTATCTATCTATCTATCTATCTATCTATCTATCTATCTATCTATCTATCTATCATCATCATCATCATCATCATCATCATCACATTGTATGTCCACTGCAGGACGAAGGCCTCTCCCTGCGATTTCCAATTACCCCTGTCCTGGGCCGGCCGATTCCAACCAGCATGCGCAAATTACCTAATTTCGTCGCATCACCTAGTCTTCTGCCTTCTTCTACAGCGCTTCTCTTCTCTTGGTACCCATTCTGTAACACTAATGGTCCGACGGTTATCTAATCTGCGCATTACATGACCTGCTCAGCACCATTTTTTTTCTTTTAGAGCCAATTACAATATCATCTATACCCGTTTGCTCTCTGATCCAAACTGCTCTATTTCTGTCTCTTAAAGTTATGCCTCGCATTCTTCGTTCCATCGCTCATTGCACGGTCCTTAACTTGTTCTGCCAAGACTCTGCCCCATATGACAGCACCGGTCAAATGCACTGATTGTATACCTTCCTTTTCAATGATAACGGTAAGCTTCCAGTCAGGAGCTCACGATGTCTGCCGTATGCGATCCAATTCTTTTTTATTCTTCTGTTAATTTGCATCTCACGATCAGGATTTCCCTGGGATTAATTGACCTAGGTACTTCTTCACAGACTTGTTCACAGACTCTAAAGGCTGACTGGTGATCCTGAACTCTTGTTCCGTTCCCCGGTTATTCATCACTGTATTTGTCTTCTCAATATTAATATTCAACCCCACTCTTACACTCTCCCTGTTAAGGTCCTCAGTGATTTGTTGTAACTCGTCTGGAGTGTTGCTGAATAGAACAATGTCATCGGAAAGCCGAAGGTTGCTGAACTATTCGCCATCGATCCTTACTCCTAAGCCTTCCCAGTTTAATAGCTTGAATATTTCTTCCAAACATGCAGTGAATACCATTGGAGAGATTGTGTCTCCTTATCTCTGTAGATATTTTGCAAGGTATTTACGTAAGCGGTCTGTATTCCCTGATTATGCAATATCTCTATGACTGGTGATATCTGTACTGAATCAAATGCCTTTTCGTAATCTATGAAAGCGATATAGAGAGGCTGATTGTACTCTGCGCATTTCTAGATTACCTGATTGATGATATGGATGTGATCCATTGTAGAATATTCCTTCCTGAAACATCCCCGTTCCCTTGGTTGACTAAAGTCCAGTGTTGCTGTTATTCTATTGGAGATTATCTTGGCGAATATTTTATATAGCACTGGGAGTAAGCTAATGGGCCTATAATTTTTGAATTCTTTAACGTCTCCCTTTTCGTGGATTAGTATAATATTTGCGTTCTTCCAGTTTCCTGGGACCCTTGCAGTACATAGACACTTTGTATAGAGAGCCCGCCAGTTTTTCAAGGATTATGTCTCTTCCATTTTTGATTAGATCGGCTGTTATTCCATCTTCTCCTGCCGCCTTTCCTCGTTTCATATCTTGCAAGGCCCTTCTCACCTCATCTCTAGTTATAGGAGGAGTTTCTGTATACCGTTCATTATTGTTTCGAATAGGGTGCTCCCGAGTCCTCTGGGTACTGTAAAGGTAAGTGTAGAATTCTTCCGCCACTTTTACTGAACCTTCGAGATTGCTGGCGATACTACCCTGCTTATCTTTCAGTGCATACATCTTGGCTTATCCGATGCCAAGTTTTCTTCTCACTGATTTCAGGCTGCGTCCATTTCTTACGGCTTCTTCAGTTTTTCTCACGTTATAATTTCGAATATCACTTATTTTCGCCTTGTTGATCAGTTTTGACAGTTCCGCTAATTCTATCTTATCTCTTGAGTGGGACACTTACATTCTTTATCGTTTCTTTATTAGGTCCTTTGTTACTTGGGAGGGCTTACCTACTAGTTGCCTTGGTGCCTTGCCTCCCACTTCAACTGCTGCCTCTGAAGCCAGCCTCGTTACGGTTTCATTCATTACCTCTATGTCGCCTTCATCTCTTTGTTCTAAGGCTGCATATTTGTTTACAAGTAGCAGCCTGAATTTGTCTGCTTTTGCCCTTACGGCCTCTAAGTTCACCTGTTTCTTCTTGACAAATTTTACTCTTTCTCTCATCAAACTGAGGTGAATCCTCGCCCTCACTAACCTATGATCACTACACTTTACCCTACCTCTCACTTCTACATCCTGCATTATGCTGGCATCGGCAGAAAGTATGAAATCAATTTCATTTCTTGTTTCACCATTAGGGCTTTTCCAGGTCCACTTTCTGTTGCTACGCTTCCGGTAGAAGGTGTTCATTATTCGAAGCTTGTTCCTTTATGAGAATTCTACCAGCATCTTTCCTCTAGCGTTTCTAGAATGGACGCCGTAGTTACCAGTTGCCTGTTCACCCGCCAGCTTTTTACTCCCTTTTACATTGAAGTCACCTATTACTACTCATTGCTAATTCAAAATCTTCACAAAAATAATCTACTTCCGCATCGTCGTTACTGGATGCTGGAGAGTAGGCTTGTACTTCTTTTAATCTATACCTCTTATTAAGTTTCATTAAGACTACTGCCACCCTCTCATTAATGCGGCAGAATTCGTCAATGTTGCCCGCTATGTCCTTATAGATTAGGAATCCTACCTCCGATTACTTCTTATCAGGGATACCTCTATAGCGAAGGACATGTCCCTTATTCAGCAATGTATAAGCCTCACCAGTTATTCTAATATGACTAAGGCCAGAAGGTTATCGGCCATATATCTATTGCCTTCGTTTATCCATATGACAAGGTATGTATGTTTCTTTACCCTAGATATTTCCTCGCGCTGTATTGCCACTGTCTGTTCACTGTTTTCATCGAATACCATAACATCTCATTTGCTAACACTAAATTTCAAGCCTAAATTCTCGCCTTCCGGTCCGCATATATTATACGAACGTTGCAAATCATTTTGCTTGTTAGCTAGCAACACAATGTCGTCCGCATCAAATAAATCTGGAAGCTGCTGCTCTTGTATTGTGCCCGCCTGCTTGTATGAGAGAATAAACCCGATATTACTTCCTTCCAGCGCCCTCTCCATCCTCGCCATGTACATCATAAACAGCAGTGGGGATAAAGGGCACCCCTGCCTCAGTCTCTTGTTGATATCAACTTTATACACGCTCCTCATCCCTTCCCATTCAACACATATGGTATTTTCTATGTCAATCTCTCTCAAAAGCTGTAGGCAATCGTCACCTAAGCCTTCGTCTTCCAGAATATCCCACAAAATGTTGCGGTCTACGTTGTGATACGCTTCTGTAACGCCTAAAAAAAGCCAAATATAACAGTCTGCTTTCTACTCTTGATATTTCGATACACTGAGTAAGAATAAATAAGTTATCATCCAAACCCCTACTTATTCTGAAGCCATGGTGAGGTTCTCCCAAAATGCGATTATTTTCTGCCAATGCTTGCAGCTTTAATTTCATTGCCTGCATCTCATTGGCTACACAGTTACAATTACAGTCTTTGACCTCGGGACCTCCTCCTGTATATTATTGCCTTGTACTATATCTTGTCCATTAATAATAAAACTTCATTCATTCACACGCACCTGCCGGAGAGCAGGGGTTTATTTCCGTATAATAAAACTTTTCTGCGTAGCCGTGTAATCTTTTCGAGCACTTTCGCCACGTTTACGACCTCGCTCTGCCAACCCTTCTTTGCTGAGGATTCGTTTTAGCGGCATTCGTAACCTTGCGTTGCATTCCGCCGAGATTTTCGACCAGCCACCGCAAGCTATAGGTGACCTCGATCCTATAAATGAGGAGTGCGTTTGATTGGTCTCCAGATAACCGTGCGGGTCACCGCCCGATGCTTGCGTTGTCGTTTACGCAAATTTGATGTCAGGAGATTGGAATAAAAACATATTGGAACAGTTTTACGTTACAGGGCCCCTGGTTTCAGCAAATGTACGCGTGCAAATCATACAGATACCTCGTCAATATGATATCTGAGCCTTGTGCAGTACAATTCTTGGTACTACTGAGTTTACGTTAACGTACTTTTTTGTTTTATTATTGCTTGTTTTTAAACTGTTCGGAAATTTTATATATTTATTTCCCGTTTTCTGAGAAAACTAAGCCGACCATATACCGACAACTCCTGTTTCCACGTAACGATTCTTTCCAGTTTTCGTCACCTAAAACATTTCTAAACATTAAGTTTACATTTGTACAGAAACCAGCAACTAAGAGGAGATAGGCCTCGGACTGTTGAAAAACAAACAATAAAACTAGAAAGACAGAAAGATAAAAGCTTTAAAAAGAACTGGGCCACATCTAGAGCTAGGCGTCCGGTTGAGAACTAAAAGAGCAGATGGGAAAATTAAGGAATAAGTAAGAATACGCGTGTTGAAGAAAGCTCAGAGAGAGAACAGGATGATCAGAAGTGAAATTATTCAATAAATAAAAAAAATACATTTATATTGAACCAATATGTCAATATTAAATGAGTTACGAAGAAGAAATTTTTGGAAGGTGGCTTGTGAGAAAATAATTGTGGCAGTGGATGCAGCTCGATATTTAGTTTCTAATGGCAAGTTCTTTCAGATATATCGCTCAATTTTTGAACAACCCGAGGCCAGTCTCGTATTAGTTCCTGTTTTATGGGAAAACTAAGCCCACTGAATTGACAGCACCAACGCCCACATGAAGTTATGTTATTTTCCGGTTTGGTCACCTCCGCTTTTTGGAGGAAGGCGACAGTACTCACACAGACACACTTTTGTACAAAGGAACAAAAAAAAAGCTTTTTCCTCGAAAGTGTTGCTCTGCAGCGGAGAACAGCCTCTCATCCCCGTAGTCGTATGTTTCTCAACGTCAACGTCACCATGCCGATTTAACCGAGTTCAGCATAACTATATCATCCGAAATAATGTTATACCCTTGGTTTGTCGTACCGTTGCCGCAAGCTGAGTTGTTTTCTGTCTAGATCCAAGCTGCGCCCGCAGAGTATGTGGCTCGGCGGTGAGCGCCACAGCAGCGTTAGAGGAGCTCCGCCGACTACGCGCTCTTCGTGGCGAGTGCGACGGCCTGCGATAAACAGCCCGAGCCGCCCGGTCTCGGAGGCCACGGTGAAAGAAGCGTGTCGCTTAAGATTAACGTAAAAGCAACGTGCAGTTGCAAGAAATCCGGAATGCACTCTCAAATCGTTGCAAGAGAGAAGGTCATGTCAAGGGTCGTATATATACAAGAACGTTATTCAGACACAGCAAGCACAAAGGTGACACGGCCATGAGACGGGTGGGGGGTTCGCCAGACTGAGCTGGGTTTAATACCCTGCATTACGGAAGGGGTGAAAGGGCCAAAAGAGGTGAGTAGGTAATAGTGCGAGAAGAAAAGCTTCAGCACGCACTTTCAAGAGACCGTCATTCAGGCACAACCAGTAAAGCTTTCATTGAGTTCAGGCTGACTTTAGCATACCTTTTGGCCGAAGAACATGTAGCTCTTCCGTTATCTTTTAAATATTTTTAACGGCATTCGAAATGATCGGTTGTGATATTTTGCTCTCGGAACGAATCGTATGGAACAACCATAGTAACATATCCCTAATTGTGACCTACTTAGCAAATTGCATTGCGGTTTTTCATATGAAATACACTCTTACAAAATGAAAGCATTCCTATGGGTCGTAAAACATAAGGTTACGTTCATAATTTCTTGTTACCTCTAAACAACCTTAATCTTAAACATTCCTTCTCGCGTACGCCTATGTTTTAGGGTCATTTTTACT
This sequence comes from Dermacentor variabilis, assembly GCF_050947875.1. NCBI lineage: Eukaryota > Metazoa > Arthropoda > Arachnida > Ixodida > Ixodidae > Dermacentor > Dermacentor variabilis. The sequence continues at coordinate 134,140,631 of NC_134568.1, forward strand.
GCAACCCGCAGAGGAATTAAATTCGTATATATATATATATATATATATATATATATATATATATATATATATATATATATATATCATCGCCCTGATTAAAAAGAAATGGCGTGCAAGGAAATGCTGTTCTGCACCCTTGGTTACCTTAAGTGATGCGCATTCAACAAAGCGCGGTACCTGTGATTAAACAGGAATCACTTTCCTGCGTCTTTTTTCTGCCACTTACTAAGGTGAGGGAGCCCGTCATAATAATCTATACACTATTATGACTGGCCCCCTCACTCTATAGTTGCGAAAGTAAGGGGGCTCTTTTTGCTCCATCGCATGTTATATGCGCGGAGTTTCGCTGTTCAGTGGTTGGCCCATCTCACTGGGGTGGCACAGTAGCAAGGTAATACGCGTCATGAATCATTTATTTGATGCTGCTCAATTAAGCGACATCTACTATGTCACCCCTCCCCTCACCCCCTCTTCCTGGGATATGCAACGGGTCACTTGGTTCCCCTTGGCAGAAGCTCCCCGTATCAGGCGTGAAGATGAAGAAACCGATAAAAGAACACGTAAGGCAGGCGTCCAACGAGAAAAATAATGCAGCAACGTAAAATATAACACAGAAAGAAAAAAGCTATGACAGAATTCGAAGCGAGGACCTAAAACTCGGGAGCCCAACGCCTTTCGGCGGCGCCATGAAACCAGACGGAAAGCACCGCCATTACACAGGTTCTGTTTTGGCTGGTGTTACCACTCTAGTGTACTATAGTGTCACTATAGTGTCACTATAGTGTCACTATAGTGCTAGGTTAACGAAGGAATCCGGTACTGTAGTCAGTTACAATTCGTACCCGTGATTAAACAGAAATCACGTTCCTGGATATTTTTCTTTCGTATTCATTGCTTGTTGTTCTTTCATTGTTAAGTTTGTGCCGTAAAGTAATTAATTAAAATGTTAATTATCGTAATTCCGGTAATTGTTAACTTAACCATTTTGATTTCTCGTAGAAGTAATGGCCGCGCCTCATTGAGTAATTTAGATCTATTATTATGTTATGATTATTATTTAGAGTATTATGTGCCACAGGCATTTTTTTAAATTGATGCAGCTAAAAAACAAGACACCCTGCTTATAAGGGTGTACTTGCCCCACATATAACGGTTTCCAGCAAGTACGTATGCGAGCACAATTAAGTAGAAACGGACAGGACTTGCCTCGCCCCCCCCCCCCCCCCCGCATACCACTGTCATTAAATTATAGAGCGTCGTTTTAATTTCTTTTTTTTCAGTCAATGTGACCATCATAGGCCAGCTGAAACCTATATTTGACCCTTGGGCGACAAACAAGGACAAATCATAGGAATTTGGTTCGGTAAATTTATTAGAGAATGGCTTCGAAATAATTTGTCAGAGATTTCTTTTGGTGCGCGTGGAATCTTGTCTGATTTTCCTCTTTTTTTCTCCGTTTCGCAACTGCGCTTCCCAACTAATGAGGGCATCAGGCATTGTTCAAACGAAGACGAAACGCGAAGTACGCCTGTTGAAGCTTGCTGCTTATGCTTCATCACGAGAGCACGTCTACATTTTTCGTGTCATAAAGCGCGCAAGTTCGCCGTACATACACATTCATCGTAAAGTGCCTACGCCCCAATTACCTCGGCAAGCTGCCTTGCGCGAACGCTACCTTTACAACTGAAGAAAATTCTCTGATACGAAAGCATGAGGCAATTTCAGCAACGTGCACAAATGGAATATGTGTACTCAGTATAGACTCATTCATCCTCTAAATAAGCACACTGTTATCACTGAAAAAAATAACAGCTAACGAAAGCGGAAAGGTATACTCTTCCCCAAAACATGACGCCAAGATCTCCGAGGTGCGCATTAGTGGAAGCATTAGCTTTACTGAAACGTAGAAAGCAAACAAAATGGCCAAGACGGATATCGGTAAGCCCAGTGTCCTCACTGGTATTGTCAGACTTTGCAATTCTGTCGATGTAGCACCTTCGCAAAAGTCATTCAAAAGTGTTATTACTACAGTCATCTAGATAAAGTATTTCCCCACACAGAGTTGCTGACTTACATCACTGCCAGCTCCGAGTTGACACAAATACTTAGCTTTTCTTTAATAATGCAAGCGACAAGCAACTGGACTACGGCCTGCAGGATCGCTGCACAGTGTTCAAGTACATGCGAAATCTGCGACATCGGCAACGTACCTTCTTTTTATGGTCCATTGAATAGACTTTCACCTCCAATGAAGCGTAATTAGAGAAGGTATTCTAACATACCATAATATAACACAAAGATGCAATGGCGAAATACTGCCAAAATAACAAATGCGTTATGAAGGGACGCTTGTGTGCGATCTCTTTCAACGGCATAATAGAAGTATTTGAAACTTATGCGCTTTTCGCCGTGTACGATAATACAGGCTTCATACAGATACGAAAAAACAGTTGTCCGAGGGCAGGGCCATTAATGAAGCAGTCAGTCTGTGTATCAGCTGCTGTAGACTTCGACGGGACATTGGTGTCGGTCATGTGCTAATGTGCCGTCGATTTCGAACAGAACATCACCCACGAAGGGTCATCTTGTTGTTGGAACTGACCACGTCTGCGCACTGGAAGTGAATAACACGCATATTCATGTTTAAAAAGCGTTATCGAGACAACACCGGCAAATCATCTCTAAGATTTGATGCTTCGTGGATTCTTTTAGAATCCCGGCGCGAAGTTGATTGGGGAAGATTAATGTTCCCAAACCAATGCAACCGCCATAAGAGGCGCCGTATATACTGGAGAGTTCCCGGTAATTTCTGGCTACCGGGCGTTCTGTAACCTGCGACGCACGAGGCTCGGCGCACGGGCGTTGTGTGCCGTCGCCATGGAAATATGGTCGCCGCGGTCGAAAAACAAACCCTCGATCGTGCACTTCAGCAGCAGAACGTCGCAAGCAGTGTACCCACCACGACAAGGTGTCGTGAAGTAATAGACCATTAAATTGTTTCCGCTTCTCCGCGCTTTCGCCTACAACCTCGTAAGGGGCTGCTTACTGTGTAAAAACATGCCGCACATATATACCGATAAGTAAAGCTCCAGTCGCATAGGGGCCTGAACAAGTCACGACGACCGGACGCAGCTGCTTTGACGGGCGCATCTGCGAAACAACATTTTGTCCGGTTTCTTGAAAGGCACCCGCCGTGGTTGCTCAGTGGCTATGGTGTTGGGCTGCTGAGCACGAGGTCGCGGGATCGAATCCCGGCCACGGCGGCCGCATTTCGATGGAGGCGAAATGCGAAAACACCCGTGTGCTTAGGTTTAGGTGCACGTTAAAGAACCCCAGGTGGTCAAAATTTCCGGAGTCCTCCACTACGGCGTGCCTCATAATCAGAAAGTGGTTTTGGCACGTAAAACCCCAGATATTATTATTTCTTGAAAGGCTGAAAAAAAATAATTTAATTAATATTCGTGCAGATTCTGCACGCTCTTTTTCAAATAAGTGTGGTTAACACTTCACTGTCAGTACAAACGCGCGTGACCCTCACGACATTTGCACCCAGTGTTGACGCCCTGTATTTGTGGTACTTCTTTTTTCTTTTGTTTGCTGGTCTTTTTATACGTTCCATCTTACGAGGATGGCAAAAGGAAAACGCGAAATCGAAAAGCAGGATGACATGGTTTTACCAACAATGAAATAGCGATAGACATTTCATAAGTGTCCCCTTTATAGAAAATAATTCCGAAACCAAGAAGAGAGCCTGAAGAACACAACGCGAAAATACGCACATCATGCACTTCGTAGGTGACGCAAGGCCGGAAGTTAGACTGAGCGGTTATAATCTTATTTCGAGTTAAATTATGGGGTTTTGCGGGCAAAAACCACGATCTGATTTATAAGGCACGCCGTATCGGGGGACTCCGGAAAGTTGGGCCACCTTGGGTTCTTTGACGAGCACCTAAATCTAAGTACACTGGTTTTTTCGCATTTCGCTCCCATCAAAATGCGGTCACCGTGGCCGGGTTTCGATCCCGCGACCGCGTGCTTAGTAACTAATCCCAACACCACAGCCACTAAGCAACCGCGGCGGGTAATCTTATATACTGGCACTATCTATAATTGGACTATCTTCCAGCAGTGATTTCCTTTTTCTGACAAACTTTGGAAGGAGTGTTAACGCACAGTGACCATGCATTTCCCCAAGCATGCAGTGTTGGCTTATATCAGCATACGCCTCACCATGTCATTGTTACACGTGCCAACGCTGTCGGATCTCAAGAGTTACATGTATACATATGCACTTCAATCGATACAGCGCAACGTCATGCTCTTTACGTCATGCTCCTACGGGGCCTGCAAGGTCTCTGTAAATAAGTAAATAAAAAAACATTAGTTCGACACCTATACATAACTAAGCTCGCCGTGCAATGTTGCAAAAGTATTCGACGCGGGACGCGTTTTTTCAACCTCACCAGCAGCACCTGGCGGATATCTTCAGTTTGCCATCTGTGACGTCAACGTTGAGGATCCCGATGCCATACGGCTTGACAACCGGTGCAGCTGAGCGTGGCAGCCTTAGGGTCGACGGATTCTTGGGGTATACGCCACGCATGATGCCCAACATGTCTTGACGGGCTCGTGAGCAGCCGGCACGGACTCGAAAACATCACAGGCAGCAACCATGTGTTCGCCGGCTCCGCTGATGATATTCTTGACCCCTGTTGTAATCGCACCGCTGGCGCGAGTTGTTGGGAACTCGGCGCTGACGCCCGTTGTTGCACCTGGGTCGCAAGCCCCAAGGGTAGCGTTGGCCTGGCGGCCTGGGGTACAACTGGAAGCATCCGAAGGTCCCGGCAAAGCATGAGTCGACTGGTAACAACAAAACAACTTGTTTATTCTAACATCGCAAAGAGTTGGCGGTCAGGTTGACCGAAGTAGAGAGACGGGAGTGCACTTTACTCAACAGAAGAAATCGGAGCCCTCCCTCGGCGTCCGGGAGCAGCTGCTCTTATACTCTCGGAGTCGAGGGCAAGAAGGAACGTCTCTGGAAGGGGGCGCACGTGACGGCGCCGCTCGGGCACGTTGGGACGAGTAGGTGACGCATCCGCCGGGCCGGCGCCGCTCGGGCACGTTGGGATGAGTAGGTGACGCATCCGCAGGGCCGGCGCCGCTCGGGCACGTTGGGATGAGTAGGTGACGCATCCGCAGGGCCGGCGCCGCTCGGGCACGTTGGGATGAGTGGGTGACGCATCCGCCGGGCCGGCGCCGCTCGGGCACGTTGGGATGAGTAGGTGACGCATCCGCAGGGCCGGCGCCGCTCGGGCACGTTGGGATGAGTGGGTGACGCATCCGCCGGGCCGGTCAGACCTCCTCGCTTCACAGTTGGGGGAGCTCCTCTCCCCGGCTGCCGCACTTTGACAAGCGTGGGCACCAACATGCACACACACACACACGCACACCGAAGACACGTGGCATTGGAACATGCCTGGACGCGCTTGGCGGGGAGGCGTAGCAGCGGCGCCGAACGGGCCAAAATGTCTGCCGCTTTGACCGAAGCCCCGGCGTCCGTTGCATCCGCGCCGCTATACCGCGCGTCGTAGGCGAAACGTAACACCCCGGACAGCGGCGCATCCCTGACCGCAATGCCGTTCACGGTGCAGGACGAAGTCCAGCGTCGGCACCTTGGACATGTCCACAGGCGAGCTCTTTGTAAATGTTTAGCCGACGGCACAGAGAATACCGCGTCCGTCGTCCTTCGAGTAGGCCGAAGCGTGGTGTAGCTATATGCCAGCCAAAAGGCCGTTTCTATCGAGTCCCTTTAGTGCCTCTGTTGTTCAAGTGGGTCACTAGCCCAGAAATCTGCTACTACAGTCGGAATTTTTCCGGTACGCACACCCCTAGGATAGGCGCTACAGTTAATTTCTGTAGCGGCGCGATTATCGCCTCCAGAACTAGTGAAGAAGAAGGCCGCTCGCTCACTGGCATGTGAAGCAAGGATAGAACACGCTAGGCACTCGACCTGAGCGGCCGCGGTATCGGCCGCTCAGGAGATCCCGCGGCAACATGGCTGGCCAGCCTAAATAAACAGTGGCTATGGCCGCTACCTCCACGCCACCTCCCACAAATTGGTGACCCGGACGACCGAGCCCAGCCATACCAGCGTCAGCGGACCGACTCAACCAACGCGACTGTGACGTGGCCTCACGCGGTCCGGCAGACATCCCGCAGTTGCAAGGCGTCCGGGAATTCTACATCGACATTCCGGACATCTGGTTCATAGCTGGACAGCAACTTCCGCCTGAACAAGGTTCCAGGCTCCGGCTGCGTTCCATGCTACGGCTGCCACCCTCCAGCCCCGACTCATACAAGGACTTGCGGGCGGCCGTCCTTGCTCATTACACCACCTCGAGCGCGCAGTCACGACAACTCTCGCCATTTGAACCGTCACGTCATTCTGCGTCTTGTCGTCCCACATCACCTGCGTCCACCCGTGCCGATCGTCAGCACGCGCCGGTCCGAGCATCAAACCTCTACTCGCTCCGTGAGTCTCCTTCCCATCTCAAGGGCAGCTATACGCGAGGAGTCTTTCCAAAGAATTAACTGTGCCAAACGCAAGCACTTTTTGCTATTCTACGGCCCACAGCTCCCCTTCCCTGGACGTTCCCGCAAGCTATCCGCTTTCCTTTCGGGGGGCACCTCTTTTGGGGGACAGCCTCTGTATCACCGATACAGAGGCTCTCTTACCGGCTTCACTAGACACAAATTTCACTCTCGCAGGCACGGTGGCGCCACAGGCACAACTTTCTGGATGCCTCCAGCGACCATCGCAACTCTGATGCCATCGGCATTCGATATTTCACCGCAAGTAGCAGCAGCTGCGCCTTCCGGTGTTCTGTGCTCGCACCTTCCGCGGATGCATGGCCTACCGAATATTTGCAGGAGCCGCTATGCCATCTTGTTTCTTCAGCTCGAGAATCACTTTTGCGTCAACAACGTGAGTGACCAACAGTTGCGCTATCTCCACGCAAGTCCCGAGCTGCCAGATAGTCTTCTTCGGAGCTCCGACTTTACCACGCCCGGGCATCTACAAGAACCGTAAGTTCGAACCGTAAGTTCGACTCCTGGCCGGGGATGCCACAATTCAGTGGGGTGAAAAAGAAAAACACTCGTGCACATAGATTTAGGCGCACGTTAAAGTACTCCAAGTGGTCAAAATTAATTAGACCCCTACACTACGGCGTCTCTCATAATTTCAGTGTTGCTCTGCAATTTTTAACCCTACAAATGAATCAGATTAAGCATATCAACGTAAAGAGAGAGAACTATCTAAACGCAGCTTCGGGGAAACAACACGTGTGTGTGCGTGTGTGCGTGTGTGCGTGTGCGTGCGTGCGTGCGTGCGTGCGTGCGCGTGCGCGTGCGTGCGCGTGCTTGCGTGCTTGCGTGCTTGCGTGCGTGCGTGCTTGCGTGCGTGTGTGTGTGTGTGTGTGCGTGTGTGTGTGTGCGTGTGTGTGTGTGCGTGTGTGTGTGTGCGTGCGTATGTGCGTGCGTGTGTGCGTGCGTGTGTGTGCGCGTGCGCGTGTGCGTGTGCGTGTGCGTGTGCGTGTGCGCGCGTGTGTGTGTGTGTGTGTGTGTGTGCGCTTCTGTCTGTCTGTGTCTGACAAAATTACATCTGAAATTTTCGTTGCGAACATCTACAACGTTCGCGGTGTTTATAAGCCAAGAATAAAAACGCGATTCTGTTGCATGCAAACTTACCCAAAGCCGTCAGCTCCTACCTAGCATGTTCATGTTCTTGAGGTCACGCATCCGTGGAATAAACATGGCGAATGTAAGTGGTGTAGGTGGATTTAGCTGTGAAGTGAACAACAGGTACAAAGCTATGACACGCAATGCTAAGATGGTACCGAACGGGATGGAACGATGCTCAAGCTGCGTTATATGACGTTCCTATATCTATATATGTGTTTGTAGAGAATGGTAATTACCAGAAGCATAACGTTGAAAATAGTGATGGTGTCGTAACTGGAACTTCTATCGTCTCGGCTCTTTGGTTCATGTATATTGCCTTTGTTTTTGATTGTTCTTTAATATTATTCTATAAAGTAAGAGTGAGTATTAAAACAAGTATACGTGATGTTTAGCATATTCGATATTCCAATGTCAAAAACTCAGTCTGTTTGCTTTCAATTTCTCCTGCCGACATAATAAAAATACATGGACCTTTAAGTCCATGTAGAATAACATAAGAAACGGGGTAACAACCAATTACGAATAGCTGAATTGAATTTTCAAACAATATTATTTGAAGTTGCAAAATTGTGTAACTGTATAATGTAAAGAATCCTTATAGTATACTGGTCTAGAAGCATTATTCTGTAATGATAATTTTTCATAATTGTCATTGTCTAGCATGTTGACACGCCTTAGTTATCGCCGGCATCGGTGATAACGAAGGCATGGCAACATCGATAACGATATCGCCATCAGCACTCGGAATACTTTGAGGTCTGTTTCTCACGTACTGATCAAGCACAATTAATATTGGTGATTTGACGAGAACCGGCGTACACAGCATGAGATGATCAGTGAATCGATCGGGCACTTGTGTGTGGTTTAACCTTACTTATGCGCTTCTCAGCACATTCTCCTAAGGAGTTCTTGCTATATGTCTCTGCAAATATTTTCAAAACACGTGAGACAACGCGCCCATTCTTACCGAGTAGAACATCTACAATGCCTACCTGTACAACGTTGTTGATAATAGCGTCACCGATGGCCAGCCAGTGTGTGATGGGGACTTCGGCAATCTTATCCAATGATGTCGCAACCTCGCCCACAATGATAGTCAGCTTGCGTGCAGTGGTACCGAGTTCTTTCGCACTTTCCGTATGTTTCTTTTTACACTGCGTAATAAACGATGTCGGACATTATTCAGCGTGCTCGTCCACAAAATCTTCCTTACGCGCTTATTCAACGTATTATTAAACAACACCTCAGAAAGTATGGCCCTTCGATTTGCATGCAAATCGCAACGTACATGTCTGCAGGAAATAGGGAACCCGAACGCCCCTGCGTGCATATTGTTTGCATGTTGAGTGCATTTCCCATGCACTCAACATGCAAACAAATTAACAAACAATACAGTCGCTGTATGGTTGTTGTATTCAATGTTGCTGTTGCACTCAACGCTGATGATTTCCACTTAAAGATGAAGTTCTCTTAAAATTTACATTATGCTTCAAACATTTTGAGGGCTAATTTATCTTAGATGTCTCTCAGGTTTCAGTGGGAGCTAGTAGCATTTCAATTATGCTGTGATATGTGGAATGGCATAATTGGTGGCGCAGATTTGAAGCGAACAGAAGGGCATGTGGATCTATGATTGAGCATTCGTATGCTACACGATTCCTACATAAGACAAGTTAGAACGTTTGTGCGCTCTGTGGTCAGCAATATCTAATAGTATAATAATCGAAACTTTTTCATACATAACTCTTCATTCGCGGAAATTAAATGAATCTCCACCTAAGCCACCAAGCTAACGTTCAAGAATGTAAAATACGCTTTGCCAAGAAGTAAATTTATGCATACGCGAAGATTGCTTTATGTGCTCTCAATAGACATTCTTTAGCAGTTTTAGCTGCTCAGACAAGTTTGATGCGGTCTGCGAAAATATTTATCGAAATCAGTTCCTCCATGGTTTCGCAACGGCGTCCTTACGGGATTTTTTTTATCACGCTGGAAATTACCAGCAGAAAGCCACGTGTGCGCGCACTTTTTTCTTTAGCCTTCCATGAGCGACCAATGCGCGTGATAAATTGGCAGAACTGGAAAGAAAAAGGTGTATCATGAAAGTTAATGTAGGCCCTCCCATCAGCAGTGCTGCCAAGCAATACGCGAAAATACGGCCGGTATATGCTCGTGTTGCGCCTCAAAGATTTCATGGAGGACACCATCCAAGCTTGGGGTCTCGTCTATTTTTTCTTTACACATCGCAATCAAACTAAAACCTATAACAAATATGGAGATTATACTCGTGCTGCTGTATTATTCAGGCGGGCAAAATTAATGGGTACCAATTTTACTGAGTGCTCTATAGTTTGCACCAATAATTTAAGTTTTAATTATGCAAATTAAAGTTTACATTCCGAAGTTTAACGTAGGGATGTTTGAGAGAAACTCATTTCTCTAGGATTCGGCCAGAAATTGCTACATGTTGTCATACTTTTGGCATCAGTGTCCTTGGTCTCCATGGCTAGGGAGTCAAAGGCTCCAAGTCTTCTCATATTTGGTAGAGCCAGTGTCTTTTCGCCAAGCAGACGATATGCACGCAATGAAATTGTCTCCCCCTTAACCACTTCTTATTCTCAAAAACACAAAAGTGTTCTTCCGCTAGAACTCTTCGCAAGAGCAGATGTCAGCCGATTGTAATGCAGGACACATTACTAGCGACGGTGGCTGGCTAATAAGAAACAGCATCTACGACGAAAATTTTTGTGAATATAGTCCCTGATTGGCTTAGGCATTGTCACACCAGGGAATCGCGGCCCATATTAACAACAAACTCATACGATAGAATTGTTCGTAAGAGCAAATTTCAGTCAATTCTTATGCTGAACATATTAGCGAAGGCGGCCAACCAATGCCAAATTAAAGGCACTTACAAACGATAAGCTTCGCTAGTTCGTCCCCAGGGCTCGTAGTCACAATATTTCTTACGTGAAAGTGTTACCTTGTTGGATATAAAACTAGAGCACCCACCACTCATGGTTGCGATCGCCGTTTGATAATGGCACGATCGGCGCCGATACGACCAATCACAGTCATCAGTCACGGAGGAGGACCCTTATTCACAGAAAGCTGTCCGTAAAAGCAAATTCCAGCCAATCCTGATGCTGAATATATTAGCAAAACCAGTTGGCCAATGGGAGTGAGCACTTACGAAAGAAAAGCTTTGTGAATTCGGCCCGATCAGTTTTGTACACGCTGTAAGATTCGTCGGACGATCCCACCGCTGTCAACCATATGTAGGAGTCGTCGTACGATCTCGCCGCTGCCACCATTTGAAGGAGTTGAAGGTCGTAGAGAGGAACTCGGTGAACAGGATTTATTTACATTATTTAGATCTTAGACAAGACTTATAGCGACAGTCTAGCGTGACTCCCATATGGAGCCCGCAAGACTAACATACAGCAAACAGCTTACGAGCACACAACTCACGAGTACATTTCGAGCATGACAACGAGCACGCAGCTCACTACGACGAGCACACACTAGCAGCCGGCAAACGCCGCTTATAAGCTCTCTGCTCGACGTCATAGTTTGACGTCATTCAAGATGACCCGCCCTTTTGGAGGATGAGGGCTGTCATACACGTGCCGCACACACACACAGGTGTAAAGGTCCGGAGCCGACGTCAGAGTGGCTTCGTAGAACTCCTTCACTCGCAACGGCGCCGAGGCTAGAGGTTGGCGGTTTCAGCACAAAGCCTGCTTCGTCGAACTCCTTCACTCGCAACGGCGACGAGGCTAGAGGTTGGCGGCGGCATTCCAAGGTGAGGTTACCACCGCTGGCGTAACTGGCTGGCAAACTTGCCCTGCAGCTGGCCGTTCTTAACAGCGCCTCCATGGCCCGGAAAATCTCGACTGTCCAGTGCTGGCAACCGCTGGGCAGGAAGAGAATGGCTGGCGAGCAAGACGATGGCTTTGCTCTCTGCAACCCCTGCGCACTTGGAATGCCCTCAACCCTCTCACAACAACTGGCAAAGAAGAGTCGACCCGGCAACACAATACGGCTCAGCGTTCAAACGCCCGGAATTAGCTGTTAACCCACCAGCCCTCCTATCAAAATTTCAGTGCAAGTCACTCAACTGGGAATCCCCAAATTTTGCCCCAAAATTTCGTGCCGCCAAAGCGAGCGTTCACGTTCCTCTTGAGTTCGGCCAAACCCGACCGTCGCGCTGCACAGGAGTAAAGGTTTACGCAGAATTAAACCGAAGGCGCTCAAACACCAATACCCAAACATAACTTCAGCAGCCTAACTTCGCGAACAGCCTGTTCTTATCCTATCACAGTGGCGTACTTATCTCATGTACTGCTACCACTGAACCATCTGGCCAACTCCACAGGTACGCAATCACAAACGCGCTAGTTTTGTGGTCTCTATTCAGAACGCGTACTTGCGTCGTACGTAAGCATTTCATTACGCTTACTCACAGCTGTTCCTTTAGTCCCTACAGGACACGTTCCTTAAACGAACAACCAAACTTGCGTAACTTACGCAACACAGAGCAACCTTTAAATAAATGTGTCTTCTAATAACTAGCTCTACGCACGCGTACTAGAGAAGTCAGAATACGGCTGCCCTCAACACACACGAGCAACCCAGTCATAAACCTTCTGCTTCCTTCCGTCCACACAGGACACGCGCTAAAGGAACTAAGAGCTCATCTCAGTGCAAATCAAGTACTTACTGAAAATCTACGCGCTTAACCTTAGAAAATAAAAAACACATAAAAAAGAAGGTTAACTAAAACACGCGCGTTACGATAGGCCTCTCACCGATAACCTTGACACTCAGGTTACTCACACACACAAAAGGAAAGCCTATCTACTCATTAACTAACAACTCGCGAGACTACAGGTTTACATAAAACGCATCTTTCAAACCTCTGAGCTTCTCAAACAAAACAAAAACAAAGCTCATACTTTTACTTATTGAAAGAAATCAGTCTCAATTTGCGAAAATCTTCAAATGCTCAAAAATAAAACAAAGCAACACGTTTTCCTTCTACGGAAGATCTCTTGGGCTCTCTTTTTCAAATGTTTACAACTGACTCATACTATTTGAGCCGTACTCGAGGTGGTCGCGGTTTGAAAGCTATTCTGGCTACCCAGGAACAACAAAAGGGCTGATTCACTATCAGTTCCCCCAAGACGTTACAGTCTCCTGCCAATTTGCGTCCTGGCGCCCCTCCTTCCTCACAAACTCGAGTGACCGCGTCGCGATTCCCCACCTGGTCTCGTCTTGCCACCCTGCGCTTCTTTGTACTACACGCTGAGCTTCGAAAAGAACGACGGAAGGACGAGGAATTTAACTGCCCCATGCCCTTTGTCCGCGTCCGTGCAGAACATGCTTCTCCGTCTACTTTTGACCTGTGGCTCGAACGTTCTTGATGCGCACACGTCGTCAGTGACAACCGCACCTTTCTTTTCTTCGCGCCCTGCCCTCTTGGGTCTCTCGCCGTCTTTGGCGGCGCTACATTAGTCACCGCATTCCGATCTTTAGCGCGCTTCTTTCTGCGGCGCTTTCTCCTCGAACTCTCTTTCATGCCGTCATCTCGCGCCTCGTGCTGGCCGTTACACATCTCATCGGCCCTGATCGGTCTCTTACCCGCACAGTCTGAATGATCCTTAACTAAATCATTCCTCTCTTGGCTACCTAGACTGGCGGAGAGCCGCACCGATCCCTGGACAATGCAGTTGTTCTCTCGTGAGCTACGGAGCTCGCCATCCCGAGAACTACTTTCAACTGCATCGTTCAGCTCGCACATCACTTCGGCACGCAGATCTGACTCGACATGGGTGCTCGTGTCTATCGGGTCAGCAGTACTCTTTACTTCGCTAGCAACCTCGCTAACATTACAAGCGACGCACACACGCGGTAACTGTGCCAATTTGTTCGCAGCTGGCCTAGCTGTCTTTACAGTCCTCTGTTGGCACAGCCCCTCGTCGCTCTCACTCTGGCCTTTAACGGCCTCTGCTGCCACTAAGGCATTGTTAGCTGCTAGCACTTCGAGTTCACTTATGAACGTGCTGCTAATCTCGCAGGTGCTGCTACTTCTCTCGGCTTTTGAGCAAAATCTGCTATCTACTTCCTCCCACTTTCGCTGCGTCCAGCCTACAGATTTCTCAAGCCGCTGTTGACTTTGCTCGATTAACTGCTCAAAATCTTCAATCTCTATGTTCACTGCATCAATGTACTGCCTCGTAACTTCTGTTAGGTCTTCTTCCTGCGAAATACTTTTTAGTTTCTGCCTAGCTTCTTCCTGTTTTTGCCTAAATTCATCCTGTTCTTGCCTAATTGCTTCCTGTTCCCGTTTCTTACTTAGAATTCGTTTGCCCATTTGTTCTATGAATTTCAAATCATTGTTACTTTCTAGAATGGTTTTACGAATTTCTGCTTCCGTCAAGTCCTCCTCTACGTCTACCGCGATCTCCTCACACAACCACAACAGGTCAGCTCTCGTCAAACACATGAGGACCATGGTCGCTACTTTAAGCTTTGGCTCTGCTGTCACACAATACTTGTTGCGATACCCACGCAAATCAGAATACAAGTAAAAGATCCCAGCGAATCAAATCCAAAAACACAGAGAAATTGAAGCCTGGTAAATCTTACGCCCAAAACCAAACGCTTACCCACTGAAGCAGCGCCATATCACCAGTCCTTCCCCGCCGTATCCAGTCAGTTGCAAGAGGTGGTCAATCACAAGTCGCCTCCAACTTGATCAGAATACCGGTCGGTCACCATGTGCCACCGTCCGTCAGCTGCCGTTGCTGTTTCCGAGTCGTAGGCCGATTTAGAAGCCGTAGGCCGATCTAGAAGCCGTAGGCCGATCTAGAAGCCGTAGGCCGATCTAGAAGCCGTAGGCCGATCTAGAAGCCGTAGGCTGATCTAGGAGCCGTAGGCCGATCTCACCGCTGCCATTCAGTTATTGGATTTGGCAGTCGTAGCTGTAGGGCGGACCTTGGCTCTTCGTCGGGACTTAGGAGAGCAGGATTTATTTCCAGGATTTACATTTAAAACAGGACATATATCGACAGTCTAGCGTGACTCCCATATGGAGCCTGCAAGACTAACATACAGCAAACAGCTTACGAGCACACAACTCACGAGTACATTTCGAGCATGACAACGAGCACGCAGCTCACTACGACGAGCACACACTAGCAGCCGGCAAACGCCGCTTATAAGCTCTCTGCTCGACGTTATAGTTCTACGTCATTCAAGATGACCCGCCCTTTTGGAGGATGAGGGCTGTCATACACGTGCCGCACACACACAAAGGTGTGAAGGTCCGGAGCCGACGTCAGAGGGGCTTCGTAGAACTCCTTCACTCGCAACGGCGACGAGGCTAGAGGTTGGCGGTTTCCGCACAAAGCGTGCTTCGTCGAACTCCTTCAGTCGCAACGGCGATGAGGCTAGAGGTTGGCGGCGGCATTCCAAGATGAGGTTACCACCGCTGGCGTAACTGGCTGGCAAACTTGCACTGCAGCTGGCCGTTCTTAACAACGCGGACCGAGTTCAGCCTTGTACTCAGGCGAAAAAGAATCCTGCTCTATGCCAATGACCCGTTCGTCGGCAGTTAATCCTCAGCGCGCCATAGTGAAAAAATACGTTGTAGATATGACGGCGTCCTTGATTACAAAGAAGGCCTCGTTAAGACCTTGTGGCAATATGTCGCGCAGGGTGCTAACACAGAAATCCTGCGGCTGCTGTCGATCGAAGAAGCCAAAATTGAGAGCAAGTATGGGATACATTGGATTCGCTGAGGACAGACGCCGGAAGAGCTTGTAATATCAAAGCATAGGAGTGCAAAGGCCTGGTGCAGAAACTCCGGTGGTTGCTAACAGAAAAGGGTAGCGTATAGACTGTGCGTATATTACCCAGCATGCACGCACAGACTATGGACAAGTGAGAAAAATAACACAGGACAAGTGTCATGTATTCTATAAAGAGCGCATAGAGTCATCTATGGTTAAACCATAGGTAAGTATACTATCCGTAAACATGTACTACCATCTAGCCTGCGAGCGTATCCTTATGCCAGCAGCTTGGCGTTCGAACGACGCAGGGTGCATCGGCTGCCAAAATTTCACTGCGAAGTTTGTTTCAACCGCGTTTAAGCAAACGTCACGTTCCCACATTGTGGAAAGCGTTTAATAGTTCTGAATTGCGTGTTTATGTTAAATACCCCCGCATGGCTTGCAACTTCATGATACATAGTATGTGCAAAATCCGTAACAAAATAACGTCAATTAGCAAATGTATTCTGCGTTATGGAAACCATTCAAACTACACCTTTATAAAATATATGTACATGTACATTGTGCCCATCTTACCGAACATGAGAGCTTGCACGACTTTATTCTGTGCATCTGCTGCAGATTTCTGTGGGAAAACTTTGAAAGTACCTTTGAACGCACTGCATATGATACAAAAGGAAACAGGAAGTTGGGGTTGCAGCTCATCGCTATAGAAGCTTGTGCGGCAGGTCGGCGGAGTTTCGATAGGGATTGTTACCATCTTATGGAGGCCGACCAAATTCTAGACTATATCGCGAACGTCCTGGTACATGATGACCTGCTTGTTGAGCTTGAGTTGGCACTCTTGCGCATGGAGAACTGCCTCTTCCTGGCAGAAGTGTGACAGCGCATAATCGACACCTTGCTCTCGAGCTCGATGAAGAACTTAAGCAGCATCGAGGCGGTCTTTGGAACCTGAAAACGAGCAGATACACATAGCACTGACTTAAAGGGACACTAAAGGTTACCAGAAAGTCAAGTCAAAGTGATAAAGCAATGCTCTAGAACGTCTAAGGCGTCAATATAATCGCGAACAGAGCTTTAGTAAACGAGAAATTGAGGCAAATGCGCGACACGATTTGAGACCCCCCAGTGACATTTCGGTACTAGCCCGATGACGAAAGCACTCCTCTTCATAATTTATGTCACTAGTACTCAACTACTCGTATTAAAAAGATGATTTCATTAGACGGAAGAAAATGCTACTTGTCTACTCCTATTCGATTCTAAGAAAAAAATAACATTTTGACGTTACCCTCGAGTAGTATGGTTGATCGAAAGGTTTCGTTTTCGCTCGACTCTGCGCGCTCGACTCTGCGCGCTCGACTTTGCGCCGCGCACGCGTTGGAGTTTCAGTTGTTTCTTTATCGCGTCGTTCTGCGGTGGTCCTGCTGGCTCGCGAAACTTGCATTTGGAACAAGCAGCGAGAATGCCACGTTCATGTGATGTCGTGGGATGTGCGAACGATCCGCGGATCTTGGCCAAGGGCAGTTGCAGCGGCGAATCCAACGTTACTTATCACTGTGTGCCAACGAGTGAACCTCTCCGTTCGAAGTGGATAAGTGCCGTACCTCTGCCACAGCGCGCTGGCAAAGAGCCGAAAAATCACGTAGTGTGCTCGCTGCACTTTCGTCCAGAGGATTACGAGTTCAACGCCGACTTAATGAAGTCGCGTGAAGTGCCCTTCAAAGCAGGCCGTCATCCTAGTAGTCCGCAACGACGCCGGCAGCGCGAGCCCTCAACAGGAGGTCACGTTCATCAGTGCTTAAATCGCTGAACTCGAGCCCATCATCGCGAGCTAATGTGTCGTTGTCAAGGTCATCCATTGCAACGAGCGTCGAAGTTGGCGTCATAAAATAAAGAACCAGCTTATCGTCGCGCGCTTTCCGTTCCGCTAGCCACTATAGTTCCGCTTTCGCGCTGCTGTCGGCTCTGTCTTGGCTCTGTTACTGGCCGCGCGTTTGCGTTTTGTGCAGAAAAGCCGTAGCGCCGTGTGGGGGAGCCGTTTTACTCATCGACGGCGCAACGTCACTATGACACCATGATGTCACCACTCCTCGATAGGAGGGCGGGTGATTTGAACTGCGCTAGAGGTACGCGGGCGCTTCAGAACGCGTATTCTCTTAAAATAAGACTCTTCTTCGCATGAAGCAAGCGTTTCGAGGTTTCTGGGATGATATTTCAACAGTCCACGTTCACTTAATATTAACCTTTAGTGTCCCTTTAAAGACTACTATTTTCGAACTGTGAGGACATGAGCCCAGAGAGCCTCCCCATTGCCGCTTCCCGGACGGTAACATCCTGCAGCTTCCTCTCAATGGACTCCGGTGCTATGGTGCCAACTGTACCAATGGCTGCGCGCCTGTGTCGCGTCATATCGCTGGCGCTTCGATTCGCTGTACTTAAACCAACTGCTGCGCACGAATGCCAATTTGACCTGCTATTTTGCGTGTTCTTCATTGCGCTTGTTCAGCGAAGCCTGGATTTTTCTTGTGCAACTCTGCTTGTGTTCGCACTGCTTGCGATTTTTTCTACTTTTTATGTTCCCGTACCTAAATTCATGCCGCTGGCTTCACTTTGCCATACGTGCTCGTTGCGTCCATCTCATGCATTGATGTACACGCCGCAATGTCTTCATCTCGAGGTTACGAACCTCGTAGCGCTCATGCCTCGTCGAAGAATTGATGGCACAGAGCGTGACTTCCTGAAGCAATAAACCACAAGATAGAAATCGCCTTCTTTTCTCGCCGCAATTAATATTGCTTGTTTATTGCGGCATACATTGTTGCGAAGACAATGTGATGATCATCATTACCGGGGGCTTATAAAATCTTTTCGAGCCGCAAGTGTACGTATTACCGGTTTTTACAGGTAAGAGACAAGTGAGAGAAAAATCCCCTCTATCCCGTCTAGTAAACTAGGCGTGAACTTACTAGATGCGATAATAGTAACGATCTATCTACACATTCGTTCCCCATCAACATTACTCCTTTTGTATGCGCCAACACAAAATCAGACAATATCTTCTGGTGTGGCTCAACGCACTCTACAGCTGCCAAACGCGGTGCACCCACTTATTTCTCTTCCCCCCTCTTATAAAGATATTAAGGGACACTGAAGGCAAATATTAAGTAAAGCGAAACTGATTAGTTAGTGTTAGAGAACGTGTAGGGGCGTCAATATTATCGCGAATGAAGCTTCAGTAATCTAGAAATTGAGGTAAATGCAGGACACGATCGGAGACTCCCCCGGTACATTCAAGTACTAGCCCGATGGCGAAGACACTCCTCAATATATTTCTTTCACTAGTACTCAACCACTGGTAATAAAAAGATCATTGTATTGAATTATAGAGGAAAGAAAAGGCTAATTGTCCAATGCTATGTGATATTGAGAAAAGGGAACTCATTGACGTTACCCTTGACAACGAAGCGGGGGTCGAAAGCTATCGTTTTCGATACTCTGCGCCACCCGCGCCTTCGCGTTTCAGTAGTTTCATTATCGCGTAGTGCTGCGCTGGTTTTTCTAGCTCGCGAAGCACGCACAAACTGCAAGTAGCAGCGAATGCCACGTTCATGTAATGTCGCGGGATTCCAGTACGGTCCACGTCCATTGACCAAGAGCAGCTGCAGTGACGACTTGGCTTGGTTTCACCATGGCCGGGCATTTGCGTTTTGCGCAGAAAACCGTATCGAGTTCTGTCGGGCGCCATTTTATTCACCGACGGTAGTAAAATGCGGTGATGGCGTACGCAACGTCACCGATCCCCATTAGGGAGCGGGCGATTCGAACTGCGCTAAAGGCATGCGGACCTTCCAGACACAATTTTCTCGTAAACTAAATCTTTTCTTGGCACGAAACAGTAAGTGCTATGGAAGGAAGTTTCTGGAATGGTATTTTAAGAGTCCACGTCAACTTAGTATTTGCCTTTAGTGTCCTTTTAACGTCAGAGTACTGTTTCCGCAGTATTACTTTAGGAAGGGTAGGGCGTAGGGAAGATGCTTGGGGGCAGAGCGTAGCTAAAATCATCATTGTTAGTGGTGACTGCTTCTGAAGCTACGGTGAATAAAATACGTTAGAACTCTGTTCTCCACGAGAGTCTGCACTTCTCAAAAAGAGATAGAGTTCACGCAAACTAGTCAAGTTCACGCAAAATTGTCGCGCAAGTACATTACTGCGGTGCTCTATAACACGCAGTAGAATGATCTGCATGGCATAATCCTGTCATCGTTGAATGAGGTGCACAAATGAAGTGTGGGAAGGTAGAAGCACTGCTGAAAATCAAGTTACTTACCCTGGGGATAAGCGGCACGAGCATCTCCGGCGACGCTTTTCTCTTGTCCAAGCCTGCAATGCCAAGAGGATGCGTACGGGCCGCTCACATCCCCTCACAAATTATCTGCATATCAGAACTGTGCCGTCAACATAAAGTAGTAAACCTTCTTTAGGTGTACTTCAAATATATCACGTTAAGCTGATCTTGAATATTAGCGGGACGAATAAGTGCAGCAGTGCAACCTTCCCACATAGATAACGAATCAGGAGCAATAACTTCTGCGCAGCTTGAAATGCAGATGAAAGCACCGTTCCCTGCATCGAGGGCTGACAGGATGATAGGCTCGTCTCATCGGAGCTACGCTGCTCATCGACAGGGTAACTAAGAAATTGCTGTTTTCCGCGGCGCGTACTGTATGTAGGCTTGGTAACTATATGTTTCAAAGGAGAAGCCCATAAATCATCATCATCTTCTTCTGCATTATCAGCCACTCGCTCTACACTTTAGGCGTGTGCATGCGTGCACATATAGATGAGGCACGAACACATTTTACTGAAATTTATTTTCTCCTTTTGCTTTCAACTAACGGGTAGCTCTCAGCTGGGGTGGCGTGATCGCCTTTTATTTTTTATCTTTCTCTCGAGGCGCGCTTATGGTAACCTTTTGAGCTTACTGTGAGCTTTCGAAGCAGCATTGTCTATATGTCGGGAACATTTTCTTACTGTGCTCATTTTCTTACTATTTTAATAAGTCAGTGAGTGAATTAACAGTATTCGAAAGTGTCGCTCAGGAAATATAGAGTGTGTGTACTGATCTCATAGCAGTAATAAGGATTCTTACGAATGAAAAATATCGCGTATATACAGAGGCTTTATCTTCAGCATCATATACACTAAGCCAATTCCTCGACGCTCGAAGTCACTGGGACAGCTCACGAGTAAGTTTCCAAAGCGATATAATAATAATATTTGGGGTTTTACGTGCCAAAACCACTTTCTGATTATGAGGCACGCCGTAGTGGAGGACTCCGGAAATTTCGACCACCTGGGGTTCTTTAACGTGCACCTAAATCTAAGCACACGGGTGTTTTCGCATTTCGCCCCCATCGAAATGCGGCCGCCGTGGCCGGGATTCGATCCCGCGACCTCGTGCTCAGCAGCCCAACACCATAGCCACTGAGCAACCACGGCGGGTTCCAAAGCGATAGAGCAAGACGGTATCGGTACACACATACAAAGGACATTGTGAATGAAAAAGTTGTGCAACGCATGTTGCCAGCTGACGCTACTAAACTTCCAAGATTCGAAAGGCCAGTATATGTCTTCCTAAACAGTACTTGTTCCCAAAACATTTCCTTATAGGTCTCGGCTGTTGACGAATTCCGTAAAATACAACTGGCTGCTTTGACGGTTGCCAAAATTTTGCAAGTGGTTTCATCTAAGTGTACATGTCTCCGTAATTCTCCATGTATCGTGCATGCCATATGGTTCACCCTAGAAGCTTAGTAGTGGTGACATGCCCAAATGCGGCAACATTTGTGTACACAACCCCTCACCAGGCCCAATTTGGAATTTTGGTTACTCACTGGAAGTTGCTTCGTGCCATCTAGGGAGCGTGTTACCGCAAGAATTTTTGAACTTGGTTTATTATAACATGAGAAAGCGGAAATTGAAATGTCATGTTATCACGCTACCAGGAGGCGAACTTCGTGGGAGGCCGCTCTTCGGGCCACTTGCTCGGATGACCAGCTCTGGCTGGTGGACCGTGCTTGCCTAGAGATGTCGGCCAGGGGGCTCCCGGACGTCTAGGGGCCCACCACCTTTATATAGATCCAATAAATTTTTATCTATCCATCCCTCCATCACTGCCAACGCAGACACTCTCCCCTTCTGCCTTGACTAGCGTCCACCAGCCCCATTTATTCCCTGCCTTCTCCCGTACCTGTGCGGGAGGACCGCGTCGCCTTTACGTCGCAAGTCCCACCTGTTTTGTTTTTTCTGTCTGCTCGGCACAGGCCCAGTTCTGGATTGGACTATTTACCAAGCTCACTTGCCATATTCGGTGTTGTTGGAGGCGCAGTGCGTCTAATGTGTATTGTGAGTATGACCTTGACTCTTTTGCTGTAAGCAGATCTCCTTCGAAATAAAGGACGCGTGGGCTTTTATATTAAATTTCACCTTTTTCGTACCGTGCAGCCGCTTGGTACTTTGTAGACACGATTCACACCGCGTGATCTACGAGCCGCGCTTATCTGTTTTACAATAGCCAGAGCTCGTCAGCGGTCCTTTAATCTGCACTGCGCATCTCAGCTTCTCATTGATTTGGTAGACTGAGATATTACGCTTCTTTGAACAATGATTAACGTTTGCATGTGAGCATTAAAATTAGTGCCACAACCTGTAGGCAGAGTGCCTCATCAGGAGATTCAACGTACCAGGCTTGTCGCTCGATGCAGCAGTAACGGCCATGTCGTTTCTTTTGCCTCTGCCTGGTTCTTGAACAAGACGACGTGTACGATTCTGGCATTTCAGATGCTCAGGGCGGCACGCACTCCGGCCAGGTTTCAGGGAAGTCGCCGTCTTCTCAGAATCGGGGTTGCGACGCGGTGCTGGAAGGCAGGGGCCGCCCCAATCTTCTTCTTTCTTGTTTGAGCCAGCCATCCTCCACATGGAAGCATCCTTTCCCTGATGATGAATATCATTTCCTTCAAAAATGGCACACACTCACTGTAGGCGATAGACACACGAATGGGGATGTTTGTGTGAAAACAAACAGGTAAATGAAAATACAAAATAAACCGACCATGAATTAAATAAAGCATTGCATATATCCCAGTAGTCAGCTATGCAAAAAGGCAAAAAAAAATAAAAAGAAGTTCAAAATTTAGCAATCCTTCTTTTCATTTTTTTACATAATGCAAGTGCTCATGCAATAAATACCTGAGCAGTGGAATACCAACGAACAGTAAATGCCTGCTCATTTGACTCCTGCGGACTTAATAAAAAAACGAAAAACATTCGACACACCCCACCTCACGATGAATGTTGACGTTAATGTGATTGGCATTGAAGAAATGTAGCGACACACTGTACTGCCACCGCCGAAAGGCGTCATGTATGAGGCGTGTATGATGCCGCGCTCCTATCTCGCCCAAATAAATAAATGTATGTATGTATGTATGTATGTATGTATGTATGTATGTATGTATGTATGTATGTATGTATGTATGTATGTATGTATGTATGTATGTATGTTATGGAGCGTCCCCTGTGCAACGAGGCGGTGGTTTGCGCTACCAAGCTCTTGCTATTATACTGCCTAATGTTCTACATGGGTTAAACAATAAAAAGGGGGAAAAAAGCTAGGAACTACCACACCCGAATTTTCTTATCCCCTATTGCGAACTGTGCTTTTGTACGTCTCCGTTTTTTGTCGTTTCCCTACTTTTCATCCACCAATCCTCCATAGCCTCTTACTAATGCCTGTTGCGGACATGTTTATTTTTCCACTGCTCCCGCTGAACCGAAGGGCTTCAAGGAGGCCAGTGGTACCTAAATCGACCACTGGGTAGACGTCTTCACATTCTAATAAAACATGCTCCATAGTTTCCCTAGGTTTACTGCAGCAAGCACATGCTTCTTCTTCTTCTTATATCTCGCTTTATAGGTGCGTGTTCTAAGGCATCGCGATCTCGCTTCGAAAAGTAATGAGCTTGCCTTTGAGTTATCATAAATTGTTTCTTTCATGATTTCGTCTTTTCCTCTTAAGTAGTTACTCATGGCAGGTTTCTTTTCCATTGCCGCCACCCATGAGATTATTTCGGCCTCTCTGACCTTCCGCTTGACCTCCTTTGTTGCTGTGTTGCCCAGCCTACAGGCCGCATACTTGCTGGTAAGCTTCCTAGTTGTTTTCTTCCACTGTACACCTCAGGACACGCTGCGCCACCTGGCGGCGCCACCGCGAAGTCCGCAAATGGCGCGTGTCTCAGCATATATTCAGACAAGATTATTTGAATATATACGGCGGCGCTTTGATTCCGCCCAGCATCGGATAAATTTTAAATTACTTTCTTTTTTTTGTCATTGAAGAACGGCACATACGCAATCACTCAGCTTGTCGTGAATGAAGATCATTGGAAAATGGCGCGTAACAACTTGACTCTGTGTCTCAAGTTGGTCAAACGGGTGGTTTCGAATACGGTTCCCTGAGCACAACAGCCCAAGGCTCTATACGCATTAGATCAAGGACTGTCCAGTGACCCAAGTTACTGGGAAAGTGGCCAGAGATATAGAAACATTCCGAAAAGAACGGTAATTGCATTAAGAAAAATTATACAGATCTCACGCACTGAGGGTATCAATGCTATGCGAAGCGTTTTGTATATAGCTGGCTATCCAGCACAGTTTCGGGTCTTCACAGGGTTATTACCAGATGGACCAATGTGTTTGCGTAAAGCAAGCAATTTTATGTGTGACGCGAGCCTGTGTGTGACGACAGAAGCAAGATGACGGCAACGAAGACGATAGTATGAGCGACGGCATGACGACAGCTTTGTTTTTACTCTCCTGAAAAAACGGTTATTACAACCTGTTGCTTCACGACGTGGGCGAACCCCGAAAGTGATAGAATGTCGCGTAGCGCCTTCGTAGCATCATCTTCCACGAGGAAAGTACCGGCGAATGTGGGCTGGTCCCGAAGACGATGCTGGCTAACATAACGTCTCAAAGCGGTAGCTCTCACGAGGCAAGAATGTGAGAAACTGCAGCGCTCCCACTCGCGCCGCGCAGGAACGACAGTGGTATGTCTCTGACCGAGGGGAAAACTAGCGCCCGGGCACGTGGTCTGGCTCGTGCAATGCGGCGTAACGCACGCGCTAGTCGTCCCGAAGAGCTGGTTGTAGTTGACACTAGAGACACGTCGATGTGATTAGACCTGCGCGTGAAGATTTTTGCGAATCTGTGTCCCGTTTTATCGAAGTTCAGAAAGTGCACCCATATGTACCAGAGCGTGGGCCGAAATTGGAAGCTTTGTTACACTCGCCGAAATTCTAATCTTATGTAGCCAGCTAGCTGACGGCTTCACGAAATTGCTGAGCAACGTATGTGACATGTTGCACGAAACGCACCAAAGAAAAACAAAACGATCGTTCGTAGCCCCTGAAGGTTTGAGCATCGGGCTGTCAAGGTTCGAACCCATCATTGGACACTCGAATTTTCTTTTTATTGAAGAGCCCCGAAACGAGGCAATTCAGCAACCTACCTGCTTTTCTACATGCCAGAAGGTGCCTCGGATGGGCCAAACAATGCTTCGCTTTAGAAGCGAAGGAGGAAGGAAGGAAAAAGTGGAGAAGGAAAGGCAGGGAGGTTAACCAGTTTAGCTTAACCGGTTTGCTACCCTACACATGGGAGAGGGATGGGGGCGATGAAAGATGGGGAAGGGGAAGAGAGAGAGCGAGCACATAGCACAGCACACATACATCGTCCGTTACAGTCCATCAATCTGGCATGGTACGTGATAGCACTGTCACAGCCGCTTGTCCAATCCCGTCTCTTTCAAAAACCGAAGTAGTCCATTCGTCGCCTTCACCTGCGATGTCTTCTGTCGGCGGCATGTGAAAATCGTGTCGAGACACAATGGTCTAGTGTCAAGGTCCGCTAGAACGGATGCCAGGTACTGTCGCTGAACATTATATTCAGGACAGTCGCACAGAATGTGTTCCAGCGTCTCCTCGCAAAGACAGGCATTGCAGAGAGCGTTGTCGGGCATTCCAATGCGAAATGAGTACGATTTCCTGAAAGCCACCCCTAGCCATAAGCGATAAAGCAGAGTCGCCTCTCTTCGGCGGAGTCCAGTTGGCATATAGAGATGCATCAAAGAGGGCAGGTGGTATTGACGGTTGCTCTGGTTGGTCTGGCTGTTTGGTGTGCCCCATAGAGAGAGCGTGATCTCCTGTGCAAGCATTCGAAGTGTGCTAGCTGCGTCGGATCGTGAAAGCGGTATGGCCTCTTCTTGTACGCCTTCAAGAGCTGCCCGAGCGGCATTATCGTCGTCTTCGTTTCCAGTGACGCCACAGTGACTTGGCAGCCACTGAAACGTCACGTAGTGTCCTTTCTCCTGTGATGTATGGAGTAGGCATCTAATATCGAATACGAGCTGTTCGAATGGCCCGCGACGCAGAGCTGATAGTACAGATTGTAGGGCTGCCTTTGAGTCGCTGAAGATTGACCATTGTCGAGGTGGTTCCCGATTGACGAAACAAAGTGCAGCGCGAAGAGCAGCTAGTTCA
This sequence comes from Dermacentor variabilis, assembly GCF_050947875.1. Classification (NCBI taxonomy): domain Eukaryota; kingdom Metazoa; phylum Arthropoda; class Arachnida; order Ixodida; family Ixodidae; genus Dermacentor; species Dermacentor variabilis. The sequence continues at coordinate 134,166,774 of NC_134568.1, forward strand.
GCAGATGTCGATGTTGTAGGGTGGTCAGTCCTAAATCTGATGGTAATAGCTTTTGCTGGGACAACCACAGCCCCGGACGAACACTGGATGTTTGTGGAACCATCAGTATAACTGTGTTCACAGTCCGCGAACCTCTTGTGCAGAAGAAGCAGAGACAGTTGTTTCAGTACAGGCAACGACAGTTCAGACTTTTTCCCGATTCCTGGTACACTGAGATGGACTGTGGGGCTGTAGACACCAAGGGGGTATCGATGGTTTAGATGCAGTGGTGAAGCCCGAGAGAAGTTTGTCGTTGTACTTGATGATAGTTTTAGAGAATGATGATTGGTGCCTGTCTGAAGGTAGTGTTGCAAGGTGGTGTTGCAAGGTGGTGAGAGGGGGCACGTGCAAAATGTCTGATGTGCGTTCTCAGGGCTTCCACCGTAATGTGAGTTCACATTGGATGGTCCCGAGCAATCGCAAGAGTTGCCTCTGTTGACGTGCATCTGGGCAAACCAAGGCAGACTCTGAGTGCTTGAGCTTGTGCTGCCTGCAGAACAGGAATATTTGTCTTGCAGGTGTTGGTCAGTACAGGAAGACTATATCTTAAACAACCGCGAAAGACAGCTCTGTAGAGTCTCAGCATTGCGTCTTCTGACATCACCCACGTCTTTCCTGTCAAGTATTTAAACACCTGGGAAGTTGCTGTCAGGCGCCGTTTCATGTAGGCCACGTGCGGGCTCCAACAGAGGTCTCGGTCAATAATTACGCCAAGGAATCTGTAAAATCGGACATAGAAAATGGTCCGCCCATTGATTGAGATGACATAAGTCGTCACCGGTTTGCGAGTAAATGCTACTAGTGCGCATTTTTCTGGTGATATGCTGAGACACTGTTTACACAAGTAGTTCGCTTGTCAAAGCGGCCACTCTTTGAAGCCGCGCACGTATCTGAGGACGTGTGACTGCCGAAGTCCAGACAGAGATGTCGTCAGCGTATATTGAAATTTTGATGGCAGTTGGCAAGTATCCAGCAAGTTCAACAAGAGCGAGGTTGAATAGCGTCGGGCTGAGAGCACCGCCTTGAGGAACGCCCCTGCTGGCATAGCATCGCGTAGTTGCGCCATCATCAGTTAACACATAGAATGATCTTGCAGATAGGTAACTTGCAATCCACAAAAAAACTCGACCACCTAGGCCAACCATCAGAAGAGCGTCGAGAATGGTCTCATGTAATACGTTATCGTATGCCCCTTTCGCATCTAAGAATAAAGCTGCAGATAAACGCTTACGGGACCTTTCGTGCTGTACATATGAAACGAGATCAACTACATTGTCGATGGAAGAGCGGTCACGTCGGAAACCAGCCATGGAAATCGGATAAATCTTGTAGTATTCAAGTTACCATTCCAAGCGGCCAAGGATCATCCATTCCATTATCTTTCCTACACAGCTGGCCAGCGCTATTGGGCGGTAAGAGGTGAGTTCTAGTGGGGATTTGACCTGCTTTAAGAGTGGCACCAGGCGGCTTACTTTCCATTCGTCAGGCACATTTCCCTCCTGCCATGAGGAGTGGTAAAGGCTCAATAATTCTATCCGTGCGGGCTCTCCGAGATAGCACAAGGCCCGGTATGATATACCATCTGGACCCGGAGATGATGAGCGCCTGCAGAGAGCTAGTGCCGCTTCGAGCTCCTCCATTGCAGAAGGAAGGTCCATGCGGCAATCACGGGAATGGGGGACGTCAGATCGGGCTGGAGGATCTGGACGAGTCGCTTGGTCTGCGATCCGCGCACAAGAGTCTTCTGCGACATCGATGTCTTGCCGCCCTTGGAAAAGCGCTAGCTCCTTGAATGGAAAACGCCGTTCCGGAAGGCAACGCAGACCTTGCACCATTTTCCAAATGTGAGACAGTGGCTTGCGGGGGTCGAGTGTCTGGAAAAATGTTGTCCAACGTTCCGACGCTAATCTATCCATACGACGCTGGATCTTCTTTTGCATCCTCCTGGCTGTCCTAAGCTCATGGATTGATTTTGTACGCCGATATCGACGTTCCGCCCGGCGACGAAGCGCTCGAAGTCGCTCTAATTTTATGTCGAAGTCATTTCTCGTGGAAGAGATCGTCATCATGCGAGCGTCGTAATTTTAACCGTTTGCTCTAACCCAGAGGGTAGGCCCTCGCGGCAGGCATCTTCCATCTCAGATTTGAAGTTGGCCCATTGAATCGTCCGAATGGTATTCCGTGGGCCTGATCTAGACGACAAGCCTTTGATGTCCAGACAGGTGGGAATGTGGTCGCTCCCATGTGTCTCAATGTCTGGAAACCACTTCACACATCTGGTGAGAGAGTTGGAGACGAAAGCAAGGTCGAGGCAGCTGCCGTATGTCATGCCTCGAAGAAAGGTGGGGCTGCCATCGTTCAGGAGAGTAAGGCCATAGTTGTGGGCGATGCTTGCTAATCTTCGTCCTTTTGCATTTGTCCCGGGTACTTCCCCATGCTGGATGGTGTGCATTGAAATCTATTATATGACCCATGGGGCGGGACAAACACTCAAGATATCCGCAAATCTTTTGGTATCGAAATTGCTGGAAGGCGATATATAAACGCCTATGAGAGTAAACAAGAGTTTGTTCTTTTTAACTGTGATGCATATATATTGATTGTCGTCGTGGGGCGCAATTGGTAGCAAAACATAGGTGATTTCACGACGAACAAAACGACGATTTTGCTGCATGCACCATTTGTTGATGACATGATAAATTCGTATCCTGACAGTCTTATTGGTTTCGACAAGTTGGGCTCACAAATGACGATGAGTGGAAACACATTGGTATATACAAACTGACGAAAATCTGAAATTCATGATTTTAGCCCTCTGGCGTCCCACTGGATGACGGACGCTGCCTTGACTTCTTTCCGGAAGGATGGGGTATGGGTAGCCATCTTTCTAGATGAGGGATGCAAGCACTGGGCTTAAAGTGTCCAGCACTTTAATTGCGCTCCGAGCAGTCGGTGTCCCCATGTCCACTAAAAGCGCTCGAATGGCCTCCATGAGAGAACGTAGCACCGAGATGACTTGACGGTCTGTTTTAGGTGAATCATCCATGGCCGGAGAAGGATCAGGTGGGGCCCCGACCTTCTGAGGTTCCTTAGCAAGAGAGCGGCTCGGTAGCGCAGGCCATTCCTCTAAAGATAGAATCTTTTCTGCTTCCTTCGTGGAAGTGGTGGGCCTTTTCGCGGCGCGACTAACTGGCACCGCAGTGGAGTGGGTACTGTCACTTCGCGCATGCGCCTTTTTCGAAGACGTACGATGGTGCCGACGTCGACGCTGACGCCGGACTACTACGGCTGCCTCCCTGTGGGCCGAATTGTTTCTGGCCATTTGCTTGAGAACCGCGCGCTCCCTCTTGATGCGGGGACAGTCTTTCGACGAGGCCGCGTGAGGGCCGCTACAGTTGGCGCACTTCAGAACCGTGGCACCACAGGTCTCTTCTGCATGAGGTTCAGCGCAACAGGGACACAGTAGCGAGTTGGGACACACGCCCTTGACGTGTCCTAACCTGAAACACTCATGGCATTGAAGCGGCTTCTGGATGAATGGTCGAACCGGATGTCGGAAATGGCCGACTTTAACGTGGGATGGGATACAATCCCCCTTGAATGTTCCATTTACGCAGCGCGTATTCAAAAGGCGGCGGACTTGCGTAATGATCGTGCCCTCGTATGCCGGCTTGATGAGGCTAGGTAAGTCATTATTGGGAATGGCGATGTCAATGTCGTAAACCACACCGGCTATGGATGTGTCGTCGATCGGAATAAAGGGGCGCATTTTGATTCCGCCTAGCTCCGTGATTTCTTGAAGTTTTCCAAGCGCACTCGCGTTGTACACGTCTGTGGCGAGTATGTTCTTGCGTCGATTTATTCTTATATATTTAATTTGATCCGGCACCGCACGTTCCAGAAAAATGGATAGGGCTTGCCTGTTCAGCAACCGTAGGTTGCTTGACGGTTCTTCCGGCATAAAGATGATGACGTGTGGCCAGCGCGCAGTCCTTGACTTCATAGTCGTAGTACTCGCAGCAGTTGACGGCGCTGTGTTGGCGATCTTTCTCTTCGCCCTCTTACTCCGGACGGGTATGAAGCCGTCGTCGGATGAGTCGTCTTCCGACATAGAGCACAGCTTGGTGTCCTCGGTGTCGCTGGGGGAGCCAACTCACTTCCTTGCGGTTGACGGCTGTGATGACTTCTGGCCAGGCGGGCCTCTGGCATGCTCCGCGTCCATGGCCGCAAGACGGGGAGGCGAGGCACCTCGAAAGGCGAAGATTTTACCAAAAATTCACAGAGCACAGAAACAAGTGTTCTGCCAAGAAGACACTTCGTCGTCTTCCCATTAGAAGCAAAGCAACCTAATTAAAATAAGTAGCGCCTTCGGCGACTACGATGTGAGCAACCTTATTTCAGACCTGCTAGTATAGAGTGAAACTTAGGCCTCAAGGGGCAAACTGTAGAAACGGAAGCGGGAGTGCTGCGTCTGACCAGTAACGGCCGAGCAGCACCATAATGTTGAATTTTGAACTGACAGCCGGGACGGCACTTTCACCACCAATGCCGAAACCTCGAGAGAGAGAGATAACTTTATTTATATAGCCGGTAGGTTGGTGGGGAGAGGGGGGCTAACCCCGCCTAGATGGCGGCCAGAAGCCCTTGAGCTCTAGCGGCATCTTCGGCCTGCTGGACGGGCAAAAGTTGGTCTTCGGGAGCCGAGCTGACAAACACGGTCTCCCACTGCTTCCGATCCTTAATTTTTTGGCCCTGTCGGGGCGCCTCAAGGCAGGCCCAGATAATGTGATCCAGGTCCGCCCTTTCTTGACAAAATTTACATTTATACGAATATTGGTCTGGGTAATAATGATCATAAGTCGCCGGATTTGGATAGGTATTTGTTTGAAGGAGATGCCACGCAACCGCCTGCTGCTTATTAAGTGATGGGTGATGGGTGGAACGCACCCTCCCTAATCTGCAATGGTTAGTTATCTCCCTGTAGCTAACCATCCGGTCCCTTGTCAGCCCCAGCCGCGGCGCCCTGGTTGCTCGGCTTGCGAGTCCTCGAGCCACGGTGTAGGCCGCCTCGTGGTCGGGGAGAGAGGAGTGCGCAGGCGCCCAGGTGATATGGACAACCCGCTGGCCGCGGAAGTTTACCAGAATTCGTTGTCATTCCGGTGAAATGCGCCCCTTTGCGTAATTTAAAGTTGCGGTTTTAGAATCACGGACAATTATCGTGGCCAGTGTGGAAGCCATTGCGAGAACAATGGCCGATTCCTCAGCCACCTCGGCTCTGTTGGTTTTAAGGGGACACTAAAGGTTAATATTAAGTGAACGTGGACTGTTGAAATATCATCCCAGAAACCTCGAAACGCTTGCTTCATGCGAAGAAGAGTCTTATTTTAAGAGAAAATGCGTTCTGAAGCGTCCGCGCACCTCTAGCCTAGTTCAAATCGCCCGCCCTCCGATCGAAGAGTGGTGACGTCATGGTCTCATAGTGACGTTGCGCCGTCGGTGAGCAAAACGGCGCCCGCAGACGGCGCTATGGCTTTTCTGCGCCAAACGCAAACGCGCGGCCAGAAACAGAGCCAAGACAGAGCCGACAGCAGCGCGAAAGCGGGACTATGGTGGCTAACGGAAGGGAAAGCGCGCAAAGATAAGCTGGTTCTTTATTTTACGACGCCAACTTTGACGCACGTTGCAATGGACGACTCTGACAATGACACATTGGCATCACATGGACGTGGCATTCTCGCTGCTTGTTCCAAATGCAAGTTTCGCGAGCTAGCAGAACCAGCGCAGCACGACGCGATAACAAACCAACTGAAACTCCAAAGCGCGCGCGGCGCATAGTCGAGCGCGCAGAGTCAAGCAAAAACGAAACCTTTCGACCACCCATACTACTGAAGGGTGAAGTCAAAATGTTACTTTTTCTTAGAATCGAATAGCAGTAGACAAGTAGCATTTTCTTCCGTCTTATAACCTCATGAAATGATCTTTTTATTACGAGTAGTTGAGTACTAGTGACATAAATTATGATGAGGAGTGCCTTCGTCATCGGGCTATAGTACCAGAATGTCGCTGGGAGGTCTCAAATCATGTCATGCATTTACCTCAATTTCTCTGTTACTAAAGCTATGTTCGCGATAATAGTGACGCCTTAGACGTTCTAGATCATTGCTTTATCACTTTGACTTGACTTCATAGTAACCTTTAGTGTCCCTTTAATAGATCCGCTGACATTAAGGTCACCTTCCGAGTTCACTGCAACGATAGACATATTCTGATTAGTCGTGTACTCTGCCGCGTCGACGTACACCACCTCCTGAGAGCGTTGGAATCGCCTCTGTATAGCCCTTGCCCTTTCCTCCCGCCTTTCCCTGTGGTGTTCGGGATGCATGTTGTTGGGTAGCGGTGGGATAATAAGCTGCTTGCTTATGTCGTGGGGAATGCCTACTTTAGTGCCATACTGTGATGCGTATGTTACTCTAAGCTTGTTAAGTATGTGTCTCCGAGTAGGTGTTTGTGTGAGTCTTTCGTATTGCGCTATCGTATGGGCTTCTATGAGTTCTTCGAGTGTGTTGTGGATACCTAAGGCTAGGAGCCTGTCATTCAATGTGTTTTTCGGCAAACCTATGGCTTGTTTGAATGACAATCTAATGAGGGCTTCGATTTTTGTCTTTTCTGCTACTTGGAGATGTAGGTAAGGGGTTACATATACTATGCGGCTAGTCGTACTAGTCGGTAGTCGTGGGCTAGTCGTACCAGATTGTCCTCTTTCATCCCATAATGGCGATTAGCTATTCTCTTAATTAGTCTCATTGTTTGTTGTGCGCTGTTTTCTGGTATTCTGATTGTTTCCCCGTTGTGGTCGTTTGCTTATACGTGGAGTCCAAGGACTCTAATGCTGTCGACAATGGGCATTTGGTTGCAATTTACAATAAGCGTGACGTTTGGTTTATCCGTAGAACTCTTACGGCCCCTGCGTGTCGGTCGGTATAGAAGTAATTCTGATTTATGGGGCGAGCACCTCAATCCTTTATCCACGGCATATTTCTCGACCGTATGTATGGCTGTTTGGAGAATTTCCTCTATCTGCCCATCACTTCCACCTGTTACCCAAAAGGTGATATCATCGGTGTACAGGCTATGCTGTAATCCTTCTATATTTTCTAGTTCTGCTAGCAGGCCAATCATAGCTACATTGAAAAGAAAGGGAGATAAGACTGATCCTTGCGGTGTGCCCCGGCTTCCGAGTTTTATCTCTTTGGATTTCACTTCACCGATTGTGATTTGCGCAATACGGTCAGAGAGAAAGTATTTAACATACGCATGGGTTCGTTGCCCCACTCCTAGGCCTTGTAAGTTTTCTAAGATAGCCCTGTGGGTGATATTGTCAAAGGCCTTCGTAAGATCAAGACCAAGGATAGCTTTGGTATCCAGTGTTTGAGGTCCCGCGTCTATTATTTGGTGTTTGATTTGCAACATAATGTCTTGTGTAGACAGTTTTGGTCTAAACCCGATCATGGTGTGCGGGAAAAGGCCCTTATCGTCCATGTAATTGGTTAGACGTATGAGGATGACATGCTCCATGAGCTTGCTAGCACACGACGTTAACGATATAGGCCTGAGATTCTCAAGTTGAAGTTTCTTTCCCGGCTTTGGAATCATTATAACATGGGCGGTTTTCCACTGGCATGGAATATTACATTGTTTCCAGCACTTTTTAATATTCTTGGCGAGGGCCGAGACAGATTCATCATCGAGATTTCTCAGGATCTTGTTGGTGATTCCATCCGGGCCTCGCGTGGATTTCGTGTTGAGCCTGGTGAGCTGTGCTCGAACTTCAGCTTCGGTTATGGGGCTGTCAAGATCCGGGTTTTCCTTACCAGTATACTGATGTTGTTGTTCTTTGGTTGTATTTCCTACGTATAGCCTTTGTGGTTCCTGTAAAAGTTCTTCTTCCGTTCCTTTGTATCTGCGAGTTATTTTGTGCAGGCAGTGTCGTTGTGTGGACTTGCTGTTTTCCGGGTCTAAAAGATAACGCAGAAGATTGCAGGTTTTAGGTAGCCCTATCTCTCTTTCCATGGCGTGGCACGTGGCCTCCCAATTTTGACGGCTTAACCTGTTCGCATAGTCCTCTATTTCCTTATTGAGCATTACGATTTTCGTTCTCAGGTTTCTATTAAGTTTTTGCTGTTTCCAGCGTTTCTGCATGCTGCTTTTTGCCTCCCACATATGTAGGAGTTTGCTGTCTGCCTCCTCTATCCCCGCTTTTTCCGGAATAGTTTTGGTGGCTCGTTTCACACTTTGATGAATTTTTTCGGTCCAAATATCGATGTCATGTATACCTTCATCAGCTTCCTCCTCCCGGATTTTGCGGAAGGAGTCCCATTCGACAATCGTTATTTTCCTGCCTTTCTTTCTTGATGGACCTGCATGTACAGTTGTTGCTACAATGAAGGGATCACTACCCAGGTTTTCTTGCGTGTTTATCCATTTTGCATCGGGTGTGTTCTTTGTAAAAGTTAGGTCTGGTGTGGTGTCATTGCTGACGCTGTTACCCATTCTAGTGGGCGCTTGTGGGTCCGTTACGAGAGTAAGACCCTCCTGCTGAGCGTCTAACCACAGATTACGGCCCTTGACGTTCTCCAAACGGTATCCCCCAGCCGCGTGGGGTGCATTAAAGTGCCGTACAATTACCATTGCATGTCTTTCTGCTGAATTTGAGGATTTACGAAAAAGCGGGCCAAATCTCAGCTTGTGTCGAGGGTTACTGTGTACATTTAAGATAAAAATGCTTCCTTCTCCCTTGCGTGTGGGAATGATTTCAATCAGAACGTGGTCTACGCCGGTCACGCCAGTGTTGTGTTCTATGACCGAAAGGTTTCGCTGTACGAGACTTGTGACGGACGCCTTCTCGCCGGAAGCACTGTATGCTTTGTAACCGGATAATTTAGCCAGTCCCCCCGTTTCTTGCAGGGCGATGACGTCTGGGGCCTCCTTGCTACTGATGAACTGTTGTAGGTGTCCCCGTTACCGGCGATACCCACGACAGTTGCATTGCCATATTAGGTATTTATTACGCGGAGCCATGTTTGATTGTTTGATTCTCCCCGGTGATTTTACTGGTTTCTGTCACTACGGGTCGATGATATGGTTTGGTAGTTGCTTTTACCGGTCCCACTTCCGCGGTCCTGAAGTCTTTTTGCGGGTATTCAACAACTGTTAATCGGGTTTCAATGCCTTCTATTCTTTGTAGAATTTCCACGAACTCTACCTGCAACCCGGCGAATTGTTGTTGTAGCGTCTTAGTTAACTCCACCAAACAGTCCCTCTACTTGCTTTTCCAACTGCGCTGAGACGCTGCTTTGCGCGTCTGGCGCGTCTTCAGCTTTCCTTTTGTGGGGCAGCGTCCCTGTCATTTGTGTGAGAACGGGCGTCGACTCGCGGCTAGGCGTCTTTGCCGTACTGGCGATAGGGGTGTGACTCGGCTCTCGTGTGTCCTCTTCTGCTAAAGCCTAGCGTTTTCTTGCCTTAATTGTTGAATTTCCTCCCTCTGCTTAGCGTTTTCACGAGTAATTTGCGCTAGTAATTTCCTAATGTGGATCATTTCCTGCCCTAGGACGGACCCTTCTATTTCAGGTGTTATATTATATGGAGAAGCAGCGCCGGAGACCGTGTCTGCCCAGCTCACCTGCGTTTTGTTGCCGTCGTCCCCGCCAGCGCCCTCCGGGGTTCCGTATAGCGGGGATCCTCTCGATCTCAATTCCGACCTAGGCCGGGACCTGGACCGGGACTTGAAGTTGGACCGGCTGCTACCGCCTCAACCGGGGAGTCTCGGGAAGGAGCTAGAGCGGCTCCTGTCGTGGCGTGTGCTGCCGTGGCTGTTGGTCCATGTCGATCCTTTGTGCGAATCGGTGCTGCCCGACCGCTCCCTGGACCGACTCGGGCGATTGTCCGCCATAGCTTTCTGCGGTTGATGTTCATTCCGTTGTTGTTGGTGTTGGTTCCACTCCCTCTTTCTAAGAAGATATGGGGTCTTGAATTGTTCACGGCACTTTTTGTCTCCCGTGAGGTGTCCCTTCCCGCACATGAAGCATCTTGGCTCGCACTGATGATTTTCGGTTGGATTGAGAGTTCCACACCGCGACACTTCTTGTTGTTCGGTGTCGGGCCGACACCCGCTCGGTGGCTGAGGCGGTCACAGGTGGTACATGTTTCGTACTGCTTACGATAGAGTAGGCATCGGTATTCAGCTCCGTGGTAGTACATGTAGTGCTGTACGTATGTACCTTCAAACACTATCACAACCGAATCGGTGCGTCCCATGTGTCTTGCGTGTAGCATGGTCGGGTTTCTGCAGTTCAGTAGGCTTTTTTCAACGTCCTCGGGCTTGTCGTATTCTGGTATACCGTGTATGACTCCCTTGGAGGTGTTCTCCGGCGCAGTAATGTAACCGGCCGTACTGTAGGTGTGCGATCCGAGGATAATCCGAAACCTCGAATAATTATTTATTGGTAGTTACAGCTGTCTCACGTGAAAGAAACAACAAGAGAGAGAGAAAGACTACGCGCACTCGAAGCGTCCTCGTTGCAAGGATTCACGCTGGTGATCCTGCAAGAGGAATGAGAAGGGGCTGGGAAACACGCTTCGTAGGAGCCGCATTTACATATATATATATATATATATATATATATATATATATATATATATATATATATATATATATATATATATATATATATATATATATATATATATATATATAGCAGGAACTATTCTGGGCGGTATAGACGAAAATCTTCACATCTGATTTCCGTAATCAAAACCGCCACAAGTAGACAAAAAAAAACAAATTTCTGTTATTGTTTTAACTGTACGGGGTACGGCACGTGCAATAAATATAGAGACTTCCATTAAATATGCATACGTTAACAACTGATTGTCCGACTCTGAGGCTCGCTATCCACTCGCATTCTCGATATTACAGGTGAATGTGATATGAATCAGCCACGCTGCTGCTATTGTTAGGCTGAAGGGAACTTTGCAGGATAGTGTTGACAGTTAGGGTCCATATTCTCTTGTAATGGTTGTTGTGTTGGGCGGCTTGTAGCACTGTTTACAATTCGGTAGAGCGCGCGTTACAAGCCTCTCTATTAAATGTTTTCTCACTAGCGTTAATAGAGTGTTCGTTCGCGTACAACTTGTCCTGCCATATAATTTCGTTTTGGCATATGAATGTGTCTTGGTTAGAACGAAAAAAAAAAGTCCGAACACACGGACAGCTCTCCCAGCTATGTACCTTTGCTGGCAGACACATAGAACCATCTTCAGTTCTTCTGATAAATGTTTTCGCCGTTTCGTGCGTAATTTTGGAGCCATATAGCACCACTGACCAACTTGCTTACCGCGAGCAATGGCATCTCCGCCTATTCATCAGCGTGTAACGAAGCCTTCGCACAACTACATCGCCTACTTACCTCCCCACCAATCCTTCGACACTACGACATAACGGCATGTGCCTACGAATGTAGAATACGGCCATACAATTTTATGGTTAATTATTTAGTGAACCCTAATTTCGCCACATTGGCAAAACAACCAATGCCATAGCAACTTGTTAGAATATTACGAGAAGCATTAGTGGCAGTATGAAGTGCAGTAAGCATAAGCTGGCTAACTAAACGTGCATGGCGTGACATGCGCAGACAAAGAGAGAAAAAAACTCAATGACCGTCTGCAGCATGAACTAGAACTACAGGGTCTAGTCGACGATGCTGCCTTGCGTCGGCTTCGTGTTCCTAAACTACGGCATGCTTACGGCGAGTACGACATGCAACCTCTTCGCGCTTTAAACTGCAAGTTTTGGTAGGCATTGCGAGGCCTCCTGTTTCCGCAGCACCGCGTCTGGGAGCCACGCATTTTTGTTTTGTCAACAGAGCAGACACATAAGAGCTGTGCCACCTTTACTCGACACCTGGGCCCACGTGTGTTGCAGGAGAGATATCTGAGGACTGCACCTATAGGTACTACAGAGGCGTACGGGCTCTGTTCCGTTCGTCGCTAGCCGATGGCAATGCGCGCTACGCAAGAACCGGCGCTCAAGTTCCGTTCAAAAGGGATCAAATCGGGTGATACAAAGTCTGCAACGGGGAAGCATACAAAACAAGAAGTGCGTCATTACTCACTGGTCTGCGGTCGCTAAAGAGGCATCTACCTAAGCCCCCACCCCCGTACTTTGCACCAGGTCGCTTCGCTCCCCTTGGCAGGAACCCTATGCGTCAATAATGCTGGTGATGCGTAGGTGAAGCACAACTGTAACAATGTATCATTATTAATTGGTCTGTGGCCGCTAAAGCGGCATCTACCTAGTGTGCACACAGACGTCAGTGGCATCGGACTTCGCGCAGCTCTGGTTCAACGGAAAGCGGGCTACGGCAAATACGTCGACGCGTATGCTAGTCGTACCCTAAAGAGGGCAGAGGCCAGCTACCATCAACCGTGCTCGTTCCCCGCACATGGTCCCCATGACGTTCCAATCTCGCGGGATTATCGTATGGGCAATCTGTTTACCATCGAGAAGTTGCAAGCGGCGTTGGCAGCGTGCAGACGTTAGCAGCGTGCACACATACGTAGCTCTTCGCAACCTCGGTCAAACAGCTCGGCATGCTCTTCTAGACGTTTACAACAATTCATGACGTGAATGAGTGGTTCCTACGGCATGGAAGTCCAGCCGCCTTGTGCCTCTCCTCAAAACAGGCAAATCATCCCGAGCGGTGGCGTCTTAGTACTCTGGCCAGTTGTTGAGGAAAGGTGATGGAGAGGATTGTGCTGACACGTCTAGAGTGGTATCTAGAACACAACAAGATATACCGTGATGCTACGGCAGGCTTCAGACGCAGACGTTCTTCTATAAACAGCGTCAGAGATCTTTTCTCGTCTGTTCAGCACAAAAAAAGCCTAAGGAGACTGTCAGCGGGGACGTTCCTGGACGTTAAAGGCGCTTATGACAACGTAACCCATTGAGTCATCCTGGACGCCTTGGGCGATGTCGGCCTAAGTGGCCTTGTTTTTCGATGGATATTCAGCTACTTGAAGGACAGGCGCAAACAGAGGATAGTGCGTCATCACAACACAACACCTACCGGGGCGTACCACAAGGCGGAGTCTTGAGCCCCATTCTATTTAACCTCGTACTCATCGACCTGGTACATACCTTTCCGCAATCCGTCCATGTGTCGATCTATGCAGACGATACCTGTATTTGGTCATCAGGAGTGACGCGTCTCCAGGTGCGCGCCAGACTCCAAAAAGCGGCCACACTAACATCAGATTATTTTCGGGCACGAGGTCTGGAAGTGTCCTCCGAGAAGTGTGCTCTGTGGTCGCTTTCACGCGTAAAGCAATGAGACCATACGTTGTCAGAATTAATGGACAGCCTATCACCTACGACAAGACGCACGATTTTCTAGGAGTGATAATAGATCGAGATCTCTCCGGGGGTCCTCATGTCTCTTACCTAAAGAGGAAGCTAGTCATGATAACCCATCTGCCCAGATTTCTTGCAGGAAAGTCATGGGGTGCGTCTGTGAGTGCGATGCTCCAACTCCATAGCGCACTCCCCTTCTGGGTCTCCTACGCTATAACTTACCTCTACAGGGTGGGACGGGCAAGACCAACCTCTGTGCCCTTCAGTTTGTGCAAGCTCAAGCTCTACGAATATGCCTTGGCCTTCCCAGGTGTGCATCCACGGCAGCAACAATGCCATCGTGCGTAATCACCCCATTAATACGTATATTCAAGTCGACGTTTTAAAGATGCACAGTAGACACTTCGCCCGACTTCTATTGCATCATCTCGCCTCACTTCCTGCCGCTGGACCTCGTTCAGCGTTTAGCCGGATTACTTCCGCCAACCATGGAACTTTACCGTCAAACTTCACACCTGCCGCAGGACCATCTCTACCGCTTTGGTGCCTGCATCCACTGCAGGCCCTTCTTGGCATTCCCGGCATCAAAAAGAAACGGAGGTGTCATCTTTCGCCCTCAAAGAAACCGTGCTTTCATTTCTACATGAGAAGCACAGAGAACGCATCTACGTTTACGCGGACGGTTCTGTCTCCTCTATAAGGTCAGCTGGCGCAGTGGGAATTCCCGCAATATCTGTCACTATCAAATTCAAGACTTTTCACATTACATCATCGACAGCTGCAGAGCTCGTAGCTATCCATGCTGCTCTGTAGATTATTGGTCACATGGTTCATCTTTTGGGACTCAAAGGCAGAGCTCTCCAGTGTCTGCTGTCCCCTTTCAACCACGGATCTAACGTGCAATTAGTCGCAGACGTCCGACTACTCCACCATCATGCAATCGAAAAGGTGCTCGACATCATCTACCAGTACATACCGGGTCACTGCGGAATTTCGGGAAATCACATGGCGGATGACGCTGGCCGATCGGCACACGATGGTGCCCATATTGTACCAATACCACTGTCAAGAACAGATGCAGGCACAAGTCTTCGCTCCCTCACACGCAAGCTTACGCAGACTCTGTGGAACACCAGTGAATTCACGAACGCACGTCTCCACAGATTGGATCCACGTCTGCAACTCCGTCTTGCAACCAGTGTTACCAAAAGCGGAAGCAACACTTCTGTGCCGCCTGTGGTTCGGCGTGTCATTCACGAATGCTTATTCCTTCTTCATTGGAATAGCCGACAGCCCTACTTGCGACAGCTGTGGCGGCCAGGAGACGATCGAGCACCTCCTTTGTGACTGTCCCCGTTACAATGTGTCAAGAAAAGTGTTCGTGACCGCGCTCGAAATATTGCACAATCGCCCTTTCAGAGAAGAAAAAGTTCTAGGACACTGGTCGAAACGCGTTTCGGCATTGAAGGCCTTAAGGGCTCTGCTCAAGTTTTTAAGGGCTTGTGAATTGGGCGACCGTCTTTGAATGTTGTAGCGCGTAGCATCGCGTTATTGTGTGAATTTTTCAGATTTTTTTTCTTCTTTCTCCTTTTATTCCCTTTACCCCTTTACCCAGCACAGGGTATCCAGCCGGTACTTACACTGGCTAACCTCCCTGTCTTTCCTCCCCTTTTGTATCTCTTTCTATTCTTCTTTGAGCCATGAGCAATCGTGACCTCTTGCCTGCTGTTCCTTTTTCCTTATTTACGTGCAACTAATGCCATAGCAACGTGTTAGAATATTACAAGAAACTTTAGTGACAGTATGGAGTGCAGTAAGCATAAGCTGGCTAAGTACACGTGCGTTTACTTAGCCAGCTGTCAGCGTTTACTTAGCCAGCGTTTTATCACCATTTCTCGCAAAGAAACGCGGCTTCCAAACACCAAGATATGAGTTGGAGTAAACTGTAAACACTTAATTTGATTGTGTACATTACACTGCAGCGAAATAGCAAGACATGCCTTTGATGTCGTGGGCACAGGAACAAGTAAAATGGCTCTACAGCAATTTTGGACGCTTATTTATTCGCCCTAATGAAAGCCTAGCGTGTGTTATTCCACGAGCAATTACATTCAGCTAGACTCAAGTAAACGATTACATACACTTTTCAAGTCGTAATACTACTTTTCACACTCGAAAAAATGATGGGCAGTTTTCCGCAGCGTATTTTGGAACGCTGCAATCAGTATTGTGGGCAGAAAGATGCATCAATGAGAAAGGCTGTTCCTCATTATCATATTAATCATATGGGCCCTCCAAGCGAACTTTTGCCGCGTCGCCGTAGGGCTCCGCATATATTTTGGCATATGTATCCTACACGCTTATCCATGCCGTATATGCGGTTTATATTAAGGCGATAACGCTAAGGAGCACGTGTTGCAGAAAATTCGGCGTCCTGCTTCAGACGTTTCGAACCACGTATACCCAAGCCTTCCATATGATGCAAGGAATTGACCGAACGAATTGAATTTCTCAAGCTAAAATACGTAGAAAAATCGGAAAATACGACTTGCGCACAACCTACAGACAGGATAGCCCTCGGATTGTAATTTAACTGTACGAGAGAACATAATTCTGTATCGCGAAAATTCAACGAAACCCCTTCAAACACACAAACCGGTCGCGGCGTCCGCCATTTTGCGCGCGCCGGCGCGATAGTTGTCTTGGGAGCCACGGAGCGGCCCGCCCGGCTCCTTGCAATAACTCCAGCTGGCGCACGCCTCCTCCGCATCGCGACCCACGCAAGAGGCCGTGGTTCCACCACAAAGCTCGCCTTCGTGCATAGCCTTCGCGGCAAGCGTTTCTAGGTAAACATTACGGTTAGATACGCTCTAGTTGCCGGAGTTGCGTTTCGCCTGCGACACGCGGTTTTGCCGGCGCGACTGCGGCGGGGCGGCAGACATTTTGGCCCGTTCGGCGTCGCCGCAACGCTCCCCGCCAGGCGTTTCCAGGCGTTTCCAGGCATGTTCCGATGCCACGTGTCTTCATGTGCGGGTGTGAGTGTATGTGCCATTGTGCCCAAACCAGGCGATGCGACAGCAGGGGTCACCCTCTCCTTCCAGTCATTGTGCCCGAACCAGGCGATGCGAAAGCAGGGGTCACCCTCTCCTTCCAGTCATTGTGCCCGAACCAGGCGATGCGAAAGCAGGGGGTCACCCTCTCCTTCCAGTCTTTGTGCCCGACCGGCGGCAGTGTGCGTCACCTTAGCCCATTGTACAATCACGTGCTCGTCTATTGAGGGGTTCCTTCTTGCCCTCAACTGCGAGAGTATAAAAACAGCTGCCCCCGGACGCCAAAAGGAGGGCTCCGATTTCTTCTGTTGAGTAAAGTGCTCTCCCGTCTCTCTACTTCGGTCAACCTGACCGCCAACTCTTTGCGATGTTAAAATAAACAAGTTGTTTTGTTGTTACCAGTCGACTCATGCTTTGCCGGGACCTTCGGATGCTTCCAGTTGTACCCCAGGCCGCCAGGCCAACGCTACCCTTGGGGCTTGCGACCCAGGTACAACCACGGGCGTCAGCGCCGAGTTCCCAACAACCGATGCCATCGGTGGGATCCAAACAACTGGTTGGCAGCGGTGAGATCGCCTCCGACTCCAAACAACTGTCTGCCAGCGGTGAGATCGCGACAATGGAGGCCAGCAGCGAAGAGATGCAGTTGACTGTATGCTGAGCAGCTCAACGACGATCCGGGAGCAGTGCAACGAGCCCTGTGTGATGACTGGTTGCCTGCAGCGGAACGACTGCGCTGGACTCTTGGCTGCGAGGTTTGGTGAGTGCGGGACTTTCTTCTTCTGAGCTTTGCCAGGCTTTTGTTAGTGTCAGAAACAGAGCTGGTAATTGTGGTTGTCGTTGCTGCCGGGTTAGTTTGCGGCAAGACAATAGTAAGCAGTAGAGAAAGCAGCATTCAGAGCAGCCATGGATTTGAAGTCGTTGCGCAAACCGAAATTGTTGGAGCTTGCAAGAGAGTTGGGTCTGGATGTCTCGGACAAACTCAGAAAACCAGAACTGCTAAAGGCTATTCTTGAGTTAGAGGCTGAGGATGACGAGCTGTCGGAATGCCTTGAGACTATTGAGGAGAGGTCAAAAAGACAGGAGCGCGAACTTAAAGAGCAAAAAGAGAAACAGGAGCGCGAACTTAAAGAGCAAAAAGAGAAACAGGAGCGCGA
Organism: Dermacentor variabilis; assembly: GCF_050947875.1. NCBI lineage: Eukaryota > Metazoa > Arthropoda > Arachnida > Ixodida > Ixodidae > Dermacentor > Dermacentor variabilis. The sequence continues at coordinate 134,184,434 of NC_134568.1, forward strand.
ACTTAAAGAGCAGAAAGAAAAAGAAGAGCGCGAACACGCTTTGGAAATGAAGCGTCTCGAGGTAGAGATGGAACGCGCTCGTAATGGAAGTCAGGCACACGGTGCAGGAGAACGAGTATTGTTCAAAATGACTGACCTGATGCGGCCGTTTAAGCTTGGAGAGGACATTGGTTTGTTCCTGGTTAACTTTGAGCGAACGTGCGAGAAGCAGGGGTTCTCTCGGGAAACGTGGCCACAGCGCTTGCTCACTTTGTTACCCGGCGAGGCGGCCGACGTAGTCGCTCGCTTGGATAGAGAGGAGGCAGAGGATTTCGACACAGTGAAATCGAGTCTTCTAAAAAAGTACCGGCTGTCTGCGGAGGCGTTCCGTCGGAAGTTTCGGGAAAATGAGAAAGGCAAAAGTGAGTCATATACAGAGTTTGCGTATAGGCTTATGTCAAACATGCAGGATTGGCTCAAAGAAGAGAGAGCGTTTGGTGACCACGATAAAGTTCTGCAGTGTTTCGGGCTAGAACAGTTTTATAGTCGGTTACCGGAGAACGTGCGATACTGGGTCTTGGATAGGCCAGACGTTTGTACGGTGGCTAAAGCCGCTGAGCTAGCCGAGGAGTTTGTGACGCGTCGGGCTCGCGGAGCTAAGGACGGTCAAAAGGGTGAATTTGGCTCGAAGTTTGAGAGGCCGAAGTTCACGCCCATGAGATTAAAGAGGGACACGCGTAGTGAGGATGCGAGTGAAAGCAGTCCGACCAAACGTAAAGAGACGGCGGCAGCCAAACGCAGAAAGCGGTTCGAGATGAGGCGAGCGCGCGTGTGTTATACGTGCCAGAAGCCGGGTCACTTTTCGGCGCAGTGTCCGGAAACAACACCAAAAGTTGTGTTTTTTTCAATAGGCAGCACTGACGAGAACATGAAGCTTCTCGAGCCTTACATGCGAGACCTCCTCGTGAACGGGAAAGAGTGCCGAGTGCTTCGCGATTCCGCAGCTACGATGGATGTAGTTCACCCGTCTTACGTAGAACCCCATATGTTCACGGGCGAGTGCGCATGGATCAAGCAAGCCGTGGAAGCTCATAGCGTGTGTCTGCCAGTAGCAAGGGTGCTTATTGAAGGACCTTTCGGAGCGCTTGAGACGGAGGCGGCAGTGTCATCTATGCTGCCACCCCAGTACCCGTACCTATTTTCAAACAGGTCCGATCACCTCCTGCGCGAGAAGGGGCTTTTGTTTGGTGAAGCTAGTGTTCAGGCCTTAACCAGATCGAAGGTTCGGGAGCTCGCTGCAAAGGCGGTAGTTGCGGGGCCGACGTTATCAAACAACGAAAAAGGGTCAGAGGCGCAGCAAGCTGATATTCAGAGCACGCCCGAACTGAATAAACTTGAGTCTGTAACGTTAAAGGCGCCAGATACTGGAGAGGAAACGCCCGACACGGGAAAGTTAGAAGAGCTATCTACTGATTTGCTCATCGCGCCTACGTCAGACGGACTTGATAGGTTGCTAAAAGTCAGCCGGTCGGCTTTGATAGCCGAGCAAAAGAAGGATGGTAGCCTAGAAAACATACGCTCCAATGTCAAGGAAGGTATCGCCAGGAAAAATGCGCGTTTTGTGGAAAGAGGTGGAGTCCTGTACCGGAAGTATCTAGACCGCAGAGGAGTGGAGTTCGATCAGCTGATCGTTCCTCAATGCTATCGTCAGGATCTGTTGCGCTTGTCGTACGGGGGTTCGTGGTCCGGACACCTAGGAGTTAAGAAAACTAAGGACCGTCTCTTGCAAGAGTACTATTGGCCAGGGTGTTTTCGGGACGCAGACCATTTCGTAAGGTCATGTGACACCTGTCAGCGGGTGGGCAAACCAGGGGACAAATCGAGGGCGCCGTTGAAATTGGTACCTATCATTACGGAGCCTTTTAGACGGCTCGTTATTGATACAGTGGGACCTCTGCCGGTAACAGCCACGGGGTACAGACACATTTTGACTGTGATCTGCCCAGCGACAAAGTTCCCTGAAGCAGTGCCGCTTAAAGAACTCAGCTCAGTTGAGATAGTCAATGCACTACTGTCCATATTTGCGCGAGTTGGTTTTCCTGCGGAAATCCAATCGGATCAGGGCACAGTGTTTACTAGCGCTTTGACGACAACTTTTCTCGAAAGGTGTGGGGTAAAGCTGCTACACAGCTCAGTGTACCACCCACAGTCGAATTCCGTTGAGAAGCTCCACTCCGTCATGAAGCGCGTGTTGAGAGCATTGTGTTTTGAACATCGAACTGACTGGGAGCTGTGTCTGCCTGGGGTGATGTTTGCTTTAAGGACCGCGCCGCATGCGGCTACGGGGTTTTCGCCAGCTGAACTGGTGTACGGTCGCTCGCTTCGGTCTCCGCTTCGCATGCTTCGAGAATCGTGGGAAGGTAGGGGCGACGACCCAGTCGTGGTGGAGTACGTACTTAAGCTCCTCGAACGCTTAAGAAGGGCACAGGAGTTGTCAGGTGAAGCAATGACAAAGGCCCAGCAGAGGGCCAAGGTTTATTATGATCGGACAGCCAGGGCCCGTCGTTTTGAGGTGGGCGATGAGGTCATGATATTGCGCACATCGCTAAACAACAAACTAGACGTGCAGTGGGAGGACCCAGCACGAATTGTTCAGAAACTGTCGGACGTTAACTACGTGGTAAGTCTGCCAGGAAAGCGGAAAGCACAGCAAGTTTACCACTGTAATCTGCTCAAACCTTATAGACAAAAGGGAAGCAGTGGTGTGCATGATGGTAAACGTTCCTGAAGAGCTTCCGGTCCAGCTTCCGGGACTAGGCTCAGTGACGAACAGGGAAGACACCGGTCAAGTCATTAATGACCTTATCAGTAAAGCACCGCTGTCGCCCGAGCAGAAAACCGAACTACACCAGCTATTACAAGAGTTTCAAGGTCTGTTCTCTGAGAGGCCTGGTAGGACTTCTGTACTTACTCATGATATAGAACTTACCTCCCCAGAGCCAGTACGATCCAAGGCGTATCGGGTGTCACCCCGCCAGAGCGATATTATGGAGGCTGAGGTAAAGAAAATGCTACAGCTCGGTGTTATTGAGGCAGGTGAGAGTGATTATACCTCCCCTTTGATTTTAGTTGAGGTACCGGGCAAGGAACCTCGTCCTTGCGTCGACTACCGCAGGCTTAATTCCATCACTAAGGATCAAATTTATCCGATCCCTAACATCGAGGAGCGCCTTGAGAAAGTTAGTAGCGCTCAGTTTATTTCCACCCTAGATCTTGTCAGGGGTTATTGGCAGGTTCCACTTACAGAAGAGGCTAGTAGGTATGCGGCGTTCATTTCACCAATGGGAACATTCCGTCCTAAAGTGTTGAGTTTTGGTTTGAAGAACGCGCCATACTGTTTTTCAAGCCTCATGGATAAAGTGTTGCGGGGACAGCAAGAATTCGCTTTACCGTATCTAGACGACGTAGCGATATTCTCCGCATCCTGGTCTGAGCATATGGCACACTTGCGGGCAGTGCTAACCCGCCTGCGCGAAGCGGGCTTGACAGTCAAGGCTCCTAAGTGCCAGTTAGCACAGGCCGAGGTTGTCTACCTCGGTCACGTGATTGGTCAGGGTCGTCGCCGCCCCTCTGAAATAAAAGTGGCCGCTGTGCGAGACTTTCCGCAACCGCGCACCAAGACCGATATTCGGTCGTTCTTGGGTGTCGCCGGCTACTATCAGAGGTACATCCCTAGGTACTCTGATATCGCGGCTCCCCTGACGGATGCTCTAAGAAAGACAGAGCCTCAAACAGTCGTCTGGGACGAGACAAAGGAAAGAGCTTTTAGCGCCCTAAAGAGTGCCCTAACAAACCAGCCTGTGCTACGATCGCCAGACTATACAAAAGGGTTCATTGTTCAGTGCGATGCTAGTGAGCGAGGCATGGGCGTTGTACTGTGCCAACGGGAAAAGGGAGAAGTAGAACACCCCGTCCTGTATGCTAGTCGTAAGCTGACCAGTCGTGAGCAGGCGTATAGCGCCACCGAGAAAGAGTGTGCATGTCTCGTGTGGGCCGTTCAGAAATTGTCATGCTATCTAGCCGGCTCGAGGTTTATCATTGAGACGGATCACTGCCCTCTCCAATGGCTGCAGACCATCTCTCCCAAAAATGGCCGCCTCCTGCGCTGGAGCCTCGCTTTACAACAATATTCCTTTGAGGTGCGTTACAAAAAGGGGAGTCTCAACGGTAACGCCGATGGCTTAAGTCGAAGCCCCTAACGTAGGAATCAGCCTCAAAATTGTTGGTTACTGATGTTTTTCTTCCTGAGGCAGGATTTTTTTTTAACATATTGCTTTTGTTTAGTGTTTCAAAGTGATGATATGCTTTCTAGTGCAATTTTCCAATTTGTGGACGCGTTCTGAGTGATGCTAGACTACTGTAAGGAACTAGGCAGTGGTATAAAAAGGGGAAAGAGCCTGGCAGGGCTTAGTGAGGGTTGTGCCGTGCTTGCTGACTGAGCGGTTGAGTTTCAGCGTAGGTCTAACGCTTGCCGGGAACGAGAACAAAAATGTGAACTCTCCCGAAGTCACTTTGCAGTGTCCCGTGCGAACCTGAACGAGAGAACGAGGCCTTCTCTGTGCGCTGCGCTCAAGAAACGTCGAGGGACGCCCGACTTCGGTTATGAGCATCATCGAGCGACATCCCTCCGGACAGCGGATGCAGTCCCCTGTCCATCGGGATCTCCTTCCCCCGGCGGGGCGGTCTGTTGCGTTTCGCCTGCGACACGCGGTTTTGCCGGCGCGACTGCGGCGGGGCGGCAGACATTTTGGCCCGTTCGGCGTCGCCGCAACGCTCCCCGCCAGGCGTTTCCAGGCGTTTCCAGGCATGTTCCGATGCCACGTGTCTTCATGTGCGGGTGTGAGTGTATGTGCCATTGTGCCCAAACCAGGCGATGCGACAGCAGGGGTCACCCTCTCCTTCCAGTCATTGTGCCCGAACCAGGCGATGCGAAAGCAGGGGTCACCCTCTCCTTCCAGTCATTGTGCCCGAACCAGGCGATGCGAAAGCAGGGGGTCACCCTCTCCTTCCAGTCTTTGTGCCCGACCGGCGGCAGTGTGCGTCACCTTAGCCCATTGTACAATCACGTGCTCGTCTATTGAGGGGTTCCTTCTTGCCCTCAACTGCGAGAGTATAAAAACAGCTGCCCCCGGACGCCAAAGGAGGGCTCCGATTTCTTCTGTTGAGTAAAGTGCTCTCCCGTCTCTCTACTTCGGTCAACCTGACCGCCAACTCTTTGCGATGTTAAAATAAACAAGTTGTTTTGTTGTTACCAGTCGACTCATGCTTTGCCGGGACCTTCGGATGCTTCCAGTTGTACCCCAGGCCGCCAGGCCAACGCTACCCTTGGGGCTTGCGACCCAGGTACAACCACGGGCGTCAGCGCCGAGTTCCCAACAACCGATGCCATCGGTGGGATCCAAACACCGGGAAGAGTGAGAAGCAGTCAGGGATCTCTGTATGCTATCGCGTTCCACTCTTAAAGGGGAAGTTTAAGCGCCTCCAATTTTTGCACACTATTCAGTCAATAAAATTGCTCATAACTGGTCTTATGTTCTTGACAAAATTATTCCTCTGAATTCTTTTTTAATGGAAGCCCACAAACACATCTCATCAAACATAACATTCACAGCGCTGGCATTTTATTTTACATCTCCTCATACGATTAAATATTAAACGTGCAGAATAATATCAGCGCTCAAATCTTAAAGTGGTGTAATTTTACTGATGGGCGGCTCTTTACTGGTAACGTAAACGGGCGCCTGTGCGATGTCATTACAGGCCCTATACGGTGTGTTAAGCGTGTATGTCACGTCCGAGTTAGTCGGCCACGCGTATAGTTAGAACGAGGTCCGATAAGTTGAAGCGCAACGCTAAACCTTACTATCGCAGTCAGTGCCTCGCCCTTCGCCAAAGTGCAAATTTTTAGGGAGAAACTGGTGAGAGAAACACTGTCGAGAAAAGCTGACGAGGACAACTGCATGCCTCTATTTTTTAATGGCGCTTTTGCTACCAAAAAATTGTTATAAAAACTTCACCTACTTTTGTATAGCTGATCACTTCCTATTCCTTCCTCGGTATTGCCCGTAACCAATTACTATGACGGTAACTTCCTTCCTTGCGGAAGGAGAACACAGTTAACCTGCGGCCCGCAGGGGTAGTTTGCGCTGCTGTCTGCCACACAACATTTAAATGGCACGGCTAGTTCCTTCCTTCTCGTTTCGCAGAGCAGCAGCACATGTGGCCACACAGTGAGCGCCACGTCGGCTGCACACAGCACACGCCGAAGTAGCACATACACGACGGGCCAAGATCAGAAAAAGACGGGTTCCAGCGCCGGCGTTTACGGCCGGACTGCGAAAAGTGGCGCGCGTGACGTCACACGGCAAACTCTCAGGCTGCCAGTTATGTCTGTAGGAGCTGTCGGTCCACCTGAAGAGAAAGAAAGAGCTTCATTGCATTTTCGCAATGCAATTCAATGCAATCGCATAGTTATGCCATTATGCGTGACCAAGAAAAACGCTATTGAATTTAAAATTAAGTGACCCTCTTTATCTCTACAAATCTTTTCCTTTCTAGAAATCATATCATCTTAAGGGGCACGTATGCTTCATTAGTGTGACAAATATTTTTTTGTGTTTTTCATGCCTATGGTATACCAACTGCGCAATTCGGCGCTTACTTCATGCGGAACATTTTAAGCAGTAATTTGCATATTTCCTTTTCGTATTAGCGATAAAAACCTGGTTGCGCAGTCCTGCCAACGCACCTGTCGATGGGCATCGCCGGTTACTTCAACGAACTACCAAGCACGTGCCACCTCTGAGCGATTTTATCGATCAGACTACAAGTAACATATTTCACTTTTTGCCATTTGCACCTAAACGAGGAAAGCCTTTCGAGCAACTCAAGGTGGTAAAACAATTTACGTCGGACTTGTGCGGTCGGATGGATGCTTCTTATTCTATGCGCTGCCATACAGTGTAAATGTTTAGCACTCGTCGGTTGTCACGTTTTCTCTATAAGATCGTGTTCATGCACGTAACATATATAAAATTAAAGCAGCACCCCGCGTGCTATAAACATGATAAAAAGAAACCGGCCTTACCCACTGGAGGCTATAGGCTGGTGCATGGCGTCTAAAATAACGAAATGGAGTCAGGAAGAGTATTGACCCGAAAGGAGAACAACGGGCAGCGTGGAACCGTGCTTCTATCACTTTGCGGTAGCGGAGTAAACGCTAGCACTGCACGGTTTAGCAATTTAAGCCGTTTTGAGCGCACATTTTCCAAATGGGGTTTCTTTGTGGCTCCAACAGCCCTAAAGATGTCCCATTCCTATGCGTCCTATTTATAGCCAAAATCAGCAGACCTCAAGAATTTACGTTTGCTCCGCACGGAAGTTTCCCAAGCTCCATCCGGCACATGCCATGTGCACATGTCGGCGATGACGACATGGCGCGCATCTGTGTGTGTGTGTGGGGGGGGGGGGGGGTGCAGCTTTCTTTCATCGTTCCTCCCTTGTGTAGGTGGCCTAACGCCACGGCGCGCTCTCTCAAATCCTACGCTCCGATCTCAAATTTAAAAAAAAAATAAATTGGATTATGGGGTTTTGCGTGCCAAAACCACGATTTGATTATGAGCCTCGTCGTAGTGGGGGACTCCGGCTTAGGTTTGACCACCAGCGGTTCTTTAGCGTGCACCTAAATCTAAGTACACGAGTGTTTTCGCATTTCGCCCCCCTCAAAATGCGGCCGCCGCGGCCGGGATTCAATCCCGCGACCTCATGCTTAGCAGTGCTACACCAAAGCCACCAAGCAGTCACGGTGGGTACGCTCCGATCTTTCCCGCCGCGCATAGAGGAGTCTTTCACCTCTAGTTCCCTGCCCTCCTCCTCCATACACCCTGTTACACTCTCCGTTCATAGAGGGAGAAACATCAATCATCCAAAATGGGTGAAGCAGCTTAAGAAAACTATCACTTTATTATTAATACGATGAGCAAAACGAGAACAAGGTGAAAGCGGCCGCCAACGTTTCGACAAATGGACTTGTCTTTTTCAAGGCAACATATGCTTTCCAGGGCACATTATATATAGGTAGGGTTCTTCTAAAGGTGGGTGGGTGGGTGGGTGCGGCAACTAGCGAAGGCGTGTTAACGGCGAGGGTGTAGAATTGAGGGAGTGCTGGTGCACAAGGCCGGTGACACGCCCGTCTGTCAGTCACGTGTCAACGGCCGTGTGTCAGTCGATGTGTCAACGGCGTGCACAGCGCCCCTCCATTACCCATTTCACTGGTGGTCGTGGGCTATCCTGTCTGTGGAAGAGATTATCGTTTTTCTCGTGGTCTTGAATTCCCATTTTCCGCCTTGCCCCTGTTTTCCCTTTATTATTACGAGTAATACCGTATCCTCCAGACTATATCCGCATGCGGTCTGCAGGAGCCAATTAGAAATTAAAGTAAAATGTTTTTGTTGCATATTCCGCAGGGACGAATTTCAACATAAATCAGGTGCTTTAGCATGTCTGCAACCAGTGAACAGTAGTTCAGCAAAATTTTTATTGTTAGCCTGCAACAGCCTGAGTCCTTTATTAGGCTGTATCTGGGACTCAATTTACTAAAGAGAGTAAAAGTCGCTCTCGTTAGGGCTGCCAGAAGAAAAAACACGTCAAGCATGTCAGATTCGACGAACAACTCGATGTCTTCTTCACCTTCGGAATCTTTAGTTCTTGCGCACGGTCGACTACACTGAGCTTGAACAATGCCGTGTATGTAAATCATTCGCGTACATAATGTCACGGTGTTAAATATTTTACGACGTATATTTCATATACCTTAACAATATCCCGAGCCGCCATAATGAGCTGAAAATATTGCTCGCGTGCAGCGACGATCATTGCGGCATGGATTTTGATATTTTATTTGCACAGGAAAAGTTCACCGGTGCAGTCGGCATCGTTAGATTTAAGCGCCCCTCCGGTCGTAAGAAATGAAGTCATGTAAAGGCCGCACGCATGGATAGTCCGCACTCCGCGAAATTTCAGCTTTTAAACTTGTACAGCCCGCAGACTCAAGTCCGGAAAATGAGTTGCTGCTACCAATTTGATAGTATGGTCACCGCACAGCTCTGTCTCGTTAGCGAAACACCCCGAGTGCCGACATTATACTTATAAATTTCTGTCACTTAGAAGTTGCCCATACACCAGCACGTTTATTTAAGATGGGGCATACACCGATTTTTTGCTGCGTACTTCATGCAACAAGACACCGGATATCGAACACTCTCTCTGGTCGTAGCTATAGCTACCGGGATGAAAGGAACGCTCGTTTTTACAAAGCACAAAAGACGACACACACACACACGCACACGCACACACACACACACACACACACACACACACACACGCACGCACGCACGCACGCGCACACACACACACGCACACACACACACACACCTTAATGCGACGCATTATTTCCCTCAATCCAGACACTTTGCGGTAAGTACGTAAAGTCCTGTCTCGCCTCATTTCGGACCTCTGTAATAAAAATAAGTGCATGACCGACAGTGGATTCGAACATATCATCCTTCGAGCGTAGTAGGCCAATGCTCCAACAACTAGGCCACAAACTCCTCTCGTGCCAAGGCCGCATAGCTCTTTCATACGTTTGGCGCGTGCGTCGCACGCCAATTTCTGGTGCGCTTTCCTAGTGACGGATCGCGCTTTGGGGAGACGCTGAGTAAGGCTGCGTCTTTCGGATCAACTCACATTCGCCAGTTCTTTTGCTCGTTGTAGCTAACACGTAAAAACTGTACGAGTGCCATCGTCGTTGTAGCATAGCCCACGTGGCATTGACATGGGTATACCTACGATTGTATAACACTTATGCTGAATTCTAATGGCACATCTGGAGAGCTCCCGCATCAAAAGTTACTGCTCTTTTCGGAGCAAGTCTGGTCGATTGGCCGCATCGGGAGCGTGGACTTGTTTATTCAAGAAAAGCACTTTTTCTAGCGGTGCTATCGACTCCTTTTTGAGAAAATTGCCATTCGAAAAGCAGGTTCTCCGGTTCAAAGGGTAACAAGATTGCCTCAGATGACGAAAAAGTAGAGCTTGCAAGCATGCGCGCTAGACGATCCGATATGTTCGCCGAACCAAGTCCAAACTAGTGAACCTTACAGTGGAGGCCACTGCTTAAATGACGAGATAAGAGAGACGCAGCGCAAACGTTCTCAGAGTTCACATTCGAGTTTTTATGCTGCAATATAACTGAAGTTCCGCACGCAAACACGCCATGAAAGTTGGGCAGAAACCTTAGTATTTCGCGAAAACACGAAAGTGTCACTTCGGCGCAAGCAATTCCGGTACTTCCGCTTCTGGTTATTCCCCTGCTTGAACTGGTTGGAGCGCAGGTATTGCAGGCGCGTATTCGGAGTGAGTGCTCTCCATCGGTGGACGGCGCTCTTTGACAGAGCTTCCGGACCGCTCTGTATATGTCATTGGAATTTAGCATCACGTCACAATCCGTGTATCTCTCGCTTACGCCTGTTAAGTACTTACGTGGAACCCAAGAATCGGCGCGCCATATAAATGCACGTCGAACAGACGCATGAGCAATCATGCCGTTACCGTCATACAAGCGTCGTCACCGCCGGTCACTGTCGTCGCACAGAATGTACGCTCGAGTCATACACACAACTACTTGATTTACACAAAAGCGTTGGTCCACCTGGTAACGCTTTGCGGAACCCAAGCAATGCTGGATAGTCAGCTACCTCTAAAATGCTTCGCATGATCGACATCGATTCCCACAATTCTTTGGATCAGTGTAATTTTCTGTTTCTCATTCTTTTTCCCTTTCCTTGTCTCAGTGGACAGCCACTTATCAAAGACCATACCTGCCAGATGGAGTAACATTCGGGCAAATTTATCAGAACAGGAAAGCCCCTGCAAAAAATATTTAGTAGTGAAAATAACAACACAAACAAAGAGTAGTTCGAAAAAAGGAGGTTGTCAGAAGGTACACAGCAACAATGAAAAAAGAAAGGAAAAAGAAAAACGCGTTGACACTAAACTAGCGCCACCAAACAATAAAAGTTTTCCCGGAGAATGAAATGTTAAAGTAATTGCTACGACAAAACCAGCATGCAACGCCACGAAAACAACACGGGCAGCTGCTGATTTGCGCGTTACTATACAGAAAAGAAAGCAAGAAAAGAAAAATGAAGCAAAATGTGTTCGCTGCACCAATCAGTGGTGTTAACAAGCAAGCTCGCTTTATAGAGAGCGACACAGACGGAACGGTGACAAAACGAGGACTATGGTATTCAAATGAAAAGGCCTCGAAAATCTCAAGAGTGCTTTGATCTCCGTAACTTCTGAATGAATTTGATGTTTAATGGCGCAAGGGCCAGGTATGGCCAAAGATCTCCGTAACTTCTGATTGCAAGTATCCGGTCAACAAACGGCATGCATTCGCAGATAGCACAGCGCCAGGCCAAACGACACGTGGCAAAGTGAAATCCATTCGCTCAAACCGGCTCACGGATCAACGATCGCCTGCAGGATCATGTATATAACTTGAAATACAAACCGGGCAGCAATTTGGCTTTGGGCTGGGCCACGTGTGGCATTCTCTTGGCATGCAGGGGAAAACACGGCGAAAGGCGGGAAGTGAAAATTGAAGACGATGAGCAAAACGAGAACAAGGTGAAAGCCGGAGTCAACGTTTGGAGAAGTGGACTTGTCTTTTTCAAGGCATGTGGCACAAGCCACGTGGATGCTGCCGCGCGGCAGATACTGCGTTGTGCATTTAGCCGCTGGTGTGGCAGTGCCTTTATAATGCACAGGAAGGAAATATTTTATACTTATAAGCTCATTATATTTCATGTTATGGAGCTTCAAGGCCCCGAGTAAGGACATCACATCAGGGCTGGAGTTGCATTAAAAATCAAGGCGATTGGAATAGCACACATGTGCAGTTCAAAAAACGTACTTACATGGAATAGTGAACAAACAGAATACAGTTGCAAAATCTGATTAGCATATTAAATTTTAAGAATAAATACAAGGCGTACCAGCAAGGGGAAAGTTAAAAGTAATTGATACATAGGTGGTCAGCACATTTACTCTCGCTTTGACGCTTTTCCTTTGGGCGCATCCGGGAGTTTATGTTCTGGCTTCTGCTCAGCTGTGTCCTTTTGCTTTGTAAAATGTTGTTGTAAATAAAATGTCCGTTGGCCAGCGTTCGTGTTGTGCCGTATTCTCCGCATTTTGTTCAAAGCTTTCCATCTATTTTCGACCATGTTACCAAAACCAGCTCTCCCTGCGTTAAATTCTTGCTTTAAGTAATCGTTCGTATACTCGATGTCTAGAGAATTACCACACTGGCCCGTGAAAGCTTAGCTCCGGTGTCCTGTGGACAACTGCTCCTAACTGCAAGCAGGTTTCTCTCGAACCTCTGCGTAAGTGCAGTTGGCGGCGGCGGCGGCGGCGTTGTCTCGAAAGGGGCCGCCTGGAGTGTGAAAACCTGTAAGCCTCTCAGCGTCCTGGCGTTCCAACCACTGCATGAGCTCAGTGTCAGTTTTCTCAGTTCAGGCATGACTTCCTGTTCCGTAAAGACAAAGCAGCTTGATGAGCGACGCGCGCGCTGCGTGAGCAGTAGCCAGCAGCCGTCATGTTATGGTAATAGGCATTCAGAAAGAAAAAAAAACTGCTGAACTCAACTAGAGCCATAAAAAAGCTAAGATCTGGAAAATTGTTTTGATGACGCGTGATTAATTTGCTGATATGTAATCATATAGGAAGATACAGATACGATCAAATCAGACTTTTTTCCCTGCACGCGCACAGCTCGTTTGAACCCACGTCGCGTAATGTTGCCTCTCTGGTCCTCACCGCTGGCCTACCAGCCTCCACTAGCCCCGGGGCAGGTGCCGAAAACACGGCGGTGCACTCTTCTTTGTTTTTACAGCTGTGGGCAGATTCAGCTCTCCCTAGAAGGACTCGCGTCACGACTACAAGCCGTCTTTTCTCTTCTTGTTTTGGCAAAAAGATCCTCTTTCACAGCAGGTACAGCGCGTGGCCGTTCAGGGACATAGGCGGGCAATAAATAGGTAGAAGGCTGCTGCTGCAGAGAGAGACAAGGTATACGGGAGATTAAACATTTTCCACGCCTAAATAGGGCCTCTGTGGAAGTAATGAAATTGAAAGGAATAAAGGAAAGCTTGCGCTACATGGCAGGCACGTACCCAGGGGGGGCGTCGCCTCCGGGAACTATGCGGCATATCCCCACCCCCCTACCCGCGCCGCCACTCCTCGCACACATTCCCAAAGCGCCGCCAAATTATTCTTCCGACTTGACAGCTATTCGGTCGACGGCCAACATTTTGCTGCCTTTATCACTGCTTTTGGATGGCGGTAGTTATCGCCATCTCCTGGGGTGTAAAGGCCAGTTTTCTCATCGATTCTGTGATCGCGCGATTAACTTGAGATGCGTTCAGTTGTCACCATCTATTGCAACAGCCACGCGCATCGCTGTTGCTTCTTAGTTCAACCTTGTTTGTTTAGACTGATCCAGCGACCAGGAAAGGGATTCAGTTCGTAGTCAGCTGGTCCGTATGCTCGTGGAATTAGTTGCGGCCGGAGATAATAGACAGTTTTAGTTTAGCGTTTGCAACCAAACGTAAGCGCATTACGTACGTAAAGAAATAGAAAGTTTTAGACTAGGGGACGCAAGTGGCTTGCGTACGCTAGAACTAGGGTCGACTGTACTGCGCATGCGTATACACCGACGTAGGGGTCTGGGCATGCGCAGGGCCGTGTCCTCTAGTTCTTGCATACGCAAGGCATGTGCGTCCCCTAATCTAAAACTCTCTAATAGCGTAGTCATTACTGCGCATGCTCTGAACTTTATTGGGTTTCTGCGGTTTACGTGCGCTATGATAACGTAAGTTATTTGCAAGTTTAACGTTTGTAATGTTAACGGATGCTAAGAAATAGCGTTGTCCTACATGGCGGCGCCCATGGCTCCCGCTTCAGCGTGAATTCTCGTAATAGCTGCGCTCTGACTCGCGTTGATCGCAAGTAACAATTGAAATGAGCTTTCGCTTTCTCTAAACTTACGCGAAACGTTAGTTATCAGCGCATACCGCCTCCAGTTTCTGAGATCGTTCAGCGATTCCGGCGCCCGTACGCCTAACGAGACGCTTCGGCATAGCAACAACAGGATGATTGGTAATGAATTGTCTTGGCTTGGATACGTTTGGCATGAGGCACCAGACTGCGTCCTGTTTTATAACGTCTTCGTTACGTTTCCGTTCTCTTACGGTAAACTAAAAGTCTTGAAAGGACGCACACCGTAACGTACCGCAAAGATGATTACGTTTACCGTACGTAAGGCGACAAACGCTATTCTAAAGCTGCAGTGTCTAATGCCAGTTGCGTTTAACTTTTCCTTTTGCTTCATTATTTCCTCGAGTGGACGGCTCGCCGCGACGCTGGCATATCCTCGGAACCATATACACGCGATATCGGTTAGATATGGTGGAAAATAAAATCATGCGAAACAGCGTCCATGATGAAACCCTGCAATAACCGTTAAACCCGTAAGCGATATGAATGTCACCATTTACCTCGTCTAGTTATCGCCTAATTGTAAAGCACTTTTCATAAAGCATTGGCAACTGGAAACAACAGTCGCAAGGAGTTGAGAAATTAAGTGATCTGCTAAAGGAGAGAGCCGAGGAAACAGCCAAACATGAAGGAAAAGCGAAAATTTGCAAATTTAATCGTTGTTGAAGAAAATATTTATGGATCAACATTTTTATTTAAAAAAGAAGTAGAGAAAACGCCGCCTGAAATGGAGAAGGATATTTCCGTGTGTTTTGAATGACGCTTCTACCTTTATCAGTCTAACCGCCTGACGTAGCCACTTCTCTGCTATGCATATGTGGGTGTTTTTCTCACAGTCCGCGGTGGGCGGAGTGCGTCTACAACCGCAGCGACCTGCGCTTTACTTGGTTGTACGGGACTGGTGACCACGCATCGTTACGCAACTTCCCAAATAGCAAGACGAGTTGGTTTTGGCACTTAACTTGGTGGAGCAGTAAACGAGGGATCGTTTACTGCTTATTGTTCCGCCGCTTGATTGTTCCGCAAATATATATTTATCTGTATTCCTTCCAGAGCTAATTAAAGAAAACGCTACCAGAAATTATTTTATACTTTCGCTTGTTTACTTGTTATTTGCAGTGTTCTTCCTGCGCTTCATTCCTGCGCGAGTCCATTTGATGCGGTTCCTTGTTTGTCAAGCAATGGAGAGGTCTATCTCACAGGCGTATACCTGTGAGATACACCTTATTTTATTTCTCTTTTGTGTGATTACGCGTTCTAATGGCGAATGGTGGGCATTATTCACATTTACACTAGTAAAGGTAACCCCCCGCCCCGCTCTCATTTGCACAGAAAAGTTACCTTGGGTTTCCCCCCCCCCCCTTTCCGTGAAAAATACTCCTGAGTGCATGCCTGGTACACGCCACAAACAAAAATTTAGGTTCCCATGTAACGTCGTTGCACAGCCCGGATTAGAAGGCGTGGTTTTCGCACACAATAGAAAATACTGCATTTCTCAGTCGTGTGATGTGTGAGCACGGAAACAGGGAACCTCTGTTTCCTTTTGTCTGATAATCTGCCCAAAACCTTTACGAATGGATATGCAGCGATTTAAACTGAAGCATGTGGTCAGGGTAGGTGTGGTCATGCTGACCACATGTGGTCAGCATGTGGTCAGTTAGCGGTAAGAGGGAAACTAGAGGGATTCCGGATCAAGCTACAGAACAGGTATTCGGCTCTAACTCAGGAAGAGGACCTTAGTGTTGAAGCAATGAACGACAATCTTATGGGCATCATTAAGGAGTGTGCAATAGAAATCGGTGGTAACTCCGTTAGACAGGATACCAGTAAGCTATCGCAGGAGACGAAAGATCTGATCAAGAAACGCCAATGTATGAAAACCTCTAACCCTACAGCTTGAATAGAACTGGCACAACTTTCTAAGTTAATCAACAAGCGTAAGACAGCTGACATAAGGAACTATAATATGGATAGAATTCAACATGCTCTCAGGAACGGAGGAAGCCTAAAAGCATTGAAGAAGAAACTAGGAATAGGCAAGAATCAGATGTATGCGTTAAGAGACAAAGCCGGCAATATCGTTACTAATATGGATGAGATAGTTCAAGTGGCTGAGGAGTTCTATAGAGATTTATACAGTACCAGTAGCACCCACGACGACAATGTGAGAGAGGATAGTCTAGAGGAATTTGAAATCCCACAAGTAACGCCGGAAGAAGTAAAGAACGCCTTGGAAGCTATGCAAAGGGGGAAGGCAGCTGGGGAGGATCAGGTAACAGCAGATTTGTTGAAGGATGGTGGGCAGATTGTTCTAGAGAAACTGGCCACCCTATCTACACAATGCCTCATGACCTCGAGCGTGCCGAAATCTTGGAAGAACGCTAACATAATCCTAATCCATAAGAAAGGGGACACCAAAGACTTGAAGAATTATAGACCGATCAGCTTACTGTCCTTTGCCTACAAAGTATTTACTAAGGTAATCGCAAATAGAATCAGGAACACCTTAGACTTCTGTCAACCAAAGGACCAGGCAGGATTCCGTAAAGGCTACTCAACAATAGACCATATTCACACTATGAATCAGGTGATAGAGAAATGTGCGGAATGTAACCAACCCTTATATATAGCTTTCATTGATTACGAGAAAGCGTTTGATTCAGTCAAAACCTCAACAGTCATGGATGCATTACGGAATCAGGGTGTAGATGAGCCATATGTAAAAATACCGAAAGATATCTATAGCGGCTCCACAGCCACCGTAGTCCTCCATAAAGAAAGCAACAAAATCCCAATAAAGAAAGGCGTCAGACAGGGAGATACGATCTCTCCAATGCTATTCACAGCGTGTTTACAGGAGGTATTCAGAGACTTGGAGTGGGGAGAATTGGGAATAAAAGTTGATGGAGAATACCTAAGCAACTTGCGATTCGCTGATGATATTACCTTGCTTAGTAACTCAGGAGGCCAATTGCAATGCATGCTCACTGACCTGGAGAGGCAAAGCAGAAGGGCGGGTCAGAAAATTAATCTGCAGAAAACTAACGTAATGCTTAACAGTCTCGGAAGAGAGCATCAGTTTACGATAGGTAGCGAGGCACTGGAAGTGGTAAGGGAATACATGTACTTAGGGTAGGTAGTGACCGCGGTTCCAAATCATGAGACTGAAATAACCAGAAGAATAAGAATGAGCTGGGGTGCGTTTGGCAGGCATTCTGAAATCATGAACAGCAGGTTGCCACTATCCCCCAAGAGAAACGTGTATAAAAGCTGTATCTTGCCAGTACTCACGTATGGGGCAGAAACCTGGATGCTGACTAAAAGGGTTCTGCTTAAATTGAGTACTACGCAACGAGCTATGGAAAGAAGGATGATGGGTGTAACGTTGAGGGATAAGAAAAGAGCAGATGACATCTTAGTTTAAATCAAGAAAAAGAAATGGGGGGGGGGGGGGGCATGGGCAGAACATGTAATGAGGAGGGAAGATAACCGATGGTCATTAAGGGTTACGAACTGGATTCCAACGGAAGGGAAGCGTAGCAGGGGGCGGCAGAAAGTTAGGTGGGCGGATGACATTAAGAAGTTTGCAGGGACAACATGGCCACAATTAGTACATGACCGGGGTAGTTGGAGAAGTATGGGAGAGGCCTTTGCCCTGCAGTGGGCGTAACCAGGCTGATGATGATGATGATGTGGTCAGGACGTGAAGGGTGCGCTGGGCTTGCCGCCACACTCAACGTTACTAGACTAGGTTCAGTTTTCAAACTCCCGTGACTGTGTGGACCCACCACCGATCCTCGCATCTCGTGGCGCTGCTGTCGCACTTTGCTCGGTCAGCACGGCGCGGACGGGGGACGAAGCACTGGCGTTGTTTATCTGTTTTGGCGCGTTGTATACATGCTTGTTTTGCTGCAGTCTCGGTGCATTTCTGCGACACTCTTGTACGTTTTAAATGCCCTGTGCGTTTTGAAATGTTTACGGGCCGTGCATCCAATTTTATTTGGTGACACGAATGCATATTTATGCTCCGTTCCTGCAGCAATAACCTACTTTGAATGTGCAAGTCTGCTCGCAAGAGAGCAAAGCTCACATAGGTTTCAACATTGCACTCGTGAATGCGTTGCTCTGATGAAAGAAATAGTGCTAGCTTCATTTTTTTGTTTCGTCCCGAAATAAGGTGCCGAGAGTGTGCATATGCCGTGTGTCCCAGCTAACTTCAGCCAGAGTTTTAACATATGCGAATGCCGCGTAGCTGGTCACAACCAAGGTAATGTTGTTTGCCGTAGCTTGGAGATATTCAAATTATTTTTTAAAATCCGCCTAGTTAGGTAATGCGTAGTTAATGCATTATATATATATATATATATATATATATATATATATATATATATATATATATAAAGTAATAATTGCGCAATTAATTCTTAGCGAATTACTTAATTTCATCATTATTTAATTATTTCACCTAGTTAGGTAATTCATTGCCACCACAAAAGGTCGAGGCGTCAACTCTCACCAACGACCGTGGGTTCGAGTGCCTTAAGTAAGTATATATTAATTAACTTCCCCTAATTACCACGAAAGTAAGTGGGTTCGACTCCTATACCAATGCTCGTGGGTTCGAGTGTCGTAATGAACTCAATCGTAATTAAGCATGCGCCTTAATTAGCTCTACATTGATTAACTTCGCCTTAATGAACACCAAAGGTCGTGTGTTGGACTCCCACTACAGGCCGTGGGTTCGAGCGCCTTAACTATATCTTACAAATTGGGCCCTAATTAACATCGCGCTAATTGACACCAACGGTCGCGGGTTCGAAAGATTCCCCCAATGGTCGTGGGTTCGAGTGCCTTAACTCTATTTTAATTAACTGTGCCTTAATTAACTTCGCCGAATTCACTCTGCCTTAATCCACGCTGCCTTAAATGTCGAGGTGAACTGCCTCGGTTGGTTCGCCTGGGCTCCCGTGACTTTTTTGGACCATCGTGTGGTCGCGCTAACATCGCCGCATGAGTGATACCATGCGTTCGTATTAATAACTAATTAGTACTAAGCAGCAACAGCTGATTACAACTACTAATCAGCTACTCACAGCTACTTATCAGCAACAGCTGATTAATAGAGCACAGTGGACGGCCGGAGCTGCAGCGGCCCTGGACTAAGGAATCCACAGCGCACTCTCGGGCAGCGCAGCAGCATTTTCACAGCTACGCAAAATTTTTTAATCACTCTCCTAAACGCGAGTCTATGCAAACATTTAAAGACGCATCGGTGAAAACACTTGCTGAGTATACGTAAGCTGCGAAGTCGGAGGACCCGAACCCCTTCGCAAACGCAGAGCTGCGCCCGCCTAGAGCTACCTGCGGTGCTCCCGCCCTCTGGCGGCAAACCAAGACACGGGGGCACCTACGATGTACGGCCCCTACGGAGAGTTTGACAACTGAACCTAGTCTAGTAACGTTGGCCACACTGGCATTTCTTCTCCTGCAGTTGTCAGCGAGTGATCGCACTAAAGTATTCAAGCACTCTGGAGCGAGAATTTTGACTAGGTCGAAGGCGGTAATCATTCTCCGCGATAAATAGGGCTGCCACTCGCTGCAATTATCCCTATGTGTTGATTATGTGGATGTAGGATCATGTAGGTATAAAAACAAGACACTATGGACTTCGATCTGCTGATTAAGGCGAAACGCGCCAGCGACTGCGGTCATTGTGTTAGTGATCACTGATTAGGTATGGTGCATACTGCCAGTCCAACAAAACTCTACCTGCATTTTTTTTTTTCATTGTACAATTTCTTCGTTTGCTTGCTTGTTTGTTTATGGCGAAATGCGAAAACGCCCATGTACTTAGGCTTAGGTGCGCGTTAAAAAAACATAGGTGGTCCAAATTTCCGGAGTCCCACTACGTGCCTCGTAGCGGATCGTGGTTTTGGCGCGTAAAACCCCATAATATTTTTCTTTTTTGTTTACAAATAAACGTTTATCAGAAGTTAACCATTCTGCGGCATTTGTTTCGCAAAGCACCCATTATGAAATCCTCTTTCAAGGGCTGTTGTACGTTTTATGGACAATTAAAAAAAATATTTTCTGGCTATACAACATAGGAGAAAGGTACAACTAACTACCTCTTGTTATTAGAGTACGGCAGGAGTGGAATCCGATTGAGGCAGGTCATGTGGCGATGTCCGATATTCGCACTTTTGAATTCGTAGCCATGAGCACAATATGCCGGCGAGCCACAACATGTCAGTGCACCATCTCCTGCCGTCTCTACTGAACGCATGACTGTCGCCCTGTCGGCCCTAAACTGCTGTTTTCAGAAGTCCTTAGTTGCAAAAAAAAAAACAAAAGGTCACACATTGTTCGTGCTCCGGCACACTTTAGCGCTTAATTGCCATTTGTTGGGCGTGTTGGTAAACTGAAGGCATATTTAACGCCAGCAAACAATCGTATCGGTCAGCCCACTCGAAGCTCGTCAAGAGGAGCATTGCCAACTTATGCTTTGGAAATGCTCTAAAGAAGTCTTGCTACCACAAGATCTATACGAGCCTTATGGATCAATCGGGAAGGTTATCAGCAGCAGGGCTTCCGGAATCAGTGCAAGTTTCGGTCGTCGAGGGGCTGCTAAAAAAGTGCAGGTCAGATAGCACAACTCAGGACACGGCAAATCAAGGGACGGAACGTAGAAGGAAGGTAGCGGTAGTGCCCTACCTGCATGGAACGGCACATAAACTTAAGAAAATGGCTAGCCGGGTGGACACAAACGTGGTCTTTTCCGCACCACAAAAGCTGGCAAAAATATGTCGATTGACGGACCCGTACCGTAAGCCAGCTGCCGGATGCTCTACGAATCATCGAAAAGCGCCAGTGGGATGCGTAGAAGCTGTTGTATATGAGCTTCCGCTGTCCTGTGGGAAAAAATATATCGGACAGACAGGGAGATGTCTTAATGACCGATTACGGGAACATTGCCAAAATGGGAAAAATAAGCAATACGGTCATTTGTCGACCCACTGTCAGGAATGCGGCTGTGCGCCGGTGTATGGATCCCGCCGGGTTCTTGCGAAGCACAAAGATAAAGATGTGCGAGAGATTATTGAGGCTCAGGCTATCTGGCGGAATAGTGACACGTGTGTTAGTGCCCCTTCAGTCGACTTGTTAGATAAAGAGACGGCTTTTTTGAATGAGTAAGATTTGGATAAGGTGGCGCCACTGTGCATGGGTTATATAGGTGTATTTCCTGAAAATGAAGTTGTTGAAGTTAGCGCATTGTGGTGTCTTCTCCCTTCCGTCCTTGTTTGCTGGCGCTAAATATGCTTTTAGCGCTTAATTTCGTTTTTTTTTTACGAGCACGACACTCGCTGAAAGATGTCGTTGCATTCCTGTCAACAGTTCTTGCGTGCCAACAAACGGTGTCTAACCCGTCATCGCTGATAAGGGCTAATCTGCAGCTAAATAATTCATTGCTGTTCCCCTTTCCGCCTTGTGACAAAAAAAAAGAATGCCGTAGAGAAAGCTGTTATCTACAATAGCAATGCTATTTCATGGCCACATGAGTCTCGCTTTTTCTTAACTAGTGCCAGGCACAAAGTTTTCTGGCAAAATGTAGTGCTTTTAGTATCGGCCAAAATAAACTCCGCAACTACCACACTTCCCTGGAGTCAAAAAGAAAAAAACGTGAGCCATTTGGAAAATTTTAATTAATAAACGTATCAGCGATTATAGCTGAAATTCACGCGTCCACTACTGTTCTGAAGCTTGGTCAGCAAAAATTGCTATTTTATTTCATCTCCTATTTTAGCACTCAGAGACAGTAATGGCTGAAACATACGGCATATGTAAAACTGCGTGTAACAAAGCACCGCTATACGAAAATTTGAACAAATAAAAAACATATGGTGGCTCATCGTCAGCGGAATTAACACATAAGTGGGAAACGACTGTGGACAACCAACCTTATGCACAGCGATGGTGGCCTCGACATAACCATGCTGACATGTTGTCGAAGCCGCGAGGTTATCGACCGCGTCTTGCATTACCATGCAGTTTTGTGGTGGCTTGCTTGCTCCTGCCGCTGTCCCTCTTCTCCAGTTCCTTGGAGAAGTGCGACAGGGTTTGGCACGTCAGTGACAGCTGCATCGCACGCTTGGTGAAGAATCCGAACTAACGCCGCATATGTGTTCGGAGTGCCCGAATGACACAGCGGGGGTCTTCACAAAGGCTTCGGACATGGAGAGCAGTTTGCGCTTTGAGGGCAGTACAGCGGTCTCCTAAAATCTGGGAACTCAACACGCACTTCCTTTATTGGGATCATACTGTTCCGACTGCGATCACGTGCTTGCCCCTCATCACGTGCGTGCGCGCCACCTCCACAAATAATGCTGTGTTCTTATCGCTGGTAGATTGTTCCGGAAGAACTTCACTTTGGCCTAGTTGATGTTTACTGCATATCATATTGACCGCAAATAAAGACGGGGACAGAGGGAGAGAACACATAGACAGCACGGGCGGTAACATTCAACTGTTTTATTCACGGCAGCCCGTGGGCATATATAGGCTATAACAGTTGAAAGTTACCGACCGTGCTGTTTATGTGTTCTCTCCCTCTGTCCCCGTCTTTATTTGCGGTCAATATGATATGTGGATTGCTCCGCTTGCATCTGCGAATCTTTATTCCAACCGATACTGCATGAAACAGCGCAAGACTTACTGCGCATCATATTTCACCATGCCCAATGCTACGCCAGAAAGAACATGCACATGAACAACTATGATTGGCTGACGCCCTATGATTCGCCGACGGTTGGCAGCTGATCTATAAGACAACACCGATCTGAAACAAACGAATCCAGTGGTAAAATGTGCCAGGCAGGGTAGGAAATAAAAGAGGAAAGCTATGTATTTCTACTTCACCATTACGGACGCCATGTACATGAAGTAGCAGGTTGACACCGATAGCCTACTGTGGCCATATGACGTCCTCAACCAATGACAATTGGCCAAAATTGCTGGGAAATTCATACTTTTGGCATTTTATTTGTTTGAAATGTTGAAGTGGATGATCACTCTTAAATTTTTCAAGGTACATGTTTCGCATAAAACACCCCTTTAGCACTCTGAAATTAATGAAACGGTGCACTAGGGGTGTTGCTAACAACTGCACCCATTTTCACAATTTTTAGGAAATAATCAAGGTGAACAAAGGGTGTTTCGACATCCAATCCACGCTCGAGGGTGTAATTTTCCCCAGTGTGTAGCAATCGAAGATAATACCGCAAGACGGCACCAACTAACAATTTCTGTATTTGTAACATCAGCCATTGGCTGCAAACTTTTGACCTTTCTGCCGGATGATTTTTGCTGATTTCGCTGTCTCTGAAAACCAATTTTCTGTACGCTTGACGCACGTTCTACTCTAACATATTATTTTTAACGTATCGAACACAACCAGCCACTGCATGTTTCGTTAGAAAAGCGAGCCCTCAGCCACCTTGGCACTGATTACCATCGAAGTGAGCTACTGTACAGGCATTCTCGATCACGTCTACGCCGAACCCTATCTACACAGAGTTCACTAGGTTTCCGTAGATTAAGCATTCGCAAAGTAGGAGTAGGCATATGGTACTCACATGGCAGAAAATGTTTTTAACGTATGAACCACGACCTCTTAACGACGCCGTAACTCGCGCTACCAATTTTCAAGCTTTTATTGTTGGTCTTCCTAGCGCTATGATTAAAGCACTCTCCTGAAGCAGCGTCGAGAAAGAATTGTTTTGAGCCACAAATCAAAGGGTACGACAAGGGTCACTTTTTCGCGAATGAAAACTGGAGGAAACTTGAACAGCGGTCGGTGGAGCTCCTACCCGGAAGAGTTGCGCTTCTCTGCTTTCCTTAGTTAACGATTATGTTAACTTGTGGATTGCAGTTTCGACTTCGGCATCTTCGCAGTTGTGAAATGCTGCAACGCCAAGAGATTTCCGCCAAATTCCCGCCACTGCGGCCTCAAATTGATCGGGGCGAAATGCATAAACGCCCGCACTGGATGCATACTAAGGAACACCAGGCAACCAAAATTAAACCGGAGTCCCCTACTACAACGAGCTCCATAATCATAGCCTGGTCTGGTAACGGAAAACCCCAGAATTCAGATTTCAATTTCACCGCAAAGCCCATGTGCTTGCAGTTGAAACGGTGGCCGTTTTGAGTTTCTTCATTCGTTTCTCTCTCTCTCTCTCTCTCGTTTCTTTCTCTCTCTTTTGTTTTATGCCGATGCATCCCTGCGCTTTTTACAAGTACAACATAATCATCGGGAGATAGAAGCAGCGACCAGATTCAACAGCCAGCGCGTAAGAACGATAAAAAGAAAGGAAAAGGACAGAGAAAAAGGCAAATGAACGATTGCACCTCCAACGTCATTCCTTCCCATGAAGACTAAGCGCTCGTATGAGCTCGTTTGTTTGTGTGCCAGCTACCGCGAAGCATGCGTCACTGTAAATAAAAAAAAAAGCAGATGACCCTTAAGCCCCTACACGTGCGGCGTGCGAGCGTGTGGCAGTCCTGGGACGCACCCAACAGCTGCGTCCGCGTCGTCGGCTGCCGCAGCACACGTACTGACGTGACTCGGGAGAGAACGAATCGGCGACCGGCGGCTCCGGGAGTTGTTGACAGCGGGGCTTGGTCCGATGCAACGAAAGATATTAAAAGCACTCGCCTTCGAAGGCGACGCACTGCGATCACGGCGTGCGCGCTCATCAAAGGCCGAGACATATAATTATGGAAGGCCTACACGCGTGAATGCCGCCGCAATATTTTTTGTTGTTTATTCGATAGGCTTCCTTGCCGTGAATTGTTCGCAACGACGCCGCGCCTGCGTTGAGGTGGTTCGCACCGTGAGAGATGTGAGGCGCAGTGATGTTGTTCGACTCGTTGGTAAAAGAAAAAATAATAAGACCGAGAACAAAGCCATTTAGCGCAGCTACTTCGAGCAATGAGCAAATAAAATGAAAAAAGAATGGGAGAGAGGGGAATGGCGAGTTGTATCTAAGCTTAAGAGGTACTTGAGTACGAATTGGCAGTTAAACAAAGAGAACAATAAAAGCGCAAAAAAGAACATTAATGAATATAAAAGGTAGAAAGCAGGTTGCGATGTTCAAAGAAGCAGAAAAGACAGCCACTAGGGCGACATACGGAGTTGGGAAATCCTGGAGTAGGTTTACTTTAAGGTAATCTAAAAGCCATCATGAGTGGTGAGTGATGCGCTGGCTAGCACTCCCAGGGTTCTACCAGGAAACAAATACCCAAGAAAGTGGATGGGGAAACAGTGCCGCGGTAGCTCAATTCGTAGAGCATCGCACGCTAAATGCGAAGGTTGTGGGATTGTTCCCCACCTGCGGCAAGTTGTTTTTTCATCCACTTGTATTTCCATTAATTTATCGTTTCTTTATTTCATTTATTAAGCACAAGTAATTTCCCCTATGTTTCCCTTGGTGTCCGTGTTTGTTGGTTTCTTATACCATGACTAATAAAAATCGGGCACCTCGATGAACCCCCTCTCTTCTCGTTCATGAGAGAGAAAATAGCGATAATAGGAAAAATGGCGATATAGAACATTATTTAAAATTTCCTTAAATGAAAGGTCCCCTTTCAGCCACATGCTCTGGAACCTCCTTCTGTATACTTATGTAAGCATGTATAAAAATAATCAAGAAACAATTCTTTTTAATTAATAACATGTCACACCACATCGTAGAAGAATGAAAGTTGCAAACAGTCGACCTAAGCGAATCACAACTTTATCATACACACAGACGCGCACGCGCACACGCACGCACGGACACACACGTACACACACACACACACACACTCTGTAAAGAACGGCCCGCTGAGGTGCAAGTTCTGCCAGCCAGTTGCGACAGCGGCGTCACCTTTTCTTGGAAAGGCACCATTACGCTCTAGCCTCGGCACCGTTGTGACTAAAGGTGATCGGCTGACGAACTATTGTTACTGAACCCGCCACCGCCGACCTGATCTGCTAGGAGCGGGGGAGTTGCCGAGGGAACGTCTCCGGAGGCCCCTTCCCACGCGCCGTTCAAGACGCAAGACAATGGGACACCGGCGGCCGCGCTGCGGGGGTCAGCTCGGGGAATCGGATGTGCCGCTCCTGGCGTCAGTTCTTTCTTTCTTTCTTTCTTTATTGATTTATTTAAGACAATGAACAGATTGTCTTAGGGGACATGGCAAAAGGCAAACATTCGCCTGACTAGGCCATGCCACCCGTACATTGCCAGCAAAATGGCAGCGGCAGGCTTTCAGGAGAGCAGACATGAAATTAAAGTAGTACACATTTTCCAACGCTTGAGTACACAATTCGCGCAAGAAGAAAGAAAAAATGTTAAAGTTGATACAGTTTTCTAATCACTTGAAGCACAACAACAGGAAAAAAAACATGTACAAAATTTTCCGTACCTGTAGCTGAAAGGTTAAAGTTTACACAGTTTTGTAAAAACAACAAAAAGAAAAAAAAACATGTACGAAATTTTCTATACCTGTAGTTGAACATTTTTGTTACTCTTCGGATAGTAACAATTCTTTTACCGTTTTCTTAAAGCTTCGCTTTGAAATACCAGAATTCAGCAGGTCCAATACCAATGGGTAGTCGTTTAGAAGGTTAGGAAGTTGAACTGCTAGTTTTAGTTCCCCACAACGGCGTGCCTCAAAATGTTTTGGCCCATATAAACTCAAAATGTAATTTCAATTAGAACGAGAAAGAGAGAGCGTTCAGGTACATGAAGCAAAACTACGCCGAAAAATTAATGAAAGGAATAACTGTGCCGAGGGGAACTAAAAGTAAATAAAAGATAAAAGACAAAGTTGCGCATCTTGTTCCACTTTTTTGTTCGCGGGAATGTGAGCCACAATTTGGTGAAACACGTATTCTCGGTTAAAGATCATCGCACGTTTGCCTTTACAAACGTTTTCAATAAATAAGAATGAGACCCCGTGCGCCAGCGAGCCATCAAGTTACTTTATTTCCATCAGAGGTCAGCTTCTTTGTGATCAGTGTGCTGTAAGGTACCACGCTGAAGTTGGTGGTGTTGCTGATGTATCGAGCATGCGCGGCGATCGTGTATACATATATATGGGTACCATTATGTCGAATAGACAGTTGGTAGTGAGCGATTGTGTGAGAAAAAGGGGTTCATTTTTTGCGTGTTTGTATGAGTGCGCGGAGTGTGTGTATTTTCTTAGGCTCTGAAGTTGTTACCAACATGGATTACCAATTAGTCCAGCTACAAATTATTCTGGGATTATTTACTATTAAATGTAGACAGCGGAAAAGAAGACCAAAAACTGATGAGAATGTTTTGGTGACCTGAACTATTGGCAGGTAAATGTCAGTCCCAATAGTGCAATGTACTGAGAATGGGCAGCATATCCCACCAAGCTCCAACGACGTTTAGTTGATTGTCGAGAATGCAAAAGATGCGTGTGCTCAGGCATCGGCGTAGTGGAAAGCGATGCTTTTATAATTTGACAATAGAGTCATTTCTACTCGACTGCTGTAATTCGTGCATTCAGTTGTGAGCGACGTATTTGTCTGAATTGACATTCATATTGCCTTACAAAGAGAGCACAATAAAGTGTTCGCTTATAATATCACTAAACGATACACCCGTGTCATCTTAGTAGTGGAGATCTTTAGGGGAAGTATTTGGCGGGTACGATCTCTTTGTAGGGGGTGTGGTGGTCAGGCGGAGATAGCCTGGCGTGACTGGCCTGGAATTATTGCGTCCGAGCACCCCTTAGTTGGTAACGCGGATGTTTCACCAAACGTTAACTCGGTGCCTCGGAGGGAGGCAATCAACGGGCGTATAACTTCTTTTCTGATCCCTCCGGCCTCCAGACCCTTCAGGGAGCACTGCGGCTTGAAAGCTCGCGTTCGGAAGACACCTATTTTCTATAGGCTGTGAAGCAGCATTTTTCTTTCTATATTGAACCGCGGGCACATCCTGAGTGTTCTGAGGGTTCAGCCATCTCGAAGCAAAAAGATGGAAAACAAAGCACCCCGTTTTAAATAACCCCGCTTTCCCCCTTTACAGGACTCGTGTGGAGGTTTGTGGAACATGCAAAAGTCGTTGCGGATTTTCACCGCTCTTATTTCTTTTCATTTCGGGGGCTGGTACCCGACGAGCTTCATTATTTTCCCAAGTTTCAGCCGCGGTCCGGCCTGCGTCAGGAGTGCAGTCAGGACCGGTACCAGGCAGTAATGTCGGGTGACACCGGACTCACAATGTGACACAAGAACAACGTTCTTCTGGTGAGCGAGCGTGTCGCGAAGACACTGAATAAAGTACCACGCGTTAAAATGCCATTGGAAAGACGCGGATCAGTGCTACTTCGAATACAGAAATTAAATGGCTTAATTTTAGTGCCTGTAGATAATGCATAGTGCAATACGATCATAGTAAAGAACAAATAATGTAAAGCGCGCGAAAAAAATATTAATGCGAAAGCATTATATGCCTCATGAAGCGGGAAATCCGGTGGCGTGGCCGGAGGTAGTACAACAAGTCACGTCAAGACAGAGACGCACTCGTGCTACTGCTTGCGCGTTCGTCGTCGTCTTCTGCACCAGCTGCCCCCGGTGCCGCTCATCATGCCAGCGTTCCCATACTGCCCCTCCCTCTGCGAAGGCGCTGATGGCACTGACCCATTGCCAGCCGGCGCGGTGATTTCGGTGAGTTCTGTCACGGGCTCCGATGGACGAACCTAAGACGGAGATGGTACAAAAAGTCACCTGGTCACAGAGACTTACCGGTGGTGGCCG
Organism: Dermacentor variabilis; assembly: GCF_050947875.1. Taxonomy (NCBI): domain Eukaryota; kingdom Metazoa; phylum Arthropoda; class Arachnida; order Ixodida; family Ixodidae; genus Dermacentor; species Dermacentor variabilis. Next base: position 134,213,412 of record NC_134568.1, read on the forward strand.
GTTTATATACAGGGTGTCCAACGTAACTTTAGCCAAGCTTTAAAAATATGCAAACGTCACGTCGGCGGACAAAACCAATGTCATGTTGTTTGTCGTCGCTTGAAGATGCTCAGCTTATTTTTTGCATTCAGTCGATTTACATAATTAGTCCCAATTAATTAATGAACTTCTCAAATGTTGCAGTTAGATGACAAATATCGATGAGAAAATTGCAGAGCAACATGAAAAACTACTGAAACAGTTTTCTGTGGCTTAATATGAGCTACGTAAAAGCGTTTTTCGGAGCGTGAAAGGAGCCCGCATATACACGCAAGAATTGCCGTGCGACTGGCCGCTCGAGGCACTTTCCATGTACCCGCAGGCGTCTTTCACGCTCGGAAAAACACTTTTATCCAGCAAGTAATGAGGAACAGAAACCTATATTCTTAGTTTTTCGTGTTGCTCTACAATTTTCTCATCGATATTTGTCATCTAACTGCAACATTTGAGAAGTTCATTAATTAATTAGGACTGATTATGTAATTAGACGGAATGCGAAAAATAAGCTGAATATCTCCAAGCGACGGCAAAAAACAACATTACCTTTGTTATGTCCAGCTACGTGGCATCTGCATATTTTTAAGGTTCGTCTAAAGTCACGTGGGACACCCTGTATAGCGCCGCGCGTCGCGGCGCAGCCCGTCGGTGCAGTGATTTCGGCCAGTTCTGTCGTGCGCTCCGAGAGACGAACCTACGACTTCTCAGTCAGCAGCTGCGTCCGGCTCCTCTGGACGTGCACGCGACTACGTGGACGAGGCGGGGCCACGTGATGCCAGAAAAGATACCGTATACCCAGTTTTTCTGGACACGAGGGTTTAGTTCGCGTGAGTGCCATCACGTGGCACACTGACCTTAAACTTTTCAAACTTCCCGCTGTGATGCGGTGATGGGTGACGACGTTTACAAAACAAAAATAAAATAATTAAAAGCTATCCCTGGGCAATGAACTGCGCCACAACGCTTGTCCCGCCGGTGTTATCAGTGTTCTTGATAAAGCGTAGCCACTCGTCGCCTGGAAATGACTTATCTGACCGGGATATGAGGTCACGCCCGACATCGTTCTAACATATCACTGCTGTGTTTTAGATTTCTGCCAATCTTCTCCCACCTTACCCGCCCATTATCTGTCCACCCGCAATGGCCATGTATGCGAAGTGTCTCCCATATTTGCTAGGACCAAAAATTTCAAAATTCCCCTTTGGTGTTATCAGTGAATGAATGGAACGCCCTACCCCAAGAGATTGTAACAATCACTGACCCGTCTGCCTTCCAATCAGCCTTGCGCACTTTTTTAAATGTATAAATTGTTCAGCTGCCGCTTCTTGACTGGCCTGTGTTATATATATGTATAAATTTTTAAATGTGCATTTTCCCCACACCCACCTGCCACTTGTGTCTTGTTGAAAAGTACGATGTACAGCAAATGTGAATTGTACCATGTACTCTCACTCCAATTTCTTTTCGTTTTTTCATTCTCTTTTTTTTTACGAAGTGTATCTTTTACCGAAATGTAGCTGCGCTTGATAGTTGCCTTCAGTCGTTTTTATTGCGTTGAAATATCATGTGTGAATTGTATCCCCCCTATGTAATGCCTCTCGGGGCCTTTATGGTATTCAAAATAAATAAATAAATAAATAAATCTTCCTAAGAACGTTTAGTCACGACGAACGATGATGGATTCTGGGTTTTTGATACGGTTTTTTTCCTTTTTTTGATGCTACGGAGTAAACAAGCTAGGGTAATCGTCAGAAGCACTCCGTAGCAGCCTTTCTTCATTGGCCACGCATTCTTAGCGCGCGAAGATCGCACAGCGTCTACGAGAGACGCCGTCGTGGACGGCTTTTTATTTTGGCCTATCGATTTCGTTAAGGTGCCCACAAATACTTCCTTAGCGACTTTTCTATCCGCACTCATGAGCTACTGCAGCAGCTGCAAATCGAGATGCGCTTAAGAGGAAGCTTTAATAATATTTGGGGTTTTACGTGCCAAGACCACTTTCTGATTATGAGGCACGCCGTAGTGGAGGACTCCGGAAATTTTGACCACCTGGGGTTCTTTAACGTGCACCTAAATCTAAGCACACGGGTGTTTTCGCATTTCGCCCCCATCGAAATGCGGCCGCCGTGGCCGGGATTCGATCCCGCGACCTCGTGCTCAGCAGCCCAACACCATAGCCACTGAGCAACCACGGCGGGTAAAGAGGAAGCTTTAGCTCGGCTGCTCCCATCTAAATACATGTAAAAGGAGAATTCGTTTTTTTCGGCAACCACTGCACCAAATTTGACGAGGCTTGTTGCATTTAAAACAAAAACTTAAAATCTAGTGACTGTTGGTTTCGAATTTTTGCGTTAGGTCGTCAATTTTTTATTAAAAATTGGCAAAAATCGAAAATTTTCAAAAAACGAAACTATAAAGTTTATAACTCTGTAACTCAACAACAAAAAATGATAAAACAATTCTGTTAATTTTATCTCATAGTACATCTAAAGCGGACAAAATTGATTTGTTACACATGAATATAAAAAAATTTTTAATGGAAATACAGCTTTTGCAGAACCCTTGTAACCAAGGTAACAAATTCACGTAAGAGGTAAAATGACATGTCGAATTTGTCCGCTTTGGATCATCTAATGGATGCCATTTACAGAACCGCGATATCTGTTCTTGATGCAGAGCTATGAATTTGTAAACTCCGTGCTTCTATTTTTCTCGAACGGTCGGATACTTGAAAATCTTTTTAACAAAATTCAAGCCCTAAATCGAAATTCCGCTTCCAACAGTCACTAGAATTTAACTTTCTCTCTCAAATGCAACAAATTTCATTAAAATCAGTCAAGGGGTTATCTCAGAAAAACGTTTTTGCGTTTTACATGTATTTGAATAGGCCGCGTCGGAGTTGGGCCCGAGCTAAAGCTTCCTCTTAAGCATTAAGACATATACATGGATATGTTGGTTCTGCACCTTCAGGCAAAATTCACGACACAAACATTGAGCAAACTGTCTCTGTGTCGTCGTCTGTAAGCATGCAATGGCCGAAGCTGCTCGCAATATTACGTCACATTTACTGGCCACCGGGCTAGGTGCACCTTTGGGCATGACATATATAGTACTTGCAATTAGTTCCCAAAGTAGATTCCTGTCGCGGTTATCCTTGTGCGTGAAGGAAGACCGCTATTTAAAATTATTGTGCAGTAATATATGCGGGATTTGCCTGTTCTCCATATTGTCTACCATGTTGCTGTTCCGCCTTTATAATACAGCCGCAATGTAGACCAGCAGGTATCGGACGCCATAAAGGCTACTCACATACTCAAAGACCTCGCGCACAACTCCTGACGCTTACTTGCATTCAAGAGTTGTGCTACTGTCAGGGGCATCCCTACCGAATGTTAATATTAAATTATGGGGTTTTACGTGTCAAAACCACGATCTCATTATGAGGCACGCTGTAGTGGGGGATTCCGGAATAATTTGGACCACTCGGTATTCTTTAACGTGCGCCTAACCCTAAGTACACGGGTGTTTTCGCATTTCACACCCATCGAAATACGGATGCCGTGGCTGGGATTCGATCCCGCGACCTCGTGCTTAGCAGCCGAACCCAATAAAAACTAAGCAACAACGGCGGGTAAGGAATGTCGGCAGTTCGAGGAAGGTGACAGTCGGCACGTGAGACAATTTGTTCCCTTCTTCATTGCCCGAGAATCGGTACCAGCCGTCGAAGAATGACACTGTAGAGTGCACTGTATCTAATGCGATGGAGTCCGCGTCCAATATTTCAGACCCGAATCACCCTGTAAAGACTGAAATCTCGACAGGCAAGACTGACAGGTGCCGGGCGCTGGCGTCGGCCACGGGACCTACGTAATTGACCTCTCTTCAACACTTGCCGACATTTTCGCTTATTTCGCACGATCGAATTTCAGCTGAGCTGCTTCAACAGCCAATTTATTTGTGCCAAAATTTGACCACCCTGTCAACGTTATGGTTTTTTTTTATTTTTTAAAACCACTTTTATATTTAAGCTGATGCTGTCCTGAGATTTGATCAAAAATGCCCGCATTTTTGTCGGACTCTGTTCATATTTTGGGGGATTTTTAATAGACATTGAAACCATAGCCCGGCCCCCTGACCACACTGCTCAAGAAGTCAATTTATTTTCCTGACCTCTTGTGCAAGCTTCTGCCTTCTTGCCGTTCGTCAACCCCCTGATTTCCCTGTCACATGTGTCCCGTTTTGACGACTACGATATGAACGCTCTGAACCTCCCTTCGACACGGCGTGCAACGACCTTAATGAAGTATCGTTTACACGCTAGTTGACGTACTGTCGATGTACATTTCCGCTGATCACCGGGATAGGAGTGTGGTCCTGTCTTTAGTGTCATCGGTTTACACCCTCGCTCAATAACACCTTCTCGTTAGTCGTCGCCTTTTTTTGTCGAGAGGAGCATATTGTATTTCCTCTGAATATACTTTCGGCTTTAGGTGTGACTTTGCACGCCCGCTTATTCTCTTACGCTTACGGCAACCGTTGTCGTCAGGCTGCAGCCTCATTCTGAGCTTCGCCTTCACCAGAGAGCACAGAAAGCTGTCTTCACAAAAAACCACCGTGATTCGAGCCCATGTATTCGCAGCATTCTGCATTTGGAAGCTGGGCACGCTAACTATTACGCTACCTCCCCCCACCACTTCCTGCCTTCCCACTCCTCGTTTTCGTCGCAGACGCAGGCAGAACGGAAGCAGAAACGAAAAAGAAAGTAAAGATTGCTCAGCCGCTTGCTTACACATGACCTTAACTTTGGAAGGCGGAGGGCATGTAGGCTTGCGGCTTCGTGCAGATGGTCGGTCGCCTTAGCTTTATTGTAAATTCACTTTCACCGAGTCTTTTCGGTTAAAACTGAAACGCCGCGCAAAAATGAGACCTATCGTTGTTTTCTAGGTTTAAACAAAAAACGCTCATTCCTAAAGCAGCAACAGTTTCATCATCAGCGACTTGAACGCTCATTTACACAAATAGTGATTTTTTAAGAAATGGCATAAGGATGCTATATTTCTAGGTCATGTCGCTGCCAATACGGGCCGATACCACGTATCGACGAAAGGGAATCACAATGTCGATGCACGCGGCAGGTTACTGAATGATGAAAAGAGAAAATACGACTAGCCGCCGTGGTTGCTCCGTGTAGGTGCAGGTTAAAGAACCCCAGGTGGTCGAAATTTCCGGAGTCCTCCACTACGGCATGCCTCATAATCAGAACGTATTTTTGGCACGTAAAGCCCCATAATTTAATTTTTTTTAGAGAAGACGACTATTTTTCAGTTGTCGCAACTCAATATACACAGAACACAAGGCATCTGCCACTATGACACATCTTTTTTTCGACAACAGCGAGACACAAAGGCGGACTGATATACCTCTTAAAGGGGTTCAATTTTATTTTTCCTCGCAGAACCGCAAGCGCAGGAGGCGCCGCGCGTATACCGCGGCCACGTACTGTAGCCGCGCTCCTTTTCCTCTAGCAATATGGCCGCCGGCGGCTTCACACGCTCCCGTAGGCGGCAGCTGGGACTGGCACTCGAGAAGTTTAAGTATATAACCTCCTTGCATAAAAACGACAGCATAATTGCTAATATATCGTGGGCTTGGATATGTTTGGCACGAGGCCCAAGACGGCACCCTGTCTTCTAACGCGTTCTTATGTTTCTAACGCGTTCTTTCTGATGTTAGGCGAGAAACGCTGTTCTAAACTTTCTCTTCTCCAGCTTGTTCAGTAAACCCACGTTTATAGTAATCCCGCAATAGCAAGAGTTATGAGTGTGGCAACCGTAACCGCAAGTGTCACGGTATGATCTTAACTTGTCGGGACAGCACAGTTGTAATGCACAGACCCTGCCACTAAGGAATACGCGGCAAGGTATGGCCAATGAACAATTCTTTTCTAAGATCCGTTTTCAGTAAACGTTTATTACCAAGAACAGCGGGCCCCCGCAGGGGCGTCTGCGCAAGCAGGCGTTTGGTGTGTTGCGACACCACGTACCCGAGCACACGAGGGTTGGACCCTCCCGCGTGTAGCCGTGCGCGGCTTAGCCGTGTCCGGGGAAAGGGGGATCCTGGGGGTTGAGCCGATGCCGGGTGTTTGGACCTTTAAGGCCCCCCGGCGGAGGCAACACACCTCTTTGGCCTCTGCTTCACGTAGACGGCACCCCCGGACTGACCCACCCGGGGGAAATCGGTAGTTGCCTTTTCCTGTCTCTCTCTCCCTATTACCTTCGTCTTTCCCTTAGTTTCCGCCTTTCCTGTCTCCTTCTCATTTCTTTATTACTTCCGACCTTCCTGGCAGCAAGGGTTAACCTTGTGTGAGTAGCCAACCTTGGTTATGTCATATTGGGTTATAGTGGCAACGTACAGCTGGCGTTTGCAGGCCCTGTTTTTCAGGCCCTGCAGCGTCCCCTTGTTGGACTCCATGGTGGGTGGCTGGCGTTGCTGCCGAAAACTACACGTCCGCACATGGCTACTTCCTTCCCTTCACTACCTGATCGCCCTCAGAAAAGAGGGCGCACCGATGAAGTCTTTCAATTTTTTGGCCGCCAAAAAGAATCGTTCCCGCGTTTCCATGTTATCCATTCTGCAAAACCAGATAAACCAGTAAGAACTATCTCGCCCTTCCTTGTTTCGAAGTCATTGACTGAAGCCTTTGGTCCTGGATATAAGGCGTCGAGGATGGCAAGCGGGGATCTCCTCTTGGAGCTCCGCGATCAAAAACAATATGAAAAATTGTCAACACTAGTGTCATTTGGGGAAACCCAGATAATTATAACCCCACACCGCACGATGAACACCACCCGTGGTGTTGTCTCTGACGATGACTTGATGGAGCTCACTGAGGCTGAACTCTTGGAGGGCTTCAGTGACCAGAATGTTATAAATGTTAAACGAATTAAGATGAGGCGAGATGGAAAAGAGATCAAGACGAAACACCTGATACTCACTTTCGGCTCTAGTGTCCTTCCCGAGTCCATCGAGGCTGGTTATATCAAACTTCGTGTTCGACCATACGTTCCCAATCCTCTCAGATGCTTTAAGTGCCAACGTTTCGGCCACAGTTCACAGAACTGTCGAGGCCGGCTGACTTGTGCCAAGTGCAGTGACAATGAACACTCCTCCGAAACGTGCCAGAACACCCCACACTGTGTCAACTGTGATGGCGAGCATGCCGCATACTCGCGCGCCTGCCCGTCCTGGAAAAAAGAAAAAGAAATTGTGACCATAAAAGTAAAAGAAAATATCACTTTCAAAGAGGCACGGAGGCGGGTGTCATACCTGTCTAAGAGCAGCTTTGCCGATGTGGCGCGTAAGGGGGCAGCGTCACAAAGGCCTCCGGCGGCTGTCCGACCCACAGGCAGTGAGTCGGCAGCTACGCCATCTGCCCCCGCGGCGGTTGCAGCTAGCGCTGCTCCGTCAACACAGCAGAGGGGACCATCGACCCCGAAGGTGGGCACAGCCGAGGCTGCGCCAACATCCCCGGCCCCTCCCAGCGCTGGCAACAGCCGGCGCAGCCAAATCCCGCAGGGTGCCCCATCGACCTCCGGGCTGGTGGGCGCAGGGGTCTTGCCCTCCAAGGCGGGACCCTCTCAGGAAACTTCTCGCTCGCAAGAGCAGGTGTCCGGCGCCTCACAAGAGGCAATGGACACTACACCTATTCTCAAGGCGCACCAAGCGCCTAAGGAGCGGCGAGGCTCCCCCGAACGCTCCAGAAAGGGCAGAACCCCCGTTACAGGGCCTCGAAAGAGCTCTGTAACCTAAGCGGCATCACCTCAATTTCCGTAAACACAGCACAAATTTTTCTTTAAATATGGATACACAAATCATTCAATGGAATGTCAGAGGTCTTCTTAGGAATCTCGATGACGTGCAAGAACTTATCCATAAACACAATCCGAAAGTGCTGTGTTTACAGGAAACACACTTAAAACCAAAACACACAAATTTTCTTCGACAACACGTTACTATTCGCAAAGATCGCGATGATGCTCTCGCATCATCGGGCGGTGTTGCAATTATAATTCAAAAAAGCATAGCCTGTCAACGTTTGCAGCTACGAACGGCCCTTGAGGCAGTGGCGGTTCGAGTCATTCTGCTAAACAAGCTTATCACTATTTGCTCACTTTATATACCCCCACATTATAAACTAAGCAAACATGAATTTCAGTCCTTTATTGATGAATTGCCAGAACCCTACGTTGTTCTTGGCGATTTCAATGCACATAACTACCTGTGGGGCGACCCTCGTATAGATGCGCGAGGACGTCTTCTCGAACAGTTCCTCTTTTCTTCTGGTGCTTGTCTGTTGAATAAAAAGGAACACACATATTACTCTCTTGCAAATAGAACCTATTCTTCCATAGACCTAAGCATAGTCTCCCCGTCTGTACTGCCTGAATTTGAATGGGAAGTTACCGACAACCCTTACGGCAGCGACCACTTCCCTATACTGCTAAGATCACCGAAAGAAAATGAATATCCACCACACGCTCCTAGATGGAAGGTTGAGACAGCTGATTGGGAGAAATTTCGATCTCTGTCTAGTATCTCATGGGCTGACTTGTCTCCGTTAGGAATTGATGCTGCAGTCGAGTTCTTTACAGCATTCATCATAGATGTCACATCTAAATGCATATCCGAAGTGAGTGGTCTGGCATGCAAAAGACGTGTGCCGTGGTGGAACAGCGAATGTAGGATCGCCCGTAAGAATCAGAACAAGGCGTGGGGGTTGCTACGCGCTTCTCCCACTGCAGAGAATCTTATGAACTTTAAAAAAATAAAGTCCCAAGGCAGGCGAACCCGCCGACAGGCCAGAAGAGAAAGCTGGCACAAGTTTTTATCAAGTATTAACTCGTTTAGGGATGAGGCCAAAGCCTGGAACAGAGTAAATAGGATTAGAGGGCGGCAAACACATTCACTCCCCCTGGTAAACACACAGGGAGATACACTGCAAGACCAGGCCGACTCACTTGGGGAATATTTTGAGAGCGTGTCAAGTCCAACAAATTACACACAATCCTTTCTCAAACACAAAGAAACAGAAGAACGTAAGCCATTACCAAGAAAAGGTCGAGAGAATGAGCCTTACAACCGTCCCTTTAGCATTGCCGAGCTAAGAGCTGCCTTGATGACATGCAAGAGCTCTGCACCAGGACCTGACAGAATCATGTACGACATAATTAAGAACGTACACACTGATACACAATTGACTTTACTTGCACTTTTTAACACTATTTGGGCTGCTGGATATCTTCCACTTGCATGGAGAGAAGCGATTGTGATTCCCATTCTGAAGCAAGGTAAAGATCCTTCGTTGGCGTCCAGTTACCGCCCGATAGCCCTCACAAGTTGCATTTGTAAGCTGTTTGAGAAAATGGTTAATCGGCGACTCATACATTTCCTGGAATTAAACCAAATGCTTGATCCCTTTCAGTGTGGCTTCAGGGAAGGGCGGGCTACAATTGATCACCTTGTGCGCATGGAGGGAAACATTCGCGACGCCTTTCTACATAAGCAATATTTCTTATCCGTGTTCCTCGATATGGAGAAGGCGTACGACACAGCGTGGCGCTACGGAATCTTGAGAGACTTGTCGGGAATGGGCATCCGTGGCAATATGCTCGCCCTAATAGATAGCTATTTGTCCAACCGTACCTTCCGAGTAAAAGTCGGTAATGCACTGTCACGTCCTTTTACGCAGGAAACTGGTGTACCCCAGGGAGGTGTGCTCAGCTGCACTCTTTTCATTGTTAAGATGAACACACTACGTGCTTCACTGCCACCGGCCATTTCTTATTCCGTATACGTCGACGATATACAAATAGGCTTTAAATCCTGCAACCTCGCAGTATGCGAGAGACAGGTACAGCAGGGCCTGAACAAGGTTTGCAAGTGGGCTGACGAAAACGGATTTAAGATCAACCCCCACAAAAGCTCTTGTGTTCTTTTTACTAGAAAGAGAGGCCTGGTTCCAGATCCTTGTGTTCAACTGAGTGGACATCAAATACCTGTCAACAATGAACACAAATTTTTAGGTATTATACTTGACTCGAAGCTCACTTTTATACAGCACATTAAATATCTTAAAGAAAAATGCCTAAGGACAATGAACTTGCTTAAAGTTCTATCCCACTCAACATGGGGTAGCGACAGGAAGTGTCTGATGAATGTTTATAAGAGCCTAATTCGATCACGATTGGACTATGGTGCCGTCGTATATAACTCTGCCGCTCCGAGCGCACTAAAGATCCTAGATCCTATCCACCATCTAGGTGTCCGCTTAGCCACTGGTGCTTTCAGAACAAGCCCGATTGAAAGCTTATACGCGGAATCAAATGAATGGTCGCTCCATCTACAGAGAACTTACATCAGCCTTACATATTTCCTAAAAATACACTGCAATCATCAACATCCATGTTTTAACACTGTTAACGATATGACCTGCACTACACTATTCCATAATCGTCCTTCTGTAAGAAAGCCTTTCTCGCTTCGAGTGAGGGAGCTTAGTGATGAGATACATGTCCCACTCCCCGAGCTTCGCCTAATGCATCCAGCCAAGCTGCTACCTCCTTGGGAGTGGCAGCTGATACAATGCGACACATCTTTCATTCAAGTTACAAAGCACGCTCCTGAGGCCGAAATCAGAATGCATTTCCTAGAACTCCAGCACAAGCATTCCTGTGCAGAGTTCTACACAGACGCTTCGAAGTCAAATTCCGGGGTATCCTATGCAGCCGTTGGCCCATCCTTCTCGGAATCCGACGTACTGCATCCGGAAACAAGCATATTTACGGCTGAGGCCTACGCATTACTTTCTGCTGTGAAGCATATAAGAAAATCAAAACTTCCAAAAGCAGCGATCTATACAGACTCCCTAAGCGTCGTGAAGGCCTTGATGCCAGTCTATACACACAAAAATCCTGTACTTTGTGAACTCTACACCGTCTTGTGTAAAGCGTACATATCTAACCAGCGTATCATTATATGCTGGGTGCCTGGCCACAGGAGCATTGAGGGTAACGTTCTGGCGGACGAGATGGCCACGTCAATCGCATCGCAAAATGTAAACCCTACCGCTGCGGTGCCTGTCACAGACCTGAGGCCTTTCTTGCGAAGGAGATTGCGGGACCACTGGCAACGCATGTGGGACGCGGAAACGAATAATAAGCTCCACCTGATAAAACCACAGTTAGGTTTCTGGCCCTCTGCTACAAAATCGCGCCGAACAGATGTCCTATTCTGTCGTCTCAGAATAGGACACACGTTCGGCACCCATAATTATCTGCTTACTGGAAGTGAACCTCCAACCTGTGGTAGATGCGGGGAGAGGCTGACCGTGCTCCACGTCCTTCTGGAGTGTCGGGAAGCCGAATCTGAAAGAATGAAACATTTTTCCTTAGCTTACAGACAGCACATCCCTCTTCATCCAGTAATGTTCCTCGGCCCAGAACCGCTTTTTAACACAGACACAGTCCTAGGTTTCCTCAGAGATGTCGTCTTACATGTTATTAGTCCCATGAATTCGTAGCGCCTCCTCTCTCGAGAGGATGCCACTGCGATAATTGTTTTTGCGTAGCACATGCCTCCAGGCCCTTGTGCTTGAAGGGCTCTAAGGAGGCAGTAGTGCTCTGGTATTTCTTATAATCGTGACATATTTTACCTATCGTATCATTATTTTTATATGCATCTAAATTTTCATAGTACAAGTCATACGTCATCGCCATAATTTTATCATACAGATTTTACGCACTTTTGAGCGTATATTTTAAGGCCTCTTTACAGCCACCTCACACCAACTTCATAGCAATCATAATTACACCGCAAACTCATTACCACAGACATGGCGCTCTTTGGCCACACCTGGCCCTTGCGCCATAAAACTCCACACATCATCATCATCATCAAGAACAGCGGGGGATTATACTACCCCAAATGACGGATGTTGGGCAAGGACTACGATCATTAACTCGCCACGCCACACATCTGCACTAGAATTGAACCGGTTTCACCAACTCTCACTTCTATTCTCTCGACCCTAAACTGTGACTTCGCCTGCCACCCGGGCTCCAGCTTTTTCTATTTTTGTCCCAGCTCCTTCTCCAATGTGCTGAGACATGATTCCACCGATGTTTGCTCCTCCCTTTTCTCAATAAATTGAGGCATTCATTCATTCATTCCCAAATTCCTGCAGAATATAGCGTGTATTTATCTCCATAACCACCCTGTCGCTCACCTGGACTCTCCCATCGCAAAACAATGTTGCTCTGTTTGCAGATGGCTAGGCGTCGCATATACAATTTTCTAGGAATGGCCAGCAGTGCGGCGTGCAATTCTCGGTGGGTGACGAGACCAGTGTAGGACATCTTTTCTGCCACTTCTACACTCAGCGCTCTGCTCCGTGAGCTACTATTAGCGTATAGGACGAAGTACGAAATGAAAGAAACCTAGCTATGCTGGTCGCGGGCAGCTCTTTTTGTATTCGTGATGCCTCGATTTAAAATATACATTTCTTGTCTAAGCCTTAATGACAGCGACATAGGCGAGATGAGTTACTGTAGCTCGTGCGTTTGGACTAACGACCCTCTTCACGTAGCACCGTCGTCTTATGCGTGTTTGCGAACCGGACTGGAGGGCAGGAAGGTAACACGCCTTCCTGAAATGAAGCATTCGGAATAACCCTTTGGTTTGACGGTCGGACATGTGTCAAGGGCCCACCATACGAACCGCCTTCAAGTCGGTATCATCTCGAAAAGGGGAAACTCAGATGAAACGCTGTCAAGAGGATATGCTTTTAATTATCATGAGGATATCTTTATTGAAATTCCTTACCATGAGGGGAAATCTGACTGATAAGCATTTAAATTTTCTGTATTATTAAGACTTCCTGTTAATATAGGGTTGCTGTCTTTTACAGCCTCCTAAATTAAAAAGTAAGTTATGAAAAATAAATTGCTGCGGTAAATATGTAAACGCACACGCAACAAGAGTCCTAGTCCATTTCCTAGTATTCACTCAATGAACATGTAGCTCGTCTATACAGTTTAGTTGTAGGGATATGAAGAGTAAGAAGGTTCCAAAAGAGTGAGTCAGAATATAACTCATTATAAAAGGTGAGCTTGCCCTGGAAAAGAAAACACTCAAAGCACAACGATGATTGCGAACAAAGTAGTGCTTCCTTTGAATCTGATCTACGGATCAAGGCTTCGGTTCGTCAGATTGGAATGCTCGTACATTGCAGCGAAATCTCGGTTCCTCAAATGTGATGGAGAATGTACGCCAGTATTCGCTTCACGCGCGCAATCTGATAAGATAACGCTCTTTCGCCATTGAATCCGTGACAACACACTGGATATTAGAAACAGATGCAGGAGCGTCTTGAGCTAACCGATAACATTGGAACAGCGGTTAGACGCTAAAGAAAGTTCACCCCCCCCCTAAAAAAAAAAGTGTACAGTTGCTTTGAATATTAGCTGAAACAATGTGCTCGTGGGAAAAAGGGCTCCAAAGAGTGCACAGCGCCGCCGACATGCCAAAAATTCAAGAGCTAAACACTTTCCAATTACTGGTATTTATCAAACCAGCATTTCGTGGTTCAATTCAGCCCTGTAGTCCAGGGGCCAGTTCCACCACGGGTACTGTGTCGGAGCTCATATTTCACGTCAGCGTTATTTGTCTGAAAATCACAGTATTCTTTCTTTAGACCTTAACATTAGACAGCCAAAATATCTCCCGCATTACCGTCATCTTAATATTTCAGCACTTTTCTTTCTAACGTACATATCCGCGCTGATCTATATGTTACAAAGTACTGAAAATGTACCGAATGCTTTCCCCCAGGCAGATGTTTTTACTCCTGATGATGCCACGAAACTGAGCCTGATGCTACCAATGCTCAGAAATCTAATCGGGCAGATGTGCATGGTTGGGCACATGTGCTTAAGCTCATGAAGTTGATTTGCGCCAAGAAAACCTGTCCATGGTTTCACACTTGCTTTATAAGCCTATAGCACCATCAATATGCAGGCTGCTTTTAACTACACTAAACAGAATTCTTAAACCAATACAAGTATTGGTGACGTCATCTTATCATTAGAGTGTTCAGATTGGTAACCTCTGGATGCGGAGTAAGTTGAGAAGTTGTGTGCGTAATTAACAAAGCTACGATAATTAAATTTTCAGTAATTTATCTTAGGTGGCTAAAGAAAATGATGAGTTTGGAGCCCGTCCTCGAGATTATCCAGCCGAGCGAAGAAATTTTGATTAAACATAATAATAATAATAATTGGGGTTTTACGTGCCAAAACCACTTTCTGATTATGAGGCACGCCGTAGTGGAGGACTCCGGAAATTTTGTCCACCTGGGGTTCTTTAACGTGCACCTAAATCTAAGCACACGGGTGTTTTCGCATTTCGCCCCCATCGAAATGCGGCCGCCGTGGCCGGGATTCGATCCCGCGACCTCGTGCTCAGCAGCCCAACACCATAGCCACTGAGCAACCACGGCGGGTGTTGATTAAACATGCTGCTGTAAGAGCCATGCGAACAAACATTTTCCAATTAAACGCTCACGCACAAAAAGAACATCTGTAAGGTAACATAAAGAACAGCGCTTCAAGACGGATCACAAAGGAGGAACCACATGCACACTGCGCTAACAACTTGATTTCGCTTTCAGAAAGAGATAATGCTATAAATACAATGCCATTCATTCATGTTTCGTAGATTTAAATATGGGTTTAAATAAACTCTATATCCAGTTCATCCGCAAGAGTAGGTGTGAGCGGGGAAGTGTTCGCTAGCTCGCTCGCTCACTCACACACACGCGTACGCGCACATACACACGCGCACACACGCACGTTCTCACGCACTCACACAAACGCAAACACAAGAAGATACGACAAATGCTCGCCCGAATTCACATTTACACGCGCCCACGCATGTATACACGCACAAAAATGTACACACACACGTATACGGAACTGCACGCAGACGCAAACACGCGTATGCTCGCACATGCTTACACGTACTCGTGCGCAAGCATATTCAAATACTGAGACACAAACACGCGTGCATGTGCAAACGCAAGTACACGCGCACGTACGCTCAAGGAATGCACTGCCATATACACTCCCTTTCCTTCCCTGTTGCCTCTAAAAAATATGCGCGTGCAAACATACTGAATGACACTCGCTCTGCAATTGCGTTCAAAACTCCAGCTGTAATAAATCACTTTACGGTTTAAATTTCGCGCTTCTTCAAATCAACATGCCCTCTTCTGAGAGGGTGCAAAACTATTTCCTCCTGTCGTGTGACATAACCGCCCATCCTCGACCGAAACACTGCTTTAACGCACCACCAATGTTCCGACTAAGTGCCATAAATGCATATGTTGTTACAAAGGAGTACCCTCGGCGCAGACAGTTGAAACTTCTTGGTACTCGGCTATTATATAAAAATAAGATTGTTTGAAATTTTTTCCATTCAGTTACGCATGTGCGTTGCCGTGAAGTTCCTCAAGATGGTGACGGTGCAATGTCCAGAATTCCTGAGTATGTCCATGCTACAAGGCGCGATCGTACTTCTTTAACGTTACACAAAGACATGCACATGCTAGTTGTTATGTTGTCCAAGGAATAAAATCTCATAATAAAAGCGATGACTTAACAAATAAGCAACCCATTGGTACGTTTTAGGAAGTAAAAGTAGAGAATATAATATTTGAAGAGCCCTTCTGAAAAAAAACCAAAACTGAAACCAAATCTGGAGTTTTGTGTTGCGGCCATTTGGTGGAAGACTGTCGAACTTAGCCCTACGTGGCGTTAAAAAAAAAGCATCGCGCAACATGGCCCTGACGATAAGCGCGAGCGATTAACCGACATAGCCACGGCTGCCGATGTTCCTATATATTACACGCTTCGGTTTTTTTACATACCACGTGAACTTGCACGACTGTTTCAAAAATCTTTTTTGGGAACAGTGTTACGCCATGCGTAAGAGCCGAAATAGGCATCCATCGAAAGCTGAGTCTCCGGGATACACACGCTACATCGGTTATTACGATAGACGCCGTAGTTTTATCACAGCTACCGTTATTGTCTCGAAAATCGAGTACAAGTTTTCGTAGTTTCGATAGGCTTCCATTGCTGAATCTTTGACCGCTCTGGTAACAAAATTCTTGCTTGCCACAGCGTAATCGCTGAATTTTGCTCGTGTGGATTGTCTTCCAGAGCATGTCTGTTACCTGCCTTCTTCAATAATCGACCTGCAGCCTTTGTTATTCGCGAAAAACCTGCGGATTCCACTGAAAACGCGCTAGCTTCATGCCGGAGCCGCTTGGGGCGATTGTTGGTACGTGTCCAGAAAAGCTGGATATGAAGGCAACGCGAAAACAATACCATACCGTTCCGTAGAACGAGTCGTCATCGGTAAGACGTCGTAATGTTTTCACTTTCATCCACATGTAGAGACGCCTATAGGTGCCCTTGACTTTTTTTATTACTTCATCAAAAAATGGTTCCCAATTGTTATTTTAACAATTATGCAGTCAAAAATTTTGAAAATGCAGTAAAAATCTGCCAATGGGGACCCAACTTGTGAAAAAAATTTACACTCAGAAAGTGAAAATTAAGAGCAGTATAGGCTTACCGCACCACGCACTGACTGAGATATTTCTCTCCGTTCGCGCGTTGCAACTTGCACATCTACACTACAGGTACCTGAACGCACTAGTTTTGCTTGCTTCTGACACAGCGAAAACACCGCACTTTCGCCCCTTATACTATAAAGCTTCCTTTCCTGCTCTTCGCATTAGCGCTTGATAACTTTTTACAAGCCACATATACTATATCCAACTTATTTTAGAAAGAGTACTCCTTTTCACTAAACGGTCGGTCTGGTGCAGCTTGAAGCGTGAAGTCAGAGGTTGAACAGTGTTTTCGCCTGTTTCGGTCATTTTCCTTCAAAAAGCGTTCTGCAAGCTCTCGTTCTGTTTGTCGACCGTGGACACACATTATAGGGGTTGTCGTGCTCGTCAAGCTGTTCATGCAGCTTTTTTCCTCGGCCCTCCCACTTAAGTGGCAGACACAATCATCCTTGTATGCACTGAACGCAACCACGTTGGAACCCGGGAGCCACATGCATGACACTCGCGCAAGGTTGTTTTCTTTCCCAGTCAGCGGTCGTTTGTGTTCTTAGAACGGCGCCTCTGTTGAGCGCGCATGTCTGCGTGTGACCGAAGGCCAAGCGGCCGCCTGGCTGCGCGCATGTCGCTCAATTGCCAGGGGTGGCGGCGTTCCCGTGGCGGTGGGGGAGATAGTGCGGACGCCGTCGAGCATGCGTATGTAACGGGAGACCTCGCGGCCGCGTCGCGCGAGGGTACGATTCTGCGCCTATGACCCGCGTTAGTGGCTCGTGGTTTATGGATTTATGGGTTCGCAGGACATGCCAGTGCAGCGGGCCGGCTGCACCAAGGCGTGTGTTCACACTTGTGAGATCATATGCGTTCGATTATTATCATCTGAAGTTTCCACTAAGTGGGAGCCAAATATTTAATATTGGATTTTATGCATTACAACTTTGTTTTCCTTGATGATCCAAAACTATTTTGTGCCATTTTCTAAGAAATTTGTTGAGTCCATTTGACATTATTTCTTTAATAAGTATTGCTCTCATCAATGTCCTAGTTTTGCTTAATACTGAGTAGACTGCTCTCTGCGGTTTTCGTTTTATTTCCGCAATGCTTCTCCTTTTCCAAAGCGCAAACATGATGACTAGCGGTAGTCATTTTTGAAAGGACGATTTTCTTTTTTCCGTTTTAATAACTTGGTTTTAAGTTGTGAGGAAGCTGCTATCCACCCTCCTTTGGCTGACATGCATCCTTTAGGTACGTGAGTTTGTGTCTCAGGCACTTGACAGTTGGGACATCGATCTGTGGGTGTGACACCGAAATGTGCCAGTCTCGTCCGTGTCGGGAGCACGCCCCATTGCCTCTTCCATTCAAAGTCCTTGATTTCACCTGGTAACTGCGTCTTTCTCCAGAGTGTCCATTTGTTCATTAAGCTTTTAGTCATTTCGTCAGGTTCTAGTTCTTCAATTGCCGTCGCATCGTTTACCTCAGATGGTTTGATTTGAAGTGCCAGTATCTGGGCCCAATTCCTCAATCGCTCTTTTTGTATTTACAGTATCCTTGTAAAACTGTAGCGGTGTTTCGGTCCTTGGGCCTTGCCACATTTTTGCTGTCACAAATTGGTCCGGTGTACTAAGCCAGTATCTCAACACGGGCCTGCCCACAAAGTCGGATGTGTTGGCCAAAGCGACAAAAGTTTACGCTGCTAGCGGTCTTACTACCAAAGCTACATTTGGAGCGCTATAATTTAAAGCTATTCCAAACTTTTCTATTCCAATTCTGCAATCAGCCCTCCGCGATTGGTCAAAAACTTTTTTGGACCATCTCCACTTCGCCTGTCTATCACGCGACGTCACGAAAACCGCTATAGGCCTCCATCTGATATGACGTGTACACACTTATTATGCATGATTGGACCGAACAAAAGCAAAATCGTTATTTCTCATTCGACGCCTTTACGCCATTAGCCCTCGGCTATTGGTCGAAAGTTTTCCGGCTGCAGCCACTTCAACTGCCTGTCACGCGACGTCACAAAACCGCGAAAACTTACTGCGTCAAAGTGGCGTGTACGCTTTAAAGACGCATTAATATGCCGAACAAAATTGATTTTTTTTTTCTGAATAGCCACGGCTGCCCCGTCCCGAAAGGAATAGAAGATGGCTGCCACCGATCGCTTTGGCACTGGCTACTCGCACCAGCCAGAGAGCATGGGTTTATTCGCGTATAATAAAGCTTTCTGCGCGGACGCGTAATGTTTTCGAGCACTTTCAGTGCGTTTACGACCTCGCACTGCCAACTTTTCTCTGCTGAAGGTCCGTTCTGGCGGCATTAACTTTCCGTTGCACGCCGCCGCAATTTTCGACCAGCCACCGCAAGCGAAGTAAGGACACGCGGATCAATCGCGGACGCCGGCACCACCCTCTTCATGCGGTTGTCTATGTTCAGTGCGCTGCCCCAGCGAAAGCCTCTCCTGTTGGGCGTGCTCCTCACCTCCTGGCAGCCACTTACAAAGGAAAAACCGCTGAATCTAGGCAATGTTATTCGTCTTGAAAGCAAAGAAAAGTGGCCTCCTATAAATGAAGAGGGCGTTTGATTGGGACGCAGCAGGTCACCGCCCGGTGCTTACCTCGGCGGTTACGCAAATTTGACGTCAGGAGATTGGTATAAAAGCACATTGGAATAGATTTACGTTACAGAGCCCTTGGAATTCCCAGTTCGCCTCTTGCGGATGGGAGTCTTCCAATTATCTTTGTTACTGGCGCCGGCTTATTACCCCAAACGTACGTTCCTATTAGTGTGGTCAGTTTGCTTGCTATAAGTCAGCGACTATATGCCATGACTGTTATATATGCATATACATATATGCATATGCATATATGCATGCATATATGACTATATGCCAGCGACTGTTGCCACATAAAAGGCCGGGGCACATAGTTTTGTTTTGATTATTTCTGCTTTTTTATAGGAAGCTTAGTTGTGAAAACAGGATTTTCGACCAACTGTGCAGCTTTTTGCAATGGTGATTCCTAGCTTTTTTTGAAATACTTCCTGCTTCAAACGATAATCATAACACCTTAACTGCTTACACAAATGTTATATTGCCTTGAGAGGCTTCCTTGAATTGGCCGCAACAGAGGGCTTTCTTTTCTTTTGGTTTATTCGAGCTCCGGATATAGCGGCATATTCACTGAAAATGTGCAGAAATGTATTAAAACTGTTTTCGTCTCTCAAGAAAAGAGATATGTCATCAGCGAAGGTAGAAATCTTCAATTGTAGTTTTCCGGGAAGGAGAAAGCCTCTCACGTTCTCGTCTTCGTCTACTTTCTTTAGGAGTGGATCTAATGTCATTACATATAGTTCTGGGGAAAGCGCACCTCCTTGTCTTACGCCTTTAGAGACTTCCTTGTCTTACGCCTTTAGAGACTACAAAATTGTTCGTGTATGTATTGCTTATTTGGATGTGGCTTGTAATATATATTCTAGTATAGAACTCTTATGATTTCAATGAAGTCTTCCGGGAAGCCAAACTGCATCATTGTCTTATATATGTATTCGTCTCTTACATTATCAAAGGCTTTTTCTTGATCTCCTGATATGAAAACCGCATTAACCGGTTTTTCTTTTGGATAGATAAACGTATCCCTGTTGCTGTTAGTGGAGCGACAATTTATCCTCGTGGTATTGACGCTGTTTATAGTTTAGAAATTATTGTAGGGAGGACGGTTCCTAATCGTAGAGCTAATATTGTCGCCGCTATCTTATAATCACTGTTTAGTAAAGTAATTGGTCGCCATGCATTTACATCTAGTGGATCACTATTAGGCTTGGGCAATAGCACGATTCTGTCTTGTGTAAATGAATATGGTTTCTTCTTGTGTCTTATAAGCTCATTGACCATTTTACCTAGTCTTGATCCTATTATGTCAAAGAACGTGTAACAAAAGCCTGTCAAAATATCATCTGGCCTAGGGGCTATGTGTTTCGTCATTCATTGTAACGCTTTCAGCACCTCTTCTTGTGTGGTTGGGGCGCACAATTGTTCTTTGTCTTCATCTTGCACTTGAAATAAGTTTTCGAGAAGACTAGTGGTGTCGGATTTTGTGATTGGGTTACCATTCCGCAAAATCTTTTTGGAAGTCTTTTGCGAATTTCTTCAATTCTCTTTTTCGATTCCATACGTTGATGTGAGTCGCGAGGAAGATTTTCCTGTGCGAATTCCTCGTTTACCGATTGGTAGCTCGTCATTCGTCTTTCTCCCTTTAAGCATCGAGTGTATTTATGCCGCAAGCCTTTTACATACTCTTGCATGCAGAAGGTTAGGTTTCCTCCCCTCTCAACAATGCGTATTCGCCTAGATATGTCATTCAAATGTCTTGTAAATCGTTTTTTCCTATGTTTACCTGCATCTCTATAATAGCTGTCCATTTTTCTTTCAAGTCATCCCAGTTTACTTTTTTATTACATTCTTCTAAAGTATTCTTGCGTTTTTTTCTAATGTCATCACCTTCTTTTCGTCATGAAGGAGGGCCACATTCATGCGCGATAATTTTGGCCCATGTACTGGTCCTTCTCTGCCATTTAATATAAAACTGACAGGTGTATGATCACTGACAGTTTTCGTGCTATCTGGACCATTTATTATTTGAATTGCTTCTATTTCTGCCAGCAGGCACGATGACATATACACTCTATCCAAACTGCTCTCAATTTGTCCACATGATTGTGTGCTTTGAATTATGTTGCCATAACTAAGTACCTATGTGTCCGGCATGTTGTGATATATCATTAGTTTTTTAACTCCTTTGCATGATAATTTGATTTTCCTCGACCCGGGCCACGAATATCTCTTTCAATATCCAGTACGCAATTGAAGCCTCCCACTAGTATACACCGTTTTCTCATGGGCATGTAATCCCACACAGTTTTAAAAAAGGCGTTAGTACTATTTCGTGTTGAAGGAGCATACACATTATTAGATGTACTTTCGAACCACCAATGAATATGTCTACACATATTATTCGTCCATTGGTGTCGTAAGTGCAGAAGGCTCCTATACGGTAGCGGTTGGAAATGAAAATAACACCTGTAACACAGCATTTATTATCTGTAAGGGAAAAGAACCCGTCAACTCCGTTCGTTGCTTTCAATGCAACCACGTCTTGTGGTGTGCGGAAATTTGTTTCTTGCAGCAGCCGTATATCGACATGCTTATGTCTTGGAAAACGGATTAATTGCTGCTTGTAAACGTCTTGTATTCCCCTAACATTATAGGAAATAGAATGTAAAGTTTACATGTGATCCAGGAAAGGATGGGAAAGGGAAGTTGGAATGTATTTTCCCGGTAATAACCAACTGCCTTTGGTATCTATGGCAGGAGCCTTCTAGCACATCCGGCTCACAGTGCATCTCACAGTTTATCTCAAATTGAATATGTTATGACATGTCTCCAGTAGTATCACAAAGCTATTAAAAATCTATTACCTCGGTTACATGCCATCAAATTAGCAACTGGCACACTCCTAAAATAAATGTGACCATGACTAAAGTGAGGGCTTTCCCTCACGTTTTTATATTTGTGATACTGCCGTATCCATTTCCTCATGACTTGTTGATGCCGTTTTATCATACACTGGGGAATGTGTCTGAGGTTTTTTTGTTTCCCTCTTTTTCTGGTTTCACTTTCACTGCTTGTGAATTCCAATTTTGCTCGCCTTTGCGTGGTTGACACATCTTGTTTATGTGCACTTGCACACCTTTCCGTTTTTCCATCTATACTATCTGTGATCTCGAGTGGTGCCTATGTTTTACTGATGGCTGAGAAGCTCTAGGCACAGCACTGCACCTACATCATCTTGTGCATAAGATGTGCCTATGTTTTATGTAATTTTTGGTATTCTCCTTTGGAGAGACCATTTTCTTGTAAAAAGACACCTCAATAGTTACATATTGGCCACCACTCATTATTGGCCTATTATCATACTTAGCGGTATGCTTCTGTGTTATATAGCCTGTTTCTTTTGAGACAGTTTGATATGGAGGAACAGTCTTTTCAATCATGTTGTTCCGTATCTGACTGGTGCCCTTGGTTAGGGTTTGCGCAATCAGATTCGTGACAGTTCTGACCTGGCAGTATCTCTGTCTAGAGGTGACAATTTTGGCGACTCTTTCACAGCAGACACGTTACTCATGGGGTCCATATATATATATATATATATATATATATATATATATATATATATATATATATATATATATATATATATATATATATATATATATATATGACAGTATTTAGAGCTCAGAATAATCAGTACAAAAGATTTCTAATGTATGAGGCATACATATGGTGTTACTGTCATAATGGCTACTGGCCCAATGTGTGGCACACTGACAGATAGGTTTGATGCAACTTGAGTAACACATCCCTAATGGATTATTACATACAGCATCCGTTTTGCACCTCTCCTTTGATATTCTCCACTCCGACACTGCAAACAAAAGTCCAGACTGGAATATTTCTTTACGAATATTCAAAAGCAAGCAGGTTTTCGGCATTACAGATCTCCATTTTCCACACATGGTACTTATTGCATGTTCTTAATGTGCATACATTGCCAGTGGTCTATCTTCTAATGTGAAAACACTTTGTTTGACGCATTTTTACCTGTATATTTTTTAACTTACCCACGAGTTCTCTCTGCACTACATGTATGTATACCTCGTTTAGCAGTGGTATGTGTGCTGTGCCTTCATTAGTGCAGGAAATTTTATGAAAGGTGTGAATTCATAAATTATAAAGCCTATATAACATATAAACAAGAAACCTGCAGGCAAGAAAATCATGATAAACAAGCTGAGATGGTGGCACTATTCTAAAGCTTAGTTCCCACTTGGGATGCCACGTGGTTGCGACCGATATGCTCATGAAGGTATGCGTCATTATCATTTTAGGTGATGAGTGACGGTTGTATAAGTGCAACGTCTTTCTCTGCCTCTGTCAGCGACTTAAGTACATATAGCGGATTGAGATGTGTGATTATTGGTGTAGCTGCAGTGATGTATCACACACAGCTTCCGCACACAATCTGATTGGCCAGCAGCGTGCAGGAATTCGTCTTGGAGCTATCGGTTCAGTGGTGGCTTTCCATTAAATTGACTGTTGAAGAGGGAGATTTTACCTGCTCGAAAGGCCGAAGTAAGGTGAGCCTAGAACTCATGACACCAACTGCAGTCACCTAGCATGACTGAAGAAAAACGCTTGACAGAATTATGAGCAGTGGAATTCATCTCATTAGTGTACAAAGTAGTGTAGCTGCGTTCAGTATTTCAATGCTGGTATACTAAACTGAAAACTTTCAGTTGTTTAGATGGCATAATCAACAAAGCCACTCTAATAAGTAATGGCCAAGGCTAAATAAACAGCTGCTGCCTCGGGTACTGTTATTGGTCTAAAATATGCATTCCCAGGTGCAGCGAATACACTCCATAAATTGGTTTACATAAAGGTATGAAATGTTACAACTACACCACGTGATAAAATTTAAATAAGACCAGCTGAATACTGTATAGAACATCTTTGATGGGGTGTAGTTGGTACGACATGTCTTGATAGAAGTTCTGCTGCTTTATTTAAATACATATGCACGTAAACGCAAAGTCTTCAGACATTTTGTGTTTACATGTTACTGTGTGCGTCAAATTAACAGCACAATTTATACAATCAACACGTAAGCAAGTATTATCTTTTGTACGGGACTAATTCCTATTAGTGACGCAACGAATTATTTTTCTCTCATGCAGCAAGTCAACTGCGTACGTAAGTTAAGGTGATGTTGTTAATCTAAGCTGGGCTTGGGAATCATTTCCAGAATATGATAAAATAAAGAAGTGTGTGTGTGTATGGTTCTAGATTTTATGATTTGACAATATCTTATCTGGTCGGGTAGTAAATTGATCTCAAAAGAAAAATCTAGCGCACTGGCCAAACCAGTGTGGCTAACATAATATAGAGAGCAGATATTCTGCGGGCAGAGTGACTTGAAAATTTTTCCAGAAGCTCGTCCTCATTGGCTGGCTTCGTTCACATAACTAATTCTGACGGATTTTGGAGGATTTGTGTTCAGAATATCCTCTTGACATCCATTAGGCACCCTTTACATTGTGATAGCAGCTGAATTCTCAGGCGCAATGCACCGTGGCCATAAACATGCTAAAGAATGGCAAGAGGCGAGCCGCCTCATTCCATAATCCGGCAGCCCAGGTGAAACGGTTCGGTTAATCAGTGGAACCATGGTCTTTGCAAAACAAAGATAAACAAGATGGCCACTCAAAGCTTCGATTATCCTACACCCACGAATGATTAGTAGCAGCACACTTACAGCTAGATGAAATAGCGCCGGAAAAACACTTAATGGGCATACTTGAAGGCACAAGTCAGTTTAAGGCACATTATTCGGCACTTACTGTCAGCACAGCCAACAAGATGATAGAAACTAAAGCACTTCCCAGGCAGATTATGCGGCTACTAGTAATAACTTTTGTCCGCATTAAACTGAAGGCTCGTGCCAAAACGGACGACACGAACCACAGAATGAGCTAGGGTGGATCTACAAAGTAACGGTAAACATTCCTTTAGCTTACTCTGCCTTCATTAGTAACGTGACCTTGGCTAGCCAGTGAGGAAATATTGTCGGCAAAATTTCTTTCATGCGATTCTGCTGGCTGCTAGCAGAATATAATATATCACCATACTTTTGTTCAGCTTTAGTTGTTTATTTTTACATGCATATTGCTTTTTGCGAGAAAACGTAAATTTGTAGGATAAGAAGGAAGCATAGGTGCCTGAATGATAGATGCCGATAATATAGTCATCTATCATTCCACTGGTGTCTGCTCAAACAATTTGTTTGGTCACTAACAAAAACCAAACCCTTAGGATTCTTAAAAATTATGGGGTTTTACGTGTCAAAACCACTTTCTGATTATGAGGCACGCCGTAGTGGAGGACTCCGGAAATTTCGACCTCCTGGGGTTCTTTAACGTGCACTTAAATCTGAGTACCACGGGTGTTTCCGCATTTCGCCCCCATCGAAATGCGGCCGCCGTGGCCGGGATTCCACCTTAGGATTCTTGAGTAGACAAGCCGCTGGCATCACAAAATATATATCTATTTATTTCGTAAAATCCAGAAATTCCTGCTATTCGCACCAATGTCCTCGTGATAAAAATCAAAGCTGCCCAAAATTTGCATTCATTACATTAGTGCTCACAGGCTGTCCACATTTCACGACAGCGCTGCATGTCTTGAAGTATGTCTCTTTTAAGATGTTCCATAAATACCACTCACCGATAAAAGCACCTTCGAAAGTGCAGTAACAACTTGTGAACGAAGCGATCATGTACGAAGCAGAAAAAGCCAATTTGATAGGGCTTCTCTGTCAGGGTACTACATAAGAAAACGCGATCTGTACCACTTATGCACGGTTAACCTCTGAGCACACCTACATTGCATAAAACGAAAATGTTTGCGCCGAGTACTCGTACGACATATCGTACACATATATGACGATTTATATCTTGCACACACTCCGTAACAGCAAGAGCACAGCTCGAACGTCGCGGTCACCATGGCGCATCGCAGAAGACAAAACGGCTCAAATGCAGTGTAGCACACGAGGAATGACAGAGATAAAAAGGTATTAAAGCTTATCGCTACTGATCGTATCATAACTTCTGAAAGTTGTAAAGGACTTGCGTTCACCACTTCGCATCAACAAACCGCATACACAAAACACTTGACCCCGCCGTGGTTGCTCAGTGGCTATGGTGTTGGACTGCTGAGCACGAGGTCGCGGGATCGAATCCCGGCCACGGCGGCCGCATTTCGATGGGGGCGAAAACACCCGTGTGCTTAGATTTAGGTGCACGTTAAAGAGCCCCAGGTGGTCAAAATTTCCGGAGTCCTCCACTACGGCGTGCCTCATAATCAGAAAGTGGTTTTGGCACGTAAAACCCCAAATATTATTATTATTATTACAAAGCACATGCATGTCGCGTACGCTCTAGGTCCGCTGATCTGACACTTTTCATTTCGCCACGCACTGAACGTGTGTCGTGTTCAAAATGCACGTGTATGGGATTGACTTCTCGTTTGCAAAGCACACGCGAAGCACGGCACAAAAAAATTCACGGACGATTGCGATAATTCCTGATGCGAAATTTAAGCGCAGCTACATAGGCGTTTTCATTTCGCGATATATTGGCTGGCGCGGACAATTTGCCCTTGCGGCAAGTTGCAAACGGCGCGAAGTGTGGCACGACTGCCTCACTAATCGGGAAATTGTGAGAGACAGCGGGTGGGTGACGCGTGGGCGCGATTCACAGCAGCCGCCGCAAACAGACCTCCGCTAATGCAGTGCTTTGTTTTCATATACAGTATCGTTGGACGTGCTCACCACATGGCATAGATGAACAGACTAAGCGCGCTACTTTGGCGAGATCTCGTAGCCATCGTCGCCGCAGAGTGGCACTACGCTTTTCTTCTCACGCTTTCGCCATATCCTCTTCCCCCACTTCCCGCTTCGTGCTTTCACTGTATCCTCCTCCTCAGTTTTCCGTGTCAAACTCTCTTCGCTTTTCATCCCCCGCTGCGTTCCGCGTTCGCTCTTTCATCGTTCGATCCGTCACGACGCCGACGCTGAGGCACGTCGACGCTCAACGCAGGAGCGGGCGCTTAAGAGCTGCGCTCTAAAAATCCCGAAGTCGACGGCTTCAAATACTTCTTCCGACGCTTGCAAAAGCACAAAGCACTTCCTGCGCTCCATATGTTTCCGTCGGCGATCGCACGCACTGATGAGGCCTGGAAGGGTACACCGGCTTACTGAATTCGATGACTATCTCCGTGGGTGCTGAATAACTCTAGTAAAGATCACTAGAACGAGAAAAACTAGACTGTTTCTGACGCGGCTATAGCTTAGGCCTCACGCCCGCGCTTTGCTTCGCTTATTTTCTGTGTTTGCCGTGAAGACACCACACACCATCTACCTAGGACGAGCCAATGAGAGGCGAGCAGGCATGCGGATGGCAAAGTTGCCAACGTTCAGCAAGACGGCTGGACAGCCATCGGCAAGGCGAAGCAGAGCACCAAGGCGGAGCGCACAACAGCAGGCGGATTGAATTGGTTTGGGCCCTAAACTGTCGAAAAAGAAGCCCTCCCCATCAAGCGAATGTTCGTCATGTGGAAATGGACCCTCGGCCGGCATAGGCAGCTTATGCTATAACTCAAATGCTGGGAGCGGTTTGCCCCCAGCTGATGCGCGCCGTCGCGCCTATTCTGAGGTCCCGACATTATCTTGCGCGGTGCCGATCAGCAAACACCACATTTTGTACAGCACGGAAATGAACAGTTGTTTCATTGCGATGTGTTAGGTTCCGCTACAGTACTCTCCGTGAATAGTATCTCCTCTCCGCATTCCGAACGGCATCTCTGGAATAGACTCCAAGAGTAACATGCCTCAAGCAGCTACCGATGCGAAAGCGTCAAATGGCCCATTGAGCGAAAAAGCCGGTGACTAAACAGTTGCTTTGTTATGAAGTTGTGTTAGATTCCGTTACAGTTCTTTCCGTGAATTCTATCTCCTCTCTGCATTCGGAACGGCATCAATGGTACAGACTCCAAGACTAACATGCCTCAAGAAGCTAGTGATGCGAAAGCGGTAAATGGCCCATTGAACGAAAAAGCCGGTGAATAAACAGTTGTTTTCTTACGAAGATGCGTTAGATTCCATTACACTACTCTCCGTGAATAGTATCTCCTCTCCGCATTCCGAACGGCATCTCTGGAATAGACTGCAAAAGTAACATTCCTCAAGCAGCAACCGATGCGAAAGAGTCAAATGGCCCATTGAACGAAAAAGCCGGTGACTAAACAGCTGTTTTGTTATGAAGATGTGTTAGATTCCGTTACAGTACTCACCTTGAATTGTATCTCCTCTCCGGATTCAGAATGGCATCTCTGGAATAGACTACAAGAATAAAATGCCTGAAGCAGCTACTGATGCGAAAGCGGCAAATGGCCGGCCCACTGAGCGAAAAAGCCGGTGACTAAACAGTTATTACGAAGATGTGTTAGACTCCGTTACAGTACTCTCCGTGAATTCTATTTCCTCTCTGCATTCGCAACGGCATCAATGGTACCGACTCCAAGAATAACATGCCTCAAGCAGCTACTGATGCGAAAGCGTCAAACGGCCCATTGATCGAAAAAGCCGGTGACTAAATAGTTGTTTTGTTACGAAGAAGTGTTAGATTCCGTTACAGTTCTTTCCGTGAATTCTATCTCCTCTCCGCATTCGCCACGGCATCCCTGGTACAGACTCCAATACTAACATGCCTCAAGTAGCTGTGGATGCGAAAGCGTCAAATGGTCCATTGAGCGAAAAAGTCGGCTTCTGTCGCCTGTAGCAGTGAAAGCGCACCTAAAGTCCCATTGGCTGCGACGCCACGTCACGAACGCGCCTCGACGGAACAGAGCAGGCAAAACGAACACCTGCAGCTTCTATAGCGCGCCAGGTGTTGCGTGAGGGGAGCGGGCATCGCCGCGACGCCACGTCACCCTCAAAGCGCGGTGTTGCGTTTCGCCTGCGACACGCGGTTTTGCCGGCGCGACTGCGGCGGGGCGGCAGACATTTTGGCCCGTTCGGCGTCGCCGCAACGCTCCCCGCCAAGCGTTTCCAGGCGTTTCCAGGCATGTTCCGATGCCGCGTGTCTTCATGTGCGTGTGTGAGTGTATGTGCCATTGTGCCCGAACCAGGCGATGCGACAGCAGGGGTCACCCTCTCCTTCCAGTCATTGTGCCCGAACCAGGCGATGCGACAGCAGGGGTCACCCTCTCCTTCCAGTCATTGTGCCCGAACCAGGCGATGCGACAGCAGGGGGTCACCCTCTCCTTCCAGTCTTTGTGCCCGACCGGCGGCAGTGTGCGTCACCTTAGCCCATTGTACAATCACGTGCTCGTCTATTGAGGGGTTCCTTCTTGCCCTCAACTGCGAGAGTATAAAAACAGCTGCCCCCGTACGCCAAAAGGAGGGCTCCGATTTCTTCTGTTGAGTAAAGTGCTCTCCCGTCTCTCTACTTCGGTCAACCTGACCGCCAACTCTTTGCGATGTTAAAATAAACAAGTTGTTTTGTTGTTACCAGTCGACTCATGCTTTGCCAGGACCTTCGGATGCTTCCAGTTGTACCCCAGGCCGCCAGGCCAACGCTACCCTTGGGGCTTGCGACCCAGGTACAACCACGGGCGTCAGCGCCGAGTTCCCAACAACCGATGCCATCGGTGGGATCGAAATAACTGTCTGCCAGCGGTGAGATCGCGACAACGGAGGCCAGCAGCGAAGAGATGCAGTTGACTGTATGCTGAGCAGCTCAACAACGATCCGGGAGCAGTGCAACGAGCCCTGTGTGATGACTGGTTGCCTGCAGCGGAACGACTGCGCTGGACTCTTGGCTGCGAGGTTTGGTGAGTGCGGGACTTTCTTCTTCTGAGCTTTGCCAGGCTTTTGTTAGTGTCAGAAACAGAGCTGGTAATTGTGGTTGTCGTTGCTGCCGGGTTAGTTTGCGGCAAGACAATAGTAAGCAGTAGAGAAAGCAGCATTCAGAGCAGCCATGGATTTGAAGTCGTTGCGCAAACCGAAATTGTTGGAGCTTGCAAGAGAGTTGGGTCTGGATGTCTCAGACAAACTAAGAAAACCTGAACTGCTAAAGGCTATTCTTGAGTTAGAGGCTGAGGATGACGAGCTGTCGGAATGCCTTGAGACCATTGAAGAGAGGGAGACTGCAAAAAGACAGGAGCGCGAACTTAAAGAGCAAAAAGAAAAAGAAGAGCGCGAACTTAAAGAACAGAAAGAAAAAGAAGAGCGTGAACGTAAAGAACAGAAAGAAAAAGAAGAGCGTGAACGTAAAGAACAGAAAGAGCGAGAGCAACAAGAGCGTGACCGTCAACACGCTTTGGAAATGAAGCGTCTTGAGGTAGAGATGGAACGCGCTCGTAATGGAAGTCAGGCACACGGTGCAGGAGAACGCGTATTGTTCAAAATGACTGACCTGATGCGGCCGTTTAAGCTTGGAGAGGACATTGGTTTGTTCCTGGTTAACTTTGAGCGAACGTGCGAGAAGCAGGGGTTCTCTCGGGAAACGTGGCCACAGCGCTTGCTCACTTTGTTACCCGGCGAGGCGGCCGACGTAGTCGCTCGCTTGGATAGAGAGGAGGCAGAGGATTTCGACAAAGTAAAATCGAGTCTGCTAAAAAAGTACCGGCTGTCTGCGGAGGCGTTCCGTCGGAAGTTTCGGGAAAATGAGAAAGGCAGAAGTGAGTCATATACAGAGTTTGCGTATAGGCTTATGTCAAACATGCAGGAGTGGCTCAAAGAAGAGAAAGCGTTCGGTGACCACGATAAAGTTCTGCAGTGCTTCGGGCTAGAACAGTTTTATAGTCGGTTACCGGAGAACGTGCGATACTGGGTCTTGGATAGGCCAGACGTTTGTACGGTGGCTAAAGCCGCTGAGCTAGCCGAGGAGTTTGTGACGCGTCGGGCTCGCGGAGCTAAGGACGGTCAAAAGGGTGAATTTGGCTCGAAGTTTGAGAGGCCGAAGTTCACACCCATGAGAGCAAAGGGGAACACGCGTAGTGCGGATGCGAGTGGAAGCAGTGCGACCGAACCTAAGGAGACGGCGGCAGCCGAAGCCGAACGCAGAAAGCGGTTCGAGATGAGGCAAGCGCACGTTTGTTATACGTGCCAGAAGCCGGGTCACTTTTCGGCGCAGTGTCCGGAAACAACACCAAAAGTTGTGTTTTTTTCAATAGGCAGCACTGACGAGAACATGAAGCTTCTCGAGCCTTACATGCGAGACCTCCTCGTGAACGGGAAAGAGTGCCGAGTGCTTCGCGATTCCGCAGCTACGATGGATGTAGTTCACCCGTCTTACGTAGAACCCCATATGTTCACGGGCGAGTGCGCATGGATCAAGCAAGCCGTGGAAGCTCATAGCGTGTGTCTGCCAGTAGCAAAAGTGCTTATTGAAGGACCTTTCGGAGCGCTTGAGACGGAGGCCGCAGTGTCATCTATGCTGCCACCTCAGTACCCGTACCTATTTTCAAACAGGTCCGATCACCTCCTGCGCGAGAAGGGGCTTTTGTTTGGGGAAGCTAGTGTTCAGGCCTTAACCAGATCGAAGGTTCGGGAGCTCGCTGCAAAGGCGGTAGTTGCGGGGCCGATGTTATCAAACAACGAAAAAGGGTCAGAGGCGCAGCAAGCCGATATTCAGAGCACGCCCGTACTGAATAAACTTGAGTCTGTAACGTTAAAGGCGCCAGATACTGGAGAGGAAATGCCCGACACGGGAAAGTTAGAAGAGCTATCTACAGATTTGCTCATCGCGCCTACGTCAGACGGACTTGATAGGTTGCTAAAAGTCAGCCGGTCGGCTTTGATAGCCGAGCAAAAGAAGGATGGTAGCCTAGAAAACATACGCTGCAATGTCAAGGAAGGTATCGCCAGGAAAAATGCGCGTTTTGTGGAAAGAGGTGGAGTCCTGTACCGGAAGTATCTAGACCGCAGAGGAGTGGAGTTCGATCAGCTGATCGTGCCTCAATGCTATCGTCAGGATCTGTTGCGCTTGACGCATGGGGGTTCGTGGTCCGGACACCTAGGAGTTAAGAAAACTAAGGACCGTCTCTTGCAAGAGTACTATTGGCCAGGGTGTTTTCGGGACGCAGACCACTTCGTGAGGTCATGTGACACCTGTCAGCGGGTGGGCAAACCAGGGGACAAATCGAGGGCGCCGTTGAAATTGGTACCTATCATTACGGAGCCTTTTAGACGGCTCGTTATTGATACAGTGGGACCTCTGCCGGTAACAGCCACGGGGTACAGACACATTTTGACTGTGATCTGCCCAGCGACAAAGTTCCCTGAAGCAGTGCCGCTTAAAGAACTCAGCTCAGTTGAGATAGTCAATGCACTACTGTCCATATTTGCGCGAGTTGGTTTTCCTGCGGAAATCCAATCAGATCAGGGCACAGTGTTTACTAGCGCTTTGACGACAACTTTTCTCGAAAGGTGTGGGGTAAAGCTGCTACACAGCTCAGTGTACCACCCACAGTCGAATTCCGTTGAGAAGCTCCACTCCGTCATGAAGCGCGTGTTGAGAGCGTTGTGTTTTGAACATCGAACTGACTGGGAGCTGTGTCTGCCTGGGGTGATGTTTGCATTAAGGACCGCGCCGCATGCGGCTACGGGGTTTTCGCCAGCTGAACTGGTGTACGGTCGCTCGCTTCGGTCTCCGCTTCGCATGCTTCGAGAATCATGGGAAGGCAGGGGCGACGACCCAGTCGTGGTGGAGTACGTACTTAAGCTCCTCGAACGCTTAAGAAGGGCACAGGAGTTGTCAGGTGAAGCAATGACAAAGGCCCAGCAGAGGGCCAAGGTTTATTATGATCGGACAGCCAGGGCCCGTCGTTTTGAGGTGGGCGATGAGGTCATGATATTGCGCACATCGCTAAACAACAAACTAGACGTGCAGTGGGAGGGCCCAGCACGAATTGTTCAGAAACTGTCGGACGTTAACTACGTGGTAAGTCTGCCAGGAAAGCGGAAAGCACAGCAAGTTTACCACTGTAATCTGCTCAAACCTTATAGACAAAGGGAAGCAGTGGTGTGCATGATGGTAAACGTTCCTGAAGAGCTTCCGGTCGAGCTTCCGGGACTAGGCTCAGTGACGAACAGGGAAGACACCGGTCAAGTCATTAGTGACTTAGTCAGTGGAGCATCGCTGTCGCCGGAACAGAAAACCGAACTACACCAGCTATTACAAGAGTTTCAAGGTCTGTTCTCTGAGAGGCCTGGTAGGACTTCTGTACTTACTCATGATATAGAACTTACCTCCCCAGAGCCAGTACGATCCAAGGCGTATCGGGTGTCACCCCGCCAGAGCGATATTATGGAGGCTGAGGTAAAGAAAATGCTACAGCTCGGTGTTATTGAGGCAGGTGAGAGTGATTATACCTCCCCTTTGATTTTAGTTGAGGTACCGGGCAAGGAACCTCGTCCTTGCGTCGACTACCGCAGGCTTAATTCCATCACTAAGGATCAAATTTATCCGATCCCTAACATCGAGGAGCGCCTTGAGAAAGTTAGTAGCGCTCAGTTTATTTCCACCCTAGATCTTGTCAGGGGTTATTGGCAGGTTCCACTCACAGAAGAGGCTAGTAGGTATGCGGCGTTCATTTCACCAATGGGAACATTCCGTCCTAAAGTGTTGAGTTTTGGTTTGAAGAACGCGCCATACTGTTTTTCAAGCCTCATGGATAAAGTGTTGCGGGGACAGCAAGAATTCGCTTTACCGTATCTAGACGACGTAGCGATATTCTCCGCATCCTGGTCTGAGCATATGGCACACTTGCGGGCAGTGCTAACCCGCCTGCGCGAAGCGGGCTTGACAGTAAAGGCTCCTAAGTGCCAGTTAGCACAGGCCGAGGTTGTCTACCTCGGTCACGTGATTGGTCAGGGTCGTCGCCGCCCCTCTGAAATAAAAGTGGCCGCTGTGCGAGACTTTCCGCAACCGCGCACGAAGACCGATATTCGGTCGTTCTTAGGTGTCGCCGGCTACTATCAGAGGTACATTCCCAGGTACTCTGATATCGCGGCTCCCCTGACGGATGCTCTAAGAAAGACAGAGCCTCAAACAGTCGTCTGGGACGAGACAAAGGAAAGAGCTTTTAGCGCCCTAAAGAGTGCCCTAACAAGCCAGCCTGTGCTACGATCGCCAGACTATACAAAAGGATTTTTTGTTCAGTGCGATGCTAGTGAGCGA
Organism: Dermacentor variabilis; assembly: GCF_050947875.1. NCBI lineage: Eukaryota > Metazoa > Arthropoda > Arachnida > Ixodida > Ixodidae > Dermacentor > Dermacentor variabilis. The sequence goes on from NC_134568.1 coordinate 134,247,994, forward strand.
GGCATGGGCGTTGTACTGTGCCAACGGGAAAATGGAGAAGTAGAACACCCCGTCCTGTATGCTAGTCGTAAGCTGACCAGTCGTGAGCAGGCGTATAGCGCCACCGAGAAAGAGTGTGCATGTCTCGTGTGGGCCGTTCAGAAATTGTCATGCTATCTAGCCGGCTCGAGGTTTATCATTGAGACGGATCACTGCCCTCTCCAATGGCTGCAGACCATCTCTCCCAAAAATGGCCGCCTCCTGCGCTGGAGCCTCGCTTTACAACAATATTCCTTTGAGGTGCGTTACAAAAAGGGGAGTCTCAACGGTAACGCCGATGGCTTAAGTCGAAGCCCCTAACGTAGGAATCAGCCTCAAAATTGTTGGTTACTGATGTTTTTCTTCCTGAGGCAGGATTTTTTTTAACATATTCCTTTTGTTTAGTGTTTCAAAGTGATGATATGCTTTCTAGTGCAATTTTCCAATTTGTGGACGCGTTCTGAGTGATGCTAGACTACTGTAAGGAACTAGGCAGTGGTATAAAAAGGGGAAAGAGCCTGGCAGGGCTTAGTGAGGGTTGTGCCGTGCTTGCTGACTGAGCGGTCGAGTTTCAGCGTAGTTCTAACGCTTGCCGGGAACGAGAACAAAAATGTGAACTCTCCCGAAGTCACTTTGCAGTGTCCCGTGCGAACCTGAACGAGAGAACGAGGCCTTCTCTGTGCGCTGCGCTCAAGAAACGTCGAGGGACGCCCGACTTCGGTTATGAGCATCATCGAGCGACATCCCTCCGGACAGCGGATGCAGTCCCCTGTCCATCGGGATCTCCTTCCCCCGGCGGGGCGGTCTGTTGCGTTTCGCCTGCGACACGCGGTTTTGCCGGCGCGACTGCGGCGGGGCGGCAGACATTTTGGCCCGTTCGGCGTCGCCGCAACGCTCCCCGCCAAGCGTTTCCAGGCGTTTCCAGGCATGTTCCGATGCCGCGTGTCTTCATGTGCGTGTGTGAGTGTATGTGCCATTGTGCCCGAACCAGGCGATGCGACAGCAGGGGTCACCCTCTCCTTCCAGTCATTGTGCCCGAACCAGGCGATGCGACAGCAGGGGTCACCCTCTCCTTCCAGTCATTGTGCCCGAACCAGGCGATGCGACAGCAGGGGGTCACCCTCTCCTTCCAGTCTTTGTGCCCGACCGGCGGCAGTGTGCGTCACCTTAGCCCATTGTACAATCACGTGCTCGTCTATTGAGGGGTTCCTTCTTGCCCTCAACTGCGAGAGTATAAAAACAGCTGCCCCCGGACGCCAAAAGGAGGGCTCCGATTTCTTCTGTTGAGTAAAGTGCTCTCCCGTCTCTCTACTTCGGTCAACCTGACCGCCAACTCTTTGCGATGTTAAAATAAACAAGTTGTTTTGTTGTTACCAGTCGACTCATGCTTTGCCAGGACCTTCGGATGCTTCCAGTTGTACCCCAGGCCGCCAGGCCAACGCTACCCTTGGGGCTTGCGACCCAGGTACAACCACGGGCGTCAGCGCGGAGTTCCCAACAACCGATGCCATCGGTGGGATCGAAATAGCGGGCTACATGGAGCGAATTGTCACGGTGAACGCGGCGCGGCGAACAGGGGCGCGGCGGCAAGACGTCGAAGATGCGCTGCGTAGCAATACATGAGGCCAACAGCGGGCGGACGCCGCCGCGAGTTCGCCGTGTTGGCGCCAGTGTTATCAGACTTGTTGTGGTAAACGATGAAACAAATATAAGCGCTTTTTATGGTGGCATATACCGCTTTTATAACTGAAAAATACACCAACACTAGCGCAGACACCAACGTGGATACAGAAGACGAGAAAAGGCCGCGCGCGAAAGACCAGCATGCCTAGCGACCGGAACTGCCGCCTCCCGATTGGCTGTCGTCCGCCGCTGCGCGCTCGACGCTTCCGGCGGCCCGATGAAAATATTTGGACAGACAGGTCGGCGGCGGCCGTCACATTTTTGGACGCCGGCCGTCGGGCGTTCGCCGCCCAAGGAAGTTCGTCGCTCGGACGCCGGTTATTCGCTCCATGTATTCCGGGCTTAACTCTGGCTACCGGAAGCCGGCGAGCGGTGACCGAGCCAGCACCGCAGGCTGTCGCTGGCTCGGGCAGCACGTACCGCTATGGTATATTACTCGCAGCGCAAAACTCGAAGGACCGCTCAGCAACGTTCAAGTGAACATTAATGCTTTCGCATTCATGACTCGTAACAAGTGCTTAAAGGGTCAGTAAAGGTTACCAGAAAGTCAAGTTAAAGTGATAAAGCAATGCTCTAGAACGCCTAAGGCGTCAATATAATCGCGAACAGAGCTTTAGTAACGGAGAAATTGAGGTAAATGCACGACACGATTTGAGACCCCCCAGCGAGATTCCGGTACTAGCCCGATGACGAAAGCACTCCTCTTCATAATTTATGTCACTAGTACTCAACTACTCGTATTAAAAAGATAATTTCATCAGACGGAAGAAAATGCTACATGTCTACTTTTATTCGATTCTAAGAAAAAAATAACATTTTGACGTTACCCTCGAGTAGTATGGGTGGTCGAAAGGTTTGGTTTTCGCTCGACTCTGCGCCGGACGCGCTTTGGAGTTTCAGTTGTTTCGTTATCGCGTCGTGCTGTGCTGGTTCTGCTGCCTCGCGAAACTTGCATTTGGAACAAGCAGCGAGAATGCCACGTTCATGTGATGTCGTGGGATGCGCGAACGGTCCGCGGAACTTGGCCAAGGGCAGTTGCAGCGGCGAACCCAACGTTACTTATCACTGTGTGTCAACGAGTGAACCTCTCCGTTCGAAGTGGTTAAGTGCTGTACCTCTGCCACAGCGCGCTGGCAAATAGCCGAAAAATCACGTAGTGTGCTCGCTGCACTTTCGTCCAGAGGATTACGAGTTCAACGCCGACTTACTGAAGTCGCGTGAAGTGCCTTTCAAAGCAGGCCGTCGTCGTAGTAGTACGCAACGACGCCGGCAGCGCGAGCCCTCAACAGCTGGTCACGTTCATCAGTACTTAAATCGCTGAACTCGAGCCCAGCATCGCGAGCTAATGTGTCGTTGTCAGGGTCATCCATTGCAACGAGCGTCGAAGTTGGCGTCATAAAATAAAGAACCAGCTTATCGTCGTGCGCTTTCCCTGCCGCTAGCCACCATAGTTCCGCTTTCGCGCTGCTGTCGGCTCTGTCTTGGCTCTGTTTCTGGCCGCGCGTTTGCGTATTGTGCAGAAAAGCCGCAGCGCCGTGTGCGGGAGCCGTTTTACTCACAGACGGCGTAACGTCACTATGAGACCATGACGTCAATACTCCTCGATCGGAAGGTGGATGATTTGAACTGCGCTAGAGGTACGCGGACGCTTCAGAACGCATTTTCTCTTAAAATAAGACTCTTATTCGCACGAAACAAGCGTTTCGAGGTTTGTGGGATGGTATTTCAACAGTCCACGTTGACCTAATATTAAACCTTTAGTGTCCCTTTAAGCGTCCTCGGATTTTTGTACATACAGCAGAAGCCTAAATGAGCATGAAGTACCCGACTACGAGCCACATATTTCCTGGAAGCCCTTCTACACGGTATAGCTCCTTTCCACGGTATTTTCGTTCCTTCTACAGGCCACACGTTTTCATGACGTTTAGAATAACGTCACAAAGGTCGGCCAAACTGAAGTGTGTTTTGGCGACAAGTACTTCATGCAAAAAGATACAGCCAAAATCAAAACATAAAGTAACGATACTTCGAGTACAAACCTTGATTTAGCGAAATTTATTGAAAAGCTTTATAAACTTTGGCACACATTTAATTTTTTTAGAAAAACCAGACGGTCAAGCCAGCAGCCCACTGAGCGTTGTTTCCGTAGCCCGGGGACGTATTATTATTATTTGTTTTGAACACATATACACATATACACAGTTTACAGGAAAGGGAAAGCGACGAGAAGGCTGGCAACTGCCACAGGAAGGGGGACAACGCCTGCCTACTCTTCTGAAGGGAGGTGACAGCAACACAGAAATGGAAGATAGGAAGGAGGGAAGGAGAGAGGAAAGGAAGAGCAACAGGACAAATCTAAAGACTCAAGTAGAACACAGTACCCTACGCACATTGTTCTGCCGAGTTTCGACTCATGGGGATAGGAAAACAGACACTGTGCGTCCATTTGGTTCGTGGCGCTCACTGATCGTGCCAGTTGACGCGAGAAACACCATCTGAGGATTGCCACAGAGAAGACGTCTCGGAGAGTAAGAAAAGTTGCGCTTTCACTTATGGGAGAAATGTCAGCAAAAAATAAAAAACAGAACGCTCAGTTTCGCAACTTCGAATAATACGACAGTTTCATGAGCCTGAACAGTTCGAGAAATCGGCAATGAATTCGCTTGCGACAATTCAGCTCTTGTGTATGAACGTGCGACAGATCGCTTGCGATACACGGGCGGTTTAGGGTGAATCGGAAAGCAGGCCAATGGTGTTCCGGGGAAGGGGGGCGGGGCGGCACCGTGAGGGAAAATCCGGTTGTGCATGGGAGAAAACCAGCCAAATGGCAACACTATCTGGAGACCCTCTATTAACGGCTCCCACAAAACTTTGCGCAGACGAACAGTGCAAGTCCATGTTGCGACTGTTGCGGCGCAGTGTAGTCTCTAGAGCACATCTTTCTTGACTGCGCTGTTTATAGAGACGACCGAGAACGATGCCATATGAATAAGGAAAAGCTTGACCAAATGCCCTGAACTTTGAAGCAGGTTCTGTCCCTGGCCTTGACCTTCGAGGCAGTGTGAAGCCTTGAGCTTCTGTTTTTTACATATTGAGTGTTGTTTAATCAATACGTTTGCATTCTAAACTATGGCCCACCCATTTCATCTTACCAAAAATACAAATATTTGCCCTAATCGTCAATATTTACAAGATTACGTACTTTCATTGCCTAGGACACTCACTCTACCGTGGCCAATAAAATCACAAGGCCTGCAGCTATTTTTTTCTGTGTCTCTGTTTATTTTATCTTTATATTATCCATCTCCCTAGGGAATTCCCCTCCGTCTCCTTGACTGCAGGCGAATATACGCCGGCTAAACACTTTGAATAAAAATATTTCTCTCTCGCTCCTTTATACGGGGCGAAATTACCAATTAAAATTGCCACGGCAAGATTTGTTTTTTTATCCGGCTAGCCGCCGACACCTGCCCTCCTTCTCCTCCTTTGTAGGTTCTGCGGAGAGGTCAACGCCTTTTATTTTTTCGCTTGGTTGTTTCTGTTTTCTTTGTTTGTTTGTATTTATTTATTGGCCTCTCAGTTTTCCGAGCTGACAGGCGTTTGCGTCGCTTAGTGTCAGCTCTCAGGTAGATATTTCCACTCCACCTGTTCTTGGGACTGTTATAATTTCGTCTGTATCAAACATTAACGAAAATTACGGCTGGCACCTTAAGCTGCTTTTAAGAGCCCACCGCATGCACGACCTATCTATAGGAACAAGAACGCTCCTGTATATTCGTTAACCTCGTAGGTATTCGACCACTGTCCTATACCTGAAAAGAATTGAACATGTCCTACTAGATATTATATATTCTTCATAACACCTATATTCAGAAGCGAATGAGAGAAAGAGAGAGAGAGAGAGAGAAGCAAGAAAAGGTAGAGAGGTTAATCAGACGCATGTACGGTTTGCTACCCTGCACAGTGGGAACGAGAGAAAGGGGGAGAAAAGGAGAAAGAAGGAAAGAGAGAGAGAGGGCGAGCACTAATTGCGCGCACGCTTGAAGGACTTTACAGATGGTCGCAGAGACCTGTCGATTTCAAGACTTCAAGCACTGCAACAATACCTTCCTTGCATTCTGCGCCAGCGACGCGCATGGCCACGGTCCAAGAATCTTGGCTTCGGAAAACCGCCTTGCATTTATACGCCCACATGATATTACGAGCTTCATATAGGATTCCACATGATCGCGTGATGTTATATAGAGCATGTCTGACACACGGCTTTTCTCAATAGGGAGCGGCACTCTATTCTATAATTATTTCCTTGGGCTTCGTGTGATGAAATCCAAACCTGCTCGTGCGCGTAATCTTCGGGTGGCTTTGTGCACAGAAGGTGTGCACAAATGTGACAGAACTTTACAATGAAATTTTATTTCCGTGTTCTGCCAGCCAAAGCGACACCCTTGGAAACGCATTCCCGGAAACACAAAGCAGCGTTGCCTAGCGCATGCGGCAAATGATAGAACTGAAATATCCATAACTCATTGCTCGTATAGCGATGCACATTATACGCTATGTCTTGCATGTGTCATAATGTTGGCAGAGAAACAGTTTAAACGTGTTGATAGAAATTCTATGTTCTTTTCGATCGATACAAAAGGCACTGTGGCACTTCGCTTGCGGTCAGTCATTCTGCTAAAACACGCCCAGAAAACTTTTTGATACGGTTTACATAAAGCATAGTCTGCATGAAAAATGACAAGACTGGAGAGAGCAGTATGCATTTGAACGAAATCTGAAGGCATCAAACGCCTTCCCTAGCAGTAGCACCTAACCACAAATTACATCCTCGGGATAGAAGGACGCTGTCATTGGGGAAAATGTTGGGGCCGTGGCTAACAAGGGCACAGTCAAGGCGCTCTGTGTGCACCTTAATATTCTTTCTCGGTAATTGATAAACATAGAATCACTCTCAGATGGATGGGTCTTGTTCGCGCCCTATTACGTATTCACGCGATGTCGCGTAAACAAGGAGATCCAAGGCGGAGGTGTGCGCAGAGGTGTGCTATCTTGTGAAAGGCTATGCGTTTTCTACGTGCAATGGGATGTGCTGTCTCTCATTCGGGAAACAACCGCACGCGTCATACGTAGTGTGTTCTGCGCCCACTGGCTGATAAGGTTGCCTTTTCATTCACCTTCATTGTCATTTGGCATATAAAAAGTCTGAATATCATCGCCAAATTAGGCCCCAGCTGCAATTATCTCATACTTTAATTAAAAAAAACAATATTTGATTAATTGTGGTGTTTAACGTCGCGAACCTACACAGTGATTTAACAAGAGAGCGGCCCTGTAATGGAGCGCTTCGGATTAATTTTTACCACCTGGGATTTCTTGCAAATATAAATCAAAATATGCTAATGCCTTTCGCATTTCTCCCCCATGGAAATTCGGTCATCGCAGCCGTAATCGAACCACAATTAATTTCTCCTATAGTTACCATCATTATAAGGTCCCCATGGAGGAAACCTCAGTGACGTTTTAGTGTATGCATGCTTGCGTTTGAGCGCGTTCTAACCACGTACCCTTTTAGCACGTGCCAGGTGCGCTATGCAATGTGCTTGTTTCAATTCTGTGCGGAATGCTTGAAAAATTCATGTATTCTTTTGAGAGCTCTTTAGTTTGCTATTTAGCGAATAAAAACATTAACGGCGGAAATCAGTATAGTGGAGATGAGGCATCCCTTTGTTAATTGTTTTCGGGTTGAATCGGGGCACCATTTGCTTCACTATGCGCAACCTCAGGTTTCGCCATGTCTTCTTGAATTTGGATCTTTTTATTTGTATGGTATGAAACTGTATAATAGTCACCCATTTGATTTTTGAGTTGGAACGCCACGGGTCAAATACTAACAAGAGAGAACTTGGAGCATCAGTAGAAACAAGCATCTGCAGAGTGCATGGCCTGGAACACCAGCCGTCTCTTGGACGAAGACATGAAATTGGATTACATGACAATTAAAATGATTAGTAGGTTGAAAGAAGAGTTCAATTCCAAATTTTAGGACATCACAAGAGCTGCAAAAGACTACTGAAACGCCGCCTTTCCCGAATACTTCATTACGAACGCTAAATACTAGAATATAAGCAAAGAACTTTGCTACTTCGATCGGCAAGTATACGTGATAGTTGAAATAGGTGAGCCACCTCGGACTACAAGTTGGCACAAGAGCACTATAAAAGCCTGCATGGCCTATGGAGCTTACTGCCTGCAAACTTTTAGCGCCATACAAACAGGGATCAGCATGAGTCCACTTGCTGTGATTGGTTTCTGCGAAACGAGCAAAATAAGGACGTTGAGCAGTAAACAATGGTTATGAGCGCAGAAAGAAGACTACCATACGTGAGAAGACATATGACGTGGCGGCATACCTATAAGGTCGCGAGGGCATACCGGTGCCACCATCTCGGAGTGATAAGTTCACGAAAAAATTTAAAGTTCGGAAAAGCGAAGATATATAGCGTCACCGTATGTAGGCATTTCAACTCACAGCAACTATCCGCGATTCTTATGAGAGTGCCAAGCGCAGTCCACACGTGCCACTGCTAAGAGTTTACTAATCACCTACCACAACTGCAAACGGGACCAGCCAGTTACTCGCTGCATTTTTCCATCTGGTGGGGTTAATTAAATTGTATTCCAATATCATACCAGCTAGAACTACGATCTGATTAGAAGGTACGCCGTAGCGGGGGACTGCTGATTGATTTTGACCACCTGGGGTTCATTAATATGCACCGAGTGTACGATACACGAGCGTATTTGCATTCCGCCCCCATCAGAATGCTGCTCCCGCTGCTGGAATTGAACCCGTGACCTTGTGCTCAGTAGCGCAACACCATAGCCACTGAGATACTACGGCGGGTCATTGAACGGGATCAGACGAGCACGCGAAGCAACACTGGCAACTATAGCGAGATCTTCCTGCAGCTGAATAGCTTCTTTTGTTACTATTCCCATTAATGGCACTATCGATGACGCTTTAAAATTTTTGACACCGAGAAACTACGAAACTGCAAAAGCCGACATTCGATTGGGTAAATTATGTCGGGCGATCAATCCACACTGATAGTTGGCATTGGCCACAGAAGAAAATATTCGCAATGTACCATATGCCCCGAGAGCCTGTGTACTAACGATGGGGTTCGCTTGAAAAACAAGATTCCTGGCAGTGATCTTTTTAACATATTGTACCTCTCAGGAAGCATCTGGCCAAAGAAGAGAGAGCCGCGTCAATGAACTACATGAATGAAACTCATGGAACCACCCTCGCACCTCACGTGAATTCCGTGGGGATACGCCGGTGATTTCTGATGCCAATAGACGGCCCTGAAAACAAGGGACACCTAGAGTTTGGCGTTGCGCTGCTAAGTACGGGGTGGCGGGATCAAAGCTCCGCCGCAGCGGTCGTATTTCGACGAGTGCGAAATGCAAAAACGTCTGTGCACCGTGCACTATGGCGTACCTTAAATCACACCGTGGTTATGGCAAGTAAAACCCCAGAATTTCTTTGTTTCAAGCAAGCAGCGTTAAGCACGTGCCAGAACTCCCCCCTTTCCTTCGCTTACCGACTGAAACTATGTTTTTTTCGTACGGGTAGGTACGCTCATACTCCGTACAAAGCACGCCAGGGTTCTTCCAAACTACTATTGTGTACTCACGTCTTCGTATAAAAATTTCACTACTAGTAAAAAAATAAATTCCGTTACCTATCTTTACGTAACAGAAAGAAGAAAGGAGCTGAAAAGCATGAACAAGCATAGTCTACTCGTTTAGCCTAATACCTCTAAGAAACAAATTTGTGACAAAGCAAGTGGAAAAATTTATCCTTTGACTTTATTAAAGTTTTGCATCCATCCATCCATTTGACGCGCTGCTCCTTGTGCAGTGAGAAGATAGATCTGCTGAGAAGGCACGTCTGATTTCTTCGGCTCCACTCGAGTGATTTCTGTTTTTGCTACTGACTAGCGCCCCACACCAATTCGAAGCACTTCAATTTTAAACGTAAAAATGGAATCATGAAAGCGAGAATGTACGTAAGTTTATCACTCTTCAACACTCATGAAGTCGAGCGCCCAAAAATCCGCGGCGAGCGAGCGGACAGTGGACAGTGTTAGCGAACAACTTGGTCAAAATAACACATTCGCTTATAACAAGTTCGGAACTAGTCCCTCTAGCGGGGATGAAAGCCTCCTGACGGGTCGACACCTGGCTCATGACCATCATATATCTGCAGGTTATTCAATTATTTCTTCTCGCATCTCCAGGTGGCAGGGAATAATACAGCGACCACTGCTACTGTTGGGCCATTCCTAATGAAACACGATTAATTCATGCCATCCTGAAACGTACACTTTTTCGCATTTCTACGTTCATCTACAGCGTGTGCCAGCTAACTTTAGCCAAACTTTATGCAAATACAACGTAGCTGGACAGAACGAAGCTAATGTTGTTTGCCTTCGCTTGGAGATATTCAAACGATTTTTCTTCATTCCTCCTAATTTGATAATTAGTCTTAATTAATTATTCAACCTAACAAATATAATAATTAGATTAAAAGTGTCAATTAGAAAATTGTAGAGCGACATGAAAAACTCCCGATACAATTTTCTGTTGCTAAATACGTGCCACATATAAGTGTTTTTTTCCGAGCGTTAAAGAAGCACGCAAATGCACGCAAAATTACCGCGCGACTGGCCGCTCGAGGCACTTTAGCCAGAGTTTCTTGCAAGGTATCCGACAGGTCGCTGACAGTCTCACAACTCAGAACTCATTCACTGCGCTGGGGCATACGTGACGTATTCTTCACGTATGGGCCGGCAGCGAAAGCGAGGTGCCTGGCCCGGCCACTACGTTTCTCCTTTTGTTCTCTCCCAAAGCGGGGTCGCTGCTGAGCGAGAGAGAAAATGAGAGCGGAGAGGAATACCGAAGTTGAAACTGTCCCTCATACGACACGGCATGGTGTCCACTAGTTTCAATACGCTGCAGAACGCGCGGGCGGGGAGGAGGAGGGACGCGATGCTATAAAGAAGAGCGCGCGGAAGAGAGAAGGAAGGTTCAGTTTGCGAAGGACGCCTGTGACGGCGCAGTGTTTCTCGGGCGCTACTGTCATTTTGTTTTGCGGAGCCCGCAGCGTCGACCAGTCGCCGGAGGGCGCGTCTCACGAAGCATGGATGCTTGCCGGCCTTCTGTGCTACCTACCTGGGCCTATGCCGGGATGCTCTCCTCGAACACCTATCAGATGGCACTGGCGATCGTCGGCGCACTGTTGACACTCGTCGTGTCCGTGCTCCTCTTCAAGCGCAAGCCACGCCGCAGCCCCGCAGAGGTAATCGTCGCGGTTGCTTCGCATGGTTGTGAGCCACCAGGCATCGGCAGCCACTCCTTTTCTTTTTTGTTATTCTCGATGGCGTAGTCACGGGACGTGCAAAATACGATAGAGAGGCCCGATTCGGCACCCGCCAGCCACCACCGAAAACATCCGTGCTCTCGTGAGCACGGGCTGGCACCACGTGAGCTGTAGTGGCTGGGGGTGAGGGCCGAAACGAAGACGCGACTGCAAGGGGTTTGCGTTATTTTTTCCCCGCTTGCCAAAGCAGCTGACGCAATAAATTGTGCCACATTAGTTAACAAAATGAGCAAAATTAATCCAAACTCGCATCACGGTTAAATGTGCAATGTTTCAGGTTCGATTCCCCGCGGCAGGGACCGGAATCCTGTGGGGTCGGAAATAAAAAAAAAACGCTTGTTCCATTTTCAAAGAGCAGCACTTGCAAGAGGGACGAGCAAAGAAAACCTTGGACATGAGCTGTCCGGCGTTGTCATTCTTTTTTTTTTTTTTGGCTCGTTTCTGTTGTAATTGGTGCTGCTGCTGATGGATGGTTGCCAATTTACCCAATTTGCTAATGAAAGTTTGTTCATCAAGCTCCGAGTTTACGTTGGACAACTCCTGATGATAAAAATTTGTTTGGGCTAACCGATTCTGACGTTTCTCATAGCCAGATTCTCTCTGGGACGCCAAACCTTGTAATTTTAATATATTATTTATCTCACCTGCTGGAGGAACTGCCCCAGTATGTCTCAATACCAGCAAAGGGTGCCTTCGCTGTTCCGCCGTGCAGTGTGCATTGCATTATATGGTACAGAAGCGGCTACCGAATAAATTGCAATCAATCTCAGCAATGTTGTCACCTCTCAAAGGAATGACTTCATGGCTTTACTTGCATATGTTGTCATCCCTGGCCCGTGCCGACAAAAGCTAGTTACAGAACTTAGATGGAAGCTACGGGATAAAAAAAACGAAAAAAAAAGCAGCACTTGCCCAAAAGTTAGCGGGACCACTCGGTAAGTTTGACAAAGTTGGCGCGCACGGGGTCAAGCAGAACGCCACTTTTCCTTCTCTCGCCAGTGTATTAAGGAAGAGCTGCAGCACTACAACCGTCGTAAGTAAAAGTTGATTGTGGCTGTAGTTTCTACTTGGTGATGTGTAGGTGCAGACTAGCGCGGGAAGAGGTTGTGCCGGCGATGACGTACGCAGTGAGCGTTTTCTTTTGTTCTTTCATTTTCTGACGCTCCAAACTCGCTTTACAGTATTCACCTGTCCCAGCCTCAAGGGCCGTCGTTAGCTTCCCGTCATCTTCAGATGACCCACTCATTTTCAGCTTCATCCTTGCCATATGAACAAGAAAAACAAAATTTTGCGCCCAACCACTGTCGGTTTATTGACGTTTCGGCCGGGGACCGGCCTTCAGATGATGAAGGCAGGTCCCCGGCCGAAACGTCAATAAACCGCTTCATACGCGCGTCTACTTCACTGTATATATATATATATATATATATATATATATATATATATATATATATATATATGTTTCTGGAACGGTAGCGATGCGTTATGTTATCGTCCGAGTTCCTTAATACGAAGAGCCTGGTTTGAACCTCTCTCAATTTGCCACTTGAAGGTTCCTATCACTCTCCCCTTCTACCTCGTCGAGGAGGTTTACACCACGGCTACTATACCGTAATATCCAGACAATACGCATTATACGTGTGCCATATGTATTGTATACGCATTACAGACCTTTATGCCTGCACGAACAACCACTGCATAATTTTAGTGGCCTCACACGTCAGCGCGCCCACTGGCACGATTCTCTCTTTTAGTTGTTTGTTTTTCTGCTTGCTCGCACAAGCGGTAAGCGATTGTGTTTGATTGGTAAGCGAGCGTCTCGTGCAGTGCGCCTGTCTGTCGCACTCCGCAAGACATTGCCCCCACACAGAGGTGGTATGCGGCATTGTGTTAGCTGCAGGCATGCCAACTGCCAAGAAAATGTATGCGCGCAACACCAGATATCGCGAAAGTTCGAGGTTGTTTAGTTTACGAGCTAGGGAAGGTTCTTAAAGCACATGTGATTGTCTTACATGTCAGTTATCAGTCTTTTTTGCTCCGTAGCTCCTTCTGCCTTTATTTTGTCGCGTGTGATAGGGGAACCGATATATATATATATATATATATATATATATATATATATATATATATATATATATATATATATATATATATATATATATATATATATATATATATACAGTTAAGGCACTGTGACTTCAGTTTAAATTACTGTAGCGCAGTCACTCACGCACGACTAGACTGTGCCCGATTATATCGATCACGTACGATACCATCATAGAGGCAGAGTTTTACGACCACGCTATGCGTTTATAGCAAGTGAGAACGCTATCGATGCAACGGGTTACAGCATTCCTGAAGACACTGTTAAATTGTCGTTATGTACTAGTGTGTCGTTCACGTTTGGCAAAGCGCCACTGTTTTACTTTTTTTTTTCGTCACTGGCGCGTAAAAGTGCGACCGCCAGTTTGGCGCATGTTTTTCCCGGCGGAATGAATAAGCGAGGCGCGCGTTGGCGAGCCAAAAGCGTTTCACAAGTACGTTCTCCTATAATGCACTTGGGTTTCATATCTGACAAAGGTCGTCGCACTGAATGGCAATGATTGTGCGTTTCTTGTTGTGCGGCAATGCACTACAGCCGAACCATCCTGCAATACAGCCCATTTTTTTCTCTGTGTTGTTCATTAGTAGAAATGTTGTTCTTTGCTCTCGCAAGCATCCAGTGTTGAAGATTCTGTCTAAAAGAACGCGCTTAGGTGCGCCCGTGGTCTGGAGAAATGTCCCACCGATAAACTTGGACCCTATGCAGGAGTAAGGCGCGCAATTTTTTCTAGGCAGAACTTTGTTAAAGGGCTGATAGTAAAAAAAGAGGCCGCATAATTTGCCATATAATCTGGTCCCTTAACACTGCCCGCATTGGTTTAATGGTTATCAGAACTTTATTCAATAGCACTTACCCATGCTTACTGGTTTTGATCGACACCGCGTGTAAATGCGCAGTCAGATGGCTTCGGCATCATGCATGTGACTCACCTGTTGTCTCACGGATTCAGAAAGACGTGGCATCTTATGTAATTCAATCTTACTCCCATGCACTCTCTCAGACTCACTGGAGCTCCGATGCTCTAGAACTCTGACTCTCACGCGCTCAACACCACTCGCTCCAACGCACATTTACCCGGCCTCCTTCGAGCTCAATCCTCTAAATCATCCGAACTCACCTGAGCTTACTCAGATTCATGGTTGTGGCTGAGTCTTGGAAAGAGACCTCAGGTGTGAAGTTATATAATGTACGGCAATACCTGCCTTTCGTGACTCCCATAATCCACTGCCACGATGGGTGTTCCGGCGTCGAGCGCCCGGCGTATGTCGAGAGTATTCGAGTTCTGCAACAACGCGGAAGCTAAGTTGACGCAGAGTGTGGACGATAGATTTTGCGCTTCGGACGACTCGAAATTCTCCTACAGCTGAGAAAAGGGGGTGGAATTTAGTGGGCGTCGACACCAAGCCACCGAGATAAGTCACGTTGTGGACACGGGTGAAATGAGCTCACCCGTGTCCGCATCGCAAGACGGAGCGACCGCGAGCGATGTTTTGAACAGTGGCGTCAGTCCCACATAACTAACGTATCAATCATAACTGAGAGCATAACTAACGTAACATAACCTAACGAGAACACTGCAGACACGGCGACGTGCGCGATTTTATGCGCCATAGGTGCGTCCAAAGCGCGCCCGCGCTCAGCGCCTGCGATCTGTTGCACCTGCAGAGACGTCTGACCTTGTCTCGTTTTCTGCCAGCTGATTTTAAAATGTGTTCAAAGCGCTGAGGACATACAAAAATATATAAATAAAGAAAACTGTGGAGCGTGTGGACCAGTATTTTTAAGTATACCCCCTCCCCCTCCCAGGGGAGAAAGTGATCTTCCTTCGTAGACTGGTATGAGTATGCTTGAATGCAGATGAGGTGCCTCCCCTGCAAGCGGACGACCCTGCGCATGATAAAAACAGCGCAAGACGAGAGAAATGCTAAACGATGGAGCGCTAATAAGGATGCAACACTTAGGTAGCAGGAGCCTTGTGAAAAGGGTATTAGCTCCTGAACTTACGTTTGGTAACTCATGCGCTGTGCGTAGAAATCTGCATCCGAATAGGCAAAACATTTCGCTAGGAAGAGTGGTCAATCGAATATGCCGTTAGTGCACGCATGCGTCAAAGGGGCACTTGCTGCCACGCTATCCCATGTGTTCAATCAATGGCCACGACCAATCTACGCAGCCTTTGTCAAAGGCATGCGGGCTAAGTAACCGTGCCGGAGCTATTTGGGAACAGTGCGTCGGGGCTCCTGTGCCATTTGCGGCACTGTAAACATGCTCCGGGAGAGAATAGACCGACTTCTGCGGCACTGCTGGTGGCACTTCGGACGTTGAAGAATAAGGTTTTCCTCGCCATCTAGAGCTCTCCCAGAGTAACAGAAACACTGCCAAGCGATCCCAAAGCAGTAACATTCGGGAACAGTTGCTTGCTGTGCGATTCGTGCTCGCGAAACAAGCAATTACCGTATTTACTCGAATATAGGTCGATGTTACTCAAAAATGAGCTATCGATCTATATTCGGGACCAAAGAATATCGGCCTATACGCGTGAACAAATCTAGCAAAAGTACAGAGCCAACGGAGTACCTCCGCCGCAGCCTCCGAAGAGCCAGTCTGGGGACTTTTACTTCTAAGTGGATACGCCTTGCAAACTCACCCGCCGCGGTGCCTTAGTGGCTGTGGTGTTGAAAATATGGGATATTACGTGCCAAAACAACGATTCGAATATGAGGCGTGCCGTAGTGAGGGACTCCGGGTTAATTTTGACCACCTGGGGTTCTTTAACGTGCACGCAGTGCATGGTACACGGGCGGTTTTGCATTTCACCGGCTATGATGTTGCGCTGCTAAGCACGAGGTCGCGTGATCCCGTTCCGTCCGCGACGGCCGCATTTCTATGGGAGCGAAATGCAAGAACGCCCGTGTCCCGTGCATTGGGTGCACAGTTAACCCGGAGTCCCTCGCTACGGCGTGCCTTCTAATCAAATCGTTGTTTTGGCACGTAAAACCACAGAATTCAATTCATTTCGCTTTGCATGCCCACCAGCTACAATTTGCAAATTGCCATATTCGCCGTAAGCTAAATTGTGAAGAAGTAAATTAGTGAATTTGTGTTAATTAGCTGAATATGTGTTTCGATTTCGCATGCTAGTAATGTTTACCTCTTCGAATAAATCAGCTCAATGACAAGAATTATGCTATCTGCCATAGGATGTTTTAAAAATTCCGGAAAACTTAAAAATGATCACCTCGTATATGTGCAGTGATTGTTCCGAACAAAGTGCGTCAGTGTAACAAGATCGACGACCAGAATCGATTTTATCCGAAAGCAGCGGGAATATTGAGAGAGAGAGAGAGAGAGAGAGAGGGGGGGGAGAAGAAGGAAAGGCAGGGAGGTCAACCAGACTGAGTCCAGTTTGCTACCCTACACGTGGGGAGGGGAATGGGGAGTGAAAGAGAGAGCGGGAGTATTGAACCGTTATGTACTTTGCATGTGGTGCTGCTCAGTATTCCGTATTGCACTAGAACGTGCGTTCTTATGAAGCTGGTAAATTAATGGTACAGTTGTCGGCTGATCATTGTTGTTCAGGCGCCGCATTCCGACAGCGGCGAAATGGACAAAGACACGTACCCTTCAATTTTGGAGCTCGGTAATAAATCATAGGTTGTTAACATCAAGGCCTGCACGGTGTCTGTCATTTTCCAAGTGGCACTTCATTGAAGTCAAGGATAATCAGCATTACAAAGCGGACTCTTGATTTGGTGCGAGGCATCATCGTGTTTTATCAGCTGAGAAGAAGCCCGGAAGAAATGATGAACGCTGATACAATGTCAAAGTGTGATAGAGAAACTTGCAAGTATGCGAATTTTACGTAGCGAAGTTCTCTGTGATAAATTTGGCAGTGTCGGTAGCCACGGTTTCTTTCGGCATTTGTCTTTCGTGGCTGTTGTCATAGCTCTCCGCGCCCTCGATGGGGATGTCGTCGGCTGGCGCTCGACGACATCGTCGACCAGCACCTTAGACGGCACTGGCTGCCGAGGGAGCTCATATTGAGCCTACGCGCGGCATTAGAACTGCACCTGCAACCGTATATGCATCGCGAACACACACCATCCAGATGGACGTGTGAGTGCAGCTGGCCTTGCCTTAAGGTCTTACGAACTATTTATTATGCAGTTTTATTTTTCCTTTGCTTAGTTACTATGGAAATAAAGACAGTTAGTCGCTTTGTAATAAGGTGATGGTGGTGGTGGTGGTGGCGGTGGGGGTGGTGGTGGTGGTGGTGGTGGTGGTGGTGGCGGTGGTGGTGGTGGTGGTGGTGGTGCCACAGCCGTGTTTAGTCTGACAGGCTTGGCCGGCAATTGCTGAGCGTCTCTTTCTGCTCCAAATATTTTACCATATGTCCATCAGTTCTGGCTTTTCCAGAAGTGCGAGACCAATGGGCGACGCTTCCACTACCATTTATTTGATGGCGGTGTGGTGAACGGGCGAACGCGGTTACGCTTGGCGGCGCTGTAGCACACGCCCGGTAAAAGAAGGTGACATAAATCGGTGTGCAGTGATCTGTCATCAGAACGTAGCCTCAACTACAGACGCATGATGTGCGATCATGCTGTCAATTGACCGAGCTTATTTCCTTCCTCCTTGTTTAAACAGTGCTTTTCTTACTCCTCGCTCTCGTATAACGCCGTAAGTTAAATGCGCTGCCACTTCGGTTGCATCTTTATCTTAGCGTGAGCACTTTTTTGGCTAACAAATTGCGTACAAACAGCGCAGCTTAGTGGATTCCACCCCTGACCTTTCTGGCCACGCTACTAACAACAAGCACGATTTCGCCATCTCACGCGGTTAAACTACAAAGAGAAAAAAATATTATATAATAAACCCTTGTTCTATTCTGACGTGAACGCTCGGCCGGAGTGACATGTCGTACCTGTCACGGGCAAAAAAAGTAATGTCGGGTGGCAGCTACTCTTCGAGTAGTCTCGCAAGCTTCTGACGTAGCGTCCATGACGACTAACTCTAAACGGATGTGTGGTTCATAAATGAAGAAAGCTACTTGTCACAACCCAGAGCAATCAGCAAATTCCATTAATATGTAAGGCGTTGGGTTATCGCAGACTCAGATTATTCTTGCAGATATAAACATACTGTAATGCAATGCCAAGCAATGATAAATTATAGTGGTGTTATCTGTGCGCGACCTTTTAAGAAACTAGGCAGGCTTCGTTATGTTACACGGAAAGTTGTCCCGCGCATAGCGCTAAATCTCGATTTCCCTGTGATTTGGAGCTACGCCGGCTTCTATAGCACGGGGACACATGCTGGGCTGGTTTGCTTTTCTGAAGCGGGATAATCTTCGACGCGAATAAATGATCAGCAACATATCGTCTTTTTTAATTGGGTATATGTCGAAAGAACTTCGTAGCCTTGTGCATCGATGCTCGATTCCTTTCTCATCTTTCCATCTCCTTGCCCTCGTGTATCGGAAAGGAATCGAACTTTCCGATATTTACCTCCGTGCGTTTCTCCTTCTCTTAGTCAGTCGTTCGCTATGCCGAGCTTTTAAACTGGCGTTTGAATCAAATACCTCAGGAAAACTTACAAATCTGAATTGATGCATATCATAACATTTGCTCTGTTAACAGTAACAAGTGTTCGTGTGCCTTCAGATATTGCTTTGTATTCCTTGTGCCTTCAATATTGTGTAACACGGTAATGTTTTGATAGCACTGTTCCTGTTGTAAATTTGTACTTTTTATACCTTTACGGTTTAATATGCCCCCCCTTACTTTATGCCCTGCCATAGGGCCTGTAAGGTTCTTTTGAATAAATAAATAAATAAATAAATAAATAAATAAATAAATAAATATCTCTGGAAGGAGGAAATAACTTTATTGGGTCCTGAGGAACCCCTCCCCACCCACTCTTAGTTTAGTGGTTGGCACTCGACCAATACTCATTTCTCTAAAAAAACGAATTAAAAAAAATAGGCTGTTACAGATAACAGAATTGTAGACCTTGATCGTAATTAGTCAGAGAGGCAGACATGACTTACAGGAGAAATCAAAGCACATATTCAACTAATTATTAAATGTCACTAAGTAGCTTCTTAATTAGTTGCTTTACAGAACATATTGCAATTTAAGAATTGTAGCTGGTGAGTTAACAAGGCGTATACACTTGGAATGAATTTCCAGAACGGCAGTGGTTTGGAGATATACGTCATCAAACTCGCCGCAATAACCCATTGTTGTTACACTTGCTTATTTAGCAAAACGCTCTTCTATGCATTGAAGCACAAAAGTAACTGCAATGTCCGCGTATTTCGTCCAATTTTGGGAAATAATATCTCGAAATTGCTGTCATCTGGGAAATTCCGTTCAAGCGGATACGTCTTGCAGGCTCACCGGCTGCGATTTGCAAACTACAATAGGTGCTGTAAAGCAACTAATTATGAAGTTAATTAGTGATTTTTGTTGATTAGCTGAATGTGTTCTTCAAGTTCTAGTGCTAATATTCTAGGCCTCTTTAAATAATCAAACTCAAGAACAAGAATTATGCTATCTGCCACGGGCGATTTTCAAAACTTACGTAAAACGTAGAAACGATCACCCCGTTCAATAACAAAGAATACAATGCGAAAAAAAAAAGATCCGAAAGTCATATGGTGCGGGACACCGCCCTATTTGTGCACAGAAAATTATGCTGGTTTGTGTGTCCCGTCAACATGCCATGAGGTGAAGTCGAAGCCTGAACCCAAATATTGCAGTGGTGGGACTCAAAAAAAAAAAATAGAAAAGAAAAAACATTTTTCTCGGTGATAACGCAAGAGTTTTTAGGCTTCTCAGTTACATCAACCTTCGTGCGTATTTTTCCGTGGACCACCTTAGTGTGTTACCAACGTCTAAACATAGGCCAAAACAGCATTTTTGCCGAAGTCTGGTTTTTTTATGTTAGAGCCAGTGCGCAGCACATCGGCGAAAATAAAATTTTAAAATGTAGTACATGCTAGGGACAGTTCTATAAAAATAATTCCAGGATTATTTTAGTGACCGTTCTTTGCAAACAATTTTCCCCAAACGCTCTAATTTGCTCATTTTTGCCCGGGCTAAAGAACATATAAGTATTTTGGGAAACTCTTTTGTAAAAAAAGAAAAATTTTCCGACAGCGCAGAAACGCAGAGTTTGCAATAATGCGCGAAACGATCCCTTTTCGCAAAACTTTTGTTTCGCACTTTGTTTCCCGCCGTTTAGTGAAATTCAAACAGGCCTCACGGCCGCAAACCATTTTTCCGCTCAACATATTTTGGGAAAATACTATGTTAGCAATGCTTATGTATTAGTAATTTTTTGTAATTCTTTTAAGAGAAATGTATATTGTTCGAGCGCCACGGTTGGGACAGTTGGCATGGAACAGCCCCAAAACGAACGAATATATAACTCGCTGTTACAACGCATTCAAGGTTAAACGATTCGCTTTCGTGAATGCCAACGAGTGGTAGGGGAAAAATATCAGCGAGATTTTGAATTCCCAAAGAATATCAGTTAGCCGCACGCACATGGCTCCTATTGGACCGTGCGCTTCATTTGTATGCGGTGGGCTTCTGTTTGTCGCACACGGTGACGATCCGGCGGGATGTCGACATGTGCAGTATCCGTATACGGAACGGGCCGAGTGCATATCCTTGCGCGCTCGGCTTTCTTCAGGAAGAAATGGGGCCACTAGGCAGAGATATTAGCATGGGTGTGTGCTCTCTCTCTCTCTCTCTCACACACACACACGCGCGCACGCACGCACGCACACACGCACATGCACACACGCGCGCGCACACACACACACACACACACACACACACACACACACACACACACACACACACACACACACACACACACACACACACCCACACTTGCTTCATTCAACAACAGAAACGCGGGGCATAAAGCACACGAGACAGCTAGCGCCCTCTCTCAGTGGGCGTCCGGTCGACGCTGCGTAACTGTAGAGGCATAGCAATTAAATAATTCAATATCTCCACGAAAATCAGTTATCAATTATAATTTCTTTCACATATAAAAGTTTCTATTCGAGAACATTCGGTTCAGTTTGGTTATTTCAATAGGCCTCGTTGAAATAGCCAAACTCCGCTCAGGAGCTGCACTATCGAACATGCTAAATTACGGTGTGTGTTGCCGAGCGGCACAAGTAAGCCTTCACAGTAGATTGGACAAATGTGCTAACATGGCTGTTTGTTCTGCCCGGTACAAAGGCGAGCAATGTACGGTTATAAGCACCAGCAGGTTGCTTCCTGAGTGTTCCGTGTATGGCTCCACCAGTAACCTTCTTATGTGTTGTCGTCAGGGTATCAGCGCACGCCACAGCGCTCTGTTATAATGTTACGAGTATGCAGGATGCAATTTTTTAAAGAGAATAGATTTTGATGGTAGGCTGAGCGAAAACGCCGGCGCCTGTATAGCAGTGAGACGGAACATAAATTCCCATTTGTTGCGACGCAACGTTACGTGAGCGCCTCGACGGAGCAGAGCGGGCAAGAGGAACACCTGCTGCTGCGCCGGCGCGCCACATGTGTGAGGGGAGAGGGCATCGCCGCGCGCCACGTCACCCTCTTTTTTGTACTCGGAAGCTTGTGCTATCTGCGCGTTCCTTGACCACGCATGCTCTCGCCTGCGTTCTTACTTCGCCTCGGTAATCGTTATGAAAAAGTTAATGTGTGAAAGAACATAATAAATTCGAAAGAAAAAAAAACACGTTTGCTCTAGCGAGTTTCGAGCCTACGACCGCGCGCTCAGAAGCCGAGCGTCTTACCCACTGGGCTAGAACAGCGCCTCCTAGATAGCAGGCCTGCGCGCTCTGCTTGGTGAAATCATGCTACTTGGACCGAAATTTCCATTGCCAAGCCCGGTGTGAAGAACGCGATGACGTCAAAATTACTGTGGCTTACTTGGGAGCGACCACATCAACTTCTATGGCAGTCGGACAAGGTAGCATGACGCCACGGATTGAAGTGCACCGACCTTGTGCTATATACGAGGTGTTGGCCAAGTGTCTCAACGCGCTCGCTTGCCCGTGAGGCGTTCGTTACTCGAAGGTCCGCTCAGCGGCGTTCAATTGGACACGAATGCTTTCGCATTCACAACACATAAGAAGTGCTTAGGTGTGGTATGGTATGGTACGGTATGGTATGGTATGGTATGGTATGGTATGGTATGGTATGGTATGGTATGAAGAACTTTATCTATGTCCTGATGAATCAGTCTGAGTCGAAACCTCAGCAGTCATGGAGGCATTACGGAATCAAGGTGTAGACGAGCCGTATGTAAAAATACGGAAAGATACCTATAGCGGCTCCACAGCCACCGTAGACCTCCATAAAGAAAGCAACAAAATGCCAATAAAGAAAGGCGTCAGGCAGGGAGATACGATCTCTCCAATGGTATTCACAGCGTGTTTACAGGAGGTATTCAGAGACCTGGATTGGGAAGAATCGGGGATAAGAGTTAATGGAGAATACCTTAGTAACTTGCGATTCATTGATGATATAACCTTGCTTAGTAACTCAGTGGACCAATTGCAATGCGTGCTCACTGACCTGGAGAGGCAAAGCAGAAGGTTGGGTCTAAAAATTAATCGGCAGAAAACTTAAGTAATGTTTAACAGTCTCGGAAGAGAACAGCAGTTTACGATAGGTAGCGAGGCACTGGAAGTGGTAAGGGAATACATCGACCTAGGGCAGGTAGTGACCGCGGATCCGGTTCATGAGACTGAAATAATCAGCAGAATAAGATTAGGAAGTTTGCAGGGACGACATCGCCACAATTAGTACATGACCGGGTTAGTTGGAAAAGTATGGGAGATGTCTTTGCCCTGCAGTGGGCGTAACCAGGATTATTATTATTATTATTATTATTATTATTATTATTATTATTATTATTATTATTATTATTATTATTATTATTATTAGTAGTAGTAGTAGTAGTAGTAGTAGTAGTAGTAGTATTATTATTATTATTATTATTATTATGAAGAAGAAGAAGAAGAAGAAGAATCGGTCTGGGAGCCCTCGGATTTTTTTTTTCTGAGGAGGGGTACTTCCAAGGGGCACCTGCTCTCACGCAACTGAGTTGCAGGGCGCTTCCGCCGCCGAATGCGAACTAGTGATTTGAGACGCACGTGCTCTTACACGAGATCGTTGTGGCGTCTGAAGGTTTAGATGCTGTGGTCGGTGGTGGCGTTGTGTCACGTTCTTACCCCACTTGTGTTGACTGTTGCGGGGCGCATTTGTCTCCGAGATCCTCTGCGCGCCTCTTGTAGAGATGCGCCGTTTCGCCTTGCCGACTCACCATAGCTTTCGCTTAGACCAACTGCCACAATGTGTGCGCTTCGCACGATTTTAAAGTGAATTGTCAGAGGAGTATCTGGGCCTCCGCAGAATAAACGACATCATGCCGTCGCCGTCGCGCTGTCGTCAGTCGGTTGTCGTCCTGCCGCCTAAGTGCGCCCTATGTTCCCTCTTACAGGTGAATATGGGCTGTGTGGTTGTCATATCAACCTGGGGGGGGGGGGGGGGGGGGGGTGATGTCTGTTAAGTACAGATCGAGCTTTATCCAGAAACAAAAATTAGCTAAGAACCTGTAACTGTCAAACTATACTACGCAATTCCCCAGCAATTCAAAGGACTTGCAACATATGTACTGTAGCTTCTTACGTCCCTGAAAATAAGATTATTCCGTCTGCTGATGCAACCACTCATTTCTAGCACTTTAAGCCTCTAGAACACAGCCAAATATTTGTCCCTAGCTTTAGGTGGCAACGTTCTAAACATGAGATGTTTGAGACTGGGAAAAAATGATAGTCAGAAGGAACCAGATAGCGCAAAAATGGTGAATACGGCATAACTTAAAAGCTTAAGGAGGCCAGTTTCGCCCTTGTTTCACGTACAGTGTGTGACGGCGGAATGTCATGACACAGGAGGACACCTTTGGAGAGCTTTCCTCAACGTTTTTTCTTTATGTTTTACCTCAGCCTCACCAAAAAAGCACAGTAATATTCTGCATTGATTGTTGCACTCTGTTGGAGGTAGTCTACCAGCCGAATTCCCTTCTAATTCTTCAAAAAAATTGTCGCCATTTTCTTCTGCACCGACCTTTGCACAAGAAATTTCTTTTGCCTGGGTGAACAACTACACCTTCAATCCTTGAAGTGTTCCTTTGTCTCGAGATAATAATTGTAGATCCATGTTCAATCACCAGATTGTCCAGAAAGTCTGACTCATTTTTTGCAATATGATTCAACACAGTCACCGATATCTCCACACGTTTGCTTCTTTCTGCAGTACAGCAGTTGCTTAGACTTGGCGTTTGCGTCACGTCGCTTTCCTACTTACGTGAAGTGGTTCTGAGACATTGAGTGATCATATCCCCAATTGCCTTATGATCAAAGATTTGGCCAGCTGTCATTCGCCAAACACAATCCGGTGATTTGACTGGTATACATTCGAAACCAGCATGGAAGAAGCTTGTCGCAAAGGTCTCCCTTCTGGCCTTCAGCAATCCATCGAGGAAGCAACACAGATTGAGATATGCACGCTGACATGATCTCCAATGTTTTCAGAATCCGACGTAGAGTTGCAGCGACTCCGTGCGATTCGTCGACGTGCGAAGGGTAGGTACCGACGCACAAAGTCCATCCATAATCTAAGAATAGCCAGATGCACGCAAATAAAGATCCAGCGCCGAATGTACAAACTGGAGTCTCAGCAGGGGGCAAAATTTTGTGAATCCCTAGACCCCCGAAAACCTCTTTCTCATATATGGAGAACCATGTGCGAGGCCTACGTGCACTTCCCGAACAACGCGTCATTGAAAGCCCTGGAGCTTTTACAAGATCGAGAGGACGTCGAGGTAACGGAAGATTTCTGCAGGAAGACTGCAGGTCAATCAACGCATACAGGCTCCTTTGGTACGGATAGCATCATGCAGCATTCACGGGATTTGCGCATGGACCTACCTTTCACCACCGAGGAGCCTAATTGAGGCTCTTGCTTTGTGTAATCTGTCGTCGTCGCCTGGAACAGACGGCATACCTTACCGCATCTTGTGCCGCCTGGGTGTTCGAGCACGAAATGCGTTACTGGATATATTCAACGAATCCTGACGGGAGAGAAATGCTTCTCAACAACGGAAGACAAGTGGTTTGGTGCCGCTGCTCAAACCTGGCAAATCACCACTAGAGCTCACGTCATACCGCCCTATCGTGCTGGCCAATTGCGTAGGGAAAGTAATGGAACGCATGATCCTTGCCAGGTCGGAGGGGTACCTGGAACGTTACAAAGTTTATCCGAACGCTATCGCCGGTTTTCGATGTCTCCGATGCTCCATTGATGATGTCATCAATCTGGCCACTTACGTTCAACATCAAAAGAGATGTAAACGGTTATCTGTTGTTATGTTTCTGGTCATAAAAGGAACTTATGACAATGTAGCGCACGACTCCATACTTGATGCTCTTGAATCGGTTGGCCTTGGTAGTGTACCGGTGGACCCGCAATTACTTACACATGAGGTCCTTTTTTGTGCAGATCGATGACGTTCCGACCTCTGAACATTACATACACTGTGGTATTCCCCAAATTGGCGTCTTGAACTCCACACTATTCAACCTTGTTCTTGTCGGTATCGTGGAATACCCCCATACCAGATGCTTTCCAAATATCAATGTACGCCGATGACATGTGCGTGGGGACGTCAGGTGTAACATGTCCTCAGGTGCGCGAGAGGCTTCAAAAAGCCGCGACTTCAACAAAAATTAAATTATGGGGTTTTACGTGCCAAAACAGCTTTCTGATTATGAGGCACGCCGTAGTGGAGGACTCCAGAAATTTCGGCCACCTGGGGTTCTTGAACGAGCGCCTAAATTTAAGCACATGGGTGTTTTCGCATTTTGCCCCCATCGAAATGTGGCCGCCGTGGCCGGGATTTGATCCCGCGACCTCTTGCTCAGCAGCCTGACACCATAGCCTCTGAGCAACCACGGCGGGTCAAGCCGCGACTTCAATATCGGCGTATCTTAGCGCACAAGGCCTCCAGGTTTCACCTAAGAAATGCGCGCTGGTCACGTTTAC
Source organism: Dermacentor variabilis (assembly GCF_050947875.1). NCBI lineage: Eukaryota > Metazoa > Arthropoda > Arachnida > Ixodida > Ixodidae > Dermacentor > Dermacentor variabilis. The sequence goes on from NC_134568.1 coordinate 134,274,386, forward strand.
TCGGAAGCCAATGATGTCCTACGCCATATCTATCAATGGGCAAAACCTCCGTTACACCAGGACGCACAGATTCTTACGGGCGTTCATTGATCGAGACATCAGCAGGAGTCCCCAAGTGGCCCACCTGAAGAAATGTGTAACAGCGATTTCCCACGTTTTCAAATTTCTTGGAGGGAAAACGTGGGGTACGTTACATACATGCGATGTTACAACTCTACAGGGCGCTGTTTCTCGGGTATCTGAGGTACAGCTTATCTGTACTGAGTAATACTTGCGGAAGCAACACCTACACAATCAAAAGTGTCGAGGCGCAGGCACTCAGGGTTTGTCTTGGATTGCCGCGCTGCACATTGACATCAGAAGCAACTGCGATAGTTCAAAATTACCCAGTCACAACTCATATCACATTGGAAGTGCTTAGAGCACACTACAGGCACATTGACCGCACCCCTTTCCACCACCTTGCCACACTGCCGAAAGACCCGCCTAGTGCCTCCTTTTGCCAGGAGATATCGGCGTACCGTGACTGCCTCCCTCGAGATTATACACCTGCCGAGAAGCTTCTATCACCTCCTTGGTGTTCGGCTCGCCCACGAGTTCGACTCTCGGTACCAGTGATTCGAACGAAAGCAGGACTCTCGTCACCAGCTTTCAAGCAGCTATCTCTATTTATGTTGCATGAGACATACAAGGACCATCTTCACATTTACACCGATGGCTCGACAATTCTTGATGGATTTACAGGAGCTGTGATCTTCCCCGAAAAAGCCGTGACCATGCAGTTTAAAACTTCTTACCTGACAACGTCGACTGCTGCGGAGCTTGCGGCACTTCGCAGCGCACTTCACATGGTTCATGAATATATGTACCACTAAGATGAAGCATATTTACCGATTCGAAGGCAGCCCTGCATTGTCTGCTATCCGCTCTACGTCGTGGACCACAAGACCAACTTGTGCTGGAAATAAGGCAGCTATGTCACCAACTAGCAGAAAAAGGATATGACGCCACTTTCAGTGGCTCCCAGGCGCCTGCGTCATCATGGGCAACGAACATACCGACGAAGCTGCCAGGAGGGCTCACGAAAATGCTCGAGGGGAACCCATCCCGCTATCAAGAACCGATGTAGCAACAAAGCTTGGCATACTCGCGCGTGATGCCACACGATCCATGGGGAACACGCCAGGTTTCCGGCATACTCGACTGCACCGCCTGGACCCATCTCTCCGACTTTACGCATTCCATCTGGACTTTCCCGAATTGAGACAACTGTTCTTTGCCGACTGTGGCTTAGAGTGTCTTTTACAAATACATTTGCTTGCCGCATCGGTATGGCTAACAGTGTTGCCTGTGATATGACGGGCGAAATGAAGATATGACAGAGCGGTGTTCCGTGCAGTTGTTGCTCTTGATTTCAATAAAACTTGCAATACTTCGAAATCAGCAACCGCTTTATTTGCGTATCCCAGGCAAGGACCATGCCCGCTCGTCTAGTCACCATCACGCCCGCGCACTGCCCTCCAGCTCGCGCATTGTCTCGGCGTGGTAGCTGCCGCCATCGTTACAGGCCGTGCGGTCGCGTATTACGACAGCGGTTGCGGGGTCTTCGATTTTCTTATTTCGCCAGCCGAGAGTGGAAGGGGGACAGTTATCATCTTCGCCAATGCCAAACTAAACGCCGCACGCAACAGCTACTTCACATCAGGGAGGAGCTTTGTGCCGATCATAACTCTCTTGCATGCGTAATCATGCGAACGACAATTAAAATTTGAAGTCGGATATCTCGGAGCACAGGCACGCTAAGAATAAATCTTCCAACTGATACTGTGTAGAAGCACGACTGCATCTAATTTCTCAATACAAGCATAACCACTAACTGTAGTCAACAAAAAGTTAATTATTCAATTTCAGTTAATTGGGCTGCTGACAGCGATAATTATCACCTCACGTTGTGCCCCCTTGGCCACATAGCTTATGTGCACAGGTGGTCTTGCCGTGCCTCCCAGTGCCAAATTTTAAGAAAACCATAAAGCATCACTTTGAACATCCTTTATTTCTCAAAGGTAACGCTACAGTGCCAGTTGAAGGAGCTCCGACCTGCCCACTGCGGGTTTTTCATGCGCGGATCTACACACTGCAGTGGTAGCTCACGTGGATAATAAGAAATAATAAAATAAAATAATAATAAAATAATAAAATATAGAAATAATAATAAAATAATAAAAGCATAATAAATAATAATAAGAATAATAAAAGCATAAACGCAAAAACATACCACATGAGAATCCAGTTACGATATCATACCTACCGTGATGCATAAAGCATCTCAGAAACGCTGGTGATATATGACTTCTACAACATTTAACTTGATTTTAACCCGCTAAATTATGTTTGCTCACGACGAGTAGTTCATCGTATAATAACAAATTTTTGAATTTCTTCATAGTAGCAGTCAGCAGTAACAGGAGGACTTACCACGTTGACGTGGTTCTTGTTTATTAACTGCTAGAGCAACACTGCAGTTTAGATTCTACGAGCACAATTTACTTACTTAACTGCTTCTCAAAATTAGGTCGTTCTTCACCGGTTAATTTTAAGTGGCAGTAATTAGAAGTAAAGCTAATTGAGGCTTACAGCTGTTTGCAGGATACAGAAAGGGATGTACCAATATTTATTCCCTTTTTCGTGCTACACGTTCAACTCACTTGAGCAATTTACTGGTGCTTGTTGCCTGAGGAACAGACATGACGAATCCGTTTGGCGATCTGACACAGGCTGCTCGATCCAAATTTTTTAGTGAGATATGCCTTTTGGACTGCATGGCTGCAGCCAGAAAGAAGCCGAATCCTCATCTATTAGAAGTATGGGACATATTGAAGATATCATTATCCTGCGGATGAGGTCAAAAATCAAGTGAATTCATGTGACGCTTGTTGTGTCTTCCTTATGAGGCCGATTGCGATGTTCTCTTTGATGTACTGACGAAGCGCCTTGTTCTCATTTTGTATATTAAACAAGGCAGGTTCGAGACATGGTAAGCTCGAAGGTGTTTGAATTTTAATTTTCAAGGCAGCCTATGCTGCGCTGTAGTGCCTCGTGTATACTTTAGGCATTGCAATTGGCGCTGTAAAAACAGCATCAGGGTTTCAATTCTAAGTTGTAGGGAACTGATGGTTTTCGCGAACAATGCGTGTCTTGCCATAATCACAGTCTGTTGCATCCGTTGCTTGAGGGCTATGCCATATTGTCGATAAAGGCTACTGAGGATCACTATGAAGGCCGCTATGATAGAGGAAGGAAAACAAGAGGTGAAAGGCAGAGAGGTTAACCAAATTAACTATAATCCCACATACATAGCGCCACTTGATTGGCTCTCGATCTTAATCACGAAACTTTTCTTTAAGGTGATTGCTGATATGGTATTCGTGAAGCATTTACATGACCCGCCGTCGTGTTCACCGCATGGCAATGTGTTTTCTACGTGCCTGTTTCAGAGAACGGTGAAAGTATAGCAGCAGACCTTTTAATGCAAAATGCGCCTGGCTCTTCCTTTTACTCATTAATAAAGTGGCCATGTTTGACTAGAACAACTCACCAGAGTAATAAGAATCATGATGAAAGCTTCGCGGGGCAGTGTCTTTCTAACACGTATATATAATGTCGACACCAATACCAAAATTTTCTTCAATGTAAAATGCAACGTCGCTCATAGCTAAGTACTAAGGAAATGTTAAGTGTTTAGCCGAGCATCATGCACAACTTCGCGTGTTGAATTCGCAGATAATCTTTTTACGCAGTATTTATGGACGGACAAGGCGCATATGCATTGCAAAGCCACTCGAGAGTGACTAGACCCTTTCAACGCTACTTGCGATATCCACGCCGCAAATTTTATCGACTCACGCGGTTTTGCAGAAGAAATTGCGGTTCGGGCATGGCAGCAGAAAGAAGCCGACATATCCTTCAATAAGTACGGCTCGAGCCACCAATAATGACCCCAAGCATGCAAGAAGGGAACGAGCGCGCGCGGCAGACGAGCGAGCCCAAGCGAGTGGTACCCTGACCGTGACGTCACACATAAGAGGGCGCCACTCCAACTTCTCACCACTAATAGGCGTACTTTGAGCTGAAGGTGGAGTCAGTTATTTCTGGAGCTTCTGGAGGTTTTTGGATAGTTATTCCGCACATCTCCTGTCCGTGATTTAATTGCGCTTTGTCAGGACCTGTTTTACCTTAGCGTTCAGTATTCCTATAGCTACGTTCCGGGAGACTGCAACTGCAGATACGAAGCCTTGTCAACGCAAACTCCAGCTCGGCGGCCTTCCAATCTCGGGAGCGCTAACCTGTTGAGCTAAGTGATACCCGCAAAAGTTCGACATTTTCCGTGTACATTGCGACGTCCGGTGACTTACCAAGCGACAATATTCAAATCTTTGAATGACGTCTTATACGACCGTAATTGGAAACGACAACAAACGGGCGCCGAAGACGCGGATGAAAACTCTTTTTCTTTTCCTAGAGGCACTAAATTATTTTCTTTCTTTCCTTTTCGAATGTTATGGGCTTTCTTTATTTTCGTTTATTGTTCTTTTCTGCTACGTGGATCGTGGTAATAGTTATAACCATTAATTTCCTTCACTAGTAACAGAAGAATAATAAAGAAATGTAAATCAGCAGATACCGTAGTAAGTAACGACATTATAGCCAAGACTTTTGAGGTAAAATCAGTTCTCTCCCACGACGCACAAATACAGTTAATTAGTGCGTCCCTTTGCTAACGGCCGATACTCGGTACCAATCGGTATACCAGTCGAACCGCAGTGACATTCCTCCGTTCACAGTAACCGCGGCATGAAGTGCAATTATAAGGTGACTTGGTGTCACGAAGCTTCCCGTCTTCTGGAAGCTTCAGTCTCGTACATAGTTCTCAATCGTCCTTCCAAAGCAATTAGAGCTAACATGCACCTCAGCATTATCCTCCGGTGCACTCATTCTTGTGGATGAACCTAGCTGCAGAACGAATCGTTCCTCGTGCGCCTTATTTATGACGATGCCCTCGACTTCCAGCATGGCAGGTTATTGCACCGCAACGCCCCCTCCTTCATTTCCCCATAAAGGGAGAAGCCGAATCGGGTGCACTAAACAAACTGTCTTTCTTTGTACAATCACCGCACCCCCCTTTTCCCATTTCTTTCTCACTTCTACGCGTTACCATCCGTTCCAAGAGAGAGGGATAATACGGAGGCAGAGAAATAAAAGCGAAATGTTATCCTCCTCCGGAACACACCCATTTCGGGGAAACTTGCGCTGCAATGCCCTCTAGAGGCGCTTTACTCGAGCTGCAACCATGGCAAGGTCTCATGCCACTCCGCGCTTGGGGCCTGCGTCAGGTTTTCGCGGCGTGCGCGTCTTCCTATGCTTCGCGGCGGGCACCTTGTGACCGCGCCTCGTCATCTTTTGCAGGAAGTTGACGAACGGCTTCGGAGACGGCGTTATCCGAGGCCGACGCCCCCGCCCTTCCCTAACGGCTGGATTCCAGTGATGGAATCGACCGAGCTGGCTGTAGGACAGGTCAAACGCCTCGACGTCTTCGGTAAGCAACTTTCCTGTCATACCCCACCCCTCATCCTCAAGCCGGCCAGCAGTGTCGCGATGGGCTTATGTGCGAGTTGCAACCTTTCCTTCCCGGTGAGCAAGAAGAACGTCACAAAGGCTGCGTGCCACGTGCGCACGCGTGCCGGCAACTGCGCAGATGTCATCTCGCAGCGTTGCCACCTCATGCCATCCCGCTGGCAGCTTGCTGCGGCTCGAGGGCTTCCGCCTGCTTGTACTTGATAATTTGTTAGTCAAATTGTTCTTTCGTCTAGTGGGCGTTGACGGCTGACATCATACCCACTGTTCTCGGAAATAATTCCATTGACCCGACATGTTTGATAGTCGTGCAGGGGTGATCATTATACCGGTTGCGGAAAATTACAGGTACTCATATCAGAGAGGAAGTTGAGTAGAGCGGTGGCTTTGCGGAAAGGGGAGCTTGAAGAAACAACAGAACTGTCTAGGAGGCAACATGGTGACGTCAGTCTTCCTAGAAAATCTGTTGTAACGTCGTTCCCTTCCTACTTCTCCATCTCGCCGCCGCACTGCACGCCGTGAAAAAGGTCCTCAGTCAAAGAGAAAATGAACACCCAGTAAAGGTTTGGCAGGCATTGCAGCTGACTGTTTGGTTCCAGGTAGGTTTCATTGTGCACTCCACAGGGGCAGCACTTCCTCTCAGTTTCACGGCATGTTATACTGGGACACCGCACAACGAATTAACTTTACGATAAGTTGTTATTTGGACCTATATCAAACTGTCGCGGTCACCCCACATTAATTTTAGTGCGCTCTGTGCGAAGCTGCGAAATGCGCCCGACGTCGGTTGGATCCATCCAGACACGCGGGATGCAGACCATTCTTGCCCGCATCACATCATGGCTCAGACGTGCTCAAATGTGATCGCGCTGTTCAATCTGCTTCAACGCCTTTATGCGTAAAGTTCGCAAATGGCCAGGTTAGTTTATGAAAGAGAAACTGCACGTCATGCCGCCCCTATAGGAGCTCCTTTCCTATCCGTACCACTCCAAATTTTTAGAGCGCAGCTCTTGGGCGCCCGTTCCTGCAGCGAGCGTCGGCGTAACCGAGTGAACGAGCACAGCGAATGATGAAAGAGCGAACGCCGAGCGAAGGGGGTGATGAAAGATGTGAGACAGAAAGCAGAGGAGGAGGGTATGGCGAAAGCGTGAGAAGAAAAGCGTAGTGCGGGGATGATAACTACTAGATTGCGCCAGAGTAGCGTGCGTCGTCTGGGAGGTCTGTCGGCGGCGGCTGCTGTGAATCGCGCCCACGCATCACCAATGCGCTGCCTCTCGCAATCTCCAGATTAGGGAGGCAGATTAGGGAAGCGAGACTTCGCTTCGTTTGCAACATGCCGCATGAGACAGATTGACCACGCCAGTCAATATATAGCGAAATGAAAATACGTACAGAGCTGCGCTCAAATTTCACATTAGAGAGTTGTAACCGTTGCTGAATTTTTTTTAAAAATCGTCACGTGCCAGTCCCTGCGAACTTCTTTTTATTTGCCGTTGAGGTGAAGTCACACTAAGCTATGATCGCAGTGCCCAAAGAATACTCTTCAATGAGTTCTTTAATATACATCAGTAACAAAATGAAGTCAGTCAGGTTCGCATGCACCTTATTTGATGGAATGAGGGATAAAGAGTGTTCAGAAAAACGAAAGCTGGGGAGAAAGTACGCTCAGTGTGCAAGCACGAGGGTATGATACCACTGTGATATATATTTGCCGGTCACTGGGGATATTTTAATTCGCAACTGTAACAGCAATTGTCTGCTTTTCTGTGCCAGCCAAGTAAGTGTGCCGTGTCCTGAAATACTCTGAATTTCGAAATTATTATACTACGACAAATTTCGTGCCTTTGTGAGGCAGAGCCACAAAATTGTATTGGAACAACTGTCGGTTTCTTTTTGACAAAAATGAAATACAATTAACCACAGCGTACAATCAAATGCAGTTTGTTTCGCAGTCAAACTTGGGATCCTCTTACATCCAATTCCTCTTTACTGTCAGAGGCCTTAAGGATAAGACGTTATACTCTACACTATTAAGGAGCCCGCTAAATCGCCGTATAAGCAAATAATTAGTAAGAACAAGTCGACAACGTGAACCACAATGAGCAGTGAAAAAAGATGCAACTGTTCTTTGTGAGTTGCGCTGCTTTCTTTTCTGTGAAGATATACTAGCTCGCCCAATCAGCGATATTACCGCATTGTACACAATGCTATGCCGTAGCCGAATGTACCTGCCGGCATGGAGATGTGGTGCGTCAGGCTGAGGTGGTCGCTTCGGCTTTCATCATCCGCATTTCGTCCGCTTTTACAGCCCTTCAGTTTATCAAGAATGTGTAAATGAACACAAATTCATTCTCTGACTTACTTCAACACTTAAACGACTTACTTCAACAAAAGCAGTTCATTTTTGCCATGCTGACTTGGCTTTATTGTCTACTGCTTCTATATCATAATTACTCGTTCTGTGTAAAATTTCAAAATGGGTATTTAAATTCTGACCTGACATTCCTTAGGGAACCTCAGTTTCATTTGAAAATGATGGTTTACCTGGAAGACGTTGTATGTGTGGCACCACGTGATAACGGCGGTAGAGTGTAATTTACAGTATTGCTCGAAAGTTCCCAGGCCGCAGTGAACACGCCCGGAGAAGCCGCGCTCCGCTATCCCGGCGCTGCCATCAACGGCATTCGCCGACGCTCGCGGGGATAAAAGAGGGTGAGAAGGAATATCGTTCTCGCTGTCATGCTGTGGTGCGGCAAAAACTAGTGAGCTGTTCCGCATGCCGCTTTGCAAGTCTTGCCCTCACCGAGGGCGCTCCGCGCGGTAGAGAGAGGTGATCCTATGGATGTGGCGCTTCGCCAGGAGCGTTTTTCTTGATATCTTCGTGCTCCCGACAGAGCGCTCCGAAGCTTTTTTCGCGCCAGTTGCGTCGCCTCGCCCAGCCCACGTCTTGGGTTTGGTTTTTATGGATAAAATGTCTTTAGCTCGAACAATCGGAAAGCTACTTCATAACATGCAGCGATATCGACTTCAAAATCTTTGGTCTGTGGTTGGGAAAACGCTGAGGTTGGTTCCCATTACAACTGCTATCGTGTTTTAAACCCGAGACATTACCTCGCCAGAACACACCGGTCGTGCGGCTACGCTTCGCGCTACCTAACAGTAGGCTACGGAGCATCGCGGCATCACCAAGGTCGTTCCAAATAGGTCGCGAAGCTCCTGCCGAAAAGGGGTTCGGAACAAATAAAAGTGCGACTATGTTTGGAGGGAACAAACATTGGGAAAGAAAAAAAAACATACTAATTAAAGCGAGACATAGCTAGATTCATTAAACGAAAATAAAGTTGCCATTCAATCTTATATATGCATGACGAGTAAAGAAAAGACAACTCTATTTTATTTTAATATTATCCATAAATACCTTTTTTTCAGCGCCCATCATAAGAGGGGGCGACGTTTGCGCCGCTATCACTTGCAATGCACTGCAGGTCTTGAAGTGTGCAGGAAGGCGCGCTCGTAATTTCACCTGTTAATTTCACCTGTTTTTTCACCTGTTCGTAAATTTCACCTGTGAGAACAAATGATGTCACTTCTGTTTTTAACGGATATGGCGTCACGTTATTTTGTCTTCCGCCGGAAGTGTTCCCTCCTCGTACAGATGGCGCTAAGCCCCAGGAACCGCTGATGAACCGCCATGTTTTGAACGTATGGGTTCTATGGAAGCTTCGCTACCAGGAATATTTACCTTGGCATTACCTTGGCGGCAGCTCTTTCTTGTCCGCAGCCCATTCGCGCGGCGGGAGCACGAAAGGTAAAAGCGCAGCTGAATGCCGCACTAGCTGACGCGCCACTTCATGATCACTGAGCGTACGACAGCGATAAAGCGAGAGCGAAGTTCCTTCTCGCCCTCTTTTATCCCCGCAACCAGCGAGCGTCTGCGAGCACCGTTGATGGAAGCGCCGCGATAGCGCAGCGTGGCCGCTCCGCGCACGGTCGCTGCGGCCTGGGAACTTTGACCACGACTGTACGTATGGCTTGTTATGAACTCGCAGCGTAAGATTTTCCTTTGCAGCCACTCAAAAATTTTAATTTTCGGAAGCGTTCCGCACACTCTAGGCCATTATTCTCTGTCGTGTAAAATATGTATGATTGGGCTGTTCTTTTTTTATTTAAATGAAATTATGATCAAAATATTTAGTCACCTGTAATGGTGATGGCTACTCATTTTCAGGCTTGGTAGTAATAATATTAGGAAAGGTGTTCTAAAATGTAGCAAAATAAAATTAATGTCACAGGCTCTGAAAATCTAGAGCGGAGTTAGATAAGAGAGAGAATGAAGCCCACATATAGTCCTAGACACACTGGAACATTTTCGTGCGGCACCGAATTGTCCGGCCCGGGGTCAACGCCGGTGTCACCACAGGTCGGCTGTCCTCCAGGTGCGTCCGAAATGTTTCGCGTACCAGAGATGCGCCCAAAGGTCTATCACGCTCCTATAACAATAAAACAACACCCGGTCCTCTGCAACGACGAAAACTCTGAACATGAACAAGCAGCGCCGCTAGCACCCACGAGTTGAAAACTGGTACCGAAACGCACTTGCCACGTATATCACACAGTCCATGGAGTGAAAGGGACATGCAAGAAATGTATTCTAAGCGCCAGTCCGCATGCCACGCATGCAGCGATGGTGTTCTGTATAGAGTCAAATTTTGAGTTAAAACGCTTGCAAAGCTTGAAGTATGGGACCCTAAGGAAATTATCAAATTTAGCACTGAAAAGAACCATTTGCGACGCTGGTATGCATCATTAAGTGTAAGTGTCGATAATACATACTATATTTTAGATCTTCTACTCTCTTTCAAATAACCCATTCCTGTTAAATACGGGCACATGATCGCCACCTCTTGTACCACAGCTTCCCGAGTTAACGTATACATATCCCGAAAGTCTAGGTACAAACCTATCCGCACTAAGCACTACTGCGAGTTGCGATGGTGTTGTGATTTTGTTCCGCGATAGAACATGTAGTTTTGCCAGAAAGCGGACGTGGGTTCCGGCGCTAGTTATATTTTACCACGTCACTGTGCATTACTGTTCCTATGATCACAAGGTTTTTGAATTTTGTAGACTTGGGAGTGGTAGTCCAAGTCACGGTGCTCCGCGTGGTGCAGAGCGAGCAAGTTGAGCCCAAATATTCAGAATTCCTATGTAAGGTGCAGCGTCAAAATCAGCGTGGTCTCACTGCAACTGTGAAATAACCTTTATGCCGTGCTTTTCGAGAAAGTCATCGCAGCGTGCTGAACATACGAAATGATCCGAAAAATTAGCACTCTCACCGGTAGAGATTTTTCAGGAGTTGGATTATTCTATCAGATTAATCATTGTATCTCATGGAAACTTCGACAAAATAAATTTAGAAAATTACTATAACTGTCTACAGGTTTGCTGTCTTACTAATCGCTCCTGTTTCTATTTTTTTATTCGTGCACAGGCGAAGATCTTGTCGCATTCCGCACTGATGACGGAGTTGCACACGTACTGGACGCCTATTGCCCGCACCTGGGCGCTCACCTTGGAGTGATGGGGCGAGTGGTGGGAGACTGCATCGAGTGTCCATTCCACGGATGGAGATTTCAGGGAGATACCGGAGCCTGCACACACGTACCCTACGCCTCGAAAGGTGTGCACAAAGTCGAAGCAACGTAACCATCGTATGTTGTAAAAAAGTAAAACTTGCTTCTCTTGTTCCCTACTTGAAGCAGTGAACCAAATGCACATTTAGAGCTCGCGCTTACGTCTGCGTTCCGTTGTGTGTGTTCCATCTTCATCTCCCTAAACTAATCAGAGCGGCCAATAGGCAAGCCAGTTGTGCCTTTTCGCTCAGAGCCGAGCCACAGCCTATGCGTTCCATAACTGTGGCACTCATTATCTGCTCCCAGTGCCCGAGTTTGTCAAGATCAAGAAGTGGCCTACGGAGGAGGTCTTGGGCCTGCTCTTCGTCTGGTACCACGCCGAGTCGGAGCCGCCATCGTGGCACGTCGGTGACGTGCCCGAGGTGGCCGCTATCGACAGCAGCGGATCGCTGCGGTGGCGCGCCGAAAACCACATCTCGTGCCACATCCAGGAGCTCGCCGAGAACGCGGCCGACGTGGCACATTTCGACTTCCTGCACGGTCCTTCTTTTCTCGCCACGGGCGAGAATTTCTTCGAGCAGGACGAGACAACCATGCGCGGTAGCCTGTTGCGCCACTTTTGGCAGACCAACTGGGAGCCTCGGGACCACACGGCGCAAGTCAACGTGGTGTGCCGCACGTCGTCGCCACTGCGCTGGTTATCCCGATACAACGAGTATCGCTTCTGCGTCACCCAGATCGGACCAGCGCTCGTGGTGACCACAATGCGCACCGCCTTTGGGAGCATCGGCTACGTGCTCTCATTGACACCCATGAAGCCCTTCCACGTGCGCGCCGTGCATCGTTACTTCCCGGATCGCAGCATGCCACGCATAGTGTTCTGGATCATCATTTGGGCCTCCAAGGGCATGGTGAGTACCCGGGCGACTTGGTATGACGGGCTTTCTTCCTCAGAAACTACTCGACTGCTTGTTAATTCGAGCCCCACCATTCGCGGTCTTCATAAGCCACGTGCATTTTCGTGCTGTTCAAGCTTACACATAATGCCATGTTTGTGTTTCCCATCACCGATTCCAGAAATACCGCATGCATCACTTATCCCTCGCTTCTTATCATCTCCGATTTTCAGGTTGCAGGCGATCCACACTCAGCACTCTCGTTTTAAGATGGTCTACCTTCAGTTATATTCATTCTGTGATAGGACAAACTCATTGCGCCAGGCTCCTAGTTCCGCAAAACGTGTCAAAGCAGTCGGCTATTGTCAACTGTAGGTGCCAGTAATTGAAATTGTTACTTCTACTTCTACGTTCAATGACCTCGTACGTCGGTACCCGACAGTCTTTCACGGTGCGATATCTATATCATGATTACAAATGGCGTGCGCACGTTAGCATGCTATTCATACTGAACATGATTTAGTTCCATTTTACGCAGCCTCCCCCCCCCCCCTTCGTTTAGGTTACTGACGCAAGCATTCAGTATATTCATTACATTTGTTTCCGTTAGCTTACGTTGTTCGGACCAAACGCGAGTGAAACAATCAAATACAAACGCACTTTGTGTGTCGTCTCTCTACTCGGTGACGAGTGAAATGGAAAGACCTTAAAAACTTGCCTTTAATGTTACTCTGAGCCCAGAAACAGGAAATAATGTGCAGCGTCAAACGCTTTAATTGTTCGCATTGTATTCAGGGGAATAGTAAGGTAGTTTGTTCCTTGCTCGCTGCTTTTAGATATTATAATAGCTTATTTTATACTGATTGCTTTAATTCTTGTGTAGCTAAGGTATGAGCTGTCAACAAAACTTGTAAGCCATGAATTGGCTCAAAAATACGTGTGCTAGAAAAATTGACGACAATAACGGCATTTTGATTCAAAATAAGATGCAATGCCCCCGTTACGTCGTCGCTTGACTTTACAAAATGTGCGATCACAAAGTTGCACTATTGGGCTTCACAGCAGAAGTTTTGTTAGTTTCAACTGAAATAAATTGAGTTCATTTACCTGCAAATACAATAGACAGACTGTTCGGTAAAAAGCTGTCATAGCAGCTTAACGAATGTCCCGGGTCCATTACAAGGCAGCAGACAAATACATAACACAGCCATTAAAGATTAGGCAAATTTTCTTCCTTTTGAAGCAATACATAAACCCTATGTTTGGATCTGACTGCTGGTACGATCTGTTGGGAACTCGGCGCTGACGCCCGTGGTTGTACCTGGGTCGCAAGCCCCAAGGGTAGCGTTGGCCTGGCGGCCTGGGGTACAACTCGAAGCATCCGAAGGTCCCGGCAAAGCATGAGTCGACTGGTAACAACGAAACAACTTGTTTATTTTAACATCGCAAAGAGTTGGCGGTCAGGTTTGACCGAAGTAGAGAGACGGGAGAGCACTTCACTCAACTGAAGAAATCGGAGCCCTCCTTTTGGCGTCCGGGGGCAGCTGTTTTTATACTCTCGCAGTTGAGGGCAAGAAGGAACCCCTCAAAAGACGAGCACGTGAATGTACAATGGGCTAATGGTGACGCACACTGTCGTAGCGATGCCGTAGCACCATGTCGTGGCGCTGCGCACGATCTCGTAGCACCCTGTCGTAGCGCTGCGCACGATCTCGTAGCACCCTGTCGTGGCGCTGCGCACGATCTCGTAGTACCCTGTCGTGGCGCTGCGCACGATCTCGTAGCACCCTGTCGTGGCGCTGCCGGTCGGACACAATGACTGTAATAAGAGGATGGTCCCTGCTTTGGCATCGCCTGTTTCGGGCACAATGACTGGAACGAGATCCCTGCTTTGGCATCGCCTGTTTCGGGCCCAATAACTGGAATGAGATCCCTGCTTTGGCATCGCCTGTTTCGGGCACAATGACTGGAACGAGATCCCTGCTTTGGCATCGCCTGTTTCGGGCCCAATAACTGGAATGCGAGGAGGATCCCTAGGCGGTCGCATCGCCGCAGACGCGCCTGGAAACACCTGGCGATGAGTGTTGCGGCGACGACGATCGGGCCAAAATGTCTGCCGCCCCGCCGCAGTCGCGCCGGCAAAACCACGTGTCGCAGGCGAAACGCAACACCTAGTAGATTTCCCACTCCAGAAAGTATGCGTGGAAGCCCTCTTCTCGAAGCGTGTCAGCTCTTTTAGTGACTTGCGCTGAATCTTTTCGACGGCTCCATACCGGCAGCCTTTAAACCTACACTACAGATTCACGGACAAGTGTTGAGGTTAAGCACCGCATGAGTGTGGTTGGTAAAAAAGTGGTAGCGCTTTTTCTGCATAAAATCATACCATTTTCCAGGGCTGCGTTCACAGCATGTTTGTTGTAGTCGATACATTCATTTATTTGCTGCAATTTTTTCTTCGAATGAGCTTCCTCTGATCTCTGAAAACAGAAATAATTTGCATGAATAATCTACCACCCCGGCTTAATTTCGCGGTGCACAAATCCAATAATTTTGAAGAAAAACAGGGAGTATTTCCTTGGTTGTACTATTTTCCGGCCTCTTCATCCCACTTGGAAACCGAGCTCTTCCACTGACGGGACTATTCTTTGACCTCCTAGTCAAAATCACATTCTAAAGTGCCATACCCGGCGATGACTTTCTTCGTAAACGTTGGGTACTTCAAATAATAGCCCTAAGTTAGCACTCTCCAGAGTGCCTTTAGTATTTTGGGCATTGCATGACAAAGAAGGTAATGCTAGATAATGATGTAGCTTGTAGTGCACATCAAATCACAAAGATGTCATTGTACATAGCCACAAAAAACCAAGAAGCCGCGCTCTAAATGTTCATAGCACGACGCTGTTAGGTACAATGATTCAGAAAGGTCACTTTTACGCCTGTGCCCCGTTGAAACTGTGGGTTCTCACCCGTGCTCTTGGGACAAAGGAACAACACAGTAGTGCAAACCATCACAAGGGCATTTATTGCCCTTTCATAGACTAATGCCTGCTAGCCACGTTGCTATCCACAAAACATGCCAAATGGCGTGGGACAAATCGACGAAGTCCGACTCACCGCGACCGGATAGCGAGCGAATATGTTCTCCCCATGCTGGACACCAACGCCTGGTCGTTCGTGTGTACGGTCACGCGAACGATGGCGCGTTCGAACGATCGTGTTCGTTAATTCCGGGGTAGGCCTCGGAAGACGGTCTCGCAGAAGCATGGATCGATGCACGCGCGGAACGTCCGCGCCGCTTGCCGAGACGGAGCCAAAGAGGAAGAGCCTTCTCCTTTTTGCGCCTAAGTAACCCCGCCGTTAGGTGGCGTTAGCAGAGCAACATTCGCGTCTACCCAGCGGTCGATTTAGGCACCACGCGGTCGAAGCCCTTGGGTTCAGCGAGAGCAGTGGAAAAGTAAACATGTCCGCAATAGGGATTAGTAAGACGCGATTGGAGTATTGCTGGAAGAAAAGTAGGGAAACAACAAAAAACGGAGACGTACAAAAGCACAGTTCGCAATAGGGGATCAGAAAATTTGGTTGTGGGAGTTCATCGTGTTTTTTTTTCTTTTTTGTTGTTTTACCTAGGTAGGACATTAGGCAGTATAATACCAAGAGCTTGGTAGCGCAACCCACCGCCCCGTTCCAAAGGGGGCGCTCATAACATCCATCCATCCATCCATCCATCCATCCATCCATCGCGCCATCTCTCGTACTACACTGCAAGTATACCGACCGGCGCAGTAAAGTCACGCGGCGAAGCCGGATTACAGGAAACGGGAGTTATGCGAGAAAGCAACATATCAGGGGTCGCGTGAAAGTCGCGCATCCCCACAAAACATACACTGCATTTTGTTGCCACGTCAGTGAACTTGATCTAGAATAATTTATTCTTATTTTTGAGGTGCTGATACGCATTACGGGGACACTTTTAGAATGTGTATTATCTAACTGACATGTGAACAGTTAACCACACTAGACTTACTTGTTACTGCAGCCATCAAAGGCACCTTAGGTACTTCAGCACTGAACATTTACGAGATGCACGACCCGTAAAACAATCATTCCATCAGTCATCATTTAATCAGCAATCAATCAGCAAGCGTCCCGCAACCTGAGCACCTGGCCTTGAAATTTAGTGGCCGAAATCTACACTTTTATCCGCGACCAACGGAGTACATCGCTCAGTGGGGCTTTTGCAAGTGATGCACACACAGTGTCCCGACTATGATGCACCAAGATTTAAAAATATGCAAATGCCAAGTACCTGGATAGATCCAAGGTAATGTTGTTTGCCGTCGCTTAGAGATACTCAGATTATCTTTTTGCTTTCCACCTAATTACATAATTTGTCTTAATTAGTTATTCAACTTCTCAAACATTATATTTCATGAAAAGTGTCAATGCGAAAGTTGTAGAGGAACATGAAAAATTCCCGATACAACTTTCTGTCGCTCAATACGTGCTACAAGAATAAGCGTGAAAGCAGCCCGCGAATACAGGCAAAGTGCCTTGAGTGGCCAGTCGCGCGGCAATTTTGCGCGTATTCGCCATCTTCCTTATCGCAAGAAAAACACTTTTATTTAACACGTATTGAGCAACAGAAAGCTGTATCGGGAGTTTTTCATGTTGCCCTACAATTTTCCCATTCACACTTTCTATCTAGGTAAAAGAATGTCGCAGTTTCACCCGAAAAACGACGCATCGATTGCTAGAGTAAATTAATAGACAGCTATACGAAGTAACGATATTAATTTTATCGGCCGTATAAACGCGGACACAATCGCTTACTAGCTGGATTAACAAGCATGGTGTCAGTGCGCACAAGCAAACATGAACACACTCTAAGAACAGTTTACACCCTTTGGCGTGCCCCTTCTGCCACACAACGATAATCGTCATCTGCCTTGATGCGTTTCCTTTCTTTAACGCTGCGAGCCCGGAACTTTCCAGTAACGAACGGCACATGAACGCGACGAGCACGGACACTCGCTATCAAAACGCTGGTGTGAGCAAGCGCGACAGCAGCAGCGAGCGAAGTTACTTTCGTGCGTTCTATCGCTTCAACGCAAAAGCGGCGAGAACACAGCGCGCACAAAGGTATGAGCCCTCTGCAGATCCCTTTCAAGATACGGCGCGTGCGACCGCGCGGCCGTGCGAAGTACCCACTTGTTGGCGGAGTCGAAGCCGGCCCTCCTCCTCGGCTACCTCCGCGCTTTCCTCCATACATGTTGCTGCCGGAGCAGAGCCCAGCCCCACCCCTCCCTCCCTCCTTCCCATCCCCCCACGGCCTTTCGCCCCATGGAATATGGTGCGTTTGCTCTCCGCTTTCTTCCTTCGCGCGCGCTAGATTGAGCCGCGATCGTCGGCTTCCTTCGCGTGCTTTCACTCGCACATACGGTATACGACGCGCAGCGACGGTGTTATTGCCTTCGGACTTTATACGCAACATCACGGCGACGACGACGACAATAATGCTCCTGGGGTGTCCATATAATTGCTATCGCAATAATATTTGAGCAGTCGATTAATTTATGAAGACCAATTATGCAATTAGGCGGAATGCAAAGAATAATATGAGTATCTCCAAGCGACGGCAAACAACATTATCCTTGTTCTGTCCAGCTATGTGGCATTTGCATATCTTTATGTCTTGGTGCATGATAGTTTGGGCACCCTGTATATTCTGTGTATAGTAATGAATATTTTAGTTTGTTTTTGATCTCCTTATCTGTTGGCGTACCAGGCTGTGGTAACACGATTATTTCTTCTCTCTTTCATTTGCAGTTTGAGAGGGACATATTCGTGTGGAACCACAAGTCCTACATGAAGAGCCCAGCGTTGGTTAAGGAAGACAAAACGATCATGGCCTTCCGGAAGTGGTTCGCCCAGTTCTACAGCACGAACAGTCTCTCTTGGAAAGACGTGCGGGACAAGACGCTACAGTGGTGATCTGGCCAGCAGCGAATGCTCGATGTATCACAGTAGCAGTGGATATGACTACGCATACCACAAAAAAGAAGAGCTCACGCACAATGGACGTCTTTCTGCCACAACGGAACGCTCGAGGAGTACTTTGTGGAGAACTGAGCCCAAGCTGGAGGCAGGTCTAGCTGGACTTTAGTAGCAAGATACCACAACTCAACGAGACTGTGTGGTTTTTCACTCTTTTTTTTTTCGAGTGAAGGAAGGCACCGTCCTCCCACAAGCTTCAATTATCACGTTCGGAGTCCTACGTGCATGCCATCTGCCATCATCTGGCACGACAAGCGTCGTGCTGAAGACCCATTTTGTTGCAAGCGACCGCCGATGAACGCACTTGTAGGTCATTTCCGCAGTTTCGACAGCTTCTGTGTGTGTTTTTATTATTTTCTTCCTTTTTTTTTGGCAGTGCAGTCAGCTAGCCGAGTTCACAGCAAGAGTTGCCTTTTTTTCGGAAAGAAAAACGGAAAGGGAAAGTTTGCTTGTGTATCCAAATTGGTTCCACGAAGGAACTTGAAGTGGTAATGGAGCAGCTCTCTGGCATCAGTTTCTCTGGAAGGTTGCTCGACTGTCTGTACACACACACACACACACACACACACACACACACACACACATATATATATATATATATATATATATATATATATATATATATATATATATATATATATATATATATATATATATATATAGTATATATATATATATATATATATATATATATATATATTGCTTGTTTTTCCTGGCGCTCCACTACTACTTCTGTTCGTGCTGTCCTAAGTGCTTGGTAGTTGCGACCGTCAGTGGTTACTGTTTTGTCAGGGAATCAACGGGGACGTTACCGCCATTGTAACGCCCGAACAGACTGTCCGTCAATCCGCGGAAACGCGAAGGTTGGGTTGGGTCGATCGTCCTCCTTTTCTGAAAACTGCTGGGTTCCATTACTTTCGAATAGCTGTATTTTTGCAACAGGAATAATGTCTACCTATTGACTTTCATTCTAAAATCGTTAGAGAGAAAGTTCGGCGCTGCAGTCACCCAACCACCCTGGCAGTTGTGGATAGTTCATGAGGTCCTTTTTTTAAATAACATTCGGTGGGCTCTTCTATTGCTCCTTGAGTCACAATCTGTTGCATGCTACTCCCCCAAAGCACAATGTTTCTTTAGATCGGCTGAGTGTATTACTTTCACGACTATGTCTTTCAATCACGTGATTTCCAGTGCACAAAAAGCCTCGATGATTTTCAATGGGACATATTTGCAGTAAAATTCACCGAGGATGATTATATTTGCAGTTTACCCCGGTTATACCTTTTAATAATGTTGTGAAAACAGTACTATGGTGCAGCTTGGAGGTGAAACGAGGCTAATCGTTGCCGTTGAATGCAAGACAAGACATGCCCACGGCCCCGGACAAGTCATGGTTTCCATGCTGGACTCGGCGTTGTACTGACGGTGCATGCAAACACGGGCGCTAGGTGCCTCTCTAGTAGTTTTAGTATGAAACTCTGTGGACATACACATACACTGTGCCAGCAACAAATGAGCGACATCTTGGGCACCCATCTGGACAGTCTATATTTATTTCTTTAAATTTACCCCTTCCAGGTAAAAAAAAAATCAAATAAAAGTCAAATGTATGAAAGCTGTACTTTGTGTCATTTCCTTACTGGTGTGTACTGAGTATGACGTTTGATGCCATATAGTAGCGACATGGACTTTTATTACTACGATAATCATCATCATCATCATCATTTATTTATTTATTTTAGATGCCTCTATAAAAATTATCGCCGCGTGTTGTTGTTGATGATGATAATGATGGCTTACGTACTGTAATACATACTCCTAACACGGGATTGGCCAAGAAGCGGGCGGTACATTTAAAAAAAAATCAAGGAAGGAAGGAATACAGGACAATGTGAGATTTGTCACACCGCGTAGCGCGGGTGCGCGAGAGCACATGCGCGCGCGCCGGTTTCCATTACGCCGAAAACGCAGGAACAAAAATGGGTAAACCAAGAGCATTTAGTCAACCGAGGCTTCGCAAAGCCTTCGCCTCGCATACATTCCAAAAAAATGCCGCATTGGGTCGACATCATTTACCTTTACATGGGATTTAGACGCAATGATTTAGCTGCAAGTCAGCTGCGTTGCACGTGTACCGTTTCTTTCTTTTGTGACTGACTGCACGTAGGAGGTCACAAATCGCTGATTCGCGGAAGCCCCTCCCCCCCCCCCCCCCCCCGTATAGAGCAAGCTCTTTTTGTCCTCGTTTTCATTTCTTGCTCGGTTTCCGCAATTCCCCCGCGTACTGAACTCTCCGTATGCTGTAAATTTAACTTAAACCCCATAACCGTGTCTTTGTTGCGTACAAGTTTACAACTCTACAGTACAACTTCACGCTTTGTCTATTACCTTATTAATATTGAGCCTTCCTATTCGTGCGCAAAGCTCTCGTTGTCTTAGAATTTCCTGCTTTTGTTGTAAAGTAATTATAAGTGCTTCATGTGGCATCTGAGCTTCATTTCTTTCCTATAGTGCTCATTTTCTTCCTTAAATTTGCGATAAAGGCGAAATAAAGGTTTCGCGCAGGTGGTGGTACATGTACTGCAGCCGTGAGCAATACAAGAGCGAAAATCAAATTGGTATTTCAGCAACGATTACTCGGGACGTGTGGGTTCGAATCTTACATTTTATTGCACAGAAAAAAAAAGCTTTCCCTTCAAACATCGACTATTCACTGAGCACCTTTAAGCGGGCATGTGTGCTTAGCTGCCACGCAATTGTCGCCAGTGGCGAGATTTATAGATCGATATTTCAAATACTAACTTCAATTGTGTGCTACACGGGCTAGCGACCATGTTGTAAACGAAGGCGTGAAATAAAAAAAAAAAAAAACGCGACTCGTCCTCCCGGCCCTGAGAAAGTGGATGTCCAGCTTAGCGGTTGCAAAATCACCCGTAAAACTGCTGATGGAGATATGCAATGCTTTATTGATGGTTCGGATGCTTCTTTTGAGCGTGTTATATTTGAAACGTGTGCTGTTCTGGGCGTTGTATGAGTGACTTCAATGAATGTATGCACCGTTCACTTCACTTTGCTGTGCGCTTGTAGCCTCTGCCTTAAGGGGGTATCAGACATTCCTTTTTTTGCTTGCCCACGGGGGTATCAGCTTACGGATGTACGAGCCATTGCTTATGATGACAGATGCTTGTCTTGAGCTTGTTCTTTATTAAAACGTACGGTGTTCTGTGCGTTGTATGCGTGATTCAAATGAATTCTGCGCTGTTATCTTCATTATGCTGAATGGTTGTAGCATTTAAATTACGAGGGAGATGAGCCATCACATTTGCGCTTGCTTAGGGATATAAGCCATTGCTGATGATGATAATTTCTGTTCAAGGACGGACACGTAAAATGCCGACCATCGAGAGAACCACGATGGTGTTATTCCTCGCGTTGATTAGATTTTATTCATTGTGAAACAAAGGCTGTGCCAAAGGGCACAGTCTCATGCAAACAATTCAATATTTTTAATGACAACATACCTATGGCTTCACACAATCATGCCTCGCAAAATCAATATTTAAAAACGTCATTATTTCTCTAATGCACTGAATTGTGCAAGGTGGCTGCAGACAGCAATGCATTGGTTTACCTCGCATGCTCGTTATTTTTCTCATTTAACTTGAGTAAGGTTACGTTAGACATCTTCCTTGTGTATACCTAGTGTTCCAACTTCAAATGTCAGTCATCCTAAGGATAATTGCCGATAAACATGTGATTTCCTTGTCGACGCCATATTTTCATCGGCGGACATCAAAAAGTGTGCGATAAATTGCTGATCAATTCTTTCACTAAGGAATACACTAAATATGTTCTCTTTAAAGGGTATTCAAGAAACATGTCGCCATTGAGGACGAAAATCCTGCTCGCGGTATGTCCACTTCACCAGTAGCATCAAGTCAAAGACACTTTTTTAATCAAAATAACACCAATTTGTAGACATGGGTTCTAGAAACCTTCAGCAGGCTTCATTTTCCCTTAAAATCGCTTTGAAAACGGGCAATGTCCACATTGAAGGCACTAAGGCTTTCCTAGGTGTGCCATGCGAGTACGAAGGGCAGGCACTGTTGTGGTTTTATGCATAATCGCGAGCGACGTCATTTAGAGAGCAAGGTGCTGCACTGTGATTGGGTCGTAGCGCGCGTGTAGAATTGGAGTTCAGCATACGTGACTTAGAATTAAATATGGCGCGATTGCAGCGGCTGCTTTCTCAGCCGTAAAACTTGACTTTTCATTACCAGCCAGAAAAGCGCATGTTTTTGCTTTTCTGAGTAAATTGTTGCCACGCAACGCGACTCAGGGCCCAAGCGTCTCAAAGCTCTGGCTTGCACGACTGAATTTGGTAAGGGCGTTATGTGGAAGGAAGGAAAACAAGAGTTGAAAAGCAGAGAGCTTGGTTAACCAGATTAAGTGTCCGGTTGGCTACTCTGCGCAGGGGGATGGGGTAAGGGCAGAAAAGATAACAAAGCAAGACAATATTTAAACAAGGAACTCATCAGTTTCTACATTCTATAATTTTTCAATGAGTCTCGTTTCTTTTAAAAAGCACACTACAGCACTTTTAAAGCAGTTCATGCCGACATCGGCTGGGACCAGAGTCCAAGAATTCTAGCTTTCCGTAAGGGGACGGTTGTGAATCTTGTCGAGCGTGGTGCTGAGGTCTTTTCTTTGTTCATTGAAACGACAAAAATCCCAGAGAAGGTGAGCTATCGTTTCTTTGGATCCACAAACTTCACCGTCTGGGCTCGTGGTCATTGCGATGAGGTAGGAGTACGCATTGGTAAATGCCACTCCAGGCCATAGGCGACAAATGAGAGTTACCTCCCTTCGTGGTAAGCCATCTGGAAGGCGGAGCTTCAGCCATGTGGAAGGCGGATTATGATCCAGGGTACAAAGGCGCTGGTTCTTAGAATCTGCTGGATTGCATTGTGCCAATGCAAGCTCGCGAGCAAGCGCACAGAGCTTTCTCGCTGCGTCTGTTCTTGACATTGGGAAAGCGACGCAGTCGCCACTATAGTATGGGCAGATCGAGCGGCTGCGTCTGCTTGCTCGTTTCCAAGGGTACCACAGTGACTTGGCAACCAATTAAATACGATGTCATGTCCTTTCTCAACTGCTCGATGGTAAATTTCTCGTGAGTCTGCCACAAGTCGTTCGTGGGATCCACGGCGTAATGCACAGAGCAAACTCTGGAGGGCGGCCTTGGAGGATTTCTAGGTGGACTAATGGGTATACCATTAGACCACCTAATGTCCAGGACCACCCAGTCCACTTCGGGACTGCTGTGCTGAGTAAAATTAACCGTGGGTTATGTTTTTCTTTATGAGTCATGCCATAGCTCACCAAAGTGCGGTAAGTATGCTAAGAACGCTAATCGCATTAAAACACGCCGATCCAACGCAGCGTTGGAATCTAATGGTGTTTTCAACTGGTCTATCTGGAGCAAGATTTATTGCTCTACGGAAGTGAATCCGGTTTCCACGGGTTGATCTGGAGCGGGTGCGCAATTTCCAACGCTCGTTTCGGATCGACTCACTCCACCCCAGATCGCTCTCACTTGCTCCACCGCCGAGGTGCGGATTCGAGTGCAAACAGCTTACGTCAGTTCCGTCTTCACAGGAAACCGGTCCGCAACATCATTGCCGCTGTTTGCCATGAAAACGCACAGTGCATAAATGAGGAACCGTTTCCGAAATCGGTTTGTGTGACGTGTGCGCAACAAGTTCCGATACATAAACAATCGTGGAGCATTTTTGCTCTCCGCGGGTAGATTAGGTTTAACGAAGTCCGAGTGCTCCCTCCAGGATTTCGGCGACCACTCTTGATCGACCAGGGGAAAACATCGTAAAAATGACGCGAGGCATGTTTTAGTTATGAAGGTAGGAGCAGTAACTGATGACACGAGCACAGTCTCGTTGCCTGCAACTGTTAACTGTCTGTGCGACGAGGACAAAGGTGACGCACGATTTCTGTCGAAGGAAGAACTTTGATGACAGGTCCACTGCACATGGAAGTACCGCATTTATGTAATAAATGCATTTAAGAGTTTTGTGCCGCTTGTGTAACAGTGACACACCCAGTCTGGCAGATTGGCCAATATTGGGCTCATAATCAGTGGCACGGGCCCAGCAGCGCATACCTAGTGGCCCGAGTTGGAGTCTACTCGGCAATACAGCAGCAGGCAGCACCCACTCAGCGCGAGGAAGAGGAAAATAAATTTCCGCTTAAAGACATCAACGGAAAAAAAAGAAAAGATTGGAAAGAGACTATGCTATCGAAACAAAGTTAAAGTGACGCCATTCTGCCTGGATGCATCGCTGACGGGTAAGAGAAGCGCTAAATGTACCACCTTTTGTCCGAGGAGGTAGATGAACGGCAGATAAGCTGTTCATATTTTTGTCCGAGTGAATATAAAACGTGCAAGCGAACGTAGCATTAAAGAAAAAGATCACCGCCCAAGCACTCCGTACAGATGGTTAACCAGCCAAGCTGAAACGTGCGGCTCCGGTGTTTATTACTGGGTCAATCCCGACGGTTCACTAAACTACGGCTTGGTAAGCTCACCGGATACTCAGCACGCTATTGCTTATTGCGCTAGGCTGCACGAGCCTGTTCTTGTGCCTGGGCTGCAGCATCGGCACGGCGTAGACGAGCTCGTTCCTGGTTCGGCTCGCGGCGTTGCTGATGGAAAGCTGCCTGCTCCTAAGGAGTGCGTATGACGCGTGGCCTACCCATTTCGGAGCAGGAGAGAAACTGCTGCGCGCGCGCTCGGCTGCGACGAAGAGCAATGACGTCACTACTGGTGCAGCTAATCCAACACCACCTAGATAGCACGAGGCCTTTTCACTGCTGCGATCCATGACATCATGTTACGTGGCCCGACTGCCATGGAATCTAATGGGGGTGCTTCCGAGTAGGCAACAGTAATTTTGACGTCACCGCTTTCATCACGCCAGCCTTGTCAATGGAAATTTCGGGCCAGGTAGCATGACGTCATGGATCGAACTGAACACGTCTTGTGCTACCTAGGTAGTGTTGCCTAATCGTGCGCCTTCCCTTTCTCTCTTTTTTTTCTTTTCTTGTCGCGCATGCGCATGGGGTTGCGCCAGAGGAGTTTTCAGCGTACAGGCGACCGACAGACGGACGGACAAATCGCTTAACCATATACAGCTTCGCTGCACAAAAGCAGTACGAGGACACCAATCAGAATCTACTGCCACTACAAGGAAATCGGCTAATAATGTCACGTTTTCGTGAAGGCGTAGAATGACACAAAAGCGGAAAAAAGCGGGACTTCAAAACGTTAACTCTTTATTGGGCAAACCTGTGCCCACCAAATCAAGTGGCACTCAAATCTCAATGATAACGGAGATCACTGTCGGCGGCCGTCGAAATCTAAGCGGGTCAAGCGCATCGACTTTTACACATGACGCTGGTGCGTGTGCCCTCCAGAAAGCGCCACACAATCCGCGCCGCGTACACAGTGAGACTACAAAAGGTTCGGCGGCAACAGACAACGGATAGTACCATCGCTAACACTCGAGAAACCTCCGACACATGCAGGCGCATCCTACGCCAAGCGACAACGCTGAACATTTGTTAGCCGATGAAAAGCGGTCGCCGAAGAAAGACAAAGAATGATGTTGGTCAATATAGCGCAGGAAGCCACTCACCAAGGACAGGCGTGTAGGGAGAAAAAACTTAACTGCATACCGGTTCGCAACTACGGGCGGCAAGAACCTTACTTCGATCGCTCATTTTTTTCCGTTTTTTTTTTTTATGAACGCCGTGTTAGCACTCTTTAAGCAACAGTAAATCTAAGCAGTGAATCAAGCTATAGAGTGGTAGATTCTTCGTTTAGAAGTCTCTTAGCCTTGAAAAGGTACGGAGCAGCAGCGATATGACAGCGAATGCAAGTCAAAATTACTCTTCTCGATTTCTCATTGAAGTCACGAGCTTAGATATTTTCGCGGCACTTGGGTGTAGGCATATTTCGCTCATTCTTTATACTGCATTCGCAAGGTGTCAGCGCGTACGCCGAAGACACCGAAGACACTGGAGGCGAGGGCACTTGCCTTTTAAGGAATAACAAGGGAGCTATTGAGAAGGGAAATGCCCAATACGACTGTGGTGAGTACAACACGTTGTGGAGTGGGATCGCGATAAGGAGGGAATATTGTGAGAAACTGAAGACTTCTGTCAACCAAAGGACCAGGCAGGATTCCGTAAAGGCTACTCAACAATAGACCATATTCACACTATCAATCAAGTGATAGAGAAATGTGCAGAATATAACCAACCCTTATATATAGCTTTCATTGATTACGAGAAAGCGTTTGATTCAGTCGAAACCTCAGCAGTCATGGAGGCATTACGGAATCAGGGTGTAGATGAGCCATATGTAAAAATACTGGAAGATATCTATAGCGGCTCCACAGCCACCGTAGTCCTCCATAAAGCAAGCAACAAAATCCCAATAAAGAAAGGCGTCAGGCAGGGAGATACAATATCTCCAATGCTATTCACAGCGTGTTTACAGGAGGTATTCAGAGACCTGGATTGGGAAGAATTGGGGATAAAAGTTAATGGAGAATTCCTTAGTAACTTGCGATTCGCTGATGACATTGCCCTGCTTAGTAACTCAGGGGACCAATTGCAATGCATGCTCACTGACCTGGAGAGGCAAAGCAGAAGAGTGGGTCTAAAAATTAATCTGCAGAAAACTAAAGTAATGCTTAACAGTCTCGGGAGAGAACAGCAATTTACAATAGGCCGCGAAGCACTGGAAGTCGTAAGGGAATACATCAACTTAGCGCAGGTAGTGACGGCGGATCCGGATCATGAGACGGAAATAATCAGAAGAATAAGAATGGGCTGGGGTGCGTTTGGCAGGCATTCCCAAATCATGAACAGCAGGTTGCCATTATCTCTCAAGAGAAAAGTATATAATAGCTGTGTCTTACCAGTACTCACCTACGGGGCAGAAACCTGGAGGCTTACTAAAAGGGTTCTACTCAAATTGAGGACGACACAACGAGCTATGGAAAGAAGAATGATAGGTGTAACGTTAAGGGATAAGAAAAGAGCAGATTGGGTGAGGGAACAAACGCGAGTTAATGACATCTTAGTTGAAATCAAGAAAAAGAAATGGGCATGGGCAGGACATGTAATGAGGAGGGAAGATAACCGATGGTCATTAAGGGTTACGGACTGGATCCCAAGGGAAGGGAAGCGTAGCAGGGGGTGACAGAAAGTTAGGTGGGCGGATGAGATTAAGAAGTTTGCAGGGACGGCATGGCCACAATTAGTACATGACCGGGGTTGTTGGAGAAGTATGGGAGAGGCCTTTGCTCTGCAGTGGGCGTAACCAGGCTGATTATGATGATGATGATGATTGTGAGAAACGGCGTGGTGCCCTATATTGCCTTGCACTGCCGCAATTTCCGTGCACTGAGTCTATTACCCGGCCCGGTATTACAGCCCGGCCCGGCCCGTGGGCCGTACCGGGCTGTCCGAAGCGTTTTTCGGCGGGCCTGGGCCTTACTAGGGCCCGCTTATTAAAGGGCCTAAGTTGGGCCTTCGATCACACGCTGTGCATTCCATGGTCCAAGGCATTCTGTACCAAGCTGAAGCGATACGTAAAAAGGCTCATGGCAAAGGTGACATGGGTTCTTAGTATACCTTAGCAAAGAAAATAGAAAAACAGATCAAGTTCAAATTTTTTTAACAAAAAGTAATATTGTTTTCTTGTGAGGAAAAATAAAGTATACAAAAAACTGCGCTTCAAACCATTTCGCGGTCACCGCTTTTGCGACGGCACTATTACCAATCTCGATACTATTATTTTAGCGCTAACGCAAGGGTGTCTCTTTCTACTTGCGCATTTATTTTATTATGTATGCTCGTCAATATATATATATATATATATACATATATATATATATATATATATATATATGTGTGTGTGTGTGTGTGTGTGTGTGTGTGTGTGTGTGTGTGTGTGTGTGTGTGTGTGTGTGTGTGTGTGTGTGTGTGTGTACACAGGGTGTTTCAGCGAAGACTTTCAAAAATCTTTAAAGGTTGCCTGTGACAGATATCAGAATTCTGTTCCATGGGCTGGTCTACTCGCAGCGGCGCACAATACTTGCACAAAAATTGAGATGGAAAATCGACTAATTGATAAAAATTCACTAATTAAGTTTTTAACTAATTACATTATGGCCCATATTGCAATTTACAAATTATAGCCGGGGTGTTCGCAAGGCGGATCCATTGGAACGAATTCTCAGGACGACACCAGTTTCGAGATTTAAATCCCTGAACTTTGCGGAGAGATGCATTGACGCTCCAGCTAATTTGTTAACAAAACGTCGTTTCATGCACTGAAGCACACAAGTAACAAGTAAAAACCTAACCTAACCTAACCCAACCTAAGGTAACGTTAAGCTAACCTAACAGAACATAACGTGGCCTACACGCAAAGACAAAATCCGCACGGCGTGACCGCTGTAAGAATACGCCGCGCCACCCTAACGCCTTTTCCACTAACCTAACGCAACCTTAGCTATACCTAAGCTAACCTAACCTAACGTGGACGAAATGGAAAGCCAATAATCCTCAGGGCGTGACATCAGTTAGTTGCGTTCAACTATGGTTTCTAAGGCACCGTGCGTTTATTTCAATCAAAGGGGACCACTCAAAAGTGCTCCTGAAAAGTCCAGCGGAGCTGGCCCGGCCTCTACTACGGCCCCTATTGCTCCCCGGGAATATCAGTGATGTTTTTTTTATTTCATTATTTATTTATTTATTTGAAGGTAGAGTAAGGCGTGCCAAAGTTATAATCGGGCATGACTGACTCAGCACCAGCGCCGCACGCGCGAGACAGTCTGTCCGACGTACCTGTAGACACAGCGATCACCAAATGGGGCGTCAGTGCGTGCTGGTTCATCTGTTTCCCGGGGCCGGCAGCCAGCGTCCCAGCGTAAACAAACTCGACCCCACTCTACAATGCCGGCGCGCCTAGGGACAAACGCATACAACACGCGCAAAGAAACTTCACCGTTTTGCCTAGGCAAAGTCAGATATTCAAGGAGCAAAGGGCCCCAGATTTTCTCTCTCACACCCGCTCTTACTCGCGCCTGCGCAGAAACTTCGAGCGCCTCGAACAACGCTACGCCCCGCTGTACCTACTAGCAATTGTATAAATGCGGCCCGGGCTGGGCTTGGTCTGTACGCCTGGGCTGGGCTCGGGCCGAAAAATCAGGCCCGTGCACTGCTGTACCTCAAAGCACACAAAGGTCAATGCAAAAGCACACCCAAGCGTTGTTCATTTTGTCAAGTTTCTTAGGAAATTTGAGGCGTTGTTTTAATTGCCCCACCTAAATATAGAGACAGCAAGCACAATCTGCGAACTTCGAAGAGCTCTCC
This sequence comes from Dermacentor variabilis, assembly GCF_050947875.1. Classification (NCBI taxonomy): domain Eukaryota; kingdom Metazoa; phylum Arthropoda; class Arachnida; order Ixodida; family Ixodidae; genus Dermacentor; species Dermacentor variabilis. Next base: position 134,304,066 of record NC_134568.1, read on the forward strand.
AGACATACGGATGCACCTACCACCTGAGTTACCACGACGTGAACAGACCATGCTGTACCGTCTGTGGCTAGGCGTTGCATTTACGAACTCATATGATTTCCTTACTGGAATGGCGAACAGGCCCACGTACGCCACATGCAACATCGATGAGACACTCGCAGATATTATCTGTGTCTGCCCGCGATATAGTGCCCAGAGACAAATGATGTAAAGAGTACTGGACCAGTTGGACAATCTTCCCTTATAAGAACTCAAAGCTTTCGGTCAGTGCTCCCAAAGAACGTTCGCGCTGTCGCGTTATTAAGGTTCCTACGGTCTACGGAGCTTCACGATAGGCTTCAAGAACGCTGCCTCCTACCGCTCTATAAGCACGCGGTTTGTTCGTGCTCGTCTCTCTTTCTGTTTATCTCCCCCTTCCACTCTCTTTGTCTCTTTATCCCCCTTAACCCTTCCCCCCGTGCAGGGTAGCCAACCGGATTTACGTCTGGTTAACCGCCCGGCCTTTCTATGCATCCTTCTCTCTCTCTCTCTCTCGAAAAGCCTGCAGAAATTATTCAAAGGTGATGTACAATTTTATAATTTCAGACCCCCAATATTTTCGTCATCGCCACAGTATGTATATCCCTCCTACAATTACTCGCAATAATTGTTTTAAATACATCTTTCCGAGAGCAATAAAACAATGGAATCTATTATCAGACTCAATAATAAGGACGTCAGCTATACGCGACTTTCTTGAAAATGTCAAAAGCACATGGGTATGCATACCATAACTCGGCCAAATGTTAATACTGCTATCCCCTGGATATTGTATTACATGCTGTATTTGTCATGGTATATACTATCAGTGCATTCCCCAAAATGTACTACGTTTTCTTTATGCAGTAAATATATTTTTGCTTGTATTGTCACCTACCACTCCTGTAACAGCACAAAGTTTGCCTGACAGTATCAATAAATGAAATGAAAATGAAATTGATGAAATGGTGGGTAAATAGTGTTCTTTTTTTTTTGGTTAAGGACACCAGAAATAGGGAATGAGTCACAGCCGACAAAAAAAAAACTGTTCACTTGTATAATACTGAGGTAAAAGCAAAAGCCTCGGAGATATGACATTTCTGTTGTATTTCCATTTAAAAATATATTCCGCGCACGATGTTAGACGTCATGAAAGTATACACACAAATGTACTTATTTATAGAGATTGTTATCAGCCTCCCTTACCTTTGCATCCAGCCATCGCTGGGGATCTCGCTAGAGGTCGGTCGTTATTGCAAATTCTAAGAATTTTATGTGCCGTCAGTTGCAAAGACACTGCACTGTTATCCGCCAGTGCCCGGAAAGAAAATTTATTTGCTCAATAACAAAAAAGCAGATGAGGACCATCAAAATCACGTACAAATTCACCTGCAGACCCCTGGACAATGAATCGAAACAAATATGTTTAATCACAAATGTCGGGCATAACACAGCCTCAAGGTGATTTTCGGCAAATGATGATAATAATAATAATAATAATAATAAAACACTTCATGTGTAACAGTTTTCCCGAGAGAACGTAGGATGACGATGCCGGCTTGATGGTCTTCCGTCTGTTATGCAACAACCTTATGCGTGCAGTTTCATCGGTGATGAACAGATTGTGACACTTCTCCCGAATATTGCATTGCATACGTAGTGTCTTCTCTTATAGTACAGCCTACTGCAATACCTGAACAGTGTGAGCATCAAGTAAACACATCTTACCTAGGACGTATATTGACAAAGTGTAATCATCTCGGCTTCCTAAATTCCCTTTTCCATCCTCTTCGGTGCCGGTAGCCAACCGGATACCCACCCCTGGCTAACCACTCCCTGCATTTCCTGTTCCCAGCTTTGTCACACACAAATACCACGGTGGTCACGTAGACCGTACAACGAGCCCAGTCTTATTCTTTCGTGGCAAAACGGGATCATGCGGCACCATGCATACAAACAGGCACAAATACGATATAGTCGTTACACGAGGGGCAGGCAGCGTCATTTGCGTTTCCCCATGCTGCCGACTTGGAACAGTCGAGTTGAAAAGATTGGTTGAAGGGCATCATCCTGCAGCTAAAATGTGGTTCAAAGACCAGTAAATAATCAGTGCGATTACTACTAAACAAAGTGACCGCCTAGTGTAGAATATACTGTCTGCAATCACTTATTTTTATGCGGATGAAAGCCTCGTGCTTTCTGTTTAACGCTGTGGATGTCGCTAATTGCAATGTTTTGAGCTACAACCTGGCTTTCCTTTCTCTAGGCTCAACGGTACATTACATGGCAATGTAGGAGAAGGCAGCGACTGCTCTTACCACAAGCTTACACAGATATCACAATGAGGACTGAAAGAGGGCAGTTATTCGCGTTATGGGAAAGCAATAGACTCCGTACAAGAGTAAATATTCAACAGCAGTGTTCTAGACGCTTGAGAGATAATCCTTCGTTGGTCCTCAGTAGGATTGAGCAGAGAGTATCATATGACAGAGCCCAGATATATTTCTTTTTCTTTTTTGTCGTCCATCAAATCCGCGTGCCGTTCTGTGAAGGATCCGTGATATCTTTTAGACGGTGGCGATGCGACAGGTACGTTCAAAACGAGACAGCTTATTGACAGTCATGGTTCAATGTGAAGACGCAAGCACTCCTCCAACTCTCACACGGCTCCATGCACACCGCATTTCTTTTCCCCTCATGTAGCACACATTCTTTCGCGACTTTTCAAGTCGGCGTTCCCTCGATGCAGACGAGTGCTCCCTCGACTACGATGAAGTCAACGACGGCACCTATACAGCCATGGAGGTGAGCGTGGCGCCTACGTTATACAGTTAACGTGTCCGAGCCCGGGCTGAGGCGCTGCGGCCGCTCGGTGCCCGTTAGCGGATCCACACACGACCGCCTGCAGTGGCGCCTGGTGTCCCTTGGCGGCCAGCGCCAGCGAAGCTCGCCGGCGCTGCATCAGCAGTGCCTTGAGATTGGCGAACGGAAGCTCCACCGTCACGTGTGCCACGTACGCTAGCAGCACGGAGACTGTCGTGTGCCCCAAGAAACTGTAGCACTGCATGGCGAAAAAAAAAAAAGAAAGAATGTCACGATATACCGGCACGATTAAAAACAGCGGAACAAATGGGTGCAACATTACAAAGCGTACAAAGTAAAGCTTTTAGAAGTTTGGTAGAGAAAGCTGTACATCAGCTACGCAATCTGCAATGGTAAAGCTCTATCGTTTGGCCACGCGAACACAATCTATACAGGTGCTGATTGTGCAAGAAGTGCAATTAGTAAAATTCATCAAACTACTTTCTGTACATTGCCAGCCATACCTAAAGTGAAAAAGTGAAACAAAATTGAAATAATTTGTTATTATAATTTGTTTGTTATTATTTTGAAATCCAGAAAGGTTAACACGGATGGTGCTCAGCATACTGCTCTACACTGACAGGGAAGGGGAGGAGGGAGGTGAAACGTGGGTTATAAAGGTGATAAGTATGCCGCTAATGAAAGCAACTTTTGAAATACCCAGAGCGTACGTATGTCTTCGTATCGTCTCATTACGCACGCGTGAACGGAAACCGAATTGCGTAGCAAATACCCCGTCCTCTCCCCTCCTTATTTTTTTTTTCAATCTGATTGATGTGTGGGTGACCCGTTGTTTTCCTTAACACTTGATACTGATCAGACGATACCTAGTCGCGATACGCAGTCATTATAGTATGCGTTCACGAAGACAAGAGGCGCCGTTCTAAGACAGGCAATACTACCCCAAATTTTGCTTTATACTTTATGGCTTCTGCAGGACGAGTTAGATAAAAGGGATATAAAATAAGAAAGGCAGAGAGGTTAATCAGACCAGCGACCCGTTTTTGGCCCCGTACGGGAGGTAAGGCAAAGGGGAATATAAAAAGTAAAGGAGGGCTATAGAATGAAAACTGCGAACACGACGAAAGATTCAGGCGAGGACTGTAAGTGGTCAGTCGGGCCAGTGCACTTCAATAATTATTCTAGTGCACGACTTGCTTTTTTTGCGCCAGGAACAGATGTGGCCACGGTCCCAGTATTTTTGACTAAGAAAATGGTCTGGAGTCCAACCGGTTAAAGGTTGTCAGGAGGCAAACGCATTGGACGTTGTACTGAGAACAGGTGCAACACAGGTGCTGGGTGGTTTCTTCGCATCTACAGGTCTCGCAGGTAGGGCTATCGGCCATTCCAGTAGGGTAGGCATTAGCAATCGTAAACGTCCCTCCCAGTCATAAGTGGCACAGCAATTTCCTCGCAGAGGGAGAGACTAGTTGGCAATGTAGCCATAGCAAAGGGTCCAGGTTGATTACACAATACATGTAGGTTTGCCTTCTCGAGAGCTGTCGCCTCCAACGCTTGAATTAAAAACTGATTAAAATTCGCAATTAAAAATTTACTGCCGCCTTTCTTCCTGATTATTGTAACATTAAAGAGTTTTCGTAATCGAATATCGCATTCCTGGCGAAATGGCCAGGCTGCGCTTGTGCAGTTTCCCTGCCCCGTTAGAGCTTCCTCTTTATTTAATTATATAATGCTTAACTTAGAACATCCAGCATGCGTAAGCTGCAAGCCGAAGTTCAGACACACCGATAAGCTCATTCCTTTAATACAGCATCCACTTTACTTGAAATCATCAACCAAACCTACAACCCTTTCAAGCCTCCATTGAGGTTCCTGCCACTGTCCACTTCTGAATCCTGAAACTGGTGTGAAAGTCTGATGCTAAAATGAGATTATAAGAGAATCATCAACTCCTTGGCCGAAATTTGAAATAAAATCGGACGGATAAAAAAATAATATTTTGTGGCGTCCCTCAGATTCGAGCGTGGGTCCTCTGTGTCCGAAATAGAGCGCCTTAATCTCTAGACCGTGAAATATAGCGACGGTGACCATGCACTGCATCACCGTATTCTGCTTCACTCCTCAAGTGGCAGGTTTTCGCACGTCATACATCGCTAATTGGCAGAATTGATGCCTGTGCTCCAAGAGCGCAGCCCGTAATACTGTAAAATAACAAAGGAAGGCTAACCCACCGCATTTTTTAGAGCAAAAATTGCAACGACATTATAAACGATAGAAACGTAGCTGTCGTTGCAGTGCTAAAATAATTTAAGAAGGACAATTAAAAGCTTTAAGTTAATGCATTCCCACCACTCGCGCTTTTGGCACAAATGTCACAGAGAAGTATTGCGTACATTTCACGTTTTAGCTTGGTATTAAACGCAAAGATAATACAGCTCGTTTTGTTTTCTTGTTTGAGAAGTTCGAAGGGCGCCGAGAAGCATTTGTTCTGCGACCCGGCAGCCATCTCGATATGTGGGCAAAAGTTTCGTTCTGCTGTCGAGCTTGCGGCTTGACATATTTTGCATTCGCTGGGCTAATCGAGTAACCGACTTCGACAAAAATGCCAACGTCTCTCGACATCTTTTTTTTCGGAGACATTTGCGACATTTCTTGGGGGCAGTTGCAAAGTTTAACTGATGTGCGACTTTATCGCTCATCAGTCGTTATCAGTGGTGGAAATATCTGCATAATTTTATGCCGAACGATGGTAGTGGTGACATTACTGGCTAGACAGGAAACGGCAGTTTTTTAATACAAGACGTTTAAGAGATATCGGCGTCCTAAGTGGCGCAGGCTACTCTTTTTCCCATAAAATTACATTCAATGGAAGGTCACGGGAAGAGATTATTATGGTGATTATTATTATTATTATTATTATTATTATTATTATTATTATTATTATTATTATTATTATTATTATTATTATTATTATTATTATTATTATTATTATTATTATTATTATTATTATTATTATTTTGCATATGAAACATACCTACGAAAAACAGAGCAGGAAATAAAGGAAGAAGCAGCCCCGCAACTGCCACCGCAAGCGTCACAACGCGCTTGGATGCTCTTTAGGAAGCAGGTAATAGAAACAGGAGTTGAAGATACGAAGAAGAGAACTGAAGAGGAAAGAAAGAACAAGATGACAGTGCACAAAAACTAAAGTAAAGCAACGACAAAGAATAGAGTACGCCTCTTGGTACGAAACGGAAACAGAAAAATGTACAGGAACAGCCAAACAACAAAATATTAAAAAACACGAGAACCCGCAGGTTGCACTAATTACAATATAATATACAAAAATAACGAAATAACAGAAAGATCCCATTCCTCATAAAGAAAAAATGCGCTATAAACATGACGCCTAGTCATTTTCTTGAATAGAAAACGGGAAGGGAAAAATCGCATTAAACGCACTCAAACTTGGAAAAATAAGTCAAATTGAATCAATCTTAAAGTCACCTAATAACGCAATATATAGAAAATAAGCGTCACATAAAAAAAGAACACCCAGTTTCCTTGCAAGTGCACTTGTCACAGTGCTACCAACCACCAAAAGCCAGTTGACCCCCTAACTTAGATACAAAAGTTCCATAGAATTTCCTAGATTTCTGCTAAATGTGGTGGATAATTAGTTTGTCAATATTATTTATGCAAATATAATTTCTGTTAGCATTATAAAAATAGACTACACATTTCATCTGCTAAATGTTTTTCTACGCTCGCTTTAAAATATTCATCTAATGGAGTCACTGTACCCTACTTGAAATGATGTCGCAGGGCAAGTTGTTAGACTAACAAGAATGCCTCCTATTTAAGTCATGCTGCTCACAGAAGACCACGCCAGCCCGTTTATAATTGGCTGTATAAACTTGTTTTTTGCACGCAGATCTAAGTGCCGATATTACACGGAACTGTATTCGAATTCTAAGGAAGTTGTGCGCCGGACGTCCCTTAAAGAATTGCCAATGTCAAAAGAGTGTGGCACTTCGTGACACCAATGTAAAAGATGTGAATATACTTTTTTTCATACCCTGTACTGACGTAGCGCCCCCGGGTTTACGCGCTTACAGGTCATTTGCAAGGAAGCACGCAGATACGTGGTCATATTTAATCTTTTCTCCAAAGCAAAAATCGCCCAAGCACATGACCACTGGAACTAAGTCCAAGCTTGTTCTGCCTATGCGAGGTTCCCGGTAAATTTTTGTTAAGCCTGCATAGCCAGCCGTTTAGCAATATCACCGCATTGTCGTTATCGGCGCTATATCTAGGGTGGTGGTGTTTTTTGCAGCAAATTTTTCAATAATCGCCTGTGGCAGATGCCACAGAGTTTCCTACAAAAATTACTAGAGGGAGCTCTGGCGCTAGTGTCTACGGGAGCTGCAATGGGAGTGGTTGTACCAGCTTGGGAAGTACATGGATTGCCTAAACTTCGTCCTTCCGGCTTCAAACGGCTTTGTGACTTTGCTAATTCGTCATTTGCAACAGTGTATTGCGTAGTAAATGATTAAACAAACATTATTAAAGTTCTCCGACGTCAGGATTCGAACACAGGAACTCTAGCACAAAAGTCTGATATTGAAACCATGAAACCACGGACGCATGTATCGACAAGCGAATGAAACGCCCTTATGAATTTATCGCGGGCATGCCAGTGCTTTGAGACGCTTGGCGCGTTTCGATTTCGCCGCCTGGACGAGCTCAATCGTTGCAACTAATAGCCATTGTGCGTGTTCCCGGCGTCTTCTGCACTTCAAAGAGTATAGATTGCGCTGGAATTTACGACAATAACATTTATATAGTGTAATATACAAAGCCCCAAGAACGTCTGAATCCACAAGCGCCAAGATAAGACAAATCCATGTACTTCCCATATTTCCCATGCTGGTACAATCATATAAAGTTTCTCACTACATTACCTAGAGGGAAATCTGGCGCTGCTGCGCTGTGGTATGCATGGGAATGCCGGTATATTGTGACTTCGGATTGGCATCGTTCTCGTAGAGACAGGACACCTTGAAGACGCGCTTGGCAAGTACCGTTCCGTCTGTCACAATGATTCATTTTCTACTAAAACAGCACGTGAAAAGCTGTTTTAGCTTTATTATTACGCGAAAACATGTTTTGCTTAACTATGAGAACTTGTTATTGTGTGTACGACTACATGTTACGTAAGAAGTATCAGCGGGCCGCTAAAGTTGGAGGAACGACGACAAGGTTAGCGCTCGCTTTGAAACAGTTGGTCGTTTGTTCTTGCTTTTCTTCGCTTGGTCATGCATCGTGTGGGTGAGTAAAGATGTAATATGCGTGAATGGAAACATTTTATGAAGATTTTACTTTGAGAACGCGTTATTTGCGTAGCCATATCCACGTTTTAGACGAAGCCTCTTACAACACCAGCCAACACGAGCCTCGCAGACACATATACCGTCATTCCCATGACGGCACGGTGCCCCCTTAAGAAAATCCCATAGACGGTGGCGCCAGATTACCCTCTAGGTGTTATAGTGAGAAACTCTATGGGTACAATGACTGCAGCGCCAGAGTTCCCTCTAGTAATTTTTGTAGGAAACTCTATGGCAGATACCACAATTCTAACCCTGGAACTAAATTACACTATGAGGAGGACATTACTTCGACGAGCAATCAGATGCGTAATTGGCTAATTACTAAGTTTCACTATTTAAGTGTTTAGTGCATAATTTGCAGTGCATACTGCAATTTACGAATTGTGTTTAGTGAGTTTGCAAGGCATATCGATTTTGAAAGAATTCTGAGAATGGCACCGGTGACGTATTTGCGCCGTGACATTTGCGATGAAATTCCAATATTGTTCCACTCACCTTTAGAGAACGCTGTGTTTTGCAATTAATCACAAAAGTAAATGTAATGTCACAGTTAATGTCGCATTTTGTCACACTTCGAAAATTGTGTATCCCGAAATTGGTGTCATTCTTAGGATTCGTGCGTGGATACGCCTTGCGAACTCACCGACTACAATTCGTAAATTGTAATCTGTGCCACTAAATATTTATTGAAATGTTAGTCAGGGTAATTATGTTAATTGTTCAATTAGGCATTTTGATTTCTTTTAGAACCATTGCCCACCTCATCGAGTAATATAATTCAAGTGTTAGGATTGTGCTCTGTTAGGATTGTGCTATCTGCCAAAAGCGACATTTCAAATTTTGGTGCAGCTAAAGAAAAACATCTGGTATGTGTCATCTAGCTTATGCCCAGATTCGCCCGTGCTTTGTTTTGGTGTTGCGGAATACGTTTGTTTCGCCGATAACAGATAAATGTTTTGTTTAGTATGCGCAGAACTCTACAGCACAGCTAGAGGTACGAATGGCAATATCGCAGTCGCAGTACTTCGTTGAAGAAACCAAGGCATCCGCACACTGTCGTTTACTTGGCGATGTGTATTCGCTGCGCCGAGTACGATCAAATCACAGCTTGTGTGCGAAGTATGACGGTAATCTGTGGTGACGGAAATCGAAAAAAAAGCTGTAACGTCATCCTTTCTAATGTTTCAATGCCTCAGCACGAAATTTCCCTGGATTTGAACAAATGTCCTTATTTCCATAAACTTCGCCTAAAATCCCTAGACCTAGGGAAGTCTTCCTAGCGTTGGCAGCACTACCTTATCATATACTTTTTGTCGCGTTCGGCAGCCATTTAAAACACTCGGAAACTGTGTTTCAGGTTCTACAAAAGCGAACGACTGCACATATGGCGTGAAGGTAGATACAATCACTCAACGTACCATGCTGAACTGATCAAGGTTGACAATTTCTCTGGCCGTGGCGACATGCATGTAGATGACCAGTGGGTGGATCAGGTAGATGAGATAGGAGAGAGTGCTGAGCGGCACCAGGCCACCCCATGCCAGAGTCGTGTTGAGGAGTCCTGCAATGTCGTGCAAAGAAGACGAGAGAGAAAGAGTGCTCAGTTCGCAAGCAGTCGCAAAAGAATTTGCATCGTTACTGCGTTTTCAGTTGTCTTGCATATTCATTTGTTCATTTATTTAAAGATACCTTACAGGTCCCTAGAGACATTAATAAGGGATGATGTGTGTGAGGTGTGATACGCCATTATCATAATAAAATAAACCGGTTGCAGTAAGACTTCGATAAATATGGAAAATTAAAGAAAAATAACAAGACAAGGCAAGTAACGCCCTATAATATCAGCGGCTAGCATAAGTATACCTTATAATAAGCGCAAGAAAGAAGTTTGAGGAGTAAATAGAAAAAAATTATGCGGGCATCAGGCACACACTCATGAAACAATATAACATGGGGAAGAGAACATGAGGCAGAAGATTTCTGCGGCGTCCAGCATAGAAATGTAGTCGATAGTTTGACTGAATACCGTCTGGTTAGGTAAAACCATTCTTAGGTAGGGGCCGAATCCACAAAGGTTTTGTTCGTGAGTGTTCGTTGCCGTTGGCCGGCTGCCTTCACTTTACATATGATCATATGATCATATACATGATAAAATCATATATCTTGATCACATACTGTGAACACTGGTGCCTGGAGAGGAATACGTACTGTTCTCGAAACTATGATCAGTGGCCTGGCCTCGTATTCAGAAAAAAAGTGTTTACGCTAAAACGGTTCTTATGAGCAGATTCCAGCAAATCATCATGAGGGCATACAATCAGCGAAGTCGATCGGCCAATGGGAAACAGCAGTTAAGCAAACCAAGAAGGCTTTGTGACTTTGACCTCTGCTTCTTTCCTAACAATATGCTATACCGTGTGTCCCAGCTAACGTTAACGAAGCTGTTCAAATAAAAAGAAAGACTTAAGAAACTCGGTGCCAGATACTATTACCTAGGGTAGTATTCCAGTAGTACAGCTACGGTATACTAATTTAGGGCCTACCTCTGACTACCAAACACCGCACGTGTTATAATTTTATCTTGAACCGTGATTTTTTTAGTCTATCTTTAACAGATTGTCTAATGGTAACATGTGAAATGCAAAAATTACATAAGAATTCAGTGAAACAAACTACGCGTGCAAAACACAAATTACATATGTGCAGCAATACAACAATGACATGTGCAAAACATAGATCCGTAATGAAAACTACACTCGTCAAATAATAGGTATAATAGTCCACCCACGTCAGGCACACTTCATTTCACCCGCATGTCAACAGGGAGCCCACAGAAGCTCATACGAAGTCTTTTTTTTTTAAACTATCAAGCGTCTCAGCACAAACATATTCAGACAAAAGCAGGTCACGTGTTGCGACATTATTTGGGTGAACATAATTTTTTTGTTAACAAATTAAGGTTTCACAGCACAGCCCCCAGGAATCTGGGACATCGGGTTCAGTTCGCCTGTTCCGCCACTAGGCGTCCCTCCAATATGTTCACCCGCCTTCGTTGGAGTCATCGCATCCCTTGAATATCTCCCCCCCCCCCCCGTGTTAGTTTCTTCTTCATTTAATAGTTTTCCCAGAAACTTGTTTGATCCTTATAAGTTCGCAGCACATCTCCTAAGCGCACTTTACACTGCCTTACGCACGTGCTTGCACTTCGGTGGAAAGTTCTCGTTTTGATCATTTGATCATTAGCTTCGAAATTCACCGTTAATGTCCGAAACTCTTACATAGGTAAGATGACAGTACCATTCTCGGTGTAATATATTTCATTGTTTGCTGTATACAGCTTCTGTTATTTGTATATGCGTACTGGTAATCGTAGGGGCGAGTGGCACAGCCGAAAGGGATCGTTTCTATGTTATTTCCACAGCATCTATTTTTTTTAACTTATGCTTTGAGGCCCTTATTGATTTTTATGTGACCCAATTTGTTATTATGATCACTATGTTAGTTCTTGAGCTCTCTGAAGACGAATAAACATCATTGAGCGCCTTCACAGCCCTCTATAGAGGGGCTACGTATATTTCTTGTTTAGCCGAAGAAAAATATAGTATATTTTTCAGTGTCCATATGTGGGTTCATTTCAGGTCCACGTTTCTTCGCCTTTTCGGAACCATGTTGTTGAAGTTTCGAAGAAAACAACTTCGGTAATTAAGTTACGGGGGTCTAAGGTACCAAAACCACTATCTGATCATGAGGCACGCCTTAGCAGCGCGACTCCAGATTAATTTTTCACCTGGCCCCCTCGGGTTCTGTCACGCGCCCCTAAATCTATTACACAAGCATTTTTTTTGCATTTGTATTTCTTCGAAACACCGCCGCCGCGGCCGAGATCGAACCTGCCACCTCGAGCTCATCAACGCAACGTCATGGCCAGTGAGCTACCGTGGCGGGTCGACGAGTTCTACATGCGAATTCTATATGCGAACGTAATATGCGAAAGACGCTTGATAGAACTTGCCGCACAGTATATTCAAGATGCGGAAGGCCTGCTTCTTTCCTGGCTTCCGGAAAGGCTCATTTGCGTAGCGGCGATGTAAAATATTTGCTGGGTTCTCTGACAACTGACCATCGCACACCGGCTGCCCCAACTAAATGTCGCCACGAATTCAAGAACTACAAAAAGTTTTACGCGACCGTCGCCCCCTGTATGTTGATGGGCATTGTTCACGCTAATCATGAACATTCTTTTTTCATTGTGCACAAATATATCTTGAACTTTATTCAGCTAACTCTTAATTAACTGACTTTATCGATAAGACAATGAATTCCGAGAAAACATAGGGCCACTTGACCGATATTTTGAACTGTTAAGGTAGAAATCGTAAGTATACGCGATATGAAAGTGCACGAAATGATAACGAACTTGCCGCAGGTGGGAGCGGAACTCGCGTCTTCCGTATTGCGCGTGCGGTGATGTGCCGACATTCAGCACACCGCGGCGACCACCCTCTCGTCAACTTTACTGGCTGCTTTTCTGTATGTGTAAAAGATTAGCTTCGAGAGTGTCAAGCAGCACCACAGCCGTGAGCGAAGCTGGCTCACACTCCCAGGTCTAATTGCGACGCAGTTGCTAGACAAAAAAAGGCCCAGGGAGGGTCAATGATCTCGGGGAATGAAACCAAACTCGTCGTGTACAAGGAGCGCGTCATAGCTGTCGAGTAAGTAAATTATTTTGAATCGATGTCAGCGAATTTCTAGTAGAGTGAGGACCTCAACGAGGACCTCAGTGAGGATCGGAAGGTGCGGTTGCGGCTTTTAGTTAGGTCAATCGAACGATATTCCACCTATTTCTGCTCGAATTTCGTGGAGCGGAAAAAAAATATAAGTCCGAAGGAGCTTTTGCGGAAAGCCAATAATTCCAATAATTAGACTACCCGAGAGATTTTGTGCTCGGATAATTCTTGTAATTTTTCATTTTCAATTTTAATGTGCTATTTATTAAACTAATATTTTAACCTTCGAAAAATTTTTAATGATGCTCGCTTTTCTCGCAAGACTCGTAAATTTTTTTCCTACTCGGGCAATGAGTACCTACGTTTGATCAGTGTAATGTTAAGCATAACGAATATTAGACGAAGTCGCACTCCGCCTATCACACGTACGCTGGAAAATCATAGAAAAATCAAAGAATAACCTCAATGCAGCCGAGTGGAAACTATTCCGAAAAGCAGGCAAGAAAATATACTTTAAATAAGGTTAACGCAAGGTTGTCCTTTACGTAGGCACGAAGAGCAGGAAGATGAGCAAAGTGTGCTCCAAAGGCGCGCCCTGAAGACAGACAATGGGTAACCCAGATATGCCAGACGTCGACACAAGAGCGTAGCATAAGAGATGCCGAACGCAAAGCGACAAAACGGCAAGCGGAGACAGGTGGTCAAACACTGAAAGTTGGAAGAACTTCCCGCTTCCGGGAGGAAACTGCCACTTCCCGCTTCCAGCAGTGTGCACGAGCAGCAGTTTACCTCAATTCGCTCGAACGACGTGTGCCGTCCGCGCTAGCCCGTCACCCGCCTCAAAGCGTCGCTTTTAAAGGATGAAGAATGAGCTTTCACGATAACTTACGCCTCTATATTAACGAGCGAAATGAGGGGAAAAAAAGACTGCACTTTCGGCTCTCACAATGCGAAGCAGTGACGCGATATATCTGGCGCAATATATGGCGCAATATAGATGGCGTATTGTGCGCAGCAAGAATTGCACAGTGTCGTGTGGTATCGGTTGGAGAAAACATTCCAAGGTGCGCGCGGGCAATCTGCTTCCGAGAAGAAACCTTTAGTGAGTGATGGTGCAAGTCGTGTTCGTTTTTGTAGGTGGCGCTCTCCAGGGATAAAAGGTGTTACATGCATAGGCAAATTTGCAAGATGATGAAGAGATAGGCAGGATGCTAAGCAAAATAGATATAGTAAAACCTAAGTAAAGTAGGCTAGATAAATACTTAGCGCCAACGGCGTTTCAGAGTATGTGCCATTAGAAATCATCATTATCAAAACTGAGGGAGCCGAATCTTTCTGTCTCCTCTTTCCCATCCTGCCTTTCCCGTCTTGCCACTGGCATCGTTTACTATCTTACACCTCGGCGCTAGTTTATGGACAAGCTGCATATCATGGTGCAACCAAACGCTTTAACGAGCGCCCAAGAGGCCAGGCACCGTATCTTCCAGGTGCAGTATTCTTTGCTGCAGCATCGGCAGAGAGGTTGAGAGGTAGAATCTTCGACTAGCAATTTGTGCGTCCAGAGTTGAAATCATCGCGGAGCAGCGCGACATTTTTCTTTTCGAAATTCTGGCAAAGCACTGTGATACTCCGCCGGCGGACATCTAAAATGGAAAATGAAAAATAAAACGCTCGTACTATTGACTGATCTAGGCGGAATGATTACAAAAACGCTGCGCCGTAAGAATATACCGATCATATTGCCCAGCATAGTGGGCACAGTGCTAGCCTTGAAGTGACTTGCTTCCCGTTGTTCCTACTGCTGGTCATGTCAATTGCGATTATTGGGAAGAAATCGCACCTTCGTAGAGCACAGAGAAGATTATTTTGCCGCCTTTCTTCTGCAAATGAGACTGAAAGGTTAAACAGCACGTGCTGCCCAAATAGGCCACACAAAACGAGCGTTATTACACACTGGCTCTTTCGAAGCACACCTCGACACAACTATTTATTTCGCACAAAATCCAATGAGATACTTCTTACTGGCCAATTTAGTGCATTTGTTGTATACCAACTGCAATATATGTAGCGAAATTCGATAAAGTTCAGTTTGTGTTCTTAAGCTGAACTCTCCTAAAATCGATTTTCTAACTCTGGTCTCTTGATCATTTCAGTAACGGACGGTAAAGCATGGAGTTTCGCCTCACAATCTCGCTACCATTTAAACCCTACCAACACCATTCATATCTTCCATGCATTCCTGAAATGGCGCTGAATATTGATGTTTTATTAGTACCCGCCGTGGTTGCTCAGTGGCTTTGGGGTTGCGCTGCTAAGCACGAGGTCGCGGGATCAAATCCCCGATATGGTAGCCGTATTTAGAAGAGGGCAAAATGCAGAAACACCCTGTACTTAGTTTTAGGTGCATATTAAAGAAACCAAAGTAGTCAAAATTAATCCCGGAGTCCTCCACTACGGCGTGCTTCAAAATCAGATCGTGATTTTGGCATGTAAAATGCCATCACTTAAGTTAATTTTAGTGATCTATTATTCTTAGTAAATACATATATCTCATTCAAGGCAGAACAATTTCGTGAGAGTTCGGTTAACTAAATTACAATGTGAGCGGAGCAATATATATAATGCCATCAGACATATTCTCGAAGTGGAGAAATAAAGAAATGGTTTCAGAAGAAAAAAAGAAGAATGAACAAAACATCTGGGCACATATAGCTGCAACGATATCCGAACCACTAAAACACAGTTGTCGGCGCATGAAACTCACACTGCCCTGTAAAAAGGGCTGCAATGGCTTTAGCAACCTGTAGCTTCTCGGTTTCTCATCAATACGTCGTGCATATTCATTATGGCTCGTCAAGTGCATCGGCGGCAAGAAAGCACGCACCTCCATGTCCAACGTGGCAAGCGACGGTAAGCCAGGCGATGGCAGTGCACCATATGGTCCTGTGCAAGGCGGCGTAGCAGGCCACCAGAGCCGGGTGCACGTCGAAGCCCGCTCGGAACGGGTACACGCCCCAAAGGGACACCAGGCCACACAGCAGCGCACACAGCCAGCCTAACCACAGGGTGACCTGCGAATGGGCCTCCCACAGATTGAAGCAGGCATTCGTGTGTCTTATCCGGGCGTTTCTACGATTCTCTTAATTCACAGCTTAAGCGCTCCGAATAGGCAAAACACTGCGTAGATTTCGTTTTCTTTATTGTTAATTCAGCGTACAACAGTGTGGAGACGCCGCTCTGTGCACCGCTTGGCCACCTTGGGAGCAGAGGTGGCTTCTGTGTTTCGATTGTCTGTTGCCGCGTGAGCAATATGTGTGTGCGTAGAGACGTTTTGGATAACGGTAGTACATCCACACTGGCAGAAAAAAAAAACAGGAGCACGGCATATAGCCGGCGTTGCCCCAGAACAAAGACGCCAATGAAATGCGGTGTATTTTGTCACACAACCCACCAAACTATCGCCTCTCTCGACGTAGCCTGGAATAGGCGCCGATCGCAGTGGAGAGAGCGCGCTAACACCAAGCCTCTCACTTCACTGCCGCGGCAGAAAACGCCGCATAGGCGTCCACCACTATGACTATGCGGCGGACCTCCACGCGCGCTTTTTTTCCGAAAGTGTGGTTATAGCATTAGCGCCTATACGTGGAGCGAGCCGATGCGTCTAAACGCTCGCGTACGTGTAAGCCCTAACAAAATTGACGACGGGAGTTAAATCACGACCATCTGGCGCCTTAGTTGACACTTGCCCACGTTCTCACAGAACGCAGCACATATTCCTGAGTTGTCCAGAGGGAAAGAGAATGTCCTGTTTTACAAGTCTCGCTGAATCCGCGACGCCACGGTCATTGTGCTTATTTAATAAGGCTTACTGTGTCATTCCATCGAGCGAAGGTTACATGGAAGGAATAAATATAAATAGAGTAAACAGAAATAAGACACAAACGCTGCGCTACACATCGCAAACACAAGGAATGAAACTACAGAATGTCAATTATCTGAAAAAGAAACGCTACTTGTTTGTCCACTTGACGTGCTGTCCTGTGTTCTGATTTACATCGACCACCTACTGTACCCCTCCCTGCAACTCCGACCTCCACTCGGACTTCCTCGACGTGAAGCTACGTTTCTCTGTCGCCTTTGGTTAGGAGTTGCCTTCACAAAGGCATACTCTACATTAATTGGAGTGGCTGACATTGCAGCATGCGAGGTCTGTGGCACCGAAGAAAACATCGACCACGTGCTGTGCCATTTTCCAAGATATGCCCTAGAGAGACAAGAACTTGCCAAAGCTTTCCAAAAACTGGACAATCGGCCGCTTTCTGTGCAGGTGCCGCTGGAGCACCGCCCCCATCGCCTGTCGGCCCATAAAGCGGTGAAGGCGCTTTTGT
Organism: Dermacentor variabilis; assembly: GCF_050947875.1. Taxonomy (NCBI): domain Eukaryota; kingdom Metazoa; phylum Arthropoda; class Arachnida; order Ixodida; family Ixodidae; genus Dermacentor; species Dermacentor variabilis. The sequence goes on from NC_134568.1 coordinate 134,321,415, forward strand.
GCTTCTTAAGGACGACGGGTTTGTGCGACTATCTGTGACTATTAATGCAATTTCTGTGAGACCACACGCGTCAGAGAACTCACCGCAATTTCTTTCTTTCCTTCCTTCCTCTCTCTCCCTGTGATCTTTGTTTTCCCCTTTCCCATTCCCCCGGTGTAGGGTAGCCAACCGGACTTTATTCTGGTTAACCTCCCTGCCTTCTACTTTTCTCTTTCCTCCTCCTCCCTACAAGAAATTGTCATTTTAGGCCCCTAATGCGTAGTTTTTTTTTCTTTGCAGCGGGGCACATTGCACATGTTCATACGAAGCATACTAGAATCCTCGTATCATTACGAGAACCCCGCCTTTGCCATAGCTCTCGTGTCTTGACATCACTACATCGAGCTGCCACTTCATCATCAGAAGTGTACGCTGAATAAGTGTACAGAAGCAACAGTGTCGCATAAGGTTCTCAAGACAGCACAATTAGTTTTGTCGCTGCGTAATATTGACTACAGTTTGCATATTCCAAAATGAGGCCTGACATTAAACAACTCTTGGCATTTATAAGAGAAGTAAAACTCTTACCTTGCTCATAGTGATTGTCTTGTTCTTGACGAGGTAGTACCCGCACAGCAAGCCCACACAGAAGGGGCCGAAGTGTGTGAACGGCTGGAAATACAGCAGGTTGAGCTGCTGCACTGCTTTGCTGTGGTTGGAAGAAAATACGACGGAGAACCTTCTGTATGTGGGGCGCATCCACAAATCAGCATGATGTCACCAATGCAACCACATCCAAAAAATAGAAAAAAAAACGTCCTACGCAAATGCTTCTACCGCTAATAACACCAAGTAGACTTTGTGTAGTATATAGAAAGGTCAGCATCAATAGAGAACGGAATGATGAACGGAGATATGAGGGAAAAGAATGAAAGGCAATGACGTGAACCAGAGAGATGTCCCTATGGTTATACCCTACAAGGACAGGGTGCGGGTAGTAACCGACAGAGGGATGAGACCACAGATAAACAGTTCACAAACCAATAAATTGGGAACAGATAGCACAAGATACAGGACACGTATCTAAAACTGATAGATTGCTCATATACAGATAGTTTCACAAAGCGATGAAAGCCACCGGGTTGCCAGTGTTTACAAGTGCTGGCATCCTCTGCATTTAAAAGGGCGTGATAGAAAACGGGGTCCAGGGCTAGTTTACAACAGGCGCAGTAGTCCTATACAGATGGACTTATTAATTTTTCAGTGAACTTGAAGGACGTGCATCCTTCCCTCTGAAAAGAAGAAAGAAAAATATTTGGGACGATAGCAAGAATGTTTACTTGACGGCCTATAGTCGATACAAACGACGCACAAGACCACTGCGGTTCGCAAAATGCCTAGCACGCAAGAAGTCAATTGAAGACGAATAAGAGGCAGTCACGAAACAAAACGGCACGTATAAAACATTTCTGCGCTCTCACGGTTTTGGTGCATTGAATCGACGCGCCTGTTCATGGCATTTATACCGTGCTCCTGTCAACAGCTCAGCGTTTTCAGGGCGGTAGCATCTTCTCAGCAAAACTGGAACCGTCTTTAGCGCACACAGGACAGTCACTGGCAGGTCAGAGACGCGAAGCATAATAGACGAGTAGAAACGCGCACCTCCACTCAGAAGTCATGAGTAGCAGAGCCGGCGGCAAGTCGAAGAAGTAGGTGATCAGGCCCACCGCCACGCATGAGCTCAGGCAAAGTGTCACCAACAGCGCCAGGCCCAGGGTCGAGCACCTGCGTGCACGGCAGGCATCGCGCGTGGCCAAGTATTCGTGCCGTGCAGCACTCGACGCCAAGTATAAGAGGCATGCACAGCAGTGGCGCTGATACAATAGCACCAAAATAGTATTCGTTTCCATGCGCATAGCGCGATCGATCATACGCACAACTTAGAGAGACTCCATATTTGCCGCCGTTGCACCTACTTAGTACTCGAGAGTTATGCCTAGTGCAGTGCTTTACGTTTCACTACTCCTCCAATTCAATGTGTATGTAGCGGCAATGTGCGCGGGATATATACATCTTTAGTGTTTAATACTACAAACGACAGCCACGATACAACTTCGGGAAGTAGTAGCTGCAACAGACGATGGAAATTAATCTATATCTCATTGAAGTATCATACAGGCTTTGTTATTGCCTTTTGCTTTTTTTATTTTATTTTGCTTTGCTTTTCCAAAAATCTCAATATCGCCGACAATTACTCTTTTCTTTTTCTAGAAAACAGACTTGCCTGACATATATCATGTCAAGCATGTCAGTTATGTGATGGTCAAGCCACAACATTTTAGAACTTTCCAAGTACGCCTACTATTCAATGTCTTGCACAACATAGCTGGTTCGATTTTTTTTTTGTCTTGATCATTCGCTGATGTTGCTTTGGCACTGTCTCAACTGCTACATTTCGCAAAATGTAGCAGTGGCGGCAGTTATAATGAAAAGTACATACTTACTAAATTTCTATATAACGGCGCTTTCAATACAGTAAAGGGGCTCTTACGCTGTCTCATACCTTAAAATTCCGTATACTTAGATTAATTGGCCCACGTTGAGAAGAGTTTAAATAATTTGCCAAATCGTTAAGTTGGAAAATTCGCTTAATAAATTAAAAGATGATTAATTTGCCCACTTTGACAAGGTGCTACAAGGCGACCTTCAGTATCACTCCCTAAACTCCTACTTTCAAGATTCCCGTGAGGACGCTAACAACTAAGTAATGAATGTTCTCCACATCGACAAATTTAACTAAATATGAGGTTTAAAAAAGAAGGCCACCTCTCCCGACCAGCTACGGCTCACCCCTTCGTCAATTCAAAGATAGGTATGACGGAGCCGAAATCACTTGGATAACATCAACCGGCTTACTTTTGTTGCGGAAAACTGCTGGGCACGTGGTCACACTGGAAACATGTGCACACGTATCAAAAGGCGCATTTCAGACCGCGATAGTATGCTTGAGGAACATGCTGCTTGAAAGAAAGAAGAGCGCAAGCCCTGGAACTATTATAGGAATTCAAGGTGCTTCAGTTCAGTCTAGCTGTTTTCCTCGGAAATCATTATTGCTCTACGCGAAAGATTTGCCACTTTCCTTCGGCTTCTGTGGTCCGGAACATTAAGGATCAAATTTCGGAAACAAGAAACAGCACCGCTACACCAACTATATGCGACCGCGACTATAGGTGCGCGAAAATCATTTCGTACATGGTTCTCCTAGTTCATGTGATCTGTAAGTAAATATTTGCGAAAGACAGCGTTCCAAGATATCGGCACCCCGGCGCCTATAGTTTCCAGCTGGCGGCCAGTAGAAGGGCTGGTTGTTCATGTCTAGAAAATTCCGACAAACTAATACTGTATATTATCTTATCTGAAGAAATACCTCTTAATGGGTTAAATTTCAATATGACAGAGAGGAAAAGACGCAGGAAAACGATAAAACTTATCGGAACGAAGCAACCTCCCAGTGCCATAGTTTAGCCAGACGCACTTGCTAATAAGCAAGTTCAGACACCACCATTAAATATATACGACTACCGTAAAGAAATAAAAACGCAATATTTAGATTTACCCACATTTGACCTTACAAAAGAGCCAAGGGCTGTGTGCGAAGCGATATACCCCCCCCCCCTCCCCGCCCCCAGTTGTTGGTTCCGCACTTACTTGTACACGAAGAGAATCAGGGGCAGAGCCAAGACGAAGAATTGCATGTTCACCGCTTGAAACCAGGTATGCAGGAGACACTGCGAGAGATAGACTTACCATTTCGATCGGTATTTGAAAAGTGGCATCGTTGGGTTCTTGCAAGCTTGCGCTCAATACTAAAAAACGTTTATTGCTAATATTATTGCTTTCTATAAACCTCGAATGAACAGTTCCACTCTTACAATAATTCCACCATAATGTGATCAAAATCGGCGTCTGCTCGTCACATTCTCAGTATTTACGCACTGAAACTCGCATGCAGTTTTGGTGCGAATTTGAGGCCTATAAGGTAAGATCCACTGAACTTTCGAATTAGGAAGCACGGATTGAAAAGTGCAACCCTAAACTACTATGAAAAAAAAAAGTACATCGATACAGTTTTGACATGCACACTTAGACCACTTGGAAGATACTGATCTGACACGATGGGTTGTTTATACAAATAATGAGCCACGGCACTAACGCGCTTTTTGACAACAACAGTGACATATACACGCAGTATACCAGCTATCATGCATCCCGTTTTTGAAAAAGACGGGTCATTTTGCGCGATGATAACCGAGTGCATATTGTTTACAGTAGAGTAGAGCAGCCGGCGGTAATTGTTTTGTTGATGTTATTCAGTTTAATAATTAATCACAATTAGCTAATATTTTCTTAATTACTGTTCCCAATGGCGTACTGTCAGTGAATAATTTGTAGAAAATTAAAAGAAACCTAAAACTGTAGTGTTATCAGCCAGGTGTCTTTGCACGTAAATTTTTTTCAGGCTAATAAAGAAAGCCCGCGAAAACTGAAAAAGATCACGTGACTAATCCTCCGCATGCGCCAAAAGCAGCGCCCTCAAACAAGCCCCACGGGAGTTAGCGAGCGCCCTCTTTCAACAACGCATCAACCACCAGTTATCGGCGCTCTTTCCTCATCCGCACCAAGGCGCCGCGCTGTCGCGGGCGGGGCGCGCCACTAACTGCTATTGAGCTCGCTTGGGGGCGCTGCTTTTTGATGCGGGCTAGGGTGCCGCTAGTGACGTGATTTTTTTCATTTTCCACGGACTTTCTTTATCAGCCGGAAAAAATAAACGGGCGAAAGGTAACTGGCTGAAAACATGCCAGCTTTGAGTTTCTTTCAATTCCCTACAATTTCTTCATTGACAGCACGGTATTCAGAGCAGTAATTAAAGAAATTAGCTCATTGCAATTGATTATTCAATTGAATGGCATCAAAAACAAAATCAGTAGCGGCTACACTACTCGAGTTGTATTATGACGGATTATGGCCCCCTGTGCAAATTCTGGACGCTATGTCCCACTTTCATTTTATTGAATGGGTGTTCTTCGTGAAAAACAACTGACTTGGAGTTTACACAACTGGTAAAACAATGAAGCACCGGCTTACCATCCTATCGTATGGCAGATAGTTGCTAACGTAGAGCAAGTTTGTCCACCAGGATTTTGCGCAGTTCCTCATCAGCGGGTTCATGATCTCGTGCCAGAGTGGTCCCGATCCAAACAACGGCAGCAGCGAAAAGACAGCCATCACCAGGAGGTACGAGGGTGTCATCCTGCAACACAGCGCACGTCCAAAAACTGTACAGCCAGCGTTTCAGGGCGATCCGTAACTTCCCACTCGAGGTCGCGTTAAACGTTCGGACGCTTCTACAATGAAGCGGTGTTCTTTCATCGCATCATTTTTGAAGCACAGTCACACAAATCGAGAGGCGTTTACGTGATTTCTGACGATACTGTCCAGCCCGCTTTCTGAACAGTCATCTTTTTACTCAGAAGTGGTTTTTCCGCGACGTCCAACAGACTTCTGGATGCAACCAAAATTGCTTCATGGCTTAACAAGGCCGCATCTGGCCCGCTTCAGGCCGAACGCGTAGCCTTTGCTAACACGTTTGTACCATTCACGGACTTTCGCTAAGCTTTGCATTACCACGGCAGCAAAGTTCGGGCGTTATCTCGGTGGTCTTCTTAAAATTGGTTCTCGATATCGAGGTGTGAAGGCTTTGACTATGATCTCACACACGCATTTGCCGATGTCACTGCAACGGAACAGTGGCGCCATCTGTCTTCGCTAAGGTGAAACCCGCCGCTCACTTGGCGTGGTGACAAGATGGCGCGCCACTGTTCCGTTGCTGAGACAGCTTCTTTTGAGCAAACCCGTGTCGCCCCAGAGGACACAGGACGACAAGGGGAGCATACGCCAACGTATATGCTCCCCCTGCTCGCACACCAAAGCCTCGGACGCGTCCAATCGGTTTTATAAAATATATTCAATGACTCGACGCATCCTGCGTGTGTGAGCTTCTCCTGACGAAATTTTATACTTCAGTGACGTGTGTGAGGACCCCTGATGCCTCCTTCAGGAGCGATGGCTGCATCGACGGCAAAGAATTCAACGGAACGCTCTAGGTTGTACACCCAGAGGAAGCGTACGGCTGACAAGCCGGAATATATGACCTTACAAAAAAGCAAGGAACGCTGGGACCGGGCTATTTGCTCATACTATGCAGGTTGGCGGCCACGGAATAATACACATTTCAATACCGTATACTGGCGAACCTATTTGTGGCTACTTTTACTGACGACAGCAGCACCTGCTTGACTCCTCGTTGAAGCTTCAATTACCTCTGACCTCTTCCAGCAGTTGCGGTGCAACACTGCTACGTACCCTGTGGCTTTGAGTGACTGTCTCTCGAAAAAAATTTATGTATTTATTTATTTATTTATTTATTCATTTATGTAAAGCTTTACTCGTCAACTGTTCTACAGCATTTGATTGTCAAATGAGCGGACAGAAATAACACGAGGAAATAAAAAAAAACACGCACACGTACAACGACGAACATTATCGAACAATGACGAACGCTGCAGTGGACGTGTCAAAATACCTGTACATTTCCTGTTTTCTTTCGAAAATGTCTGCTTCTTCCTCGCTGGAATAGGTGACGCTCGTCGTACAATAGTTACGGATGAGTGCTTGACTGTCGAACACTTCTCTCTTTCTCTATTTATTTTTCTCTTTCTCAATCCAACTGTACAGGCACAGCATTTTTGGCACAGCATTTTCGAAAGGCCGTGGTCTGCAGTCACTTTCGTCGTTGGTGAAGAAAGTTTCTGTGAAGCTGGTACAGTTTCTCAAGTCGAGGCGATTCAGTGAACGTGCATACTCGAGCTAGGAATGCTCGCTTTCGCTTTAGGTGTTCGTGTTATCTTTTCTATCCCTTCCTGCTCCAATCCTCTATTTCCCTTTGGTAGAGTAGCAAACCAGATAAGAGTGTGGTTGGCTTTCGAGAGAAAAAAACGATGCCTGCTTTCTTTTTTTTTTCGCTCTCGTTCTTGTTACGCACTTACACAGTTCGTTCAAACTTAAAGAGCAAGCGTTAACTCGGGTGCTCCTGTGTAAATACATGCAAAAGGAGAATTCGTTTTTCTCGGCAATCACTGCACCAAACTTGACGAGGTTTGTTGCATTTAAAAGAGAACATAAAATCTAGTGTCTCTTGGTTTCGAATTTTTGATTTAGGTCGTCAGTTCTTTTACTAAAGATTGCCAAATGTCACAGATTTTAAGAAAACGAAACTATCAAGTTTACAACTCCGTAAATAAGCAATGAAAAATGATATCACAATTCTGTGAATTGCATCTCATAGTGCATCTACAATTTGTCTGTTTTGAATGATCTAATGGATGCCGTTTAGAGAATCGCGATATCTGTTCTTGACGGAGAGCTGTTAATTTGTAAACTTCGGGCTTCTACTTTTTTTCAAACTTTCGAATATTTTGAACATTCTTTCAATAAAATGCAGGCCCTAAGTCGGAATCAAGCTTCCAACAGTCACTATAGAATTCAACTTTCTTTCTCAAATACAGCAAACTTCATTAAAATTGGTCCAGGGGTTATCTCAGAAAAACGTTTTTGCGTTTAACATGTATTTTAATAGACCGCGTCGAAGTTGGGCCCGAACTGAAGCTTCCTCTTAAGAACTTTAGAATTTCGCCAAATGCAAGGATTGTTGAAAACTTATCGGTCAGACCAAGAAGGAAATAGAATGACATGGGGCCATGACAAAGAACGAAGTTTTTATACTTTTTGGGTTCTTGAGAGGGAAAAAAAACTCTTTACGACGCGGAAGCAAATAAGCAAGGTAACACCCGTTTGTCAAATCAACAGGGGCGTACACGTATACAAGACGAACAGCGGCACACATCTCAGCGATCTTCAGTTTTCCTGCGTGTTGCTTTTCTGCTTTGTGAATAACGTATATACGTGACCGTAAAGTATACCATGGGAACCGCTTACCTCCAGAATCGTTGAATGAGAGATGAAATGATGTTTAACTTTCCTTTCTTTTTTTCCATTCTCGGCCAGTTGGAGTACACGATTAGAAGGCCACTGAAAGTGGAAAAATCGATCCGTTAAAGAAAAACAAATGCCGCTTAATTATTTCTTTCTCTGCACTTAAACATCTAGTTTGGTCTGAAACATACCTGATAAAGAAGAACGTGTCCACTGGCAGAAAATTTTCGATGGCAGTAAATGGAACGTCAGTATTCAGCTCTTCCAGTGTTTTTAGCCTCTCTGAAAAAAAAGGATTTCCAAACCATCAGTCCTACCACAACTTAATGAACGGAACCGCGACACAAAAATATTTCTTTCTTAACCAGGGTAATTCGATATATATATTTATAACTGCTGTCATAGACGAGTAAACATAAGTTGAACCCCCGTGTGTGTGTAGTTAACCTTATCCGATAAAGGTGGGACGAATCGCCGATTAAGAACGCGAAAGGAGCATCACGTTACTCGTCGGCATCAGATAATCTCGGGCCTTGGGACGCCGCAAGCAAGCTAGCTGCTCGTGGCGCGAGTCGGCGATTCGGTTCGTCGTGCGTGTCGTCTAAGGAGAGGGTTTAGTACGGTTTGAACGTGCCAGGTGCTGGCCCTGTGTCCAAACTTCAGCAACGACAATCAGGGCTTATACTTACAACGCGCACAAGAACGAGACACAAAGAAAGAAACGCACACTTACACATCGCTTACTCGCTACTAAAGGGTCTATTGGCACTGCACGTGATATAAATACGTGTGCAGTTAGATCATTGCAGGAACAAAATATCAAGCACGCAAACGAGAATCGCAATAGTCAAGAGTGGTCTGCAAGTCGTATCGGTTAACAGCGACGACGCCAGACGATAGAAACATGGAGGCAAGCGGCCCATAAAGCAAATAAAGATCAACCTAGGCCTGCCAGTAAGCTGCGATGGCATTGTAACAAGCAGAACAATCAGTGTAGAAGAACAGCACAGCAGATATACAAAATTTGTAACAGCTCGACACCAGCAAAATCAGGTTCGTTCAGCTAGAAAACGGCTTTCTTTTGGTTAGAGCGAAATTGAGGGTGTGCTGACGCATACGTCTCCGGCGAGTGAAAGTTCAGTGAATTCAACAATTTCTCTCATAAAGTGGACTCTGTTAATGAGAGAACATTGCGCCAACCTCTGCTCGCACCACAGTTGCCGCAATGCCAAAATATCCACTGACAACATCAGAAACATCGTAATTGTGTTCTCTTAACCGATCATTCAAGCAGCGTCCCGTTTGCACCACATATTTTATCCCGCATGAAAGTGGCAAAGAGTACACAACAACTTCTGCGCAGGGGACAAATATATTCCGATGCCTCTTGTCACGAACTGCTTTACCTGCGCCGTCCGGATTCAGCTGCTCAAAGGTAATTAACATTTTTTTTGCGGACCTGAAAAGAAAAGAAAAGCACTTTTACATTGCAATGCCTTCCTGTCTTCTTTATTCTGTGCGCCATTCCCATGCGCGTGAGGCGCCATGACCATTTTTTCTTGCTTGCCTTGTATTTCGGTAACCTCATTTTGGACTGAACGACTATAGCCGTCAAAACCCCAGGGCAGAAATTCCGCCACTAGGCCGGAAAACGGGCAGCCACGAGGCGTACTGTTTGTTCCTGGAAACTGGGAAGGATGGGGTGGTGGCGGGACTTTTTCAGTGCATTTTTGTAGAACGATTTTACGATAGCCGTTTTCACTACTTCCGAAAGCGCGGGATCGAACGGTAGTGAGGGCTTGCTTCCGCGTGGTTCGTATTTCCAGCGGACATGCTTTTGAGCAAGAGGGTTTCAAGGCGAGAAGCCCGACTGAACCTTCCTTCCTGTGGCACTTCATTAGCATCCAGAGGCCTCAATTATTCTCAGAATATGTCTTTTATATCCGGCACCATAATTAGAACTCTGTTGGTTCCGTTTTCACTGGTAATATGAAATCATAAACAAACCAGAAATCCTACATAACCAGCGAGTGCTGCGGGCGGCGAAACGAGGTTACTATGTCAAGGCCGGCAAGGAACAAATCCCTATGAATAGGTACTGTGCACGATCCAATGCACACACACCTTGACTTTACAAATAAGTATCGCCGCTCCAAACTATGACAGTTGATCTCAGATAAAAAGACTACACTTTCATATAGCCGTGAACCGACATAGGGGAGTAATTTCGAAACTTCCGACTGCTCCACGTTTATCGATACATTCTTCAATACACTGAAAACGCTCTGCATGCGGGAAGGAGTAATATCAATATTTAATAGCAAATGGACATGCCCAAAACCCGCTATTTCCATGATTTAAAAGAAATCAGTTATCAGTTGGTAATATCTTATTAGAATATGGTCGGCGCATGGATTCCCGTGAAGAGAGAACCACTCCTGCAAATCAAGCCATCTTTAGGCTCATCAAATATGGTTTCTCTCTCTCTCTCTCTCTCTCTCGACTTGTAGCGGCTTCAAGCTGCTCTGAAGATACAAGGCTACTTGCTTTTGCCATGCTTATTGCTCATAGATAATTACCTGTAGCCGACAATCAATCTTATGCCTTTTTGCTGAGAAGAATATTTTAGGTTGAGGTTGCAATGCTCTTTTTCCCACAAGGGATCGACCAAGTTTCCCAAGATTCAGTTTCGCGCAGAGCCTCTCTGTTTCAACTTGTTCATTGGATAGGTAAACAGCATTGTGGCTTTACAAGTGTGTTACGATAGACTCCTCTGCCATAGAAACTAACAGCTTATTTGTGTGTGCTAAGAACCCCCCTTCTTTATCACTAGGAAGCCCTAAAAGCAAATGTTCTTTCAAATATGACACCACCTTCCCGGCAGTCCAGAGTTCGCAGCTAGGGCGTAGACGTCCTCAGCGTAGACGTCTCCAGAAGCCAATCCGCACACTTGTCTGACAACGGCCGAGGGATCCGGCGGAGACAGTTTTGGCTCGATGGTGAGTTTTTGTGCCCTCTACAAGACGTCTTGAATACACTTCGGGATCGAAACGGGATCGAAAGCGCTGGAAACTTATGCGTCAGCACACCTTCAATTTTGTGGTAGCATATATATATATATATATATATATATATATATATATATATAGACACTGATTGCCTCACCGAACGAACCTGGGCCCGTATTCACAAAACGTTCTTACGCTAAAAGTCTTCGTGCCAGCCAATAGCGATGTAGGACATATTATTAGCGAAGGCGATCAGCCAATGGAAAACAGCGCTTACGAACGAAGAGCTTTGTGAATTCGGCCCCTGATTATGATTTTGCCTGATGTCGAGCTCTCACGCATTTTTTATACCTACTGTGGCGCTTTTTCATGTTGTGCTGTCTGTTAGAATGTTATTGCTGTTAAGTTTGCTGGCGAGCATTTGTTAATCTTCATTTGCCTTTTGGACCGCCTTCACCCCCCCCCCCGTCCTTTTTTGTTTTTCTTTACCGTCCAGCATCGTCCCTGTTAACCGAGACGACCTGCAGATTACTTTTGGCAAGCTGTTAAAAAAGCTAGTACAATATACAATCATGCAACCTATACGATATTAGGTCTTCCGTCCTCTTCTTCCACCACGATCATTTTTGTGGGGCACTTGCATGACTATATAGAAATAATGAATTACCCAATTCTTTTTCAGTTTTTCTTTTTACCGAATAAGAGGCGTGACTTCAAATGAGAAAGTTATTAGTGCGTCATCAAACATCCCATTAAGAAGGGCCCACTCACTGAAGCGCACGAAAGTGGTGATGTCGCCGAGGAAGTACGTGTGCCCCAGGATGATCCAGAGGCAGGACACCACGCGGATGCCGTGCAAAACGCCAAGGCTGGAGCTACGCCGTGCCGGCTGGAGCAGCTTACGCGTGTTAGCCAGGAACGAGAACGACAGAGCAAGGTCCCGTGCGAACTCTGCGCGGCAGATCAAGAGTGCAACGTGTCAGTGCGACTTTCGGGCCGTTGACAGAGTCACGCACTGCCACGATTCCACTCACCTAGGGGTGTTTCGTCGCCGCGCGGCTTCTTAGAGTCGTCACGTGGTCCCCAAATGCGATCCACGAGCGTCCCCACCAATACACAAATTGCCAGCACTCCCAGGATGCTCCTACGACAGGTACGTCACACGATTAGTGATATACGTGCCGCGAGCCTTGTAAAACAACTACATTAAAACACTATAGGCAGAAACGTAATGAACTGTAGGACGTCTTGGTTTTCTAAAGTTCTCTTGGTGTCTCCGTATAATTGCTATCAGAAAAATTCACGGGCGATATAACAGTAAATGCGAGAGAAATGCGTTAATATTAAGCCACACCTCCTTGAAGCCCGGAGTCAATGCTTTAAACCGTGTTCACCACATTACGAAGTGTTGTTCAGGAGCTCACTCGACACACGACCTGCCTCTTCGGGAAGCGAACTGCAACTGACAAGTGACAGTGGTTCGGAGCAAACCACAATCAGTTATACTACATATATATTCATATACATATACACATACACGGTTTTCTAAGCTCTTCCATCCCCTCTCTACCTCTATCACGTGACCGGTTTCCCACACTCCACACGCATACACTTTTTACTACTTTGACACTGTTAATGCAAACGATTTAAAATATAAATTAAAGTCAAATTACGTCCACAGCATGTAGCTGCCATTGTTTTTTTTTTTTATGTCATCCTGCATTGGGGGGGGGGGGGGGGGGCTCCAACGGCATAAAACACACTTCTTCGACAGCGGGCTGCGTCGGCCACATTACGACGGCGGCGCAGTGCAATAATGCTCGTATCGTGTGCTTAAATTTAGGCGCACGTGAAAATATCCCAGTCGGTAAAAGTAACAGGAAGTCCTTCACTCCAGCATCTCTCATAGCCCAGGTGTTGTCTCTGGGACGCTAAACCCATTCAATAACAGACTGAAAGAATACTGATCTTACATGTCCTCCCATCGGAAACACAGACCATATAAATGTCACATAGATATCTTCGTCGTTTATTTTATTGGTATTTATTGAACGATAAAACAATCGGAATGCACTTAGTTTTATTTATTATAAAGTAAGGCGCATATGTTTTATTTACATGGTATGAATTTATTTTTAGCTCGCACATGATATCAGAGTTGCGCCCACAACTATTGAACTCACATCAGCTCACGTGCGAAATCATGGAACTTTTCCACACTTAAGAGAAAAAGTCCTTTATATCTCTTTTCAATTTGTACCAGATCATTGCGGTATCATAGGAAATGATGACGCAGATAAGGCAGCTCGAACGTCAAACTAAGACCGCTCCCTCCCCATTCCTCTCTCAAGGACCAACGCCGCGAGACAACTTCGCATTCTAGCACGCACGATCTCCTTAGCAGAGTGGGATACCGCACATACAAGGCACACAAGACTGCACAGACTAAACCCATCACTGCACATCAGACCTACGGCTGGTCTGCACCGACGCGAAGCGTCTCTTCTGTGTCGGTTGTGGCTTGGAGTTGCCTTCCCGAATGCCTACTCAGCACTAATTGGAATAGCTGATAGTCCTGCATGTGACCTTTGCGGATGCGAGGAGAACATCGACCACTTATTGTGCCATTGTCCTCAATTTCACGCGCAAAGAGAATCTTTATCCAACACATTGAGCAAATTAGATGATCGTCCTCTAAGTGAACAGACAGTACTAGAGCACCGTCCCTACCGATCATCGGCTCAGAAGGCAGTGAAGGAACTTTTGTGCTTTCTCAGAACGTCTGGTTTGCGCGAGCGGCTTTAACTCAAGTATACTGTCTGTACACGTCTCTACACCTTCTCTCCCTCTTCCCCTTCTTCATTCCCCCAGCGCAGGGTAGCCAACGAGACTCTTGACTGGTTAACATCCCTGCTTACCTATATTCCTCTCTCTCTTGCGCGCGCCGACAACCTATTTCGTCGCCTCAATATTGCGAGCAAAGTGGTCTCTATTCTACGGCCCAGGATTTGGTGTTTTGACAAAGAAAAACTCAGAGATTCGAACAAACAAGCAGTAAAAGTTAACACTCACTTTCTGTAATGCCGGATACGAGGCTTGTTGACACAAGTGCCGGCTACACGTACAATGTATACTCACATGACGACTAGCTGTATGGTGTTGGTCTCCTTGGGGCCTTCCACTTCACAGGTTCCAACCCAAGACTTCATCCTTGCCCTCTTCACAACTGCATACGTGCGCGAACAAAGGGTCAAGCAGAATGTACGAGCACAAAAACTGAAGGTTTCGCAACCTTTTCATTATGCTGTTCTTTCCGCCTTGAGAAAAAGAAGGCTTACATACACCTTGAAACTTACTACTATATACCCCACTTGTGATCTTGGGTGAAACCTACAAGAGCCTAATATTCTGAGCGAGCACTCCCTCCAACACGTCCGAGCCCACTCTCTTCGTTTTTGAAGACCTTGAATAGTTTTTCTTTTTTGCCGCCATCTTGAATTTGACGTGGACGCAAGCAAGCGCCCACTCCTTGGCTTTTACTCAGTAATCCGCAAGCTTAGGAAGCACACATGCTCCAAAGCTTATGGTATTCATGCAGCGAATATGATTTTGTCCATGCAACCAAAGTAACGTTTACATCCATTCAGAACTTCCTCAACTGTTGGATCATATATCCTCTTAAATGGCTAAGTAGCCAAATGTGCTTAAAGTGAATTTCTTTATTACGTGCGTACTGCAACTGAGCTACTAGGGCTACTGGTAGCCAACAATAAAGCTTTATTTGCAAGCTTAAAAATGTACGCGTCTGGACTCCCGCCTCCAGCCCCCCTCCTCCCTATCCCCGAGCCCGTCATTTGTCACATGGTGTACTGTACCGAGTCTTCCGAGCTTCTCAAGGTCCTCCTTTTCGCAATGCGATGGCAGGCAGACACCTATGCGGATCGGGAAATACTTGATCCACTTGCCGTAGTTGTAGACCCAGTGCATGAACTGTAACACCAAAGAAGAAAGCAAAAGTACGGTGGCAGTTATTAATAAATTATAGAGTCGTTCCATGCCAAGTCCTCCAGCGTTTCTTCGGCGATCATGAATTACAGCGAAAAAAGCGCGCTCGCGCGCGCGTGTCTGTGTGTGTGTGTGTGTGTGTGTGTGTGTGTGCGTGCGTGCGTGCGTGCGTGTGTGTGTGTGTGTGTGTGTGTGTGTGCGCGCGCGCGCGCGTGTTTTCTTCAGAAATCAGTATGCAGTGGTGGCTATTCCTGCAGTGGTATTTTCTGTCACTTATTTATTATAATGCAGTTTTCCGTAAATATGCGAGTTTCTCCCCTGATACCTAAATTATATTTTACTTCAATTAATGAGTTCTTTCAAGCAATCGTGACAAAGGTCGAAATGGATGATCTCAGTACTTTTTCTTCCCAAAATACTAAATCATTCACGTAAAAAAATTATGGAGTAGTTGATATACTTTCAAGAAAACGATATTTAAAAATATATGCTCTGAAACTAGTGTTGCGATGCAGTAGACACTTAATAGGACAGGTCACGAAGCCAAGACGACGATGTGCTACTCAGTTCTGGCGCCAGCTTGTGCTGGCGCCATCTTGGTTATCGGTAGGGCTAGCGTCTGTGCAACACCTTGCTTTCAAAATTGAGAAACCAAGGAAAATGCAGCATTTCAAGTTTGCTGTCATCTATTATGTCATTATGGACTATTAAAAAAGCTTGGGGATTCTCGCCACTGTATTTCTCCATTTTAATTGGCTGCAAAAAAAAAAAGAAAACGCCGTGACAGGATGAAGGAAGCCAGATGAAGAAACAAAGAAAAAAAGGCAACACAAGTTCCCGTGATTTGACCACACCCCCTTCCTCAAACCCCAGAATACCTATGAAACAGGAAGAGATGAAATTCAGCTTCCCAGTTTCATTGACGCAGTTGTTTCTTCTTTTTTGTTGCTTCTTTTTTTAAGCATGCGCTAAACATGTGCAATCAAGCTATAGAAAAAATCGTTTCGATATCGCAGATTGCATTTATTATATTGTTTTACTATAAACATCTAGACAAAATTTTATCACGGCCCTTACAGTCATGATGAAAAACTAACTTCATTTAGAGTATAACTCGATATGGGAAAGAAGCAAAACACGCTCAAGATGTCCCCTCCAAAAGCCCTAAAATTATTTTTATCGATCACAACCTTCGTTGCCGCGCTGTACTGTTTCTATAGTCTTAATTAGAAGGGTATGGATGCGCAGAAAGAAAAGTATCAAGCATGCATGGGTCGCATTTTGTAAGAATTCTTTTCCTTCGATTCTGTTCATTCTTTACCATCCGTCCCTCCGAGGGGACGATCCGGGCGATAGTGGGGACTAGCTTCGTGCGACCTTCGTGCGAGGAAAGGCGGCCGACCAATTACAAACAGCACTTGTGAACTGAAAAATGGGTAGTTTCGCCAGAAGGACGAAGCATTAGAAAGTTTGAGAATAGGGGCCCCAAAAGTTTGCGGTCCCAAAAAGATAACGTCGAAGCCACTGCCCATGCGCCAGACGCAAACTGCGTTTAATTTTCGCGCCGGGCACACTATTTCATTGATTTAGCGGGTGCCCCAGAAGCTGCGCCAAAAGCTTTGCGTCGACAAACATGGCGGCACCTATCGAAGCTACGGATCTAACCTATAGCACCAAATAGGGCTCGATTCGTGGTAACGCGTAAGGTTCGCAAGCTAGGAGAAGTGACTGCGGTTATCGCTTTCTCTAAACTAGCGTGTGTTATGAAGATTAATTAGACGCCACTGATTCCGAATTCGATTGCCGCTTTCATGGTTCGTAGGCCTAACACGGCTTAGCTTGGGTGGTGAAGGCACGTAATGTTGGGGCCCTATAACGTAAAACTACTCCAATCTGTTTTTATTCCAATCTCTTGACGTCAGATTTACGTAATCACCGACGCAAGCATCGGGCGGTAACCCGCAGCATTGTTTGAAAAGCCCAATGAAACACGCGTCTCGTTTGTAGGATGTGTTTTGCTTTCAAAGCGACTATATATATAGCATGGCCTACATTCAGCAGTTTTTCTTGTCTATCTGGCTAAGAAGAGGCGCGAAGTACGCTCAAGTGCAGAGTTTCGATGGGCCGAGCCAGTACAGTGAAACTAGATAGCCGGATGATGAGGGTGGTGCCGGCGCCTGCGATTGGTCCGCTTCCGCTTACTTAGCTTGCGCTGGCTAGCCGAAAATGGAGGCGGCGTGCAACGAAAGTTTAAAAATATGCCGCTAAAACGGATCCTCAGCAAAGAAGAGTTGGCAGAGTGATGTCGTACACATGCCAAAAGGTCTCGATAACGTTATACGGCCACGCAAAAGCTGATATTATGCGCAAATAAGTACATCCTCCCTGGCAGCTCCGAGTAGCCAGTGCCACAGCGATCGGCGGCAGCCATCTTCTATTCCTTTTGGAACGCGCAGTCTCCGGCTATTCAGAAAATATTTCAGTTTTCTTCGCATATTAATGCGTTTTTAACCCGTGGAGGTCACTTTGAGGCGGTGAGTTTTCGCACTTTTGTGACGTCGCGTGGCAGACACGTGAAGTGGGCGCCGCCCGAAAACGTTTGACAAATTGGCCAAACGATGCCTTTATCGCTAATGGTGAAAAAGGCATCGAATCAGGAATTTTCTTTTGTTCGGTTTAATCATGCATAATCAGTGAGCACATATCTTATCAGAAGGGGTGTTTGCGCGGCTTTCGTGACGTTTCTTGACTGACAGGCGCAAGGGGGATGGGTCGAAAATTTTTTTATGAATAGTGAGGGCTGATTGCAGAATTGGAATAGAAAAAATTGGAATAGCTTTACGTTATAGCGCCCTCAGCTCAAAACTAAGCGCAACTAATTGCTTGTTGCTAATAGAATAACCTCTAAATTGTAACTAAACGGGGAAACACGAATGTCAAAATTACTCTTCCTATCATAAAATCATAGGTTTTATTTAATTATTCATAATATATTTTCTTTGACGCCGTAGTGGCGCTGCAAGCGCAGGACACTATGCCCCCAAACGCAAAGCCCTATTCTAACACTCTTCACTCCGGCGTACCCCAACGCTAACACTCGAAAAGCTCTTTTCTAAAACTCTCTATTGAGGGCGACAGGAAGGTTCAGCGTGGCGCTTGATTTCCTCGGACGATATTTTAACTATACGCGACATGCTGGCGCGACGCACCACGCAAGGACGCGGCTACTCTGCAGAAGGAACAGCGCCGCCCCGGCTCCCACCAGGCGTTTCACAACGCTGGCGTAATGAGAAGCGTCGCCATGGAGTGGCATCGGAAGGCGTCGCACCTCGACGAAACGAGAGCGACGGGAAAACGTCGGCGTTAGTCAGCGCCCAGATAAATGTTAGGTAACGTTAGCTTGGCGTTTGACGTCCGCTCCGCTCAGGCCACTGCGTGCACACAGCAGCTCGGCATGGGTCTAACCCCAGTGCGCTTATAGCGTAGCGCGCGCACAAAGCTCATGCCAGCGGCCGAAGGCAGCCCGCTGTCCTGACTCCGAGCCGTTCGAACGGAGGAGCAGTGACCGCGCGTCGACTCTGCTGCGTCGTTTTTTGCAGCCAAGCGCACTCAGCGTATTTCGAGACCCTCCAACCCTCAGCGCTCGATCCGCGAATGCGCCGTCGATAGTGGGACAGCACGACAGCGGCGAGAACATGGCTCGAGCATCCGTTTAATTGCTATCGCAGTATAAACCTGGGAAAAAGGTTCGTTACTCGGCAGGAAGAAATGCAGACCGAACGAACTTTTCTTGAATATCGTGCGCAAATCGCTACGCTGGTGAGTCACTGTGTTGCCAAACACCCGCCGTGGTTGCTCAGTGGCTATGGTGTTGGGCTGCTGAGCACGAGGTCGCGGGATCGAATCCCGGCCACGGCGGCCGCATTTCGATGGGGGCGAAATGCGAAAACACCCGTGTGCTTAGATTTAGGTGCACGTTAAAGAACCCCAGGTGGTCAAAATTTCCGGAGTCCTCCACTACGGCGTGCCTCATAATCAGAAAGTGGTTTTGGCACGTTAAACCCCAAATATTATTATTGTGTTGCCATGCATTTTAACGCGTCTTCGCGTTTGGAGCAGATATTGCTCAACAAAAGTTGCTGCGCGACTGGCCGCTCGAGGAACTTTGCGTGTATTCGCGGGCTTCTTTCACGCTCAGAAAAACACTTTTATGTGGCACGTATTGAGCAACGGAAAGCTGTATCAGGAGTTTTTCATGTTGCTCTACAATTTTCTCATTGATACTTTTAATCTAATTATAATATTTGATAAGCTGATTAATTATTTAGAATAATTATGTAACTAGGGCGAATGCAAAAAAAAATAATGTCCAAGAGACGGCAAACAACGTTACGTTGCTTCTGTCTAGCTACGTGGCATTATTCTATCTTTAAATCTTGATGCACGATACTTGGGGCACCCTGTATATGTAGTAAGCCGTACAGCCATATGCGTATAACACACAACCCTACAGACACACACGCTGAACAAAAACCGCCTAGCCGGGCTTGGAATTCATGTGCAGTTCGCTCTTTCTGGCTTGCCCTCACTAAGGACAGGACAGACCTTCTTTATGTTCCAGGAGAATAATCTAGTATAGTTCAGCTTAAATTAGAAGAGCTTTTAGCTGGGCTAGTTAGTAATCCATCTTGATAAATTGTTGCAGGGCGCAAGAGAACACACTCACATACGCGCACGCACTCACACACACTAACAGGCAAACAAAGGACGTTCCCCGTTTATCACAGGAGTGCTCAAAGCCCTTAAGACAGCTCAACCCATTATATGGGTTTCCATTGGAAGTTCAAAAGAGAATCACGATTACATCGTCACATCCATTTGTTCGCTATAATACGTTCCGTTATAACAAGCGCTTGCACAGGCTGTGCGAATATAGGGGATTAACGATAACTGTCTTGAAGCACAATGAGTATGCTTAAAGCGTCTCGTTCTAAGATTTGGATTGCCTTCTTCAATAACATTGTCTCCTTTTGTTCAGGCGTGTTGGGCAAAAAGGTTGCCTTTCTTTTTCTTTTCCTTTGGACATAATTTTTTTCTGCTTCTACTGACCGCAAACGTAAGACGCCAAAGATAATCCGCGCTGAGTTTCTTTTTTGCTTGTTATCTTCACCTCAGAGTTATCAAAAATGACATCGCCATGAATTTTCGTCTCAGTGCCCGTCCTGCTAACGCTAAACGCTGCAGCTGACGCCGGTGCTAGTTGCAATGAATTGGAGCACGCTCACCGAATCGGGGTCCTTGATGAGCTCCGAAGAGTTCTTGTACGGCCTGGGCAGCCCCGGGAACTGGATGTTCAGCGTGCAGTATCTGCCCACGATTATGTCTCCATCTTCTTCCTCGTGGCGCACCGAGAGGCACTGGTCAAACGAGCCCAGGGTGGCCAGTGAGCCCGTCATGACACCCATCGGCATCTTGCCGCTCGCGTCGGCCACTGCAAGCGGTGCACAGCCAGCGTGTGAGTCGCGGTGGGCACCGGCTGAGTGCCGAATGGCCATCCTGCACACCGTACACACTTGGCGCAATTTCTGCAGCCGACTGGGGAGTGTCCGCTTCACCTGATCGCTCACGATTAACTCACATTTTCGAATAAGCAGTGGAATATACGAGCTGATCAGACATCGCTTGGATGAAGCATTCTGATCAACGAGTTGCCCCCGCGCTGGTAGGAAGCCCGAAAGAACATTGTTTTTTGGGTATGTATCTATACGGTGGGCTATGCGGTCTTTTGAAAGGGGACGAAAGAGACGTGCGCAAGAGGAAAGAAACCAGGAAGAGGGAACACATAAATTCACTTTCACTTGAATGAATTTACTTTCACGTTTTATTGGATTTTCAGATGTTCTCACAGTTTCTTGCAGTTTGTCGAAGTTGAAGAGTCACAGCATTTATCAAAGAAGATCCGGCTGTTTACAAGGGAAAAGTAAGCTGCGAGGAGAAGGACTCACAGCCGACTTCAAAGCTTGTCGCTGATAGAATCGAATGCTGCGGGACGGTTCTCAAGCACTCGCCAGAACAAAGAGCAGCAAGAACATAAAAGAGTAACTTTTCTCTCCTCTCTATCTCGGTGAGCGCTTTGGACAGAAATCATCACATCACAAGACACCTGTCTCCTTTTTCCGGAAAATATTTAAGGTAATACATAACCTAGGTGCCACATGGCGGCTGCAGCGAGTTTCTTCAGTAAGTGGGACTTCAAATGCATCAAACTGTAATTTGAAGGGATCAGTAACAATTCTGCAATAGAGTTGACAACTACCTTGCGCTCAGTGTCCCAAAATAACCAGGATTGATGACCCTGCGCCTCCCCCCTTTTTTTTCTTTTTTTCTTTTCAGGAATTCAAAAGTACGTTGCATAGGTAGGTAACGCTTAAATGAAACCTGAAGCGACAGCAAAAAGGGTTTTGTTTGTCAGGACTTTCGTTTATGCGGAGTACATAAAAATTAACAATAATCGTTTGACAACCGCCGAGTGTTCTTTTTTTAATTTCTTGCAGTGAAAAAAGAAACACGTTATTGTGTACTGCATCGCATATCGTTTCTTGTGAGCAAGGTACGTGTTCACACGTGAAAAGTTTTTCGAAAATTCTGCGCAGCCCTCGCGTTCAAATTAGCGCTGCAGGCTTTCATTAGCATCTCTTCTGTCTGGTCCGAAACATCAACGCGGATGCATGCAGCAGTAATATCACAGATGTCATTTTCAATAGAATCATGGTCTTCCTCACGAAAGTCTATACGATATTATCTTCAACGCTCTCCTCAGAGCAGGTAACGAAAGCATCAGCTAAATTTTCGTATTCCTGCGGCGTGGTAACCTGACTGTAATGTTCTTCCGTGTCAATAGTGTTGTCTGCCTTCTCTGCGACCACGTATTCCCTATATAACGAAGCCCACACGGTGAAAACACCGTTGCAACGTTGACACATTGATTTGACCTCGTCCGCCACTACCCGAGGCAGATTTTCCTTGACTATTTAGCATCACCATTTTGTATGGTTGTCGTACTATCGTGAGCAATGTGAGCGGGAACACGCGAACGCGTGGCAAATAGCCTCGAAACCGAGTTAGCGCGATACGCGGATGGCGCTGTCGAAAGCAGAGGCTAAAGGGGGGCGCTCTTCCGCTAACTGTTTGCATTCCCGCCTCGCTAGCGTTGCTAGGAAACGGCAGCTGATTGCGCTTTACCGGCCGCTAGCGATGATAAGGTGGTTATAGTACGCAGAGCAATCTTTTGCTTATAGTTCTGCGCAAGATCCCCCCCCCCCCCTCTCTCTATGACACGCACGGAACGTCTGGCAGTGATACCGGCTTGATACTAAAGCGTCTGTAATAGCGTTCACGCTTAGGAAAAAGCAGTATTGTTTTTGTACCTATTTTGCTTTATCCTCGTTCGCAGAATGGAGAGAAGTTGCACGCGACAGTCGGTTGAAAAGTTTTACAGCGAAGCTGTATACCTCTACCGTGCAAGGAAATTTTTGTGTCGTTGTTGTAAGCAAAAAACTCCCCATACGTGAGTCGATCCCGGATGCGTTGCAAGTACACCTATCAACATGAATGCTAGTCGTTACTTATCCGTTGATTGCTCCGATTCAGTTTTTTTGCACCCAACAAACGTTTCAGAAATAATATGCAAGTTCTGTGAACTCAATAACAGCAGCGTTTGTGATGTCAATGATATTCAGATTAAGCCTGTGAAATACGTTTTAGATTTGATTGCGCCTGTATTAATGCACGTCTACAATGTCTGCCTTTCTTCCGGTGTATTTCCACGTCAGATGCAAACTGCAAAAGTTTTGGCTTTATTCAAAAAAGGAGATAAGAAATTGTTGACAAATTATAGACCGATTTCTATTCTCCCCGTATTTTCAAAAGGTTTAGAAAAAATTATCTTTCAACGCATTTCTGATTTCCTCGAAAGCAAAAAGTTTTTAACCGATTGTCAGTTTGCCTTTCGTAAAAATAGGTCTACTCAACTTGCCCTGCTTCAGCAAAAAGAATTCATTTTGGATAATTTTGATAAAGGCCTTCTTACTCTAGGCATTTTTATAGACTTTAGCAAGGCCTTTGACTGTATTAACCACGACCTTCTGTTACATAAAATGAATCGTTATGGTATTCGTGGCATCGCTTTAGACCTGATTAGGTCATATCTGCGTCATAGATGCCAATTTGTGCAAATTAATAACATTTCATCCCAAGTTAAACCAGTTTATATTGGCGTTCCGCAGGGTAGCATTTTAGGCCCTCTTCTTTTTAATATCTTTATTAATGATATTGTTAATGTAGATTTCGCCACCAAGTTTATTTTATATGCTGATGATGCAACCGCGTTGTTTTCCTCAAATAATGCTATAACACTGCTTACAGTTGCGAATTGTGTGCTTAAGAAATTATATACTTGGTCTCTCGAAAATGGGTTGAAAATAAACACAGAAAAAACTAAAGCAATTTTATTTCAAGCCAAGAATAAGAATGGTCTCCTGAAGGATGACATTATACTTGGCTCTTCAAAAATCATGCTCGTGAATTCCATTAAAACCTTAGGTGTTTTCTTTGATCATGACATGTCGTGGAACTGTCATACTAATTTTTTAACAAACAAGCTTTCTCAAGTTTCAGGCCTTCTTTTTACTATTAAACAGATTCCACAGAAGGTAAAACTTCTGCTCTATAACTCTTTATTTGTTTGTCACCTGAATTACGGCTGCCTGGTTTGGGGCACAACATCTGCCACTAACATTAATCGTATCTTTCGTCTACAAAAAAGAGCCATTCGTGTTGTGTGCAAAGTGCCATTTGACTTTCCAACTAATTCATTATTTAAAGACTTAAAGATACTTAAAGCTCCTGATCTCTTGAATTTTCGCTTAGCGTTAACATATGGTAAGGAATGCCAGAAAAACATTAACCACGTCAGGTCTATAGCCAACTTGACACGAAATAGAAGCTATTATGCTACAAGATTTCCGGAATATTGGTTTGTGCCATACCCACGTACCAACTATGCGAAACAAAAGCTCTCATATACTTTACCGCATTTATTAAATAAGTTAATGAACGATGGTATTGATGTCTTTTCTTACAGTAAAAACAAGTTAATAAATTACTTTGGTGCCTATTAGCCTTTAATGTCTGTATAACTAGGCTTCTTTTTATTGAGTTATGTATTTTTTCTATTGCTATCTGCTGTATGTACACTTGTATGAGAACGTTTACTGTTTTCTTTTTTTTTTGTTTTTTGTTTTTTTTTTTGCCATGTGTTTGTTTACTGCTGCTGCTGTCACGAGAAGGATTAAGGACTAGTCAAGTTGCTCTTTTGTAACTTTTTTCCTTATATCCTCCATAAACTTGCATATTTATGGAAATAAATTCATTCATTCATTCAGATAGTGCAATGCCGATCCGACCCGCGGTGGAGGTGAAGCAGGCGTTAAGCACTCCCCATACGTGGGCCGAGCCCGATGATGGTGCAATGCCAGGCCGACCCGCGGCGGAGGTGCAGAGTTCACCATTAAGGGGCCCGCATACACAGCTTCGCTGGTCATCCTTCTTCACAGAGTAGAAGGGCACTGAGATATTTTATTTGGCGCTTGCGACATGATAACAAACTTTGAATGCACATAAAAAAGTACCCCATTATATCAGCATTAGCTTGCCCTTTTCTTGCGCGTTTGGTGGGCTAATAACGAACGGGTCATGGCTTCGCCGGCTTCAATGACGGCCTCCATTCTTTCTGACAGAGACCCGTGGAGAGCCTCGACGAAAGCTGTATCATCTTGAGACGTTTCCACTCCTCGTGCATAGCTTCCGACAGGCCATCTGCGGTCGCCAAGTCCAAGGAGAGCGTGGGAAGGTTAGCCTTCATACGTGCCCAAACATGCTCTATTATGTTCATGTCCGCACCCTTCGCGCACCACTCAAGGCGCATTACCCCTCGTTCATCTAAACGATGTGTCACGAACTTGGCTACGTGCGCAGGAGACAAGCCCGGTTGGAATAGATAGTACCCATCCGGGTGTTGACCATTCAAAGCATATGGGATCACCTCGTGCTCCAGCAATGTGCAATACACAGCATTCGTAAATCTCCCAGAGATTCTTACCAAGGTAAATTAGGCCGTCACGCGAAATTGCCGTCCACGCGTTTACTGACGTGCGTCCGCTTGCGGCCACCTCCTTGATGTTCTGCGGACAGCAACGTGTGTTCTCCATGCGCCACGTTCTTCTCTGCTGGTCCCAGCGGCTCGAGAAAGTAGATTCGTCGGAGATGACATATTTCCAATCCGCCACCCTCCAGCTGCGGTGATCGACAGCGAACTTCAGGCGAGCAGTTTTGGCAGCTGTGAGAAGGGTCTTCTGAGCGGCGATGCGACTTCGGAGTGCCGCTTCCCTTAACCTTCGCCGTACCGTGCTCTCACTTACATGTGCCAGGTCGAGAGTACTGCACACGTCCTTCGCCCTTTTGAAATGGCTTCTCATTGACTGCAGCAACAATTTGTAGGTCTTGGTTCATCGACGTGGCGAGGGGTCGCCTCTTGTGTGACGCATCCTTAATGCGTCCTTCATGTCGGTATGCTTGGACTACCCTGTCGACGGTCTGCAAGTGGCAGCCTGTCAAGGCAGCAATGTTACGCTTCGTGTAACGTTTCTTTGACAATTCGACGACTTATTCCCGCTTATGCAAAAGCACTCGCGACATCGTTAGGCGCTGAAACACAGGTGACTGCTAGGCACGGACAGCCGTGGTCTACTCCCACAAAAAAAAAATTCCTCGAAATAACAAAATAAAACAGGCGTATCAATGCTCAGCCAACATCAGCTAGATATAAGCAAATCTTGTGTATCACGGCAGGTTACGTCACGGCCGATCCCTCAGTAGTTACGTAGCCTGATGGGTCGTTGGATGTGGCTGCGCGCGCTAATATGAACTCGTATCATTGCTAGCGGCCGGTGACACGCAATCAGGTGCTGCTTCGTAGCAACACCAGCAAGGCGGGAGTGCAAACAGTTGGCGGAACCACGGCGCCCTTTCCATTTTGTTTCCGACAACGGCCGCCGCGAATCGCCCCACGTCGGGTTCGAGGCTATTTGCCACGTTTTCGCGTGTTCCCGCTCATATTGCTCACGATAGTACTTCTCCTGTTTCATATGTAGCGCTATGGCTGGTGAGCTAAGTGGTCCAGTTCCGTCTAGCAGAAGTTCACAAAAAGGAGCGTTTCGTCTGGCAGAAGTTTCTAAACATTGTGCCTGTGGGAAGCCAACCAAAGTTGATATCCTTGTCCAGTTTATCCGGCGTTTCAGTTTCAGCGAAAGTCGTTTATCCGGCGTCCACTATATGTCCGTTTCACTCAAGACTACATGTGATCAGTTAGCAAGACAGGAACCGCGTTAATACCTGCATTTTGTGGCTGCTAGTCCCGTTGTAACCATTACGAGGCAGGAAAAGTTGAGAGTGGATAAGCATGTGTGCTGTCCCACGCTTTAGTTCACGGGCCTGCCTGTTACTATTCTAAAACGCTTATATATATATATATATATATATATATATATATATATATATATATATATATATATATATATATATATATATATATATATATATATATATATATATATATATATATATATTGTTTCAGTGCCGTGCATCATTAGGAGTCTTCAACGCGGCCATTCAGGATAAAACTGCAACCAGTTGTGCGCTCCAGGATGCGGGCACCTATACTTCCGCAACAACATTTTCCACTTGGCACCGCACGCATTAGCTATCCATTGAGGTTACCGAGTTCAGTGCCCCTTTTACTTGTGGGTCACCCTGACAAATAACCCACAGTTCCGGAAGCGCGCACAACAAAAATGGGCTGGCTAATTTGGTGTCGCTTTTGCGCATATGCTATGCACGTTATACGACGTCACCTCTTGGTAATCGTGAGCCACAGCCGGGCAGAGATTGTCATCGTCTTATGGTTTTACGATTACTGGGTTACAGAGTGATTTCTACTTATTTTCGTAAGCCGCCAGCGACGCGCTTCACAAATGAACAACAGTCCGACTGGTTTGGAAGGAAGCAACTTCCTGGTCAAAGGGGGCGGGGGGAGGAGGAGAGTTCGCTAACCCGCGCCCTGTCCGATTCCGGCGTTTCCCACAGCTGGAACTAGAGCACTGTGCGTGCTTCGAAGCTACACGCACGCAACTGAGCTATAAAGACACAGCCACGCGCATTTTCTCTTCCTCCCTACACCCGCACGAACGGCGCGCTGTGCAATGTAGGCAAACACTTTCCCAGCCAGACGGTATAGCTCACCGGTGCTAGCCGCCTTCGGCAGGTAGGACAAAACGAAAGGGGCGAAAAAGTGAGAACGAAATCCGCAACGCTCAGCCGCGACTATCCATGCGTATGTCGGCGAGAAATGCGATCGGAAAGCTCCGTAATTACATAAGCCCCGTGGTATCTAGAGCTGCAGCATCGGCCATGGCTTCCGTGTAGCCCTTGGCTGCGAGAAAAGCTACACTTTATTGGAGTCAGTGTTAAGGCCGATTTCTACAAGGCAAGGCCTAGCTTATATGATATATACTGTTGCACACTGCTCAACCACGTCGCCAGACGCGAGGCGGGAACGCTGGCCATTCGCTTACAAATGGATACAGGTAGACAACAAGGTGACATTGTAAATCTACAGAAAAGCCTATTTATTATTGTTGAAAATGGATATGTTATAAATTTTCAGTGTTGGTATATCTCTGAGCTGTTGAAGTCTAATCGGTTTATTTGGGCATTTACAATATATGCGTGTGTTAGTATATGTATGTGGGTATATGTCAAAAGTGATAGAAAGGTTTATCATTGCACCAGGCGTAATGAGGAGCACTGCACCATTACGACGCGCAAGACCGAAAGAAGACCGCCGGCGTCTGTCAGCACCCAAAGAAAAGATTAGACAGAATTAGCTTGGCGTTTACCGCCCGTTACGATCGTATCACTGCCTGCACCAAAGTGTGGTATGCACACAGTTGCTCAGAACGATTGCTAGTGCTCATGTCAGCCGCGAAAACCAGAACGATGCCCTATAGCTCCGGCAGAGCCGTTCGAGCGGAGCGTGACCGTGTGCCCACTTTGCTTCGTCGCTTTTGCAGCCAAACGCACTGCGCGACTCTGGAGACCTCCTAACACTCCATGAGTGGGCCACGCGTGCGCATCGATACAACGCTAGCACGACGGCGCCGGATCAAATGCGCCTTGAGCGTCCGTAATTAGTTGCTATCTCAATAAAGCGGACATATATCTACACGCGTAAGCAGGCGTTGTCAATCCGACGGGTATAGTTTTCAAGTCACACTTCGATGTATATCAGTCTTTATGGTCCTTCAACTCGACGAAGGGCGAGCGCTAAAAGCAGCAATAGTCGTGGTAATAAAAATGTTTCCTTTTGAATACATGCGCAGGTAGGACTTCACTTGTTGCTAGTTACCATCTGGGCAGGAAGGTAAAGGGGATAGGGTTCTCTGGAGGGATACAGCAACTGTTCATGGTTCGCACCGCAGAGCACGAGATAGGCCAGAAGCAGTAACGCTCTTCTGCATATGCTAAAAGGTAAGCGAAAGAAATTCACGGCAACGTGGTTCGCGAGCTCCTAAACCTAAAGCTAAAGAGCAAACGCAGTACCATATTCGTGCCATATTCGTGCCGCACCGTGGTGCACGAGGCTCTCGGAAAGCAGCAATAAGGTGGAAGAAGGCAAGAGATAATGACACCCATTAGAGGGAATTAAATCAAATTAAATCAAACCATGCGGATGCATATATGGTGTCCAGCTACTGTGATTTGCGCTGATCTCCGTGAAGTTCTTTTAAAATGGCCTAACGCATGTTCCTAGGCGTTCGCTCCCGAGTGTCGATGAATTTAACTTTCCCTCGTTGGTAGTAATCGCGGCGTATAGAAAAGGTCTCTGCCAAAGCTCTACTATATCCACATTTCGCGATTGTCACTTTATTGTTTGCTCGATTGTATTAAAGCGTATTTTTATGGAGGCTCTTTCATGGATAAATTATGGCCTGCACGTTCAACACAAATATAGCAAGGTAACTCATTAGGTGGAACACTTTGGAACGCAAATACCTGGGCACATTTCTTGGGGAAGCGAGTACATACTTCCAACTCCCTATTTCTTTGCATAGACTGTAACAGTTAAACTGCAGTCGTAATTATTTTTTTCTACGCCTTAGAAACTGCACGTCTGCTTCGAGTATACTGTATAGTTTAATCGAGCAGCGTCACGTCAAATAACAATTAGCTGGGGTGCTGCTGCGGACAAACGACAAAATATGAAAGACGACCATTCTTTTCATCCCGGAAGTGGCGTAGCAAAAAGAAAGGGAAAAAATAAGCAGGAAAGGGAACTACAGAGCCTTCGCCAAGTCGCTCCCGCGCCCTCGCCTACAGTTTACCTCCACAGAAGCACCGTGCCCACGCTGTAGAGGGCGCTAACATTCGCCGAACGCCACGAAAGCGGACCCCCTTGCTCCTGGGCATGCGGACTTATTTATCGAGCGTCACCCGAGAATTAGAAAGCGGCTTGCATGGCAGAAACTCCTGCTGCCCACTGTAACAAGGACGGAAGGTCAGCGGTGGTGGCGTCCTATCGCTAGCGCTCGTGGCGGCTCGCGGAACAGGAAGGAGCCGGCCGGCGGTACGCGGTGTCAGTGGAACACAGCCGGCAGCTCGCAGCCGGCGCCCGCAGGCGCGTCGCGACGGCGCGACCTCGAATATGGGCGACGACGAGAAGGAGCTTCCACGCGCCGCCGTGTTACCAACTTCCGCACCACTCCGGAACTCGCGAGCAGTGGGCCTCGTACCGCGCTTGTCCAGGGCACGCTCGTCCACCTTAGCGAAAGGACCGCTGGCGGCATTAAAGACAACAATCTGGAGAGGGAAAAAAAACGAAAGAAAAACAAAATCCACGACCACGCGCGATCGCCGCCGTGGATGCTTTTTTGTGAGCACCTCGTTTCGTTGGCCCCAGCCACTGCCTCGCGATCAGCACGCTCCAACGATCAAATGTCACATCGAGGCGATGAGATTTCGTCACCTACGGGAGAGCGGCGCTGAACGCGTTCTCATAGCGTGACGAGTCAAAACGGGAAGTCAGGATTCGACGATCGTGGAAACAGTGGGCGTCTGGTAGAATAGTGTATACACGACGCTGCGATAAGGCGACGCTCCATTGAAAGTTAAAACAGGCGCGCGAAAAGCAACGAGGGGCCCGAATACGATGAGGAAACATGCTATGAATAGTTGCCCCTTTCCATCCCGTTTCTTCTTTCTTTTTTTTAATGCACGCTGCAATACGCTGAGCATAATGACAAAATTAAAGAGCATAGAGGAATTGGCGAAAATATATTTGCGTGTCGATCCAGGTGAGGCGGACGAAAATGAGAAGATGCAGCTGCTTCCAAACAAGAGCCTTTATTCTCGTAGTAAAATTCGAAATCGTGACCCCTCATGCGCCTCCCACCCAGAAAAATATCGAAATAAAATTGGTTCTCAAGTAAGTCGCCTCTTTTCTGGAGTAAAGTGTTCACTGGGCGCTCCATGATGAAACAGAAGAGTACGACAAGCGCTTTCTCAGTGGCCCTATCTCAATTCATCACTGTGATACGAGATTTTGAAAAAAGGTTATGCACACCTTAGATTTATTTATTTATTTATTTATTTATTTATTTATTTATTTATTTATTTATTTATACCAAGGCCGTGGATATATGAATGGATTGCGACACACACTTTCCACTTCAAGCGAAGGGACATGACACTGCCAGTCCTTAAATATTCTGCGTATCCCTGCTATACTGGTAGGGTTCAGGGCGTTAGCCTGCCAGTGCGAGGCATGATCAGAGTGCGCGTGGTTACGCGTAACTTCAGGATACTGGGAGCTTCAACCACCGTGCGTGTTGTTTTCAAGCTGAATCTCTGCAGTGAAAACCCAAAAACCTTCCTCTGCTAAGAGTATATCGACGACCGAACACCAAACACGCTGACGAAATTTTAAATAAAGAAAATGCTAATAGTGTCATTCTAGCTTAGCTTAAACTCCTAAAATAACGGTCGTATAAAAGCGAAGAAAGTTACTTAGGAGCGTGGTCAAGAGTATTAAAACGGCAGATATTAAACGTTGCGCATGTCTAGTGTAAACATTTCGACAGAATAACCGTTCGCAATATAGAAACTTTTGGTAAGTGTCTGTCCTTGTTTTAAAAAAAAAGTAAATTGTAAGCGTGTAATCCCAACACTCTCACTCATTGGCGCACTCGTTCTTAATGAGTGGAAGGTACAAAATCTTTTGTGACAGAATCCCAGGTGGCAGATTCGAGTGCACAACTCACTTAATTGCATGGTTTCCTGAAACTTCTCTGAAAAAATACAGAACTCACAGCTTACAGTAACTACTGGCGAACGAATGGCCGTGTACACATTTCAGCTCCTCGACTGGAGTCGCAAAGCGCGCTGCCTAGCCGCTTATACTCTGACGCTTAGGTTACGCGGCGATGGCGGTGCGAACAGCGGGAACGGCCCCACTAGCGAAACATTTCGATGCGGCGAACAGCGGGTAGCGCTTGCCGGTGCGAACATCGGTTGCCGCGATTCGGTCCTCGGTCACCAGTCGCGATCGGTCGCGCTACCTGTGTCAATCGCTGGTGTGAACGCGTCACAAGCGTGTTGGACAAGTCATGCGTATATTTCAGTGCCGCAGTGAAATGAGGCACCGTCCTGTATATCTGAACCACCGCCGCATGGTAAACAGTGGCTTTGTTGAAGAGCTCTAGCCGTTACACGTTTCCGTAATATGGTAATTGCCTGATAATACGTAAACGGCAATCATCCGTCTCGTACCTGTTACGCCCTGCGGGACAGAAACATTTACCGTATATGGTCAGCCCTTCTCCATACAATATTTACATGGCATGGCTAAAAATATCTATTGGCTCATACGGCTGAACCCGACTGCAGTAGTGTGTGCGCGTTGTCTCATCGGGGAGTCGATTACCACGAAACGTTGCTGCAGAAATACTAAAGGCATGCTTCCACGTCGCCGCTAGTTGTGAGACCTGGGCGCGAATCATGTGCACCACCAAACAACAGCTTGACTGGAACGTTTCAGTTTCCATTCGTGGCTGTCTAGTCGTGCAATATCAGAGGAAGCTTTAAAAAAAGTTGTGACGGGATACCTGGCTCAGTATTATGGTCAGTAAGCCTTGCACAGTATCGTGCGATATCGGTGGCAGAAGCGAAGAGAAACCACTTTCTTCCTCATTTTTATCCAGCCTTTAGCTTCCTGCCACTGGTACCAGTTATATTGTTTCATTTCGGCGCTGGTTTGTGAATAAGCAGTGGAGCGTGGAGTCAGCAAATTGTTTTAAAAGGCGCTCAAGAGGCCAGGCACAGTATTTGTTACGGCGGCAACTGCAGCGTGGTTGAGGAGAAAGACGAAGATGCCTTTGCGATAGGTCGCGTTTTTCATCTTCTCAGTCTCAAAGGATTTATGGGCCTCTGGCCGAGGTGGTGCTCAGGCTTCAGCCAGCAGCAGTGGCTACCGTGTCGTGCTACCTCGTCTTCCTACCGTTAAACTGGTTGTGAACTCCGTTTTCCTGCATGCTGACTTAGCTGGTCGACTGCACAAAGCCCAAGACTTCAGAGACGCCCTTTTGAATGCCATTGGCCTAAAGAAAAGTTCCATCGGCCAATTTTAGATGTCGCACGTGTGGATGGTGAAGTGCCAGTCAACAATGACAAATTCAAAGCTAGTCACGTGCGGGGAATTTCCAGTGAAAGGTATACGCTGCATCGTCATTGAGCCTGCGCCCACAGAAGTAAAAATGAACCTTTTATGGCTTCCTGAGCGTTTGGAAGACGCCTGCATTCCACATGCACTCCAGGCTTACAGGAAGGTGAAGTTTATATCAGCTGAAAGCTAGGGATTATTGAAGATGGAACAAATGCGTACCCTAATTTGTGATATGGTGTTGTCTCTTGCCGAAGGAGTCCGCGTGGGTGACGTTCCACATCTCCTACCTGTCTGTAGAGTACAAAGCCTTGTATTGATTCCAGGCAGGCCCCCGCTCTGTCTCCGTTGTAACAAGGTTCGGTACATTCATCGCAACTGCCAGACCTCACGTTGTGAAGGCTGTTGGCGCTTTGGCGACACGGCTGAAGAATGTGCCGTAACATACGCTGACAAGTTACGAAATAGAACATGGCCTCCAGATGAAAGCTTGATAGATCACATAATGCATGCCACGGTGGTCCTCGACGCGACCGGAGACGTTCCATCTACCGTGTAGACCAGTTGTGCCAGCCACTCACCTCTGGATGTTAAAGACAATCGCATCGCAGAAGTGCCCGAGAAAGGAGAGTACTGAATATACAGAAGATCAATCCAATACAGAAGATCAATCAACAACGCAGTGAGGCGCCCGTAACCGCTCAGCCAGTTGCTGCCCAGCAAGCAAATGAGGCAGCCGTCGACTCATCTGCTAC
Organism: Dermacentor variabilis; assembly: GCF_050947875.1. Taxonomy (NCBI): domain Eukaryota; kingdom Metazoa; phylum Arthropoda; class Arachnida; order Ixodida; family Ixodidae; genus Dermacentor; species Dermacentor variabilis. The sequence continues at coordinate 134,355,044 of NC_134568.1, forward strand.
AGCCAAGCGTTTCAACGCGTACCTTATGCGCCTAACAGATCGGAATCAAGCACGGACAGCAACACGACCAGTACAAAAAGAACTGCACGTCACCTCATAACATCGAAATACTCGAGAAAGTGCCATCGATCACGGTTCAGGAGGCCTGGCGGGTGTTCGGAGGGAGCTTCATCATTCCCCTCAAGGACCGACGACATAGCTCATTAAGTCCAAATAGTCAGTAGTCACCACGGCGCTGTCCTAACAGTTTCTCTTCACAACTTTGAACGTACGGGTCCTTGGGCCTTTGCAAACTTTTATTTATTATTTATTATTTTATTCAGACTTTTATTTAGGAAGTGCCCTCCACGTCGTCACCGTGCAGGAGACGAAGATTGAGAGTGATGACAGACAGAAAAGGCCTCGCGACCTTTTCTGTCTGACTATATTAGCCCCGAGAATGACCTAGAGGGGCGCTGCGAGCGTCGCTCGCGTGACATCAGGGCACGGACTCGCGCCTGTCGTCTGCTGCAGTTCGGGCAGTGTCCAGACGCCTTCTGCAGTGTTTCCGTTTGTTCGCTCTCGTTCCCAATGCTTGTATACTTATGAGAGGCCGCCCATATATATATTTTACGATGTCTTTGTTCGCGAAAATGTAATCAAGGAGCTTATTTCCTAGACGACAATACATTTCTCGAAGGCAACGCTATAATTAGTGCCACCCGAGGGAACTCAGACCAGACCATTACGGGGTTTTGATGCGCGAATCTACACTTTCCAGTGGTAGCTCACGTGAATAATAAAAGCATAGACGCGAAAGCACAGCACATAAGAATCTAGTTAAGATTCGATACCCACCATGGTGCTATATGCGTGTCACATGCTAAACGCTGACTATATATAACTTCTACAACGTTTATCTTGATTTTAACCCGCTAAAACATGTTTGCTCATGACGAATAGTTCACGGTATAATATCGATTTTTTCTATTTCTTCACAGAAACCCTCGGCAGTAACACGAGGACTTAAATGCCACTGCAGTTGAGATTCGGTCAGCACCACTTGCGTTTTTAACTGGTTCTCAAAATTAGGCCGTACTTCACCTGTTAAATTTAGGTGGCGGTAACTTGAAGCAAAGCTGACTGAGTTTTACAGCTGTTTGCAGCACACAGAAAGGAATGTAGCAATATTTATTCCCTTTCCGTGCTACACGTTCAACTCAACCCGCCGCGGTTGCTCAGTGGCTATGGTGTTGGGCTGCTGAGCACGAGGTCGCGGGATCGAATCCCGGCCACGGCGGCCGCATTTCGATGGGGGCGAAATGCGAAAACACCCGTGTGCTTAGATTTAGGTGCACGTTAAAGAACCCCAGGTGGTCAAAATTTCCGGAGTCCTCCACTACGGCGTGCCTCATAATCAAAAAGTGGTTTTGGCACGTAAAACCCCAAATATTATTATTATTATTACGTTCAACTCACTTGAGAAATTTACTGGTGCTCCTGCTTGAGAAATAGACATGATGAATCTCTTTGGATAAATGACACAGGCTGCTTCGGTCGAATATTTGAGTGAAATATGCATTTTGGACAGGTTCGCTGCAGAGCAAGAAGCCGAAGGCCCATTCATTAGTACTATTGCACATATTGAAGATATCGTTGTTCCCCAGCGGAGGTCAAGTGTTCATGTGAGACTTGTGGTGTCTTTTTTAAGAGGCGGGTACGCGAGGTTTTCTTTTATGCACTGACGAAGCAAATAGTTTTCAGTCTGTTTAATTAAACAACGCAGGATAGAGACATGTTGAGGCAGAATGTGTTTGCATTTTCCACTTCAACGCAGCCTAAGCTGCGCTGTAGTGCCTCGAGTATGCTATAGGCATTGTAATTGGAGCTGTAAAGAGCTCCTTCATGGTTTCCATTCGAAGTTGTAGTGAACTGCTGGGTTTCGCGAACAATGCGCGCCTCGCCATAACGACAGTCGGTTGCTTCCGTTGCGGGAGGGGTGTGCCATATCGTCGATAAAAGCTGCTGAGGATCACTAAGACACATTTCATCGCATGCATTTGATTGCTTCTCGATCTTAAGACGAATTTTTTTTCGTGTGATTACTGTTATGGTATTCGTAATATATATATATATATATATATATATATATATATATATATATATATATATATATATATATATATATATATATATATATATATATATATATATATATATATATATATATATATATATTATACATGATGCGCCGTCGCGTTCACAGCCAATGCGTTTCTGTGTGCTTATTTCAAGGAACGGTGAAAGTAGTACCAAACCTTTTCATGCAAAATGCGCGCCTGACTCTTCCTTGTAGGCCTTAATATAGTTGCCACATTTGACTAAAACAACTCACCAGAGTAATAAGGATCATGATGAAAACTTCCCTAGGCAGTCCTTCTAACACGGATTTATAATGTTGACACTAAATATCAAGGTAGTTCTTCCATGTAAAATGCTATGTCTCTCATACTTCAGTAATAAGGGAATGTTAAGTGTTTAGAGGAGCATCATAAATAACTTTACGTGTTGAACTTGCAGACGTTATACTTAAGCAAAATTTATGAACAGACAGGGCGCATATATGCATTGCAAGACCAGTAGACCTCTTCAGCGCTACATAGCCTGCGATATGCAAGTCGCAAATTTTCATGACTCACGCGGTTTCAAAGAAGAAACTGCGGTCCACGCATGGCAACAGAAATAATCCGAAATAACCTTCTGCAAGTACGGCTCAAGCCGCCAATACCCCAAGCACGCACCAAGAAAACGAGCGCGCGCGGCATCCGAGCGAGCCGGAGCGAGCGGCGTCCTGGCTGTGACGTCACACGCGAGAGGGCGCCACTCCAGATTCTCGCCGCTAATAATGTATGTTTGTCACATGCTCTTGGTTTAGCCGCGGACTGCTTCCTTTTTTCTGAAAGAGAGCCTAGAATGTCCAGCATTTGGTTATCATGTTGAAACTGAAGGTCAATATATATGACGCGATTTTGTGTGGCAGGAAGTGCCATGGTGAATAGTCAACCTCTATGCATTTAATAACGCTGCTAAACGAGTTCTTTTACTCGATACTGGATATAGCCTAATGGACTGTGAACGCTGCATTGTGTTAATGGGAGATTTCAATTGTATATGTGATCAGAGTGATCGAAGCAGGATTAACATTCAGCGGGAGAGGAGTGGCGAAGTTTTGTCAAACGCAATTGAATAAATGCAGTGCTCATTTGTATAGGCGCGTCGGAACAGTTATCTTGCTCTTATACACGAATTCAAGGTCGCTCTTACGCCTGCCTTAATCTTATTTGTCTCTTCATCACTCCTCTACCGAGGACTGTCCTGTATTACCACCCCAGTTTCGTGCTCTGATCATTGTATGGTTATCGCAAAGATTGGGGTGAGACCTGTAGCTAATTTCCGACCACCGTGGGCACTCTGGGAGCTTGTAGCTTTGAGCGCCTAAATGATAATGAATTTAATGATCGTTTCGTATGGCCCTAACAACTTTTTTTTCTACAGACTTGCCTTTATTTGCTGCTTGGGAACTCTTTAAGCAAGAGGTTCGCACAGTGGCTTTAGAAATAGGATCAGTGAAAGCACTTTATAGAAAGGTGAAGAAAAAACACTTCTTAAAAGCCTATGTCGCCTTTACGAGACGTAATGCGAAATGCCAGGCACTTACATCGATGACAGAGAAAATATTGAATGCGAGTACGACCCACTGCGCCACAGAAGCGCGCATTCGACCTCGAAACAGGCGTGCTCTGCACTCTGAGCAGCCAACACTTCAAGTTTTACTTGATGAGCGACGTCACGCTATTTCCGAAGTAATTCCGGAATTATACTCCAAAGGTAGTTTTCTAACAAATACGAATGACATAATTTCACAGTTTGGAAGTTACTACAATGTGTTGCTTAGTGCCCCTCCCGACGATCACGGTGCAAAAGTCTTTGAGAGTTTTCTGTAGCTTGTAATCCCTTTACTGGGGCCAAAGGGGTCAACGACCTGCGGAATGTTTCAAAGGAAGTACAAATCGCAGCGTGCACGGTGCCAGAAATTGAAAGGCAGGGGTGTGCAATTGAAAGAGCTGTGCTTGCAGTGAACAGGGAAATTTTGACGCTAGCTAAGCCAATTAATTTTACGGTCATTCACATCAACCGAGAAGTGCACCGAGCAGGCCGCGAAGGCGCTTTTGTGCGTGACGGGATACATTTTAGCGAAAGTGCAGCAACACTCGTTGGACGTCGATTCGCGGTGCAGGTTGTAGCTTTTTCAGGCGGGCGCTAGTCAATCAGGAAGGAAGATTAAGTATTTACTGAAGCGACACACCGTGGGGGGAGCGGGGGGGGGGGGGGGGGGGGGTTAAGCGCGGAACCATTCTTTCTTGCCGTGGCTCGCACATGCGTTCTGGTCACAAGAACCCCAGACCACAAGACCACAAGAAGGTAGGAAAAGACGCACAAAAGATAAGAATAGAGAAGGTAAAATTCGTTACATAACCATTCATGCTGGTCGCAAGCTGGTAAAATGGCTGGAAATTCAAACGCAGCTGAACGACGAAGTGATTAGCGTGTACGCCTTGACCGAAACGCATCTACCAGATTTGGAGCAGCCGCCTGTTATCGACAGTTTTGTATGGGAAGGGTGCAGCGGAATGACTGGGTCAAGGAAAGGCGGAGGCACAGGCATGCTGATTAGGCGAGATCTGAAGTGGCAGAGGGTGAAAGAGACATGTAAGGAGCGTTTATGGATTACCGGCACATTACAAGGCAAAAAGATGTGGCTGGGAGTAGCTTACCTATGGGCAGGTAGCGATAGCAGAGATAAAAATAAGTACTTGAATGATTGCATTGGAAGCGATATTAATGAGTTCAAGAAAGCGGGCCAGGTGGTATTAGTGGAAGATATGAACGCACACATGCATGATTTAGACGGTTCTCTAGTGGTGGATCTGTGTAATGAACAGCACCTTATAGCAGTTAGCAAGGAGAATAAGTGTCATGGACAGGTAACGTGGCAATACGGAAACAGGCAGTCAGGCATAGACTACGCCTTAGTCTCAGAAATGGTCTACGAACAACTACACCAAATAATAATAGATGAACATGAAAAAGAATAGCCTCGGTAGCGATCATAAACATTTATAATTAAAGTTTGAGAGATACTAGCGCAAAATACGAACCAACAGCACCAGAATTTCTAAAAATGAATGAGAGCAAATAACAGAGATCGTAAAAGACATAGAGAAGAAAATGGAGGCCTTTCCTACAGCAGTCTGAGAATATAAGGAACTGGTGGACGTTATGCAGCAGGAAATACGGCAGACATGGCCAAAAAAAGAAAATGGTGAGATTGGAAAGAGGAAACCACGTAAGTGGTGGAACAAGGAAATAACGCAAGCTATACAATAGCGTAAGCAAGCGTCTAGGGATCATCGGAAAACCAAAAAGTTGGAATTACACGAGGAAAAAGTGCTCTTTAGATGGAACAACTACCAAGAAAATAAAATAGTGGCGAGTGAGCTCGTTCAGGAGAAAATAAATGCGCAAGTGAACGTTGGGTGCATAAAACTCGCAAGAGAGACAAAGGCACCCCAAAATGTTACTGGAACCATATCAGAACACTCGGAGCACCAAATAATAATTCGCAAACGGCTGTAAGGGATGAAGACTGCAACATCTTCGAAGGAGACGGTACGCTGCGGTAGATCACAGACGTTATTGGAGATACCTTCGGTACGAAATAAAGCCTAATTCAGGCTCAAACAGATCCGGCAACAACAGAGAAGCCTGAGAGATCGAAATTTAGCATAGAAAGATTTTATTAGAAAAAAGCAAAAGAAAATACCCCTAATAACACGGCAGCAGGACCCGATGAAATCCCAACACAGCTCATCAACAACCTCGGTCCAAAGAACAAGGCGCTGCTGACTAATGCCATAGAGCAAGTGATTAGAAGGAAGAAAATTCCGGTCGGATGGCGTGAAAGCAAGATGAACCTCGTCTGCAAAGCCAAAGGTGATAAGGATAAGGCGAACTCGTACAGGCCAGTTGCAGTAACGTCGATGATATATACAATGGTAATACAAGCCATAAAATTGAAAATGTCGAAGTGGGCACAGAAAAATGATGTACTGGGGGAACTGCAAAATGAGTTCGGGCCAGGCAGACGCTTAGGGGATAATATGTTTGTACTACCTCACTGCATAGAGATTTCAGTAGCTTAGAATATACCTTTATCGATAGCCTTTCGAGAGAGAGAGAGAGAGAGAGAGAGAGAGAAGCGGAAGACAGAAGAGAGGGGAAAGGCACGGAGGTTAAATAGATGGGAAGATCCGGTTTGCTACTCTACGTAGGGGAGAGAAGGGAGGGGGAGGTAAAGTGATAGCAAAGTAGAAATGAAGAAAAAAAGGAGCACAGACATACAATTACAGTCGGTCACTGTCACCGCATACCTTCACCGCACAGCACAGTAGCCTATGACGACGTAGACAGGTAATTGTTATGGGATATTCCTAAGCACGAAGAAGAACAAATTTGTTGAATTCCAAAAGTGTGGGCACTTTGCAATTGTATACGTTATTTATGTTAAATAAACTTTCAAACTTTCAAGGCATAGAAGACGATTTCGTGGAGCATGCTGAGGGAGGTATAAGAGACCACCGAGTACAATTTGTATGAGAAGGTCGAAAAGGTACTGAAGTGGTGGGAATTCACCAAGGACTGAAGCAAGGACGTCCTATCTCTCCATTGTTGTTCACGCTTTATGTTAAGGGCACAGAAAGACGACTGGAAAACAGCGAATTAGGATTTGATTTATCCTACATGCGTAATGGACAAAGGGTCAGTCCCTGGACTGATGTATGCGGACGACATAGTGCTACGAGCGGACAATGCAAGAGCTTTACAGACACTTGAGAAGATGTGTGGCAACGCAGCGACAAATCCAGGCCTCAAGTTTAGCAAAGAGAAATCGGGAATTATTATCTGTAACGAAGCAACGAGTAATTACGTGATGTCAATTCAACAACAAGTCATACCCAAAGTCAAGCAATACAAATACCTCGACGCATACATAAACGAAGGAAATACTTACTCAAGCACCCATTAAGAAAATCTCAAAATAGAGGGGAGGCGGAATGCTGCAGTAATAAAACAGAGCACTGTGGGGCCACAATATGCATAAGGCAGTACGTGGAATCTGGAAAGGAGTTATGGAGCCAGCATTAACGTTCGCAAATTACATTCTATGCTTAAAATCGGATATCACGTCAGGGTTGGAAGTTAATCAAAGATTGGTAGGCCGGTTGGCTTTGGGAGCCCACGGCAAAACTACAAATGAGGTAGCGCAGGGTGACATGGGTTTTGAAGTCAGAGAAGCACAGAGCAAAATTAGTCTTGAAGAAAGAATGACGAACATGAATGAAAATAAATGGGCGGCTAAAGTACACAAGTATCTGTACTTGAAGAGCGTGGACAGAGAATGGAGGAAGAGGTCAAGAAAGTTGGCAACCGAGTACAGGGTAGTTGAAACTGTAAATAGACAAACATGAGTCTTCAAAAAGAATGTGAGGGAAACAGGCAGTACATTCGATGCAAATAATGAAAACAAGAAGGGCCGCGGAGATTTACAAGAATGAGAAGAAAGAAGTTAGAAGGAGAAATCTGTACGATAACACAAAGGGCAGTGCAATCCTATTTGAGCATCGAGCCGGTTGCCTAAAGACATGTAGCGCCAGCGACATGTCTTTAGGCAACCTCGTCTTCTTTCATGGTCGCCCTATGAAAGAAGACGAGGTCAGGCGATGGCACGAGCGGCGCGGAAGCTTAATTGGCATACAAGATCAAATATTCAGAAGTAGAGGAGGCATGTGTACGCTGCAGCGAAAATCCGGGGACCACTCAGCACATCCTAAAGGAATGCGAAGGAATTCACCCAGTGATAATCGTATGCAACGCATGCCTTCCCGAAGCGCTTGGGTTTAAAGTGGACAGAAGCGGTCAACCGGTCAGCAGTCGAGATAATCAAGAGAAATTTAGTGTATTGGTGGAAAAAAACGCAGGGAAGATGTTGATACGACCAGATCTCTTTCAGTCATACAGGTACAACAGAGTCGTCATAGCATAGGCTTGAGATTTGCGTGTTACGCGTGACATTTTGTCGAGGCACATCATTTAGGATGTATTCGCCGAGTTACTGCAAAGCGTCATTAAAGCAGGAGGCAACAGTACGCGCTTCACCTTGTCTGTCTTCTTGACCACTCTCAGCAGTCTTTTGTTATGCCTGAAGCAGTGCGTCTCAGCCATGATGTTTCACCAACTAGCTCCCGTCGCAGCATTACTAGCATCAATACCACAGTATACAGATATGTGCTTAAGCGTCGGTTTACACAACAGTCTTTACGCGGTCTCTATCTATAAGCATTGCTGAAGCAGGAAGTGAAAACAAAAAAAAAAAAGAAGGATTCGCAGCGGCGCGTCTCCTACGGCCATTCACTGTATTCGTCCTTTGTAGTACATCATTGGGACGGGCTGCCGTAGTCTTTTTCTCTAATCTCCGAACAAATAGCTGGACTATTCGCTGCGTGTGGACATGTTTGCCGACCTCGAGAGAAATGTCAGAACCGGAAGATACACATCGTCTGGGGGATCACTGCACCGGTGTGGGAATGTGTGGCTCAGTCCCTTAATGGAAAGGACTCAGGCAAGTGCGAACTTCAAGGACTCGCCCTCAAAATGTCCGTCAAGGAACAACAATGGCCATCGCGCTCGCGGTTTCAGATGGCAGAGGACAGTCCGACGCTGCACTAAGCGATGCAATGGCGTCCATTCGGCAAACACGCCGACCAACCACGCGTAACGTCTTGTGTGTGGCCCACAGAGTGGCTAGAGTGGTACCACTTCGGAACTCGGCGTGCATCGGGGGCAAGGACGAGACGGCAAGCATGCTGTCCCACGGAGCGAAGACGAGCTTTTCCTGCCCTGCCCACCCGAGTGGCACGATGCTTCCCATCACAGCACGCTTACGGTTAAAGTTGCCACACTGCAGACTGTAACGGGTGCATGTATGTCGGTATACTGTAACTCGGTATATCTCGGGCAAATACGGCAAAATGGACTTTAAACATTGACAAGGTAATCAGTGAGCTGTCATCGCCCCATAAAAGTACGGGAAACCCACGCCCTGGATACGTGTGTAGCTATGCAGGGTGTCCCACGTAACTTGAGCCAAACTTTGAAAATATGCAAATGCCACGTAGCTGGACCACACCAAGGTATTGTTGTTTGCCGTCGCTTGCAGATACTCAGATTATTTGCTTGCATTCTGCCTAATCAGACGATCAGTCTTACTTAATTAATGAACTTCTCAAATATTATAAGTAGATGAAAAGTGTCAATGAGAAAATTGTAGAGCCACATGAAAAACTCCCGATACAGCTTTGTGTTGCTCCATACGTGCTACACAAAAGTGTTTTTCCGAGCTGGAAAGAAGCCCGCGAATACACGCAAAATTGCTGCGCGACTGGCGGCTCGAGGCACTTTGCATGCATTTGCGGGCTTTTTTCACGCTCAGAAAAACACTTCTATGACGCATGTATTGAGCAACAGAAAGCTGCATCGGAAGTTTCTCATGTTGCTCTACAATTTTCTCGTTGATACTTTTCATCAAATTATAATTAATAATTTGACCATTAATTAAGACTAATTATATTATTAGGCAGAATGCAAAAAATAATCTGAGTATCTCCAAGCGACGGCAAACAACATTACCTTGGTTCGGTCCAGCTACGCGGCATTTGCATATATTTAATGTCTGGCTCAAGTTACGTGGGACACCCTGTATACTGTAAAAACACATGTGCAAAATAATAATATCAAAATATTATCGGTATTGTGCCCCACCCTATTGGTGTTACTTAAGATTGCTGTATTCTTTCTTTATTCTACCATTTATTTGCTGCTCGTGACATCAACTGTCGTGTCTCTAAGAAGTCTTTCTCCATTTGTACGAGTAGCGCATAAAAGCCACTACAAGACGTATGCGAGCAATCTCCCGTCGATAATCTAGCACATAAATGCACATTGCAACAGAGGGAACTTGCCTAAAATTGCCATTTGACCGGCACTTGACCGTCTGTTGAAGAACATTTTGCCCTAAGACCACAGTTATTGCCTTTCTCCGACAAACGTGTCTTGAGCACTTTGTCCAGCCGCTTACGAGCTCTCGTATTTATAGTGTAGTTCTGAAGTCGCAAGTTTAACTTCCCTGTCTTACAGGCAAGACTCTTCGAGCAAGGTTTTCAGCAGTGGCCCTCCAGGTGCTCTTTTGTACCTGCATGATTATCGCGTACAGTATCCGGTGTTCTTATACTATCAACTGCCCCAAAAAGTTGTGTTTACCGCTTGTTTGTCCTCGTTCAAACTCACAAGTAAAAACGATGTTGTGCGCCGACTGTTCTCATCGTGCATCGGTCCTGCGGCACCGCTCACTGACCCGCGGCACCAGTCTATGACCCACGGCACGGGGCATAAATATACGGTGGTTGTTGGACGATTTTCGTCTGTAAACCCCAGTGACGAGGAGAGAAGCTCCTAGCAAATAGTGTCATGGGAAGGTAATACAGACGCTTCAAGCAGCCCAAGCCAAGTCAAAGTGGGCCAGCTAATTGCCAAGCCCGCAACGAGTCAACGCACGTCGACTGAGAGGGGTGGGGGCTCCCCTATTGATGACTTGTGCGCCTTTGTCTTATCCTTCCCATATCTGAGACGACTAAGGAAAGAGCGAACTGGACGCGGAGGCCCTCATGGATTACCAAGGGGCCCGAGCTGCCACGCCTGTCTCTGAGACGAGGTCATTGTATGTCCTCGGTGTGTTTCCCTGCTCATGCATAGTGAAGTGCGTGTGTTTTGGGCTAAGCTCTCCTCGGAGGGAAATGGCTGCAAACTTCCTGATTGGTAGAAGATACACCTTTCATTTAACATTGGATTGGAGGAAGCTGACCTGAGCGATACAGGTTCACGAAGGCAATTCGTGACCTGAGAATGGCACGGCGAACACAGAAGGAAATCCAGCGCCATTTCTACAAATTGCAGGAACAACGCTGGAAGTCCCTTTGTGAATCACTGGACCCTCACAAACCACTTCCATACATCTGGCGGACTGTTAGTGGCCTGCGCTCGTCTCCGCAACAGCGACACCCTTTCATGAACTTAGCCCTACATCACTGCCAGGCGCAAGTTGAGGTGGCGAATGATTTTTGTGCGTGGATCGCTGGCGTGTGTGCCACACCCAACGCCGAAAACGTGAGTGTTGTCCCTGTATCTCGAATACTAGAAATGGAAATTCTATTGACTATGGAAGAAGTGGACGCCTCCTGGGCTGCTTCTCGACGTTCATCCTCCCCAGGGCCCGACGGCATCACTTGTGCAGCTGTTGCCCATCTTGGACAAGAGGACAGGCAAGAGCTGTTAAATTACTGCAAGCGCTCATGACATGAAGGCATTGTTCCTCAGCAATGGAAGATTACTAGTCTCGTACCGCTACTCAAACAAGGAAAGTCACCTTTCAACCTGACGTCATATCGCCCTATTTCCCTGGCAAGCTGCACAGGGAAAGTAATGGAAAAGATGATCCTTATACGCCTGGAATGGTACATTAAACGCCACAACGTGTACCCTGTACCCTTGTCACCCTGACTCCATGACAAGTTTCAAGCGAGGCAGGTCATCAGTAGAAAATTTTATTGACCTCACAACATTTATACAACAAAAATGCCTCAAGCGCATATCAGTGGCGCTCTTTCTTGATAAGAAAGGGGCGTACGATAATGTTAAACAGGAAGCGATGCTCGAGTCATTAGAGGCTGTTGGAATTGGTGTCCGAATGTTTAAGTGGATCCGCGACTATTTGACCAGAAGGTCCTTCGTGCTTTTGCATAGATTTTGCGTATGCATTTTGCATACGGTGGCGTCCCACAGAGCGGGGCATTGAGCCCTAATCTTTTTATCCTAGCTGTGGTTGGCCTTGCTGGAATATTACCGAAGACAATTCACCTCTCAACTTACACCGATGATATTTGGCCTTGGTCTTCTGTGGTGACTCGTTTTCAATTGCGCGCAAGAATTCAGCGGGCAGCCACCCTAATTTCTCCGTATGTCCGCAAACAAGGCCTTACTGTGCCCATCGAAAATGCGCGTTAATCGCGTTTACGCGCAAACCCATGGCGCCGTACCCTGTTGCTCTCAATGGCCAGGCTATCAAACGCCAGAAGTTTCACCGCTTCTTAGGTGTGATTATTGACAGAGACCGTTCATGGAACTCCCCCCGCCCCCTGCATCTACCTGAAGCGGAGACTAATTTCGATTGTACATATACTGAGGTTCCTGTGCGGGGATACCTGGGGCACGTTGGTACGGTCCATGCTGCAGCTGTACAGAGCACTGTTTCTGGGCTTTTTACGGCACAGCTTGCCGGTTTTTGGCGACCCCATGTAAAACAAACTTTCGTACCCTCGAAAGTTTGCAAGGCCAGGCTCTACGGACATGTCTTGGACAACCACGATGCCACTCGACTCACGCAACAATCATGATTGCTAAAGACTACTTGGTTCAAACATATATAACGATTGATAACCTTAGAGCACACATTCGACATCTCCGTCGCGTACTCAGTCACTATATTGCTGTAGCACGAAGACGACAAGCCACATTAAGCCACATTTTTCGAACTTGTTGCGACACATGAAGGCTACCTTCCGTCGGACTTTACAGCAGCAGAACCAATGTTACCCCTGTGGTGCTTACCACAGCCACAAGTACGCCTCACGATTTCGGGAATTACGAAGAGGACCCGTCATTCTACAGTGGCTCTACGTCAGTTCCTGCTGTCATTACTGAACGAGGCACATGAACAAAGCACGCAAATTTACACCGATGGGTATGTCTCAGCCACCAGCTCCACATGCGCTGTTATCCTCCCGGCCTTACAAGTCACAATTACACTCAAAGTGTCCCATATAACAGCCTCTACGGTAACAGAACTTCCTGCTCTACGTGCAACTGTGTTGCCATTCCTCTTTCGAGGGCCGACGCAGCGAAAAAACTTTCCGCACTTGCGCGTGACCTGACATTAGCCCAACATCCGATTTCACAAGTGCACGCCTCCATACCCTGGACCCTAAATTACAGCTCCATATTCCGCTCGAGCTTCCACGACGTGACTACACCCTTCTTGTCCGTCTATGGCTTGGAGTAGCATTTTCAAATGCCTACTCTTTCCTTATCGGAATGGCCAACAGCCCACTGTGTAACTTCTGCGGGAGCAACGAAACGATCGAGCATCTTCTTTGTCAGTGCTCTCGTTTTAACCCACAAAGAGCAGTCCTCTCAGCCACCTTAGACAAACTGGACAAGCGCCCAATGGCCGAAAACAAGATCCTTGGAACCTGGCCTACGCGAACATCAACGCGATCCGCTATGAAGGCGCTGCTCCGATACTTGAAAGACACGGGACTTTCTGAAAAATTGTGAATATACACTGTGTGACGTAGGGCTGTACGGTGACACTGCGTAAGACTAGGAACGCCTTTGCGGGCTGCGTGACAGTGCCCACAGAAATAGTTCGTGTGTACGTGCGTGTGTGTGCTTAGGTTTTTTCCCTTTTTTTATCCTTCTTTCTTTCTCACCTATTGCATCCCCTTGCCCCTCCCACAGTACAGGGTAGCCAACCGGAGATAATCTCTGGTTAACCTCCCTGTCATTCCTTTGCCTTTCTCTCTCTCTCTCTCTCTCTGCTCTACGTGCCTCTGTTAGTTACACCTCACAACTCATGAGTCACAACTTGTTGTGACTCATCAAGGCTACCTTCCGTCGGGGTTTACACCAGCAGCAAGACCACTGTTACCTCTGTTGTTCCTAAGACAACCACAGAAACGCCTCACGATTCAGGGAATAACAAAGAAGACCCGTCATTCAAAAGTCGCTGTACGTCAGTTCACACTGTCATTACTGAACGAGGCATATGAACAAAGAACGCACATTTACACCGATGGATCTGACTCAGCCACCAGCTCCGAAGGCGCTGTTATCACCCCGGCCTTACAAATAACAATTACTTTCACAGTGTTCTATATAACGATCTCTACAGCAACAGAACTTGCCGCTCTACGTGCCGCTGTTAATTACATCGCACAAGCCAAACCTCAAAAGTGGTTCATTTTTTCTGACTCCAAGGCAGCCCTTCAGAGTATGCAGTCAGCCTTACGACGCAAAACCCATGACCAACTGGTGTTTGACACCAGAGAGGTTCTTCATCAAGCCCTCATAAACGGACATGACATCATCTTCCAATGGCTTCCGGGGCACTGTGGCATCGTTGGAAATGACCTTGCTGATGATGCCGCCCTGTCAGTCCACGAAAAATCCCTGACACTTCCTATACCCCTTTCAAGGACAGACGCTGCGAGGGATCTTCGTTTACTTGCTCAAAACAAGACCGAAACTTTGTGGAACACCCCGATTTTCTCCAACTGCCGTCTCCACCAACTAGATGCTACATTGAAGCTGCATATTCCATCAAATTTCTCCCGCCGTGATGCAACTTTACTGCGCCGCCTCTGGTTAGGAGTGCCATTTAAGAAAGCCTACTCATTCCTTATTGGAATACTGGACACACCGATTTGTGACTCGTGCAACTGTGAAATACGATCGAGTACATTTTGTGTTTTTGTAATCTCTGTGAGGTCGAACGCGACGTTCTTCAGAGGGTGTTACACTGATTAGACAGCAGACCATTTTCAGAGACTAAGATTATCGGACCATGGCCCGACGCGTCGCAGGTTTACAAAGCGACACCGGCACTGTTACGTTTGATGAAATCGGCTGGCCTCAGTGACCGATTATAGGCGTGAAGTTATGGACAACCGCACGTATTCACACTGATAGTACCTTCTTCCCTCCCTCTCCTTTCTTTCCTTCTCTTAAACCCCTTCCCCCGTGTAGGGTAGCAAACCGGACGTGCGTCTGGTTGACCTTCCTACCTTTCCTTCCTTCTTTTCTTCTTCCTCCTCTTCCTCCTACTGACCTGAGCGGGAAGACGGAAGGGACATAAGACTAGATGATTGCTTTATTGAGGATCGGCAGCTTGAAATCAAACTGAACTTCTCATGATCGTGATTCCAATATTCTTGTACATATTGTAAATATAAACATCGTGCTTAAAACTTCCTCGACGTCAGGTCAAGACCTATGATCTCGACTCCCTCTTGGTGCGTGAACGTCCCACGTCTTCGGACCCCCGGTCACTACACCACATAGCAATCGGATAAACAAACTGCTGCGGAAATGTGCACATGTTTCGTCGCATGTCGGCAACTGAATGTCCGGACAAACTTAGCAACTAAGCAAAGTGTTATGGAACAATGCGGGAGCGAAACGAAAGTTGAACGAAAACGTAGTAGGGGTTATGCGAAAATCTCCTTTTAAAGAAGATTAGCAAGAAATGCTGCAGAAACTCTGCGAATCATATGCTAATGCGTAAGCATTCTTAAGCTCGGCTGTTATTTCGCTTTTGCTTACTTATGTTGCCAGCTTATTCATGTCTGCCCATCGCTTTATACGGAGTCAAATAATGCTTACGCATTACTGGACAATTCTCAGGATTTCTGTAGAACTTTTTTATCGAGCGGCGCCGTATAACGTCCTTTCCGATCCGCTTCTGAACTTTTCCTTTCTCTTCTTGCTGTTGGTTATCTCTTAGTTCCTGTCGCTGTCCTCGTTGTTCCTTCTGGCGAGTACCACATTCCCCTTGTCGTTCAGCGTTGGTAGGCCGCGTCTTCGTTTCACCGAGCTTACCTTTCTTTGGTGCCATTGCAAGCCTTCGTCCCGGCACATCCGACCCCTTCGAAGCGATCGTATAAACTGAGCCTAAACGCTACCACAACGCGTTTTCTTGCCAAACCACACCTACCGATCGGTTATTGCGATCATTTTATACTTTTTTATTGCATCAATTGACTACGTCGAGGCGGCGACGTAGTGACTACTTTTTGTTTTTATTGATTCCAAAGCGACCAATTGCCTACAGTTACACTATTATAACAATTAAATGTCTTAACTTGATCAATTACGCACTTATTTCCCAATTACACGGCCTCACGAGACAGACACAGTTTATCCGGGGTATTCGCCAAAGAATGCGTACGCATTAAAATTTTGCATTTCGATTTTTAAAATTTTTTTATTATGGTAGCTTTCGACTCCGCAATAACTGTGTGACGCCTCAATTACTCGAGCGCGCAACAAATAAACAAATATACAATGCATTAATGGGGCCAGTCCAAAACGTGCAAAAAGCACAGCGTGGCTTCTAGTTTCAAGCAGGCGTCCTTGTAACAACACGAAGACTGGAGTTCGTGAGCATGCGATATCACAATCCGCTGACCTGTGCGTTAGTCAGCCCGGTACAGTGGTTGCAGGCGACAGCAGGATCGTCATCGTAATGAGTCCTTAAGTGAGCATAAAAAGATAAGGAACCAACAAGGCCGTGATATAAACGGAACTAGAAATATGTATTACGAAAATAAGTTTAGAAGTGTTCCTAAGATCTGGACCATGTGGGAAAAACCTGTTGCCGTGAAATGAGCAAATCACTCTTGCTGAATTTGTAATCGGTGGCGTACATCATATGCATGGATCCTGCTAGGTAATAAGCTTAATAAGTATTTCTCCCCCCTCTGTTCTGTCTCTCTTTTTTGTCTCCCTGCTCCTTCCAACTGTGCAAGGTAGCCAACCGTAACTACCTCTGTTCAACCTCCCTGCCTTTAGTTGCACCCTTTCTCTCTCTCTTCGAATCTGGAGCATCAAAAGTCTTCTACACCAAAATTCTAATTGCAGGTCATTCCTCACACACAACACTATGAAGTCACTTTTCCTCGCGCCGACCACACTGAATGAAGCCACAACCCTATTGCTAAAATTAAAGAGTGCGCGCGCATGTCGCGATGATGGGATAATAGCCGAACCGATAAGAGCGGTGGTTCAATATACCAGCAAGTCTTTGCTGCACTTATGTAACCTTATTTTGTCCATCTGGTGCATTCACTCATAAACTAAAGATCGCGAGAGTATCCGCAATGTTTAAATGAGATGATAGTAATGACATCAGCTACTACACATCAATATGGTTTCTCCCAATTTTTTCATATGTTATAGAGCCAGTTATCAATACACAAATTCTTAATGACTGCACCAAAAATGACGTACTTACATAGAAACAGTATGATATCCAAAAACAATGATTCCGCTGAAATGACGCTTCTGATAAGTAAAAAAAGTGATAATTTCCGAGGATAAATTATATACTGTAGGAGTACTTAACGATTTCAGAAATGTGTTTCACTCTATTAAGCATGACATCCTAGTGTAAAAATTAAACGGGCATGATATTAGGGAAGCTTCTCTCGAACTAATGCGTAGTTATTTATCAGACCACTATCAGTGCACAGACACTCACCCCAAGTCAGTTTTGGGAGAAAGTAAATATGGAGTTCCTCAAGGCTACATTCTTGTCCCACCTCTCTTTCTTTTAGTGTACATAAATGACATTATCAACGTTCCAGTTAGTCTAGACATAATTCTGTACATCGATGATACAAATCTATTTTTTTAGGATAAAGCTTTAATATTCTTCAGCTGTAGGCTATTAAACGGCTAGATAATCTAAGTAGTTTAGTGAAAAGAAACTCAAACTAAACAATAAAAGAACTTAGTAGATAATTTTTTGTCCCCGAAACACGTTTACCGAGAAAAAGACGCTTCTGAAATTCCGCGGTGAAGTCATAGAAATTATTTGCATTGCAGAAGTTTCTCGGCGTTCTAGTAAAAGAAATATGAACTAGTCCCCATCATGTTGACAACGTCAGAAGCCGTATTTCCCGTTCAATCTGCATCATTCGTAGACTAAGGCAACTTTCGCCTCTATGATTAGAAATACATTTTTATACTGCATACTAGGCAATCTAAGTTTACACTAGTGCCTCCTTATGTGGGGCACAACAAAAACGAATGTCAATAAGCTGTGTACACGACGAAAACTAATAATGCGAGCGATTGAAAACGCGCTTTATCGAAGTCACTCTGCACTATTCTTCAAAGCGAACAACGTATTAACGATTCAACACACAATAAATAGAAAAATACCAATTGCGATTTACCGTGAAAGTAGACTAAATAAATATAGTATTTTCCAATTTTTTTTAGGAAACATGGTTAATACACGAAGAAAGTTAATTTAACACTCGAGCTTTATACTTAGCAACTATGGTGCAAGAGCAATCCTACATAATGGCAAATTTCCTAAACCATCGCCCTGTTGTCATCGATATCGTACAATAGTTCATGCACTTAAAATATTTCAGCAAAACAATTGTGCTTACCATTTATCAATTCAGGAATGACTGCTGGTCTGTACTGCGCCACGTCCACCTTTCTTACATTCTTTTTTTTATTGTAGTGAAATAGCAGTCCAGATTATAAATTTGTGTGCATTGTTGCGACCCGTGTAGCGTTTAGGCCAGGATCTACCCGGGACATGGATGAGTACATCCGGTGGTAGGAACGAAAGAAAAAGGGTAATCAGAGACTCTCCGTAGATAGACTTGTGCATAAGCAAAAACAGGAAGGTCATTCCGATACGTCCCTTCTCCGAGACCTGGCAAGAAAGTATCTTCCGGTAGGAAAGGATGAACTACGGGAATGCCCTCAATACGTGGGGGAGGACGCCCCAAAGCTTGATGATCCGTTTTCTGAGGCAGATATCAGGGAGGTGCTCTACAATCTCAATGGTAGGTCGGCCCCTGGGCCGGATGGGTTAACCAACCGGGTTTTGAGGAACCTGGACGACCGGTCCATTAGCACCATTACAAAGGAAATCAACAAGGTATGGGAGGAAGGTAGTGTTCCGGACTCGTGGAAGCAGGCGACGGTGGTACTGATTCCTAAGCCTGGAAAGCCCCCAAGCCTGGACAACCTCCGGCCCATTTCGCTAACGTCATGTTTAGGTAAGGTTGCCGAACACGTTATACATAACAGGATCTCAAAACACATAGAGCGGGAGGGGTTGTTCTCGTACAATATGGTAGGGTTTAGACCATCTCTTTCCACGCAGGACGTCATGCTACTGCTAAAAAGACAGGTTATTGACAACAGGACTAGAGACGTCAGGGGCATTCTTACACTAGACTTGTCCAAAGCCTTCGACACCGTATCGCACGCCTTCATATTAAATAAGATTTCGGCATTGAACTTGGGAGGTAGATTTTTCGCGTTTGTGGAGTCCTTCCTGAGGGGCAGGACGGCGGTCGTCAAGGTGGGGCAGACCAAATCAGAACCATTCCCGCTAGGAAACAGAGGCACGCCACAAGGGGCGGTGATCTCCCCCCTCCTATTTAACATTGCAATGCACGGACTCTCGAAGCGGCTGGCCGCCGTGCCAAACGTGGGACATGCGCTGTACGCCGATGACATTACGATCTGGTGTCCGGGAGGCTCGGAGGCGGCCGTGGAACAGGCACTCCAGGAGGCCTTGGACGTGACCGAGTCCTTCCTGGAGGGCACGGGTCTCCAACTCTCCCCGACCAAGTCAGAGCTCATGTTATACAGACCGGCAAGGCAGGGGGTTCGGGGGCTCGTGCCGCTCGAGCAACTCCCCATAGATGTATACACGCGAGACGGCCAGAAGATCCCCAGGGTGAATTCGATTAGAGTTCTAGGATTGTTGCTCGATGCCAGGGGCTGTAATGCCAAAACCATTGCGCATCTGACCGCCAAAACCGAGAATATTCTCAGATTAATCATGAGAGTCTCCAATAAGAAGGGGGGCCTAGGCGAGGACAACCTACTTAGGGTGCATCACGCTTTTCTTATGAGCCACATCAACTATGTGGTCTCGGCCCTGCAGTGGACAAAGACTGAAAGGGACAAGCTTGACACGTTGATGCGGAAAAGCGTCAAGAAGGTACTGGGTATTCCGATCACGGCGAGCACGGACAGGCTAATGCAGCTCGGCGTTCATAACACGGCCCTCGAACTCATAGAGGCGCAACGAGCGGCGCAGATCACGAGGCTTTCGGGCTCCAGCGCCGGTAGGCGCCTCTTGGAGGCTGCGGGCTTGCAGCCGCGTTTCAGTCACAGCGAGGCGGTTCAGCTGAACGAGAACTCCAGAGGGACCTACGTCGTCAGTCCCTTCCCTAGAAACGTTCACCCGCAACATAATGCGGGCAGGCGAGCAGCTCGTGCCAGGGCGATATTGAAGAAAACGGTCGGCATGGAAGCCTTCGTGGACGCAGCTCAATATGGGCGCTCCGGTAAATTCACGGTCACGGCGGTAAGCGAAAAGGGCGAGCTCCTATCTGCGGCCTCGGTAGGCGCTGTGACGGCCGACGTGGCAGAACAGGTGGCGGTGGCGCTGGCGATGCAGGATTCAAAAAGGCCGTATATCTACACTGACTCACGCGCGGCCGTCAGGGCATTCGCTACGGGAATGGTTGCGAAACAGGTGGAGGTGATTCTGAAAAACAAGTCCAGAACTAATTGTGACCCCGTGCATTATATTATATGGTTCCCAGCTCACATGGGCGACAACGTGCTGCCGGGCCAGTTGAACCCCAATGAAATTGCTCACCGCCGTGCGCGAGAATTAACGCGCCGCGACGGCGATGGGGCTACATTGGATCCGGAGGAGCTCGGCCACAGCGACCCGTTATTAACATTTCACGAGATCGTCTCACATTATAAAGAGGAACGCAGGCGCTTCCCGCCTCCGCATCCAAATCTATGCAGATCACAATCGATCACGCTTAGGATGCTTCAGACGAGGTCATATCCCTCGCGAAGTTTCTTAAGCAGGATTTATCCAGAAATTGACCGACAGTGCCCGGATTGTGGGGAGGTTAGCACTCTACCTCATATGCTCTGGCAGTTTCCTGCGTTACGGGATACGTCCCTCACCAGCGAACGGGACTGGGACGAGGCCATATCTAGCACGCAACTTAAGCTCCAGTCCATGGCCGTCCAGAGGGCCCATGAAAGAGCGGAGAGGCTTGGCCTCCCGATTCCGACATGGGAGCAGCCAGCGGCGAGCCGGGGGCCCCAACGGGTCTCCACCGGCTAGTCCCTCAGGACCTGAATAAAAGTTCATTGTCTGTCTGTCTGTTTTACATTATTCACACTGGCTCCAGCTACAGAAGCCCACTCCATGTAGGAGCATGTTAAAGGACTGAGTTCACATCAGGACACGTCAGCCCAGACTGCGCCAACGGTCTACACATTTAAAGCCGTCGTCGTCGAGAATCTGATGACTGTATCTCGGCCAATCACAATCGTCCAATCGGCTGCAAAATCCCTCCCATAATGTCACAACGTTCCGCAGGACTCCGCCTCCTATGTTGTACCTTCGCCCCCGCATATTGCCCAAGCGCGTAGCAACCTGGGAATCTGAAGTCGACGCTGTTCCCACGGTAGTCCTCGACGTTGGCCCCTTTCATCAAATAGTTCAGCTTGTCAGGGTCAGGTTCAGGTAGAGGGGTCTTCGCGGTAATTACCGCTGCCACGGAGGACGGCAGTTGCCGTCGCCTCGGAGTGAGTTCTTCTGCGCGTCACAGTCCACGCCAGGCCTCGTCGCCGTCTGGGCGCGCGCTGATGAAAGGACGGCCTCGTGGGAAACGTCCAAGGAAGGCTCATCGCCGTACTGAGACGTCACAGTATGCTTGTATTCACATGTATGCGTATATGCATGTATGTAGATATACGTATCATATATTGAAGTGAATTTGTGTATATATTTCCTATCGCTGCTTTTGTGTACTGCTTTGATTAAAACTCATGTTATATGAAATTGCACCTGTTGACTGGGCGATGTGTGTATGAGTAAGGAATATGATACTTTGTCAGTCATTCTTGGCTTCTTATAAACCTCCTAGACAAGATTAATACACTTTTTTTTCTTTTGATGTTGTCTCAATAAACAATGATAGAAGCAGTCAAACGATATATGCCGTGATGCTGAACGCCACTTTACGTGACTGAAAACGCTGCTCAAAAAACAACAGACGTTTAAACGTATATCGGAACGGCAGCCCCTTAGTCCTTTTTCAAGCATCAGCGTTTCTTGACTACTAAAGCATTTTTCTTTAGTGCATAAGCACAGGACCTGCCGAAAGTGCATCGCTTAGAAAATGAGCAAATCCGTGACCGATCGCAATTCGTGGTTGGCTCCGAAAATGTTATACGCGTCTAGGAAATGCACAGCCTCAGAAAAAAATTTAATACTATTGTGCGAGAGTCGACCGCACCGCGTGTCAGCGGCCTTGTAGCGGCGAATGGCGGCTGCATAGGCGACAGTATGCGCGGGCGTGCAAGGCGATTTCCAGTTTAAGTGCTATCTGTTGTACTGTTCGCTTTAGAAGTGCCCCTTGCCGCTACAACGCCGCTCACACGCCGTGCAGTCGACGCTCCCATGATATCATAAAATTTGGGAGAGGCTGTATGCCGTATTACTTGGCCTTCTGCACCATAGGAGAAGAGTTAGGAACCAACCCCCGGCTCCTTCTCATGCTCATAGAACCTGTGAACGAGGAGCTAGGTTGAGGCAGCATCATTACCGAATAATTAAAAAAAAAGGAAAGAAAGAAGACAACAGATACAAGCATCGACTTCCAAGTAAGGAAGTTCGCGTTGTCGCCTTATTTCTTTCAGTCCATGCCTAAGTTGGCATTTCGTATCCTTATGATGCACCACCAGTCAGCCCAAACCTGTACCGTATCTCCAGCTTGCTTCAGTGGTTTGCAATTTTATGATCGCAACTGCTTTTTTTTTCGCTCTATCTGTACTCAACTAACACAGTGGACCTATTAAGTTAAAAGCATGTCCTCGGCGACTCCCTGCAGTAATCCCGCACCATATGCTTACTCCCTACGCCATGCGCTTTACCTCTGTACACAGGACTGTCGCAGATGCGGCTAAAGCAAGCCAAGGTGACCTCGGTACCTAAAATAACTGAGGAGCCCGCAAAGCGCACTACGCTCATGAAGACTCTCTCTCTCTCTCTCTCTCTCTCCACTCGCCTGCGGGTGCGATTATTCAGAAGTTTCGGAACACGTCTCTTACAGGGGTCGCACAAACGCGAAATAGCTGGCAGCACAAAGCGAGCAGAGCGGCCCGGGCGCGTTTTAAAGCAAAATGAGTGAGAGTAAAGCGGATCTTGCTGTATGGTTGCGGACATACTATGTACGGCGAGCGTACACACGATTGATTTCACCACAGCGCCACCGCTCGCAAGGCAAGCCAGGTAGTAAAGCAGCCTCTGCTCCCTTTCCCACCCGTCGTACTACTATGCACGATCCGCGCCTTCCGCAATTTTGGGGGGAGCACATGCGCGCGCTCGCCACACAACATTCCGCGCGGCCCCCTGGCGGCGCGACGCCGCCGCTGATAGGGCACGTCCGCGCGAGTCGACGCGCCGTTTCTCTGAGCCACGGGGACGATGGCCAGCGCGCAAGGGGCCAGTGGCGGAGGCATACACCGGCTCGGTCACGTAAGCCAGTGCCAGAATGGCCAACGCTAAAGAAACAGACATCCCCTCTCGGAGTCCCCCCCCAGTGCAAACCCTTGGCGGGAGCCCCACGCTGCCGGTCAATGGCCGCGGTCGTCCGGGTTGACGTTTTCAGCTCTCATTACGTCCTTCACCTTACGTAAGGTGCGCAGAGCGGGTGCACGCACGCGACCTTCAAGGCTGCCAAAGGACAAACGGCACGTTTTCGGGAGCACGCACCCGCTACTCGGCCGAGAGAAAGTAGTCGAGGGGAGCCCCCGTCAGAGGCTCCCACCGGGTGGATGCTGCGGGCCGTAACATTTGTGGATTCTGATGCAGCGCATCGATGTGGAGTGCCCTCGCCTTCACGAGCGAGTTGGGGTTGTTGCTCGGCAGGAACGCTGTTGCTTGGCAGGAAAATGAGCCAGAAGGATTTTAATTTTACTGGGAGCAGTCATGGGCCGATTACACTCGACGAGAAGAGGTGACTGCGCTGACATTTTATTTTCTAAAAGTTCGCTTCCACAAGAGTATTCGGAGCTCCACGAATTACCGGGACCGAACGGGTACGGCAGTGCTACCCTTCAGGGCGAATTGCGGCCGTGGGTCAGTCTTGTCTGTTTGGTGCCTTATAGCCTCGACTGCAATGCTGCCACAGCCGCGCATGAATAGTATGCAAATAAGGAAAGTAGAGTAAATGTTTGTAGAAACAAGTGTGTGTGTGTGTGTGTGTGTGTGTGTGTGTGTGTGTGTGTGTGTGTGTGTGTGTGTGTGTGTGTGTGTGTGTGTGTGTGTGTGTGTGTGTGTGTGTGTGTGTGTGTGTGTGTTGTTTGTTTTTTGGTTTTAAGATTAGCCCCACCCCTTTCCTTTTTGTCATTAGTATTCCTGCCAGTCAACATTTTTTTGGACCGTGCAAAACAAAGTCTTTAAGGCTTTATGTGTTGGTGTTCTAAGGTTCCCGCTGCTCTCTGACGATGGCGAAGCAAGCTAGGGATTACTATTGTATGCGTGGTTGTACGCTTTTAAAACGTCATAGCGCAGCATGCTTGCGGCGCATAAATACGTTGAAATTTTCATATATGATGAAGTGTCAAGTGGTTTTTGTTTCCTTTAAGCTTACCGTTCAAGGTGACATATATACAAGCTCTACATGAAAGATGCGTCATCCTATATGTAAACGTCCACGGAAGGCATTCAAACACAAGATGACTCTCATCGTGGTAAACAATCCATGGGTGCGCTCGATGTTCGAGCGCAAGTAGACTCATTAAGGGGCCCTGAAGCATTTTTATGGAAGTAGAGAAATGTGTTTGACGTTAAAGTACACTATTTCAGAAATACTTTGTAGCAAAAGGTACTTCAATGAGTTCAGCAGAAGTACAACGCCTTTGATCCCCTTCGCGGTGTTCCCGCTCCTTCTTCAATGCCTTGCACTGCGAAGGCTACGGCTGAGCGGGCGGTGCCCATAACGCTGCGCTTACGCTTACAATTGAGTTCACGATGTCGCATCGCTTCGCAGTGTTACAGTGTACTAGACAGTACACAGACAGGCTGTGTTTTCTCGCACCGAGTGCCATCAGTAGCGCATTTCCTTTCACGCTTATATGTCCATCCGATTCACCTGCACTTTCTAAACTAGTTCACGAAGTGCTGCACTTCGTTATTCGTTCCACCAGTTCAGCGTGGCGGGGTCTGCACGTCGCCATTCTTTTCACTCAGTGAAGGCTTCGCGCAAGACGAGTTCACAGCACTCCTTGCACTTGTCAAAAAGATAGCGCAGCATTCGTGCAGCAGGTGCCGTGCCGGTTCTACACGCGCAAGGACTGGTACTGATCTGGCGGGAACTATAGTTCACGAAATGCAGGGTAAATCGAATGGACCTTATCTCAACGGCAATCAAACAATATCCGAGGGTCTAATGAAACGTCGTCTTCATGTTCGCTCGTGCGAGTACATCGGCAGCGCGCACAGCGATGGATGCCGCGCTCCGAACTCGCGTTGAAAGGATTCCTAATGTAACGAGATTCTATCATGTTGGAGACGCACCTTGGAGTTATGCAACTCTGGAAGCAGACTACCTGTTCCATTCAGATGTTGGCGCTCGGGCACTCAGGCCGGCTTGCCACCAGCCTGGAGACGCGTCACCCACAGAGATCAATCAGAGCCCATCAGTGAGCCGCAGCGAGCTCAGCGATGGTGCTCATGGCGGCACCCCGCGGGGGCCGCGGTGTCTACGCTACGCGGAAGACGCAGCTACATGCAAGTGTAGTGGCTGACTACGTTTGCGATGTGCACGACAGGGTTGGAGTGCGCGCTCGCGCTCATGTGTTCCAGTCTGGCCGTGCTACGAGGTGTGGACTGGCTTTGTATTGGGCCAGCTTGACCTACGAATGGTAGCCAGATCCAAATTGCGCATTTTGAAGCGCTGTAAATAGCTCAATACAGAGCCATGTCTGCCAAGGCGTCTAGACATGAGCGGCCACAATGAGTACGCGCTGCCAAGAGTACGTGTGGTCTGATCTTAAGCTTCACGGAGTTCGAGGCTAGCTGAGTGTTCAAAACTAATTGAAATGAGAGAGACTGAATGTCTACGATACCGATGAGCAGGGTGGCCAAAGTTTAATTCCTATGCCGGCGGCCGCGGTCGAGCAGGAGCGTACGATAGTCGGCTTCTTCCAGAATTATGTAATTCTCATCGGAATTTGAAAGCACATTTTCGCTTACTTCAGTTTAGTTATTAAACTGCGTGAATAAATATACGCAATAACAGTAGGAAGAAGGGGAGTAATCCATTCAGCCTTCTTCACTGATGTCAGCTGTCAGCCAACAGCAGCCGTCTATGAGAATGTTGCATGTGACGACATATGCAAGCCGCCAGCATCTTTGAAGCGGGTGAGAAGAACATCTCCTTTGAAAAGACAGTGTTTGAGAAAAAGACGGCTTCGGCGCCCTGCTTGTGAGCTCTACGCGCCGAGCACGACTGCAAAATTTGTCTAGGACGTTCACAGCAGCGCATGCTATCCACAGACTTGTGTGGATAACATCAACAAGCCCTAAGGATGGTTCAGGACCCCTTTGACGATACTGTAACATTCGTTTCCGCGATGGTAAAGCGATTGGTTGGGATGTCATGACACTCACGGCGGATGGCCCAGTCCCGCAGGCGCCTGACTCCAAGAATGACCTTCAGAAGCGCCGCCTGGCAGTCCCCGGAGAGCTCGGCTTCACTGCTGACCCTCACCAGCGCCGGGAACACCGTCTGCACCACCTTCTCAGCCGTCGTGCGCAGTGCAGCCTCCATCGAAGCCCATTCCCGGTACATTGACTCCGTGTCCTGCGCACACATGCAAAAGAAGGTACACACGTGCATCAGGGAAGTGAATCCTCCAGCTGCAGGGAATTGTGTCGGTCAAGTACTGCGTGAAATTAATCATATTTCGTCTCAATGTCCCACTGGTCAATATGCACAACAACTGCACAGGTGTCAGTGGCAGGTAGGCCTGCCCTTGGAGAGTCGGTCCATTGAGTTTAGCGGCAGATCGTTCACTACGCAACATAACTGTGTCGAAAGCCCGTTCAACCGCCGGTCTATTGCCTCCAGATACTTTTAAACGCTACACTTTTCTTTCTGTGCGCAGCAGCGCGAAACAAATGGGCAGCGCGAAACAACATCGCCCGACTTTCGAACAGGCGATTTCTATACGAAATCATCAAGCACAAATTGCATGTTTGAAATGAAGGCACAGCGAACCACCGTTCGCCGCATACCTAATTAAGCGAATGCGAAATCCTCCCAACAATGATATCTTTCCTATAGCTGCGAAGTACATGAGAACGAGAAGCTCTCCATCACACTCTCCATAGTGCGGTAATGTAGAGCTGCTGTGTTTCTCTTACGACGGCATCTTTGCTTCTGCCCTTCATCGTGCAAGACGGTCACAGTGCGTCGCAGTCCCTTTACAACGTGTCTGTCCACTCAGAAAAAAATTGTCGCCATACAGTGGTGTTTGATCCTGCCTCTCTCTTTATGTCGTGTGTGCTTCTGTAAATTCGCACTCGATCTCTACTAGGACATATTAGCGCCAACTCGCTCAAAGAAAAGTTCAGTGAGGTTACAGCAGCTGTTGCGAAACTTCCTGGCATGTGACCGTTGGTATATGCGCGCACGTGGTTGCCGCACAGCTCACGCAAAAGGAATGTAGGGTAAGCTGCTTGAGAACGGGCGACAAGTCCGCATTTTCTTTATTTCCGAATCCCAGTTATAGCGATGTGCGCTTGAGACAAATCAGACACAAAGGAAGGATCGCCGGTTTTGCTGTAACCGTGAGGCATGACGGTAACCACTCCCAACGCGAAAAAACGCCGTTCGGTACAGTGAAGTTTGTGGACGCAGGTATAGAGAAGCGGGCTAAATGGGCGGGATCCGTGAGAGGCGTGAATTGTATTCCACAATGTTTCCACGGCATTTTGGGTCGTGATGAAGTGGTGCCGGGCAAACGCAGAATGTGTCGCCGTGGATGGAACATGTTAAAATGCTTGTGAATGGCTAATATTTATGGTATGGGATCGTGAATATAGTTATCGACCTCGGTTTATTGTGTGTCACGGAAAAAAACCACCTCGAGTTCTAGTGAATTTCCAGTAATCAGGAGTTCCAATCAGTCGGCCGAAGTGAACTGACGTGTCGTCGGCGCGCTGCAACGCGACCTTCACCGACCGCCCTTGACCGCCCTTGCCCGGGCCGCTTTCGCCGGGAGTCACATGGGAAGCGGCTTTCTCGCCGTTTCCCACCAACGCCTTTTCTTCCCGGGACTTTCTTGCCGCTCCCCGCGCCTCTACAGCTCTGAAGCAGTTCCAACGCTGCTGCCCCTGCCGGAGCCATTGCTGCCTTGGCGTGTTTTCTACACCATGAACCAAAAGCGCCAAGCGACCAGCTCTTCCGAGGCCCATGTTCTAAACGGGCGTGCAAAGGGCCTTCGACCAATTCACCGCTCTGTTTCGATGGAGCATTTGTCTACCGCAACGTCATTTTCCAACGAGCAGAAGATGCAATCGGCGACGGAGAACCCCGCCGCGCGTTCCTCAACAACAACAAAGACGCCCGAGGTGGATACCGCGGGAGTGGCCGCCGATCCCATCGTCGCCAATTTTCCCTCCCATCAGCGAGAGGTGGACACTCCGACCCGGGAAAGGATGGAGGAAGATGCTGCCCCGAACATTTACGACGACAAAGCTGACGACGACACAGGTGGCTGTTGGAAGACATTTATACATAAGCGACGCATCCGTCAAACGCGCGCTAAGACGCAACCCTCCGAGAATATCTTGGGCATTCCGGACGCCTCCCAGAATACGCAAGCGCATTCGGAATCAGAACCTGCGTCAACTTCCTTTGCACGATGAAAAGACAATTCTGCGGCCTCACGGAGGACTTTGTCTCGATAAGTGGACGCGCCCAGAACTCGCCAGTGCTCTATGGAGTGCAGCCGGCTTGACCACCGAGGATCTTCAGGACATCATATTCCGACTGCGACCTCAGCAGAACTTGGCAATCATCAGCACACCCCAGTCACACGTAGCCGACGCATTGTACAAGGTGAGGGAGCTGAACCTTGGTCAGCGGGTCTATCCCATCACGACATATTTTGCGGCCCCAGACAACTCGTGCAAGGGAATTGTTCCTGGCCTTTTGCCCGGTACACCGTATTCCAAGCTAGTGGATGAGCTTGTGGCTCCTGGAACTCAAATACTTCAAGCACCAATGATGGCTCAAACCAACGTTGCGTTGGTAACATTTGAAGGACTTAAAGTGCCTCGCTACGTGCGTTTCTATGGCGCAGAACTCCGCTACTACCCCCATCGACCCCGCCAACTGGTTTGCAAGATATGTCACAAGCTCGGCCATTGGGCTGATTACTGTCCTACGCCGCACGTGGTCATTTGCGCGACTTGCGAGACTGACAACCCCACCCCGTCACATCCGTGCACCCTACACTGCAGATCCTGTGACGGGACCCACCCTACAGCGGATCCAAACTGCCCGCAGCGTGCTAGGCAGACACTGAACAAAGCTTGGGTGCAGAAAGCTCTCGAGAAAGAGCAGCGTGAACTCCAACCCTCCAGCGACCCGACCACTACCACAGATACGGCGGAGACCCGAACGTCGCGCGCCCCAACGAAGGAGACCAGAAAAGTCCGGTCGGAGACCCGTTTGAGATCCCGTCGCAAGTTCCGGACCCGCTCCAAGTCTCGGTCCCGATCCCGCGAGGCATCGGTGCGCCTCCCAGAGAAGCGCCCTCCTTCCCCATCTTCCCAACAACCCTACAAGAAGGCCCTGCAGACCAACGCCCCAGCGAAGTTGACCCTGGTCCCTTCAGGGGTGCAGCGGACCCCGGAGAAGAAAACAGCAATGGAGGCGCCTCGGGAGGTATAGGTCGGGCGGAGGTTCCCCCACAGCTCGCTCCGCCCCGTAAATCTCTCCCTACCCCTTCCCCTATTACCAATTCCTTAACAAATCCGGATCCTCTAATAGAAATGGAAAATGGAGGCGCGCTGTGAGCGCCTGCAAAAACAAATGGACGCGCTGGTGGCAGACATGAGCACTAGTATGCAGGCGGCTCTGGACAGGATAGAACGCCATATGGAGGCCCTTCAAATAGGGATTACGGAGCAAGTGAAATCATGTATAGAGTGCACTTTCGCACGCATGCAAGTTCCTGGGCTTAGCGGTAACAACGAAAGCGCGCTTTCCGACCAAGGCTCTCGGCCGCAACCTTCAAATGTGGGCACCCGGCGCCCGCATCCCTATGCACGACCGCCTGCTTCCTCTCGCGATGATGATGGCGCTGCGTAACGCGGAGCAACTAGCGGTGTGGCAGTGGAATTGTAGGGGATTCCGCCGAAAACGAGGCTCCCTACAGCAGTATATCGCCACCATGCCATCCTCTTACAGGAAGTCAATTGCACCCCTTCTTTATCCGGCTACAGCACGCTCTCGGGTGTCTCTCCTATTGTGGGAGCCTTAGTTTCGAAACATGTTACATGTCGCATGCATACCACTAACATTGACATTCCTCACCAAATATTGGAAATAATTACGCAAGGTAAACGCAGCGAGAGTCTGTTTATACTCAATGCGTACAGTTCCCCCCGTTCGCGAACGCACTGTTTTCAGCACCTACTAACAGAATTTGGTAGGTTTGGGCGGGTTTGTGTGGTGGCCGGCGACTTTAACGCTCCGCATACTGCATGGGGTTACGTTAAATCGCAGGCTAAAGGGACCCGCTTATGGAATGCCATCTGTAACATGAGATACACACTGCTTACCGACCCAGAACACCCCACTCGGATGCGCAACAGCGTATCTCGTGACACCTGCCCTGACCTTACCTTCGTGCGCAATACTGGCCCAGTCGTTGCGCACGGGCCTTTAGAGGAGCACCTTGGTAGTGACCACTACATTGTGGCGACCACCTTGTCATTACGGGGTGCGCGCAGGCCCGAGCGAAATGTGCGTATAACGGATTGGGCGAAATTCAGGGAACGTCGCCAGGGCCCACCTGAGCGCCAAAGGTACGAACGCTGGCTTGACTCTCGCACAACATCTAGAGGCCACCACGAGCACACTGCGCACCACAACCGAGACACCAGACATAGACCCGCATTTACTTCATCTTTGGAACGCCCGCAGAGGGTTGACACGACGATGGAAACGACAACGCCTCAACCGCAAACTTAGGAAACTTATAGATTAAATTACACGGGAATTTCAGGAGTATGCAGAGATCCTTACGAAGAATAACTGGCGAGGATTTTGCGACCACCTCTCAGGCACATTGAGCACAGCAAAAATGTGGTCGATTCTTCGCTCACTCACAGATCCCACCACAAAAAAAGTGAAAAACATTTCAACAGCTGCACATCCTAATGCACGAGCACAGGGACGATGTCTCGACACTCCTCAGAGAGCTAGAGAAGCATTTAATACCCACAGGCCCGCCGCCGCAGTACCCTGACTATCCTTATGTAGGCGAGGCGAACGAATTGCTCGATGCAGACATCACATCTGACGAGGTGCGGGTGGTCCTACAAGACCTACGCCGCAACACGGCACCGGGAGCCGACCACATCCGATTCGCCACTCTTCGTAACCTCAGTGACGCGGATATTAACCACCTCCCCCATATATTCAATGATTGCTGGCGCAAGGGCATGCTTCCCCAAGCATGGCGACACGCCGACATCACACTGATCCCCAAACCGGCCAAGCCTGTTAAGGTTGAAAACTTACGACCCATCTCCCTAACATCCTGCATTGGTAAGCTCATGGAGCATGTACTCTTGCGGCGTCTGCAGCCCTTCCTCGAAGAAAAATCATTCTTTTCTAACTCTCAATTCGGATATCGGGCTCATCTGTCTGCCAAAGATGTGCTTTTACAATTGCGGGAGGAAGTCATAGGACCTCCGTCGTCCGCCCAAACGAGAGCACTCATCGCCTTAGACCTAAAAGGGGCATTCGATAATGTTGAACATGACCTCATGCTTCGCAACGTTGCAGATTCACACTGTGGAATTCGCATGTACAACTATATCCGCGCATTTCTTCGAGATCGCACAGCCACCGTAGGAATGGGACCGCATCGATCCGGTACAATTCGCCTTGTAGGACGTGGGACACCCCAGGGCTCAGTTCTTTCCCCTACTCTATTCAATATCGCGCTCGCAGGGCTCCCCCGGCTACTCGACCAGATCCCTGATGTCGCCCACGCTATTTATGCGGACGACATTACTATATGGTCGACACGGGGTTCCGACGGAGCCATCGAGGACCGATTGCAGCAAGCAGTCGATACAGTTTCCGAGTACGCGAGAAAATGCGGCTTAAGATGTGCTCCGGAAAAGTCGGAGCTCATAATCACTCGCCCCCGGAGCCGTTCCTCTACTCCCCCTATCACTGTGCACGTGGATGGCACACCGATACCACAGGTTAATCGTGCTCGTATCCTCGGCCTACACGTCCAAGCGGATGGCAGGTCAAACTACACTGTTTCCCTTCTATCCAGACAGATTGAGCAAATTCTGGACATGATCCGGAGGGTCTCCAACAGGCGCTTGGGCCTTCGAGAAGAGGACTTGCTGCGCTTGGTGGAGGCATGCGTGATCAGCCACCTTACATACCATCTCCCATTTCAGCGGTTGACCCGAGCGCAACAACTTCGCATAGACGCAATGATTCGCAAAGCGACGAAGCTGGCCCATGGCCTCCCGAACTATACTTCCACACACCGTCTCCTTAACTTAGGGACACATAACACACTAGGCGAGCTGCTAGAGGCACATTGGGTCAGCCATCGCCAGCGCCTCCTACTCACTCCTACTGGCCGCCATCTTCTCACACGGCTAGGATACTCTGTCCCACGCCTTGAGTCTGAAACCCGTCCAACGATCTTGTCGTCAGCGATACGCCAAGCACTAAGTATTGATCCATTGCCACGTAATATGCACCCCGAGCATGACAAAGGGCAGCGCTAAGCCCATGTACGATACATTGGCCGCATACTTGCAAACATCCCGGAAACACATACTTTATACACGGACACATCACGCACTCAAGAGGGCTATACCTCGGTAGTGTTGGATGGCACCGAATCCCTGAGAGACTCTGCTGCAATGCGCGGAACAAATGCCGCTTACGGAGAAATTCTCGGTGTTGCTCTTGCAATTCGATACGCCATCCGTGTTCCTCAGGAAGTGTATATATTGACGGACTCGCAACAGGCATGCCAGGCGTTCCTATCAGGACATGGCATCCCGAGAGCGGCGCACCAAATTCTCAAACAGATCCCGCAAAATACACCAGCCACACCTCCCCGCATTCACTTACTCTGGACCCCTGGTCATACCTCGCTGCCGGGTAACGAACGTGCACATGCGGTTGCCCGAGAAATTTCCCTCCGGGCGTCTCGGCGTGGTGAGGCGACTAGTTCAAAGTGGGGGGATCCCTTGCTCCGTTACAGAGACATACTCCGTCATTATACACGCATTCTTCGCACCCACGCCGCACCACCGCCGTCCTTCTCGCGGGAGGAAGCAGTGGCATTATGCCAGTTACAAACCGCAACTTTTCCTAATCTTGTCTCTCTCAATAAATTCTACCCACACTGTTATGCATATCGTTACCGTGGCTGTGGCAGCTCGCCCACAATCTTCTACGTCACGACTGAGTGCTCTGCAAACCTCTTTCCTCCCTTGCCAACTCTCCTTTACCCCCTACGCAACAAAGAGCTGTGGGACGATGCCCTCCGCGACGGACCTCCCGAGGTCCTCCGAGCTGTGATACAACGGGCTCGAAACATCGCCGGAATCATCTTAGGGACCCTGGACTGAGGGTACCTCCCACACTGCTCTCGGCATTCAAATATTATTAATAAAGATGTTTTACTCTCTCTCTCCAGTAATCAATTTTGCCTTACAAGAAACGGCCTTCATCTTTGCGCATACTACAAGCTTTAAGAGATTTACGAAAGCGTAACCCAAGCTTCGAAAATAGAAAGCCACGCAACGAAGCGCACAATGGAATATTCTTGCCGCACGCTTCTCCATGCATCGTCAGTCACGACTCCGTGCGCTCCGCCGTCGTAACATAAACGTCAGCTGTCCTGCTCAGCCAAAGCCGGGGGTCAACCCAATTTACCGTCCCATTACTCGGCAAAGTGCGCTTTGCGTCGCGAACGCCCATCCATACAGATACCCGGAACGGACGTCTTTCCACTTCGCTGCTTCCAGCATCAGCCGCGAGCAAACGGAATTGAGACAATCTGCTTGCGCTCGCGGAAGACATCGCGTGCATGCCGTGCTACTACACGGAACAAGAAAGCGGCACGCCGTCACTACACAACTTAAGCATTCTGCGACAATCATCCAGCCCCGGCCAGTGCGCCACCCGCCCGGCGGTGCCGGAGGTATGCGCTCTTTCTCTTTCCGCCCGACCGCCATCCTCCGAAATCGATTCGAACCGGACATCAGAGCGAGTGCGAACTTGCGGGTTCGCGCGCGCGGCCCTTCCGTTCTGACACTTCCGGGTGGTCGTCACTTCCAGCAAGCAGGGTCGCTGTCGGAAGTGGACGGCCGGAAACGCGAAACCGAAGAGAAGGCAACAAACCCGGTCCGAGTGCATTCGTTGCCCCGCGGTGCGAATCCAGACCCCTTCGCTCTCTTGGGTATACGCCGCAGACCACGTATAGTGCATGCGTGAGCCGCCACTGTGTCAAAGGCCCCGTGCGCGCTAAGGATGCGCACTCTCACGCCCTTTCCTTGTGTGTATGCGGTTGCAATTTCGTGCGTAGTGCAGAAGCACGTACGGGGAAGCATAAAAGCACTCGAAACGGGCTGTTATGACCGCCGCAATAAAGCCGAGGCTCGTCCGACCAGCGTCCGCGCGGTTAGAAAAGTCACGCGATGAACAATACGGAAGGAAGGAGGAAAGGAAGGAAGGCCACTAGTCGCTGTGGCGACGTCGACTGCGGAAGCGCATTAAGTCCACAGACTCAAGTTCCGGGGCGTCCGCGCTGAGATTTCCCGCGCTGACGCATTTGGCACGGTGCTTCGCGGCCCGTCGCCGCCATCTTTGTACGCTGGACAGATATGTTTCCGTTTCAAGCGCAGACAGAATGCGGATGGAATGAAGTCTGATGCCAACCCGATACGCGGGCGTTATGATTTTTATTTTAGGGTGGAGCGTTAGTTTCGACACTTTTTAAACTTAATGAATGTGCTATATTGCTCGCAACATGTTTCCACGGCGCGGTTAAGAAGCTGAACTGCCCCATGGATCATTTCTTTTTTATTTTGTATTGCGAAAGCACGCAAAATGCCTCCAAAAAGAAGTGTACACATAAAATTACTGCTAGATGTTCTTACAAGCATGTAATCCGTTTGAACACTGAGCGGAATGGTTGCTTACGAGCGGTGATCCCACATATCGCAGAGCTTGCGATGCAGATAGGATATTTCTTCCTACTTTTCCACCTCCAACACACCTACCATTTTTCCATTAACACTTTAACAAGTTCTAACGGCCACGGAAGCACACCACGTAATGCTCCAAATCGGATCATATAAAAATATTTAACACACATATGAAAAACAAATACAAAACCAAAGGAAAAATATTTCCTCTTGCTATGCCATGCCCAATCAATAGACGCAGTAACCATGTATTTTGAGTAAAAGTCTGGTTTTTTTTAACACTTGACCAGGCAGTTTAACTCTGAAGCCGAATTTTGACACGCAAAAAAAAGCGACTTTGGACACCGAAGAAGGCTTCGATCTCATTACAACGTCCTTGGTTTGTGTGCTACAATACAGTGGTACATTCTAGATGAATTTAGATATTTTATAAAATTATAAATGTTCGGGAGGCTTGTAGTGTTGATGACGAGATAGTTATTTCACAACAGTTGATTTTTGCCGCCAGAAGCAATAACTACGTACTCGCACGATATGTTAGGTCCATGGGAGTGGTCTTTCGTAGACGACAGGTAGTAAAGATAAAATGTACACTGGGCAAAAATAATCGTCGCCGACTTTTTGCAATGAGTTGAGAAAAGACACATCGACATTAACTTGTTAAAATGACCTGCGTATGTGTTGAAGTTATTCAGAAGTCCTTGATATTAAATTATGACCTCAGGAAGTTCGTTGCACTAAATAAACGCAACTTGCCTTCAGAACGGCAGAGTTCACGTCAAAACACAAAGGTTGGTCTTTGACAATTCCATAAGTGGCGAACTTTTTTATACTCTTGTTGTGCGGTGTAAGAATGGTAAAGAGGATAGCAGAAAACTTTCGCAGCGAACGTACGAAATAGTTACAACGATAGCGGTTTAGAGGCGCGCATTTCATGCCTGTTTCGTTGGTGCTGCCCTCCAGCGACAACGGCAGTTACTATGACACTTTCATCATGGCTGTGAGCAATTGGTAAACCACGTTAAGTAATCCGCATGATCTGCTTGCAACAGTAGTCCATTCTGGACACCAACAGTTCCTTTTTCCTTGGTCGAATATCTATCTCATACAATCCGGCCTCTGGGGTCGTATTCACAAAGATTTTGATCGTAAGTGCTCTTTATGATTGCCCGGCTGCCTTCGCTAATGATATCTCCAGCATAAGGATTGGCTGATTTTTGCTCCTACGTACAATTCTAGCGCAAGAGCTTTTTGTGAACAGCGGTCCTGGGACCGAATTCACAAAGATTTTAGCTCGTAAGCGCTTTTTGTCAGTGGTGTTTGCCTTCACTAATCCCATGTTCACCTTCATATCGGCTGATATTTGCTATTGGGAACAATTCTAGCTAACAGCTTTTTGCGAGTACGGACCAGGTACGTAGTAACAAGTATTATATTACGAGGGCGAATCAAAGTCTTTTCCTCTATTCTTTTAGCCAAATTACGGCTGTAAATGCGAAGTCAACTTATCCATTCCCAGCGGTGGACCTTTCTTGGACCGGCCCGGCCTTATCTGCCGGTAGCTCCGCGGCACGGCGCTGCTGTCAGTTGTTGAAGATGGCGGCTAGCTTCGCAAGTCCACGGCGTACGAGCAACCAAGTGCGATTCGTTTCCTATGGAGCAAGGGACGAATGCCAATCGAAATCCACAGGGAAATGCAGCCCACGTATGGGGAAAGGTGTCTCGCTTTGAGAAGTGTGAGGTGGTGGTGTTGTGAGCTCGCAAAAGGCTGTGAAGCTAAGACAGCAGTTCGACGGCGGTTCCACAGTGAGCCTGACGCATTATACCACAGGGGCGTCTCAAATTTTGCACTGCGATGGGGCAAATGTCTGAACCGATGTGGGGACTATGTGGAAAAATAATATAAGGTACGTGGAATAGTACGTATATTTGTAATTGCCTGTATGTACCATATTTAGGCTTATAGAAAATAGGGGCAAAAACTTTCTGATTCGCCCTCGTAAATTATTTAGGGCGCTCTGGCGCTCGCGCGTATTTTTGCCTATGGTTTAGAGGGTTTGGACCTTCAGTTAACGTAAAAAAAATGAGAATTCGTTAATGTCATGTCAGTACTCATTACGGCTGTGTTCCAATACTCGCCGTAGACGGCAAAGTAGACAGCTTAGCGAAGACAGCATCGAAGTCAAAAACGATGCAGGCTACTTTCCTGCCCAAACAAGATGGCGGCGGAGCAGGACGCTCGGAAAGCCGACATGAAGGTTGTCTGCGCATATGAAAACGTAGACACGCTATTCTACGCTCTTATATTAAGCTACGTCGTGTTTTTTGGAAGTTAGCGGCCGCAAAGACTTAAAATGCAGAAATAATGTGTGCTTTTCTCAACTTTTTCTCGTCGCTGCGAGGGGGTGTCATGTCGCAGACGCGTCTCCCTTACGTCATCCAGAGAGCTCGAAACGCGTTCCATTGCATGGCATCGCAGCTGTCTCCAGCTGTCTCCTTGGCTGTCTACGTAGTCTCCGGCCAGAATTGGAACACACCCTAAGAGTGTTATATGATATCCTATGTACGAACACGACAGCGTTCGAATGCGGATGCTCGCGCTCCCTCTCGTGTTTGAGCGCGGCCGAGATGATGTGACTCGCATTTTTTTTTGTGCGCGTGCGTGAGCGCGCGCGGGTGTGTGTTTGTGCGTGTGTGTATGTGTGTGTGTTTGTGTGTATGTGTGTGTGTTTGTGCATGGGCGTGCACGTGTGTGTGTTTGCATGCGTGTGTGCGTGCATGTGTGTCTTTAGCCCTCGCTTTTCCCGCCGCTTTGCTAGCTGAACGTGGCTTCTGCTTTTTATGAGCTGGCTGACTGACCACTAGAGAAGATGGGCTAATGGCACAGTTGAATACAGGAAATCAGCCGATAGCCCTCGAGTGCACCATTAATATCGAGAGACTCAAAGAAGGTTGATAATAATTGAATGAACCTGAATAAAAAGCACGCAATTATCAGAGCGGCATGGCCCTGTCTGTTGCAACAACCACAACAACGCTATTGTAAGTTCCCTGCTATGTGTAAGCCACTTATATCTCGCTCAGGCGTTCGGTAAATTCGGTAAAGCATTCTCAATAGGTGAAGCGAATTGGAGAGCTATAACGTAGCATTCTCAAAAAGAAGTATTACAATGCCTCTTTAAGTGACCTTTCTTTTTTCGCGCTTCTGTCTTTTCGGAAGACAGCAGGCGGCCGCGAGCCCAAAGCAATTTACATCTAGAGGATTATCGAAATGTGACGTGTTCTCTCCTTTGTCACCAGGTAGCGGCCCGCTTCATTTAAGCTACGAGCGACAACGCTTTTCAACAGTATCGTGGTATACACGGAAATGATTCTCCCCTGATTTTTTTATTTACTTTTCTTGCGTGTCTCAAACAAAAGGAAACTCAACCCCGAGGTTGACGCCAGCACAACATCCTCCTCCTCGCGCCGTACCATTATAGCCGTTGTCGACCGCCTGAAAGGCCCGCAACTCGTATAAACCTCCCGTACGGTTCTGACCATCGCGAAGGAAAAAAATTAAGGTTGGAAACAAATTTAAAACAACCAAAGCTTGGGCAGCGAATACACATGGCCTTCTAAAGTGTGAATCGTGCAAGTTGAATGGCAGTAAAAGACGTGAGAAGGGGGATAAAGGTTGGGGGGGAGGGGGATTGTTGGAGGTGGTGTAGTTCACGCGTGCAATGCTTGCAGGAACGTGACGAGCGCAAATGCTCCCCCGCGTCGCGTTCTGTTGTTGGGCCACAAATATAGCACACGTACCACCGCCGCGACTCCTGCAGGACGGCTTCTTTTTCGGCCGGCGTTTAGGTTGTTACCCGGCGCGGAAACGACTCGGCATGGAGGCACGAGCAGTTGCGGCTACGTCCTTCCCGCGAGACGGCAACTGCACAAAACTCGAACGACTTGGGAAAACGGTGAGGATGGAGACAGAGAATACAAAATGACGCTCGTCCCTTTCCCCTCCTCCGCTGCGGCGGCCGCAGAGCAGCAGCGGACCCAGTGACCTGCATCCCACAACCCGGCCGGCTTGTTAGCAGTGCTCGCGGTCAACGCGCTTTCTGCTCCTGTTTCCTTTCAGGCTTGCCGAGGATGATGGGCACCGCGCCTACGCCGCTGCTGGGCGAAAGTGTCGTAGCGAGCAATGTGAGCGGGCTGGTTAGTCCACAGCTAGGAGTAGCGTAAACGGGAAAACAAGACGATCGGCGGAGGGAACGGACACAAGCGCTACTTTCAACTAAGGCTTATTGAAACGCAGGCTGGCCGCTATGTCCATAGTGTGTAGTTGCTGTTCGCAATCACATCACACATTTTATATCTATGTTACTTCCTCTTCCTGCTCTTCTGGTTTTAGTGATAGCTGATTGCCTATATAACTGCCAACCTGTGTTGCAATAAGCCTAAGTTGAAAGTAGCGCTTCTCCATGGAGGGGGGGGGGGGGGGGGGGAGGGCCG
Source organism: Dermacentor variabilis (assembly GCF_050947875.1). Taxonomy (NCBI): domain Eukaryota; kingdom Metazoa; phylum Arthropoda; class Arachnida; order Ixodida; family Ixodidae; genus Dermacentor; species Dermacentor variabilis. The sequence continues at coordinate 134,395,107 of NC_134568.1, forward strand.
TCCCTTTGTTCACTCCTTTTATTTTGCCGAGATGAGATAGTATATAGTGGGCACACACATCGACGACCGGTGACAAGTTGAGTGCGATGCATCGACGCCAACACATCGTTACTGCAACAGCCTACGAGTGCCGTATATATCAGCGCTCGGTGCAGTAAATTAACACTCGAAAGAAAAACATATACTAGAGGGAGGCGCGACGGCTTTTGTTCCCGTGCTGTAGCCTCGCGGGGGTACACGAATGTGTCAAGGAAGTATATATAGCACGCCGCAGAGGTGCCATAGCGCTTTCGCTTGTACCTGTTTGTAATAGTACGAACGCAATGCTTTTAAACGAGAAACATGCCTAAGATAAGCAGACGACTTTCTTCCACCTCTCGTAAATAGTATAGAATGCAGTAACTATTTCGTCCATGCATGCCATAAATGTTTTATAGAATTTTGAGTACTTTTCGGATGCTCTTCAATAACCTGCACACTACGTCAACGCGAAGTGCAATGCAAGTGCTGGATGCTCTCAGTTCAGTACTTGCAAGTCTTGAGCAAGCATCATGACTCACCCACAGCATTATATTCGCACTGAAGTCAAAAAGGCTGCGGTTTACCCTAACAATATACTGCCACGTACTACAACGTACTGCTGACGACCACCGGCTCCTTGGTCTTCACAGGTGACTTAAACGTGCATCGCCAGCTATGGAGAAGCACCAAGATTAGCTTCAGACAGCAGAATGACGAGAGCCTAACGTATCGGCGGAGCACTAGCTTGGATTTGACTGATTTCAAGGCGCTTTGCTGCGTGCACACACATTGTTTCCTCTATCCCGCTTTCCTCTTTCTCTTCCCGCTATCCCTTCCCCCAGTGTAGGGTAGCAAACCGGACGCTCGTCTGGATGGCCTCCCTGTCTTTCCTCTCTTTGCTATCTCTTTCTCTCTCTTTCCTGTCGTAACACACGAGCCTTTCTGGACTGTGCAGTGATTTTTAAGTAGCGTTCTACTTGACGTGGCACATTAGTATCCATGGAAGGTTGCGGCACGTTTACACAGCTTAGCACAAGGAAGTGAGATTGCAGAGAAGATGGATGCGATGTTTGCTTAACGGAGTGACGCCCGCGGCTTGTTGACACATGTATACCCAGCGACAATTTTTCTCAGCTTTACTTACGTCTCCTCCCATTCGGTCCATCATGGAACCATGTGCGGACGCTTATATATATATATATATATATATATATATATATATATATATATATATATATATATATATATATATATATATATATATATATATATATATATATATCACCTGGAACTGTACAAGGAGGTTTCTTCTGTCATATCTGGGCAAACTGCGCGTGCTCAATGCATACGCATACATTGAAATACCTGAGAGCAAATTAACAAACCAAGAGGAGATTCTTGGGCCTCCTGACACCGGTGTAAAGAGCCCAAACGAATTGGAGGCCGTATCGCAAAGGTTCTCAGAATTCGTAGGTCCTGCTGGTTAGTGGTCTGTCACCTTTGCTAGCAGCATGCATGCTTGCTCTCACTCTCACGATTGGCGGGCGCCCTTTCTTACTCAATTCTCTAGCGTATAGGAAATACTTCGCGAAATACGATTTCGGTTTCTTACGCAGAATGCCAAGACCCAATCTGAAAGTGCAGTATGCTTCTGCGAACAACAAGAGCTCCTGCTCAAAAGTGATATATAACAGGGAAAATGTGCTTCTCAAGCTACTGCAACAGCTGAAATCATGATTGTAGAGATAAGCCTGCTCTATATCACTGCATCCCTGCTGCAGCTTAAGCAAAAACTTGTGTTTCTCACTATTTTTTCGCTACACATTCTATCTGGTTCTTCTTTCCATAGTGCTTGGTTTTCCGTGCCGATAGTTGGCCAATCACACAACTATATATACAGTAAACATATTGCAGAGAAAACGTTGTCAGTGATTACAAGCGAGTACCAGTATCAGTGACTGACTATACTTATACTTATCGAAGTGTACTCACTGTGCTGCGCGGAGTTATCAACAGATTAAATTCCTGAATAGTGCTCATTCCTTAAGTCGACCTTGTGAGCGGACGCGGGCGCGTGTCTGTTGGCACGGGGTCGGGGTTTCGGCAGGCGGATGATGACATAGAGGCGGAGAAACGCGCGCTCAGTAATCCTGCCACGTGCCACTAAGATAAAAAGCAATATCCACATCCTCTCATCTCTTTCCTCCGTAGATATACAGTAGAAAATCAGAAGTATGCAAACGCTTCCGGAAGGGTCGAGATGAAGACGGCAGTACTGACCATGCACTGGTTGCAAAAGGCAATCGTTGACCGCGCTTCAAGAACCTTGCATAATGCCTCGTTGAGCAGCGTCATCTGCAGCTTTTGGTGGAGGTAATGGTGCTTTTCATGGATTCGGGCGCTTGTCCACTACCCTCATATAAGGTTAAGCAGCTAAATAAGTAATTGTTTCACCCGGTACCACTGTAATCCTTCGTGTATACGTGTAAAATTTGCGGGAAATTGAATGCGATTGCAGCTGCGTACGCTCGCTTGCAGAAGAAACCGCCTGAATATGAAATAAGACATCTTCAAGAAAAGAGTCAAATCAGTTGATGTGGCCATAGCAGTCTACGATTCATCCCGTGTCGCACCGGTCCCCTCAGCAATGAGGAAAGGCGGGAAGTCGTGCAGTGCGACTACTCGCTTACAGGTTTGCCCTCGTTTAAATTCTGACCCACTGTAGAGAAGAGACAGAGAGAAAACTCTTTATCGAACAGCAGAGTGTTTAGCCAGTGTATATTCATCTATATGTTACTCCGCAGGGAATGAGACGAAGGGAAAGAAAGACAATAAAAGAAGGTGAACAGAAGAATAGAACATTAAAGAAAGGTCTTGCGATCTTGCCAGCAGCAGAGCAAATGTCCTAGGCGACGAATGCACGTAATTCTAGTAACGCTCAAAAGTTTGTCGAAAACGATAAAATTCTTGATGAGATGAAATGGCTTGGTCATACTTTAGAGAGCGAAACGATCATTTGCATAGGGAAAGAATTGGCTCATCGGAAATGCAGACGCATGCTCGTAATTACTGCGCAGTATACGCGGCGTCTCAGACGAAAACGTGAAGGCCGCGACCTGCCACGTCGGCGGTTCCCTGCTTCCCGCGTCCAGTGCCGGCATTCATCCATCATTCGTCACCGTTGCAACGGTTGCAAGTCTTGCGTGTAGCAGCGGAGCGAGACACCACTTTCACTCGACTAGATTTCCATTGCGGCTACGACGGTGCGCGAAGATGCGCTCCGCAGGTCTTTGGAGGGCAGCTTCCGCAGAGCGGCGTGCCGCCACTGAAACAGGCGGCCTGAGAGATAAAAAATAAATAAAGAAAACAAGCGCCGAGGAACGCGATAGGGCGTTTAGGGCTCCAAGAAGAGACCCGCAACCTTGACACGTTAGCTACAGATGAGCCGTCCATCTATCTGTACACACACTCACGCGTCTCACGGCCATCGTGCGAGTTCCCAGCACTCACGCATGTTTGACTGTGTGCGTCTGCGTGTGCGCGTGTTGGAACAAGACAGAGAGATTTTCCAGCGACGACACGACGCAGTGCGCCAAGCCCATACATGAATACCTCGTCAGCCGAACTGTCTAATCGACTGCCTCTCTCAGAACGAGAGGCGAGGTCAGAGTCCTTGGACGAAACCTTGAATCTGTATGCACCCGTTTCCTATCGGGCGGGCATGCATTTTCATGCACATTTCGGTGAAACCGACGAAACCGTACCAGGCGATTGGCTTGCTATGCGCCGGCCTAGCCTCGTGCGACGGGTGCGTTGCGCTGTCTAGCAGGATGACAAGATGCGCACGTACGTATATGCATACATGCCACGCGCATGTGCGAGGCACGCGCGTGGGAGACGCGCGCGCTTCATTACAGCTGCGCTGAGCGAGAACTTCGCAATGTTACGAAACGTGCCTCGAGACGGCGAAACATGCCGGCAGCACCCGCTGAACGCGAGAGAGGCCAGCGGACGCGCACACATGTGCAGGCCGCCCATCCGACGAGCGGATCAAGTAGCGCACAAGTATGCGAAAATAAAATCAGTAGAGAACGGAGGAGTCTTCGAGTGGAAAATGTGTAGCTGCGTGAAGGTGGGCTGGAGAGAGATGATGTCGATCGATTTAATGGTTCGTGGCTTTGCACAAGCCACAATTCATGCGCGCAAACGCCGAAAATCTCGCCAGAGGTGAAAAACCAACGTGCAAATAGAGCCATCCTCAAAAATTGATTGGTGAAAATTAAAAGCTGCACACAAATAAAGTGTGCGCGCTTACTTCAGTACGCAGATAGAGAGCATCGCAGACACGTTCTATACCATGCCAGTCAGTCATATATATATATATATATATATATATATATATATATATACACTGTGTAAGACGGTGTTCACACCCACATCTAAGTTGCCCTCCTATGCATTCGAATGATTAAGTATATAAAAAACTGTGCAAATTGCCGTTCCAGACAACCCAATTTTTGTCTGCTTCCTGTAAGTGAGGCTTCACTATAGATCGACCATACCTATATTAGTACGATCAAGGTCGGTCACGCTCCTACGATCTCACATATATCGTCTCAATGCGCGCTTTGGCAGACGAGTTCTGCATAAGTGCCGAAATACTTCTCTACAGAGCACATTAGCTTTGGTCGAATGACGTCAACTGCATTGAACATGCAAAGCTGTCAGAAGGACACTCAAGTTCTCTCTCGTTTGCATAAGTGCTTCATTACTTCCTTCTTCCTCATTGCGATTGCTGTGGATATAGGACCACGTGAAGCAGGCTCAAGGCGCGCCGTATACTCGGGCAGTGATAGGAAACCATGAGGCACTAGTTTTTTAATCTTCTTTTCGCTATGATAATCTTTGCTTCGAGACCTAGGGCTGAGTTTACGAACCTTCACGTTCGTTAGATTATTTCATAGGCTGGCAGCTTTCGCTCGCAGAACATTCGCTACATCATGATTAGCCAACTCCTGCTCTTATATGAACTGCTCTCAAGCATGCGAACTGCTTTGGGAATACGAGCCCAGATGCTTAACGCTACTATTTCCTAAATTCGAAAGGTATACGGAAAGACGCATGTATAGCTGCAGTATACCTCAGAAAGCGGAAAAACCTTCTCACATCTCCGGAAAGCAACGGGCCCTTGGCAACAAATATTACATTCCACGCGGAACATATTCTATACCAGCAGTCACTACAACACACTTTCAAACGACCTAAAAGCATTGAATATGATCTACAAACAGCCTCAGCAGTCTCATTCAGCAAGCTTTAACAAGGAACATCGCACTGTCCGGAACTAGAAATGTCGTCGTGTAAATCAAACAAGAATACGCACAGCAGCGTTTAGCGCGCTTCTCAAACTCTTCAAGCTGAACACAACAGAACCATCCGTCACTCTGGTAGCGTTTATTTATTTGTTTCTTTGTTTCGTTTTGTTTTTTACCTTTTTTTTTTCATTGGACGCTGAATCTTCTTTTTTCATTTCCTGCTGAAATTTTTTCGCGCTTGTTCGAGAGAGGACGTTTGCCATATGTTATACGGGGTATTTTTTGTTTATACTATGCAGAACGTTTCAAAATCACCTGTGACAGATAGAATAATTGTAGGCCTTGACCTATATTACTCGAAGCGGCGGACATCACTTTCACGTGAAATTGAGGTGCATATTGCACTGATGCAAAAAAAAATAACACTAATCAGTTTTTTAACTAATTACTTTACAGCACATATTACAATTTACGAATTGTAGCAGGTGAGCTTGCAAGTCACATCCATTCGGAATATATTCGGAAGATGGCACGGGTTTCGATATACGCGCCATCAGACTTGTCGTAAAAATGCACTGTTGTTCCACTCACGTTATTTTTTTAATAAAACGTCCTTTTTTGCAATGAGGCAAGAAAAGTAACTGAAACGCTCATGTATTTCGTCGCACACTTTCGGAATGAATATCTCAAACCTGGTGTCATCCTGAAAATTCGCTCCAAGTGGATAAACCTTGCGAACTCACCGGCTAAAATTCGTAACTTGCGATATGTGCCGTAAAGTAATTAATTAAAGGTAACTAACACCTTTTTGTTAATGCGTCAACTTTGTATTTCGATTTCTCGTGCAGATAATGTCCGAATCCTCTAGTAATCCAACACTATGACTAAATCTAGGCAGTCTGCCACAGGTGATGTTTAAAAATTCTGTATACAGTCTATAAAAAGAAACATCCAGCATATGTACCGGAATAAAGCCGTTCGGAGCACCGCCTCAGCTTTCCGCTTCTAATAACGCAGCGGCATTCGGCGAGCCAGGGCATACGTCACCGTAAGAAGTGATATAAGTGACATGGCGAAATTATGGGTTTATATGCGGCAAGATGCGTCTCTTGCACTTACACTTCTCATAACGTCACGCTCAAATAAACAATATATATATATATATATATATATATATATATATATATATATATATATATATATATATATATATATATATATAAATTTAACGCCGCAATTCTTGCGCCTTCCCCTTCTTTGAGTTCGAAGCACTAATATATTCCTTACTAAACGTACCTCCTCGTTGGGCCATAAATCAGTGCAACGCTGACACAACGCGCTTCACGTTACACAAAATGCCACCATCGCATTTCGCTTTGAACATTTGCTCGAGCAAACAACGCTTTCCGCCCGCAATCTGTTCTACTTTTTTCGGCGCGCCTCGCGGCGGAAAACTTCCGCCCGTGCAGTAATCGGTCAGCGCCGATCGCCGCACTTCCGGCTGTCGATGTCTGGCCCCACCACACGGCACGGTTCTAATGTTATGCGCACGCCGTACGCAAGATCCATCGCGTAAGAGGCCTACGCACTGGGATGGTGCGCAGTGCTAATTTCTGCCATGCGTGCGTGTCGTATCGACGAGCCGGAAGAGAGCGCGCCTCGAAAGTTCCAGAGACGACTACCGCGTTGAGCAGCAATGAGCTGGTTGTCTCAGGCTGCGGTCAGGTGTCCGCAAAATCGCACAAAGTCATATAAGGCGGTACTGGATGTTGAACTGGTGCTTCCTCAGTATCCTACATTGCCACCAGCAATCCCGACTAACAGATGAAAGAGCTAGAGGGTTCACGAGAACAAAGGCACATATCAGAACGTAGTGACAACGATTCATTCGAAAGAGCCGTAGGAACAAGGAAGTCTATCCACTACCAACGAAGTTACCAGACGACAGAGATTCAGCTGGCGTTATTTTCCCCTAAAGGAACGCTACATAACGCACTACACTTAATTCGGTTTATATGCGGCCTTTGGTGCCTTCAACAACCATAATGCTGCACTTCAGTACATACAAAATCTGGAGAAAAAGACGCATGCTAGTGCACGTACTGCCACAAATATGTTATGGTAGCGTCCGTGAAGTTACTTTTGCCTCAACGCGAGTGACTTCTCTCTTTCCTTTTTTTTTTTTTTTCTCGTCTGGCAAATCGACCAAGAGAGACATTTCAAAATTTTGGTCACTTGAAGGCCGCTCAATTCTATTGAAATGTCAGAAATCTAGCCTAGGAAACAAAGTTTTGACAGCAAACTCATGCAAAAACAAGCAAGAACCGCGTGCTTAGGTCAATGCCATCTCATAGCAAGAAGGCGCGCCATTCCGCCACTCTCTTGTCAGGTGGGTGAGCCAGTTTGTGGATGAAAATCGAAGCCAGTGTACTGGAAAATTAGCAACATGGACACCTTTAAAATTTGCTTGCTGATTTTCCCCCAGAGGGAATAGCGACATCATCATGTCCGGTAAATGGAATCTCTAGCGCGAGCACGGGATGTCACCGATCCCTAGCTCGCGCAGATGATATCCAGCCGATAATCGAGCTACGTATCAATGCAAACAACGAAAAGACAAGGATGTGACAACTCCAGCGACTTTCTCACTATATGTTAGCGTCAATTAATCATTGGTAAAACTATATTGGAGCACAGTTCGACGCGTCCATGAGAGGTACCACCTGTCCCCGTTCACGTGAGCATGCTCGCTCGTAAGTATAGAAAGCATCAAATAGGACACGGAAAGGAAAGAAAAGACGAGGAAGAGACAGTCACGAAAGCTCTTTAACGAGTTGTTGGCCCCAGATGGCTACTTCCTAGCAACTTTACGCGTTGGCACTTGTGGCTCCGCGTTGATTAACAGCCCGGAGGACTGGCAATGAGGATTAATCCTCCAGCGCTTCAGGGCCAATGTGCGTTCATTGTGTAGGCTGAGAAAAAATGCACAAACGCAGCAGCGGCGGATACCGTCGCCTCTGGTACGCAGCAAACGTTAGACGCTAGAAAGAATCACACTTTTTCTACTCGCTTCCGATTTCTACTGGCCGCGACTGGCGACAAGCGAGAGTGAGCGGCGCAGCCTTTCTTTTACCGGTTCGTCCAGCGTGCGAGACGGGCTAAACTTGGCTTCTAAAACTTCTAGAACAGGCCGCCACTCGTGCCACCGAAATCACAAAACGACTATCCTTGCCCGCGTTTATTCTTGCCCCACTTCCTCTTGCTAAAAAAAAAAAAAAGAAAGGTTCGATAGACGGTACGCACTCGCTTCTCACGACCACGATGGCAACGAAGCGTGGTACTCCAGAGTCGTGCTCACCTGCTTCTTCGGATCTGTCACCGGCGGGTTGTCGGAGGATGCGCCGGATGCGGCGGCGGTCGTCGAGGATGACTCGGCATCCTGCTGCGTCCCGCTCGCCGGTACCAGCACCAGCTGCGGGACGAGCAGTAGAAGCAGTAGCAGCGGCCGAGCCGGCCGGAGCAGCGCCGCCGGAGACGTTCGCATAGTGGAACGGCTTGAGATTCGACTGGGCCTGCCGCCGAAATGGGGTCGGTCTCTTCCGTATATACGGCGCCGGCAGCAACCGCGCGGCGCTTTCTCCAAAACGCGGCAGCAGTGCGCAGGAGAGGGAAGGGGGAGAGGGCGGACCAGCGCGTCGCACGTGGTTTGCCCAAGAGGAGGCCAAGAGGAAAGGGGCACCCAATGCGGTCGTTTTCACGTAAAGACGGAGAACGAGAGGATGGGCGCAGTCAGCATCCGAGAAAGGACTCCACTCGCTACAGATCTTTCATTACGGCTGCGCTCGGGGTTCTAGCCCGGGTTGCATCTGGTTTATACGCCTGCTTGGCCTTTTCTGTCTTCTACTCCCCGCAGGGTTTACTTCTTATTATTCGTTCATTTCGCAGAAATATCGAGGATAAATATATATGAGCAGGGATTTTATTTGCTTATTAATGTCCAAGCCCACAAGATTTATATAAATATTTCTGTCATTTCTCGTCTGAAGTTCATCATCCTGCTACAGACGCAGTCAGGGCTCTTGACTGTATCAGTAGGAGGCATCCGTCGGCTGAAGCTTATACGTAACCATCGGTCCCAGCATGCACTATTTATGCACCGCTATGCAAATTTAGATCGCTGCGGCTTGGACGAAGGGGAACCATATGATCGCTTGAGCTTTTTGGATAGCTTTTAGAGGTGCAGATGTTAATTAATTTATTTATTTATCATACCCTCAGGGCCAGAGGCATTATAGAGGAGAGTGTTACAAAAGAAAATGTGGTACATCGGAAGTAAACAAAACGCAGTGATTAATATTAACAAAACACAACGCTAGAATAAAATAGGTTTCTTTCTATACAATGTAAGCTGCTGTGTCACAAAAAAGAAATTCCTGGTTATACAATGTTAGCTAAAGTTTCACGAAAAAGGCTGTTATCAGTAGTAGTTATATCAGCGGGAAGGTGGTTCCAGTCTATAGAGGTGCGAAAGAAAAAACACCGGGAAAAATGCTTTGTGTGGCATAGACAGGTCCCACCTTTATGACAGTGATCAACACGCTGTGATACATAATGGGGTCTTGTAAAGAATTGCGTCTGCCGTGTAGGATGATAATAAATCCTATGAAAGAGTGCTAGACATGCAAATCTACGTCGAACAGATCGCAAAGAAAGACTAAAATTATGTTTCATGGAAGAGATGCTCGCAGTTATGTTATAATTAGAAAAGATAAATCGAACTGAGTTATTTTGGACAAGTTCTAAGGCAGTTGCAGGTTATCCTGGCCGGGATTCCATACAGAAGTAGCGTATTCCAATTTAGGACGTATTAGAGTTTTATAGAGTAAGAGTTTTAGGCTAGAAGGGGAACTAGCGAAGTTACGGCGCAAGTAGCTTAACATACGGTTAGCGTTGTTAATAACGTATTCGGTGTGGATTGACCATGACAGGTTTGTGGTTACATGGACACCTAAGCTTTTGTAAGAGTTCACTGTTTCTAAAGGAAAGCTGTTTAAGTGGTAAGCGGCATGTTGGCGAAAAACACGGGATGCATGTAGTACTTTACATTTGGTAATATTTCGTTCCATTAACCACAAGTCACACCCGTTAGATATTGCCTCAAGGTCGAGTTGCAACCTGTTAACGTCGGTTTCATTCGTTATTTCGCGAAAAATAACACAGTCATCAGCGAACAAGTGCAAGTCAGAAGCGGGTGTAGCAGGAAGGTCGTTAATATAAATGAGAAAAAGGAGATCACCCGCAACTCATCCTTGGGGTACCCCACAATGTACATCGCTGAAAGAAGAATGAAAGCCATTACCTGTAACAAACTGAGTGCGGTTTGTCAGAAAGAGCTTAATCCACGTGAGAAGGTTAGGATCTAGATTTAGTTTACTTAATTTGTACAAGAGAAGTATATGGCAAACCTTGTCAAACGCTTTAGAGAAATCTAAGAAAATACAGTCGGCAAAAGAAGAACGATCCAAAATTTGACGTAGCTCGTGAGTGAATGAAGCCAGTTGTGTTTCACAAGAGAAAGCTTTGCGAAAGCCATTCTGAGCTGGGGTAAAAAATTATACTTGAGGAATTTAACAAGGTTAGAAAAAAATATATGTTCAAGTAGTTTACAACACATGCTAGTCAACGAAATAAGAGAGTAGTTATTTGGTGAATTGTTGTTACCTGACTTATGTATGGGAACCACCTTCCCGATCGTCTGTTCCTTAGGTAGAGTGGACGTATCTATAGGGACTGCTGAAAAAGTTTTGTAAGAATAAGTCAGCCAACAGAATTAGTACTTCTTAGGAATTTTGTGTTAATTGAGTCATAGCCGGGAGAAGAGTTAAATCGAGGATGAGGATGAAAAGGAAGGAAGGAAAGGCAGGGAGGTCAACCAGACGCACGTCCAGTTTGCTACCCTACACAGGGGAAGGGGTTTAACGGAAGAAAAGAAAGGAGAGAGACGGAGAAAGGTACTATCGGTGTGAGTACATGCGGATGCCCATAACTTCACGCCTATAATCGGTCGCTGAGGCCAGTCGCTTTCATGAAGCGTAGCAATGCCCGTATCGCTTTGTAAGCCTGCGACGCATGGGGCCATGGTCCGATAATCTTAGTCTCTGAAAATGGTCTGCTGTCTAATCAGTTTAACACCCTCTGAAGAACGTCGCGTTCGACCTCACAGAGATTACAAAAACACAAAATGTACTCGATCGTCTTTCACAGTTGCACGAGTCACAAGTCGGTGTGTCGGGTATTCCAATAAGGAATGAGTAGGCTTTCTTAAATGACACTCCTAACCAGAGGCGGCGCAGTAAAGTCGAATCACGGCGGTAGAAGTTCGACGGAATATGCAGCTTCAATGTAGGATCCAGCCGGTGGAGACGGCAGTTGGAGAAAATCGGGGGTGTTCCACAAAGTTTCGGTCTCGTTTTGAGCAAGTAAACGAAGATCGCTCGCAGCGTCTGTCCTTGAAAAGGGTATAGGAAGTGTCAGGGATTCTTCGTGGATTGACAGGGCGGCATCATCAGCAAGGTCATTTCCGACGATGCCACAGTGCCTCGGAAGCCATTGGATGATGATGTCATGTCCGTATATGAGGGCTTGATGGAGAACCTCTCTGGTCTCACACACCAGTTGGTCATGGGTCTTGTGTTGAAAGGCTGACTGCATACTCTGAAGGGTTGCCTTGTAGTCACATAAAACAACCCACTTTCGAGGTTTGGCTTGTGCGATGTAATTAACAGCGGCACGTAGAGCGGCAAGTTCTGTTGCTGTAGAGATCGTTATATAGAACACTGTGAAAGTAATTGTTATTTGTAAGGCCGGGGTGATAACAGCGCCTTCGGAGCTGGTGGCTGAGACAGATCCATCGGTGTAAATGTGCGTTCTTTGTTCATATCCCTCGTTCAGTAATGACAGTGTGAACTGACGTACAGCGACTTTTGAATGACGGGTCTTCTTTGTTATTCCCGCAATCGTGAGGCGTTTTTGTGGTTGTCTTAGGAACAACAGAGGTAACAGTGGTCTTGCTGCTGGTGTAAACCCCGACGGAAGGTAGCCTTGATGAGCCACAACAAGTTTAGAAAAATAAAATGTGGCTTGAGGTCTTTGTTCTGGCAAACCAGCATTTTAATGACTGGGTACGCGACACAGATGTCGATTGTGTGCTCTAAGGCTGTCTATCGTTATATATGTTGGAACCAAGTAGTCGCTTGCAATCATGGTTGTTGTGTGAGTCGAAGCGCATCGTGGTAGTCCAAGACATGTCCGTAGAGCCTGGCCTTGTAAACTTTCGAGGGTACGAATGTTTGTTTTACATGTGTTCGCTAAAACCGGCAAACAGTACCGTAAAATGCCCAGAAACAGCGCTCTACCGTACCGACGTGCCCCAGGTTTTTCCGCACAGGAACCTCAGTATATGTACAATCGAAATTAATCTCCGCTTCAGGTAGATGCATGGGGGGGGGGGGGGGGTTCCATGAACGGTCTCTGTCAATAATCACACCTAAGAAGCGGTGAAACTTTTGGCGTTTGATAGCCTGGCTATTGAGAGAAACAGGGTACGGTGCCATGGGTTTGCGCGTAAACGCGATTAACGCGCATTTTTCGATGGACACACTAAGGCCTTGTTTGCGGAGATATGAACAAGTTTGGGTGGCTGCCCGCTGAATTCTTGCGCGCAATTGAAAACGAGTCACCACAGAAGACCAAAGACAAATATCATAAGTGTACACTGAGACGAAAATTGTCTTGGGTAATACTCCAGCAAGGCCAACCACAGTTAGGTTAAAGAGATTACTGCTCAATGCTCCGCCCTGTAGGACGCCACCGTATGCAAAATAGTTGGCAGTCGGACCATCTTTGGCCAGCAAGAAGGACCTTCTGGTCAAAGAGTCGCGGATCCACTTAAACATTCGGCCACCAATTCCAACAGCCTCTAATGACTCGAGTATCGCTTCATATGTAACATTATCGTACGCCCCTTTCTTATCAAGAAAGAGCGCCACTGATATGCGCTTGAGGCATTTTTGTTGTATAAATGTTGTGAGGTCAATAACATTTTCTGCTGATGACCTGCCTCACGAAAACTTGTCATGGAGTCAGGGTACACATTGTGGCGTTCAATATACCATTCCAGCCGTATAAGGATCATCTTTTCCATTACTTTCCCTGTGCAGCTTGCCAGGGAAATAGGGCGATATGACGTCAGGTTGAAAGGTGACTTTCCTTGTTTGAGTAGCGGTACGAGACTAGTAATCTTCCATTGCTGAGGAACAATGCCTTCATGCCATGAGGGCTTGCAGTAATTTAACAGCTCTTGCCTGTCCTCTTGTCCAAGATGGGCAACAGCTGGATAGGTGATGCCGTCGGGCCCTGGTGAAGATGAACGTCGAGGAGCAGCCCAGGAGGCGTCCACTTCTTCCATAGTCAATGGAATTTCCATTTCTAGTACGCGAGACACAGGGACGACGCTCACGTCTTCGGCGTTGAGGGTGACACACATGCCAGCGATCCACGCACAAAAATCATGCGCCTCCTCAACTTGCGCCTGGCAGTGATGATTTAAGGCTATGAAAGGATGTCGCTATTGCGGAGACGAGCGCAGGCCACTAACAGTCCTCCAGATGTATGGAAGTGGTTTGCGAAAGTCCAGTGATTCACAAAAGGACTTCCAGCGTTGTTCCTGCAAGTTGTCCAAACGGCGCTGGATTTTTTTCTGTGTTCTTCGTGCCATTCTCAGGTCACAAACTACCTTCGTGCGCCTGTATCTGATTTCAGCTCGTCGTCGAAGTACGGTTAGCCTCTCCAGTTCTACGTCAAATTGGGAACGGTTTGTTGTCAACCTTAGGAGGCATGAAGGTTCCCTCATCGCCTCTGTGGTGGTATACACCCGGCTGCGGCCAAGGTCTTCTCTGCATGCATTTTTCATGCGTAGCTTAAATTTAGTCCAGTTGATTCTTAGTACTGCATTCGATGAGGTAAAATTGTTTAGCCCCCTGATCCGCAAATATGTAGGGATATGGTAACTTCCATCTGTTTCTATGCCTGAAAACACCTAAACTTGTGAACTGAAGCATCGTGATACCAAAGTCAAATCCAGGCAACTGCTCTACTTAAGACCTCGCAGGTATGTAGGACTGCCATCATTTATAACACAAAAGTCGTGATCAGAGGCGAACGACACCAGATTCTTGCCTCTGGAATTGATTGCCGAGCTACCCACAGTAAGTCATGGGCGTTGAAATAACCCGTTAGAATCCACGGACCACTGGTCTGCAACATTATGTCTCGAAGTGTGTCGCGTTAAAATAGACCTGACGGGGATATGTAGACACCAATGAGGGTGAATGACACTTGCTTCTTTCTTATACGTAGGCAGACATATTGATTGTTATCATGTGGTTGCACTGCATCATGCATATCGTAAAATCTGTGCGGATGTACACGATAACTTTGCTGCGCTCTTCGCACGTGGACAAGAGAAATGGTTCGTACCCTGACAATTTGATGAGAGTAAGTACGTTGGGTTCGCAAATAACGATTATGGGAATACGATTTCTGAAAATATATTGACAGAAGGATGAGATGCGGGACCTCAACCCTTTGGCGTTCCACTGTAAAATCGAAGCTTGTCTGACCTCATTGCGAAATTACAGTATTGGACGAGCCATGGTGTGACTCAAGGCTTGCAAGTACTGGACTTAGAGCATCCAGTACCTGAAGTGCACTCTGAGCTGAGGGCGTTTTTAGCTTGCTGAGGAGCACGCGAATGGCATTCATCAGTGATCGAAGTATTACGACCACTTGTTTGTCCTCTTCCGGTAATTTATCGGCGGGAAGTCCAGAATTCAAAGTTACCAATGTTCACAGTGAATTTGCAGGTGGCTGTGGCATTGACAACCTTGGCCAAGCTGCATCAGCCACAGCCTGGCTTTTTTCAGCATTCTGGTTCCTATCAGCCGCGACCGGTCTGGGCTGCAAGGTAGATGGAGTAGCAGTGCATGTGAAGGACGCGGTAGAGGCACCGATTTTCTTTAACGAACATCGGTTGTTGGTTAGTTCGTTTACTTTAGCAACGAACAAGTTCCAGTTAGTTTGGACTGAACGTTTGTTAAAAGCAGGGAGGAAGTCGTCTAGAAAACAGGTTAATTCTCTGTTAATTCTCGCATTTGGTCAGTCATTCATACCTCGCACCTCGAAAGAATGGAATAATCTGCCATCGCACATTGTCACCGAAACAAATGCCTTAAAATTTACAGACGCTCTACGCAGTACCATGAATACCTAATATATCACGTCTGACTCTCTGATTTGTAAACATATTTTTTTTTCTTTTTTGTTTGTTAATGCGCCGTTAACCAAGCTTCCACGACAGTGTCACATTGTGTACAAACCATTTAGAGTTGCTGTACTGATAACTATCATTATTTTTTGTGTTTGTACGTTGATGCACTGTAATTAATTTTTCCCAGTTTTGTTTTTCCATTGTATTTACATTACGCACTGTTCACCTCACCTATGTAACATTTACCCTATGTAATACCCTCCCTAGAGGGCCTTTAGGGTTATTGTGAAATAAATAAATAAATAAATAAATAAATAGCGTCAAAGTCGGCCTTCTTGTAATCGTGTATGTACTTCCATTGTTTAGGGGTTTTGGGACTAGTTGAGTTGAAAGCGAAATGAAGAATACAATGATCGATTATGCCAGGTAAATGTTTGATTGAAGATATCAGGCCAGGATAAGAGGTTAGAAATAAGTCAAGTGTATTTGATGCATTGGCAGAGGATCGCGTAGGATCCGTAACGAGTGAACGCGAAAAAACAGAACATGCGTCTAAAAACTCTTTAGCTTGTTGGGAAAAAGGCGACAGCGAAGGTTGGTCGTTGTTCCACGTAATGTTTGGAAAGTTGAAGTCAACAATGACTACTATGGGCGATGAAGGAAACCGATTGCGTACGTGGTAAATAGTGTCATGGAATTCATTGGCAAATAAAGATGACGTAGAGGGTGGGAAGTCGAACACTCATATTATTATAGCTTGATGACCAAGGGTAATGGAAGTCCAGACCGTTTCCAGGGCGCCGATAACGCTGATGGGAGATGAACGTATGTCTTTTGATAACGGCCAAAAGAACACCGCCTCGTCTGTGCGCAGTGGGATCGCAACTGTATAAAATGTAGTCCTGTGCACAATGAAAACGTTCAGCGTCACTGACATGAGGTGGCAACTATGTTTCGGTTAAGGCAACTGTTTGGGCGTCGCATGAGTCTATTGCGGATGATAAGGGGCCGTATTTGTTAAGAATGCTGCGAACGTTGGTAAACAGGACTGATGCCAGAGGACGGGATGACGGTAGACAGCCATTACTCCTCGTGTTTTCCTACGATGATACACGTGTCGTATGTGGTGAATGATTGTCAGTGCTGATTTTGTTGTCGCGATCTGTCAAGAATTCTCGAACGGAGGCAGTAGCAGCCTTAAAAAAAAATAGCACTTTCCATTCAGATACAGCTTGTCGTGGCGATGCTTGAAAGGTTCAGAAGAACAAGCCTGGCTTTTACCAAAATCAAAAAGTTTCTTTCAAGCGATGCGTGTAGCAGTCGAAAAGTCTTCGCTCATAGTCATGCCTTTTTGTTTAAACAGGTTCCACATTGAAAGAATTCTTTCTTTGGGTTTAAAACAACTCAACTTTATAATTATTGGCCGATATTTATTTGGTGCAAAACAACGAATTCGATGTGCTCGCTCGATGAGATTAGAAGAAAAGCATTCAAGAACCGACGTAAAAGTTGCAACTATTTTCTGTTAACTTTTTTGCCAAGTTTAGTTGGCGTCCGGCAGACCATAAATGATTAAATTGTCACGACGTGACCGGTCTTCTTGTTCATTCAGTCGAAATTCTAAGAGTTCGTTTCTAGTGGTGAGCTCTTCAAGCGATTTGTGCATTGTTACGAGTTGTTCCTTGTACCGGTCTAGTGTTTTTCTTCTTTCTTCAAGCACGTCTAGTTTTTTGTTCATTCCACTAATTTTAGTATCTAAGCTTTTCAGTCCATCCTTAACCGTTTTAATATCTGCAAAAAATTCAGCTTGGAACCTGTTACCTTAATGTGGGCGGTTATGCACATCTTTTATAAGGTCAAAGAGAACCTTCATTTGTTCAGCGGGGTCATTAGGGAGGGAATCGATTACTAAAAGGGATTCGGAACGAGTATGAGGGCCAGGTTTAGTCTCAATGTCACCGGAGGATAATAGTATAAAAGTCGTAGAAAAGCATTCACATAACGTCTCGTGCAATACTCGTGGGCACAGGAACAGTAGCAGACACAAGGAAATTAGATCGATTAGCTTATAACGATAATTGTGCACCAACCTGCATCACGAAAGGGAAACGATTAAGAGCCTTGCCGGTAGCGCTGTTCGCGAGCCCACTGAAGTTGACTGGTGCAAGCGGCGTATTTATATCATCGGTTTGTACTCAATACGTTCGCGATGACTGAACTGGAGTGAACGAGCCCGCCAGGTAAAGGCGCACTCAGGAAAGGCGCCATCTTGTCGATGTCGCGGATCAGCATTTGCATGCATAAGGGTTGTGAAGGAGATAGTGGCGTAGCATGGTAATCAGCTGTCAGACCGACGAAAAGCACGGCGATAAAGGCCTGCATCACGAAGGGGAAATGATGAAGAGCCTTGCCGGTTGCGCTGTTAGCGTGCCAACTGTTAAACCGGTTTATTTTATATATTTTTGTAGGTTTGTAATGATTCTGCAGACAGCAGGTAAAATTACACGCCACATACGTCATAAATACTCTTGCATGTAAGCTAAAATATTTAGTAGCATTAAGGGCTGTAGCGTTAAAAAAACGCCATGAGAGCATATAACACACGCGCGACGGGCGTGATCTGGACGATTATGTGGCGTATATCAAAGCGTGAAACAAACAATGATCGATACTCTGCGAGTACACTTGTTCGCGTCCAGTTCCGTGTCGGCCATTCAATGCCGATTACCTGCGCTTAGTCGGAACAGAGTGCGGACTGTCGAGAAGCGAGCCCACGGGATCATAAATGATTCTCAGGACATCATGCATAAGGGCGTATTCATACCGGGCCAGCAACTTGGCCAATACTGTTGGTAACCACACGAGAAGATTATGTCACTCCAGTTGTGACAAGAATATGCAACACTGAAAGACATGTTTCGAAAATCACGAATGGCACAAGTTGGCTTCCACTTTGTCTTACCGCGTCTCCGTGCATCACAAATTTCTTGCGACGAAATGCCGCATTACTAATGGATGCATCTTCACTTTGAGCGTGCCTTATTGTGCGCGCACCATATGCCCTGACACGTGACACAGAAGGAGTCATTGCAGATCGTATAAAATATAATATGAAAATCAAGCAAGGTATACGCGGCTTCACCGGGGAGATACGCGAGAAGAGCTCGGGGTGGCAGCGCCTTACATGACGGAAAGATCGTCAGAATGTTTTGTAGAAAACGACATGGAGGGTCAGGCGTTGCCTTCTGAAATAATCCATGCCTACACAATGACACACGTCGCGTTTGAGCGCCTCACAAACAGGACGAAAGGGGAAATGTTAGAAGTACATAGCACACGCCATGAGGCGTGCACGGAATAACAAAAAACAAATAGATAAAACGCACGTGCTTCCTGTCGCCGAAACATAGTCGCTCGCTTTTGTTGCTGCAAGCTGCCACAGTGAGCAACACCGTTACCATTGGCAGCACATATGCTGACCGACCTGTTGATCAGCACGTTGATAAACGTGTTGGTAAGTTGGGGCGCTATAACGTAAAGCTATTCCATTTTTTTCTCTTCAAGTTCTGCAATCAGCCCTCCATGATTGGTCAAAAAAATTTTAAGTGACCACCCACTGCACCTGTATGTCACGCGACGCCACGAAAACTGCGAAAACGCCCTATCTAATATGATATGTGCGCATTGATTATGAATTATTAGGCCGAACGGAAGAAAAATAATAATTTCTCATTCGACGCTTTTTATGCCATTAGCGAAAAAGGCATCGTTTTACCACTTGCTATTGGTCAAACGTTTTTGGGCTGCGCCCACTTGTCTCACGCGGCGTCACAAAACAACGAAAGCTCACTACTGTTGTGATCGGCCGTTCACCCCGCGACAACTTCCGGTCACGGCTAGTGCGATTATGGGGAACGGGCCCACGGCCTCGTCAAAATGGTTTCCAAAACGGATGATTTATGGCCAGCAAGGGAGTACCTCGGTCAGGAGAGGTTTGAGCAATTAGCAAGGATACGGTCCTTCGCCTGTCAGCCGCCCAAATTGGCACGTACACGCCGGAGATGTGGTCAGTGCAAGGATACGGTCCATCACCTGTTTGCCGCCCAAAGTGGCGCGCCCACGCCGGAGACTGAGTCAGTGTACGATCCCCCTTTCCCTGTTTGTGCCCAGTGATCTGCGTGTGTTTCCCACAAAGCTCCCATCGGAGGGAAAGGGCAACAGACCTTCGGATCGGTGGGACCTGATGTCACCGGTCTCGTCTCCTGACGCCGGATTGGGGGAGGCGACTGAACAATGACCACGCCGGGGATAAAAAGAGCGAAGGACGCCTGGAGAGATCGGCTGCTACAATTTCTTCTTGAACTCTTTATGTATTACTTTTAATTTCCTTGTAAATATGTAATATAAACTTGTTTGTAAAACGTCCTGGATATCGGGCCCAGCCCCACCTTCTCTTACTCCTCCACGAGCAAAGTACATTCAACATCTTCGGACCCCCCGTGAAATAGTCTGCGCAGCGCTTCGACTTCGGTATGGTTAGTGCACGACCTTTTCTCCTTGAAAGTTGCCATGCTTAACGTGGCTCTTCCTGGTAAGAAGGGTATTAGAAGGCTTGTTGAAATATACCTTGCTTCTACACTTAATTCCTTGAGAAACTTGTCGGCAAAAGAAAGGTAGCCATGGATTATAGGAAGTTGCGCAGAACGGGACTTAAACACGATATGCGAGGAATTCGGGATCGAGTATGGGGAGCAGCGAAAGAAGGCGGGGGTCATCGATGCGATAGAGGCAAGCGGCAGAGATGTCGAGGAGATCGCGGAGGCTTGGGAGGATATTCAGGGCCAGAGGGAACGCGAACGCGAAAGGAAAGAGTACCAGAGCAAGCAAGAGCAGGATGAATGCTTAAGGCAGCATAAAGAACGCAATAGGGAAGAGTATGAGCGAAAGCGACAGCACAGAATACGGATGGAGGAAATTTACAGGGAAATCCAGTATGTCAGGGCGCTGCGTGCACGGTCTAAGCTGCACGTATTCGAGAACGGCGAAAAGATAGAATGTTTTCTAGATTTTTTCGATAATGTTTGCACTGAGGTACAGCTGGACCGTGACTTTGGTCTGTAGGTTGTTTGGGGTACTTCTCTGTAACGTGTCCTGTTGCTTAGCACGCCTTTCTGATGTCGACTTCAAGAGGTACGATCTGGCTAAACAGGCCTTGTTGCGCCATTTCGGTATTTCTGTGGAGATCGAGAGACAAGATCAAAGTGACCAGTGCAAAGTTTGCACTTTGGAAGAGACTGAGGTTGCGCCAGTGAAAGAAGAGCATGAAAAGTGCGAGGTGGAGAAACCCTCACAGACAGAGCGTGAGGAAAGCGAGGCCGTCGCCGGTCTAAAAAGAGGGGCCATTCCAAAGGGCGTCCCTTGCGAATACGGGGCTTGTTCCAGTAGCGATGACAAGGTCAACGAGGCACTGGAGACCTTCCTTGTATCAAAGCAGATGGGCGACCTTCCGGAATCGTCCAGGTTAGATCAGGATACGGTGAAGGCCGAGCCGAGAAAAGATCTGACGCAGCAGAACGGGGCGGAGATGGTGGTGGTGGTGGTCGCTCAGGGCTCCAGCATCGGTGACTGCTCAATGCAGTCGAACGCGGACCCCGAGACAGCGGCCATCCCGAAGAGCCCCCCTGCAGGGCGAGGCTTGTTCCAACAACCCTGTGAGGGTCAGTGTAGGGCTGGATACCTTCCTGGTGCCCCAGCACTTGAGTGGCTCCCTGGCATATTGCCGAGAATAGAGAGTGAAGAAGAGACAGTGGCGATTCAGAAAGCCGTTCCTTGCGGGGACGAGGCTCGTTTCAGTAGCCCTAACAGTGTAAAGGAGGAGCTGCAAACCTACCTCGTACCACCGCACTTGAGCGACGTTCCGGAATCGCCAAATGGAGAGAATTCCAGGGTGACCAAGCAGGGCAGAAACTCGACGCTCGGTGTTTTCAGCGACATTCGTTGACCACTCGGCAAGGCAAAATTTTTTCATACTACACAGGGTCAAAATAGCTAAGTGTTCGGCGCATCGAAAACTAGCGGAAGATGCCACATCGCAGCGCGTGAGCCAGAGGAACAGGCCATCGCGCAGAGCCGAGAAGCGTTCATTGTGGCGATTCAGAAAACGGAGGCGTCGCGAAAGGATGATTACGACAGAAGAGGGCGCGTTTCTACGAGTAAGGGTGCGGCGGAAAAGTTCAACTTGGCTGAGACATGCGATTTGGAACCGGGTAAGTCGAACAGTCACTGAGGTAAAATGCACCGCGAGAGCGAGGATGAAGGGAGAATGGGTATTCTGCTAGCGTTTACGGCCTCCCCCTAAGGGACGAGACAGCAAGCCGCGAGCACACGGAGAGGCAGGTCACGGCAGAGAGCAATGTAGGTCTTACACCCATTGTGCTCACCGTGGTCCAAAGGCTGTCTGTCCGCGACCCAATCGACCGCGCATTAATAGAGAGTCCATCTCTCTCTTAATGATATTCCATCTGGTCCCGAGGATGAAGAATGCCTGCATAGAGCAAGAGCCGCTTCTAGTTCCTCCATTATGAAAGTCAAATCAATGCGGCATGTCACGCGAAACAGGGATGTCACTGGGGACTGGAGTGTCTGGACCGGTTGCTTGGCCAGCGATCCTTGCACAAAAGTCTTCTACAACATGAGCATCCAGTCGCCTCTGAAAGAGCGCCAGTGCTTTGAATGGGAAGCGTAGTTCAGGGAGGGAACGCAAACCACGTATGGTTCTCCAGATATGGGAAAGTGGCTTTCGGGGGTCTAGTGACTGGCAAAACATTGTCTAACATCGAGATGCCAATCTATCTATGCGACGTTGAATTGTCTTTTGTAGTGGGCTGGCTGCCCTAAGGTGCTTTTGTACGCCGGTATCGCCGCTCCGCACGACGACGGAGTGCACGAAGCCGCTCCAACTCTATATCCAAATCTGTGTGCTTCGACGAAACCATGACCGTGCACGTGGCGTCTCGCATTGCAGACTTGAATGTTTCCTCTAATCCAGAGGACAAGCCTTCTCGACAAGTACCGAAGCTCCGGTGTCCCCCCTTACGGACAATAAAAGTTCTCACACACACATACACACAGAGGATCTTCCATGGCAGAAGTGAAATTAGTCCCGTCAATTAATGGAATGGTGTTCCGTGGGAAGGATCTGGACACCCCTTTGATGATAAGGTGTGTGAGAATGTGATCGCTCCCGTGTGTCTCGATATCCAAGAACCATTTAACACATCTTATGAAAGAGCTGGAAACGAAAGCTGGGTCAAGACAGCTGCCATAATTCACGCATCGTATAAACGTTGGGCTGTCGTCATTCAGGAATGAAAGGCCATGATTGCAGGCGTAGTTTGCTAGTCTTTGCCCTCTTGCATTTGTCCTTGTGCTTCCCCGTGCCATATGATGTGCATCAAAATATCCAATGATTACATATGGAGCAGGACACACCGACAAGATGTTCGTTAATCTTTTGGAATCAAAGTTACTTGAAGGCGATATACGAACGCCTACAAGGGTAAACACAAGTTTGTCCTTTTAAATTGTTAAGCAAACATATTGGTTGTCATTGTTAGGCGGAATCGGCTGGCGAACACAAGTCAGTTCACGACGAATAAAAACCATGACTTTGCTGCATGCATCGGTTGTTGCAGATATAACAGCTTCCTAGCCCGATAATCTGACTGGTTTTGACACGTTAGGCTCACATATGACAATCATTGGGAACAAATTAGTATATCTATACTGACGAAAGTCTGAAAGGCGTGACTTTAGTCTTCTTGCGTTTCACTGTATGATTGACGCTGCCTTGACTTCTCGAAAGGATGGGCGATGGTTGGCCATGTCTCTATTCGAGTGATTCAAGCACTGGACTTAAGGCTTCCAGTACTTTCAGTGCACTTCGAGCAGACGCAATTCCAAGGTTCGACAAAATCAGTCGAATGGCATCTATGCGGGTACGCAGCATTGAAATAACTTGATGATCTGCTTTGGGCGTGTCATCAGCGGCAGGAGTAGGCTCCCGAGCGGGCTTGACAGTCCTTTGGGAATTGCTTGCTCAGAAGCGCAAGCCATTCTTCTTGAGAAAGATTCTTTTCAGCTGACGTTCTTGTGCTGTCCAGCCCCTTTGTGGCCTGTCTGAAGAATGTAAGTGCTACAATGGAAGGGCCCCTCTCCTTTTGTGTCTCTTCCTTTTTTGAGAAGGTTCGGTGACGCCGACATCGACACCGGATCGTTTGAGCAGCCTCCCTGTGTGACGAATTGTACTGAGCCATTTGCTTGAGAACTGCGACCTCTTTCTCGGTGCGAGGGCAGTGCCTAGACGACGTAACATGACAACCGTTATAGCTGCCGCACTTTAGGACAGTAGACCGGCAAGTGTCCTCCGCGTGAGGTTCAGCACACCGGCGACACAGTAATGAGTTTGGACAGAACCCCTTGACATGTCCAAGCCTAAAGCACTGATCGCATTGAAGAGGCTTTTGTACGAATGGTCGAACAGGGTGTCGCAAGTGACCGACTTTGACGTGAGGTGGTATGCAATCTCCTTTGAAAATCAGTTTGACGCAGCGCGAAGTTCCAAGGCGGCTCACATACGTGATGACAACACCTTCACTTGCTGGTTTGAGGAGGGCGTGCAAGTCCGCGTGGGGAATGGTGACATCAATCTCATAAATTACACCTGCTGTAGATGCATCGTCCATCGAGGTATAGGAACGCACTTTGATGCGTCCTACCCCCGAGATTTGCTTCAGTTCTTCGAGCGCACTCCCGTCGGAAACATCGATTGCGAGGACATCTTTGCGCGTATTTATCCGAATGTCCTTAATTTCATTCGGCAAGACCCCTTCCAAGAAAACAGATAGTTCTTTCCTGTTCAGCAATCGGAGGTTGCTTGAGGGTTTCTCACGCACGAACACGATGGCGTGAGGCCAGCGTTCAGGCCTTGGCTTCAGAGTCGCCATGCTCGCTTGCGTTGATGTATTCGCCGTGACAATCCTCCTTTTAGCCCTCTTTCTGCGGACAAAGATGAAGCTATCATCCGACGAGTCTAAGCCCGACACGGAGTACAGCTCAGTGTCCTCGGTGTCACTGAGCATGCTTCCTCTCTTCCTCGTGAAGGACGGCCGTGATGACCTCTGGCCAGGAGGGCCTCTAGAAGGCTCCGCGTCCATGGCCACAAGAGCGGGAGCCGAGGCACCAGGAAATTCCGAAGAGTTCGCCAGAAACCAGAGAACACAGATAGAAGCGTTCTACCAAGAAGACGCTTCGCCGTGGTCCCGAATCTTCTTGTAAATATGTAATATAAACTTGTTTGTAAAACGCCCTGGATATCGGGCCCAGCCTCACGTTCCATTACTCCTCCACGAGCAAAGCAATTTCCACATCTTCGGAGCCCCAGTCACAACACCACATCAAAATGACGTGTACGCGTTAAAGACGCATTAAGATGCCGAACAACAGTGAGTTTTTCTGAATAGCCGGAGACTGCTCCGTTCCAAAAGGAATAGAAGATGGCTGTCGCCAATCGCTGTGGCACTGACTACTCGGATCTGCCGGGAAGCATGGATTTATTTGCGTATAAGATTTTGCGTGCCATTATAACGTTCTCGAGACCTTATGGCACCTATACGACATTGCTCTGCCAACTCTACTTTGCTGAGGATCCGTTTTAATGACATTTTTAACCTTCCGTTGCACGCCGCCGCGATTTTCGACCAGCCACCGCAAGCTAAGTATGGGGAAGCATACCAATCGCAGACGCCGGCATCACCCTCCTCGTCCGGCTATCTACTTTCACTGCGCTGGCTCGGCCCCCACGAAACTCTCTCCACTTGAGCGTGCTCTCCGCCTCGTCACAGCCAATTCGATAAGAAAAACTGCTCAGTGTAGGCAATGCTATTCGCTTTGAAAGCAAAAGAAAGTGGTATCCTATAAACGAGAAGCGCGTGTGATTGGGCTTTTCAAACAACGCTGCAGGTTACCGCCCGATGCCTGTGTCGGGGGTTACGTAAATTTGACGTCAGGGGATTAGTATAAAAATGTATTGGAATAGTTTACGTTATAGGGCCCTTGTTTGGAAACGTGTTCTGCGTTGTGAATGGGCACTTGTGTGGGCAAAGCCTGAAACTTGAACTGGACATAAACTCAGCCTCGCTCCATCTTGTATTATTATTTCTCTACAACATTACTCTATTCCGCTGTCCCCAATATGCAAACTAAATCTAAAAGTTATAAAAGTTATTAAATTACGGGGTTTAATGCGCGAAAACCCCTTTCTGATTATGAGGCACGCCGTAGTGGAGGACTCCGGAAATTTCGACCACCTGGAGTTGTTTAGCATGTACCTAAATCTAAGCACACGGGTGTTTTCGCATTTCGCCCCGATCGAAATGCGGCCCCCGTGGCCGGGATTCAATCACGCGACCTCCGTGCTCAGCAGCCCAATACCATAGTCACTGAGCAACCACGGCGGGTACATACTAAATCTGTCGTGGAACAAAAAGGTGCAATTGTAGAAGCAGGTCCATCGTTATTTTGAGGATTACTTAGCTCAATGTTTGAAACTTTACGACGAGAAAGAGAAATACTGCCGACACGGTGAAAAAAAACAGGATCAATATTCCTTCCGTTTAAGAAGCAAGATGGAAAGGAGGCAATGCAAGGCAACTAGGATAAGGGCTCAATATCCGGAGAAGAGAAGTGCCATCGAGCAAAGGAGGAATGGAGTATAGATTCATCTGTCAGGGCATATTAAAGAGAAACTAATTGGAGTTTACAAAAAGAACGAAAGAATGGAGGCACTGAAGCTGGATGTGGGTATGACATGCATGTGAATAGTGTGCAGGCATGTCCAGTAGCTCCATGATGCGGCCGAGAGACTTGAACTCCCGGTTCCCAGGTGGGAGCGGCCCGCTTCGTGGTGACTCACGACCTGCAGGACCTCAATAAAGTTTTACCATATCATGCCATACCATTGCAAGTCGGTGTGAGCAGCGGGAAGGAAAAGAGGTTTCTAAAACAATAAGGCCAAAACACAAAACGCAAGGCATCTATGTGTGGACTCCGTCGTTATATGGTTTCATGGGATCTGCACGGTCACGCTGGCTCAAGCAAGGAAGGCATAAGTAGTGTATGCCTACTCGGAGGACACGAATTGCCTAATGAAGAACTTACGCGACATGTCTTAAGGGTATTGGTAGCACCACTGGAAATGATGAAAAAATTGTAGAGTGCTGCTCAAAGAAAACTGACAGTGAAAACGAAAGTATGGCTGGCCGAAATGTGGGCCTTCTCTCTTTGGCTAGCTCAGTTGCATTTACTTCCAACGCTACACATTATATTCACTGAAACCTGACATGCTACTTCGCCTGCCACCCGGTTTCTCCCGTCGTGAAGCAACTTCAGTGTGACGTCTATGGTTGCGCGTCGCATTCACGAACGTTTATTCATTCCTCCTTGGAATGGCCAACAGCGCCGCATGCAACTCTTGCGTGCGGGATGAGACCACAGAACGCACTCTGTGCCATTGTGCAACCTGCAACTCCTCAACAAGGTGTTCTGCGTATGAGTCTTAGCTGCTTAGACAATAGATCGTTCTCGGAAGCTAAGATCCTGGGACCTTGGCCACAGACCTCTAGTGTGCTCAAGATCACCAAAGCGCTAATGCGCTATTTGAAGCCAACCGGACTATGTGAGTGCTTGTGAGTGAACATTCATCATCAGTGAACATATACGTGAGTGAACTTTCATCTGCGAGTTCACGCACAATGACTCTCCTTCTTCCTTCTTATCTTTTCTATTTTCCCTTCCCCACGTGTAGGGCAGCCAACCGGGCAAAACATTGGTTAACCTCCCTGCTTTTCCTTCTTGTCTATCTATCTATCTATCTATCTATCTATCTATCTATCTATCTATCTATCTATCTATCTATCTATCTATCTATCTATCTATCTATCTATCTATCTATCTATCTATCTATCTATCTCGTTGCATTTGCTGTAAACCATACGTTCGGGTCAGCTAGATTCGCTCTAACTATAGCTCGTTGTTGGGGAAGCCCCATGCTAGATGGGTTGTTGCCATTTAGCCTTATGCGTAGCATAAAGTCAGGAGGGTTTATAACTCCTGCTGTTCGAGCGCTGACAACACCATGAAGAAAAGCACTCAGAAATCCTTGGCGCGGCGCCACCAGCAGAGAACATAACAATATGCGAACTCCGCGCCCACGCCTGTGCGTTGCTCAAGCTTAACTAACGCGCATTTATTCAATACGTTCTATTGCACCTGCCGCCAACATATTACTATGCTAAACACCTGTGTAATCTTGATGGTGCAGATGTACGAATAGACTAATTCAGAACTCGAAAATCCCGTAACTGCTGGCTCTTTCAAATGGAAAAACGGATGAACCAGACGGCATCCCAGCGGAAGCCTACACAAGCGCTTAGAGGAGAAAGAAGTGATACATCGCGTAACGTGTTGACAAAGATTTACGGGTGAGAACATGTCCCAAAATAATGGCGAGACAACACCGTCGTCCCCACTCATTAGAGTAAGATTCAGGGCCACAAGAACTACACAAATACTGTGCCACATCCCATGAAGAATTTTGAACGGACCTCGAACAAAATGACATTACGAGAAATAAGTATAGGGCCCTAAAAGTTTGTATTCCCACCTGGGAAGTCACTACAAATGCAATATTTGGCTTCGGGGCATAGATGGGTACACTGTAAAAGCCAACCGTCATTTTAACGGTGATGTTTTTATCGTTTTTGGCAAGCCATCAACGTCATACCGTTAAGACGTACGTTTCTATCACTGTGAACAAGGAGGAAAGGAGAGACTGGCGAATACAACGAGACAAAAAATATGCTCGTGATAATAATGCGATTTGATTGGCTGCTGTGTGGAGTATTTCGTGGTGTACGCCTTATAATATGACGACCTGCCGTCCCCTCGACAGTTTAATGCTTGGAAATAAAGCTCCCAAGATATTTCCTGTCGTTTACAGTAATTTCTTGCCGTGTATGTATAAAGAAGATAAAGGACGGCTGTCCTTTATCTTCGCGGCATCCAGCTCACTCAGACGATGGACTGCTCATGAAACGAATGATTCTGTGAGCCTCAGCTGGGGAACGATCTACATAAGAATCCACTAAGTGCTCCTGAGGATCATTATGGATGGATGGATGGATGGATGGATGGATGGATGGATGTATGTATGTATGTATGTATGTATGTATGTATGTATGTATGTATGTATGTATGTATGTATGTATGTATGTATGTATGTATGTATGTATGTATGTATGTATGTATGTATGTATGTATGTTATGGGCGTCCCCTTTGAATCGGGGCGGTGGGTTGCGCCACCAAGCTCTTGCCATTACACTGCCTAATGTCCTACCTAAGTTAAACAATAAAAAAAATAAACACTATGAACTCCCACACCCAAATTTTCTGATCCCCTATTGCAAACTGTGCTTTTGTACGTTTCCGTCTTTTGTCGTTTCCCTGGTTTTCTTCCACCAATCCTCCAATCGCCTCTTACTAATGTCTATTGCGGACATGTTTGCTTTACCACTGCTCCCGCTGAACCCAAGGGCTTCAAGGAGGCCAGTGGTGCCTAAATCGACCACGGGGTAGACATCTTCACATTCTAATAAAACATGCTCCGTAGTTTCCTTAGCTTTACCGCAGCAAGCACATGCTTCTTCTTCCTTCTTATATCTCGTTTTAGAGGTGCTTGTTCTAAGACAGCCCGATCTCGCTTCGAAAAGTAATGAGCTTCCCTTTGAGTTATGGTAAATGGTTTCTTTCCTGATTTCGTTTTTTCCTCTTAAGTAGTTACTCATGGCAGGTTTCTTTTCCATTGCCGCCCCCCATGAGATTAATTCAGCCTCTCTGACTTTCCGCTTGACCTTTGTTGCTGTGTTGCCCACCCTACAGGCCGCATACTTGCTGGTAAGCTTCCTAGTTCTTTTCCTCCACTCTGAATCAATGTTTTCCCTGTACAGATACCTGAACACTCTCCCAGCCCGTTTACTTTCTTCCATATTCCTCAGCCGTTCTTCATACTCAATTTTACTGCGAGCTTCCCTCACTTCAAAACTAGTCCAGCCCATATCACCCTGCACAGTTTCATTTGTAGTCTTCCCGTGAGCGCCCAATGCGAGGCGACCCACTGACCTTTGGTTCCCGTCGAGTCCTGATTGTACCCCTGATTTATAGCAAACAACCGCATTTCCAAAAGTTAGTTCTGGAACCATTACACCTTTCCACATACCTCGGAGGACCTCGTACCTATTGTATCCCCATAGCGCTATGTGCTTCATTATGGCTGCATTTCTCTTCCCCTTTACTGTTATGGTTTTTTCCTGTGTTTCCATATATCCATTGCCTTCGTTTATCCATATACCAAGGTATTTATATTCTGTTACCCGAGGTATTTCTTGGCCCTGTATCTCTACTGTCTGTTCACTGTTTTCATTGAATACCATAACACCTGATTTTCTAACACTAAATTTCAAACCTAAATTTGTGCCTTTCTGTCCACAGATATTAGCCAGACGTTGTAAATCACTTTGCTTGTTAGCTAGCAACACAATGTCGTCCGCATAAAATAAACCTGGGAGTTGCTGCTCTATTGGAAGAAGAAGAGGTGCCGAGCAGTGCAGACGTATCCGCGTCGGCTCCCGCGTTCTTAAATAGTTTTGGGCGTCTTTCCAAGAAGAAGCCTGGATATATATACCTCATCGGAACCGCCAAGTTTCAAGGAATCCACCGATGCCAGAGTTTCATCGGTGGGTGGACTTTTCGTCATATTCTGAGGCTTTTGCTCTACGATCACGCCGACGAGGGAGCTAGCCCTAACGGGCACAGCCTGCTCTCGGCGCGGCGGTGCAGGCAGGCCTGCCTGTAGAGGCAGTCCCACGCTTGCGTTTTCCCGTCTCTGTGCTCGACTGAAGCGACGACACGTGCGTTCATCGAAAGCGACGCCATGCCCGAAGTCGTAACTGTGGAAGGTATGGACATTACCCAAGAAGATCTCAACGGTGCGGGGTGGATCACTGCCCTCAGCAACCGTAAAAAGCAGGAGACGAAGAGGCCGCCATTACGAGATGGCCAACGTGGTACGGTGAACAAGACGGTTGGCTACCGTACTGCCAAGGAACCGGCTAAAAGTCTGTTGTCGCAAGTAACGGCAGCTTCGCGACTTCCGAAGCTCCCGAAGGAACAGATCAAGGTTATCGTGCGCCCCAAGGGAGGCCTCGACGTATCAAAAGCCAACGTAGTACTGCTCGCTCAAGCCCTGGCCATGGCGGCGGCCCTTCCTGAGCATCAAACGAAGGAAGACACCGTGTGCCCAAACAAGGTACAGAATATTTTAATCATCGCCACTCCGCACGCCTCTAATGCTAGAGCCTATGCGAGACTAAATAAAATCCATACCAAGTACCGCGCCTACGAAGTCTCGGCGTACGTCGCCGCCCCGAAGATACGTGCAAAGGCGTAATAAAGCACATCGACCCCTGTCACGGTGAAGGCACGCTTAGAAACATGATTGTGAATGAAAGAAATCCCACGGCACTAGAAGCCAGACGAATCAAAGACTCGCACGTAGTCGTGATTTTATTCAGAGGCATGCGTGTGCCCAACCACGTGATCTGCGGCACGGCCTTGTTGCCATGTTCTTTATACCGACGGCAAGTCGACGTTTGCCATGCTTGCGGCCACGTAGGCCGTCGTGCCGACGTTTGCATCAGCAGCGAGGAAGAGAGAAGTAAATGTCGCGGTTGCGGAAAAGCAAAATCGGACAACGAAGAATAACATCAATGCACCCCCAAGTGCGAGGCGTGCGGCGGGCCCCACGTCACCGGGGACCGAACGTTCAAAAAGCGCTATCAAATCCCATACATCGTACGACGCCGACGCCGAAGACGCCGACAAAGAGCAAGGAAGGCACAACTGGACGAAGAATCTGACGTCACCGACGTAATTGGCGACATCTCGCCGGCTGCACCAGCTGCGCGTAGCGGTTCCATCCTAGGTACCCGATCTCTATCCGGAGGGCG
Source organism: Dermacentor variabilis (assembly GCF_050947875.1). Lineage (NCBI taxonomy): Eukaryota > Metazoa > Arthropoda > Arachnida > Ixodida > Ixodidae > Dermacentor > Dermacentor variabilis. The sequence continues at coordinate 134,426,892 of NC_134568.1, forward strand.
CTCACGCTCGAGAAGGAGAGAACCCAAACCGAGGCAAGGCTCCTACAGATCGAGATCCTGGTCTCGCTCCCAGTCCGTCAAGCGGGCCACGTGGGCCGACAAGGTCAAGGGAGCGACGCAGCCGCCTGGGAAGAAGAACGCATCAAGCAAAGAAACGACAGGTGAGGCACAGCCAGAGCATAGGATCGATCCCCGTATCCAAGCGCTCGAAGCGGAAAATAGGGAACTTAGACGCGAGCTCGCAGAGCTTAAGGAATCATTTAACAGCATGAAAGGAAAACTTATAAACCGGCATGAGGTTAGCAACAGTAACCCAGGCCCGTTAGCCGGGCAGTCGAAACGCAAGGCGCCCAACCCGGAACCCTTTAGCGACACAGAGGAGGAAGAAGAGGGCGACATAACCGAGGTCAACGAGACCCCGTCCGCCGCCTCGGCTTCCCCCGTCAAAAACGAGGGTAAACTGGAGAAGACCCTGAGTAGGATTATGGAAATGCTTTCCGCCATAGAGTCGAGAGTAACGCTATTAGAAAGACCTAGGGCTCAGCCCAAAGTAGACAAACAACACATACTGAACCGCTCCCGACCGGATCAAATCCCGACGGGGGCACCAAAGGTTTCTAAAATTTCACAATAAACAAGATGGCTATCACAAATAACAATACCGTTAAAATTTGGCAGTGGAACTGCGCTAGCTTCCAGAGGCGCAAGGCTCCGTTAGGTCAGCTCGTCAGATCGGTGACAGACAAGCCACAAGTCATTTTACTGCAGGAGACGCTCGCGGAGAAGGATATTACTCTGTCGGGATATCGTGCAGTAGCGTACAAAGGCGAAACGGGGAGAGGCATCGCCGCCTTAGTTAAAAAGAGCGTCTCTTTTGTGGAGCACACCGTTCCAAAATATCGTAGCGGACTAGAAGCACAACTGATCGAGCTCGTGCCCAGTAGATCGAGCAACGCGAATGTCTTTATTCTTAACGTCTGCAGTTCGCCTGCAGATAAGAACAGGGACTTTAATGTACTATTCCATTCCGCAATCAGGGCAGCCAGAGACGCGCCCCTCTTAATTGCTGGGGACTTCAACGCTCCTAACACGGAATGGGGATACGGGTTTAACAGCAAGAAGGGCACTAACTTAGCCGGATGTGCAGCCTATTTTAACCTCACGCTTGTTACAGATCCTAGGTTTCCCACTAGAAGGGGTAATTCGGTCAGTCGAGACACAACGCCAGACCTCACATTCTTCCGAAATATCGAGGGCGCGTGGGATAATCTTGAAGAGAACTTGGGTAGTGACCACTACGTTCTCGATATCGCGGTGCAGGTCAAACCCAAACCTCCGGTCAAATACGAATACGTAGATTGGGATCTTTTCCGGAAAATTCGAGCCGAAACAGCCCCCACAAGCGAATCCTACAAAGAACTAATTTCAAATCTTAAACAGGCCGTCAAAAACGCGACCAAAGAAATTAGCACAGAACTTGAAGTCCCCAAAATGGACTCGCGGTTAGCGCATCTCCTGGAGGCTAAACACGCTCTTAGAGAGAGGTGGAAAATACAGAAATTAAATCGCCGACTACGAGCAAAACTAACGTCACTAAACAAGGAAATAGAGTGGTATTCCAGACAAATGGCCCTGCAACAGTGGGACGAAACGTGCAACGAAACGGACGGTCGCATAAGAAGAGGTAGTAAGTGGAATCTGCTTAAAAGCCTCCTAAACGACAAACAGTCCCGGAATGCGCTAAATCTTGCCGTCGATAGGCTCATACATAAGCAGGTCACCTCGGGCCTCACAAACGATGTGATTGTCAACGACCTGGCGCGAACTTACCTACCCGACAAGGAAGGAGGTTCGCAAGGCATAAGCGCGAGAGCGGTTTACACGGGGCTAGACAGGCCAGAATTAGACGAACCTTTTACGATTTCAGAAATCAGAGACGTACTCTTCAACCTAAATGGAAGATCGGCCCCGGGGCCAGACGGGGTCACCAACAAGCTCCTCCGGAACCTGGACGACAAGGCCATCGAAATCCTAACGGCAGAGATAAACGAGATGTGGAGCTCGGGGCAGGTCCCGTCGGAATGGCGCACCGCCAAGGTGGTGCTCATCCCCAAACCAGGGAAACCTCCGCACATAAATAACCTGCGTCTCATTTCTCTAACATCGTGCATTTGCAAAGTGTCAGAACATGCAGTACACAATCGAATCGTCGAACACGTAGAGAACCACGAACTATTTAGGCATAATCTATTAGGTTTTAGAAAGGGACTCTCCACACAGGACGCAATGCTCCTCCTGAAAAGATCTACATTCGATAACGAGACGCGGGACGTACGAGGTATCATTGCACTCGACCTCGCTAAGGCCTTTGATAAGGTGGCTCACGAACACATCTTGACCGAAATTTCCAATTTCAACCTAGGGCGGAAATTCTTTAATTTCACTCTCTCGTTCCTATCGGAAAGGAAAGCGCTCCTTCGACTGGGCACGATCTCGGGCGGTCCTTACGAACTGGGCAACTTCGGAACCCCTCAGGGCTCGGTCCTATCCCCGCTGCTATTTAATATCGCCATGCATAAACTCTCCGAAAGGCTGGCCGCACTCCCAAAAATAGGCCACGCAATCTATGCAGACGATATCACAATCTGGTCCCCGGGGGGATCTCTGGCCGATCTAGAGCAATCTCTCCAGGCGGCCATAGATGCAACGGAAGACTTTCTTACAAGCACGGGTCTCAAGCTGTCACCGACCAAATCCGAACTCCTCTTCTACAGACAGTCGAGGCAGGGCGTTAGGAACCTCTAGCCTCTGGAAACGCTGCCAGTCGAAATTACAACACGAGAAGGGCACCCCATTCCGAGGGTGAACTCCATCAAAATTTTAGGACTTCTAATCGACGCCAAAGGCTGTAATGCAGAAGCTCTAAACAAGCTCGGTGCGCAGGCGAAAAACATATTAAGACTCATAACTAGAATCGCAAGCAAAAGGGGGGGGGGGGGGGGGGGGACTCGAGGAGGACAACCTACTCAGGGTCTTCCAAGCTTTCTTCATCTGTCACATTACTCACACGGCACCGTACCTGAAATGGAGCAAAATTGAAAATAACAAACTCGACACGCTCATCAGGTCCGGCATCAAAAGAATAATCGGTATTGCACAATCCGCTAGCACAGTAAAACTACTTCAATTCGGAATTCACAATACCACAGACGAATTAATTGAAGCGCAGTTTATTGCACAGATCTCCAGGCTTTCGTCAACTAAGCCGGGAATCAAAATTCTTGATGAAACTGGTCAACTCCCTATACAGGCACCGCTCGACAGACACCCCTGTCTAAATTAGCCCGTGATGGTATAAAGGTTGAGCCCGTGCCGAGGAACGTACATCCACCCAATATATAACGAAGGTCGCAGAAGAGCGCGGGCTAGAACCATCCTTCGACGAATCGATCCTTACGGGGCAGATGCATTCTTCGTCGACGCCGCCAAATATGGCAGCGAAGACAGGTTTGCAATCACGGTCGTTGACGCGCGCGGAACACTTATCAGCGCCGCATCAATTTACGCTAAACACGCGAACGAGGCGGAGGAAACCGCGATAGCCTTGGCTCTTCAAGCCGCAAAAGGCCCGGCGACCATTTTCTCCGACTCGCGCACGGCGGTCAGGGCTTTCTCGTCCGCTCTAGTTTGTAAACACGCAGCTGATATCGTCAACAGATCCTTTCGTACTACTACGTGAGAAGACACTGGAGGTCATACATTAGCGTGGTTCCCGGCGCACATGAATGATATAACTAACCAAGCGGGTTGCAACCCTAACGAGCGGGCCAACTGCCTGGCGCGTGAATTCACGAACCGCGCCCGAGCTAACGGCCCGGCTCTGCCGCAGGATTGCCCCTTCAAAGATAATCTTACGACCTTTCATGAAATTGCGTCACATTACAGGCACAGCAGGAGAAAATTCCCTCCCCCCAGCCCGAAACTGAACAGGGCTCAGACTGTTACTTTCAGGCTTTTACAGACGAGATCCTACCCCCCCCCCCCCCCCAGAGCGCTTAGTTGGATAGACCCGAACTTCCCGCGTTCGTGCTCCAAATGCGGTCACGCGTGCTGCTCCTTCGACCACATGCTCTGGCTGTGCCCGTACAACGCGGGCTCCGACTTTCATAACAAGTCCAAGTGGGACGCCTTGCTGAAGAGCTCGGATTTCACAAACCAGCTACAGGCCGTCCAGAGGGCCCGCGACGTCGCGGAGAGTCACCACCTCCCTGTCCCGTCGTGGGCGGAGCCACCAACTTGATCGGGGAGCTTTCGGTCCCCCGAATCGAGTTCCTCAGGACACTCTAATAAAGTTCTTGTCACTGTCACTGCTGCTCTATCACTGTACCAGCCTGTTTGTATGAGAGATTAAACCCGATATTACTTCCTTCTAGCGCCCTCTCCATCCTCACCATGTACATCAACGTCGTAAAGACAACCATGATAAGCGACCCCCTGTGGCTGTGTGGTGAACTTTTGCGTGCGTGCGCTCATTAACTGCCTTTTCTGTCTTTCTCATTTCTGCGATCCCGTTTGCTTTTCTCCAAGAGAGAGAGAGAGAATACAGAGGAAGGCAGGGAGGTTAAGCAGAGGTAGTTCCGGTTGGCTACCCTGCATGGGGGGAAGGGTTAAGGGGGATAAAAAGAGAAATAGAGGGGAAGGGGGAGATAGAGAGAAAGCGAGACGAGCACTAACAAAACGCGTACACTATAGAGCGGTAGTGGGCGACGTTCTTAAAGTCTATCGTTAAGCTCCGTAGATCGCATGAACCTTAATAACGCGAGTAAGGCCTTCATCGCGGATGTTCTTTCAGAGCACTGACCTAAAGCTTGAAGTTCTGATAGTGGACGACTGTCCAACTGGTCCAGTACTCTGCACATTACTTGTCTCTGGGCACTATATCCAACGTAGTGTAAACAAATGGGCACAATCATGCCCAACCTTCCTGTCCTTTTTTTTCTGCTCTTTTCCACTTCCCCTTCGGCGGTGATAACTACATTCTCTCTCGCTTACTGTACTCTAATTTCGCCCAGTTCACACGTATCGTGTGTTTGGCGCAGCATAGCCTTAGCCGCTCTTGCGCCATTAAACCCCATTTAACTAACTAACTCACACGTATCGTATCTACGGATTTAGTTTAACTTCTAACATATCTCATTATTCCAATCCACTGTGGTTACCATTCATCTACTGTCCATTGCCACTTTTACGTATAATTTTGCTGCTGTTGTCTTTTTGGTTCGTAGCGATGTACGATTATTGTCTGTTTACCTTTTTAGTTTTTCTTTGTACTTTGTTGTCAAATAAAATCCAATTAATCCTCCTGATAAACTGCACTTCGCTTTCCTAGTGTTGCCGTCCGGTCCTTCTTTCATTGTTTGTGTTCTTTTCTTTGTTAACATGCAGATGGTGACGTTGAATGTCTCTAATGGGTGAGAAAGTAAATGTAATGCGCAAAGTTCAACACGACAACGTAGTAAGAGACACGGACCAGCGCTAACCTTCAACTAACTTTGTTCCTCGTCGCTCGTCAATGTATGCGCTTAATCGCACGTGCGTGAAACCATGTGATCACATTGTCACGAACACAGCTTATAATAGCAAGCCGCGCAAAAAAAAACACTTCTCACTATTCATTAGAGAAATTGATCTGCCACTTACGCATTCTTTCCCTCTGAGAGGTATATAGAAAGATTCTATCAGCTCCAGGGAAACAGCCATCCTGGCTTTTACCCAAAATCTTGATTTCTTAGAAATCTCGAACGCACATGCAAGCTTGACAACTTGCAGGCAAATGCGCATTCCCTTTATTTCTAATTGAAAGCTCATGTTCCCTTGCACGATCCTTTACACACCATCCGGTTTGTCCTACATATGACTTTCCACAAGGTAGCGGTATCTTGTAGACAATGCCAGTCGCGCATCTCTGATATATTTCCGCGAAGTATACATACCTTGCGATTTTTTAACCAGAACACGCGAGAATCGATTGCATGTCGTATCAGTTGCCTTGTAGCGGTGAGGGGCGGCGGGATCAGAGACAGTAGGTGCGGGCGCGCAATGCGATTCCCAGTTCGTATGTATTCTGCTGCGCTGGCCGCTTCAGAAGTTCCCCTTGCCACTACAAGGCACCTGACAAGCCGTGCAGTCGACGCCCTCGTGCGTTCTGGTTAGGAGTTTGCAAAGGTGTACGTAAGTCCTCCTGCGAATAAATCAGCAGTTGATAGCCAGCGCTTGTCTTGTTTTGTCTTTCATTGATCCTGCTGCTGCGCTGTTTTCCTCGGAATGTCTAACCAACTAGCCCGACTTCGCCCTCTTGTCAAATGAATCTTATGATGACGGATCTCGCGGGACGACCGCTGCACCAGCTGAGCTTGTGCCGGACATACCTTCGAAAACGCGATGGCGTTCACTGTGCCTTTCATGTAGTGATCGAGAAGAAAGGGGGTTAACCGAGGGACCCGATTTTTATGAGTCATATCATGAGAAGCTAACAAACACTGACACCAAGGACAACATAGGGGAAATTACTTGTGCTTAATAAATGAAATGAAGTAACGATAAATTAATGGAAATTAAAGTGGATGAAAAAAACAACTTGCCGCAGGTGGTAATCGATCCCACAACCTTGACATATCGCGTGCGATGCTCTACCAATTGAGCTACCAAAGCGGCGTTTCCCCATCCACTTTCTTGGGTATTTATGTGTCCTAGTAGAACCCTGGGAGTGTTAGCCAGCGCCACCACTCACAGACCTTGGCGGCGGACGTGGAACGTCCTTTTTGCCGCAGGCGTCATGAGAACGTGATCTCTTTGGGTGAAGACAACTGGTCAATAAACCCACATATGCTGCCTGAAGGCATCAATGTTGCCGGATTCGCGACCCTCGTTATATAATAAACGAGAAGAAAGGGGGTTGCCTTCCAGTTGCCTTCACCCAAAAAGATCCCGTTCTCGTGACGCCTGCGGCAAAAAGGACGTTCCACGTCCGCCGTCAAGTTCTGTGAGTGCTGGCGCTGGCTAACACTCCCAGGGTTCTACTAGTACACATAAATACCCAACAAAATGGATGGGGAAACGCCGCCGTTGTAGCTCAATTGGTAGAGCATCGCACGCGAAATGCGAAGGTTGTGGGTTTGGTTCCCACCTGCGGCAAGTTGTTTTTTCATCCACTTTAATTTCCATTAGTTTATTGCTACTTCATTTCATTTATTAAGCACAAGTAATTTCCCCTATGTTGTCCTTGGTGTCAGTGTTTGTTGGCTTCTCATGTCATGTAGTGATAGTAGCACGGTTATTTAAAAGGGCCACAGATGACATCTCATCTTTTTTTCTGACTCCAGGAATGCTGATGTTGGCTTGGTGAGTGCAGGCACCGCAATGTGGTAAAGACGGTCTAGCTGCAGGCTTGAAGCTCGACGGTAACGTTACACGGTGGGCAGCGATAATACCGGTAAATACCGTTATTATCCGCAATAACAGACGCCAGATGGTGTGGTTGAAGACGAGCGCTGTATCTTATGTGCATTCTCAAAGCGCCGACAAGAACATACGTCTTGAGGGGATAATCCTGAGCGATCTTGGACTATTGATACTGCCGTGTATGCACAGCTGGGAAGGCCAGGACATGTTCGTAAAGCTTGAGCATGCACAGAGGGGAGGACACGAAGGCCGCTGCTACAGCTCCCACCACTCAGCACAGGTAAGCTATAGCGTAGGAAACCCATTAACACTGCGTTGTCCAAGTTGAATCGCTCGCACGGAAGGCAACTCGTGCCCCACGATTTTCCCGCGAAAAATCTTAGGACGTTAGTGGTCATAGGGCTCTATAACGTAAAACTATTCCAATATGTTTTTCCAATCTCCTGATGTCGAATTTGCGTAACCGCCGACGCAAGTATCGGACGGTGACCCGCACGGTTATCTGAAGGGACCAATCAAACGCTCTCCTCATTTATAGGATGTCACTTTTGTTTGCTTTAAAAACGAATAACATTGCCTACACGGAGCGGCTTGTCTTATCTGATTGGCTTACAAGAGGCGAGGAGCACGCTCAAGTAGCACTTTCGGCATGGCCCGTAACCTCTGCTTCTGTCATGTGCAGGCTGCTATCGCACTCCTGCTAGCGCTATCAACGGACACACTCACCGACTTAGAATGCGTTTCCGCGCATCTTCCTGACGCAATTTTTGCTTACATCGATGTCGACGCGCATTTTCCTGCTGTGGTGCCATCAGCAAGGCTTGTCTTCCATGCGCCAACCACACCGACCGCTGCATCATCCATCAAGGCACACTTAAATGGCTTCCCTGGAAACTTCACCTTCAGTGGGCACTCGAGCAGCACTTTCGGCATGGCCCGTAACCTCTGCTTCTGTTCTGTGCAGGTGTGTACTAAACTTTTCCTATACGTGAGAAAAAGTCATGACCGCTTTTAGTGCTGTTCCCGTGCCCACGGGTGTTGTGCGAGACCATTTGTGAATGCTTGACTTCGTCGTTTGCCTTACTGTTGAACTGTTCAGGGGATGTTGAGACAAACCCTGGGCCTAATACTAGGGCGGACAGACTTTTTGATATTGAAGCACTGACTGGGACGACCCTGCAGAACAAATGAAGATAATGTTTCGCTTTATTAAAGACATACACACACCCGCTCACTCCAGTCCTCAAAAACTTTAGCCGAAGAAGCCGCCGATATTAAAACTATCAAGAATGGCCAAAGAAACATGGGAGCGAAATTCACGGTATTGAGCAAACGGATGGACGGTATGGAAGAAAAATGCAATAACATCGAGGCACAGTGTGTAGTACTGTCTACTATTAAGAGCACTGTGGGGCCCTAAAAGAAAGAAACGCAATTCTGCAGGCTCGCGCCAATGAGCTTGAAGACAGGTGTCGGCGAAATAACCTAATCATTCGCAGCATTCCAGACGCTAAAGAAACATGGCAACAAACCGAGAACAAGGTTATATCTGCTTTGAAAACCATACTTCCATCTTTTTCATCCGACTCAATTGAACGTGCTCATCGCTTAGGCGTTTTTTCACCGGGAAAATGTCGACCCGTAATTGTAAATTTCTCGAGTTTTAAAATGAAAGAAAATGTTCTTTCAGTACGTAATAATCTCAAAACAAGCAATATCACTCTTAACGAAGATTGCTCCCCCGCAATCCGTCTCACTCGGGGAAATCTTATCCAGTTTGGAAAAAATCAGCCCGGCGCATCTGCGTTTAATCTAAGATACGACAACGTTTTTGACGCCGAGATTAAATGCGTGAAAGAAAAACTGTCGGTCGCAGGGCCAACGCGCAAGGAACATAGTTCCTGCGGGTAATTTCACCTAGCGGAGCGAGAGGGGAAGTGGACAGACTCCACAACACCATGTGTCCATCTTTTTTACTTACATTAGAAGTGTGCTGAACAAATATTTTTTTATTATTCTCAGCGATTGACACGTGTTCTTCACACATTGTTGCCCTAACAGAAACGTGGCTTTCGAACAACATTAATGATTCTGAAATCTTTGAGGATGCCCATCGCTTCGCTATTTATAGGGAGGATCGTGCTGTGAGTCGTGGAGGCGGCGTCCTACTTGCCATTTCTAACGACATTCCTTCTTCACAAATTTCTGTTGCTACTGGCCTCGAAATGTCCTGGACTTCATTTACCATTCATCACCAGAAGGCAGTTATAGGCGTATGCTACGGATCTCCTTCTTCCTCGCCCACATTCGTTAGTGAATTGCGTGATGTAATTAATAACGTATCATCAGGCTTTCCATCATCGCTCCCTTACTTATTAGGCAACTTTAACTTTCCGAACATTAAATGGAACACTCAGCCTCCTTCATTACTCTTTTTTTCGTCTCAGGCCAAGACATTTTTAGATTTATATCTCACTTTTTCCTTTTCGGAAGTGGTCACTCAACCAACTCGGAGTAGTACTACTGTCTCAAACACTCTCCACCTAGAACTTACAACTGAACCCAAACTAACTTCCAACATTACATTCCTTCCGCCTTTGAATGACCATTCTGCTATGCATTTTACCATTAGTGCCAACCATCCAAAAAATATCAAGAAAAAGAAAACAATACTCAACTGTAGGAGAGCGAACTTCGAGGCCATTAATAGATAATTACATACGTTTCTTGACACATTCCTGATTAACTTTGGCAACCGTTCTGTGCAAACTAATTGGGACCTGTTTGCTCATAAAGTAAATGAACTAATGAACAAATATGTTCCCAGCCGTATCTCAACTTCTAACCCACAAGCCCCCTGGTAGAACACTCGCATTAAACGACTTTCTAACCATAAAAAGCGTATCTACCGCTCAGATAAGTTGTCCTCGAGTGCTTCTCGTTGGACGGCATACATGCAAGGCGGCTTCTAACGAATATATTAAAGCATTAAAACTTGCTAAACGTACTTTTCTTGCTGTTACTCTTCGGTCTATTCTTAAAACTAGCATTAAAAAATTTGGGAAAATAATTAGACCTGTTCCTGATAACTTAATCTTATTAAACGACTCTACTGGGCAGCCCATTCCTAAAAATGGTGCTGCAACTCACCTTAACGAAGCCTTTCTCAAGAATCTTTCGAGAGCTCTAAATAAGCAGCTTCCTGAGTTACGTAACTATCCAGTCCTGTTTCCAGTAATAATTCATACATCTGGTGTTGCTAAACTTATTGACAAGCTCGACTGCAATTCTTCACCTGGCTTTGACTCAATTAACACAAAGTTCCTAAAGAAACACTTCCGCATACAGTTCTAGTACACTAACCAAAATTTTTCAACAATCGCTCAACACAGGCGCTTTACCTTATCAGTGGAAGGTCGGGAAAGTGGTTCCGCTCCACAAATCTAGTAATAAAAACATGGCAACCAACTATCGCCCCATCTCAATTAGCAGCACGTGCTGCAAACTGCTAGAACACATTGTATTCACAAACCTCGTCGACTTTCTTGAAGATAACATATTTTTTTCACCTGCACAATATGGCTTTAGGAAATCATACTCGTGCGAGACTCAACTCGTATCCTTCACTCATCAGTTGCATCGAATTCTTGATGGTTCATCATGTGCCGGCTGCATATTTTTAGACCCATTTGAATATTGATGCTAATGTTTTAAAATGGATCGAATTGTTTCTTGTTCATCGCTCACAATACGTTACTGCTAACGGCTGCAATTCACCGGTGTACTCTGTTGCTTCCGGAGTGCCCCAAGCATCGTTTCTCGGTCCTTTGTTGTTCTTAATATATATTAACGACCTTCCTTCACAAGTAACTTCTAACATTCATCTCTTCGCGGATGATTGTGTTATCTTTAGAGAAATAACTACGGATTGTGATACTAACCATCTTCAATCGGACCTTGATATAATATCTAACTGGTGCAGTTTATGGCTAATGGAATTAAATGTTAACAAGTGTAAAGTTATGCATGTATCTGGGACACTTAATGTATCTCAGGGATACTATTTAAATTACCTTCATTTAGAACAGGTAACTTCGTACAAATACTTAGGAATTCATATTAGATACGACCTTACCTGGGAAAGTCACATTACTAATATTGTGAACAATGCTAACCGCGCCCTTGTTTACTTAAGGCAAAACTTTTTTAAGGCTCCACACTCTTTGAAATTATTGCTTTATAAAACACTAATACGGCCGAAATTAGAATACGCTACATTAGTCTGGGACTCTAATAACCTAAACTTAATTAACGCATTAGAATTAGTTCAGAATAACGCTGCTCGTTTTATTCTTTCGAATTATAACAGAACTGTCAGCGTAACAGCCATAAAAACTAGCCTTTCTCTTCCATCTCTTGCAGCTCGACGTAAAGTTTCCCGTTTATCATTATTTCACAAAATTTTTCACCACACAACACTTCGTGATGTATTCATCCATACTCCACACTACGTATCTCGTCGCATCGATCATTCTCACAAGGTTCACGTCCCTTCTTGCAGCACAAATACATTTTCCCAGTCATTCATACCTCGGACATCACTAGAGTGAAACCACCTTCCCGCCAACATTGTATCCATCAGCAATAATCTTTTGTATCTTGATGCCTTAACCAACATTACTTGTTAGAATGCTGTTTAACGTGCTTGTATATCTTGTTCTTTTTTGTAATAACTTTTGTAATTGCTCATTGCAAACGTACTTAATTTGTCAAATTGTATTTTTATGTTGTATATTTTTCTCTTGTAAGACTTAATGTTTGAATTCACTTGTAACCCATTCCCCTCCGTAAAGCCTTCACAGGCTTTGAGGGTATAGTAAATAATATGAAATAAAATGAAAGTGGAGAGGGATTCGATGGGGCCGAGCCACTGCACTGAAAATCGATAACCGAATGAAGAGGGTTGTGCCGGCGCCTGGGATTGGTCCGCTTTCCCTTACTTAGCTTGTGGTGGCTGGTCGAAAATCGCGGCGGCATGCAACGGAAGGTTAAGAATACTGCTAAGACGGATCCTCAGCAAAGAAGAGTTGGCAGAGCGAGGTAGTAAACGTGCCGAATGTGCTCGTGGGACGATACACGGTCACGCAAAAAGTTTTATTTTACGCAAATAAATCCATGCTCTCCGGCAGGTGCGAATAGCCAGTGCCTGAGCAATCGGCGGCAGCCATATTTTACTCCTTTCGGAACGGGGCAGCCTGCGGCTATTCAGAAAAAAAATCAGTTTCATTCGGCATATCAATGCACCTTTCACACGTACACGTCACTCTGATGTGGTGAGTTTTCGCGGTTTTGTGACATCGCGTGACAGGCAGGTGAAGTGGGTGCAGCCCTAAAACTTTTGACCAATAGCCGAGGGTCAATGGCGGAAAGGCGTCGAATCAGAAATAACCATTTTTTTTTATTCGGCAGTCCAATCATGCATAATCAGTGTGCAACGTCATATCAGATGGGGAGCTATCGCGGTTTTCGTGACATCATGTGACATACAGGCTTGGTGTGGGTGGTCCAAACAATTTCCTAACCAATCGCGGAGGGCTGATTGCAGAATTGGAAAAGTTTGGAATAGCTTTACGTTACAGCGCCCATAGTTTCTTTTTTCAACTAGTAGGCAAGAGAGCTTTAGGGCAGGTTCCGATCAATTTTTACTCCTAGAAAGTGATGCACCTTTGCATAGATAATTACTTATCAATTAATTCAAATGCCTTACGCTCGCATTACATTGCGCGCGACAGCAGCTACAAAGCAGTTCTCGGAGGACACATCCAGAGTTCGTCCTCGAACGTAGTCTGACGTTAATCTGGCCACTTTCTGGATTCTAACACTCACCCGAGACGCGTTATCCCGGACGCCCAAAGGTAGATATCGTCTACATAGAGCGACACATTAACGGACTGTGGAAGGCAGTCAACGAGGCCACCAGCTCTGGGTCAAACAGCGTGGGGCCACATAGTGGTACACTCCAGCAGGTGCCATGGTGTGATGTCGCACCATCCTCTGTTTGAATAAAGTATGAGCTGTACTTGAAATAGCTGCATATCCATTAAAAGACACATCAACCTAAGCATAAGGCTAAATGATGACTGGATGAGTATATGCAGTGTCTATAGTCGGGTACTACTTAAGAAGGCAGCAGGGGTAGCAGAGGCAGCAGAGCAAGCCGCCTAGATGACCGAAGTGCGGCAGCCGATTTCCTCCGCGACTAAAGAAATAGTCCAGCTGAAAAGTCCGGGCCAATTCGAAGCGCGGGCGGCCTTGTTCTCCGTTGGCGGGGCCACCAGCTGCCCGGCTCATGACCTCAGTCTAGAGTGCGCGCCCATTAGCGGAAGCTCGTGTGCATCCGCCTTGGAGGGCAAATGCCGCTGCCTTCTAATGTTGTACCCGACTATAAGCGGCTCCAACGATCCAAGTAATCGCCACCAACAATCTTAATAGCTTTTCTTTTTTTGAAATGAAACAGAGTCAATTAAGTTATCTCCAAATAAGAAGTTCCTGTCGAAACCGGCCATGGCGTCAGGGTATACATTGCGCGTCCGCAATATAGTGCTCATAATCATAGGGTTAACTGCGAAACTTCCGAATTAAAGACACCTGTAGAACTAAAAAACCTAAATGCGAATTCAATTTGTCCTAGACCTTCCGCCATCGAGCACTGCCGCTTGACGGATAGCGATTGCAACGAAGTCGCAGTCAGGATACTAATCACTAGCTGTGTTGAGAGAGAGGAAGACATTACGGCATTTTTTTTTCTATATTTGCTCAGCATCAGCGCCACAAGTTATCGGAAATGTTGCCACTGAGAAACGGGAGTAATTTACATTCGCAACTGGTTGGGTACGGATCAGTCGTTCCCATTGTTGAACACAACGATCAGTCACTGTCGTGATGGATATATCCAGAGGTACTAGTTCTCATATATATCGAGGGTATGAAGAAACATTCTAAAGTTTCGCAAATCGTTGTGGCACAATTAGTATTTCCAATGTGCAACAATATGCCGGCGCAATTCAGAAGTACACAGATGGCTCGTGTACTAAAGACACTTCAGCGTGTGCCTTTGCTATCCCGACATTCCATCTAAACATAAATGTTAATAAGACGAAAGGTGTAATATTTAGACCTAAATCGAGGCAGCTAAATTTTCATGTAAGCTTAAGTTATGGTGGCGCTCACCAATAGAAATCACAAATAATATTAAAATTCTGGGTGTTACATTTTCTCAGAACATGCTATGGTATAGTCACATTGATGCTGTTCTAACTAAGTTAGCTCGAGCAGTCGGCATTATTTCTCATTACAGATCATATCTCCCGTATCAAGTAAAGATCCTGCTTTATAATTCCCTATTTTACTCTCATCTTAATTACTGTTTCTTGGTCTGGGGCACAACCACGTATACAAATTTGCAAAGGATCTTTATACTTCAAAAAAAGCTTATCAGAGTACTTTTTAATCTCATACAACAGTCACTCGCAAGGTCTTTTCTCCAAGGCATGCATAATACCAGTATTCAATCTTTACAATTATAAGTTAGCACTTGCATTCCAGCGCGAACTAAAAAATCATCTTGAATCTCTGCATGAGTTGTCATCACTGAAAAAGAGCACTGTGTGTTACACTACCCGTCATAGAGAGGAGTGGATTGTACCAACTCCTAGAACCAATTACACAATGGAAAAATTATCCTTCACACTTCCAACTCTATTAAACTACTGCAAAAAAATCCGGGACTGACCTACTTAAAATATCTAAACGTGAATTACGACAGCTTCACTGCACACATTCCTAGTAACTCCACCTGTATTCCTATAATGTGTATACTTAATCCTGTGTTTATTGTACAGCTTTATACCCTCTGCACTTATTGTATTGATTGTTGTTCTATTTTCCTTGTTTCTATTTTATTTCATTTATGAAATGATCCTGTTATTTTTGGCTCTGCTAAATCGCAAAGAGATTATATGCATACTTGTGTGTGTCTTTCCCTGCTTTGCTGTTGTTGCCCTGTAGAAGGGGGCTGTGGGCCTTTGTCAAGCTGCCGTTTACGAGCAGCTTTTACCCCCAACCTCCTCCATCATCCCGATGGAAATAAAGATTATTATTATTAAGCGTACAACGCATATTTCAGCTCTGTCTTGTTGCTACACCAACGAAGGCAAAACTCTATGTAATATTGAAAGCGACAAAGTTTATTGCGACTAGTCAGCCTCCACATAAATAGGTCGTGTGCACAGATTCACAGTCTGCACTTGAGCTGCTTTTCAACGTTCAGGCAAAAAGTGTACGCAGTAAGATAATCGTGTGAATTGCCGAGCTGACACAAGTTGCGGAAACTCGCGGTCACGAAATTGCACATCACTGGGTTCCCCGTCATACCGGCACAACTGGAAATAAACGAGCGGTCGAACTTGCGAAACGTGCACACGAACATGGAGAAGAATACAACATTGCACTGTTCCAGAAAATGAAGTTGGAAACACATTACGAAAACACTCAGCGAGGAGATCATCTGCGACGATGGTTCGGTGAAGAATCCAAAAGATCAATTTTGTATGCCGTAGACTGTCGGCTGAAACTCGGTGTATATGGGAAGATACCGCGAAGTGTGGAAGCGTTGTTCCACCGCTTTCGCCTTGGTGTAAGCTCCGAGTCTTGTTGCTGTGGAGTGGCGGATGAGGACAGAGCCCACGTCCTGATGGACTCCCCATTATACGTCCAGCAAAGGCAACAGATGCGCTTCAAACTTATGGTTCAGGGAAATCATCCATTGTCCCTTGGGACAATGCTTGGGCCATACTTAGCTAGTAGCCTTGGAAGAACCGCTTTCAGCGCAGTAAAACTTTTTTATAAGTACGGACATGCGCGCGAAATACTATATAGGGACGGTTTTGTGCAGTGACTCGCCTTTGTTGTTATGTTTCGTTTGTTTTTTCTTTCACGTGTGAGCGTTTGCGGGCCCTAAATTATTTTTTTTTACACCGACGCTGTATATGGCTAGCCGATTCATCCGTCCGTCCGTCTGTCACCTGTAGGCCGAAAACTCCTTCGGCGCAACCCCATGCGCATGCGCGAAAAAAAAAAACGGTGAAAGAGAGGCGCGCGATTGGCTGCACCAGTAGTGACGTCTTTGCTGTCCATCGCAGCCAAGCGCGGGCGCAGCAGTTTTTCTCCGGCTTCGAAATGGGTGGCCACGCGTCATACGTACTCCTGAGGAGCAGGAAGCTTTCGATCAGCAACGCCGCGAGCAGAACTGGGAACAACCTCATCTGCACCGCGCTGATGCTGCAGCCCGGGCACAAGAACAGGCTCGTGCAGCTGAGCGCAAGCAGGAACTGCGTACCGAGGATCTGGCAGCCTGCCAAGCCGTCATTTAATGATTTAATGAACCGTCGGGATTAGCCCAGTGATAAACACCGAGGCCACACATTTCAGCTTCACTGGTTAACCATCTTTACGGAGTGCTTGGGCAGTGATGTTTTTATATTTGGTTATTATTCTTTTTAATTTTAAAATATATTTTTTGCATATAAGTGACATGGAGTAGCCAGAGGCGTACTGCTTCCAACCTCTTACCTTTCAAACCCCATTTAGGCATATTTACCTACTAAGGATAGTGGGATCGCTACGGAGTTTCAGCTGTTTCGAGGGGATGCTTCGGTTACAACAAGCTGTACGGGGTCATGATATTGTTACGTGGTTAAAAACAGTCAGACGTGTATTTACAGAATATTTACAATAATTATATCAGCTGACAAGATGGTAGCCAGCGCGCGAAGCCCAGAACATCGTCTTCTTCCGACGATAATTAAAACATCTTCTTCGTCAGCGTGTCACATGATCCCCGGCGGCTGAAGCACCGGCTCGGTGCTGGTTAGGAGGCAGGCGAGTGATACAACTTAAGACGCGCGACGTGGACCACGTCGGAGCGATGCGGAGCCACGGTTTGCTCAAGAGGGGCGATTTCGTACGAGACGTCAGTTACTTGACGCAAGACACGGTGAGGGCCGCAGTAGCGTGAAAGTAACTTCTCCGAGAGGCCAACGCGTCGCGACGGCGACCAAAGGAGAACCAGGGCGCCCGGTGTGTAATGGACGTCACGATGGCGGGCGTCATATAAGCGCCGCTGATTGTCCTGCGACTCCACAAGTCGACGTCGAGCAATATGGTGTGCTTCTTGTGCTTTGAGGATGGCTTCACGGGCGTACTCGGATGTGGAATTCAGACTGGCAGGCAGAACGGTGTCGTAAGGTAACGTAGGGTCATGGCCAAACAAGAGGAAGAATGTAGAGAAGCCTGCGGTATCATGGCGAGACGAATTATAGGCGAAAGTAACGAACGGCAGCGCAACGTCCCAGTCGCGATGGTCATCGGAGACATATATGGACAGCATGTCAGTAAGGGTGCGGTTAAGGCACTCGGTTAGACCGTTCGTTTGTGGATGGTAAGCAGTAGCAAGTTTGTGCTTAGTCGCGCACAAGTGTCGAATGTCATTGACAACTTTAGAAAGAAAGTAGCGGCCTCGGTCGGTGAGGAGCTGTCGAGGGCGCCGTAGTGAAGGATGACGTTTTCTAGGAGGAAGTCGGCGACATCGGTTGCACAGCATGTCGGAAGAGCCCGTGTGATTGCATATCGGGTGGCGTAGTCTGTTACTAAAGCAATCCACTTGTTTCCCGAAGCAGACGTAGGGAAAGGGCCTAAAAGATCAACACGTACTCGGAAGAATGGCTCTGATGGTACGTCAAGTGGTTGAAGGCGACCAGCAGGGAGTGTGGCCGGCTTTTTGCGTCTTTGACAGAGATCAAATGCAGCGACATAACGGCAGACGTCACGGTATAGACCAGGCCAAAAGAAGCGCCGATGAACGCGGTCATAAGTCCGTTACACGCCAAGGTGACCTGCGGTCGGTACATCATGAGGGCAGGCGAGAACAGTCTCACGCAGATGCTCAGGCACGACGAAGAGTCGGGCAGGGCCATCCGGGCGCATGTTAGAGCGGTTCAACATAACATCTTGAAGTTCAAACATGCGAAGGATCGGGCGTCGTTGAAGTGAGCCGTTGAATAAGGTGTTGCAAGGAGGGCTCCCGACGTTGTTCGGCTCCAATGTCGCGAAATGCAGCCAGAGAGAACGGTGACAGGTATGCCGGCCGCAGAAACATCAGGAGGGTCGACAGGATGGCGCGAAAAGCAGTCCGCATCTTGATGTAACCGGCCAGTCTTGTATACAACGGAATAGTTGTATTCTTGGAGGCGCAGAGCCTAGCGGCCAAGGCGCCCTGAAGGATCTTTGAGGGACGAAAGCCAACACAGAGCGTGGGGGTCAGTGATGACTGTGAATTGGCGGCCGTACAAATAGGGGCGGAATTTACCCACTGCCCAAACGAGAGCCAGACACTCGCGTTCGGTAATAGAATAATTGGTCTCCGCAGAGGAAAGAAGGCGGCTGGCGTAGGCAATAACACGTTCTCGCCCTTGTTGTTTCTGTGCCAAGATAGCTCCAATGCCGTTGCCACTGGCATCGGTACGGACTTCTGTTGGAGCTGACGCGTCAAAGTGAGCGAGAATGGGCGGGGACGTAAGCAGCCCAATCAGCTCGGTGAAAGCACCAGCTTGCTCAGGGCCCCAAATGAATGCAGCGTCTTTCTTGAGGAGCTGATTGAGAGGGCGCGCAACGTTCGCAACATTTCGGACAAACCGACGGAAGTAGGAGCAAAGCAAGAAGCTGCGAACATCCTTGGCACATGTTGGCACGGAAAAGTCTTTGACTGTCCGTATTTTATCGTGATCAGGGCGTACACCAGAAAAATCAACGAGATGCCCAAGCACAGAAATTTCACGACGACCGAAGTGGCACTTGGGCGAATTTAGTTGTAGCCCCTCCTGACGGAAAACAGATAGGATCGTCGACAGGCGCTCGATGTGTGTCGCAAAAGCCGGAGAAAAAACGATCACGTCGTCCAGGTAACAGAGGCAGATGGACCACTTGAAACTGTGTAGGAGGGCGTCCATCATTCGTTCAAAGGTGGCCGGGGTATTACATAAACCGAAAGGCATCACTTTGAACTGATACAGGCCATCGGGAGTAATAAAAGCTGTCTTCTCGCGGTCCATGTCATCGACAGCAATTTGCCAGTAGCCGGAGCGAAGGTCGATGGACGAAAAATATTGTGCTCAATGCAGGCAATCCAGGGCATCCTCAATGCGTGGTAGCAGATAGACATCTTTCTTTGTTACCTTGCTGAGGTGTCGATAATCGACGCAAAATCGCCAACTGTTGTCCTTCTTTTTAACTATTACTACAGGGGATGCCCATGGGCTGCAAGAAGGTTCGATGATGTCTCGTGAAAGCATCTTGTCAACTTCGTGTTGGATGATATATCGCTCAGTAGGCGAGACGCGGTAGGGTCGCCGATGGATCGGGTTCGCATCGCCGGTGTTTATTCGATGTTTTACGACAGATGTTTGTCCTAGAGGGCGTTCTCCAAGGTCGAATATGTCCCAGTATGAGGCAAGGAGGCAATGTAGTTCTTGAGCACGCTTGGGAGGAAGGTCGGGAGTAATCATTTTTGTTAGGGCATTCAAATCTGAAGGGACAGGGGGCGAAGCAAGCGTTGAACACGAGGAGCTGTCACAAGTTAAAGCCGAAATGTGGTAGTCTCTGGCTGGCGTTATTTGCGCCAGGGATATTCCGCGCGGGAGTACTTGTGTACAGAGTCCAAAGTTCACAAGCGGAAGGCAGGATGTGTTGTCCGAAATGGTAACGACGGTGTGAGGGAAAGCGACGTTATGCAAGAGCAGGACATCCGGATTAGGAGATACGATGTAATCACCGTCTGGGACAGGTAGAACGGGGGAGACATCTATGTAGGTAACGGCACGGTGAGGGAGGCGAATATGCTCCGTGGAACATAACCGTATCGGAGCACTATCGGGAGGGTCAATAGCAGCAGGTAGAGCGAGCAGAACAGTCTATCAAAGCGGAATGTGTAGACAGAAAGTCAAGGCCCAGGATGAAGTCGCGAGGTCAGTGCTCTAGTACATAACATAAAACAGAAGTATGATGTCCGGCGACACTCACGCGAGCCGGACACATGCCAATAGCGGCTGGTGTTCCACCGTCGGCGACTTGGACCACAGGAGAAGGGGCAGGAGTGAGGACTTTCTTGAGACGATTCCGAAGCTGAGCATTCATCCTAGATACGTGCGCGCCAGTGTCAATCAGAGCCGTAACAGGTACACCATCCATGTTCACGTTAATGAGGTTCCGATGCGTGGGCAAGGTCAAAAGAGGATTTTTGCGTCGGGTCAGTTTGGCAGCATCACCTCCAGGTGCTGCACCCGTTAGTTTTCCGGAAGGGTGCGCCGGAAGGAACTAGGGGACGGTGATCGGCGAGATGGGGGCGATCGGGAGAAGCGGCGACGTGGCGAAGGAGAGCGGCTAGAGCGGATAGGACGAGAAGTGTCGCCAGAATTTGCTGGCTGCGTTTGCGGGGCGAACCGGGGAGCAGCACGAGGGCCGTGGGATGGGTGGTAGGACCAGGGGGTCGAATTCCACGAAGACCGGCAGTGACGTGAAATATGGCCGATACGGCCACAAGTGAAGCATATAGGCCTGTCGTCTGGAGCACGCCATTCGGCCGGGTTGCGATACCGCGTTGGGGCATTCAGGCTGCGGGTGCGTATGACAGTGCTGGACGGAGTGTAGTCAGACCGATTAACTGAGCAGACGTTGGTCAAGCCAACGTTGGCCAATTCTTGGCGCACGACGGACTGTATCAATGAGGCGGTCGCCTGGCAATTGTCGGGGCCATGGGTTGGGGTCGTGACAGGAGATGCGGCTTCTATTTCACGTCGGATGACATGGAGGATGTCATCAGAGCGATTGTGTGTGGGCGGACTGCGGAGGTCTTCGCAGGTGGACGTAGCAGCCATGTTGGGAAGGCGGGGAAATGGCTGGGCAATGCGGCGACTCTTGGCTTCTTCAAACCACCGGCATTCAGTAATGATGGCTTGCACAGTGGAAGAATTCTTGAAGACAAGGAGATGGAAGGCATCATCTGCTATGCCCTTAATGACATGTGCTACCTTATCTGGTTCGGACATCTTCGGATCCACTTTGCGGCACAGAGCGAGCACGTGCTGGACGTAAGTGAGATAAGATTCTGTGCACGTCTGGACACGCGAAGCGAGGTCTTTTTGGGCGGCGCGCTGACGTCCAACTGGCTTGCCAAACAAATCATTGAGTTTCTGTTTACAAATGTCCCAGCTGGTAAGCTCCTCCTCGTGGGTCTGAAACCAGACGCGTGCCGTGCCCACGAGGTAAAATATCAGATTCGCGAGCATGATGGTCTGGTCCCAGTGGTTGCTGGCGCTCACCCGCTCATATAGTTGAAGCCAGTCTTCAACATCGGTGTCGTCGGTGCCAGAAAAGGTTCCTGGGTCGCGGGGTTGGGCTAGAATGACGGTGGGCGTGGGTGCCGACGGGCCCGAAGCATCCTCGCCTTGAGCTGGCATTCTAGATGTAGCCAAGGAGCGCCCGCTGCGTAAATTCGTCTTGATAATGATCCCGCAACCTCCACCAAAAATGTTGCGGGGTTAAAAGCAGTCAGACGTGTATTTACAGAATATTTACAATAATTATATCAGCTGACAAGGTGGTAGCCAGCGCGTGAAGCCCAGAACATCGTCTTTTTCCGACGATGATTAAAACATCTTCTTCGTCAGCGTGTCACAATATCATTTGGCATTGTAGTTGGTAGCGAGATTGCCACTCTATGCGTCTGCTCATTTGCCCATAAGGTTTCGTGATTCATGTATGGCATAGGTACATGCAGCCCGTTACACAAGAAAGCTATCGTCGACTTTGACAATCATCTTCAATGGTCTCGGCCGCAAATTTTTATACAATTCGACAAGATTAGCAGCATCACAGAGGCCATATGCGGTGAACGGGGTCAATTGACTGGCGTCCCTCGTTGCAGAAGCTCTTGGTTATATGAATGTTTCGACGACCCCTATGGACCACTGGACATTTAAAGGGATGGTGCTTTTGTGGCGATGACTAAGACTACGAAGACTACGCAAAGTTATCCCTATGTGCGAAGGAGGCTTATATGGGTCAAGTGGTTCACAGACTTTCGCCTTGGAATGCAACGCATTGATACGACGCGGAGTCGTTTGCGGCCGCTTCAAATTCAGTGAGTTTTGCAATGGGCCTAAAAGTACACGTAGCTTTTTCAGAGGAATCGTTAATTAGGTATTTGAGGTTTCCAGGGAGACACTGCAACGACACATGTCTCCATGAATGAATTGTGCTTAGGCCGGTCGAAGCGTTAAAGAAACGGTGACCTCGCGTGGCCTTTCTTAGGCACTTGATTTAAACATAACTCGGACTGTGGTTACTGTCATGGGATTCGTTATACGAAACCTACAGCCCGCTGTTCTTAGGCACTTGATTTAAACATAACTCGGACTGTGGTTACTGTCATGGGATTCGTTATACGAAACCTACAGCCCGCTGTCACTGAGCAATCATGAGGTAAAAGTCAAGTACAGGCAGTAGCTGTAAATCAAGCGCCACAGAATCGTGGGACAGTCATCGTTTAGGCAGATGAGTCCATGATCCAACACAACGGATGGCGCACGTCTTTCTCGACGATCCATCTTTAAGCTTCCCCGTGTAGTGGATGATGAGCACTGAAATCGTCAGCATAGCCTAACGTGCATTAAGCGCTCAAGTCACTTGCAACTGCTTCTTTGCGTGTGTCAGGGTTGCTGGTACGTTCGTGGGCGGCCCCTCTCAGAGGCGGTGGCACTGTGCTGGCGGTTCTTCTTGGTCGCGGAGAGAACACATCGTGCAGCAGGCAGACGATGAAAGGGACAGCATTCTTTACTGCCAGGTTGCACGCTGCTACGTCCATGTCATGGAGTAAGATCGTGCCGTCGTCGCCATCGTCGCCGCCTTGCTGCTGTCGTCACATACATACACGCTTAGGTCATACGCAATTGCTCGCCATACACAAGCATGTTGGTCCATCTAGTAACGGTTTGCAGAATCCAAAGCGATGCTAGACAGCCAGCTACCGGCAAAATGCTTCGCATAACACCGATTCCCGCAGTGCGTAGTATGTTCATATTTTCTTTTTTTCCAACTGCATGCTAACGAGCTGACGGACTACCATGACACGCACTTCACGCGATCGCCGCCGCGTTTTACGAAGTCGGCACGACTATAATGGTTGGCGGGCACCGTCCGTTCTCGCGTTTTTACTTGCTGCCCTTTCCGTACAGCGGCGTACAGATTTAGCGCTAACAACTAGCGGGGAAAAAATTAGGAGAACCCCTTTTCAAAGGCGCAAGCATTGCGAGGTATGCGAGTCGGCGCTCCTGTCTGCCCTCATCCGTGGCCCATGCTTTCATTCAGACTGGCGCACACCAACCGGGATTCGGGAAGTGAACGTGCTCGTAATGTGTGGCAAGGTATGCCAAACCGTTGTAACAGTGCAATAATGGTGCATGCGGTCTTACTGAAGGCAACTCGTTCGACTTGGGGTATACGGGTGACTGGCCTTTCAAGTTTTGAATGTTTACTTTGTTGGTTCTATCTGTTTTCCTGTATGCGACCTTGTAACCAGCACTAGTTACAGCTTACTGCGCGTGTATGCGCCAAATGAGTAACACTTGTATGCAGAAACACGGCTCATGATGAAAAAAGCCTGTCAGAAGGCCTGCCTTCGTCCCGCGGCAGAGCCGCGCCGCCTGCGTGCACACGTGAGAAGTGAAAGAGCGCCGAACCGGTGTATTGAGGATTACCGGCGTCTCTTGGGAAAGGCTGCGCGAACTTGCAAACTTCCGCGTCTTTGTTTCCCTGGATTTTCTTTTCTTTGTTTTCTTTTCGTTAGCTGCACTTTAACGGCAAAACGAAAAAAAAAACAAGCTTAGTGTAGCTCTTTGCGAATCGGATGTCATAAGATTGACAAGCAACTTACCGCCCAGCCTTTTCTTCGTTATTTCTTATGTATATCAGAAATAGAGCTCGTTAAGTCCGCAAAGCATGACACAGTGGCCATCCATCAAACTTGGAGCCAGTGTAGACATCATAACGACGCCAAGAGTGTCTCTCTTCAACGCCCGCCCTAGCTTGTTTACCGTGTGTGCTTGTGCTTGTTACTTGTGCAAGTTGTGTCTGTGTGTGTGCGTGTGCGTGTGCGTGTGCGTGTGTGCGTGCGTGTGTGTGTGTGTGTGTGTGTGTGTGTGTGTGTGTGTGTGTGTGTGTGTGTGTGTGTGTGTGTGTGTGTGTGTGTGTGTGTGTGTGTGTGTGTGTGTGTGTGTGTGTGTGTGTGTGTGTGTGTGTGTGTGTGTGTCATTGCATGCATCACGTTTGTCATCTAGAGTGCCACGCTAGGTGCGTGCACATGGCCAGGCAAACATCTCTAGCACCCATCAAATAATCTCTCTCTCTCTCTCTCTCTCTCTTGAACACCCAACGTTCAACTTATGCATCTGATAATGGTGGAAACAATTTGAATATTTTTCCCCTGGTCGCTCCTAAACCCTACGAAAAGGAAAACTGACAATAGAGAAACACCTTTAGAGAAGTTGTGGAACCGTAGGCGTGATTGCGGAGTTATGACCCGTGCAACTGGGGAGATTTCCTCGGCCACAAACGCTGTTGATCCGGCAAAGATGCTGTGAGCTGACAGAAACTTGCGTGAGTCCTTCCCGCAATGGTTTGAGCCACCACGCTTCCATCAACTTTTGACGCGGCCGGAAACAAATGACGGAAACAAATGACAAACACAGCCTGTACGGATTCGGAGCAGGCGTCCCCGCTGCTGGCTTCCGACAAGTCCTTTACTTCCGGCCTGCTTCTGTCACTTGCACTGTTCAACGTCTTGAGCATTCCTTGTGTTACAGCACCGTATACAAACACCCTGCATGCGTAATACGCGTGCCTTACGCATGTTTGCTCGGACAACAGCCGAACGGCTGCGCGAGAATTAGAGCGGAACGGGAGCATTGGAAGGCACAAACAAGGGGGTACTAGTTGGTGCAGCGAATTCTTTCGCTCTACTCTTCAAAATGAAAGCATATGAAAGCCCTTCTGTATAGACCTTTTCATCGGGCGAGGAGGAAAGGGCACGCCTAGAGCTGTTCCTCCTCTCTGTCTTGTGCGAACCGGCGCGGCGTTGCTTGAATGTGTGGCCATCGCGTGCTGCGGAACGACTTGGAGATGTTTTAGCTCGTTCTCCGAGATATTTACGTGCTGTCATTTGATACAAGGTCGCCGGGGAACCACTGTGTAGCCTTCGGGTGCAGCGGTAACCATATACAGTATACGGAAATTTCACTTGGCTGCGCAAGCATGCAACGTGCATCATCAGCCGCGGTGTGTGTGCATGTTGGGGACTATTTTGGCTGTATCGGTGTCCACCCGACGAAGTACAGCGGTGTTTTTGAATTGACAGCATGAATGGAAAAATATTCTCACTATCTGATCGCTTGGCGTGGGAAGTGAAACATAAGAGTGCCCGTCTACGGCAAACCCAATGCAACCTCGAAACATCTAAACGCCAATTGTTATGTAGAATCTTTGAATCAGCCACCAACATCGTTCTCACGTATTTCAAATCTACTTGCTATGCCTAAATTAACCTCATCTATGAGGCCAATGGTGTTGCTCAACATAGTGGTCACTGCGGTTGGTAAACCAGCATCATAAATATAAGCTTTGTGGTTCCGCATTTCTTCGTTGCCTCAATTGAACGGGCAAACGGTACAAAAGCCTCACTATCATTTGATAAACTAAGACTGAACGGACGTATTTACACGTGGGATCCCGATAAACGCACCAGAGTAGAATTAACAAGAAACATTGCACCTACCTTAAGTGATTCCCACACCATCGTCATCGGCACAGGGTAGCACGAAAGAACGCAGAAAGAAATGACAAGGTAACTAGACACAACGGATTTCTGCGCCGCTTTCGATATTGTGCCTGATTGCTCGAAGTGTCATTAATAAAATTGATAAATTAGAAGAGATAATCATACTGTATAGTCCAGATATTGTAATAATTACCGAAACGTGGCTACATGCCCAAATACATGATACTGAAATTGCGCCTGCCTCATATTCATTGATACGCACAGATCGTGACGGCCGAGGAGGCGGCGTAGCTATTATGATAAAAAGCAGTTTAACATTTCAAGAAGAGCCTGGAATAACTAACCATGAAAGTGCTTGGTGCACAATTCAGTTTGATAATACGTCATTGTTAATAGGTGCTATTTACAGACACCCTGGAGCGCCTGAGGAATACCTTTTGAAATTGCATGATTACCTACACAGCAAAATTAATAACCGTACAAAGCTCTTATTAACTGGGGATTTTAATCTAGCTGGGATACATTGGAATAACTTAACTATCGGCAACAGAGATGCAAGAAACTGTGAGCGCCTGTTTGACATAATGTTTAGTTTTTCTTTATCACAGATTGTTAATGAACTACGCGTGTCCAAGGAAATGCCTGTTCAGTACTTGATCTTGCTTTAGTATCGCAATCGATAACACCACATATACGCGTTGAAGAAGGGATTTCAGATCATAAGATGCTGGTTCTAACATTTTTTACTCTGCGTATGAGCGCTGGGTGTAAGACCAAACCATCTCGAATAGCTTTCAAGGACTGTAGCCGAGCTAATGATGAGAGCGTTATTGACTACTTAGAGGAAACCTTGGATGGTTTCTCAGCTGAATCCTGCGGAGGCGTTAATGGCCTTTGGATAAAACTAAAGGAGGCTATAATGCATTGCGAAAATAATTTCATACCTACAAAATTCAAAAGAACTGAGCGGAAAACACCGTGGATGACGCGGAGCATAATTCACCTAAAACGAAAACTAAAAAGACGTCGAAGAAAAAGGATAAATTCTGCAGAGATAATAGAGCTCGCAAGCAAATTGAAATTAGAAATAAAAGTTGCAAAAGACGACTTCTTTTCAAATAAGTTAACAAATTTCATAAGGAATCAACCGCAAAAGTTTTGGCGCTACTTGTCGAAGCCAGAAGGCGTGAGCAGTAAAATAGAACTGGCAGGTTTGGTCATAGAAGACATGCGCGTTGTAGCAAATACATTTAACACCTATTTCCAATCCGTTTTCACACGCTGGCCAATATCGAGTGCGCCCGTGAAAGCCGCTGACACCCGGATGGGCGGAGTTGTGATAACAGAGTCGGGCATTTTAAACTTGCTTTTGGAAATAGACACCAAGAAGGCGCCGGGGCCCGATAATATATCAAATGTATTTTTGAAATGATACGCGCAGCAGCTGGCTCCCTTTTTGAAGATTATATTTTCTGAATCGCTGAGTACAGCCTCTCTTCCCAAGGATTGGCTATGTGCCAAAGTAATACCCATTCATAAAGAAGGCAATAAATTACACGTGGAAACATATAGGCCAATATCACTAACCAGTTGCTGCTGTAAATTAATGGAACACATAGTAAGTAAAGCCAACATGACATACTTACAAGAAAATAACATATTATATCCTAAGCAACACGGTTTTAGAAAAGGCTTGTCAACAATAACACAATTATTAGAAATAACACATGACTTCGCATCAATAATTAACTCCAAATTCCAAGCTGATGCTATATTTATTGATTTTTCGAAGGCTTATGATCGCGACGTGCACTGTAAACTAATCGAGAAAATAAAGTCAATCGGAATTGAACACAATGTAGTAGAATGGATAGCAGCCTATCTGTCAAACCGAACTCAATATGTTACTATAAATAATTATGACTCGGACCAACTCGAAGTTTATTCAGGGGTACCACAGGGGTCCGTATTGGGGCCATTATTATTTCTCATATACGTCAACGACATCGCTGATTGTGCAGAAAATGGAGTAAAATTGCGGCTCTTCGCCGATGACTTGGTAATTTATACAAGCGTGCAAGGAATCGAGGACCAGCTTAGACTAAATACTACACTAAGCAATATAGGCCGCTGGTGTGACATGTGGGGAATGGAAATTAATCTTAAGAAAACACAGTATATGACCATAACTCATAGAAAGTCGATCTTTAGGTTCAATTATACATTAATGGGCAACGATTTAATACAAACGGACACAGTAAAATATTTAGGCATAACCTTTACAAACGCGTTAAAATGGAATACCCATATCGATAATACATGCACGAAGGCCTTCCGAACACTCGGTTTCTTGCGAAGAAAATTAACTGCAGCACCATCCTATGTGAAACTAACAGCATATAAAGCTTTAGTAAGGACAATTCTTGAGTATGGTAGCATAGTGTGGAACCCGCACCAGAAAGGACTCTCACAGAAATTAGAAAGTATTCAAAATAAAGCGTTGCGATTTATATACCATAAGTGTTCTCGACACGAAAGCGTAAGTGCTCTTAGAAGCCAGGCAGCACTGCCTACCCTTGTTTGTCGGCGTCGTGTGGCTGTCATGAAATTTCTTTTTATGCTATGTAATGACAACATTAATATAGATAAGCGAGATTACGTGCAACCACCACACCGACACTCTAATAGAACCTGCCATAATAAACACATCAGGCAGTATCCGACACAGTGCGACACGTTTAGATATTCATATTTCCCATGGGCAATTGAAATCTGGAATTCGTTGCCACAGGAAATTATAGAATCAGATTCTGTGGATGGCTTTGTCGCACAATTGGAGCCATATTTTGGCTGTTCATGAAAGTATTTGAGTGCGTAGTTCAAAGGTAATGCATTGGTTGAGTGATTGGACACTAGTGCACGTGCGTTTGCATACTGCCTTATGATTTTCAAATGTAAATATTGCAATGTGCTGAATAGTGGTGTTTTATAGATCCACGATAACTACAAGAATATTATACGACTAATATTGCAATCGTTTTTTTTTCCCTGATTCATGTGAAACAAAAAAAGTGTCTTGTGTTGAATACCAGTGCTGTTGTATGGCAGTTTTGTTTTTGCTTTATATATTTTGTTTTTTTTTCCCTGTTTTTCCCATGCTCATGTGTATATATTACAATCCACTTCCTGTTTGGGCCTGTGCAAAGGCCTACAGTATTGTTAAATAAAAATAAATAAATAAAGCAGCAATATCCAAAGGGGATCGCATAAACAGAATGAAAAGGGCGTTTTGTGAGAAAAAAAATCCTTCAAGACAGTACGAATTTTATTTAATTCATTCATTCATTCATTGTATACAACACAGTAAGATAATGCACACAGCGCCTGGACCGATAGCCTTATAAGGTGTTGGCGTTACACTGACGCATAATGTTTTGTGAAGAAGCCAATGTTAAAAAATCACCGCCCAAGCACTCCGTACAGATGGTTAACCAGCAAAGCTCAAACGTGCGGCACTGGTGTTTATCGCTGGGTTAATCCCTACGGTTCATTAAACGACGGCTTGGTAGGCTGCCGGATCCTCGGTAAGCAGTTGCTGCTTGCGCTCGGCTGCACGAGCCTGTTCTTGTGCCCGGGCTGCAGCATCGGCACGGCGTAGGCGAGCTCGTTCCCGGTTCTGCTCGCGGCGTTGCTGATCGAATGCTGCCTACTCCTAAGGAGTACGTATGATGCGTGGCCTACCCATTTCGGAGGCGGAGAAAAACTGCTGCGTGCGCGCTCGGCTGCGACGGAGTGCAACGACGTCAATACTGACGCAGCTAATCCAACAACACGTAGACAGCACAAGACCTTTTCACTCCGATCCAGGACGTCATGTTACCTGGCCCTACTGCCATAGAATCTAATGGGGATGCTCCCGAGTAGGCAACAGTGATTTTGACGTCACCGCTTTCATGACGCTAGCCTTATCAAAGGAAATTTCGGGTCAGGTAGCGTGACGCAATGGATCAAAGTAAATAGGCCTAGTACTATCTAGGTAGTGTTGGTTAATTGCCCACCTCTCTTTCTCTATCTTTCCTCTTTTATTCGCGCATGCGCATGGTGTGGCGCCGGAGAAATTTTTGGGGTACAGACGACTGATAGACAGGCAGACAGACGAATCGGCTATAGCCCTATACAGCTTCGCTGTAAAATAAGGTCATAGCAGGTGGTTTTCTTGCTTCTCATTGCAAACAGCTGTGGCTGCTCCCCTGACTTCGACAGATATAAATAAAGGAAGCCATAGAAAACGTTGGAAATATTTGTATAAGATCGTGTCTGTAGCTTTATCATGTAAAGGATTGACGTTTCTGCGTTTGCTTGCACGTCTACAATGAGTTGTGTGTGTATTGCTGTTTCCACTGAGTATATAAGCTTTCATGGGTGTCGCAAAATAAATCAGTTGGAAGGTTAGCACCCTCCTGTCTCCTGTTTTGTCATGTTCGTCTTTTTCCTTCCCTCTATAACGACTGGAGTTATTTCGCTTAGCTGTTTCCCTTAGCCGGCTGGCCGACGTTATACCAACGCGCAAACACCAGAACTCAACACGCAAATGTTTAATTTGATGTAGGCTTCATTACCTGTGCTCTACAGACTTGCTCCTAGGACGCCGCCTAGTTCGTTGGCCCCCACATGAAAATACTGTCGAGACACGAAAGAGCTTGTCGAGGTCGCCGAAACGCGTCTCTGTGCTACCTGCAAAAAACCGCTGATTTTCATGTAGCTAACTTCACGGTTTCGTAACATGGCTGGACGAGCCTGAGATATTCATGCTCGCGGAAGCTACGAAATTCGAATTCCGTTGTCTAAGCGCAACTAAAGTTCAAAATTTCAGAAAGGCGAATGGATGCAGCAGAGCGGATGTCGACACAAAATGCAGCCCGTGAGCTTGCCCATTACTCTAGCGCGTCACTGCAGTGCATTCGGCAACAGTTCTATGCACTACAGGTGCAGTAGTATACGCGCACGAGATTACATCTTGGGCGTTGCCGACTGCCCCTTTTCCCTTGGTTTTACAAAATACTGGCATTACAATCTCGCCGCAGTGTCAAAATTAAATTACGGGGTTTAGCGTCACGAAACAGGCGCAGTGTATTGCGAGGGACGCCGTATAGTGGAGGGCTCCGAATTAATTTGGACCACCCGGGGTTCTTTATAGCGTGCACCTTAATCTAAATACACCAGCGTTTTTGGCACTTCGCCCTCTTCTAACCTTGGCCGCCATGGACGGGAACCGAACCCGCGACCTTGTGCTCAGCAGCGTGACGCGGCAGGGGACCGTTTCCTGCGCTTCGAGATCCGCGGCAGGAAGCCTCTCCGCACGGCGGCTGCACGGCACGCACATTCCTCGGTGCGGCGGCGGCGGCGGCGATCAGCCTGCGTTTCATAACGCGCCCGAGTTGCCGCTGTGATCGAGCCAACAGTGCGCTTGTATCAGCTGACGGGACGAGGAAGTGCGCGATGAGCTAGCCGGGGCAGCTCCTTTCCTCGAGAGAGCGAAACCTGTTGCGTGTGGAAGCATATGTATACGTGTGTACAGGCGCACGTGCGTCTAAGTGTATTTATAAAAACGCACACGTGGCTCCCACTCTGGCGCGGAAGCGACACAAAATGGCCGCCACTGCGTCGCGCGAAGACGGCCGCGCGCTGCCGTGATGAGGGTAATTTGAGCCGCCTCCGGAAGTGCGCGCTTCCTCGGCGTCCCTCAGTTCCGCGGCGCAATCTGCGCCCGATGGTGGCAGCTGCCATTACGCGGGAAACGTGACGCACGGGCTTCCGCGACAGTGGCGCTTTCGCTCCCTCGATTCGAACCAGCGCGTGGTCCATGGTACTGCAGGGCACTACCCCCCCTTCCACCCCCTCCTTACCCACCGCAGGACAGGGTAGGGCAGGACACTGGCGCCAAATACGAACGTCCGCTTTTGATTTTTTGAACAACGTTTCCAAAAAAGAAGCGCAATGCTGCTATGGTGGGCTCGCTTAAAATGCAGACCGATTAGGACGAAGACAAGGCACTAAACACAGGCGTAGGCGCTGGTGTTCCATCTCGCTTGCCGTCGTCCGAGTCGCGTTGCGTTTTAATGAAGTATGAAGCACCTCGCCCAAATCAAGATTTCACTGCGATAGACCTCGCCGGCCAGCACTTCATTCATTCAAATAACTTTATTGAGTGCCCTGCAATTTGGTGGGGTGGGCCTCGACCACGCGTAGGTTTCGGCGAAGGGTTGTTGGCCCTTGGCGGCTTCCTCGGCTCGCTGAACAGCCCAGAGTTGGTTCTGCAGGTCCGAGCTGAGCAACGCAGACTCCCAGTGCGCACGGAGGCTGTCGCTGTTTGAGGCTTCATCACCGTTATTGTGTATTATAGCCGTACATTCTCATGGGATATGCTCCAGGGTGGCTCTAGAGTCGCAATGTCTGCACTTGTCTCTCGTGTATAAATCTGGGTCTACTAGGTGCATGATAGCTGGACTCGGATAGGATCTGGCCTGTAACTGCCACCATTCGACAGACTTATTTTTGCTTTGTTTTGGGTGCGGCGGCGGGAATGTGCGCCTCTACAATCTGTGGTGTTGTGTAATTTCGTGAAATCTGGTCATTCGATCTTCCCACTCCCACTCGTCGGTGCTCGGTGAGGCGGGGCTAACCGCGACTCGGTCCTGTTGCGATTCGCCTGCGACACGTGGTTTTGCCGGCGCGACTGCGGCGGGGCGGCAGACATTTTTGGCCCGATCGTCGTCGCCGCAACGCTCATCGCCAGGTGTTTCCAGGCGCGACTGCGGCGATGCGACCGCATAGGGATCATCCTCGCATTCCAGTCATTGTGCCCGAAACAGGCGATGCCAAAGCAGGGATCATCCTCTCATTCCAGTCATTGTGCCCGAAACAGGCGATGCCAAAGCAGGGATCATCCTCTCATTACAGTCATTGTGCCCGACCGGCAGCGCTACAACAGGGTACTACGAGATCGTGCTCGACATGGTGCTACGGCATCGCTACAACAGGGTGCTACGAGATCGTGCTCGACATGGTGCTACGGCAGCGCTACGACAGTGTGCGTCACCATTAGCCCATTGTACATTCACGTGCTCGTCTTTTGAGGGGTTCCTTCTTGCCCTCAACTGCGAGAGTATAAAAACAGCTGCCCCCGGACGCCAAAAGGAGGGCTCCGATTTCTTCTGTTGAGTGAAGTGCTCTCCCGTCTCTCTACTTCGGTCAACCTGACCGCCAACTCTTTGCGATGTTAAAATAAACAAGTTGTTTCGTTGTTACCAGTCGACTCATGCTTTGCCGGGACCTTCGGATGCTTCCAGTTGTACCCCAGGCCGCCAGGCCAACGCTACCCTTGGGGCTTGCGACCCAGGTACAACCACGGGCGTCAGCGCCGAGTTCCCAACAGATCGTACCAGCGGTGCGATCTCAAACATCTGGTTGGCAGCGGTGAGATCACCTCCGACTTCAAACAACTGTCTGCCAGCGGTGAGATCGCGACAACGGAGGCCAGCAGCAAAGAGATGCAGTTGACTGTATGCTGAGCAGCTCAACGACGATCCGGGAGCAGTGCAACGAGCCCTGTGTGACGACTGGTTGCCTGCAGCGGAACGACTGCGCGGAATTCCTGCCTGCGAGGTTTGGTGAGTGCGGGACTTTCTTCTTCTGAGCTTTGCCAGGCTTTTTGTTAGTGTCAGAAACAGAGCTGGTAATTGTGGTTGTCGTTGCTGCCGGGTTAGTTTGCGGCAAGACAATAGTAAGCAGTAGAGAAAGCAGCATTCAGAGCAGCCATGGATTTGAAGTCGTTGCGCAAACCGAAATTGTTGGAGCTTGCAAGAGAGTTGGGTCTGGATGTCTCGGACAAACTCAGAAAACCAGAACTGATAAAGGCTATTCTTGAGTTAGAGGCTGAGGATGACGAGCTGTCGGAATGCCTTGAGACCATTGAAGAGAGGGAGACTGCAAAAAGACAGGAGCGCGAACTTAAAGAGCAAAAAGAAAAAGAAGAGCGTGAACTTAAAGAACAGAAAGAAAAAGAAGAGCGTGAACGTAAAGAACAGAAAGAGCGAGAGCAACAAGAGCGTGACCGTCAACACGCTTTGGAAATGAAGCGTCTTGAGGTAGAGATGGAACGCGCTCGTAATGGAAGTCAGGCACACGGTGCAGGAGAACGCGTATTGTTCAAAATGACTGACCTGATGCCGCCGTTTAAGCTTGGAGAGGACATTGGTTTGTTCCTGGTTAACTTTGAGCGAACGTGCGAGAAGCAGGGGTTCTCTCGGGAAACGTGGCCACAGCGCTTGCTCACTTTGTTACCCGGCGAGGCGGCCGACGTAGTCGCTCGCTTGGATAGAGAGGAGGCAGAGGATTTCGACACAGTGAAATCGAGTCTTCTAAAAAAGTACCGGCTGTCTGCGGAGGCGTTCCGTCGGAAGTTTCGGGAAAATGAGAAAGGCAGAAGTGAGTCATATACAGAGTTTGCGTATAGGCTTATGTCGAACATGCAGGAGTGGCTCAAAGAAGAGAAAGCGTTTGGTGACCACGATAAAGTTCTGCAGTGTTTCGGGCTAGAACAGTTTTATAGTCGGTTACCGGAGAACGTGCGATACTGGGTCTTGGATAGGCCAGACGTTTGTACGGTGGCTAGAGCCGCTGAGCTAGCCGAGGAGTTTGTGACGCGTCGAGCTCGCGGAGCTAAGGACGGTCAAAAGGGTGAATTTGGCTCGAAGTTTGAGAGGCCGAAGTTCACACCCATGAGAGCAAAGGGGAACACGCGTAGTGCGGATGCGAGTGGAAGCAGTGCGACCGAACCTAAGGAGACGGCGGCAGCCGAAGCCGAACGCAGAAAGCGGTTCGAGATGAGGCAAGCGCGCGTTTGTTATACGTGCCAGAAGCCGGGTCACTTTTCGGCGCAGTGTCCGGAAACGACACCAAAAGTTGTGTTTTTTTCAATAGGCAGCACTGACGAGAACATGAAGCTTCTCGAGCCTTACATGCGAGACCTCCTCGTGAACGGGAAAGAGTGCCGAGTGCTTCGCGATTCCGCAGCTACGATGGATGTAGTTCACCCGTCTTACGTAGAACCCCATATGTTCACGGGCGAGTGCGCGTGGATCAAGCAAGCCGTGGAAGCTCATAGCGTGTGTCTGCCAGTAGCAAAGGTGCTTATTGAAGGACCTTTCGGAGCGCTTGAGACAGAGGCGGCAGTGTCATCTATGCTGCCACCCCAGTACCCGTACCTATTTTCAAACAGGTCCGATCACCTCCTGCGCGAGAAGGGGCTTTTGTTTGGTGAAGCTAGTATTCAGGCATTAACCAGATCGAAGGTTCGGGAGCTCGCTGCAAAGGCGGTGGTTGCGGGGCCGACGTTATCAAACAACGAAAGAGGGTCAGAGGCGCAGCAAGCTGATATTCAGAGCACGCCCGAACTGAATAAACTTGAGTCTGTAACGTTAAAGGCGCCAGATACTGGAGAGGAAACGCCCGACGCGGGAAAGTTAGAAGAGCTATCTACTGATTTGCTCATCGCGCCTACGTCAGACGGACTTGATAGGTTGCTAAAAGTCAGCCGGACGGCTTTGATAGCCGAGCAAAAAAAGGATGGCAGCCTGGAAAACGTGCGCTGCAATGTCAAAGAAGGTATCGCCAGGAAAACTGCGCGTTTTGTGGAAAGAGGGGGAGTCCTGTACCGGAAGTATCTAGACCGCCGAGGAGTGGAGTTCGATCAGCTGATCGTGCCTCAATGCTATCGTCAGGATCTGTTGCGCTTGTCACACGGGGGTTCGTGGTCCGGACACCTAGGAGTTATGAAAACTAAGGACCGTCTCTTGCAAGAGTACTATTGGCCAGGGTGTTTTCGGGACGCAGACCATTTCGTGAGGACATGTGACACTTGTCAGCGGGTGGGCAAACCAGGGGACAAATCGAGGGCGCCGTTGAAATTGGTACCTATCATTACGGAGCCTTTTAGACGGCTCGTTATTGATACTGTGGGACCTCTGCCGGTAACAGCCACGGGGTACAGACACATTTTGACTGTGATCTGCCCAGCGACAAAGTTCCCTGAAGCAGTGCCGCTTAAAGAACTCAGCTCAGTTGAGATAGTTAATGCACTACTGTCCATATTTGCGCGAGTTGGTTTCCCTGCGGAAATCCAATCAGATCAGGGCACAGTGTTTACTAGCGCTTTGACGACAACTTTTCTCGAAAGGTGTGGGGTAAAGCTGTTACACAGCTCAGTGTACCACCCACAGTCGAATTCCGTTGAGAAGCTCCACTCCGTCATGAAGCGCGTGTTGAGAGCGTTGTGTTTTGAACATCGAACTGACTGGGAGCTGTGTCTGCCTGGGGTGATGTTTGCTTTAAGAACCGCGCCGCATGCAGCTACGGGGTTTTCGCCAGCTGAACTGGTGTACGGTCGCTCGCTTCGATCTCCGCTTCGCATGCTTCGAGAATCATGGGAAGGCAGGGGCGACGACCCAGTCGTGGTGGAGTACGTACTTAAGCTCCTCGAACGCTTAAGAAGGGCACAGGAGTTGTCAGGTGAAGCAATGACAAAGGCCCAGCAGAGGGCCAAGGTTTATTATGATCGGACAGCCAGGGCCCGTCGTTTTGAGGTGGGCGATGAGGTCATGATATTGCGCACATCGCTAAACAACAAACTAGACGTGCAGTGGGAGGGCCCAGCACGAATTGTTCAGAAACTGTCGGACGTTAACTACGTGGTAAGTCTGCCAGGAAAGCGGAAAGCACAGCAAGTTTACCACTGTAATCTGCTCAAACCTTATAGACAAAGGGAAGCAGTGGTGTGCATGATGGTAAACGTTCCTGAAGAGCTTCCGGTCGAGCTTCCGGGACTAGGCTCAGTGACGAACAGGGAAGACACCGGTCAAGTCATTAGTGACCTTATCAGTAAAGCGCCGCTGTCGCCTGAGCAGAAAACCGAACTACACCAGCTATTACAAGAGTTTCAAGGTCTGTTCTCTGAGAGGCCTGGTAGGACTTCTGTACTTACTCATGATATAGAACTTACCTCCCCAGAGCCAGTACGATCCAAGGCGTATCGGGTGTCACCCCGCCAGAGCGATATTATGAAGGCTGAGGTAAAGAAAATGCTACAGCTCGGTGTTATTGAGGCAGGTGAGAGTGATTATACCTCCCCTTTGATTTTAGTTGAGGTACCGGGCAAGGAACCTCGTCCTTGCGTCGACTACCGCAGGCTTAATTCCATCACTAAGGATCAAATTTATCCGATCCCTAACATCGAGGAGCGCCTTGAGAAAGTTAGTAGCGCTCAGTTTATTTCCACCCTAGATCTTGTCAGGGGTTATTGGCAGGTTCCACTTACAGAAGAGGCTAGTAGGTATGCGGCGTTCATTTCACCAATGGGAACATTCCGTCCTAAAGTGTTGAGTTTTGGTTTGAAGAACGCGCCATACTGTTTTTCAAGCCTCATGGATAAAGTGTTGCGGGGACAGCAAGAATTCGCTTTACCGTATCTAGACGACGTAGCGATATTCTCCGCATCCTGGTCTGAGCATATGACACACTTGCGGGCAGTGCTAACCCGCCTGCGCGAAGCGGGCTTGACAGTCAAGGCTCCTAAGTGCCAGTTAGCACAGGCCGAGGTTGTCTACCTCGGTCACGTGATTGGTCAGGGTCGTCGCCGCCCCTCTGAAATAAAAGTGGCCGCTGTGCGAGACTTTCCGCAACCGCGCACAAAGACCGATATTCGGTCGTTCTTGGGTGTCGCCGGCTACTATCAGAGGTACATCCCTAGGTACTCTGATATCGCGGCTCCCCTGACGGATGCTCTAAGAAAGACAGAGCCTCAAACAGTCGTCTGGGACGAGACAAAGGAAAGAGCTTTTAGCGCCCTAAAGAGTGCCCTAACAAGCCAGCCTGTGCTACGATCGCCAGACTATACAAAAGGGTTCGTTGTTCAGTGCGATGCTAGTGAGCGAGGCATGGGCGTTGTACTGTGCCAACGGGAAAATGGAGAAGTAGAACACCCCGTCCTGTATGCTAGTCGTAAGCTGTCCAGTCGTGAGCAGGCGTATAGCGCCACCGAGAAAGAGTGTGCGTGTCTCGTGTGGGCCGTTCAGAAATTGTCATGCTATCTAGCCGGCTCGAGGTTTATCATTGAGACGGATCACTGCCCTCTCCAATGGCTGCAGACCATCTCTCCCAAAAATGGCCGCCTCCTGCGCTGGAGCCTCGCTTTACAACAATATTCCTTTGAGGTGCGTTACAAAAAGGGGAGTCTCAACGGTAACGCCGATGGCTTAAGTCGAAGCCCCTAACGTAGGAATCAGCCTCAAAATTGTTTGTTACTGATGTTTTTCTTCCTGAGGCAGGATTTTTTTTAACATATTGCTTTTGTTTAGTGTTTCAAAGTGATGATATGCTTTCTAGTGCAATTTTTCAATTTGTGGACGCGTTCTGAGTGATGCTAGACTACTGTAAGGAACTAGGCAGTAGTATAAAAAGGGGAAAGAGCCTGGCAGGGCTTAGTGAGGGTTGTGCCGTGCTTGCTGACTGAGCGGTTGAGTTTCAGCGTAGTTCTAACGCTTGCCGGGAACGAGAACAAAAATGTGAACTCTCCCGAAGTCACTTTGCAGTGTCCCGTGCGAACCTGAACGAGAGAACGAGGCCTTCTCTGTGCGCTGCGCTCAAGAAACGTCGAGGGACGCCCGACTTCGGTTATGTGCATCATCGAGCGACATCCCTCCGGACAGCGGATGCAGTCCCCTGTCCATCGGGATCTCCTTCCCCCGGCGGGGCGGTCTGTTGCGATTCGCCTGCGACACGTGGTTTTGCCGGCGCGACTGCGGCGGGGCGGCAGACATTTTTGGCCCGATCGTCGTCGCCGCAACGCTCATCGCCAGGTGTTTCCAGGCGCGACTGCGGCGATGCGACCGCATAGGGATCATCCTCGCATTCCAGTCATTGTGCCCGAAACAGGCGATGCCAAAGCAGGGATCATCCTCTCATTCCAGTCATTGTGCCCGAAACAGGCGATGCCAAAGCAGGGATCATCCTCTCATTACAGTCATTGTGCCCGACCGGCAGCGCTACAACAGGGTGCTACGAGATCGTGCTCGACATGGTGCTACGGCATCGCTACAACAGGGTGCTACGAGATCGTGCTCGACATGGTGCTACGGCAGCGCTACGACAGTGTGCGTCACCATTAGCCCATTGTACATTCACGTGCTCGTCTTTTGAGGGGTTCCTTCTTGCCCTCAACTGCGAGAGTATAAAAACAGCTGCCCCCGGACGCCAAAAGGAGGGCTCCGATTTCTTCTGTTGAGTGAAGTGCTCTCCCGTCTCTCTACTTCGGTCAACCTGACCGCCAACTCTTTGCGATGTTAAAATAAACAAGTTGTTTCGTTGTTACCAGTCGACTCATGCTTTGCCGGGACCTTCGGATGCTTCCAGTTGTACCCCAGGCCGCCAGGCCAACGCTACCCTTGGGGCTTGCGACCCAGGTACAACCACGGGCGTCAGCGCCGAGTTCCCAACAGATCGTACCAGCGGTGCGATCCAAACAGTCCGTAAGCTCTCGAGCCATGCGGTGCACCGCCTCATTGCTGCCATCTGGTAGCTGGTGTCCAGATGAGATGGACACTTTTGTCGCGGTTATTAGCTAATTTTAGGAGTCGTAGTGCCTCTGGGGAGATTCGACCGTAGGCGAAATTTCGTGTCGCCGTCTGGGAATGACTGATGATTATGCGCGCTTGTGTTTGTGCTATGGCTAACGCGATAGCTATTTTTTCTGCGGTTTCTGCATCTAGCGTGTTGACTGTAGCGCTCGTCGTGCATTTTCCCTCGTAATTTATCATCACTGCTGTGTAGGCACGCTTGTCTGTTTCTAACTGCGTCTACAAATGTGGTGTCCTCGCTGTTACTGAATTTCTTCGGTATATAGCGTGCTCTGCTTTCCCGACTACCCTGATGATGGGTGGGATGCATATCCTTGAGTATTGGAGGGCCCGTTACCATGTCTCTGATGTATCTGGGCATATCTACTTCGACGTCATATTGGGTACGGTACCTTATACCTAGGCGATCCAATATTTTCCTATCTGTTTTAGTTTTGGACAGGCGTTCGTATTGTGCTATTGGTTGTACGTCGATTAGCTCATCCAGTGTATTGTGGAGACTTAGCTGCAGTAGTCTATCGTTGCTGGTGGTGATGGAGAGTCCGATTGCGTGTCGTAGATTTTTCTGATTAAGCAGTCCAATTTGTATTTTCCTGACGAGTACCAACGTAGGTACGATGCCACGTATACTATTCTGCTTACTACGAACGCTTGAACTACTCTAAGCAGATTTCCCTCTTTCATTCCGCTATGTTTGTTGGCTATCGTTTAGGCAGTCGCATGATTGGGTCAATAAACAAAAGATGACCGCGAAGTTGTGCTCCTCATCTTTGTAAATACGGTTGGCCCATTGAAAAATCTCTCTCTCTTCTATATATATATATATATATATATATATATATACATATATATATATCGGCTATTTCAGCGAACACTTTCAATTTTTTTTAAATTGCCTGTGCCAGATAGCACCATTCAGATCCATGAACTCGTTACTCGAAGAGACGGACATTAGGTGCACAAGAAAATGAAATGCTTAATCATCGAATTAACAAAATTTTGCTACTTAAGTTTTTATCTAATTACCTTATCGCACATATTGCAATTTACGAATTGTAGTCGGTGAGGCTGCAAGGCATATCCACTTGAAAAGGATTGTGTGGATTACACTATTTACGAGATATGCGCTGTCAAACTTGCGGTAAAAATGCATGATCGTTCCATTTACTTTCTCAACAAAACGTCATATTATGCAATGAAGCACAAAAATAACTGGAACGCCAATGCATTTCTCCGCAAAGTTCGGGGGATAATATCCCGAAACTGGTGTCACCCGGAGAGGTCGTTCCAAGCGGATCTGCCTTGCAAACTCACCGGCTAGAATTTGTAAATTCCAGTATGTCTCATAAGGTAATTAGTTAAAAACTTAATTAGTAATTTCTTGTTAGTTAGTCCATCATGCATTTCCTTTTTTTTTTTTTTGTATAAGTAATGTCCGCCTCTTCCAGTAGACCAACTCATGGACTAGGATTGTTCTGTCTGCCCCGGGCAATTGAAAATAAATTGAGTGTTCGCTGATACACGTGGTATATATGCTTGCCGGCTCGCGCAACTTCCAAGCTCAATGCAGCCGAGCCAAATGTTGCATCCCCTTCACTGTTTTTTTTTTTTTTTTTACTTCTTCTTCTTCTTAGTCCCATCTGGCCGCTCGTGAAAATTCCCGCCCGCGACTGCTTCCCTTTGTTCTCTTAACATATTTTTCTTTTATTCTGCAGTAAAATAAGAAAAAAAGTAGGGGTGATTTCATTCAAGTGCAGTTTATGTCGCGTTCGCCGCTTTTAGGTTACAACAAAAGCGCCCGCAGGGAGGCAGCTCTATACCGTGCAGTGATGCGCGCGCAGCGTCGGTTCTTATCAGATGGAATGAGATTAGAAAAATTGGCGCTTCCGCGGTTTTCGTGGCCAGCTTTTCGGCGCTTCCGTCTGGCATTAGCGGAGACGGAAGGCAGCCGAGGCGCGCCCCGGGCGACCTTCGCAAGAACGAGGGGAAACGCTCCGCCGCTATGGCCAGTACGCTGATCTCCCTCCACGCTCGCCTCGCTGGCGCTGAGTGAACTAGTTTGAGCCGTTGAGGTAAATATCGCACTCTTTTCTTCGCCAAGTTGAGAACGCCCGCAAGTGGGACTCGATCCCCTTCTGACTTGCGGTAGCCCTCGAGTGCATGACCGAGTATACTATGATCGAGAATGCAATAGCGAGCGCATATGCATGCATAGCTGTACATGCCACCGTACAGTAACATGCGTAATATCGGCGCCACCTTTATCGAGTCCTTCCATCGATAAACATCAGCCGATCCGCTTCCTTTCTTCTTAGCTTTGTTGCTGCAAGGAACACGAGGCTATGTGTTTGTGCGCTCCTTGTGAGTCTTAATATATCTCAAATTCCTCCGCTCTATATACGGTACACCTTAATTAGGGAAGCTGGCAGGGTTAATAAGGTTCGACAAAACAAATCATTTTTCTCTGAAATCGAAGAGAGAATTGGGGGGTGGGGGGGGGGTGGTAAAGTGAAGCATGGTCTTGTCGGTGTGCCAAAAAGTTGGCTGCGGCAGTATGGCCGTGCCAGAAATGTCGGTGTGTATATGTACATATGTATGTATGTATGTATGTCTGTATGTATGTATGTATGTATGTATGTATGTATGTATGTATGTATGTATGTATGTATGTATGTATGTATG
Organism: Dermacentor variabilis; assembly: GCF_050947875.1. Classification (NCBI taxonomy): domain Eukaryota; kingdom Metazoa; phylum Arthropoda; class Arachnida; order Ixodida; family Ixodidae; genus Dermacentor; species Dermacentor variabilis. Next base: position 134,469,669 of record NC_134568.1, read on the forward strand.
TATGTATGTATGTATGTATGTATGTACAGTACAACCACTTCGTGACATGCGTTTGACCATGTACAGTATAGTTGAATTTCTGACCCTCTTCGCCCTCTCATACGAATGTTAGGCAGATCTATATGCCCTGTAAACACCGCCTCCCACATATGGGGCGCGTTCTCCTTCAGAATAAATTTCTCGCTATACGTCAACGATGGGCGTTAAAACATTGCAAGTAGGTCACGATTGAAAACAAGAAAGGTAGAGTTGTTGCTGAGACAGGGAAAAGTAAGCCAGCGTGGAGCTGCTTTAACCCAGAAAATATTTAGGAAACCCACATAATCTATAAAAAGTGCAGCAGGGTTCTGATAGCTTTCTGTCCTCATGACGGTCGGGTCCATAGTCCCAAAACCTTTTCTTCTGTGAACTCCTTGTCATCCAGTCGGCTTAAAGCAGCAAGCAATACCTGCCTTCTGTCGTCAAAAGAAGGGCAGTAGATGAAGATGTGCGCTGTGGTCTCGTCGCAGCCACGAAGGTGGCACGTGGCCCTGTCCCTTGGCCCTGTCACGTGGCCCTGTCAACAAACACTGCCATCATGCCGATGCCAGTGTTTGTTGAAGCGACACCCAGCCACAAGCAACGCAGTATAATGTTGCCTTACATCGAGATAGAACATGCAGGCCTTGAAAACGGCACAGGCGCAGCGTCACTACACTGGAGTCTGCCTTTGAACGTAACGCATGTGTCTTGCACGCGCGCCCCTTCTTATCCTTTCTTTTTTATTTTTTCCATTTTCTTCTCGCATACCCCTCCCACAGGGTATATAGGCTAGTAAACCCAGGTACACCCTGTCTAACCTGCCTGCCTTTCATTCTCTTTGTTTTTCTCACTCTAGGGAACCCACGCTACTCCCTAAAACAAAAACAAAAAAGAACTGTCATCGCAACAAACACAACTTGCGCCAGGTCGTTCCCATCGGGCGCATTTTTCTCGTGCCACTTTTCGAGTGAGCGCAGTCTTGTTCAATTCTTTAGAATTTAATTACTGATAAAATTGCTGAAGATTTTGCAGCAAATGCAGCCCTGTTCTACTTAGATGATGATGATGATGATGATGGTGGTGGTGGTGTGTGTGCGTGCGTGCGTGCGTGCGCGTGCGTGCGTGTGTGCGTGCGTGCGTGCGTGCGTGTGTGCGTGCGTGCGTGCGTGCGTGCGCGTGCGCGTGCGTGTGCGTGTGCGTGCGTGCGTGTGTGTGTGTGTGTGTGTGTGTGTGTGTGTGTGTGTGTGTGTGTGTGTGTGTGTGTGTGTGTGTGTGTGTGTGTGTGTGTGTGTGTGTGTGTGTGTGTGTGTGTGTTTGCGCAAGAGCCAGACATGACCAAAGAGCGCCACGTTCTACTTGGAGAGCTCCGTGCCGTAAAGATTGCAGTGCGGGTCATCATGCATGGGGAGGACATAATGCCGAGCCTTTCGAGTTGTTCGGCGCCGTGAGGCCAGCAAGGTGAGGAGGTCACGCCGCGCACACAACCAGAGCACTGCAGCATAGTCGCCGACACCTTTCGCAGCCGACTTCGGTGGCTGCGGATTCCATTTCCTTTGGCAAGGCGGCCGGCCGCGTTTCGATGAAGCCCAAATGCAAATGTCCACTCGCGAACCGATCCGGGACACGCGATGGATGCACTAAATCGAAGAGACCCACGAAGATGGCGCGCAGCGATAAAGCGTGCACTACATGCACGCGAGGCCAGCTATGCAGGACGGGAGAGCGAAGTTATCTCCCACGAGCAAGTCCCGTGTCATCAGTTGGCACCTTTCTACCTTCGATTCCTTTCTCCATTACACGTTGCCTTAAGTTCACTGACCTCGAGGTATCTCGAGACTTTTGAGGACGAAAAGAGATCGAAGGACAGCAAGGGAGTCGCTCGGAATACGAATCAAAGTGATACGGGCGAATATATTGCGCCAGTTTCCGGTACAATCGCGTGCAATATGAGCTGCAACACGTTGCACGTGCTGAAAAGGGCCTCGAGACTGAACGGCGGCGCCTACGTACGAAGATTTGGTGTAATAAATACCACTAATTGCATACGGGTGTTTAGTCCTCCAGTTATTCGTACGTCGGCGCTGCCGTACGGTCTTGGTGTCCTTCTGAACATGGGCACCGTGTTGCAGCTCATACTGCACGCGACTCTATGTCCACGCAGTAGCTATTGTCAGTTCGTTTTCCTTTTATTTATTTATTTTTTTGTAGGATTTCACGCGAAGAAAACTGCGTGCGAGAAGAAACCTCTATCACCAAGATGGCGAATCACGTGTTTGTTAAATAGAAAGGAATTACACCTATAAGCAGTATTGTAATCACTAACAGTGTCTTAATTCTTAATTCCACGAATGCCGCAATGCGTGAAACTGAACATTTCTGTGGGTGGTTCTTTCTGCTGTTAGTATTCTCTCGTAATTGAAATTTTAACCGTTGCCTTTAAACTCGCAATTCTTCTTTCTTGGCAGGATGAATTCAGCAATTCTGTACAGGAACAACCAGCACCTCACAGTGGCTACGAGCTGGAAAGACGGTCTGAAACGAGGTCATTGGCAAATATGTAATTGCACAGGCAACAAACTGGATTTGGAGCGAAGAAATTAGTTTCAACTCGGGCAAAGCCACGCACCATATGTGCACATGTCGCGGAACTGTTTTTTGTGGCCAATTTAATTCCGGCTTCAAACATATGAAAAGTTTCAACTTGAAAGTCTGCGGAAATCGCACATATAAGAACAACTTAAGACGAATGTGCCATGCATGAAGTGGATCCTGTAGAGTAGTGGCTTCACATAGCTTAAAGGGGCATCTGTATACCACGCTGCCATGAACATGCGAGCCATATATTATTTCGCTGCAGACAGCGGGGAGCCCACAGTCTCACTTAATGGTTGACTTGCTCTCTTCTACGACTTTCGAGACCACCGTCAATGCCGTCATAGCCAGCAAGACAGCCCCGCAGGAGCATGCTCACCACTCCAATCTTCTGGTAAATGAAGAAGCTGCGGTTGTTAACGCGTCTCGCCCGCCCTGTCACGGATACTTTGTCGTTCACGGACACCATGGTCAGACGCCAACCTTGAAGGGTTACCATGAGTGCACCGCCAAAAAATAAAGAAAGAAAGAAAAAGAAAGGAGCAATGGGCAGGGCACTGCTATCAGCACCGTCCCTAAGAACAAACGTCCAGTTGAGAGCGAATAAGAAAGGTATACATTGCGCTCTTTATATATCCGTTATTATTAGGCCCCTTCCAAAATTTATTGGGGACTATATTCATAAAAGGCATCGCACCTATGCCAGTGTGATTGAAGTTCAGTCGATTTGAAGAAAATGCGTTGCACAAGGTCCCTTTGGGGACGTTGTTTCCAAACAGCGCGTCTGCAAAGTACACAGCACCAGTTCTAGGAACTCTGATCCCTTCCTACACCAATTTGCAAAATATAGCGTCAGTGTAGATATGCTATGACAGGACATGCAGTATAGGAGAGAACAAGAAGCTCCTAAGACGGACGGCACAGCAGAGCTTGAGCTACCTTCGCTCTCACGCACAGCGCTGTCTCTGTTGCGAGTACACAGTGTAAATAGTCTCTGCAGAAAAACACATTTCATCCAAGTGACATCTTAGTGGAGCTATGCGGTTTGAGGAGGCAATTGTCCCGATCTATTTCATGCAGCATCGAAGCTATTCTGGTCGACACGCATATTAAGATGCTCGCCAATTACAACCACTTATTTGCGTGCATTAAACTTCTCAAGTACTGTACAGTTTGTATCACGATTTGCATTTACTTTTGCGTAGGGAACCAGCGCTGGCTAGAAGGCGCTTCGACAGTTTGAGTGAGTAACTAAGATGTGCCGAGACCGTGCGGTGGAGATGACACGAAAATTGCCCATTTCGAATGATAACAGACGTGCGCCTGTACCAACGCTTGCTTTAGCCCGGTGCGTCAGGTTGGGCTACGTCCGTGGCCATGAGCGTCACGAGGAGCGCATGTGCTTCTACGCTCTCGTACGCTGTTGCCCAGTCAGATCAGAAGCTGGACCCACATGTGCCTGAGCCGTGAATTTGTTGACGTGAAATTGGGCTGCATATATCATACATGCTACTGAAAACTGTTTCATCCACTCGCTGTAGGCTGCGTGTTACAGAGCTGGTTGCCCGACTCCATAGCCCACCTTGTCACCGCGTCTCTCTCTCTCTCTCTCTCTTTCTCGTCTTTCTGTTCCCCTTATCTCCCGGAGTATAAGGTAGCCAACCAGATGCTTTTCTGGCTAACATCGCTGCATTCTCCCTTTCTTTTCTCCTCCTTTCTGCGCTTTAATCAGTGACATCACAAAGGTCGATCGATCACCATTACAGCCAAGTGGGAACGGCAACAAGTGATCAGATAGCACCGGTTACTGCGTCCCATTTTTATTCCCCTAATGCTTGCTTGCTAATGGAGAAGTCGGTCAAGCTCTATGACGTTGAGGTTCGAAGCGTGTGAGGTTCGTGTTATATATATATATATATATATATATATATATATATATATATATATATATATATATATATATATATATATATAGCTTCTTTCGTCTTTCTTTCTTTTTTTATAACAGAATAAAACATAAAAGTGCTTTGCATTGCTTCAGGACAGTTCTTTCGCACGAGTTTCGTTTAGAACAAAGTACATTTTCACCTTATGCATTTGTGTGTCAGGTGATGTGTGATTACCACGGTAAATGTTAAATGTCTTCGCATCTTACCGAGACGCGTTGAGAAAGCAGCGTAGTCTTTATTTATTTATTTATTTATTGCAAATGTCTGTATTGCCTATCCGTACGTAGTTTCATTGCAAATATAAAGAAAGGGAAGAGGGGGGGGGGGGGCGCTACCGGAACGTATCTATTTTATGCAGCAAATGCGTGCACTGTCATTCCAAAGCTCTTGGCGCGCAAATCTAAATAACGGCGATGGCGCTTTGTCTGAAGTGAAAATACAAAAGCAGGAACTGTAGCTAAAAGAGCTCAGAAATGATTACATCAAGGTGTGATTCCGAAGAAGAGTTAAAGTGTCTTCCTGCTGGCGTAGCAACAGCCATATGCTTACTGCTCCAGTATAACGCAAGAAGTGACCAAACAAGCAGTTAATTTTGGCGCCCCGATCTGAAAGGGAGCGCTCGAATCGGATTCGCAGCGGTCGGCGTGCGGCCGGCCGCCCTGTCTGAAGAACAGAACAAAGTTAGAACGTGGCCAGTTATTCTACCGCAGCAGAGAGAGTAGTCCTACGGCCGTACCACAGACGCACAAAGCTCGCGACTGCCGTTCGAGAGAGCGCTGCAGTTTCTTCCTCTTGATGGTGCACCTTTCAGACGGGCCGTGCGATACCCATCTTCACGGAGCGTGCGCGCATTCCGGCCGAGACCCGCACGATGTGTTTTCCTGCAAGGCTTCCGAAGCGCGTACCTCGCAAGAAACGCCCATGAAATGCATGCAATGCTGCCGCGTCGGCTACACCAAGCGAAGGAGCGCGGGAGCGTGTGGCATTAAACGGCCAGATCATACTAGCCAACCTCTCTCCACCACGAGAAAGAAGGAAGGTGGTAAAACAAGCGTGTAATGGAGGACGTCTCGGTTTTCCGACTTTCCCCTGCCGCTTGGAAGTGCGTTCTTTCCTCCGCCGCACAAGAAGGCTGGTAGTGAATAGTTCCGTGCAGTCTAGCGACGTCACACGGCATCGATAGTCAGCCGAATCGGTGCAGTGATCGAAGACACGCAGTAAAGGTGTGCGCACCGTCGATTTAAAAGTACCTATCCGCGTTAATTTCCTCAGGCGTGCTCCGAAAAGGCGGGGCACGACACTTTTTTCTTTTTTCTTTCTTTTTACCGTGACGATTCAGGTTTATAACGCGCTCAGTAGAGCGCGAGTGAAAAAAAATAAATTCTGGGGTGTTACGTGCCAAAATCACGATCTGATTATGAGGCACGCCGCAGTGGGGGTCTCCGGGTTGATTTTGACCGCATGGGGTTCTTTAAAGCGCACCCAATGCACGGTACACGAGTGTTTTTGCCTTTCGTGCTCATCGAAATGCAGGCGCTGCGGCCGGAATAGAACCCGCGACCTCAGCAGCTCAGTGCCATGACCACTGGGTCACCACCCCAGGTAGCGCGCAAATATATGGACGGTGTTAGAGCGTCATTTGTAGAGACAAAAGCATCAACTCAGCTCTATCATGTCGCATCTCGAAAGCACGTCTGGCCAACGCGTATACGGATTTGGCTCCATGTTTACACACGATTAAGGCAACTCGCCGCTGCACCATGGACTTCAAACTCTAGTAGTTTTATGCGCGCTGTGGTGAGTGTCGCCACTTGGGTTGACAGCGGTTCCGACACAACGAGGTGCACTCTAACGAGGCTCCATCCCCTTTTTAGGCGTCTTCTGCCGGGCGGTGGTTCCTCTCTAAGATCGGGGAAAGAAAACCAAGGCCGGGGAATGAGGACAGAGAGCTACGGGGATGTTCCGCGCAGGCTCCAGCACTAAGGTGGCTTCCTTGCCGGCACTTGCGAGTAGCCAACATGCCCCGCGAGAGAGAAAGAGACAGAAAATGATAAATGAAAGGCGGGGAGGTTAACCAGGACTGGGCCCGGTTGGCTTTAAAGGGGATCTGCAGCGACGCCTCTCACCGAAACGTGTCGCACCGTTTCTTTGTATCTGAAGCCGTGGGACATTCCCTCCGCTCTTGTCGTTGCGTGCGCGTTGCATTATATACTGTGGCTGGGTCATGGCTCATCACAGCACCCGGCATACTCAGTCCTACCAATGTGTATCCGCCCGCAGCACTAGTTTCTTTCTGGCACCATCTATACCTGAAACAGACGCCCCTACTTCTCCAGGCGCGTCTTTCTTATCTTTTCTTCCTCTTTTTTTGTCACTGCACCCGCGAAGTGCTCCGCTCTCTTCCGAAGACACCTGCCATTATAGTACATTTCATCTTTGATAAAGCACTCGTGTGCATCATATCGACGCAAATGTGTTCACGACCCATTACGAAGAGTGAAACGCAGGAAAAGGTTAACAACAGGTATAAAGCACCCTTCTAACCAATTACGCACTAACACGGAAAGATACGCTGACGTTACTCGAGAGCTCGACCAGCAACTTCCATATAACGCAAGGCATGCCGGCTTTGAGCCGTGACGTCACGCTGGGAGGCTGAGAGCCCATACATTTCAATGGAAGACGACGCCAACGATGCTTACCTCTATCATCAGTTTCTCTCTCTCTCTCTCTCTCTCTCTCTCTCTCTTTGTCTCTTCTTCTACAACGCGCTGTTGTCAGTGGGAGCCTCGGCCTTCCTTGATGACGTCACAGTCAGAGCGCACAAGCCTTCCGTTATCCAGCAGGTGTTGGCTAAACCGGCTGAACCTAGCGAGACGCAGACGTACAGCGCCAGCAGGAACAGAAGTAGGAAATGTATGTTACGTAAGATAATGGGAGCGCGCAGTGCTCTCGCGAGTTGGTCGCGAGTCCATAGGCACTTCGAAATGGCAGCAGCCTGGTGTGCGTGTGTATTCTCGGAAAATGAGTTTAGAACGGCTGACACGGCGAAACCATCGTTAGTCCTGAAGCCCCCCCCCCCCCCCCCCCCAACGTCGGGACCCCGTAACAGGCGCATTTCCTTGCGTGTTACGCATTTCCGGCTCTTCACATGTCTCACTTCCGGCTCGCCTGAAGGCGGCCGCTTGCATTTTCCGCAGGAAGCAGACGCATGGAGATTGTTTCGAAATTAACTTGCATGTAGTGCTTGTCGCTGTGAAGGTTTAGGGACCTAAAAATAAATTTTGGGTACATAGAAAAGTACTTATTATGTAATAAATATATAAGGCTACGATTGGTTTGGCATCTCGCAAAGAGGTTGTAAACACGCGTTTTTCTTAGCTACAGGGTCCTTCATGCTGTGGTAGAATCGACATGCTGCGGAGAGCTAGAAGAGTGTTCATTTATGATGCCGATGATGACGAAGCCCGTTATCATGCGATATGATGCCCATTATAGTGATAGGGCACTTTAACATTGACATAGCTGGCCACGCTAACAATTGGGTCTTCAAGTTCATGAAGGAGGCCGTCAGACAAAGCGACGTGACGCCAGGTGCTGCCTGCAATAGAAAGGTGCGGCAGTATCCGAACGACAGCTTCCGCAAACAGCACTGCGCTGTCAGGAGAATACCATATTGGACATGAGTCTCAACTTGTGTGTGAGTGGTTTTAAACGAGAAAATAGAAGAGATAGGTACAGCGCCGTTACTGCCTCTCTTGCGAGGGCACCTCCACAGCGCTGTACGGGTGAGGGGAAAGGGATAAAAAGAGTAGCGAAGAAAACAGAGTATAGAAGGGAGAGATAGCCCAGCGGTAGGCTCGTCATGAAGGCGCGGCGGCTACAGTCGCTCGTACAGTTCGGCACCGTCCAAGTAGTCGAGCAGCGCCGTGAAGGCGCGCCCGATCACTGAGGAGTGTGCCGACGGGAACAGTAGCGCCTCGGTGCTTGCTTCGGCGTGGTGTTCCTGTGGCACTGCGTCTTCTGACCGCCGTGGCAGCATTGGCTGTTTACACAGCCGAGCAGAACGCGATAACTAGATGGCACAGGTGACGTTCGTTGTTCAGTCTCACATCATGACCGGCGGAGACACGGTTTACAACTTCGGTGTTGCAAGTCAGGGACTGCGAGCTGTACCGCCCTCTAGCGAGCTCGTCGGCCCGGCGACTCTTCTGGTGTTCATAAAACGACTGGTACGTAAATCGCTGCAGGAACATACCTTCGCCTGGAACAGCCGTACACAGATTGCGGGAGACGCTTGCATGCCATAATAATGCATAATTATACAGAACAACCAGAAAGCAGTCAGCAAACTTGAACACTATATCCTGAGGGATGCTAGGGCAATATATTAAACAGCAAGAGTTTCAAGAGACCCTGCGAAAGATTATGCGCGATTATTACGCCAGATGATAGCTTCAGAAACCTGTTGTTTCATACTGGTACGGCGCCGTTGTCTCCCTCTCTCTCCTTCTCTTTCTATCTATCTATCTATCTACTCCTTTCGTCAAGACACGCACCACTTCTGTTTCCTCCGTCCACGCTGCTCCTCCTGGGTGCAAAGCAAAAACACTGAGGATGGCCCTGGAAATGTACAGGTCTGTTTTTTGTTATATATATATATATATATATATTCTTTCCCTCTCTCATACAGCTTGCCTGCATTCGCGCCGGGCAACGCGGATGGGTCCACGGCCCCGGGCGGACGTTCCTTCTCGCGCTGCTGCGGCTCGGTGGCGTTGCACGAAACTATATTAGCGCACCACACGGAGCGGAGCGCGGCAGCCGCGGCATGCGACAACCGCCAGTGGCGGCGGCCCTCCCGCGAGGAGCAGCCGCCGGTGCTGCAGCGGCGAGTGGTGAAGGGTTCCTCTCTTCGTGAATGTGCGTGTGTGAGCGCTCTCGCCGCTGCATGCACTCAGGAACGAGGAATTTCCCCGTCCGCGCTGACACCGTCGAGCATCTGCGTCCGCTCGCTGTTCCTCCCGAAAGGCGTGCCCGGCGGTACCTTAGACGGAGGGACCCTCTCCACAACTGCTACTCTTTATCTTTTTTATTTAAAAAAGTGGATCATCCCGCCATTCGGCACCGTCGCCGTCGTAACGTGGCTGCAGGCGCGATATGGTATGCCAGTCTGGAAGGGCAGTCTGTTCGTTTTTGTGGCCTCAGAGCTTGGAAGTATGCTTGTGTGCCAGCGCACGTGTGTGTCTGCGTCTTTAGACCAGAAATGTGGTGCTAACAAGCAGATTCAACAAGGATGACGACGCCGATCGATGTTCACTGAATATGCACTTCACAAGGCACGAGGTCATTCCTCAAGCTGAAGGCAATTGTAGCCTTGTTCAACGCGTCGTGAAAGAAATGTGGCTTATAACAAAGACATACAAATCAGGAGTAGAAAGGACAGCAGCAGTGTATATCTGGCAGTCGTACGAGAGAGTTGCGCAATAGAGTGGCGGTCAAGGGATTGTTGCGCCTCTCTCGCCCCACCCCAATCTCCTACCATTCCATATTTTACCATTTTAAATGCTATATAAACTCACAAGTCTTGGAGTACTACGTAAGAATCGAAGTTTCTTTCTGCGCTTTTCTTTTTCTTTACTCTGATATATTCACGGCTGGCATTCGTCACTGAATGTCAACAGTACGCGCCCCTTGCATCGACGGTGAAAGTCCGACGACCAACCACCGACTACGAAAACGATTGAAAGAGCCAACCCCTTCGCCCTCCCCGCTCCACAAAAAAAAAAATCGCTTTAAAACAAAATATATGTGCATCATTTTATGACGTGTACTGCCTTGTGCACTCAGAACCACAGCTTCACAGGCCTTCTATCGCACTGCTCTATGCTGGGATAACATTTTTTAGCGCCAGCGGACGAGGATAGAAAGGGAGACGTTGACAACACAACGCGCGATTGATCTGCATTGTGTTGTCGACGTCTTTCTTTCCGTCCTCGTCCGTTGGTGCTAAAAAATGTGGTCGTCTATCGTTTTTATTCTCCCTGCCAAAGGTTTAGCATGGTGCGAGCGAGCTGGAAGCCATTCGGTGCGGTTCGGGCACCGCTTTTGCGAAGCGCCACGCTAGTAACACCGTGTGATGCGAATTCCTTTGATACACATGTGTTGTACACTACACTTGATGCGCCATTCCGCGTGCGATGTTTTTTTTTTTCTAGAGCCACTGGTGTTCTAACCCACGCAGTCATAAAATGCGCAGATATGAGGTGGTACGGATGCGAATAACTATTAAAAGCATCCTGAGAAGCGCCGCCCCTCGGGGCGACACCGCGGGCCACGTGTCCCACGTGGGGACAGTTAGGCCTAGCCTAACCGCCGCATCGCAGGCTCTCTGGACAGTCCAAAGCTGACGATGGTATTCCGAGCTCTTGATGGCAAAGTTCTGATCAGTGATGACCTTATCCTCTCGTAACGAGGGACATGGCCAGAGCATGTGATCTAAATTGCATGTCCCTCCGCAGCTAGGACACTGTGAGCTAAAAACGTCAGGGAATAAACAGTGCATGAAGGCCAGACTACGATAAGAGCTAGTCTGAAGCATCCTAAGAGTTACAGCCTGAGGTCTTGCGAGCTTTTTATGTGGCGGAGGAAAGATTCTTCTCTCCGGATAGAAATGTTTAGAGAATTCTTTAAAGGTGAATAGAGTGTTCCGGAACTCTTGGACATTGCACTGTGACAAGGCTCCTCCTCCCGCGCGGAGAGTTAGTACGCGCGCCTCGGAGTGGGCAATGTCGTTGGGATTGGTGAGCGTTCATGACGGATGATATTTGTATAGCTGTGCGGCACTCTTGGTCATCATATTTATGAACATTATCTTCCTCCTACTCCAGCAGGTACGCAACAGTCAATGATATATAGGTAATTAAATGAACATAATTTACACATATATGTCTTGCGGAAGGCATTACGTACCCACATTTCTCCCGAATATTTCGTCGATGCACGCCCAGCAACTGTAGTGTTGTAAACTTTATCAGCCCCTTGTTTATCGGTATAAAAATACAAAGCATTGAAATTACCGGCGCGATACTCATCGGTGTGGTGCAGAGCCAGGCGTCCTTTACGTAATTAATGTAATCAAGAAAATAGACGAGGCACCTTGAAGAAACGCGGAAGCAGCTTTTTCTTAAAGAACTTCGTAACCTGTTTAGAGGAGGCATGTTTGGTGATAAATGTTATATACGTAAATGATAAAAGTGCCTGCTCTACTGACAGTGGTGCTGATATCCCAGATATCATGTGTATGACGCATGCCCCTATCGTCATCTGTGAGCCCCTCTCGTCATCTTTTCCAGCTAGGGCTCCTAGCTCTAAAGTCTGTCACCAGCAGCAGTCACCTCATGAGTGTGCAGTTATTCTGTGCCAGCTCATGCCGAGCGAGGTGACCTTCAGTCAACTGTACTAAACGAAACTGTGCTGGCTCCCGTATAGAGCGGGCGCCATGTTGTATATAGGGAAACATAATATAGTACCCATATTTTCAGAGGTTTGTCAGCTATATGTTACTGAATTTTTGTCAGATAGCTCGCGTTCAAACCGCGAGCTATCTGTCAACGAAGGGTTCCGCTGGAGCAAAAGAAAAAAGAAAAAGAACGAGAGAGAGAGAGAATTGAGAGAGAGACTTTGGAAGGGCTTCTTTTTGTTGATTTTCTAGGATAACATAAAGAAAACGACCTTGACGACAACGTGATTGCGATTATACCATGATATCCCTGACTTCTATGGACTTCGGCAACAAAAGACTGTCAAGGACAGTGATTTGTATGACTGGAACAGCCGAACATACCCGCATGTTGTCCGTGGAAAACTAAACCAACATATCTCCAAGACTGTCGGGAATATTCTGTTTCACGTTCAAATCAATCATCTGAAAACAGGAAATTTACCACATTCCTTGTGGTACTTGCTGAAATGTTGTGTGCCTCGCCTTGCTTGCACAATTGCCTCATAACTCGCGTTATCTAGTACAAATTTTGTGTGAACTTTAAAACTGCCCCTCCTGGATTAACGACACTGCTTATAGCCTTCGAAGAAGATAGCGTAATCGGTCGTTCCCGCGATAGTTTCCCCTGGTGGCAGAGGGAAGTTCGACGAATAGGCCCTGGATCTCTTGTAATTTTCTTGCTATTTGCTTAGTCATACGAAGAAATCCCATCAAATCTTTAAGACGCCCTCACAGTAAAAAAAAAATGCTATTTGGCATTGCCGGCGGTAGATGCTTTGTCGCATGTTGCAACTTCCAGTGTCACGCAAGCGCTGGCGGTAGATGGCGCCAGGCTATGCCCTCAGATAAGGTGCCTTAATACCACGCTGGCATCGAGGAACCCTACTTACGCAACCATCAGTTAGTGACAGCTGAAGAATGCAGTGGCAAATGCACCTGAAAGAGTGTCTACTACGTGCGCCAACAGGTGTAGTCTCACGGCTGTAAGGGTAGTATGCCACCTTAGTACAGAGTTAGCATAGAGCTAGATACTGACTCTATTCTCGAAGCGTGTAGGTGCGTGCACATTCTTTGTGCCTATTTCCCGTAGGCTAGTCAATCCTCGTCGCTAATTTGCGCCCTCTTGGAGCGTGAGTGCGCTTGCGTTGCGAATACGTCGCCCTATCAACTGGTAGCAATTTGTTGGGCGCAGTTATTGTACTCATCACACTAATCATGAGTACTCATCATAAACGGTATCGTGTGTCTCCTGCTTTAAAGTGTGCTTCTTTCTTTTCCTCTCTGTCAATTGCGTATATATCTTTTCAACCCGAATAATTAGCAGCTTATTCGGCTGGACCATAATAGTGCATAACGAAACAATTCAGAGGAGGCAGTTTTGTTGTAGTTATGCGTAACTGGTCCTGGTCCCCGAAGATTACCTAATGCTCCTGCGAACATGCTATGAAGCGTCACTGGGCCTTGCCCTATAGTTATTGTTAAAGAGGCGGAAGTGACGTTCTGTAGCAAAACTCACTTGCACTCTTTGACTTTGCTTGACATTTTTTCATGCTGCTTTTGTTTCATTAATATCAAACAAATCCAGAAGACGGGAATATTTACCACTTAGCGTATATACAAACAAGTGCACCAGTCTCAGTACGACTTGAAACAGCAGCCACGCGTTCTGTTCGGTGTTTTCCAAACAAGTGAGAAACGCCTCACAGGCAGCATTAAGAAAAGAAGAGAAAAATAAAATGGAGTTGCGAGGTTAACATTTAATTTCCCGTATTACTTGAACTACTGCAGGGCACCTTAATATGCACATTTCATATTTTCATTGCAACTGTCGCATTACTGAGGCATGAAGCAAATCAAAAACTCAGTGCCCTTCCACTCTGTTAAGAAGCATGACAAGCGAAGCTGTGTATGTGGACCCCTTAATGGCGAACTGCACCTCCACCGCGGGTCGGCCCGGCATTGCACTATCTTCGAGATCGGCCCAGGTATGGGAATGCGTAACACCTGCTTCACCTACGCCGCGGGTCGACCCGGTATTGCACTATCTTCGGGACGGCCCACGTATGGGGAGTGCTTAACGCCTGCTTCACCTCCGCCGCGGGTCGACTCGGTATTGCACTATCCTCGGTATCGGCCCACGTATGGGGAGTGCTTAACGCCTGCTTCACCTCCACCGCGGGTCGATCCGGCATTGCACTATCTTCGGAATCAGCGCACGTACGGGGAGTGTTTAACGCCTGCTTCACCTCCGCCACGCGACGGCCCGGCATTGCACTATCTTCGGGATCGGCCCACGTATGGGGAGTGCTTAACGCCTGCTTCACCTCCGCCGTGGGTAGGGCCGGTGTTGCACTAACTTCGGAATTTGCCGACGTATGGGGAGTGCTTAACGCCTGCTTCGCCTCCACCGCGGGTCGGGCCGGCATTGCACTATCTTCGGGATCGGTCCACGTATGGGGAGTGCTTAGCGCCTGTTTCACCTCCGCCGCGGGTCGGCTCGTCATTACACTAACTCCGGGATCGGCCCACGTATGGGGGTTTTTGCTTACCACGCATATTTGCATATTATTCTGGCCCTACTTTTCGCCAGCTGTGGGACGTAGCGACGGCCGCCGCGCGCCCCAGAAGGTCCTGTGGGCAGTTCCCACTGACCCTTTGTTGTCGAGAATTGAGCTCTCGCTCTTCTCGCCCCGCATGAGTGCAGATGAGTAAGCGCATACGAAGCTTGACCGCCGATGCATCCTCAAAAGCCATGTACAGGGACACTAACCTCTACGGGAAAGCGTAGTGTTCACAAGCTTTTTCTGACGTCCAACGGCTCCTTGTGGAAATGCTCGCACATGAACTTGTATACGGCGCCTTACACCTGCGGCAAACGCGTACCATTTGTTGAGCCTTTCCGAACGTTAATACAAAGAGCTGCGTCTACAATCGTAGTCAAATCCCACTTATAACAGTGCCGCCTATCCAGGAGAAAAGTTCAAAATAACTGCACTTACTATGCGGCCCGAGTATATATACGCTCGAGCCGCACGCCGCGCCGCCCGCCTGCCGCACGCATGTGATAGTGCGAAAAATTGCACATGTCGTATACTATATGAGGGCCCTATCCTCTCTGGCTTCAACACTGTATCGGTCAGGAACGAGGGAGGCAGAGGTCTAGCCACGATGATAATTGCCTTTATTGAACATCCAATCCAATCTGGACGGGGTGAGGTGGAGGCCCTTTTCGTGGAAGTTATACCGCACGGGCGTCTTAAGCAGAGCGTCTTTGTGCTTAATGTCCATAGCCCTTCGTCGGACGAGAGACAGACGTTTAATTCCCTGCTTATGAAGGCGACGTCGATAGCCAAAAACTCTCCCCTGACAATTACCGGGGACTTTAACGCCCCCCATAACGCCCCTCAGTGTTTGGCATGGCATGAATGGCGCTACGTCAGATGGACTGTAGAAGGAGAGAACCTGGCGAGGATCCTGGATGATCTCGCGTTTGCGGTAATCATGGACCCAGGATTCCCCACTAGGCTGGACACGTCAGTTGCGCGAGACATAACGCCTGATTTACCATGTGTAAGGAACGTAGGGTAACGTAACGTGGGCCATTAGCAGGAGAACTTGGGCAGTGACCACTTCATAGTGGCGGTAACTTTACGGGTGGACGCCTGACCTGCCAGGGTATTTCGAGTCACGGACTGGGAGGAGTTCAGGAAAATTAGGAAGGAGCGAACGAGCACATTTTCCTCGTTTGGCGAGGCTATCGACTCGCTAACGGAGGACGTAGAGAGGGCCACTAAGGTAGTACAAACGGAAGCGGAGGTCCTAAGAATGGATACGCACCTAGCGCACCTGTTGAAGGCCAAATCGTCAATTGTGATGAGGTAGAAAACACAAAGGTTAAATCGCAGGCTGAGGAAAAAGGTTGCGAAGCTTAATGGAGAAATTGAGACATATTGCGCGGAGCTCAATAGGCTACAATGGGACGAGGTCTGCGCGGCAGTAGACGGGTCCATGCGCTCAGGAGGACAGTGGAACCTCATCAAGCACCTCCTGGGTGACACGCAGACTAAGCGGAATCAAAAGCAAACACTTAGTAAAGTCATACACCGGCACAAACAGGAGGCAGGTACTGACCAGTCACTTTTGAATGCGGTCGCGGATAGATACCTCCCCATAGGGCCGACGCAGGAAGAGGATTATCCGCAGATCGAGTTCGCGACGGTAGAGGAGCTGGACGCGCCCTTCACAGAATCGGAGATCAGGGCGGTGCTCTAAAACTTAAACAGCAGATCAGCTCCGGGTCCGGATAAAGTTTCTAACAGGCTATTACGAAACCTGGATGATAAGGCAGTGGACCTATACTAAGGAGGTAAACAGGGTATGGGAGACAGGACAGGTGCCTGACGGGTGGAGGTCGGCTATGGTGAAACTCATCCCAAAACCAGGAAAACCCCTTCATTTGGACAACATGAGGCCAATATGACTAACCTCGTGCATAGGCAAGGTAGCGGAGTACGCGAGCTTGAACAGGGTTTCCGGGTACATAGAGAGCAGAGACCTCTCCCCACATAATATGGTTGGTTTCCGGCCCGGCCTATCGACGCAGGATGTTATGCTAATGCTAAGGAAGCAAATCATTGATAGCGGCACCCGGGACGTGAGAGGGATTCTTGCCCTGGATCTCACTAAGGCGTTCGACACAGTGTTACATCGATACATTCTGCAGGCCACGGCCAGGATAGGCCTGGGAGTGAAATTCCAGGCCTTTTTCAGGTCCTTTCTCATGAATAGAACTGCTACTATTCAGGTGGGGCAGATTCGGTCGAGCGTGTACGGATTGGGAGCTCGGGGTACCCCTCAGGGATCAGTCATCTCGTCACTGCTCTTCAATATAGTCATGAAAGGACTTTCAGACAGGCTGCGTGGCCTCCAGGGCATAGGTCACGCACTTTACGGAGATGACATGACGATCTGGTGCCCAGGGGGCTGCCTAGCGGAAATGCAGCAAGCTCTACAAGTGGCCTTGGATGAGACGGAGGCTTACCTCGCAGACACGGGTCTCAAGCTGTCTACGAGTAAGTCGGAGCTGTTACTTTACAGACCCGCAAGGCAAGGGGTTAGGGGTCTGACACCCCTCAACCAGCTACCCGTGGTATTATACGCGAATAATGGGCAGAAAATTCCTAGAGTCGACTCAGTTAAGATCCTAGGCCTGCTCATAGACACGAGGGGCTGTAATGCCAGAACAATTACCCACGTTACAGCCAAGACGGAGAATATGTTGCGGTTAATCGCTAGGGCGTCCAACCGAACGAAGGGGCTAGGTGAAGACAACCTCCTTCGGATGTACAACGCGTTTCTCATGAGCTATATTAACTATGTGGTGTCAGCTCTAGTACGGACCAAAACGGAAAAAGACCAAGTTAAATGCCCTCATGCGCAAGAGCATCAAGAGAGTGCTAGCCTTGCCTATTGCCACGAGCTCCGACAGGCTAGATCAGCTCGGTATGCACAATAGCATAGACGAGATCATAGAGGCACAGGTTACTGCCCAGGTGGTTAGGCTATTGTCGATCAAATCTGGTAGGCGAATTCTCGACGAGGTTGGCATGGCTCCTAGGTTAATGGAGGACCGGCGCATAACATTGACACGAGAAACGAGGGCGACCTACCTGGTGAGGCCCTTCCCGCGAAACGTACATCCACAGCATAACGAGGGTAGACGTAAAGCCCGTGCACGAGCCATCTTGAAGAAAGTTAGAGAAGATAGACTCCGCGGTCTTTGTCGATGTGGCGCAGTACGGGAACAGGAGAGTATTCGTGTTGTCGGTTGTAGACGGGTGGGGGGTGCTTCGCTCCTCGGCCTCGGTCAAAGCGACCACCGCGAGCATAGCAGAGCAAATTGCGCTTACGCTCGCCTCGTGTTACCCAGCGCGTTCCTACATTTACACTGACTCGAGAGACGCAATCAGAGCTTGCGAATCGAGTAACCTCGCTCGAGAAGCGGCCTCTATTCTAGAGAAAAGGGCTTGCCCGGTTCTCATTATATCACGTGGTTCCCCGCACACATGGGGACGAACGTTCTCGAGGGCTTCCCAAACCTCAACGAGCTGGCCCACGAACGTGCGCAAGAACTCAGGCGCCGCTACGGTCTGGAGGCTCCGGAGGGACAGGAAGGGACTCAGCAGAACGATCCGCTCCTCACATTTAATGAAATTACTAAACGTTACCAACTTGATCGGAGAGTTTATCCTCTGCCTCACCCGAAGCTCAGTAGAGGTCAGTCAGCTACTCTAAAAATGTTGCAGACGGAATTTTTCCCGTCGTGGTGATTCCTCAGTAGGAAGTACACGGATGTGGACCCTAGTTGTACCGACTGCAGTGAACCCTTTTGCTCTATGGCTCACATGCTCTGGCGATGTCCCGCGTTGCCTAACGCCTTTCCTCCAGCGAAGCCGAATGGCAGGAGGCCATCAGAAGCACGGTACTCCGAAAGCAAGCCCAGGCTATCCAGAGGGCCCAGGAAAGGGCGGAGTGTCACGGAGTTCTGTCCTCTACGCGGGCGCGGCCAGCGGCTACAAAGGCATCTCGTTAGGAGGTTCTCACAGTAGCTCCTCAGGATTAAATAAAGTTCGCTGTCTGTCTGTCTGTCTGTCTGTCTGTCTGTCTGTCTGTCTGTCTGTCTGTCTGTCTGTCTGTCTGTCTGTCTGTCTGTCTGTCTGTCTGTCTGTCTGTCTGTCTGTCTGTCTGTCTGTCGTATCATCATCATCATCAGCCTGGTTACGCCCACTGCGGGGCAAAGGCCTCTCCCATACTTCTCCAACAACCCTGGTCATGTACTAATTGTGGCCATGTCGTCCCTGCAAACTTAATCTCATCCGCCCACCTAACTTTCTGCCGCCCCCTGCTACGCTTCCCTTCCCTTGGAATCCAGTCCATAAGCCTTAATGACCATCGGTTATCTTCCCTCCTCGTTACATGTCCTACCCATGCCCCCCCCCCATTTCTTTTTCTTGATTTCAACTAAGATGTCATTAACTCGCGTTTGTTCCCTCACCCAATCTGCTCTTTTCTTACCCCTTAACGTTACACCCATCATTCTTTCCATAGCTCGTTGCGTCGTCCTCAATTTAAGTAGAACCCTTTTCGTAAGCCTCCAGGTTTCTGCCCCGTAGGTGAGTACTGGTAAGGCACAGCTATTATACACTTTTCTCTTGAGGGATAATGGCAACCTACTGTTCATGATCTGAGAATGCCTGCCAAACGCACCCCAGCCCATTCTTATTCTTCTGATTATTTCCGTCTCATGATCCGGATCCACCGCCTCTACCTGCCCTAAGTAAATGTATTCCCTTACCACTTCCAGTGCCTCGCTACCTATTGTAAATTGCTGTTCTCTTCCGAGACTGTTAAACATTACTTTAGTTTTCTGCAGATTAATGTTTAGACCCACCCTTCTGCTTTGCCTCTCTAGGTCAGTGAGCATGCATTGCAATTGGTCCCTTGGGTTACTAAGCAAGGCAATATTATCAGCGAATCGCAAGTTACTAAGGTATTCTCCATTAACTTTTATCCCCAATTCTTCCCTATCCAGTTCTCTGAATACCTCCTGTAAACACGCTGTGAATAGCATTGGAGAGATCGTATCTCCCTGCCTGACGCCTTTTTTATTGGGATTTTGTTGCTTTCTTTATGGAGGACTACGGTTGCTCTGGAGCCGCTATAGATATCTTTCAGCGTTTTTACATACGGATTGTCTACACCCTGATTCCGTAATGCCTCCATGACTGCTGAGGTTTCGACTAAATCAAACGCTTTCTCGTAATCAATGAAATCTATATATAAGGGTTGGTTATATTTTGCACATTTCTCTATCACCTGATTGTCTGTGTGAATATGGTCTATTGTTGAGTAGCCTTTACGGAATCCTGCCTCGTCCTTTGGTTGACAGAAGTCTAAAGTGTTCCTGATTCTATTTGCGATTACCTTAGTAAATACTTTGTAGGCAACGGACAGTAAGCTGATCAGTCTATAATTTTTCAAGTCTTTGGCGACCCCTTTCTTATGGATTAGGATTATGTTAGCGTTCTTCCAAGATTCCGGTACGCTCGAAGTCATGAGGTATTGCGTATACAGGGTGGCCAATTTTTCTAGAACAATCTGCCCACCATCCTTCAACAAATCTGCTGTTACCTGATCCTCCCCAGCTGCCTTTCCCCTTTGCATACCTCCCAAGGCTTTCTTTACTTCTTCCGGCGTTATTTGTGTGATTTCAAATTCCTCTAGACTATTATCTCTTCGATTAGCATCATGGGTGCCACTGGTACTGTATAAATCTCTATAGAACTCCTCAGCCACTTGAATTATCTCATCCATATTATTAATGATATTGCCAGCTTTGTCTCTAAACGCATACATCTGATTCTTGTCTATTCCTAGTTTCTTCTTCACTGCTTTTAGGCTTCCTCCGTTCCAGGGGGACAGCCGTGCAATAAATGAATACCACATCAAGTCATGCGCTACATCGAGGGCCGAGCCATCGGCCATGACTTAGGTGAACTGGAAGGACAAAACTATAACTGATTTATGCTAGAAAGCAGTGCAAAGCTAACGGAGCGTGACTTAACGCGGTACGTAGCGCTATGTAGTACTATTTCCGAATGGTTCTAGCATCGTGGTTCGAAATTGCACGTGTACACGTAAACATGCAACCGTGGGAGCTGCTAGGGTAGTTGGCTAGGTAGTTAGTTGGTTTATGCATCTACAAATAGTTCTTTAAATTTGTAGGGAGCATGGATACTTGTCATATGAACAAGACACATATGAACGAGCACCCCTGGAAGTGGTTTTCTGTCAATATATGTCCGACGGGCGATAGTGGTGTGTCCTGCATACATAGATTGATGTTGGCGTGTAATCATCACATTTATTGATACAGCGTGGTTGTGCAATGGACACAGTGTTCAACTTCTGAGCGCTCACCTCTTCTGTTTTTCCCGTC
Source organism: Dermacentor variabilis (assembly GCF_050947875.1). NCBI lineage: Eukaryota > Metazoa > Arthropoda > Arachnida > Ixodida > Ixodidae > Dermacentor > Dermacentor variabilis. The sequence continues at coordinate 134,490,733 of NC_134568.1, forward strand.
GCATAACAGCCGCATTTTAGAAGGAGATTACAGCCCGTGCCGGTGCGCATGGAGCGCTTGTGTTCCTGTGGACGCTCATTGAAACAGCGGCCAGTTTGACCTATGCGGGACCAGCCGCACGACAGAGGTATCTCGTATATCACATTAGAAATGCCTTTAGTCAACTGGCTCGGATGGTTCTTCTTGCATGAGCTATACTCCTTTTTTGCTTTAGTCAGTAACGTTGGCCAACTTTCTTAAGTTTGCGAGGCAATGAAAAGACGGCGCGAATCCCATATCTTTTGGCAACTTTCTTAATATTATGGGATAGACAATGCAAATATGGCACGACAAAAGGTGGTTTTCGGCCCAAGCGTTGCTCTTTCCTTTCTGGAAATTCTATTTTTTGACGCAGGCTTTCGGATGTACCGCGAATTAAGTGGTTTGGGTAGCCAGCAGACAGCAGACGCTAAACCTGACATGTGAAACTAGACGATGCTGCATGTGCACAAGATTTCTGTAGGGCAGAAAGGCAACTAGACGTGATGATGCCTCGTTTCACAAATTTCGAATGCGCACTCTTGTAAGGTAATATACTTTTGTTAGACCTTGCTTTATTCGACCAACAAACGAGGGCATCGGTGAACTGCAATTTAAGGTCTAGAAACTGGATGTGGTTGTCCTTAGTCAATTCATGGGTGAAAGTGGAATCTTGCCCGTCAGAGGAGAAGGAGTTAAGAACATTAGTGACAACACTGTCAAGGTCAATATTGAAAGAATTACCTAAAATCACCAAAAAGTCTTTTTTTTTCATTCCGCCTAATTACATGGTTAGTCCTAAGTAATTAATCAACTTCTCAAATATAATTGGACGAAAAGTGTCAGTGAGCAAATTGTTGAGAAACATGAAAAACTCCTGATACAGTTTTCTGTTGCCCAATACGTGCTACATATAAAAGTGCTTTTCCGAGCGTGAAAGAAGCCCGCGGATATACGCAAAGTGCCTCGAGCGGCCAGTCGCGCGGCAATTTTGCGTGTATTCGCGGGCTTCTTTCACGCTCGAAAACAAAAAAAAAAACTTTTCTATAGGACGCATTGAGCAACAGAAAGCTGAATCGGGACTTTTTCATGTTGCTCTATAATTTTTTCCTTGACACTTTTCATCTAATTGTAATATTTGAGGCGTTGATTAATTAATTAAGACTAATTATGTATTAGGCGGAAGGCAAAACATAATCTGAGTATCTCCAAGCGACGACAAACAACACATATTACCTTGGTTCTGTTCAGCTATGTGGCATCTGCATATTTTTAAATCTTGGTGCATGATAGTTCGAACACCCTGTATATACGAAGGTTATGTGTGCGTCGAATGCCAGTGCCATCAAACTGACTTATATTGCTCGTGTATGCCGACTGACAGAGCAGGACGAGCGCGTGCATCTCCATTCTCGGAATACATAATTAAGTTCCTGCATAAAACCTGAACATATAATGCCGACTCGGGTACAACTGGAGCACACTGATTTATTAATGGAACAGCGCATTATATTCAGCAGATTCTTTGGTTTATTTATATTCGATTTAATCATTCGGTATGTGCCCATGGCCCACTTTCTGGTCAATCCTCCAGAACGGGTACGTGATATACTGCGGCCCAAGTGGAACATAATTCAGAAATGTTGCAATATGTGCGCTGCAACTTCCTGCACATAAACCTGCCATCACTATTCTTCCTTCGACAAGCGCCTTACATCGCCTTCGCCCTCATAACATCGTTACACAGATGTCTCACACTGTACCTACCTGATTTAGTGTTTGTAGTTCGCCATAGCTTGTGCGCGGTGTAGTGCATAAACATGCGTAAAACGAAAAAAATGCATATACTTAATGTTTTCAATTTGCAGTGGAACCACATGATCATTTTATCAGGTTGAACGCTGCATAGAATGAAATCAAACACGATTGTGTGTACCGCCGTTACTTGTAAAGTATTTAATTTACCGCTTCGCTTCGCGTGTATTCGAACATGTGCGTTTATTTTGCATCACTTTAGTTTCATATTTTTCTTAATCGCTACTAATTAACAGTAATCCTCTATCAGAGACCACCTCCAGGAGGGTACAAGGAAGCCATTTATCTCCAAGTGTGTGTTCCTTAGCTTGTGTGAAGTATTGAAATAAATAGGCTAAAATTGTACAAAACCTTCCTGCATTGAAGGAATTATCTGCTCTATACGTATGACCATATATACTTTGCTTACAGTATACGTAGATGTGAACATGTACCAAACAGCCATTCCTTTTGTCATTGAGCGAAAACTTGTTTTCAGTACATACTCGTACAAAACAACATACCGTTCTTATATAGACTGCAGCACGTACAAACAGCTGCTTGTGTGTGCTAGCCCACCTGCCCTTCTCCACTCCAAGCACTTTACTTGAAGCCAAAAAATACCCAGCTGCCCAAAATACCTCCATTTTAGGCCCTGAAATGCCAATATTTGCAGCTAATTGGTTACAAAAGAATTTCAGCTATATATTTTTGAACGATCATTTGTATGGATTGTATACAATTGTATTTGCATTGGATTGCAATTGTCACCAAGAGCAACTTGTATCCTCGTGCTGTGCTGTCGTCCGTCAAATGATTCTACTGAATTTGTCAATAATTTCAACGATTCACTTAGTTTTTTTTTTTCAAAACAGACATCCAACATTACCAATAATATTAGCCGGGGATTTCAATTATCCTGAAGTAGACTGGAGGACATGCACACCTGTGGGCGGTACAAGAATAAATGAGCGTACGGCATTCCTTTATACAATTTCATTGTTCAACTGGACGCAAATGGTTTCTCTCCAAACACGCGGAAGTTCTGTTCTTCATTTAGTGCTTACTACCGAGCTGCAGAATATGTGCGTTCATGTACTGGAATGTATTAGTGACCACAATGTTTTGCACTGCGAAGCCATGATAAAAGTCGAAAAGCCAGAAAAAAAAATTATTATACGAATACAAACGGGCGGACATGGAGCACCTTTTATCCGACTTGTCCTCTTTCTCAGATTTCTTTTTTTCAGCTTCTATAATCGAAATACTAACGAAAACTGGCGAATGGTTCTTGAGAAGCCCTTACAACTATAACATCAACACATTCCTAAAATCACAATCACGTCTTCCAGTCACGGTCCGTGGTTAACCTCACACGTAAAGCGGTACATCAACAACAAAAAGCGCTTGTATTCAAAATCAACGTTCTCAGACTCTGATGGCGATTGGGAAAATTATAGAAAGCAAGCAAGTTTATGTAATAAAGAAATTTCAATAGCTAAAGACGATTTTTTTAATTGCGACGTACATGCTTAGCTAACAAACAATACTAAAAATTTTGGAAAGTGGTTAATCCTAGAATTTCCTCTGTGAATTCCATTCATTTGACTAAAGACTGTGAGACTTTGTCTCAATCGGAGGCTGCAGAAGAGCTAAACTTATTCTTTGATTCCGTTTTCAATGAAAAGGAGCCCATTTCTGCTGTTGTAAAATTTGACTCCATTAACGCCACTATGAATGACATCGTGATCACTTATGAAGGAATCGAATTAACTATCGAACGTCTCAAAAATAACTCATCACTTCGCCCAGACGGCATATGCCTCAAATTAATTAAAATTACCAAGCCGGTTATGTCACTCATTTTGGCAGCTATATTTCAACAATCTATTGACACAGGATGTGTGCCTGAAATCTGGAAAATTGCTCGCGTGACTCCGATATTGAAATCAGGCGGTCCTTCTGTGCTATCAGATTACAGGCCCATTTCCTTACCCATTATACCTTGCAAATTACTAGAAGGCATCATATCATCCGCAATAATAAAGTATTTAACTGAGCACAATTCTTTTATTTATAACCACCATGGTTTCCAACGCGGTCGTTCATGTGAAGCACCATTATTCCAATTATTTACCGACCTCCAACATGCTGTTCATGTGTCCATACTAACGGATGCCATATTTATCGATTTTGCTAAAGCGTTTGATAAGGTTCCTCACAGTCGTCTGATAATGAAACTTGACCGCCTTAACAAACATAAACATTATTAACTAGATAACTAGTTTTTTTACGTAACCGTAATCAATTCGCTACTGTGAATGATTGGTCGTCATCATTGATCCAAGTTAAATCGGGGGTACCTCATGCAAGGCTTAGCACTTGGGCCGATACTCTTCCTCATCTACATTAACGACATTATTTACAGCCTGACATCTACGACGCGCTTATTTGCAGACGACTGCGTCATTTATAGACAGATTGCTAACCGCGACGACAACGCCGCTTTACAAAAAGACCTTGACAGCATTTCCACTTGGTGTGATCAATGGCAAATGAAGATTAACGCTTCGAAAACCAAAGTTATAACTTTTACGACTGCTACTAAACCCCCGACGGAATCCCTACGTGATTAACGCAATGTCCATTGAACACGTTCCTTCATTAAAGTACTCAGGCACGCACCTGTCTGCCGGCCTAACATGGAATACCCACATTGACACAATAACTACTAAAGCATCCAAAACACTCGGATTTATCAGACGTCGCTTACATCGAGCTAAATTGAAGACAAAACCTATGGCATACAACACTCTTGTGTATGCCATCAGCGCCCCGACCTATGTAATGGCCGGAAGTGCCTTTAGGGTACGTAAATAAAAAAAAAAGAACAGTTTGCGCATGCTACTTATTCGTTAACGTGCGTTGACCCAAATAAATATTATTTTATTGGAACCGAGCTTAATGGCAATAACTCCGTCATTCAATATATTAATTTTTCGCCATACACATATTTCCTTTTGAGTTATTGTCAATATCGGCATTTCACAAAATGCACTGATACTATATCGCAAGAAAGCGTGAACACAACAAAGCTCAAAAACGCGCACCATGATCTGAACGCGGTCTCTTGCTGCACGCCCTTCGCTTCCGCTTTCCCTGACCAAGCCGCAGTTTCGCCCAAAATGCGAAGCGTTGATAGCGAAAGAAAATAATTAGACAGCTGTACGAAGTAAGGTTAGTAGAGTTATCCACTGTATAGACTGAAGTAAACATTCGCTCGCAAGCTAAACTAAAAAGCACGGTGTCACGCGCGCATATATGCAATCACTCACTCTCAAAACGCTGGCGTGATGAAGAGCCGGAGCAACGGCGAGCGAACGCTTCGTACTGCCGCCTTCAGCTTCAATGTGTCTTCGAAACTTGAGATTTCTTGGCGCCATTTCTGGGGCAGTGCTTCATATATGCTGTTTTTCAAGCATGGTCCTTCTGTCTGCGGCCGAGCGCGGGCCGCTTATGGACTGGTCCCGGTTAACGCCGCTTTTGAGGATCGCTCGCTATATGGGGCTTTATTTTCTGCTAAAATGGAGGAGCACAGGATGTTATCCCGGACCTGACTAAGCATAAAGTGCTCGTGCGTGGTCGTACTTCGCCATTGGAGGCTAACGCTGAGTGAGAGGGCCATGCACTCTCGCTGCAACGAGCTAGCGGCGCCCGTGCTGCGTTTTTGCCCATGGCGCGGGGGAACCTTTGCTTTCTCTGCCGCCAGCGACTAGGCGTTTGTACAGTGCTAGGTGTTCGATGGAGGCAAAATAAGCCTGTCCTTCGTCAACTTGGCCACTGCCGTGCTTCTTGAGGCGCAACGCTCGGTGCGGCCTCGAGCTCGCTACGGCGCGCCAGGTTAGGCGCGGCGACGCGGCCGGCACTGCGGCTCGCTAAGCACTGAACCCGCCGTGGTCGGAACGCCGGCCGAAAATCGCGTCACCACAATACAAACGAAGGAACTCAATGACAAAAAAAAAAAAACTCGCGGGGCCACGCTACACAAAGAAAAAAAAAAGGGGGGGGGGGGAACTACGTTTCACCGGTGTTCATAACAAAACCGCGAACCGACTTCTTAAGGCTCAAGCTTGAGGCTCTTGCTTGGCTGAAGTTACGTGGGACACTCTATATATGAGGTGTGATCGACGATGTACACGATAGCGGAATTTTTGACCGGCTTTGCCTTCTCATACGAATGTTTGTCATACCTATAAGCGCCGTGAACCGCCTCCCACATGTGGGGCGTGCTTTCCTTCAGAAGATATATATATATATATATATATATATATATATATATATATATATATACGCGGTCCCAGCTGTAGCTTTAGCCAAAGTTTAAAAATATGCAAATGCCGCGTAGCGGGACAGAACCAAGGTAATATTGTTTGCTGTCACTTGGAGATACTCAAATTATGTTTTTCATTCCGCCTAATCAGATAATTAGTCTTAATTGATTATTGGACTTCTCAAATATTATAATTAGATGAAACGTGTCAATGAGAAAATTGTAGAACAACATGACAAACTCCCGATACAGCTTTCTGATTCTCAATACGTGCTCCATAAAAGTGTCTTCCCGAGCGTGAAAGAATCCCACGAATACACGCAAAGTTTCTCGAGCAGCCAGTCACGCGGCAATTTTGCGTGCAAGTGCGGGCTACTTTCACGCTCGGAAGAACACTTATGTAGCGCGTATTGAGCAATTAACAGAAAGCTGTATCGGGAGTTTTTCATCTTTCTCTCGAATTTTCTCAGACACTTATAATCTAATCACAATATTTCAGAAGTTGATTACCCAATTAATTAAGGCTAATTATCTAATTAGGTAGAGTGAAAAAAATAATCTGAGTATCTCCAAGCGACGGCAAACAACATTACCTTGGTTCTGTCCAGCTATACGCGGTATTTGCATATCTTTGAACTCTGTGGCTAAAGTTAGCTGGCACACCCTATGTATATCGGACCACCGCCAGCTGCACTTGAAGAGGCAAGACGTGCGTCGTGTGAGCTCCCGAAAAACACTTTGCAGCATGGCGAACACGCTTTATAGATCACGGATCCGGGACAGCAATGAGCTGCGACGTAACGCTTACGCATTTCTCACGCATATAATGCGGGGGGGGGGGGGGGGGGTTGGATGGGCACACCCAAAGTATATGATCTTTGTCTGCGGTTAGTGCTTCGCAGTGTCTGCACTTGGGTTTGGATTCTTTCTTGGAAATTTCAGCCAACCTTTTGGAGCTTAGCACGGATCGAGTCTGTATACCCGCCGTAAAGTCGTGGCCTGATCCCGGGAAAGAATCGATCCTTCGGCAAGCCCCCACGCTCGATGCCTGGGGAGTGTGCGATCAAAACGGATGACGCAGAATGCGAAGTCATGTTGGCAGAGTGGGCTATCCGCGTCGCGGCCACATGACCTCCGCGCTAGCTCCTCTGCCAGGGTCTCAACGAGCAATTTGCGCCTCCAATAAAGTTTATTTCTCTCGCTCTCTCGCATTTACCGCTAAATAGCCACTGAATGTTTGTTTGTGCATCATTCGATTGATCTATACACACCGGTTGACAGACGAAGCAACCGACCAATGAAGCACTCAACACGGCGCCAGCCTAAGTATAGAGCGCTGGCAAACAAGCGTCCCCTCGGCTCTCTGGGAATCAAAACTAGAGGCCTACCGCTCCTATATAGACACGTGCACTAGTTAGCGCCTCAGCGCGGCCGACCGCACCGAGGAGTTCCTCCTTAACCACTTGGTGTATAAAAAGCTTCCATTATTCTGCGGGCGTGAGAGCCGCTTTTCACGATGCCTTTTCTTCCGCCATTGTAGCTTTTCTTTTTAAATTCACTTGTCTCGCATCGCTCTCTCGCTCTCTCTTGCTTTGTGCGCGCCGAACAGCAGAGCTGCCGCATACCGCAGACTGAACGCAAAGGTCCCAAATTATTACGACAGGAGATGCCTGCTCGTTCGGCTCAACACGGTAGTTAAATTTTGACACACGGACAGTCGTTTAACGTGCATCTGTGCACGAGAGCTTTCTTGCGCTTCGGTGCTTTCCCAAGTGCGACCACTCGTGCGCAGGAAGCTGAACGACAACGTCTGAAATTACGTGATCATCGGCTTGAACACGTAAATGCGGCTTGAACGGATAAATATAGCTATACGCGCGCCCGTGAAGCCAATCCATATTTTACTTTCATTGCAAAAAGTTCTCAAAAGAATGCAAGGGTAGCTTCGGGTAGCAACTGGAAGCTTTAAAGAAAGAGACAGAATTAAAGTTTCGCGCGGTATAAATACCCAAATGTATACAACAGGCACGTACCCAGGATTTCTTTTAGGGGGGGGGGAGGGCAACTCAAGGCAACTTTTATGCAAATGAGGGGGAGGGGTACGTTACTAGTACAAATGTGGATAACGTACACCATTCGCCATAAAAATGCGTAAACCCACAAAATAGAAATGAAATAAGGTGTATTTTACAGGTACGCCTGTGCGATACACCTCTCCTTTAGTTGGCAAACAAGGAACTACGTCAAATGGACTTCGCAGGAAAGAAGCGCAGGAAGAACACTGCCAAGAACAAGTCAAGAAGCCGAGGTGTAAAATAAAGATTACTTTAGTAGAATACAACTATAAAAAAACAGCAGTTGGCAGCCAAGGCACACAAACCGCGCGGAGTTGTGTTACTTCGCCAGCCAATCACAGAAGCGAACAAAATGGTCGTCAGGCGGCCTTTTCAAAATGGCGTCGTACTTGATACCTCCGGAACGTCTGCTCTTCTTGAAGAGTCTTTTCAACGGCGGAAGCAGTGAGGTGTGCAACAGACATGGACAAAGTGTATGGAGTCTGAGCATTTCACTCTTCAAAAGTCTGCGGTGCCGTTCGTTTCACTGTTGAACCCGTTTTACTCATGAAACTTCACTGCCAACTGAAGTGACACTTGGCAATAAATAGTTGCAGCAAAGCAAGCATGTTATTTCAGTTGAATAAAGAATTAGGCTTTGGCTATTCCACTATAGTAGGCAAGGCAAAAGGTATAAAATTACGTGCTAATAATTTTATGTTTCTGGTTACCGCCTTATGGGGTTAACAGGAAAAGTTTGAAGTACGAATTAATTGAAAAGCCTCGCGGGGGAACAGTGGCTGGCGGTTATGAGGGCGTGGGCGGTGCTTCATTGCAGACTTAAGTTGTATCCGACTATAGTAGCGTTTTTTTGAATTAGCTCTGGAAGAATTATATAGAGAAATATATATTTGCGTAACAATCACAATTCTTTTGGATCCCTCGTTTATGCTCTACCAAGGGCCACAACCGACTCGTATTGATATTTAGGAAATTACGTAACGATGCGTGGCTGCCAGTCCCGTACAACCACGTAGGGCGCAGGGCGCTGCGATTCTAGACGCACTACGCCCACTGCGGAAGGTTAGAATCCTACATAAGCACGGCTGAGAAGTGGCTACGTTAGGCGGCTCGAATAATAACTGTAGAAGCGCCATTCAGAACACGCGGAATTGTTTCCCACTTCCTTTTTCTGTTCTACTTGCTTTTTAAATAAAAAGATGTTGATCCATAAATATTTTCATAAACAACGGTTAAATTTGCTAAGTTTCGCTTTTCCGTCCTGTTTGGCTGTTGCCTTGGCTCTCTCCCTTAGTCGATCGCCTCATTTCTGAACTCCTTGCGACTCTTGTTCCCAGTTGGCAATTTTGCACGAAAAGAGCTCTACAATTAGGGAACAACCAGACGAGTTAACGGGTGACAGTCATATTGCTTATGAGTTTAAGGGTTATTGCAAGGTTTGATGATGGATGCTGTCTCGTATTCTTTTATTTTGCACCTTATCTAACCCATATCGCGGGTATATGATTCCGAGAATCTGTCAGCGTCGCGATGAGCCGTTACTTGAGGAAATAATGAAGCAAAAGGAAAGGTTAACGCAATTGGCGTTTTCTCTGGCCGCAAGTCGTTCCATGCGCATACAGACCAGCTGACCACGAACCGAATCCCTTTCCTGGTCCCTGGATAAGTCTAAACAAAGAAGGTTGAACTAACCAAGCAACAGCAATGTGCGTGAACGTCGAAAAGACAGTGACAACTGAATACATCTCGAGTTAATCGCGTAGGCACTGAATCGATGAGGAAACAGGCCTTCACACCCCAGGAGGTGCCGATAACTATACCGCCATCCAAAAGGAGTGAAAAAGGCAGCAAAATGTTGACCGCCGAATAGCTGTCAAGTTTCAACATTGATTTGGCAGCGCTTTAGGAATGTGTGGGAGAAGTGGTGGTGTGGGCGAGGAGGGGGGGGGACCCGGGCCCCCCCGCCCCCCACCCCCTTGGTTACGTGCCTGGTATACAACATATACGCACAACAAGACATGGGCCAACAACGCCCACCAAATGCATCACTGCCCCCCCCCCCCCTCTCTGAAAGGCCGCCACGGGTGCCACAAGCGAGCCGCCTTGAAGTGAACGATGAGACGTGGCAACTGCATGTCGCCGGTGTGGCATTCCCCGCTCTGAAGGGCCGCCGGGCACGACAAATCGCATGTTTCATTAATTGGTTTGTTCACTTCAAGGCGCATGTTGCAATCGCAGAAGTGAAGCTGGGTCGAGGCGCAGTGAACCCTCGTTCAATCGGACTAACAACCATCGTAAGTGCGATTCCAATAACAGGGGAGCTCAGAAAACGTATATTGTAAGAAAGGCGCTTTCGACAGTGGCGAAATTACAACATATTATTTTTGACCAAGTTGCAGGCAGGTGTAGCGTTTGACGGACGTTTCTTCAAGGCGCCATGTGCACTAATACATCCATCTTCTAAATCTTTTGCGCCCCTTCTAAAGCCCTCGTGGCCGTCACTGCTCTCTACTTTGTTCCAAAGCAATCGAAGATTGGTCCGCATCTCTGACGTCGAGGGCATATCGCGGGGTATAGGCGCGGGCGAATCTACCTTGCGATGATGGTGGAAACTGCATCACGCGCACTGCTGTTCGCGCCGACAGCACTTGTGGTTTCGGCGATCTGTGCGACAAGATTCGCCGTAAACTGCAATATTTTAGCTTCATTTTTATTTTATTTTCTCTCTTTCAAATGTAAGAACCGGAACAGAAGCGAAATTATCTCACTAGAGAGGGATCGGGCAGTGCGGCCAAACCGGTTGTGCGCGCCTGTCAATGGTGATGACTGGACGGCGCGCACCATATCTTCACTTATGCTTGAGCAACGCGCTCCGCTCTTCAACTTTCATTTGACGCTCATAGTACATGGTGAGGATGGAGAGGGCGCTAGAAGGAAGTAATATCGGGTTTAATCTCTCATACAAACAGGCGGGTACAGTAATAGAGAAGCAACTCCCAGGTTTATTTTATGCGGACGACATTGTGTTGCTAGCTAACAAGCAAAGTGATTTCCAACGTCTGGTTACTGTCTGTGGACAGAAAGGCAACAATTTAGGTTTGAAATTTAGTGTTAGAAAATCAGGTGTTATGGTATTCAATGAAAACAATGAGCAGACAGTGGAGATACAGAGCCAAGAAATACCTCGGGTAACAGAATATAAATACCTTGGTATATGGATAAACGAAGGCAATGGATATATGGAAACACAGAAAAAAAAACATAACAGTAAAGGGGAAGAGAAATGCAGCCATAATGGGGGAAGCACAGAGCGCTATGGGGATACAATAGGTACGAGGTCCTCCGAGGTACGTGGAAAGGTGTAATGGTTCCAGATCGAACTTTTGGAAATGCGGTTATTTGCTATAAATCAGGGGTACAATCAGGACTCGACGGGAACCAAAGGTCAGTGGGTCGCCTCGCATTGGGCGCTCACGGGAAGACTACAAATGAAACTGTGCAGGGTGATATGGGCTGGACTAGTTTTGAAGTGAGGGAAGCTCGCAGTAAAATTGAGTATGAAGAACGGCTGAGGAATATGGAAGAAAGTAAATGGGCTGGGGGAGTGTTCAGGTATCTGTACAGGAAAAACATTGATTCACAATGGAGGAAAAGAACTAGGAAGCTTACCAGCAAGTATGCGGCCTGTAGGGTGTGCAACACAGCAACAAAGAAGGTCAAGCGGAAAGTCAGAGAGGCTGAATTAACCTCATGGGTGGCGGCAATGGAAAAGAAACCTGCCATGAGTAACTACTTAAGAGGAAAAAACGAAATCAGGAAAGAAACCATTTATGATAACTCAAAGGGAAGCTCATTACTTTTCGAAGCGAGATCGGGCTGTCTTAGAACACGCACCTATAAAGCGAGATATAAGAAGGAAGAAGAAGCATGTGCTTGCTGCGGTAAAGCTAGGGAAACGACGGAGCATGTTTTATTAGAATGTGATGACGTCTATCCGGCGGTCGATTTAGGCACTACTGGCCTCCTTGAAGCCCTTGGGTTCAGCGGGAGCAGTGGTAAAGCAAACATGTCCGCAAGAGACATTAGTAAGAGGCGATTGGAGGATTGGTGGAAGAAAAGTATGGAAACGACAAAAGACGGAGACGTACAAAAGCACAGTTCACAATAGGGGATCAGAAAATTTGGGCGTGGTAGTTCATAGTGTTTTTTCTTTTTTCATTGTTTAACCTAGGTAGGATATTAGGCAGTATAGTGGCAAGAACTTGGTGGCGCAACCCACCGCCCCGTTCCAAAGGGGACGCTCATAGCATCCATCCATCCATCCATAAACGAAGGGACATGCTTTTGCGTTCGCACTAAACGCGTTTTCCTTCGATAGAAATGTATGGCTTAACTTCGGGGCTTTCCAGTGTGTTCGAATCAAGCGATATTCGAATTAAATGAAGCTGAATTAACGGGAGTCGAGTGCAAGTTCAAGATTGTTAAAAAAAGGCATTGCACAGCTAAAGCTACCCAGCAAGAGATATGCATCTCGTCACGAATGCATCTGACGTTTATTTTAAATGGCAGCATGACTGCCAACGCTAGCTTCTTTCATTGCTGAGCGGTTCCATGCTCAGCGTTCGACTGCTGGGTGCTTACTCGCGAACATTACATATATATCAGAGAAGACAAAGAAATGTACTAATGTTCCCGACACCGGTTCCGCCGCCAACTAAGGCATTGAAAGCCTGTGGCGAGCTTTTTTTTAGAGCGCTTATTTGCAGGCAAAGATGTTGAACGCAAAGTACGGTGCTCGTGTACTCCTATTCACGGTGTACGAGTATAACGGGATCTGCGTTAAACGCAGCCTCACGTTCGGTGAGACACCTGTAATGTCTACTACCGGCGCGGGATCCGAGTTATCTCTGTTCGAGATAAAAAGATTGTACTCGGATGAAACCGAAGGGAGCGTTTATTCCCTCTGTGTCGTACGCCGCGCTTGCGGTGGCTCTCCCCGTCCCAGCCCAGTTGTCGCACCGGGGTTCTTTCGTCACGCGCGTAGGGGGCGCTGCTTGTAGTTTGGCTTTTTCTCGGTTATGCTACACCACCTTTGCGTTTTAAAGAGAGGCGCACGAATTTTCTTATAGCGACAGTAAAGACTCGTATGTGGCCTGTTTTTCGAGACGCACGTTTCCTAGATCCCTCTATCACCGCCATGTTGAACAGAAAGTGCGATATCATCATGCTTAGGTTCCCTTAGGACACACGGGACATGCGCCCCTCTGTTGGTGTATTATAGTGCACACTCCTCTCCCTGCATATGGTCTCCCCACCATGGTTCTTTCCTCTCGCCTGGCCTAATGCCCCTCCATACACGTTTCCGCGGCGGTGGCGCGTGGATGGAAGGGCTTTAGCCTAGCTGGCTGTGGCAAAACTTTGCCAGTCACATTCTTCCACCGTTTCAGCTGCATGATGTCTGCGCGTACGTCGATCGTGACGTTCGCGGCACTATATATGTTAGCCTTGACTCGCGGATAACCCCATGTAAAGTTTGCCGGTTTCCCGCAAATCTTCGGAGCCAGGTACCAGCGTGTGTGAACGCTCATTCGTACGCGCCTCAGTTCACAGGCCTGCGCCCGCGAAGTGTTCATGTAAGGTCTCCGAATCCGACACAGGCGAACAGTCAATCAATTGATGGGATTTCACGTCCCAAAACGACGAACGGGTCATACATGTCCGATACGACTTGGAGGAGGGCTGTGGCTGTTGGCCACCCGGTGTTCCTTAACAAGACTGTACGTCTATATACGAGTCAGCTAAGACAATATGCCTTCTTAGCCGACTCCACTTCCAGAAAAAAAAAAAAAAATTGGTTAGGTGACTTGTAGATGTCGTATGAACATGAAAATGGTAGCAAACGATACCTATTCATTACGAAAACGCGTAGCAATAGATACAGTAACAGCAGGGTTTGGGACGGAGGAGAGCAGAGAAGCAGGTAAATGTTGATACATTGGTTTTTCACGTTACAATTGAAAAAAGAAAGAGCCAGCCAGACAGACAGACAGGAAAGGGATAACAGAGAGGGAAGAGAAACAGAGACGGGACAGCAGGGAGACCGATGGGTCGCCGGTCGTGCAAGTGCGTCGCCCGGGCCTTGGGCGTGTTTTGAAGAAGCCGTAACGTACGGTAAGCACTCGGGGCTAATAGACCCTATACATCGCGGTAGCATCAAAAAGCTACAAGGGGCAACAAGAAAACCTACGCGAGGGGCGCTATACAGTGTCAAATCCTAGCTGAAAAATGGGGTAAACCATGTGTTGACGCTAAAGAAGACAAAGTCAACATAATTGTGCGGGAAATACGATGCGAATAAGATACGAAATGGGTGAATGATGTACATGAAAAAGAGACCAGATATAATCAATATTTATTCATAGAATCATTTGAAACACCATGTACGTCGACCTTGCCTTCTTAGTGTTGACGCATGGTTGACCCTTTCTTTGTGCATTAAGCTCTCATCGAAATGTACACATTTATAGTCACCAGTCAAGAATCAATTCCACGACCACGTTCTCGGCAGGCGAGCAGCTGCATTCACATCCCACGAGTCGATCGAGCCTATAAGGTTCCTCAGGGTGGATTCTTTGAGAAACTATCCTTTGTGGCTGGCCAGTATTTAATTCGTAGACACTGTAATCAAGACCTTTTATGTAAGCAGTCGCATAACGTCTGTGCTCCCGACTACGGGGTGAGGTAGGTGCTTTGACGTATAGCCGCCACGCGAATCCTACACCAATTCTATAGGCTTTATGGTGCATTAGGTGAATTTACAAGTATAATTAGTTTTTCATGCATCTGGGTTATGTATAAAACCGTTTGTGAATTCGGAACTGTCAAGACAAACAAAGGGGTGGCGACACCAGCTTAGAATTCCCGGATCAGCTCCACACTGAGGCAAATGGCAGCAATGACAAGAAATACTGAATGATGGAATAAAAAAAAAAAAACAGCACATTGAAAGTGGAGTTTTGTACACTTGTATAACACAAAAAGGAAAAAAAATCTATGAAGTGACCATGAAATGTTGAATGTTAACCAATGACATCATTAATGTCATTTCTGCATAAGCACTACACTAGTCACTTATTCCGCCTTTCGTGTTCCCTTTTCACACTCGGAAAAGCTTAATTTTACAGCTCCCCTAATGTTTATAATGGTACGAGAGAAAAAAAAAAAGATGTGCAAAGTACACACCTTTTGTTACACAGATTGGATATATGCTATTTGAATTCTCGGTATAACTTAGGCCAACTTCAAGATCATTCTAAGGCCTATAAGTATTTTCAGGATTTTTCCTCGCATTAAATGTTCCTTGCCTTGAAGTGCTGCCCAGATTCATGCGAGTTTGGTGGGGGGGTACTCGAATGAAGTGGTCACGATGCTTTAATAATGCTCTGCGGTAATTTTTGACCAGAGGGCTTGCTTCGAAAAGACCAGCACTTTTAAATGGACGCCTGTGCCCGACAATGAAATTGCAGCCCAGGAATTGTTGAGAAACATTATTTATATGCAGTGGCTACTTCATCTGAGCACAGCGTTGCCCTTCACTGCCACAATATAGCTCCATTTAGCTCTCCCCCAAGTACACGCCACATCTTTAGCAGATGGTACAAGAATACAGGGGGACAAGGCATTTATACGAAATATAATCGAACCCTGATTTAACGAAACTCGATTGAACAAAATTTTCGATTTGATGAAGTGCTTTCAATTCTATGACACACAGTCATAAAGCCTAAGCTATTGAAAAACTTGAGGCAACAAACTAAACTCCACATCTCGCCAGATTCGACAAAGCTTTGGAAACCTGTTGTGCACAAAATTCCTCGAAATTTATTGACATACTACTGCTACAATAAATGAATCATCATGCTGGCCTGTGGCAGGCCATTTTCCTTTTAAGAAAATGCATGCTGCAGGGTCTTAGAATTGCAGACTTGGCGTCAGCCCTACCAGAGAGTGCCAGCTGCTTTGTCACAGTGGAGTTGAAATGGGCTTGCTGCCTGCAATAAGTGCCTAAGCCTTCTGCTGAAAAAGTCTGCACAGGCAAAAATTGCACCACTTTTTACTCTTGAATAAATATGTTATTTGCAAGAGTGGTTAAGCATTTTCAAATGAACAAAGTCCTCAGTTTAAAGAAATATTTCTCAAGTAGTACCACAAACTTCGCTAGATCAGACTTATTTGCATTCCAAATTTCCATGTTGGCAGTCGCTTCTGCTGTTTGTGCAGGTACTGCCGTGAATCCTGCATGAAAGGCCAGCCACGATGACGACGACTAGTGCTGGAATGATGCCGTTTTCGGTGTCTCACTTTGACCACGTGACAACGAACTTTTCATTCGTGGGATACGAACTGCAAGGTGCGACGTCATCAGCAACAGACCTACTAAAGGAGCGACGCGACTACGACCAGATCAGAGGGCACGGCACCTGGCCTGCGGACAGCATGGCTCACCCGCTTCTGCTGTTTGTGCAGGTTGGTCCTCAGGGTACTGATTGTTCCTACAGGAGTGACAACAGATTTTTGGTTGTCCTGCCGTGCCCTCGCAGGTGTTGTTGCATTCTTATTGACTGTTGGTCCATGATGTTGCTATTAGTGTCAGGAGACATAGAAGAAAATCCCGGGCCTAAATCGACCGAACTGCTGCAAACAATTATAGAGAATCAGGCGGCGACTGATCGCCGACTATCCTCAATAAGCGAGAATGTTGTGCAGTTAACCGCAAAAACAGATCGACTGACGGAATTTCTTGTTATGATACAGGAAATGAACAAGAAAATTGGGCATCTTGAGGCTATAGTTCAGCACCAGGCTGAAAAATTGATCGAGTATGAAAACCGCAGCCGGCGTAACAACTTGTTGGTTTTTGGAATCTCGGAGGAAAGCGGTGACTCAGAGGCGAACTTGAGGGCAGCTGTCATTGATGAACTGTTTCATGAAAAACTGGGGGTTCAAGTTAAAACTGTCGAAAGAATTCATCGCTTCATTCACCGAGACCAGTTATCATGAAGTTTTATGATACCAGAGAAAAGGAGCAGGTATTGAAGAACTGCAAAAAACTTAAAGGAAAGTCAGTTAGTATCAGCAATGATTATGCAAAGGAAACAGTAGACGTGCGACGAAAGTTGTGGGCGAGCGCTTCTGCCGAAAGGGCGAAGGGCGCGAAGGTATTTTTGATTGACGACAAGCTCAAGGTAAACGATAAGCTTTGCGTATGGGACCAAGAAAACAACGCACGTTTCCTTCTAAACCACCGAAATAAAAATAAGCATCGCACACAAAGGACAGATGACACGCATGGTGATTCTGGCCCCTCAGGCAGTCCCAGCGATTCCCCATGTACTTCAACCCTTTCATAGCTCCGAATCCTGTCACTGAATGCACGCAGTATTGTTAATAAGGTAACCGAGTTAGAATACGTGTTGCTCACAGAGACCCCTCATGTGCTAGTAGTAAGCAAAACATGGTTGAACAGCAATGTACCTAGCCAATGTATAGTGCCACCCAACTACCGAATGTTTAGATGGGATAGAGACACTCGCGGTGAAGGCGTTGCGATTATTGTTAAACAGCACATTGATGTTGTAATGATTGAATGTATCATTCCTGAGACAGTATGGTGCAAAATTACTTACGCGAGAACTGTATATCTTGTTGGCGCAATATATAGGCCACCTGCCACTGCACCCGAGTTTTTAGATAAGCTGAATGATTTCTTATGCAATCATTTGGACCGTAACACCAGACTAATAATGACCGGGGACTTTAATCTACCTAATATTAACTGGGACAGTTTACTACCTGGGCACGTAGAAATTACTAGTAGTGAAAAGCTGCTTCAAATGATGATCTCGCACAATCTAAAGCAAATCGTGAAAGAAAACACGAGGGTAACGCCTGAATCTCAGTCATTGTTGGACTTGGTGTTTCTTTCGAATAAAATAGGCGACTATACAGTGTCTGTGGATGATGGTCTGTCAGATCACAAGATGGTTCTTGTACACATAGTGTCGAGCGCAAGCACTCGTTCACAGCCGTTTATACCTGTGAAAGTTAAGGACTATAGCCGGGCAGACGACACATCTATTCTCGATTTTTTAGAATTATCATTTAATCAATTTGAACTTGTCTGCGATTGTGAATTGGTTGACGAACTATGGCAGCACCTCAAGAAAATTATAAGACATTGCGTTGATAGTTTCATCCCAACTCGACTAAAAAATATAAAACGACGGAACCCTTGGATTAATCAACATATCATTCATATTAAGCGTAAAATAAAGCGTTTACGCAAAAGGCAAGGTATCTCCGCCGAGGTATCGAAATTGCGAAGGGCACTGAAAACGGCTCTGAAGGAATCAAAAGAGCAGTTCTTTAACCAAACATTAAATAATTTTATGAAAACATCACCACAAAAATTCTGGCTTTATCTGAATGATAAAAAAGAACAAATAAACAAGATCCAAGTTAACAATGTAATAGTAACGCAAAAAGCAAATATTGCGAGTCATTTTAATAATTTCTTCCAATCAGTTTTTTCAGCGCCTAGCAGCGATTGCGCAGTCGCTTGTCTGCCGTCTTCCTTTTCATGTGGGATGGAAAATCTTGTCGTCACTCAAGCAGGCGTGTTTAACCAACTACTACTTTTAGATTCTAAGAAGGCTAGCGGGCCGGATGGAATACCAACCCAATTTCTAAAGCGATACGCGGAGTGGGTGTCATTTTTCTTAAATAATATCTTTGTTAAGTCATTGCAAACTCACTCGTTGCCACAAGACTGGCGTTGCGCAGTCATAACTCCTGTTCTTAAAAGCGGTAACCGATTGCTAATAAATAACTATCGCCCAGTTTCCCTGACTAGCGTCTGTTGTAAAGTCTTAGAGCACATCATAAGTAAGCATATCCTCGTTTTTCTTGAAAATAACGACTTTTTTTATCAGCACCAACATGGTTTCCGAAAGGGACTTTCTACAGTAACCCAGCTCGTAGAAACTATTCATGATTTTACTTCTGCTATAGACGCCCAAGAATAAATGGACGTCATCTGCGTAGACTTTGCGAAAGCCTTCGACAAAGTTTCGCACAATAAATTACTTTTCAAGTTGCATAAAGCAGGAATAAATGACACTATTCTAAAATGGATTGAAGCCTACCTACACAATCGCAGGCACGTTGTGCGTGTGGACGAGTGCTTGTCCCCTGCGTTAGAAGTGCTTTCTGGTGTTCCCCAGGGGTCTGTTTTGGCCCCGTTGATGTTCTTGGTTTACATTAACGACATTACAGAGATTGTCGAGTTCCCTGTGAAATTGAAGCTTTTTGCTGACGACTGTTTAATTTATTCTACGGTAACACACATTCACGACCAAATCAGAATTAACCGGGTTCTTCATTCCCTTCACCTTTGGTTTGAAAAATGGGACATGGAAATCAATTACAAGAAATCGACTTTTACACATGTTAGTAACAAAAAAAATGTGGCACCATTCTTTTATAATATTGCAAGCAACAAACTAACAAATGTAGATACATTCAAGTATTTAGGGATCACAATTTCACATAAATTAAACTGGCGTAAACATATCGATAACCTGTGCTCGACGGCTTCCCAAAAACTGTATTCACTGAAGAAAAAGCTGGAACATGCAACGAAAGATGCTAAATTAATTGCTTATAAAACTCTCATACGTTCATCTTTAGAATACGTTTGCGTTGTCTGGAGCCCCCACCAAAAAGTCTTAATAGACAAACTAGAAAGAATTCAGAGAATGGCTGCTCGTTTTATTGCTTCAAAGTATCGAAGGACTGACTCGGTAACAACAATTCTGTGTTCGTGTGGGCTTGAGTTGCTGGAAACCCGAAGGAAGAAAGCCAGACTTAAGATTTTTTTTCAGATACTTCAAAGGGTTCTGAAGATAAAAAAGGAAATATATGTCCAGTTCCCTGCAAATCGTAGCGAGAGAATAAACCACAGCAGAGCCGTCAAGCCTTACAACACACGTGTTGATGTTTTTCGTTATTCTTTTTTCCCGGATGTAATTGAAATGTGGAATGCCTTACCTGATGTTGTTGTTGTTCAGACGGATGTGCGCAAATTTGAATGCTTGATTGATATTTTGTATCATGAACACCCAACCTGATGCTATGAAATGTCAAATTTGCTTGTGTTGTACTATTTTTCCCTCCCTGTAACAACCCTCAAGCGAGGGTTAACAGTATTAATAAAGAAGAAGAAGAAAAGAAACTGTTTACTAGACTGGAAAGATGAGGTTAGTAATAGTATAGTACAACAGCAAACATGGCAGTGCAGTACCGAGCGCTTGTGCCATCAACACAGTCATTTCTGGTTTGTAATGACTAACTTTAAATGATTATTAAATGTATGTACATGATCTTCCCCACAATACAACTTTATTTAAGGTAATAAGTAACATGCCTCTAGGTTAATGAAAACAAAATGCAAACTAGGAACAATCTTGCAGGTTCGGCAGAGGATTCAAATTACGAATTTGTGGGAATACCATTGATTTCAATTTTAATAGCATTATGCATGCATGCTGCATGCAATTAGAAATAACACAACACATAAGCAACTCTCACCGAGTGATATTTGCAGTTATTCTGAACCAGCAATAGCAAACACTCTGTTGAAACAAGACACTTCGAGAAAAAGAAGTTTTGCACCAAACAGTTTGCAAATGTATTGCACAGCAGATTGCTAGTGCCTTCCATCAATAAAAGCAAAGGAACATGTCCTAATACCAGAAAAAGCCCACACACCACAACAGTTAAAAACAAAAAAAATTTTTGCAGCTCCCAGTTAGAAATTAAGTGGTGCATTTGCAGTAGTCACATGAATCAGTGTAGGCTGCATTTATAAGTTATACAATGTATGCTTTTTCAAAAGGAAACTATTTCTTGGTAGCTGCTGTGGTCTGCGTACTTCTTCCAGCAAAGGAGCACTTGTCAGAGCTGTCAAAAATATTTCAAAAGTTCAGCACTCCTACGTCACTCAGTGCTAAAAAGAATGCACCAAGTCATTTGCTATACAGTCTCTCAACGACAACATGAAATATTTGCAACCACACTCAAACACACATTACACTGTCTGCGCAGTCCAAACAAGATGGAAGCTCAACATGCATGAAAGTTGCTGTTGCTTCAGCAATACAGACTAGAACATGAGAACAGCGTAGGCAAAAAAAAGTGTGAGGGGGGCGGGGGGATTTTTTGGAGCAAGAAATGTTCACTAACACAAAATATTGCAAGCAAAAGACCTGCACTGTCAATATATATCAGTAAATGGTGCTTAAATTAAGGCAGACATCAGCTTGTTAGTATAAACAGTGCATAGTGGCAATAAACAAAAGGGTGAGAAAAATGTTCGTGTATTTTACATTCTAAGGCTTTATAACACTAATTTCACACACTGGCAGCTCTTTTATTCTTTTCTATGTGGCTTGAAACACCTTTCAATGTTTATCACATGTGTTACAAGGTAAAAATGCATAAAGTTATGCAGCTCTCCTTTGCGTCTTTATAACACAGCACAAAAGTATGATAAAGTGGAATTAGAACATGCTACTAGATATTTTAGCTAAGTGTAGTAGATTATTAAACTTGTCCAGAGGTTGGTCTTAGTACAGATAAGAAGTTTGCATGCCTTTTTTCTTCTTTATTTGCTCTTAAACCAGCATATATAACGGGCAAGATCTATAGGCAACCACATTAGGTAAGAAAAAGTGGATGGCATATGTGCATTTTGCTCAAATAAGCAAATAACAAATTTGTAACTAAACCAAGGACAAAATTGTACTCTGCATCATAGTCACCAGCACTGTTGCAGCATGTTAAGTGGCCTTCACGGTGAAGCTCATGCATATCCATTTTTGTTTCCAAAGCTGTGAAAAAAAAAACGTGGCAGTTTCATAAAGCCAAGAAATAACTTGCCTCTACAACAGGAACTAGGTTCCTACTTCTTCTAGGCCATTCCTGTTTTTTTTTTATACAAGCCTGCTGCTTCTGGCAGATTCCCTCCGCATAACCACCCATCTGTACCATTTGTGGGCACCACTGTTATGCGTGATTTGAAAGCCACTTTTTAATGCTAAACAACATGCTAAAACAAATAACAGGTCGCAGCTTTTTAAACTTCTTATAAGCCACTGTTATCATACATAAGTGGAAAGCACGTTGCTTATGCAATATTCCCCTCACTTGACTATCTGTATCAGCTTTTTGCAAATGCAAGTTTTGTGTGTGGACTTTGCTAGAGTCACTTCTCAATGCTGAACAAGCTGCTAATGCAAACAGTCGTACAGCTATTTTTTAGACCCTTAGCTCTTAGACCTGTTAGTGACAAATGTTCACAACAGAATGTGCTTTCAAGCCAGTTGGCAATACTATTAAGCATGAGCATGCAGGACAAAAGGTATAATGAAATATAACGGTGCTATAAAACAACTAAGTTTATAATAAAAGAGCTCCCCCCCTCAACATGACATAGGCGTACATATTTGTAGTTACCAAAGAGCAACACATGAGCAGGCTTATGGTGAAAAAGTGAGCACAATGACTTCATGATATGTACAAAATAAATTTTTACAATGCAAGAAACAAGAAAAGATGCTGTTACATATTGAAGGATAAAAATAAGAATGCCTTTTTTCTTTCATGCACTTTTTTCTTCTAACAGCATTTTATTTGCCCATAAAAAGTACGAAAAGAAAAGTTAGTTTCTAACTCCAGTTTTCTTTGAATATAGAAATGTTGGGAAGAGTGACTAGGACAGCGAATAAAGAATGTTTCCCAACTGAAAAGCACATGCTGCTGTTTATGCCCACATACGTGCATAATTTTTTTATTCATCTAGTTAGCCATGCAGTGTAATGTGAAAATGAAATTAGTATGTGTAAACATGGAGGTCCATTTCATGCAGATACTGCAATAGTGACTTTAGTGACTCATGAAATGTATAATTGTTATGCTGTAAAAGAAGGACCTACAAATAAATTTCAGTCACCGACTTTATGCCCTTTGTCCTGCAGCTTCATGGTATAAATGCCTAATATGTATTATATCCAAGTCAAAGCCTTCATACTTGCAACAAAATGTAAAAATGGACGCACCTACACAACTGTAGAAATGTATGTGCTTGCACAACCGTAAACACAACAACAAAAAGATCCTCCCACACCCATGCAAACATGCATAAAAACCAAGCACGAACCTCTTCAAACAGCAGTTCACATGACGAATGCTTCTGCAAATGCTTCCAAGACACTTGCACGTCCAAAAACACAAAGGAAACAACACCTACACAACTGTAGAACTGTACCCACTTGCACAACCGTAAACACAACAAAAAATTATCCCACACCTACGCACACACACATTAAAAGTAGCACGAACCTCTTCAAACAGCAGTTCACATGACGAATGCTTCTGCAAATGATTCAAGACACTTGTACATCTAAAAACACCAAGGAAACAAGGTGTAAATACCTCGCAAAAGCAGATTCTCAGCATCGCAACTCCAAACATTTTGTCACAGGCAAGGCACTTTGTTCTCACATTATAAGTCATACAACTCAACCTCAAGATCACTCAACAGGCAAGCTCTTTCATGAATGATGTCAATATCTGCACTGAAACAGCACAACACCAAACAGCCTTTCTGCCACAAACATGCAGAATAAGCAGTTCATGCTCACTAAACAATCTCCGTGCTGAATTTTCATACCACCGCCATTGCATGTTAAAGTTAACAAAACACAATGACACCACAGTAGCAAAGTGGACTACGGCCAGTATAATGTAGTGGTTCCCATCACTCAATTCCACACCACCCTTATCATCCACCTTTCATGGCTGGCTGATCCGGCCAATAAATGCAGGTGGAGCACTGCTCCAACCACTGAAGAAGTGCAACAAGAAATGGCATTGGAATATAATCGTTACATTATCCTGGCCTAGTATTCCAATAACCGGTAAGAAACCTAGCAATGCCAAATGGGTGCATAAAAGTTTTGTGAATTCACTGCATGCAAATAAATATAGAAAAACCTTTCTGTTGCAATAAAATTTTAACACTGTATCAGCAGCATTTTTCTGGTATTCAAGAATCGATTCAGTCGTTCAAAAAATGCAATCTTGGATATTGTGCAGTTGCTGTGCGCATTAATAATGTAGACCAGGACAACAGATTGTTTAGAGAAAACACACACACAACTTGAAATACATAAAACATCTGTCATACAACTGGAAAATAGCCTGAAATCTACCACATGTGCATTGCATAATCATGTTCTGCTTTTCTTTACATTAGTAGAACACCAGAAAACACAATAACGCTAAGAGCAATTCAGAAAAAGAAAAATCATGCATCACAGATACTAAAGTTTGCTGACAACAATGAGTAACATTAAAATCGCGGCTCTCACTTTTGACAAATAAAAATGTGACATGGGACATGAAGCCTTATGTGATGATCTGATGAATACCGATGACAAAAGTGTTAGGATGAGAAGATTAAGCACAGAAGGTAAATCTGCATCAGAGTAACAAGATATATGTACAGTGCAAGTTAAACCAACTAAAAGTATGCCTTCTTGCTGGCTACTAGCATAATATTTCGGGCTTATAATAAATTAATTTTTTTTGTGAAGCGTATATTAAGAATGTTTGTGTTTAGGGTTTCGTTATACTTAAGGCTAACATGTGTCACAGCTTGCTTTATTTCCCTCTCGGCAGATTATCATGCACACAGGCTCATTAGAAGATAACTCTGATGTTGGGAGCAATTATAATTGCTAAGTGCTTCATTGGGCTAGTAAAATCTCACTCTTCCAGTTAAATGAGGTCACTGTGGCCAGAAACAAGCGTAAATGTTTTACTGGAAGCAAAATGGACTATTTAGGAGAAGCTCAGGGGCCAAATTTTTACACTGGGTGTCCCAGTCGATGTGCACAAACTGATTTACAAAAAAAGGCCCTCTGGAACGATAAAACCTACTCTATACTTGCCATCAGAAATATTACATGCTCTTAAGCCAATATTTACAATGTAATCAGCAAATTCTACAGAACTAAAATTCCGTTCAGAAGAGACAAAAGTAAAAAACTTCATTTGGGGAGAGTTCAAGCGCTGGTTCAGCCTGCTGAAAGGCACATGGCTGCTTTTCGTGTCATGCTCACCACTCCCATTGTTAGAGATATCACTCCTTTCTTGATTTTGTTGCTAACCTTGGTTTTTTTTTCTTTTCTTTTTATAAAGCTTTCGCCTTGTTCCAGACAAGTTTATTTCACCTATCTGCACCCTTCATCAATACTTTGCACCTCTGTTAAACTTTACCACGACATTGCCTTTCGACACATGTGCAAATACCCCGCTTGCCTCGGAGACCTTCAAGATCCAACACGGACTGCCTTACACTGAGCAGTGACTGATTTCAGTTCCACATCCATGCAGTGATCACATTGCTGCACTGGGCACCATTTAGTACACTGTAGTGTGACCTTGGCACCACCTACATGTGGCTGCTTTCCCAGTAATGCTGGGCCCAATTTCCAGTAACCCTTCTCCTCTGCCTTACAACTGGTACGAACCACTTGCATACAAATGCTTCCTACAGGACATATTCGTTTGAGTAAAAGCTGATAACATAGAAGAAATTGCAGGCACCTTTGGAAAAGCATCTCTAATGTTCTACACCTGGTAAACATTTTCATAGAAGAGCCTTGTTCTCTCTGTCATTCTTGGTGCATATCAACTGGGACATCAGGATGTACCTGCCACCCTTTGCTATGATGGCACTGGGATCCATATATGCTGAAGCTCATTTTTGTGTTTTTGCATCCATGACAAAAACCCTTGAGTATGCAGAAAGAAAGCAATTGAAATAAATTTTATGCTGCAAACAAAACTTGCTGTGTAGACGTCGGCTACACAGCCTAATGTTTATCTCCTAACCTTTGAATTGTTGCCAGTACTTGGAGAGTTTTTGCTCATGCAGCTTCTTGTTTTACCAATTGTTTTACAAGCAGAATGTTTGCAAATGATTCATCACTTTTATTGGCTGCTAAGAAAAAATGTTTCCATTGTCCTGCATGAGCAAGGGAATACTGCACCTATGCAAACATTTCATTTTATTTTTTACAGCCACGACAAAATTCTTATTGAATCACTAAAAATACTATTTTTCTTTTTGCACAGCAAATCATTAGGTTATAAGTTCTCACTGCAAAATATGTTTGCGTTTGAAGTGCACACCAACAGTATGTGCCACAACCATTTACAGATGAGGCAAACAAAAATTAAAACATCTGGTACTATAAGAGTGAGCGATGTAGGCATCAGCAACAATGTGTCAGGTGAAAACTACGTGCCACGGTCAATAAATCTAACTCTCAGAATTTCGAGTAGTTCATATCAAGAGTGAATTTGCAAAGGCTTTTATGACACAGCCAAATGGTAACTTCTGTGAATGACATATATTTACTGATATTTTTGTGCTCTTTAACATGTCTGTGCATGACACTGCACTTGTGAGTTAAATCATAAAGTGATTGTGATAAACATGAACTTTAATTGTGACACATGGGACTGCACAGCTAAGGAGGGGAAGGGGGCTGCCTCGCAAACCAATTCCTGGCGTAGACCACCAGTGGTGGAAGACCGTGGACACAAGGTAGCCCACTACATTCGCGTGAGAAATAATGCATGAACAAAAACATGCATCTCGCGGAGCTGCATTCACAGAAACAGGACCAAACCGTGCACCAAGGAGGAAAGACATGTATTGCAGTGCCTCCTATGCTGGCTCCAAAATTTAACCGTGGCATTGCATGCAGACAAGCTGCAGTTCTTGGTGTGACCAGCTGATCAATATGTGATGTGCCGGCAAATTCCACAAGTGTGCTTCCCCACACAACTTGTCTGCCCTGACCAAGATGGCGGACCTTGGACTAGAATTGGAAATATGGCATCAATGCTTGTGCCACCATCCCTGCTGCCCTTCACTCAGTCCAAGCTTTTAGAACATATTACTTGGCTCTGGCAGTGATGCAAGCGGGAGCTTGGTCTAATTGGTTAGGGCAACTTAGGTGTGAGGAAAAGCCCAGCTCAACGAATTTCACATATCCCTTATTCCACGAATGGGTCAGCCAGTTGATTCTGCTTTCCTTCCAGTTGCATTGTTTACAGGCTCCTGTTTCCCTGTGTCCTGTATCGCTGTAATGGTGGTCGTTTGTACTGTTAATGAAGTGTACATGCCACTAGCCAATATTTTGATTTTTACACACCGACATGCAATGAGATAGCACACACAGAACCCAGCAGTCCTGCAGTAGTAACCTTTCACACATTTTGCTGTTCACTGGGATCAAACTGCACGTAGTGAGTTAGCTCTGCACAGCCTCAGTGGTCTCGTGGGAGAGTGGTGTGGTCACAAGAAAGTTGGCGCTGATGATGATAGGAAGCTTGAACTCCTTCTCGATGGTGAGCACTTTGGTCTCCTGTAGGAAAAAAAAAAAAATGCCACGTTGGACGGCCTTGTGAAAAAGCTTGTGGTATTACTGTTGCACAATACTCTACTTTAAGCGACGATGTCAAACCTTATACAAGCTTTTCTGGTTAAATGTTCTCATTGTATACATTATATGAAATCGCAAAGGGCTCTGTACAAATGGAAACAATTTTCTGTTGGTGCAAGTTGTACATTTTAG
Source organism: Dermacentor variabilis (assembly GCF_050947875.1). NCBI lineage: Eukaryota > Metazoa > Arthropoda > Arachnida > Ixodida > Ixodidae > Dermacentor > Dermacentor variabilis. The sequence goes on from NC_134568.1 coordinate 134,518,722, forward strand.
TTGTCAGCATTGTTTTACTTGTGCTTAATTAATGGCAAATTCTGTAGTGCTAGCACAAGCACTCTCAAATGCTCAAAAATCGTTCTTACGAGGCCATGCACTGGCTTGATGCTAGTGATGCTCGTGCATCACCAGCCTTAACAGCCACTGACGCTGGTGCAAACCCTTTCGCTGAGAACAAAGCTTTCGTAAACCAGCAAATGATGCAAGCATAAGGGTGGCATCATGAATGCAAAAATATGAAAAAAGCTCTTGATGAAGTCTGATGTTCTGTTTGTATAGTCGAACGGCTCTACAATGAAATAACCTGTATAATGAAGGAATGATTCCGTCCCGGTTATATTGTGAGCTGTGCAGTACACAACCTCTACAACGAAGTGACCTGTATAACAAATTATTAAGGAGGCTCCAAGCTTTTCGTTATAAAGGTGTTCCACTGTAATTGGTAAACAGAAGTAATATAACGATAACCAAAATGTGATTACACTGCAATATAAAGCAAATTCAGTTTGGCCAATCTTTATCAGATTTTTCTGCTGAAAAGGACTTCCTGATGCTGCCGGTTAGAATCACTCTATTACACATGAATGTAGGCAGTTTCTTGATGTGCTTTCTTTGTTTAATTTGAGTCAAATGGTAACATGTCCCTTGCATGGCCATTCACTAATAGATCTTGTACTGACCACAGAACCACAAAGTATGTTTGTACGCATCCTTGACTGCATGAGTAATTACAACGTTACCCACTGTCAGTATACTATAAAATGTGAAAAACCTTGTAATATAAGGAAAATCTACTATTACAACAGAGCAAATGTACGCACATTAAATGATGACTCACTAAAATTTTCTATGCAGTTTTTTAATTACCTATTCCAATTGTGATACAAACAAAAATTGGCAGATTTTTAAAAGGATGCTCACTGAACAAAAGGAAATATATCTTCTGAAAATTACTATGACATCTTCAAATGAAAACACGTTTTACAACATATGTAGAGCATTGCATTAATAAGTAAAAAGAATGTACTCAAAGGCAAAACATTTAACCTCTGTTGATGACTGGGAATGCTAATGCAAACAGTCAAGACTGTGCAAAGCAGAAGTTGAAGCAGCAAAGAAAAAATTTTAGAGCTACCACTTATCACAAATGTTAAAAAACAACTCTACAAAATTTGGGGAAGTAGTAAGTCTGAAACCACAATCATTACCCCTTGTGCCGATGACACAAGGAAGTACGGTGAGCCCCTTCTGCAGTCAGATGTTGCAGATGAATCAAACAGTTTATGTTCGGTTTTTAGATTAGAGGAACCAATACCACCAGATCTGAACTTCATCAGCCAAAACACTTCAATGAACGACCTCATAATTACTTGCGAGGGTGTAGAAACTGCTATAAATTGTTTTCCAGTTAATTCGGCACCCTTATCAGGTGACATCTGCACAAAACTGCTAAACAAACAGAACCAGCCATATCACGCATCTTGGTTGTTGCTTTCCAACAGTTGGCTGATGCAGGATGCATGCCCGACACCTGGAGGAGTGCGCGCATGATTCTCATTTTGGTGATGCCTCCGTAGTCTCAAACTACAGGCCAACTCCACTAACAAGCATAGGTTATACATTATTAGAGTGCATCATTACATCCACTGTCATGTACTTTCTATATATATATATATAATAGAATTCAATTTATTCTTTAGCAATCAGCATGGTTTCTTTCATGGTCATTGCTGTGAAACAACTGTTCGAATTGATAACTGATCTCCACGAGGCCATTCAGCATGCACTAAACATAGATGCTATATTCATTGATTTTGCAACAGCACTTGACAAGGTTCTGCACATCAGCTTCATAATGAAGCTAGCCAATTTTTTAACCAACCAAAGTCTTAACCAATCAATCTATGTGAACGGGTACTCATCTTCACTTTCGCAAGTAAAATTCGGCGTACTGCAGTATGCAGTCCTGGGTCCAATCTTATTCCTAATCTATATTAACGACACAGGAAACAATTTATTTCCTACTATCAGGTTATCTACAGATGACTGTATCATCTACAAACGAATTATTAACATTGAAGATAAGAACTCATTAAAGTTAGACCACGACGAACTCGCATTTTGGTGTCACAACTGGCAAATGGAAATTAAGATTTCTGAACTAAGGCCATGATGTTCATGGGAGCACATAACATAGGGCAGAGCTCGTATGCAATTCAGGGAATCCCTCTTCAAAAATTATCCACATTTCAATATCTGGGAGTTCATTTATCGCCTAATTTATCTTGGAACAAGCACACTGATACCATAACCAGTATGCCATCCAAAACACTCGGCTTCATTAAACAAACATACCGTAACTTATACTTGGCTAACTCTGCTACTAAACTATTAGCACACACCACACTTGCTCGTTCTAAGGTGGAATACACCTTCATTATATGGAATCCGCATAGAACATATCTGGTCGATCAACTTGAAACAATACAGAATAAAGCAGCAAGATTTATCATGAAGAAATACTTGCACAACTGCAGCATTTCAGATATCAAGGAATCACTTTCATTGTGCTCCCTTCAAAATCACTGACTAATAAAGCTGTAATCAAATTTCCATGCACTTTATCATAGCAAATACCTGTTCCGTGAATCTCGAATCAATGCAGCTCATTGTATTTTTAGCATTTTGGTCACCCATTTAAAGTACAATCCTTTTTTGCATGCACTAATCTGTATTGTCATTCACTACTACTTTGGCAATATACCACTGGAACAAACTACCAAGGGACATTGTACCTGTTATTAATCATGACGTTTTTAAGAGCTGAAGCTTTTCCTAAATGCGTGATTATTTCTGTGTTCGGTGCTTACTTGAATATTTTTTTTTCTGTATATAATTATGTCACTGTATCCTATTAATGTTTTTTTCTTTTTTTGCACATTCGTCATTGTAATGCCCAAATTCGCCTTTAGGGTATAAGAATAAATGAATAAATCAGTATTTGTAATAGTGTGGTGCCCTCTCTGTGTGGCCTTTTGACTTGACACAACTTATGATGCCTGCGCTCAACAGGGCATGACCCCCAAAATTGCTGGCACAGTGGGTGACATATCTCTACCTATTCCCTTGGGCACTGCAGTCTTTGGCTGAATTTTTGCTCAGTGACTGTACAATAAAACCTTAATAATACGTAGTTGGCAGGGAACATGGATCAGGTATGATCACGAATGTACTAATTAACCGAGAATGTCAGATGAGTGGCCACAGACTTACTAAACAGAAAAAGCTATGTCTTAATGCTCACTCAAATACACATGCAGACAAGTTTTATTTGTGAGCAGGCAGCAATAAATTTGATTTTCACTTGCTGCCTTGGTCAGCAACGACAACATCCTCAAACTTAACAAGGCCACAAGCCAGTTTCTCCATGAGGCCCCATTTCTCTGTGAACACCCTCATGACAGTCAACATACACGCTGTGCCGGATATGTAAGGGCCATCATCCACTTCCACATCGCCCACATCCACGACGTGGAAGGCCAGAAGCTATGGGAGCAGGAAACACATCATGGCCACCATGTTTTGACGTTGCTATCGGTGGCGACTGCACTCCAGAAAAGGTCTGTGCAGTCAATGCGCATGGCATTTCGCCTATTTTGCGTTTGTATGAGCCGAAAAATGAAGTAAATACTATGCATTAACCATTTGGAATGCGGTAAGAGACCACGGCTTAAGCGATCAGCTAATACATGACGTTCAATGGTGGCAGGGTGGGGGATTCATCGCAGCTATACTTAAACTGGAATTACTTATTAAGTGGCTACTTAGTAATGAGGTTTTACTGTAGTAAGTTATTCCTTGGCACAGGAGAAACACGGAGACATTCAGTTTTGTATTTTGTTAGACTAGCCAGATATTGAAAAGTGCTTCCATTCACCCAATAATTTTCATTATTTGGCAAACCACATTTCCTGCATCTTCAGAATCATCAAAAGAGTACAGCTGCAAAATAAATTAAGAATTTTCAATTCTTCAGAAAGTTTTGTTCAAGGGGCCCTGAGACACTTTCCTAACTAATCATAGAATGGTCTCACTATTAAAGGATGTCACCTTATGAATCTCCTGCCTCAAACTTTTTTTTTCAAATCCTTCAAGTATAAACTGAGTTAGATGTAGTTCCTCTTCGATGAGTGGCTTTCTCTCTCCTTTCATCTCCACTACCGCATTGGAAGCTACACAGGGGAGGTGGCAAGGGGGCAAGGCTACACCAAGAAGTTGAGCATCTTTCCGGTGAGGGGGCTCGTCTAGCACCTGGTGGTGGCCACGGCATCTACATTATACAGCCTGCCACAGCTATCTTGGAGGCTACACAGCTACACGCAACTGTCGTGTGTAGACCAGCAGTGCAAAATGAAATGCTTTTTCTGTCTTTTTGAAATCGCAGACATACAATAGGCCCTCCTTATAACGGAGTGAATGAGACGGTGAAAAAATTAGATACAAGCAGAAATTCTATTTATGCGAATGCTCCATCATAGCTCTGAAGTACAGCCAAATTAGCCATGACAACTCCACAGAAGTGGCAAGTGTGAGATATTCAGTGAAACAAACCTTCATTGAGGTACAAAACAAGTCGGTAAGGTGAGTCTGTCGGGTGTTTTTGCTGGGCACGAGGAGTGCCTGCTCCAGTTTGCTCAGCTACAGCAGGAGGTCGTGGCCGTCGCCCGTGCAGTCGACTTTGTTTTGCAACGGACAAAGGCTCTCCTGTGTCTGCGCCACTGGTGGTATTTCGTGAGGCTGTTCATCTATTGGCTCTTCTTCATCTTCAGGGCCACCAAAAAACAAGTCTACTATTTTGGCATCCGTAGCTAGGGCAACAATGGGAACATGTATGCCAGCCATCGTGAATGATTAGAAACTGCCTTCCAACTTTTTGCCAACAATTCTGTGCACAGCTTCGTAGAGATCATTGTAGACCTCGAAATCATCATCAGCCTCTCCCGCATGCAACTGGTAAAATCCAGCGTGTGCAAAGCAGTTTGCAATCTTTGCAGGTGCCAGCTCTTTCCATGAAAGGATTAATAAATGTATTGCACAAAGCAAGTCGTTGTTGTACATACTTGTTGGCATCATATGCAATGAGCATATGTTGCAAAAGACTTTTTTGGTACAATTTCCGCATTGTCTCAATAATGCCTGGGTCCACGGGCTGCAATATCGCCATTGTGTTCGCTGGTAGAAATTTCAAAGTGATTGCTTGAAGATTTTCAATCTTGCCATGGCTGGGGTAGTTGCCGATAACAAAAAGCACATGCCTTTGCTTTGCCCTAAACTTTTGATCGAGCAGGTGCACATACTCTTCGAAAAGGGCTGCGGTCATCCAAGCTCATCTGTTGCTTTCGTATATTGTTGCGAAGTCGAGGGCCCATGCAGCCAACGAAGGTTCTGTGGACGGTGCCGTGCCAGGTACCGGGAGAAAGGGTTCTGAACGACGTTTAAGAGAATGAAAAAACAAGGATTATATTAAAAAAAAGTACATGGTTGAGTTTTACAATACGGCTTCAACTATCGGAGCCCACTATGGTAGCGTCTTTGCATGTCTGAGTGTCTCTCTGCCTCCAAGTGTCCCCCTCCTCTCTTTCACAGCCGTCTGGATCCACTTTTTATGCCCTGCGTTGTCATTGTTCAGTCGCTTCCCCCGATCCAGCGTCAGGAGACCGATGAACTCAGGTCCCACCAAACCAGAGGTTTGTTGCCCTTTCCCCCCGACAGGAGTTTTTTCAGAAACACACGCACATCACGGGGCACAAACAGGGGAACTGGGGTCGTACACTGACTCTGTCTCCGGTGTGGTCGTGCCAATTTGTGTGGCTGACAGGTGTGGAGAATCGTAAACTTGCACGGACCTCATCTGCGGTGTGGATGGGCCAATTTGGGCTGCTGACAGGTGTGAAGAATCATAGCCTTGCACTGACCCGAGGTACTCCAGTGGTGGTCATACAACATCCCATTTGACGAGGCTGTCGGCTCGTTTCCCATAATTGCTTTATCCGTGACCGGAGTTTTGTCACAGAGTGAACGGCCGACCATAACGGCCTTAGTGGGCTCTTTGTGACAGTCAGGAGAGACGACCTTGCTGTCTTCAAGTGAGCTGCCTTGAAGTGAATGATGAGGCGTGACAACTGCATGTCGCTGGCGTGGCATCCCCGCTCTCAAGGACCACCGGGCACAACAATATGCAGTCTTGGGGACCATTGTGTCGCGGAAGCCCCATGGCTTTGCCGCCTTCCCTAGTATCAGCAAAGGAAGCTTGTCCTCCCCCGCCACATTAGCACTGTGAACAGCACTGTAACGCGCTTTTTGTTTTGTTTACATCCTCATGAGGATCCGCCCAGTGCAGTGTACATGTGTTTCGGCAACATTTTGTAAAACTACGCCGCCTCATCTATGTTGTAGATGTCCTTATCTTCATACTGCTAAGTTTTTCAACAAAGGCGTACATCATTCGACGGGTGGAGGCTGGCGAGAAAAAGTCGGTCGCCGCGGCGTTCAGAATTCCTCGCAACACCCAGAGTACGATCCTCAAGAACAAAGCCGATGTTAAGCTGAAGGCAGTGCAGTCCAGTTGCCCTGGAGCGTGGCGTGTGCGCGTCCCAACCTTTGACAAGGTCGAGAAGGCATTGTATGCCTGGTTTTTGGAGACATGTGCCAAGAACATACCTGTTGACGGCCCAACGCTCATGGAGAAGGCCAAATGGTTTGTTGTGGTTTTCGGAGAAGAAAGCTTCACTGGTGGCACTGGTTGGCAGCAGCGATTTAAGAGTCGCTACAGCATCGTCGGAAAGACCCTTTCAGGCGAAAGCGAGGCGACTAGCACAAGTCACATAGAGAAGTGGTTGTCCGAAGAGTGGCCAAATGTTTCCAACAGCTTTTCGCCGTCGCAAATATTCAACGCAGATGAGACGGCACTGTTTTGGCAAATGCTGCATCTGACTCTGCATCTGAAGGGCACTGCATGCCATGGTGGAAAGAACAGCAAAGTGTGTGTATCGATTTTGCTTGCTGCAAATATAGATGGGTCATGCAAACTATGGTCATTTGTGATTGGAAAGAGTAAGGCCCCTGCATCCACGCGCCACCGCCGCTTTCTTAAGTAGCGACAACCTTTGTTGTGCGCCGCCTTTTACCCTCACACCAAATCCGGTTCCGGCGTTTCCGCTTCCTGGAGTTGTGCTGCGGGAATTTCCGCTTTGACTGCTGTTAAACGATGGTGAGACACCCGCAGTAGTAGTTCGCGGTCGCTGTTTTCCATATGCACGAAAAACGGCAGTGGTCTCCAAGCGCCCGGGCACTACATTCCACTGTACGTTGTCGCTCGTGGCACAACCCGTCGCAGGTTGATGCGAAGCAGCGAATACGAGCAGATTGCTGATTACAATAGGCGGTGGTTCTTGGATGGAATCGCATTCACAGTTTAAACCGCAGCTGGTGCAATTAAAGCCTCTCCATCGTCGCGAAAGTAAACAATGCTAAAAAACATAGCATCACTTCCACTCAGAACAGGAAGCTGCAGCTACGTAAGTTCCGCTTGACGCCGGAAGCTAAGGCGGTGAGTGGGAGAGGAGCATGGAGGAGGAGGGCAGGTTGGCGGTACTTAACCTGACGGGTTCAACATCCAAGTTGAACCCGTCAAGCATGTTTTGCCGTTCATCACTTCCCCACTTACTTACATCTTTAACTTAGCGATGGAGAGTGGAACTTTTCCCGATGCCATGAAAAAGGCTAGAGTATCAGTAATATACAAGGGGGGAGACAAAAACAATGCATCGAATTACAGACCAATCTCTGTTTTATCTGTTTTTTCTAAGGGGTTGGAAAAAATCATATTTTCACGATTAACGAAATTCTTCGACATAAAAAATGTAATAACAGATTCTCAATTTGGCTTCCGAGCGGGAATATCTACAGAATTAGCGTTATTATCCTTAAAGGAAACCATCCTGGGAAACATTGAACAACAATTATATACAGTAGGTCTTTTTTTGGATTTTAGTAAGGCTTTTGATTCCATTGACCACGACGTTCTTACGACAAAGCTTACACAATACGGGATTCGCGGGAAACCTTTGGCCTTGCTTGAGTCATACCTGCGTGACCGACAGCAATGTGTTTTTATTAACAATAACAAATCATCTTTTTTACCCGTCACGCACGGAGTGCCTCAGGGTAGCGTACTGGGTCCACTTTTATTTAATATTTATATTAATGACATTGTCCTGATAGACACCGAAATTAAATTTATGATATACGCTGATGATACCACTTTTACTGTCTGCGGTTCTAATTTAGATCAAACAATTATGAAATGCAATGAGGTTCTCAATAAGGTGTCTTTATGGTCAAAAAAGAATAGACTCAGGATTAATGCAACTAAAACGAAGGCGATCATATTCTGTGCAAACAACAAAAAGGTTTCCTCGTCCCATCAGCTTAGTTATGAACACCAGCCTGTTGCCATTGTCAGTGACCACAAAACTCTAGGAATATATTTTTCTTCAACTTTGAAATGGGATACTCACATCGCATTTCTTTGTCGAAAGTTATCTGCAGTTACAGGGGTACTATCGCGCTGTCGTAGTATTCTTCCACTACAAGCAAAGCTTCAAATTTACTACGCTCTGTTTTACTCACACATAAACTGCTGCAACCTGGTTTGGGCTACCACAACAAAAACTAATATAAATAAGATTGTCACCATACAAAAAAGAACTATACGGCAAATTTCAAATCTTGAACGCACAGATACCACGAAAGAAGCATTTCTAGAGCATAATTTAGTTCGCGCGGATAAAATGTATGAATTTCGGTTATTGCAGTTGTTTAATTTTTCATCAACTAAAATCATTAATTACCTCTCTTCTCTGGCATCGTTACAACGTTACTCGTTGACTGTTAAAACGCGCTGCACTGATATGTGGGCAATACCACATTTTCGTACGAATTACAAACTTTAGTCACTTGCTCACAATGTTCCCCTAACACTTAACACGCACCAAAATACTGCTGGATATAGTAGAAGGCAGCTTCGAACATATGTTGTGCAACTGTAACTAAATAAAAGATCCAGCGTATTGTGAATGACCATTTGGTTTGATATGGTGTTTTTGGCCTATTGTGTATTGTTATGTACAGAGTGTTTGCGTTTGCTTATGTATCGTGTTGTAAGACATATTGTTTTTTTCATTTTGTGTTTTCATGCCTACTGATTGCGTATAGTGCATTTTGAAATTGTTATTTGAGAATGAACTTCAACTTTGTGTCTTTTCGTTACCTGTTCTCAACTTTGTTTCTTTCTTTCAATACTTAATTTGCTGTTCTTTGACGTATCTTGCAAAACTGATTTCTTAAACTGAAATCGTGTTTGATTCCATTGCTTGCGATTATACCTGTTTTTTTTTTTTATGTGACTTGTCCGCTATGCCTTGTAACGGCTTCCTGCGCCTTTTGTCAAGCTGCTCTAGCAGCTTTTAGCCAGGAAGCCGTCCAGATGTTTCTGGGAAATAAAATTGAATTGAATTGAACCTGGTCGGTGGAAACGTGTACGGAGGGGCTTTAGGAAGGAGCAGGTCGCCACGCTGCTTTAGGAACGTGAAAGGCCTCCCGGTTCGATATGTGTCCAATAAGAAAGCTTGGATGACACGAAATTTTTTCGTTGAGTGGCTACAGGCGTAGGATGCCGAACTGGAGAAGACTGGCCACAAAGTTTGTCTTCTTGACAATTGTTCGGCCCATCATGTCATCTGCCCATTAAAGCTGATCACCCTCAACTTTCTGCCGCCAAACACAACGGCAAAACTTCAGCCTCTTGACCAAGGCATTGTGAAAGCGTTTAAGGTTGGGTACAGACGACGACTGGTGCAGAGGCTCTTAATCAACCTTCGATTAGGAATTGAACTCAAGGTGGACCTCCTCGGAGCCATTCAAATGCTGGCTGGTGCTTGGAACGACGTGAAGAAAAGCACAATTGCGAACTGCTTCTGCAAAGCAGGCTTTGTGGTAGCTGCAGAAGACGGATGTCTTGACAGTGAAGACAATGACGCTGGATGCCTGGACAGCGAATTTCGCGAGCTCTCGGCATTCCCAGGCGCCATCCCAGGCGCCATCCCAGGCGGCGTTACAGCATGCGATTTCGTCAGCGCTGACGACGACGTGCAAGCTGCAGCGGATCGCGCTGATGCGGAGATCGTGGCTAACATCACGGGTGACGAGGATGCAGACTTGAGCAGCGGCGAAGGTTGCGACGAAGAGGACCAACCACCATGCACCACTGCAGCTGAACTTGCATCAGCGTCATTCGCCGCTGTTGTGGCACAATGGAAGGAGCTGGCCTTTCTCATTTGGACACTGTCAACAAGCTTGAGGACAGCTTAATGAACTTGATGGTGCAGAAGAAAAAGCAAGCAAAGGTCACAGATTTTTTTTCTTCCGAAATAAAGTGCTCTGGTCATCATGCTGCGTTTTTGTTTTTTTACGCGCCTTAGAGGCACAGATCGGTAAGTTACATTAGTCACGACATCGGGAAACTGCCTTGGGATGTGTGGAGTTGCTAGAGAAGCTTTTGACATGCATATTTTATATTTCGAATTATCGATATATCAAACTATTTCGTGATCCTCTTCGAGTTCGATATATCCGGGATCAACTGTATTTATTTTTTGCTGTCATGGCAAAGAGCAAGTTGCAAGAGTGAATTCATATCGAAGTGAGCGGACCAGGACGGATTGGTTACTCCGAACTTGTTGCGCAGTCGCTGCCCCCAGTGGATGTCACTGCGCTGACTTGTGGGCAAAAAGTGGTATTTTCTGGATGGCCAAAAACCAGTGACACGACAAGCCACATCGATGGATCACCCTCACCGACGGCAAAACCTGTCGCTTGCCACGGTCACTCAATAATTGAGACCATGCGGTTTTGCGCCTTTGCGATACTCCGTAATGCGAAATTAGAGCGCAGCTCTATACGTGTTATCATTTTGTGGTATATTGGCTGGTGCGGTCAAACTGTCTTGTGTGGCGCATTGGAAACGGAGCAAAGCGTGGCGCGACTGCCTCGCTAATCGGTAAGTCACGAGAGAGTGTGCGTGGGCGACGCACGGGCGCAATTCACCGCAGCTGCCGCAGACAGACTTCCGCTCATGCAGCGCTTTGTTTCCATACAGACGATGCGCGCTACTCTAGCTAGCGCCATCTCGTAGCCATTGTCACTGCAAAGTTCATCTTGCGCAGCACTACGCTTTTCTTCTCACACTTTCGTGATACCCTCCTTCTCCGCTTTCCGCCTCATGGTTCCGCTGCACCTGTTGCGCTCCGCATTCGCTTTCATCCTTCATTGTGCTTGTTCACTCGGTTACGAGGGACAATGCCAACACCGATGCTCACCGCAGGAATGGCCACCTAAGAGCTACGCTCTAAGAGCACACGCAATTCACGTGTAGAAAGTCCCGTATTCATACAGACTTCAGTGGACGACACAAGTTCACAAGTAGTGCCACAGAACAATGCAGAAAAAAAAGTAGTGGGTCTTAGTTCTCACATGGGGGGCACACAACCCCCTCTGCCCCCCCTCTCCCTGCCCCCGCTACCACTCCACACACATTCCCAAAGCGCCGCCAAATCAATCTGGAGACTTGACAGCTATTCGGATGTCAACATTTTGCTGCCTTTTTCACTCCTTTTTGATGGCTGTAGTTATCGGCATCTCCTGGGGTGTGAAGGCCACTTTTCTCATTGATTTGATGCCCGCACGATTAACTCGAGATGCATTCAGTTGTCAGCTTCTATTTTAATGGTCACGCGCATCGTTGTTACTTTGTTAGTTCAACCTTCTTTGTTCAGACTCATCCAGGGATCAGGAAGAGGATTCAGTTTGTCGTCAGCTGGTTTGTATGCTCTTGAAACGAGTTGCGGCTGGAGAAAATGCCAGTTGCGTTTAACTTTTCCTTTTGCTTCATTATTTCCTCGAGTGACGGCTCGCCACGACACTGGCAGATCCTTGGAACCATATACACATGATATGGGTTAGATAAGGTGGAAAATAAAATCATGCAAAACATTGTCCACCATCAGACCCTGCAATAACCGTTAAACCATAAGCAATATGAATATGACCCGTTACCTTGTCTGGTTTGTCTATAATTACAGTAAAACCTCATTAAACCGTACCTGCTTAAACATTAGTTTCATTTTAAATGTAGTAAAGTTAAATCCCCGACTCAGTGGCCATTGAACATAATGTGTTTTTTATCCGCATAAACAGTATCAGCTTATGCGTACGTATCGGTTAAAGGGCCCTACACAAGGCCCCATAGAAAATCTTGGTTATAAGCTGGAAGTTATTACGTGTTCTCTAGAGAGCGTTCTGCCGCAAAAAATTTTTCAAGTCGGCTCATTAATAGCTGAGATAGAAATATTTAAGTGCCGCTAACCCATGAACTCAGAAGGCGGGCTTCACTGCATAGTAAGACTCCCTCTCCACTCGCCCCGTTTAGCCTTCGCAAGTGAAATTCTTTCCCTGCGTTCTCCCATGCCGGACCTCAAGGATCGCGTGACACATACGTCACGGGACCCGCCTTCACTTTTTTTTTTCTTCTCGCTTTATTTTTTTTCGGCACTTCACATTTCCGCCGATGGTGTCGCACTCATTTGCGCAGCGCAAATTTTGTGCGCTGTGCACAAGGAAACATGACTAACAGTATAATTCAGGGCTACATGAATACTGAGGCAGAACAAGTGGATCGCAGAGCGTAATCACGTGCTGGAACATGGTAGAAAATGGCATAGTTTCGGTACCTGCGCACATGACTGCACGACCGTGTGAACAAGCAGACGAAGTGGAAGTACATCTCTCTTGCTTCGGTGCGAAGTAAAACAAAAAACATGCAGACATTCTGATTGTGTGTTTTATTATTCCTCTTAACTTCAATTCGTCAATTCAAGCAACAGATCGCACAGATAACAGACGTCTTGAATAATTCTTGAAGTCCCGTGTCACCATGAGCGACGTCACACTGTGGACACAATTATGTAGGCACAGGGGCACTATTACGTCACCGTCAAGCTTGGAGTGCGGCAGCCACGAGTGAAGAGGGAAACGGCGTTCCGATTGAAATTTCAGAACTTTTCGCAGCACGTAGCCATGCAATACTTTGCAGACACGATTGTTATTGCGCAATGTATGCGCTGCGTTTGTCAGCTCAAAATGGCCAGACCTGGTGAGGGGCCCTTTAACACACAGCATTTCCACTCTTCGTCGCTCAATCACAGCGGTGCTTCGTCCTTATCGGGCGGCCCTGAAGAACAACGGCCTCCAAGCGACCTGTGCATTTGCGCATGAAGCCACATCAACATCATTTCGGCGCCGTGCTGCCGTGGCAGAGGTGTACTGTGGTTTTGTGTAGTGCAAGCTACAGGACTCTCGTCACGCCGAAACTCGGATAAAAAACACCGGGTGCTCAGCATAGAAGAAAAATGGGACATCGTTCATGCTATCAAACGTGACATGAAGAAGGCGGCGCTGGCATGCGACAGGGATCTACCGCTGACTACGGTGTGTGGCGTTTGGAAGGCGAAGTTGCTCGGCAGCGATGTTGTGACCGCGCAGAGATGTCGGCTACGAGATTCGACTACGAGATACGATTGTTGCCTCTGTTGTTGCTGAAGTGTCGCCTAACGACAGTGATGAGGATGACACGGAAAGCGACAGCACAGGCGATTCAGGCCCGACAGTGGCAGAAGCTGCGCATTATGTCTGCCTCATGAATGCAATCGTTGCGACGAGAACAGCTCCCCGCAATGAAAAAGTCGCCCCACGACTTCTGCAGCACATCCACGCGCGTGCACGAAGAATATGCAACGTCAATGAGGAATCTGCCATGCAAGTGTTTGCCGAGAAGAGGGGGCTGGCTGAAAAGCTGGCTCGCAGCTTCAGTAAGAGGCCGCTGTTGTCGCTGCTAGGCCGCGGCGGCATCAAACGAAAATAGGACTTGTCGCGCGAAGTTAATAAATACTGCAAGTTTTTGTCCTTTCATCGCACTCTCTCTGAGTTCCATTTTTGACAGGTAAGTGGGCGATCTCATGCTATTTCAGTTAAGCAGTACTACCGTTTATGCGTACTTTTTCCGAAGTCCGGACAACTACGGCTTACCGAGGTTTCGCTGAATACGGCACTTTTCGTGCAAAATTGGCAACTGGAAACAAGAGTCGCAAGGAGTTGAGAAATTAAGCAATCTACTAAGGGAGAGAGCGAAGGCAACAGCCAAACAGGAACAAAAAGCGAAAATTAACAAATTTAACAGTTGTTTGTGAAAATATGTATGGATCAACATCTTCTTATTTAAGAAGGAACTAGCGAAAATGCCGTCGGAAGTGGAGAATGATTACATGTGTTTTGAATGGCACTTCTACAGTTATCAGTCAGGCCGCCTGATGTAGCCACTTCTCCGTTGTGCTTACGTGAGTGTTTTCCTAACCTTCCGTGGTGGTCGCAGTAGGTGTACAACTGCAGCGTCCTGCGCTCTACACAGTTGTACGGGACTGGTGGCCACGCATCGTTATGCAACTTCCTAAATAATAATACGATTCGGTTTTGGCACTTAACTTGCTAAAGCAGTAAACGAGGGATCCAAAGGACCCCCCTCTGATTGTTCCGCAAATATATATTTCTCTATAATTCTTCCAGAGCCAATTCAAGAAACACTACTAGAAATCTTTATTTTACACATTCGTTTGTTTATTTGTTCTTGGCAGTGTTCTTCCTGCAAATCTTTCCTGCACAAGTCCACTTGATGTGGTTCCTTGTTTGTCAAGAAAAGGAGAGGTGCATCTTACAGGCATATTTGTGAGATACATCATATTTCATTTCTCTTTTGCGGGTTTACACGTCTTTATGGCGAACGGTGGGCATTATTCACAATTGTACTAGTAAAGGTAACCCCTCCTACGCCCTTCTACTGCATAAATAAGTTACCTTGGATTGCTCCGCTTCCCCCCCCCCCCTCCAAAAAAAAAATCTCGGGGCCTGGTACAGTGGCATCTCGATAAACGGAAATCGCTTAAATGGAACTGCCTCTCAAATGAAACACCATCCTCATAGTTTGTTGGTTTTGTATTCATGCAAATGTATTCAGCTTTGTCTCTGAGTAAATGGAACTCCTGACAAATGCAACCAATTTCCCTGGTCCCCTGAAGTTCCATTTAAAGAGAGTCCACTGAGTCGGTATATAAAATAAAAATGTTATACACAAAATATTTTCAAGGAAATTTTACAGCTGTTTATTCTACACAATAATGAGTTATATGTGGGTTTGATATATCTGGGTTTGACTGTATATGATACCCATGCAACTTCTCCAAACCTCACAGAATCAAAAAGAAAGAATATCTTGCATGTTTACGAGAAATCTGTGTCACATCTAGCGATAAAGTACAAAGTGGCTGTAACTTGAAGTAATTTTTTAGTGATTTCTTTTTTCTTTTTTAAATGTATGGTAGCTGCTTGTTACTAGCTGCTTGGTAGCTGCTTGTCAAAAAAGTTTGTATTTAAACAGTTTATTTTCGGAATTCTTACACCTCAAAGCAGAGCACAAAAAATACGAGGGTGTTTGTCTGCCCATTATATGTCTATTGTGATGTTTTGAACAAGCAAGAGATTTGGGTGGTTCTGTGAGCCAAGCATTGATTGCTGTATCATATGTGATACAAGGGCTGTTTTGTGGAGAAGAGCAGAGATCTGTTTTGTCATGAGTGAACAAATTTGCTGGCAAAATATAATGCTTTTACAGGCGATATACTGTTTCTTAGCACCATCGCTATTATGAAAATGTTGTAAAATGAAAATGTTAGCAGTGTTTACAATAAACATAGTGTAGGGCTTGCCATGTTCCAAGAGCTAACAACAATAGCATAACCAAGAGCTCTTGGAGGAAGACTAACAAAGACTTCTTTCTGCTTGCGTCAAGCTCCCAGAAGCTATGCAAAGCGAAAAATACACATAAAAGGAAGCATGTTAAGGGACCAGGCTTAAATAGTGAAGGTATCTTTTAATCAAGAAAGGATGACAGCATCAAATTTTTAAAGAACTTGTACTAGGGGGATATGTGAGAAATTTAAATGTATGTCTTTCTGCGTAGTCATAAAACATACATGTAACTGCATGGTGTGTCATATGAAATATGCAATATTGCGCGGGATCTGTACAATGCTGTTGCAGAGGAGGAGCAACAGCATTGACGCATAAGATTGTGGTTTTTGTTAGCCCAGACTGTTTCACCAAAATGAGCTCTTGGCACAGAAAATGAGGTGTCTGCGCAACAGCTGCAGGTAAGCATCAGCACATTATAAGGTCTCACTGCTTAGGGCCAGGGGCACAGGTTTTATCAAACCACAAATGGCGGCACATGTGAGCTGTTTAGTTGTTTAATAAAATAACAACCATGCACTTATTTACAAAATAGAAGCTTGCTTGGGCAATCCTGGCTAAAACAAAGGGTTGCCTAATTCGTTCAGAAAAAAAAAATTTCTGCCGTGATGGGTTAATCAGTTTCTGGGCTGATGTGATAAAAAAAAATTCTAAATTTCTTTTTTGCAGGTTGCCAATAATTCGGACATTATCAGTCTCCCCCCCTCCTCCCATATGTCTCAAAAGTACATAAATGGCTTTATTTTTTATTTACCTCAAAGGCCAGAGGGCATTGCATGATGGGTGGGGCTACAACGAAAAGAATAGTAGGGATGGAAGGAACCATCCAGTGCACAAAGTACCATAGATTGCGCATGTACAATGTACGTCTTTGTGTATGTCTTACTAGTCATTCACGAATTTGCATAAAATATTTTGAATTCAAAGTGTATGATTCAAGTACCAAGTATGTATTCCGAATTCAAAACATGAATACAAATAATCTTGCACCCCCTGCAAGCTGAAGCAGAATATGAAAGGAAACTCACAGCATTCCTGCCAAGAGTGAGTGACCGAAGACCTGTTGAGTCCAGCAATACAGCGTCACCTAGGGGCCCCAGTGTGTACACTGAAAGCCGGTAGAGTAGATGCCTCCGGCCCCAAGCCACATTTGAACGTAGCACTTCAGGCTCTGACCGGTCATTGCGGCGAAATTTGATGGTCCTGTGCAGAATGAAAGTTGAGGACACCAAAACTGAGCAAAGAACTTCATCTTTTCCTTCTATAATATTGTGTGTGAGCACTGACAAAGAAGAAAACAGACTGTGCCCTGAAGACAACGTCGGCAATGTAAGCTGACTACATGGACTGCACACAAGTTTGTGCGCCACCTAATCATACCGTAAATGATTGATTGGATTTAATGCTGCAATGTAACAAGAGGCTATGAAAGATGTGGTAGAAGGCTCTGGATTATATTCTTGCCACCTTGGGTCCGTTAACTTGTACCCAATGCTTGGTACATTAGTGTTTTCGCATTCTGCTGCCACCCAGAATTTGTATACCAAAAGTAAACCGTTAAAAATAGGCATCTTTGGTTGACTTTTATTCAGCCAACACAGTCTGACAATTCACAAATTAACACGTGGAGTTGTGAACATGCTAAAAATGCAGCTTGTGCCACCCTCAATTGGCCATGCAAACTGGTGTCACATTTAGGTTAGAGTATGCAGTCTTTCATTTGAATTTGTGGACTTCTTGTGACAATCAGCAGTACAATATTTGGCAAAAGTTATTAAAATCACATGCTCCATGGGCTGTTCTGGTTCACTCAAAAGTGTTACCTATTCAAGGATCCTTCAAGGATTATTCCTAGTGGTAATAATTAGGGTCAACAAAAAAGATAAACCATCTACGCAACAAACCTGGTTTGGTAAGTAACGATGAGGTCCACCCCAAAGTTGTAGCCTGTCCACCGCCAAATGTGCTGTTCAGAGTAAATTTAAACATATACAGCAAATGTAAAAACACAAGTTCAATATCTTCATATTTTCAAACATGCATGTTTAAGAGAGCACTGAATCATCCAAAATGGGCATTCCAGTTTCTGTCTGTGCCATTTATACCAGCACAACAAGTATCAAAGATGAATGTGCCACCATAAGAGGTGCTGATAACAGCTTCTGCCACCTTTTTCATGGCTGCTATTGAAAGAAACATTGACACACAAAGACAACTTTGCTCCCACTGCAATGTGGGAGCGAAGGGGTACTGACAGAAAATAGTCTTTCTTTTTTTTTTTTGCTTGTACCAGTATCACCAATGGTTGCACCAATACAATATCGCCAATATGTTGTACCAATATCGCAAATGACGAGTGACACTCGTTCAGCCCGATGTCATGCTGCTGCCACCAACGTTACTAGATCCTTTCAGTTGTCAAACTCCCCTTGCGGCGGCCGTCGAGGCACGGCCCCTTTTCGTTTCCACTCAACAGGTGGCGCGGCGGCCGCTGTTAGCCCGGCCGTGCTCGGCGCCCTACGCTGCGAAGCGCTGGCGATTGCTTAGCGAGTGGCGTTATTTTTGTTGAAATCGCCAAATATGCACAGCGCATCATTAATCTATTTGCAGCTTATTTCGTACCCATTCCTAAGTTTAAAAAATGCCACGACTTAGCCAACTGAACAAGGAAAGCACTTGCGCCCAAAGCTGTGACGGACCACTCTTCACTGCGGCCGTCGTTTGCGTCTGCTAGAGCACGGCCGCTTTTTATCCTGCGGCCGTGGTGATACTAGCAACTAAAAGAGAAAGAAATAAGACAAGATCTTTGTTTTTCTCAACGAGTTCAAAAGCTTTTATTACAGGAGCCGCATACGGCTTATGAATTTACCGCGTGGCTTTACAAAAGACGAGCTTTTTTGTTTGCGATGGCTACTTTCTCTCGTGTTTCTAGTCTGCACCCAGTCTTCGAACAGTGGCACAAACATCAGTACCAATGCATGATCAGCAATTAAGGTGGTTTGCATTTGGTGCCATGACTTCACCATAGTTTATAAAGCCATCCATTCTGCATGAGGCCTTATTGAAGGAGACACCTCGCTTCAATTTTATCTCGTCGAGGAGCAATACTCCTAGCCGTGTCAAGTGACTTTTGTTGCTGAAATGGCTTCTGACACTGTTCAATGCAACTTGGTTGAATCCATACTTGCATGGTATTCCTGCTATTATTTGGCGAAGGCGAGCCTTTGATGGCAGTGGTAGCAGCTGCATATCACCAAGTGTAGGCCTTCGGGCTTGAGATTTGCAGTAACAAACATGTCATAAGCCATTCATCATCATATCGCCTCCCATTTTTTGACGGCTTTTGCAGCCATGAAAGCTGTTTTGAAAGCTAGTTGCTGCCTGGCCGGAAGAATATGAAGAGAGCAGTCAATTGTCTCTTCTGTAATTGCACTAAGCTTCCTCTTCATCAGAACGACTTCTTCCTTCAGTTTTTCTCGCCTTGAGGTTGCACGAATTGCTTTGCGACGCAGTAACTTCAAGCGAGCAGCCTGCTTTTTCTTGGTATCTTTTTGCTGTTTCGTCCACTGCAAGAAAAGCTTCTCGAGAGTCCGGCACTGAGCACATGTAGCATTGACACTCAATGCCGTGCATGTGTTGCGCCTCCACGTTTCACCATGCTTTGTTGCCACCACTGACGAAGAGATTTTTGGGTACTTCTTTGCAGGACAGCCCTTACACAGCTTCAGCTGTTCCACATATAGCACGAGGCATGTGAAGTCTTCCATACACTTGAACTCAGTGGTCTGCTTCCCGGCATACACACTGCGTGGCACAACTCGACCATCTGCGCTGACAAATTAAGGCTGTCTGACAACACCACAGACATTTCTACATGCGGGATATTCTTTCTTATCCCGAGCTTGTACAAAACGACCGTTGCCTTAACAACGTCAAGGGACCAACCTCGAATTTTTCGTCCCTCTTTCGCCACGCGACTGAGCACATGAAACACATTCTCCGCCGGCATGCTGTCATCGGTAAGCAAGCTCGCTTCGTCGTCGGCAGCTCTGACAGCAGCATCCACACACTCAGCTTGTTTCTTATGCCGCTTTTGTTGTGCTGGTGATCGTCTGGGAGCTGGTGCTCTGCGCTTCCGTGTGGGTTTCGAGAGGGAACTTGGGCAGTTCGGAAACAGGCGAGGCACGGCGTCATCTTTCAGCGTCCATTTGTCGCGCGGTATGACCACAATATCACCATAAATGTTGCGTTCGAAGACCTTCAAAATCTCATCATTGATGAAGTGGAGGTCGCAGACGGAACACGAGCTTGAAAGCTTCTTGTCCAGCCGTGGTATAGCGCGCTCCCACTGTTGAAGGCGCTCAGCATTGCGGGGTGCGTTGAAAAAATGTCTCTTGTCCACGGATCGCGTGGAGTCGTAGCCGCTCTTACAGCCTGGAACGAAGCAGCGTGGCATAGTGCATACGACTGGCAGCGCGATGCACTAAACATTAAATACCGCGAGTGCGAGCGCAAACGTGAGCAAACGACGACTACACACAGCGGCCACCTGCGCACAACGTGCTGCTACGCTGCGCCTTGCCGGGCTAACTCCGTCGTGCGCGCCCTCTCGCGGCGCGCAACGGAAAGGGGCCAGGCGCCGCTCAGCAGTTTGAGAACTGAAAGAATTTAAGAGCGTTGGCTGCCACTGCCACAAACGAGTTACGGTTGGCATTGAGGGAAAGCTGCCCTCAAGCGCAGCTTTCTTTTTTTTTTTTCTGTTAATTTTAACTAAAAAACCAATCAAGTAATACATTTCCAGAATCAGAATGACATAGGAAGATTGTGATAAGATAAAAAAAATTGGGAAATTTGGTACGTTCTTCTGCAATTCATTTGGGAGTTAAAGGGTTAACGGGATAGCTGCCTTTTGTTTAGAAAGCCACGTATATTTGTTCAACTTTGAATGCAGAACAAATAATTAATTATAACATATTTTAATTCAAGCACTTCAAAACACATTCTAAATGGAGCACTGCTTCAGGTGTGTTAAGGAGGTTCCCCGTTACATAAAAGAAGTTGGAGAGGCTCATCATGCATCAAACCGCTGACAAGAGGGTTGGTCAGCCTGGTGCAGTAGTTACATGTCATACTGATGCTACACCAGGCCATCCCGCTGAAAGCTGAGCATATGTGCCTGATCAGATAATAGGGAAGACAAGGTGAGAGGAATGCTTCCCTTTTTGAACAAAGGGACAGCAGGGGACCAGGCTTATCCCATGTCAAATGTGGAGAAGCACAGTAGGTAGGAAGTGCCGAAGTGCACCCACTTTTCGGTGACACAATCATGGTGTAGCTGGCCACCGCTGCACTGGGCTGACTGAGGCATGCATCAGCAGCTTGTGATACCACATTAGCATTGCCTCCTATATCCATGATGTAACAAGGAGTCCTGCTCATTGCACCTTAATGCCATCAAGCTATGCTCCACTTGGAGCATATTTTGCTTTAAAGGGTTGAATTAAATGATGCTGTAGTGAATGCATTATCTGTTGTGTGCCAACAAAATTCAAGCCTGAGACTGTAATTATGACGTCGGCAGCTGTGCAATTATTATAATTAAGCCACAAAAAAAAGCAACAACATTTTTGTGTTTGTAATTTTTAAAATGTAACTCTTTTATTATGTACTTGTTAAATTACTGAGCCCCTGCTGTAGTAAAGAACAGCAGACCTCACTGAGCAGCTGAATAGTGTCCCATTTAGCTCAATAGTGCATAGTGCTATTAACCATAGGCTCCTCTTCAGTCCCTGTTGATTTTACAAATGATAGCCTGTTAGGGCAATGCATGTCATCACCACATAACTTGTACATTGTGTGGCTTGTCCTGTCGTGCTTTCCACCTGAATGTTTGTGCAGCATGCTAACAATGACAACCCATGCCACTTTCCATACACAGCACCTCATATACCCTTCAGTCGCGAATTATGATGAACTGTCAATAAATGTGTCAAATTTGCACAATTTTATTCGAAGGTGCTGCAAACTCTATAGAAAGAAAGTCAAGATAATAGGACGGTGAACTTTGCACTTTCTAGTGGGCCCCCATAATTGATAAAGTGTATGGTGATTCCATGCTGCATTTATTTTTCATAAAAAAGAAAAAAAAAGAAAAAGCTAAAAGCTGTTAGCTATTGACTGGAAATTTCAAGAGAAAGGAAAAACCATTATTTCGCCATTGCTAATGAAATACAGCATGTCAGCAACCCATAAAACACAGTAGCACCTTCAACAAAGTGGCCGTGCATAGCAATGCTCAGTGCTCTGGAGCAAAATGAAGCCACATATGCCAGAAGGTTAAATGTATTTTCAGCTCAATGTCCTAGTTTCTTCCTTGCAACCACTCAACAGAACTGGCCTAAACAAGCTGTGAACACACAAATGCGTACATGTAACCCATTCAGTTGCAGTGCTTCATTGCCAGTTCCCACATGCATGTAAGAAAAGTGCATTCCACTGCACCAATTTCCTATGCTTCATGCATGCATTAAAGCAGTGAGCTACCTTCGTGTCCACACTGCCTGAAATGTATGTGCTCGCTATCCCATGTTAGATCTAATGGACACTTTCCTTCCAACTCTGCTGCAAGTCACTGAATGACATTTCATCTCGTCTGTGTTTCTGACTGGGCAGTCTTCTGTGTTTCTGACTGCGCAGTCTTCCGTGCTGTGTTTCTCACTGGGCAGCAAGACTGGGCCTGACTTCACACAGGGCGGAATTTCTATGAGGGGGCCAGACGGAGCAGACGTGTCTCACATCGGCTCCACCGAAACCTGATTTATGCCCGTTCCAATGATTGTAGGACAATAACCAAGATATCGATTGGACTATACTCGACGAGCTCTACACACGGATATCATTTTCAAACCGGTACGCGAATTTTTTTACCTCAATATTGAAGTTTGAAAATTTGAAGCGGGTGCAGCTGCGTTGGGTAACAAACGTGGCAAGAACGCTCACAGAAACGCACGGTGTTCGCTACGCCTAGTCGTGGTCTGTGAGACCGCTGTCGCCTCAACAATATGGAAAATGCCTCAGAAAGCCTCTAAAGAGCCAATGACAGCTACCGGTACAACACCGGCACCAATGTACTCCGCCTCAGGGCACTCACCGAATGATTATAACGAACAATCTTCATCCACCGAGATGGAACAAGAGTTCGACAAGGGCCTCATCGAAACCGACCCAACAAAGGCCGACTGCACTGGTGGTAGTTGGCACATTGTAGAATCACAAAGAGTTAAGAAACAACGTAAGAAGAACGAAAAAGGCCAGGAAGCCCAATCTCCGAAGCAACGTGGCTCACCATGTCAGGCAAACTTCGCGAGAGGGGAACGCGGCGACCATCCGTATGGTGTGACTGACAACCAAGGAAATCGCTTCCACCATCCAAAGCAGAAACCTCTGCCAGCACTACCAAAGGATGATGTAAAAATCATCATGTGTCCAACATAGGGATTAACAATCGAAGACATACTAATACCAACCTTGGCGAGTGCCATTCTCAAGGCAAGCCAACCAATCCAAGACCATCTCAGTCACACTCAAGATGGACCCGTGAAGCGAGAGAGAATCACAGGCGCGGATTTCATTCTGCGCACTTGCCCCGGATCGAACATTATAATTTTATCGGTGAGCAGGACAGAAGTGGCCAACGTACTCCGCCGCATCATGCAACTCGAATTGAATGGACGCATGCACCAATTCAACACGTACGTTACCCGCCGTGGTTGCTCAGTGGCTATGGTGTTGGGCTGCTGAGCACGAGGTCGCGGGATCGAATCCCGGCCACGGCGGCCGCATTTCGATGGGGGCGAAATGCGAAAACACCCGTGTGCTTAGATTTAGGTGCACGTTAAAGAACCCCAGGTGGTCAAAATTTCCGGAGTCCTCCACTACGGCGTGCCTCATAATCAGAAAGTGGTTTTGGCACGTAAAACCCCAAATATTATTAACACGTACGTAGCTGACCCCTACAACTGCTATTGAGGTGTGGTTCACGGCATTCCAGCGGACACACCCATGGAACATTTAGTAGCCAACATGTGAGTACGGAAACATGGAGTTCAAATCGAACGAGCTCGGATGTTAGGCAAGTCATCCACGGCACTCATCACATTCGCCGGTGGCTCCCTTCCCAAATGTTTTTATTACATGGGAGGAGAGATGCGACTTTATCCATACAAGCCCACTGTTCAAATATGCACGGAATGTTTCCAAGCGGGACACCGATCGGATGTGTGCCCCCACCCGATCAACAGTTGGAAAAAAAGCAGCCTGAAGGATCCCCCCGCCCTTGGACACGAGTGTGTGATCAAATGTGCCGTGTGCGCGGCAGCAGGCCACGAGACTGGCAGCAACCAATGCCCACATAAACTAAAGAACATTCGTTCCAAGAACACCAATCGTCAGTCCCGCTCATGAGAGCGAGTGGGCCAGGAAAAACTGCGATGGTTCAGCTCAGAAGATGAGGAAGACAGCCATCACCACAAGTCCACATCTCCTAATGGAGAAAGTAGGAGCCCAGGAGCTGTCCAGGGCCGCACGAGCGCCAGTGCCCCCGCAGCACCAGCATTCACAAAAGCCTCAGGTGAGCTGGGCGACGGTTGTATTTCACAATGCTCCACAACACACATTAAACACACAGCGAGATCCCGGCTATGAAATACTTAAACAGGAAAACGTGCACAACTTCGAGACGAGGAATGCAAATGACAGCAATCCGATGAGAAAATTAAGGAGCTAGAGGAACGCCTCACATGAAAAACACAACAGCTCGAATCGGATCATAGACAATCAGCCGCAGAACTGACACAAATCTCAAATACCAACACTCTCACGCATAGCGAACCAAAACCACCAACACCAACACCGCAAACACCAAATACCAAAGCGCCACCCGCAATGGCCCAAATACAACTACCGTATTTACTCGCATAATGATCGCACTTTTTTCTCAGAAAAATTGACGCAAATTCAGGGGTGCGATTACGCGGGTTAAATTTCCCATGAAAAAAAAAAAACTTGTTTTCGTCCCGCGTTTGCTGCGGGATGCGGGTGCGTCCCGGGACACCAGAACAAGAATGGCGGCCGGCGGAGCAAGCCGAACGCGCCGAATGCGATTTTTTTTTTCATCTCGTGACCTAATGCACCTGTGGGATGCAAGACGAAGCCTGACCAAAAGATGGAAGCGACAGAAATGCAACCGCAAATTCAAAATGAAAATCAAAGAAATAACCCAGAAGGCCGAGGAATACACTAATCAACTTACAACAGCCAACTGGGAAGGCTTCTGCGGATAACTTAATGGAACCCTAGGGACGGCAAAAACGTGGAACATCCTCAGAGGAATGATTGACCCGCTCAAAACCAGGCGCGAAGGACAAAAGAACTTGGAGAGATTGCTACACTTGTACCCAGGCACAAAAGAAGAACTCCTTCAGGCAGTCCATAGAAAATGCTTCGGTAACAAAGCCCCGATACCCCCATACCAAGCTGATTACACCGGACACCCAAACTCAGAAATGAATGAACTCTTCACGGTGGCAGAAGTTAGAGCAGCAACCGCCAGTACAAAACGGAACACAGCGGCAGGGGCGGACCAAATATCAAATGCCATGATTAGAAACATGAATGATGAAGCCATAACAGCCCTTACGAACTTTATAAATGACCATTGTGTAAAAGGAACGATATCACAGCAATGGAAACACGCTGTGATAATCATGATTCCAAAACCAGGGAAGAAACTTACTTTAGACAACCTTAGGCCCATCTCTCTTAAATCATGTCTAGGAAAGGTGTTAGAGAGATTAGTAAACACTAGACTCTAACGTCATCTTGAAGAAAACAACTTAATGCCTGACACCATGTTTGGCTTCAGACCACATCTGTCAACACAGGACATACTCCTGCTTTTAAAAGAGGAAGTATTGACGAACGTCCCCAAGGCAGGAGAACACATTGTCATGACTGTCGACATAAAAGGGGCCTTCGACAACGTAAGTCACAAAGGGATACTGGATGGACTTGCAGAGACCAGCTGCGGTCAAAGGACGTACCAGTACATCCGAACCTTCCTCAACCAGAGAACAGCAGTTATCAAAGTAGGAAACGATGAATCTGAAGTCATCCATCCTCCTAACAAAGGAACGCCACAGGGTGCGGTGATTTCGCCTACACTCTTCAACATAGCCATGATTGGACTAGCTAAAAAACTCCAAGAAATCCCCGACGTCCGTCATTCCCTATACGCGGATGATATAATGATATGGATAACCAAGGGCAACTTGGGAGAGAAGGAGGAAAAGCTCCAACGGGCAGCCAATATAATAGAAAACTATACGCAACAAAGAGGACTGCAGTGCTCTGCGGAGAAGTCAGAACTCATCCGCCTCACAAAAACCAAAAAACAAAGAGCTGACCCGAGACTCAAACTCGAGATCAGGCTAGAAGGGAAAATTATTCCTGAGAGGTCAATAGTAAGAGTGTTGGGGATGTGGCTGCAATCTAATGTCAGATGTTTACACACTTTAAACACGATCAGAAAAACAATGCAACAAATTAACCGGATGATAGCCCGTGTGGCTCATAATCGGACAGGAATGGGGGAACAAGACACCCTCAGACTGGTGAAAAGCCTGGTCATTAGCAGACTAATGTACTCCCTACCTTACCATACCATGAACAGGGAGGAAGAAGAAAAGGCTGATAAAATAATAAGAATGGCATATAAGACAGCCCTGAGGTTGCCACGCAACACTTCAAATGAGAAGCTTCTAGCCCTCGGCCTCCACAATACATTTCATGAGCTGGCTGAAGCCCAACTCATAGCGCAGAGGACTCGATTGGTGCAAACGACAGTAGGCAGAGCTCTTCTTTAAAGAATCGGCCTTGGAGAATGCATACAAATATACCAAAATGCCAAAAGTCTACCCTGCCAGATTAGAGCTTTGTATGGGGTATCACCAATACCACAAAACATGGATCCGACATTACACGCAGGGCAGGAAGGAGAAAAGCTAGAGCAGAATACATAGACAAAACAACAAAATGGTTGGACACTGCATGATTCACGGATGCTTCACCATATTGGGCCAACGCAAAGAACATGGTGGCAGTTGTCGTAAACCATAAAGGGAAAATCACGGCCTGTGCTTCGGTTTCCCGAGCAACCATTTTAGAAGCCGAAGAGATAGCCATCGCCTTATCTATAAGAGAAGGCATAGAGCGAAATGCTCCACTAACAATAATCACAGATTCTCAGGCCACACGTAGGAACTATCAGAGGGGACAAATCGGCGCGAGGGCACGCCGGATACTTACCGAAATCAACAGAGACCTTGATATCAGGTACACCCAAATGATAACATGGGCCCCGGGACACGAGGGTGTTACTGGGAACCTCCATGCAGATGAGGCAGTTCGAGGTTTCACTAATTGCTGAGCTGCCCATGGCAACATGGTGGAGGACCCGACACCCATCGATCCAAGTTATAAAGCGGTCTTGCAACACTACAGGGAATTCAGAAGGCTCTACCCAGCCCCGCATAGGAACCTTTCAGCCACGGACTCAGCGACGTTACGCAGGCTCCAAACGGACACACACATAAGCCTACATAAATTGCACATATACTACCCAACAGCATACAAGGACATATGCCCGTGGTGTGGGAGCACACCAACGCTCTACCACATCACATGGGAGTGCACAGCTCACTCAGAAGAACAAGAAGATAATAACACGAGAGCGAGGTGGGAGGCATTGCTATCCAGCTCCGCCCTCGGGGATCAGCTCAGGCTCGTCCGGAGGGCAGAAAGGATGGCGAGGGCCAGCGGTGCCTTGGAATAGGGGCCCGACCACACGGCGTTACCCCGTTTTAGGGGCAACGAAGTTCTTTCTACCAATAAAGTTTTGTTCTTCTTCTTCGTGAGTACATTTCGTGCATTGAAACAGTTTCTTCGGTATCAGTGATGAATAATATTGTTAATATCGGCAAGTTTGCGGCAATAACGTAGCCATGTCTATTTTGAGGGGACAGAAACAGATGGGCGCACTTAGCTGCCAGTGACAGAAACGCATCGCCGGCATGCTGCGGAAACTGCGGCATCTGTCTTCACTACTATCCTAACACGGCACGTTTCTGCTAAGGGTGGGCGAATATCTTAGCTGTGCTACAAGTGTTGGCGTATGAATAGAGTACACTTTTAACGTATCCGTGTAAACGTGGCTACAATCATTGCCGCGCGCGATTTGTTGCGTGCTCACGAGTGTAGATGAAAACAATCGAAAGGCGCCTTTTTTTGTTTTTGTTGACCACAACCATTATAAAGTGTACCCATAATAAAGGCAAGTTTGGTTGTACCTCTTTTTGACGTGGAAGTGCGGAAAGTTATGAAAGTAATGAAATGAGGCATCTACTTAAGAATGTTTGGTGCGTGCAAACGAGTCGCTCACGTAGCATTCGACAGATGGTAAGCGCGATCATTATTAGCTAGACTTGGCACACGACATATCGCTGCGGCAAGTTCGGGGTGCGATCATTACATGGGAAATAAAAAAAAAATTAATTTTGACGACAAAATTAAGGGGTACGATCGTTACACGAGTGCGATCATTATGCGAGTAAATACAGTATTATTGGCAGAAACCTCTAAATTACTAACACATGAGAAGATAACCCTCGTGAATCAGAAACTCCTCGACTTCAAATCACAAATGCTGGTAGGATTCGAGAGGCACAAACAACAAGTGACGGAGCAGCTAAAAACCACAGCTAAAATCACAACTACTAAGAAACATGCCATAGCAGTCGGCGCCGGATCGGCCGAAACCAAGACAGCCCACTGCATAATTGATGCGGGCGGCTTGGACACCGAGATGTCAAAAGCATAAATAACGAGTGGGAACCATGGCTAACACTACAACAGTTAAAGAGAAAACAAAACCAAATAACCCGGAACAATTAGAGATCTGGCAATGGAACTGCCGATCCTTCGCTAGAAAGGCGGCAGCCCTCCAGCAATTTATTAAAAGCCCTCAGGTAGCTCCAGCCATAATATGTTTTCAGGAAGTCGGGCCCAAACCGGCCCGACTACAGGGCTGTTGTGTTCTGAGCGACCCCCAAAATCCTAAAGTTGCCACGCTGGTGAGCAAGTCAATCACGGCACAAATGATATTCCTCCCCCAACGTACCGGACAAACCAATTCTGTAACGATCAGCGTGCTACCACGGCAAAGAGGCAAAGCCCACAGCATCATAACAAACATTTACAGCCCTCCCAAAAGCAAAGGTCCGGACCTACCCCAAATTTTATCGGACACTAAGACCATAGTGGGCACCAAAGACTGGATGGTGACATTGGGCGATTTCAACGCACCACATACAATGTGGGGCTACGTGTCCACGTCCCCTAAAGGAGCCCTACTTGAGCAATCAGTTGAGAACCTCGGCATGCAAACAGCAAACCACATAGGCATGCCCACACGCACAGGTAACAGCATGAGCAAGGACACAACACCTGATTGCGAGTACACGCTAAACATCAAAGATGCACAGTGGGCATCGCTAATCGAAAACTTGGGGAGTCATCATGATCTGATTCACATTTCACTCTCCACCCCCAAATTACGTAGAACGATTGGCACAATGAAATTAACCGACTGGTCAAAATACAGGGAGCTCCAATGGAACCTCGACACAGCAAGGACTCCCGACAACACACATGAATGGACAAAACTCATCCGGTAAACACACAAAGACACTACCAAAACCATAGAGCACCGTGGTAGATTCCCACCTAGTAAACTTGTGGGACAAAAGACACAGATTAGTTAAGCGTTGGAAAAAACAATGCTACAACAAACAGCTGAGTAGGCTAAAAATGAGTGGGCTACGTTCTGCAGGTCCCTCAGGGACCTTGGGAATGGCTGGCACGTGGCGCATCCTTCGTGGGATGCTTGACCTGGATAGCATACGCATGGAAAACAACAAATGACTGCAAATCATATCGGACAGTTTCCCAGGCATAGATGCGGAACTACTAGAGAAACTGAAAGAACGATAGATAGGACCATCACTAAACACAGATGTCCCGAACGAGACGCAACCATACCTTGGAAAGGCCAATTCCAAATTAGATTAACTTTTCACATATGCAGAAGTCTTTGAGGCAGCTCAAGCAGCCACCAAAAACTCTGCTCCTGGCCCTGAGGCCATCACGAATGAGATGCTTCGGAGCCTGGACGCCAGAGTCCCGACTAAAATCACAGAACTGTTCAATGGCGAGAGCTGGCTCAAAGGCCAATTGCCCCCGGAATGGAAACATGCTAAAATTACCATGATCCCCAAACCTAAAAAGACACCCTCAATAGGTGCTCTGAGGCCCATTTCTCTCACGTCCTGCCTGGGTAAACTGTATGAACGAGTAATAGAAACAAGACTGCAGCGGTACCTTGAAAAAATAAGATAGTTTCCAAACACCATGATAGGGCTCCGTACGGGGGCTATCCTGTCAAGACGAATTCTTACTGATCAGAGAAGAAGTTATAGTTAACGTCGCCTGTGGAGAGGAAAGACTAGTGCTTGCATTAGACCTCAAGGGAGCATTTGATAACGTTTCGCACAAAACAATATCGGAGAAACTCGAAATGACGGGATGCGGAGAATGTATGTACAACTACGTGAAGGCATTTCTCGCTAACCGCACCACCACAATAGGAATCGGTCAAATCGCTTCCTAAAAGTTCAAACACCCCAAGGGGCAATAATCTCACCTTTGCTGTTCAATATAGCGATGTGTCGCCTGGCGCAACAGCTGGACCAAATCCCCGATTTGGGTTACACACTGTACGCGAATGACATAGTGCTGTGGGCAGCAAGGGGCCCTCTGGGACACAAAGAACAAGTACTACAGCAAGCAGCCGAGGCAGTAGACAAATTCTCGAGGAGCAGTGGCCTCAAATGTGCCCCCCAAAAAACCGTAGGTCATTCTGGTACACTTGAGGGGCTACGTATCCAACGGGCCTGTCAACATCGTTGTGGAAGGACACACGGTCCAAGAAGTCAAGCCGATGCGGATCATGGGTTTCTGGCTCCAAAGTAGCGGGAACGCATCCCACACCATCAAAACATTGAAAACCACCGCAAATAACATTGCGCAAATGATCCGTCGCGTAACTTATAGGAAAGCAGGCATGCAAGAACACGACACGCTGAGGCTCGTCCAAGCACTAGTGATAAGCCGAGTCACGTACGGCCTGCCCTACCACTTCCTTAGTCGCGAGGAGGAACGGCAGGTCGACATCATAATAAGATCAGCATACAAAGCGGCCCTCGGACTACCCAAGGGAACGTCCACAGAGCGCTGCTAGCCTTAGGAGTACACAATACATTTGAAGAGCTAAAACAAGCCACACTAATCTCTCAGAGGGAACGCTTGAGCTACACTTACGCAGGACGGGCCCTACTGACAAAGGCACGTATTTCCCAACACCCGCAATTTATCAGTGAACACGTATTACCACTACCGACCTCAACACGAGCTCGAATAACAGTGGTCCCCATACCTGAAAACATGCACCCGGAATACGATAAAGCAATGCGAAAAGCATGCACACAACATATTAGAACAATGTGTGAAAATAATCCCCACGTACAACACAATATACACGGACGCAGCCGCGTATTTGAACGTACACTCGAATGCCAGTGATGCCCAAAAGAATGTCAAGAGGTACACAGTGGCAATCATCGACATGAAAGCACAGCAACAATTTACGGCATCTGTCAGGGCAGGTACTTCGGCGGCTGCTGAAACTTTTGTCATGGCAATGGCCCTCGCTCACGCGGAACACACGCAAAAGAGCGTCACCATAATAACAGACTCACAAGACGCACATCGCCTGTTTTTCAGGGACCACGTGCCCAAAACATGTCACTAAATAAGACCGACGAAATTCGCCCGTCATCACTGGGTCCTATGGTGCCCAGGTCACACAGGCCTTGAGGGCAATGAACTGGCCGATTCGCTAGCCCGAGGTATTTAACCGGTCGGTCCCAGGAAGCCACTGTAATGACCCCAATCCAACGAATGCCTGGGAGATCCTTGCTCATCAGTGTGCAACCAGAAAAAATACCCTTCCCTTCACCCACAACTCAGTGGAGAGGAAGCCGCCAGCTGGCGCAAAATTCAGACCAGGGTATTCATCCCACCTTAAATTACAGAATGCCATGTTCCCCACTCGCTACAGGCCCGATTGCCTGTGGTGCGGCGGGATACCAACACAACACATTACATGGGATTGTGAATCACACCAGTTTGATGAAACACACCACACAATGGAACCACACAATGGAACAATGGGAGGCACAGCGAACCAGCTCAGACCTGGCGGGACAACAGTCCTTCATAAGACAGGTCAAGCGGGCGGCTGAGGCCTGCGGGGCCTTGGGCTAAAGGGGCTCCAATCATAGCACGTAAATCGTTTAAGACAATAAAAGTTTCTCTCTCTTTCTCACACAGGGTAGATAAACCTCAACGTTATTTCTGAAATGAGCACTCACACCTAACTGTACATCCACTACTTCAAGTTTGACAATGTTGACAGCAATGAAGATTGGAGTACTATTAAGGTTAAGATAAAGATGTCCTAGCCACAATGTAAAGTGGCTAGCACATCTATTTTTCAAAGCATGTACACATTTATTTGCTTTACCTGTACAAGCCATAGCTAAATGTTAATTTCCAAATTTAGGAGAAAAAAATGTGTGGCCCATATGAGAATGTATGGTAATAAAATTTTCAACAGATAACTTTGATTATAATGCTGTAATGCACCAAATACACTCACAATGGACACTTTTGTGACGCACTCAAGGCATGAAGTTCAAGTACATCCTATGGCATGAGTTCCTGCCAGTCAGAACTAGTTGTGACATGCTGCGACTCCAAACAGCCACTGCCACAGTGTTTCCAAGTACACACAGCAGAGGCAAGCATCTCGAAACCTTCCAAACTGACTTCTATGGAAATCAATTTACAAATTTTTCTAGTTTTTCATGAAGCTGCAACAGGCATGAACACTTTCAGTGACAAGCTTTCTTCCACAAAATAAGGTTTCTTAACAACTGGTACGCAGTTCCTTTAAATGAGACACACTGCATACATCCAGACAATAAGCCAGGGGCGGCCAGGCGGACATACTCTTAAAGCCACAAAAGATTTTACCGATGTTTCCGAGAGGCACAGTGAAACACAAAAGTTTCAGACTCTAATGCCATTGACTGCCTGCCTTTTGACTACTAAAACTTCCTGTTGAGAACACACCTCTGGTTTTTGAGAATGGCAAATGCCTTAAAAAAGAAGTTTGGTAAAAGCTAGCCAGTGCTGCATGTGTCTACACTATTGACTATTAACAGCATGCTACTCACAAGCTGCAGTCTGGCTGCCCCTGCAATAAGCCTAGCTTACATACCTGTACATCTGTCATAAGGATTCGGCCACAACGCAGGCAGCATTTGTCAAACTCTTCCTCCGCTATGTTTTTTGGACTGAAAACAAAACAGTTACAGACAAGAATCAGCATAAAATAAGGCATACACTCAAAACAGTGTGCACTCATATGCTACCAGAAAGCAAACCTGAAACTACTGTTCTGAAAATCAGAGAGAGAGCTACACCTAATTATTTTAACTGGGCACTAGAGAGAACAAAGAATCTGCGCTGCTTGTAAAGGCAATTTTTTTTACAGTGAAGCCCTTTTGCATATTCAGAAAATTTTGTTCCAGCCTTTCTTCCGATAATAAATTTTCAGTTGTCTCCCAGTTCTTTCAGACTTTGCATGCCATGTTAAAGAAATGCATAGACGAACCCGGATATATCGAACCCGCATATAACTAATTATTATGCAGAATGAACAGCTGTAAAATCCCCTTGAAAATGTTTGTAGAAACTTCTTATGTGATACAGTCATACCTGCCTACAACAAACCTCCATACAACAAATTCCCCAATATTCAGAAATTTTCTATTCCCCGCCGTCACTCCATAGAAGTACATGTATTTGAGACCTCTGTGTGACAAAGTGGCGGCGGGAGACACCCTGGAAATAAAAAAGTCCCTTCACCGACCACCTAGGGGATTTTACCCCAAATTTTGTTATTTTAGCATGAGCCGCAGCCGTGTGCATTTCCTGCAGTTGCCCCTCCGACGACGGATTGCAAAGCGGTGTCATTGCGCTTGGTGTGCACGTAGTAGCCCCGGTGACAGCGAGGCTTCCGAAGAGTGCCGCTGGGGCAACACACCCTGGCAACAGTGAGGCTTCCGCAGAGTGCCGTTGGCGCAGAGAGTAGGGAGGAACGACGCTTGTCCATGCGAGTCTACATGCATATTGGGGCACCCCCTGCATCCCTTGAGCTGGCTGGCAATGCGATTCTTGATGATAGTGATCTAAAGAAGGGAAAGATGCTTGATTCTGCAACCCATGAGGGAGCATAGCGAAGCATGAGCGCCTCGACGAAGATACGTAAAATATTGACTCTTGAAGACAAAATGACTATCTTGGAAGCTGTTTCTGGAGATGAAGAAAAGAAAGATGTAGCTGCCAAATTTGGCATCCCAGCCAGTTCTCTGTCTACAATTTCGAATGCAAACGCAGCGCAGTGGAGTCAGGTACCGACTGCAAGAAGAAGCCGAAGCCATCAACAAACGCCGATGCCGACAAAGCCGTGTTTACTTGGTTTATGGACATGAGAGCATGAAATGTTCCCATCAGCAGCACTGTTTTGCAGGAAAAAGCAAGGGATTATGCTTGTATCTTGGGCTGCAATGATTTAAAAGCAAGTAATGGGTGGTTTCAAGGCTGCAAAAGCAGGTATGGAATTGTCAGCAAAGTAATTAGTGGCGAGTCCTCCTCTGCAGGCAGCTATGGTGCCACTTCTTGGATTGAGCACAAACTACGAGGCATTTTGGAGCATTACGATGCGTGTGATAAGCACAACGCTGAAGGGACGGCCCTTTTTTACGAGTTGCTCCCAAACCACACCCTTACGCTAAAATGAGACATCTGCCACGGCAGCAAGCAGAGTAAACATCGCTTGACTGTTTTGCCCTGCGTAAATTTGGATGAAAGCGACAAGCCAGTTCCACTGGTTATCGGCAAAAGCGCCCGACCCAGATGCTTTAAAGAGACACACAGAATGCCTGTGAAATACGTGGCAAATGCAAAAGCATGGATGACACGGGCATATTTAGTAACTGGTTGAGAGAGTTCGACAAAGATATCAAGAAACAAGGCCTCAGAATTTGTCTATTCGTAGACAACTGTACTGCACACCATGTTGAAAGCCTTAAGCCGTTTAACATTGAACTCCAGTTTTTACCCGCAAACTGTACCTTGCTCATACAGCCTCTTGACAGAGGAATTATTAACAGTGCGAAGTGTTCCTACCAGCGTAGACTAATGCAAAGGCTGCTTCTAACATTCGTCTTCAGCGGGAAACAAAGGTGGACATTTTTCAAGCAGCTGAGATGCTTGAAGCATCCTGGCGGGAAACAAGTGCAGAAATTATTATGAATTGCTTCAGCAAGGCCTGGTTCACAAAAGATGTTCAGGCTGTGGAAACTGACAGTGGAGAGAAAGAGCTCTCAGGCCTGCCCGATCTCGCCGAAGCTTAGGTTTCACTGCACGCGAATGGATGACGGATGGATGACAGCCCCGGATGACGTGTAGCTTCGTGATTTTTTTGTATGCGGACGACTGCATCGTCCCTACGGAAGAGATCTCAGATGAGGCAGTGGTGGAAAGTATCCGATATCATAGTGACGACGACAAATCTTCGGAGGTCGATTCATCACGTGCTTTGCCTTCCGCGGAGGAAGTGCTGGATGTCACTGACATTTTGCGCTGCGTCGTGGGCTCACTAGACGATGATGAAACAGCGTTGTGTACTTTGATGTCTTATGAGTGTTCAGTGTTGCCATCCCTCACGAACAAACAACAGAGCAAAATAACACAGTTTATTGCCACTAAATAAACTCGTTTTAGGTGAGTACCTCCAGTTCCCCCTTTGCTTAATTTGTGCATTTCTTTTTCAGATTTTCATGCTGAAACTGCATAAAACCTCTTTGTAACGAAAATTTTCGAGCATTTGTCAATTTCGTTATATCCAGGTTTAACTGTATATCAAATTACCTACTTATCCAACTTTTTTGTGAGCCCCTTCAGATTCGATATATCCGGGTTTAACTGTATTCAACTGAAAACTTGTGATCAAATTTGGCAGCTTGCACAATTTACGTTATTCTGCTTCCTAATCATACACCGGAAAAAATTTGAGGCACAAGTGCAATGTGTGCTCAGGTAAAGCAAAACACTTGCACTGACAAATATGTCGAGGCTTACCCCTTGTCAAGGCCTTGGTCGATTCTCAGCATTTGGTACCACTGGTTACGGAACACAGGATACAGAGACTCTGCATCAAAATAAGTTAAATGTGGTCAAGAATCTCCCGCAAAAGATACAGAATAGATGTTGAGACAGCACCAACATTTTCTATGAAATAAAACCCTCAAATATCTTTTAAAAGTTTGTTTCACCAAAATCTCACTTGGTAAGTACACCAATGAAACAGCACTTCCTCCTGAGATAGTGCTCCTAATATTTCCTGTGTGATATATCACACACATAACCAGGTATACATATACAAAGTAAAAGTTAATAGCTATAGCTGGCCCCAAAGTGCTAGAATTAAAATACAAAAAGCAGAGCAGTTGACAGCTGCACAACTTTTAATGGCATAACACCAACTAAATTTCCAAGGGGTCTATTTAAGCCTTATCTCAAAATATTTGTCACCAAAGGAGACAAGAAAAATTTGCTAACTTGAAATACATATTTTAAAAACATTCATGGATACACTAACCAAGAATGAATAAGACACCTTGGTGATCAAAGATACTATAGAGTTCGAATTTGTCTGGCAGACATATTCATAACTCACACTCAACAAAGGGAACCTTGCGCACATATTACATACAGTACTTCAAAGCATTAAGCAGCAACCACATGAACGTGATATTCAAGCGACAGCAACAAGCGATGTGACAGACCTACCCTGTCGCATCGCAGAGCAACCTTATGGACACAACATTGCGAAAAAAGTAGCAATAAATTTACATTGCTGTGTGAAAAAACACTATCGTGCACCCTTAAAGAAATGTCAAATGTATCACGAGGCCAATGTTTCAACAAGAGTCTATTAGATCTAGCTTTAATATGCTGTCATCACCAGTGGAAATCTGTTACATGTCACCAGTGTGAAATGCCATGGTGCCATCTAGTCAGCAAACTTTAACACACTTTCACGGCTCTCAGTGGTGTCTCAGGCCTAACAGCGTCAAAACAAACAACCGATCTCAATAATAATGACAATAGAGCGCGAATATACTTTGTCCTCAGTGTGAGAGAAGACAAAGCGATGGCTGATTTTACTATTTATTTTTTGCTGTCACAGCAGAGAACAAGTAGTAAGAGCAAATTCAGATCGAAGCGGGTGGACTGGTTGCTTCCATGTTGTTGTGCAATCACACTGTCCCTGGCAGAAGTCGCGATGTGGACTTAAAGATGACAAGCTAACTTTTCTGGCTGGCCAAAAACCGGCGACGCAACCAGTGACAGTGACGGATTGCCCCCCACGAAGGCAAAACCTGTCACTCATCCCCGTGATCTGTCGCTGTTGCTCGAAAATCGCGCCTATGCGGTTGCACCTTTACAAACCATTATGGGGTTTAATGCCCTGAAGTGACACATGGGCTATGAAGGGTGCCATAGTGGGGGGCTCCAGATTAATTTCAATCACCTCGGGTTTTTGAACAAGCACCTAAACCTAAAGCATTCTTGCATTCCGCCCCATATTGAGATGCTTCCACCATCGCCGGGAATTGATTGATTTGTGGGGTTTAAAGGGACACTAAAGCAAAACCCTAAATCAATTTAAGAATGATAAAGTATTTTTTGAAAACCCTATTGTTGTTAATTTTGCAATGTTGCTTATTAGAAGAAAGAATGAAAATGAAAGTTCAATTTTTTAAATTTTACACCAAATCCCCAATGTCGGTAAGTCAGTGTGACATCATCATCATAAGTTTATTTCTATACATCATTACAAACGTTCCTGAAATTTCAAAGTGTCTTTTTATATTTGGGTCGTGCTGGCTCAGTAAAAGTTAGTTCCCAAAACTTGCCATGTTCAGTCCATGGTTTCTTTGCAACACAATGTACCTAGTTCATCTTTACTGATAAAGAATTAACTAGGACCTAGCAGACACTGTTAAAATCCATGATGTTGCAGTGAGCTGGTGCGGGAACTTCAAGGCTGTGTCACCACCAGGCTTTCATTTTTGTGCCTTTTCAGTTTTTTCTCGTGGTAAGAGTGTTTTTTTGGGGTACTGCAGAAGGGTAATTTACTAATACAGGTAACATCATTGTTCTCTTTAGTGGTCCCTATAACGTCACAAAGCAACACTGGCACTATGATAGATGATGTTGTAGTGGAGGGCTCTGGACCAATTTTGACCACCTGGGGTTCTTTAACGTGCATTTAAATTAAGTACATCAGCATTTTTCTATTCCGCCCTTATCAGAATGCTGCCGCAGTGGACGAAAATCGAACCTGCAATCCCTACCAGCAGAAAGCCAAAGCCATTGAGTCCAAAGGCACTGAGTCACCGTGGTGGGTATACTGCATTACACAAACAGCCTTTTCATACCACATATGCACACAAACACACACCTTTTGGGTAGATGTTGTTCTGCTCTATCATCACCACGTCTAAGGGGTGGTTGATGAGATGCTCAATGCGCAGGCTCTTGTACACCTCTGTGTATTCCTGGCCTTCTTCACACTGTGTGAAGCAGTCTCCTTGCCAAAATAAAAGGAGAGAACAGAAATGGTGAACTAAAAAAAAATTTAGAACATAAATCAAATGAATATGCACACAATTTTAAGCACGGGCTTACGATAGGAATAGGTTAAAGCAGAACAGGCAATGGGTAACAAGTTTAACTTCCAAAGAGGACTCCAACCCAAAAGTGCAGAGTTCATCCCCGCTTTCTGCCCCCCGCAACACTAGGGATGATCACCAGCCATAAATATAATAAAAAGTGCAAACTGGCTTGCACTGTTCCTCCATTGTGTACAAAATCCTTGAATGTTGGTTCTCTTTTGACAGATCCGTAAAACATGGAGGTTTCATGGGCACATGAAATCAAATTTTGACTGAACCTTAAGAGATTTGTCCGACTAAGAGTACTGCCCTAACTTAGTTACCTGCATATTGGTCAGGTGAAATATCAAAGAAGTTTCGGCCTAGGAATTTGGACAAGGAGTTTCCAAAAGCAAGAAAAAAGAATGTTTTGCTGGAGTAAACGTTTCTGAATTCAAACTCCGTTAATGCAAACTTTCAGATAATTGAACCGATTGCCATGATCCCACCGAAGCTGCATATAACTCGAAGTGTAAAAAGAAGGCACTGAATATGAATACTCATTGGTTCAGCCATCGATCATTTGAACCACGTGCTGCCGAGTGTCTGATTTCATGGTACAGCAAATGGAGCAGAGTGGAGAGGCAAGACTCTTGCATGGCTATGTTATGGAAGGGCAGGGTCGGAACACCAGAGTAGTGGTGCCTTGCTAGTCATGATTGCCATTGCTAGTCTCCTGGGCACACACATTCCTGCAAGCAACTTGTTGAGGGAACGTGTGCTGAAGATCCCAGTGGTGGCAACGCCAAGAGGTAAAAATAATCTCTTTTCCCATTCCTTCCTAAAGGGCAACTGCAACGAAATTTCACTTTGGCTAAATTGTTTATATATGAGTATTATATACTACAGATGCAATCACGGCAAAGATGCAGGGCTGGTAGTTGTCTCATTCTCTTATCAACAGCCTTAGCCCCTAAGCAAACAATGCGTGCACCTGACAGTTCGCAGGAATTCCAAACCATGGTTTCAAAGGTTTTCAGTGTAATGTGGGCACTGCTTAATATCAGAGGCCATGCCGAGAAAATGAGCTTGGTTCTCAATATTCTGCGTTTTACGTCCCTTGCAGCAAGCAGTAATGGTGATGTTTTTCAAGTTTTAGTAGGCAAAACAATAAAACATTTATGTTTTGCGAGTTATTTATGATGCATCCACTAGTATTTTAAATGAAAAACGTTGCTCAAAGGCTGCTTTATATCTACACTATATGAAATAATACTTTTTACATGATCAAAAATTTCACTGCAGTTCGCCTTTAAAGCTTCCAGCATTACTGTGCCAGTGTTTGAGCTGTGAGCTGTTTCCTTTGGCTCTACATCTGCTGATTGTGGCTAATCATGCATGTGGTGCAGAACTGTGGCATATTAGTTGTTGCCGGCACGCAAGGCACCTCCTGCATATGCTCTGTGCAACCTGTGAAGTGAGCGATTTTCGGGGGGCACAGACACGTGGAGAACAGGACACCAAGCTTTTGTGGAAGAAATTTCTTCTGCATTGTTAACCAATGCTATGCTACACCACGCAATGAAACTGCTGTAATGCATGGTGTTGCTCTGTGATATTATGTTAATAATGAGCATATAATTCATTATATAATGAATCTCACATTAATATATATACAACCGCTTTCTATGCACGCATAGCCTAGCTGTATTGGTTTGTTGTAACTGTTGTGATCAGAGAGACTGATGACCTTTAATTTGTTGTTGTGGAATCAGAGTACTTCAAGGCACATGGATAAACAATTTAAAAGTGTGTTGCTTCTGCAACAACGGCCAAGGAACTAGCCCCGTAATATCTCATTAAACTTTTCTTTAGCTTGCTCAGTTCCACGTTGTGTAATTCATTTCACCTTAGCTTTCCTCCACTTATAAATGGCATTGCGTGTGCTTTGAATGATATAAATCTGCCTTGGTTACACTTCAGATCATCTGTTTTCTTATTATTCAGTATTAAATTCAATGACAGAGAAAAGTATCTATTTTTTCTGAATACCTGTGCCAATTTATATTCAGGATTTCACTACAGTAGAACCTAGTTGATACCTTCCCATTACGTACGTTTTCCGGACGCCAACGCTTGCAATCAAGAACACAAAAAATGACCCTACAGAGTTACGCTCATTTTTTAGCGGTTGCAACGCTCCCGGAAAACACGATTTTTCAGCACCACCATTTAATACATCGCCAAACTGCGACTGTATGATACGTTTTCCGGCTGCTAGATCCCATGTAAGCAAGAAACTTCGTGATCCAGAACATTATATCGCCGCGGCATCCGATGTGACCCACCAGCTCGACTTCGTTTCGGTTTCCAGTTGGCCTCTTCAAGGGCCCCTCACCAGGCTCCACAGCAAATTTCGGTTATATGCCGGAAGTTGTTACATGTCCTCTAGGGAGCGTTCTGTCGCAAAAATTTTTGAAATCGTCTCATTAATAGCCGAGATAGAAATATCTCAGTGTCGCGAACCCATGATTTCAGGAGGCGAGCTCCACTGCCAAGCGAGACACTCTCTCCACTCGCCCCTTCTAGCCTCTGCAAGCAAAATTCCTTCCCTGTGTTCTCCCATACCGGACCTCAAGGATCGCGTGACGCATACATCATGGGCCTCGGCTTCATTTATTTTTCTCCTCGCTTTCTTGCGGCGCGGCACACTTCCGCTGACAGCGTCGCGCACGAGCTGTTGTGATTGTTTCATTTCGCTCAGCGCACAATTTCGAGCGCTGTACATGAAGACATCTGACTAGCGGTATAAGTCACTGCTACATGAATACAGAGGCAGACACAAGCGGATCACAGAGCATAATCGCGTACTGGAACATGGCAGAAAATGACATGCCGTATCTACTCGCATAATGATTGCACTTTTTTGTCAAAAAAATTGCCGCAAATTGAGGGATGTGATTATTACGTGGGCTAAATTTAATGCGAAAAGAAAATATTTTTTTTTTCATCTCGCATTTGCTGCGGGATGACAACAGGTCAACAAACAGGTGGCTGCCGCTGTAACAGTGTGGGACACCAAAACAGAAATGACAGCCGGCGGAGCAAACCTAATGCGCCGAACGTGATTTTTCTTCTTTTCGCGAGTACATTACGCGCATTGAAACAGTTTCTTCCGTATCAGTAATGAATAATATAATTAATATCGGCACATCTGCAGAAATAACGTAGCCATGTCCACTTTAAGGGGACGGAAAAAGAGATGGGCATGCTTATCTGCCAGTGACATAAAAACACATGGCGGGTATTCTGCGGAAACTGTAGCATTTGTCTTCACTACCATCCTAATACAGCACGTTTTCGATAAGGATGGGCGAATATCTTAGCTGTATTACAAGCGTCGGCATACGAATAGGGTACACTTGCCACTTGTAACAGATCAGTGTAAACGTGGCTACTATCGTTGCCGCTTGCAATTTGTTCCGTGCCCACAAGTGCAGACGAGAAGAATCGAAAGGCACTTTTTTGTTGTTGTTGTTGACCATAACCAATATAAAGCCTACAAATAATAAAGCCAAGGCAAGTTTGGTTTTTTTTTTTTTTTTCATGGAAGTGTGGAAAGTGATGAAAGGAATAAAATGGGGCATCTGCTTAAGAACGTTTGGTGCGTGCAGACCACTTGGTATGTCTTGGAGTCGTTCGCGTAGCATTCAACAGCATTCGACAGATGGTAAGCGCGATCATCATTAGCTAGACTTGGCACACGAGATATCGCTGTAGCGAATTCGGAGTGCAATCATTACACGGGAATGAAAAAATAATCTAATTTTGACGACAAAATTCAGGGGTGCAATCATTATGCGAGCGCGATCATTATGCAAGTAAATACGGTAGTTTCGGTGTCTGCGTACACGACTTCACGACGTGGGAACAAGCAGACGAAACGGAAGTACATCTCTCTTGCTGCCGTGCAAAGTAAAACAAAAACATGCAGAAATTCAGTTTGTTTGTTTTGTTATTTCTCTAAGCTTTCATTCGTCTATTAAAGCAACATGTTAGTTTTGGATGCATATATCGAAGCGGAACAGTCTTGTAGACAAGATAAAACTGAATGACGTCGAAGTTACCGACACTCAGCGCATTGCGGAAGCTTTTAACACGTTTTTTTCGTCAGTATTTTTACGTGAACCCACCCAGAAAGATGATGCTCATGGCGTTGGTCTCAAGCTTCCAGATCTTGTCATATCTGAAGAAGGCATATTTTCCTCACTCCTAAACTTAGATCCAAAAAAATCTGCAGGTCCTGACGACATACCTAACGCTTTTCTTAATCGGTTCGCCGAATGGTCCGCGAAATACCTGTTCATAATATTTAACGTAAGTTTAAAAGAATGGGATCTGCCTAACGACTGGAAAGTCGCCAAAGTAGTCCCAGTCCACAAAAAGGGAGACAAGCTTAATGTAGAAAATTACAGACCTATCTCCCTACTCTGCACCGCTTCTAAGGTTATGGAACACTTTATTTCTAAGCATTTAAGTTCCTTTTTAGAAAATAATGACTTCTTTAGTGAGAGTCAGCACGGATTCAGGCGTGGCTTTTCTACCACTATGCAGTTATTTCATATGACCAATGAAATACTGGCAATCTTGGATCAAGATGGGCAGGTAGACATTCTTTTTTTAAATTTCGAGAAAGCCTTCGATCGGGTTTCACACAAAAAAATGATGATACAGCTAAACAGCATCATACGCAGCGAACAAATTTTGCGTTGGCTTGATTCGTACTTGACGCATCGAAAACAATTTGTCAGCATAGGTGCTTCGAATTCATCGCTCGCCTCTGTACTTTCGGGCGTTCCACAGGGCTCGGTTTTAGGGCCACTTCTTTTTTCTATCTACCTAAATGACCTGGCTTGCAAATTTTCCATGCGGTGCCGCTTTTTTGAGGACGATTGTATTGTTTATTCGAGCATTCAATCTGTGGATGACCAATCTAGCTTAACTGACTATCTAATAGCAATACACGACTGGTGTATCCAGTGGCATATGACCCTAAACATCTCGAAATGCGCGCACATGGTTATTACACGTAAAAAAAATCCGCTAATTTGTACCTACACGATAAATAATATGGACATTAAACATGTAGAGGAATTCACATATCTTGGAATTACAATTGATTCCAAGATGAGCTATACCG
Source organism: Dermacentor variabilis (assembly GCF_050947875.1). Lineage (NCBI taxonomy): Eukaryota > Metazoa > Arthropoda > Arachnida > Ixodida > Ixodidae > Dermacentor > Dermacentor variabilis. The sequence goes on from NC_134568.1 coordinate 134,562,924, forward strand.
CTCATGTTCGGTATGTTTCTGTGGCAGCAACGAAAAAGTTATGGTTATTAAAGCACTGTTTAAAAAACTGCACTAGTGCTACCAAATTAACCGCATATGACAGTTATTAGGCTAATACTCGAGTATGCCAATATAGTCTGGGACCCTCACACAAAGGCTGGTATAGATATTATCGAAAGAGTACAAAAAAAAGCTCTTAGATTTATCTACAATGCTTATGATTGGCGCATTTCAGTCAGCTCTTTAAGGTTGCGATCTGGGCTCCAGACACTAGAAACTCGTCGCAGAATGCACCGTCTACAAGCAATGTATAACATAGTTAACAACCACACTAAAATGAGATTTGACAACTACATGCAATTTGACAAATCGCGACTGACCAGAGGTAAGCACAATCAAACAATATTGCCGCGTGCTAGAACAAACGCATATCTTTATTCCTTCCTGCCGCCCAAGACAATTCACGAATGGAACGCTCTTCCGCAAAGCGTGGTCAACTCAGCCACTCCAGATTCCTTATCTGCAGTACAATGTCATGCATTCATTGTATCTTTCACTTGTTACATATTCTGATGACTCTTTTATTACGCCTTTTCTATTGGCAGCAATGTGACAGCATCATTGTATTTCTTTTGTGTATTTGCATATGTTTACTTTGCCTATTAGGCTGTTTTATTTATTTATTTTTTTTACTTATTTTTTTTATCCCCTTGAGGAAAAAGTTTGAAATCACATGATGTTTGTACCACTCCTGCCTGGGATTCCAAATGGAAGCCGGCAATATCCTGAAATAAATAAAATGTTACACAAATAACAGATGTTGCCTTGAATAATTATCAAAGTCATGTGTCACCACAAGTGATGTCGCAGTGCAAACACGTGTACGTAGGCACACTAGCACGTGTACGTCATCCTCTGGCTTGGACCACAGGATGGTATGGTATGGTGGGATGTCAAAAATTCCTTAACGCACAAACTTAACTGGGATGACAAATCCACCAATGGTAAAACTTTATTGAAGTCCTGCAGATCGTGAGTCATCACGAAGTGGGACGCTCCCATGTGGGAACCGGAAGGCCATGCCTCTCGGCCGCATTGTGGGCCTGCTGGACAGCCCAGAGTTGGGCCAGAGTGCAGTGGCCGTCAGGAGAAGGGAAAATGGCGTTCGGTTAGAAATTTCAGATCTTTTCGGGGCACGTAGTGATGTAATACTTTGCAGACATGATCATTATCGCGCAATGTATGCTCCGTGCTTGTCAACTCAAAATGGCTAGACCTGGTGAGTGGCCCTTTAAAACTCCATGCAATAGCAAAACAACAAAATGCCTCTCCAGCCATCGAAGCACCACCAGCTCGCCGTGCGTCGGTGTCTCGTTTCACGACAATCCGTGTGACGCTTCGCATTACGTAGATGTCAACAATAGTTGAGTCTGTCAAATTTTTTTAGTTGCTTCGGATCTTACATTTTCCCGGATAGTATGTTTTTTCTCGCAGTTTTTTCAAAACGCATGAACTAAGTTCTACTGCACATCTGCACATGCCCATTGACATGTAAAGTATGCAAGTACAGTTGAACCCCATTATAAAGAAGGTTGTATCTGACAGAAAAATATCTACACCATATCTGATATTTGTCATGTATAATCCAGTGCACAAAGATATCAGTGAGAAATGTTTTGAATTGACTTTGGTTTATCCAATAATTTGTTATATCAATGTTTGAGGTTCAACTGTATATACACTACTTGAACTCTATGCCACTTAGCTGTATCGCTTTTTTGCAGTCCTTAGATAACTATGGTCCAACACCCATAGAAAATAATGCTTGTTTGGCAGCATCCAAGACAGTACTCTCAATATTTCTGCATAACCAGACTTCCTTTATTCCTTTAGGATTACATCTGAACCTACTTGTAACAATATTCAAGTGCCACAAAAATTTCATTGTTATAACCGATAATTGTTACAACCAGGTTGCATGAAAAAAAGCAAAATAGGGGGATGGCAGAGCTGTTGCGAGAAAACTATATAATGGCAAGGAGGCCAATGCCCCTCCCCACCATCTTTCTACATCGGGCTGCTAATTGTGCTGATTGTGATTGTTTAACTCTGCTTCCTGCACGCTCTGATCACATGTAACAAGCTGTGGCTGTCGGCGTTCAGGAATGGCACCGCTATAACTGCAAAGAGGGGTCATCGGTGGCAAGTGACATGCGAGCTCCGCCAAGGTATCACTTAGGTGCCTCCAAAACGGGCCTTTAAAAAAATGCGAGAAAGTTGCTGCAGCAGCCACTAAGCTTGAGAAATTCAAAAGAAATGCTGGAGCGAGATCGCCACGAGCATCTCGCGACGTACTTCTCATTGGCTTGCACGAGAAAACTCCATTTCCATCAACCTTGCTTGCTTTACACAAAGCTTGCCGACATTCTTCTCCTAGGCGTCCAGGTGTTTCACATAGTGCAGCAGGAAGTCTCTCGCAAAACCAAAACCCCAGAGGGACTGATTCATCTGCAGGGCATCCTTAGGACAACGTTGAAAAAGCCTGCCCTATCGCGTCATCGCTGACGTTGTCGCCATCACTGTCGCCATCACTGTTGCTGTCGCAATCCGATGCAAGCGGCATCACCTCATTGGTTAGAAGTTCTGACGTTTCTAATGCCCTGTCTGCATGTAGAAACTCTTCACAGTCCTGAAGCATCCTTGTCGACTGTAGATCAAAGCTCAGGCATCACTTCGTCGGCGGGAGCTTTGCAGGCTTCGTATAAGTAACTGCTGCCTTGGCCAAAGCATGCTTTCCTAAAGCAGTTCCGCACCGTAGAAGCGCTTACTTCGGACCACGCACAAAAGATAAACTGCACAGCCATCAATTGATTGATATGCAAGTCTGGTTTCTCCCTGCTTGTCTACGTGGCCACGTCCATCAACAAGACCAACTTGTTCAGGACGCGACGACGATACTTGACCTTAAAATTTGGCGTCCATGGGCTGCAAGCATGCTGTTGTGTTTGACGGCAGGAAAAAATTTCCGCACTTGAGAGCTTAGGCATGGAGTGGTGGGCACTACAATTATCTAGGATGAGCACCACCTTCCTCTTAGATCGTTTGATACGCTGATTGAACTCCAAGAGCCACTCATGAAAAAGTTCTCACATTATCCATGCCTTCCAGTTGTGACGATAGCGTACCGGTATCCTGGCAGTACCACAGATGTTTTGATTTCCCAATGACAAATGCGGGGCACTCGTTGCTCCTATCCACGTTGGCAAACAAAAACACAATTAGGCACAGCTTGCTGTTTTCATTGCCCTTACACATGCCTTCTTTGAGTGCACATGTCTTCGACAGCACCATCTGGAAGAACAGTCTTGTTTTGTCGCCATTATAAATGTTGGTGTCAACGTAGTTGTCAAACATGCGGGGCAGCACTTCCTCCACTCACTTCAGCTCTGTCTCCACGTCAGGCAAAGCTTCCTCGCTGGTGATGGCTTTGTAAACAGTACCGTGCCGCTCTTTGAAGCACTGTGCCCAGTCACCACCTACCTGGCTGGAAGTCCACGTGGTTGACGAGTAGCACAAACTGCTTTGCCTTTGTGGCCAGAATTGGCCTGGTGATGGGCAAGTTCATGGCAGGGATACTGAGAAACCACTCGTAGAGGGCCTCTTCCACCTCCTTAGGCACCCTGTCAAACGCATTTGCACCCATTGTCTACCGAGCAGTTTTCTATATTGAACTTCTCTGCTGAGCAGATGAGTGTCGGCACTGTCGGTTGCGATAGTCCATACTTCTTCACCAAATCACACAATTTTTTAGCTTCTTTGTAGTCCTTCACGATACTGCACTTCGTTTCCAAATCTATAGCAGTGTGCTTTCTTTTCACCAGCAACGTCGTGCATTGCCGATGACGAGCCGCTGGATCAGCCATCTTCCGTTTCGGTGGCGAGTCAAACAAGGCGGAGAAACCACATGGCCAGGAACGACTTCGACGCAACCATCAAAGACGAGCACAAGCGATTTAATCTATTGGCAGAACTGCGCAGAGTGAGGGGCCAGTGAGCAATCTGGGGACAGCACTGTCAGCAAAGTTGGCACAGTCCATTCATGTTTTGTAGAATGGTGCAGCATAGAGGTATGGGCGCAGCCCATTCGTGTTCGGAAAAGTGGAAGGGTGACGCGAGAGAGGCACGGGATAATGGTGATGCGGAGAAGGCTGTAAGACAGGTTCTGCTGTATGAGCGCATAGCGGCTGTTGGGGCGGCGGGCAAGGATGTAGCAGCTTGAATTTTGCTTTTTATTTTTTATTTTCAAGGATTTCACATTCCATTACCTTTTGGCATGGACATCCAGCAGCCAGACTTCATCGTTCAAACCAATAATGCGGCATAGGTGCAGCAGCTTCTCATTGTTAGAACCGATATTGTTATAAGTGGGTTCGACTGTATAAGGAAGTATATATGAAATGTTATCAGCATTAAACTAGTACTATATGCTTATAACGAATATCAGGTACATATAACAAAGGTATTTCATGTCGGAAGCGACTTCGTTGTAACAAGGTTTGACTGCAGATACTAACCACCCAACAAATTGCAACAGAGTAGTAAAGCAGTAATGACCTCAATGCGCAAGATCACTTACGAATCTAACTGTGAGGAGGAGGAAGTCAGTGAAAACATCCGAGCAAGGACGCACACACAGAAAAGCCAAGGGGCTCACCTGATTTCTCCTTAAAGTATTTGTGTGCTTCCAGTGCACACTCCTTCAGGTCACCTTCCCAAGAAGGGTGCTCCCTCAAAAAAGTCCACTGCAATGAAATGTGCACACACAGCTTGCACTCAGATTACTCTGCTGATATTGATGGTGTCATGCAACAGTGCGGCACTGAAAGTTAAACTAAGTCACAAAACAGACAAATTAAACTTCTATTTTTAAAGAATGTGCAAACTGATGAATCCAGTTCAGAATTGTCATAGGCAGTTGCACTCAAAAGGCACAAGTATTTCTTGAATGAAGTGCAAGTAAAAACTGCAGAAGGACATTAACCCCTTCTGCAACTGACATGCATAACCGAAAATTGGCATTTCAGGTGGAAAATCTTGCGTTGCAACTTTCACCATTTCAACAAATAGAGAACAGAGCATTATTTGAGAAATGGGATAACTCAATATTTTGCTTCACTACATTCAGAAGCATCGAGTACGAAATGGCACCGAACATCTCTGGTGAAGTTACACCTCCTAAAAGAAATTACAAAAGGCAATGTTGTGATGATTTGCCAACAAAACACTGACAATAAATTGAAATACACCACGCACCACTAGGCAGCAAGAAAAGATAAAAAAATTATGTAGATCCCACGCACTGTGAGAATCAATGTAAGCGAAGCTTTCTGTGGTGTTTGCATTAACTGACAGTAATTGGCTGTGGTGCTGATGGCAAAAGTTTAGTTATTGAGCACTTGGTGCAATATGAGAGTGCTGGGGTGATGTTCCCCTTGCATGCACCCCTTGTTTTTGTCCACGTAGTACACAGAACACACAGCAAGACATGTTTGCTCGAGGCATTGTTATGGGCCACTGTTAATAGCATGTGAGAAAGTGAGAAGCATGTGAGCACTGTCATTTTCTCACATGGCACATCGTATCATGGCAGAAGTGTTAAACTTTAATTAAATGATGGTGATTTAAGTGCTAAAACCACAATCTGATTGTGAGGCATGCTGTAGTCGGGGGCTGCAGATAAATTTTTACTACCTGGGGCTCTGTAATGTGCACATAAATTTGCATTTTTCCCTCTTTGAAATACGGCCACCAAGGTCGGGATCAAATCTGTGACCTCGAGCAACACCATAGCCACTAAGATACTGCGTCAGATACAGAAGCGTTGATTTGGCAATTGCGGCCACTTTCACGGTGTAGTCATGATGCTACAGAGCTTTACTGCGGCTTTGCGTCAGCACGCTCTGCGTCAGTTTTCCATAGAACAATTTTGCACTATGTTAATTTTTCAGAAATATCAGAAACATACTGTATCATACCTTAAATTAACATTTATTCACTTAGTCCTCAACTGTTGCCACGTGTAGTAGTAGCCTTTCCTTTACTGAAAGGATCCCAAATGAGGCAAGCTTTCCGTTGTCGCATTGCCCCTCGCTTGCGCCGTGTACATGAGCTGCCATACACAAAGAATGGTACAGTTGTTCGCTCATTTTGCAACTGCATCGGTGAATGAATAGGTAGGGCATCCGGTTCTATCCAGTCTCTGACTCCTCTCTCTACTCCCTCTCAGAATTGCTGCGTGTGAGGACAGAGAAAAGCGCTGCAGCTTCTGCAATGCTTTTGCGGGAGAGGGCATTGTGCCAATTCCCAAGGAGCTCCAGAGAGCATCGTGACTGCGCTCTGCTCAAACGAGGCATGCTTTATGAATCTCTTCTTCAGCCCTACTACCGTATGCTCTCAACTCCCTCCTGATGCAGCATGCAAGACAGCGACAGCAGCAGCAGCAGTGGAAAACTCAAAGGAAGGGTCAAAGAAAGCTTCACTTTAAAGGAAAGAGAAAAAAAGCCATATACACGCATGCGCAAACAGAAAGCAGAAGAGCACAACTCACGGCCGTGACCATAAGGTAGAGTGAGAACTCTGTCTGCACGACGACTAATCTAGGTGATTTGACCAGCTGCTCCATGAGGCCAGGGCTGCAAGTGAACAGTGTTTCCCACTCTGAGGCCAAAAATCGCTCTCATTGTAACAATAGCAGTAATAATCTGAGTCACTAAATGTAAAATAGAAAGTAAGAACACAAAAAATAAATTTCACCCAAGCACAAGTGGTGCAGCACTGTGGTTAGCGTCACAGGTTCTTCATAGAGATACTGAAGGGACATTACAGATAAAATATGGCTGATAATAACTACATGATGCTTCTGGTGTTTATAACATATTATATGCAGGGTTTTTCGTTTTTTGGGTGAAACCCGATTTCTAACAGATGTTTTGCCCTTATGTATAGGGTAAGAATGAATGCAGGTGCTACAAAACCAATGAACACTGCTCACCTTGTGTGAGTAAGTGGTCAAGATATATCAAATTAGTATAGTATTATATTAATCAAATATGAATATGATATATGCTTCGTTTTTGCTAACACTCAAGCAAAAACGGTGATATATATAATACGTTTAGCGCCTGCCAGCCTTGTGTGAATGGAACCTTGCGGCCCTTTTATTAGCCACATTTACATAGCTACAATAATAGCACATCGCATCACATCTCATGTTGCAGACAAGTAAACAACGTCAATGCGCTAGGAATCGAAAGCAGCGCTGATGTTACTGTACTACATTGCGAATGGCAGCGACGACGTTGAAAGAATGTTTTCTCAACTAAGGTACCTGCAAAGAAGGGTGGCAGATTGGCTAGCTGTTATTCCATTAATTTTGTTGCACAGAGTATAGTGCAAACCGTAGAACAGGATGACAACAAATAAGAACAAAAGGTCTGACAGTTCTAGGATGGACACAGAAATGCTCAAAACGCATATAATAATGTACGCCAATAAGGGCCTGAAAGATAACAGCATCACACTTCTTGCGAAGCAGGCCCACATGTGCACCACTATTTGTGCTTTTCTTTCTTTCTTTGTTAAACAAAAGTGCAGAGAACAAAGTAAACAAAAGAACAGACTGGTGGGCTAGTTGTTGTTGCATAACTAGAGGTATAGCACAAAAGGGCATGCAGGACAACAGAGGAGATGTGCCTCACAAAGGAGACGATAGAGGAGACAACAGAGCACTGTGCCTTCATCTCCTTTTAGCAACATATTGTAGCGCAAAGGCACAGTCGCGAAGAAGACACACGTCACAGGCATGTGTTATGTGGACATTATGTCGTTAAGCAAACACCAACAAGTCCTCCTTCATCCTTCCCTGTCATCCTCCGTGCTCTCTTTTATGCTAGACCTCAAGTTAAACAAAGGATTGCCAGGAACGGTTCTATTAGCTGCATATGTTTTTTTTTTTTTATGTGTAAATAATGGAGAATTTCTCTAGATAAGCTCATAACTTGTGTGCTTTAACTAGTAACTCTTTGTCAATAGTATATGCTCATGTGAGTGATTTCGCTTGTTTACATGACATGTCTCTGAACAAAGGCAGACCAATGCCTGCGTTAATAGTTTGTGAAAGTTACCAAGAAAATCTAGAAATGGGCTGACAGACAATTCCCCCCCCCTATTTCTCCTTGGCCTTTCTCATTAAAAATATCCGCCGATTTTTACTCAAATTTAAAAGAACATAAAACCCGGAAACAAAGGACCCTAAATACTGTAATGTTATGAACTGAGCTTCGTTGACAACTAAAAACTAGGGATGCACAAATATTAGAAATTTTGAATACAGATTGTAGACTCCCGTTAATACGAAGTTCACAGGGACCGCAAAAAACTTCAAATTAAACGAACTTCTAATTAAGCACAAAACACAAAAAACAGCACTTTATTTGTGGCGAAATCGAGTATTTTCTCTAAGAAATAGTCGGTCATCTTGCTTTGCTTCTTCTTGCCGAATCGCGCTGCTGAAAGCAAGTTCTGCAGGCTGTAGATGTGGCGGAACGCTTCTTCCCCGTTACGTTCAGCGGCAAAGAAGCGCTCCGCGAGAGCAGCCTTAGGTTGCGGCTCGCCTTCAACGTCGTCGCTCTCCTGGGTCGCTTCCTGGGGCCGAATAATCTCTACAATTTCGCTATCTGTCAGCGCACCGCACGTTTCGACCGCCTTGTCTACGGCGATGTAATCTTCAAAATTGACGTCCCCGAGAGCATCACCAAAATCAGTGCCGTCAAGCTCACTTGTTGACGCTTCCTTCGCTGAAATTTCAGAGGCATCCTCCGAAGAAGGTGCCACAAAACCGCAAGCCCTGAAGCAGTTTGCGATTGTTTCTTGCTTCACACGATCCCATGCTCGCGCCAACATGTGGATGGCACTAAGCAGGCTCACCTCGTACTTTGTGGAGCTATCCATACACAAAATCATGCGCTCGAGGAGGTGCCGCCTGTACAGGACTTTAACATTCTTGATGATGCCTTGGTCCATTGGCTGCAAAACAGCCGTTGTGTTTGCAGGCAAAAATGCGAGGCGTATTGCACTCAAGGCTGGCACATTCACGTGAGCCCCGCAGTGATCGACAAGGAACACCTTGCGGTCCGAAGCAGCAAACTTGCGGTCCAATTTGCTTATCCAGCTCTTGAAGATTTCGGCCGTCATCCACGCTTTTTTGTTCGCCTCATAGACCACAGGCAGCGTCTTCATGCCTTTAAAACATCTCAGCTTCGCGGCTTTCCCGATCACAAGTAACCGACATCGTTCCGTGCCAGTCATGTTTGCTGCGATCAGCACTGACACTCTCTCCTTGCTGCGTTTGCCCCCAGCACAGTCGTCGTCCTTGAATGTCAGGGTCTTCTCTGGTAGAAGCCGATAGAAGAGTGCAGTCTCATCTGCATTGAAGATGTCTTCCGGTCTGTATTCAACGAGATATTCACGCAGCTTTCCGTCCTTCCACGTGGCGCATGTTTCCTGGTTAACGGACGCCTTTTCACCACACACACACTCTTGAAAACCAGGTCATGGCGATCTTTAAAGCACGTCAGCCATCCATCTGACGAAACGAAGTCATCGATCCCCAACATTGCTGCAAGCGTTCGGGCTTTCATCGCAACGATGTCTCCGCTGAGAGGAAGTTTGTTGCTCCTGGCCTCCCTAATCCAAACCAGCAGAGCTTTCTCCAACTCTGGGTAAGCGCCGGTGCGCATTCGCTTCCGAGAAGTCTTGAACTTGTCGTTCTCAACTGTATCCATTATTGTGTATTGTGCGCTTGTTCTTGATGTAGTTTGAGAGCGTGTTCGGCTTGATCCCGTACTTCCGCCCGTCTTGATCCCGTCTTGTTTGTCGGCACCTCCTTTCTCAACTTCCTTCAAAACCTCGACTTTCGTTGCCAGGTCGAGCGTGCGATAAGAGCCACGGTTTGCCATGGCTATAAACTGCGCGACTACGTACCCCGTGGAACAACCTAGCCTACGAGCTTCCCGCACAAAGGCGCTCGACCAACAAATGCCTCGACATACGCTGCGCACGCTGCAAGACTAATCTCGCACAATCTTGCCACTGCCAGTATGCAGCGCTGCGTGCACCTATGGCACCCGCGTGGCCTCCGGCGGAAGCCGCTTCGCTTCCCGCCGGAGTTGATCGCGGAGGCCACGGCAGCCGTAGCAATGAATAATCGCGCCGCTCCAAGAAGGATGGCGTTGCGGGCGGCTGCGGTGGCGATGACACCAACGCGGAGCACGGAACTGTTGCAACACTTGAAAAATTGCACATTCTACCAAAGAATGACGGTCACCTCGAGGATCCCGGCTGAAAATTAACTTCCAGTTAAACAATATTACTGGATGAGGACTTCGAATTATCGAGCGATTTCTTCTATAGGATTACATGCAAAACTGACGGGACCAGCACTCCACTTCTAATTAACCGAAAATTCCAATTAAGCGGCTTCGAATTATCGGGAGTCGACTGTATAGTCATTGCAATTCGATTTGCACTCTATTCAAGAATTCACTAAATGAACTCCAACATTTGTTTCTGTTCCAACGCCAGGGATAACAACATTTATTTGAGTCTACAAGAAGCAAGATAAACACAAATGGTGACTGATCCAAAAGGTTCTGCTGCTGAGAAGCCACAGTTGCCACGCAGAGGCACCAGTTGCCAAGCCAACACATGGAGTAGCTAACTTCTGTTCAATATTTTCCAGTCATTCAATAAGCATGCCTCACCTTTAGACTGCTTACCAATTCGTTTTCTCAGTTTAAGCAAAACAATTTATTATTAGGAAAAGCTCACCATGTTTTCATCTCTTTAGGCCAATGTGCGGTTCTGTAGTACGGTAGAACCTTGTTGATACGTTTTTTAACCCTTTGAAGGTCGATTTTTTTCACCATATGCAACCACCCAGGGTCGATTTTTTTTTATTGCAGATTCCAATTCTTCTTAGGGACTTAGTTCGAAAAAAATTTACCGCAATTTTTCTAGGGTGATTGTAAAGTGAGAATGAACTATTTTGCGTTGGTATATAAGTACTCTTCATTCATGAAGAACAACAATAAAAAAGGAAATAAACTTATAAGAATTAAAAATTTGATGCATCTTTATACACATAGTTCAAGGACTTGAAAATGCACACACGAGAATATTTCGCAAGACTCAAATGTTCCTGCTCTTACACTAATATGTACATCCAAAGCGTAATTGAACTGCGTAGGTGCGCGCACTCAAGAAAACTGTGGTTGTGTGCCCGTCAAAAAACCACAACGTGTATCAAACTTCTGCTAATCTTCAACTTATCGTCAATCAGAGGCAATTAGTTTTCGAGAGTGTCAAAAAAAAAAAAAAAAAGCAACGGAAATGCATGCACGGCAGCATTCTTCCTATGTGCACCCTGTGAGCACTAAACGAGCAAGGAAGAGGCAGTCGCCCTTTGAGCGATTAGTTACGAGATAGCCATCAGTTCTGCAAGCGCAAGAAGTCGAAACCGCCTGCGGAACAAAACCTGCACCGCTTCCTGCCCGCGCGCGCTCCAATGCACCAGCGGTAGTATATAGACGTGTGGGAGCAAACTAGCTCTAAAACAAACCATGCAACGAAAACAGAGAGAGGGAGGCGCGCAAAAAAAAATTCCCTGTATTCCCACGTAGTGGCAGCACATGACAGAAAATAAGAAGTTAGGAAATTGGCGCGCTTTTTAAACGTACAGACGGCCCTGTAAATATACGGCATCGACCATTTTTGGACTTGTTCGTGGCGCCGTATATTCACGTCATTGACCCTCAAAGGGTTAAGGGACCGTGGAAGAAGAAAAAAAATTTAATAGCCGGGAAAATGAAACTGTGGGCCTCTTCAATTATCAGTCCCTGACAGTCCCAGATTGCTTGGGACTGCTGTGTTGCATTCTATTTTGCTCGGACAACTTCGGAAGCTTCGCCCACAAGTCCTAGAGTTGTCGGAGGCATGTTCGGTTTTGACGTGGACTGGAAGTTCTGGACTGCCCATGGACTGCTGGAGCTGTCAGCAGATTTCTGCTCACACCAGGGCAAGCAGCAAGCAAATCGACAGCTGTCAGAAAAAGATGCGTGCGACGTCTGCCGCCATGTTATGAAAGAAGGTGTGTGCTTCTGCATACTTTGTGTATTCCCGACAGCAAATCTTGTATACTTAGCTATCACGCCTCTTACATCCGGGCCTTGTGTGCCAACATGTGAGCTTTTCATTAGCCATGTAATTGATGCAGTTTTATTCTTCCGCGTTTCTTTAAGAGACAAGCACACGATCAGGCGCACATGCTTGTTTTTCTTGATGTGTTTCACAAAGTCTGTCATGCTCATTGCTTAGTAAATCGGTCGATTTCACCTTTCAAGTGAATGAATGAGTGAAACTGGTGCACGAGGAAGCATATCATATTGCATGTGGCCGTTTCTCGCAGGTAGCTGGGGTGGTACACAATTGAAGCTTCAGCAAAAATTGCTGTTGTGTTGATCTAAATCTATTGCCAAGTTAGAGAGTTGGCTTTTTGACGTGCATGATTAATATAGACGGTGAACGTTTGCTCTGTCCCGAGATACATGTTGGGCCTTTCGTAGACAGTCTCACAAGCTTTGAGGATATCGGCGCCGCTTTCTGTGTGAAAGTCATGTGGTATGGTCGCGATTTTGTTTACGTTAATGTGGGAATTCCACTTAAATTTTGCACACTGAGGCAGCTTAATTACAGACATTAAGTTACACGAAGAGCGAGAGTGTGACGTAAATCGTGCCATGCAAACACATTCTATGGTTTCAGTCTGTGATTTTACTTTGCAAGCGCCAGTGTCATCTTCTTTTCCTTCGTGCTTGTTTGTTTAGCGCTGTTAATTTTTGGAAGCGAGCTTTATGCTTGTGTCGGTGACGTGGCTCCCAATACTGGACCATCCCGTAGGCCACGCTAACAAATTCGCTGAGTAGTGGGGCTATCTAAGAGTAGCTACGAGCTGAAGACGACATTCAGGAGAGTGACTGCCGGTTACGGTGCTTTGGAGTGAAACCTCGAACAGTCCCTGGCAGCTGGATCATGTGATTGTGCCATGCTCTTCGGTCAGGGCTAGTCAGAGCGAAAGCCGCGGACAGTTTGTGGACAGTCCCAGACTGCATAATCAAAGAAGCCCAGTGAGGACAGCCGCAAATCGCCGCAATAAAGTCAGAAGCAGCTCTGAATGGTTGCCAGTACAGTTATTAGACATCTTGGTGTTTGTATTGTGACTGGAGATGGCACATGAGTGCATGTGTAATTAAGGGGCACGCTCTATGTTCCATGACAGTGGTTCCTTTCCACTTTTATATGCTTCACCACAATATATTGTGTGTGCTTTTATGCATAATATACTGTATTTCGGCAAAGCTGACTTTAGGGAACTGGCAAGAACCACAACCATGCCGAGACATGCATTAACGGGACTGACAATAACATACTGCCTGCATTTAAAGGTGAGGCCATGGGCAGTGTTTGACAAGCTTGACTGCGAGTACACATTTATCGTCTTCATAGCAGCATGCGTGAGTGAATTTACCTCATCACCGCTGAATTCACATGACCACCGTGTTCAAACCCAATGTAAGATGCAGGAACATTACAGAACGGCGACACATCAAATGGGAATGTAATACAAAGGAGTCAATGGGTTTTAGATCGAGACCACAAAAACGCAATGTAGCAGTCGGGAAAACGCAACAGCGAGGAACACATCAATGGTGTTTCACAGTAACATACTTTGTAGCTTCAACACACAGTGCACCCGACACTCTTAAAAAAGTTAGCACCCTTTGGGGGCTCATCTTGTCCTACAACAATAATTGTCATCCATCTTGCCTGCCTTTCCTTTCTTCAACGCTGCGAGCCTGGTACTTCCAGGTCACGAATGGCACGCATGTTATCAGCATGACATAGCATTCTCGACAGGAAAATAGCAAGCGCAGAGTTTTCAAGAAAGGAAATGCAAGCAAGGCAGATGACCATTACTGTTGTGGGACAAGATAAGCCCCAAAGGCTGCGAACTTTTTTAAGAGCGCACCTGCATCTGGTGAGATGTTGCTTCTGCATTTCATCAATGCCATTGTGAGCACCAGTTAAGATCATCTTTCAATTGTCTCTCATTTAGAAGTTTATCACTTGATCAGACATCATAATTGCAGTACACAATTCAAATGTTGTAAATAAGCCTTTTTTTTAGCAACCAAACTCAGCACGACCTTTATATATCCCTTCGTTTAGTAATAAGAACATGTTTGGTATTCGATTAGATATTCGAAGGTTACTTTTGTAAAATATTGGTATATAATTTGAATAGAAAATTTTGCTATTGCAACAACCATGCTAACAACATAATGATTGCTAATTCAAATGAGTGAATGAAGCCTGTAAGTACCATAAAACCTAACATATAATATGGACCCAAAAATCCAATATGAACAGCAACTTTGAGGCCACCAAAGGGAAAAATTAAAAATTTGTGCGAGTATAGTACAATCAAGTAACAGTTTTGTTTGTTTTTGGTAATAGGACATAAGTTTTCTTAAACACTAAAACCTATAAACACTTTCATATATACCTGACAATAACTTCTCAGCATGTCAACATCCTGCAAAATATCCTAATATTATAGTGCAAGTTTTATGTTATTAAAGCTTCCTCCTTTTTTTTTTTTTTTACCAGCAATCTTTTGGGAATACTTCATTGCCCTAAGTGCGAGACTTACGAAATCTGCCGTAGAGTTTTTGCATCCTCATTGACAACGAACGTGAGATTGCGTTCCAGCCATTCGAAGCACTTCTGCTTCAGGCGTGTCAAAGCGTACTGTTCAGCAACTTCGTAATATGAAATAACAGTGTCCAGCCTGCAGCAAGAAAAAGAACAGTAAATCATTTTTTAAAAAGAAAATGCCTACAGTGACATAACATACATTCCACAGCTTAAATAATTAATTGCGACTTATGTCGTGGGTACAAAATAAATTTCTAACTTTAGAAATGAAAGTAAGATCTAAAGTG
This sequence comes from Dermacentor variabilis, assembly GCF_050947875.1. NCBI lineage: Eukaryota > Metazoa > Arthropoda > Arachnida > Ixodida > Ixodidae > Dermacentor > Dermacentor variabilis. The sequence goes on from NC_134568.1 coordinate 134,578,043, forward strand.
ATGCTAGATTGATGGTTAATACTTGTGAAACAGAGAATAGATCAAGTTTACCAAATGTTGTAGTAATGAGTGGCTGAGGCTAGTTGACTGCAAAATCATACGCTGCGCGACACGAGACAAACACAAGAGCTCGCATGTGCGAGACCGTCAGCGGAAGTGCCCTGCTCAGCAAAAAAAAAATGAGAATAAAAAAGAATGCGGGGCCCATGACATGTACATCACGCGATTCTCCAGTTCCAATATGGGAGAAAGCAGGGAAGAAATTTCGCTTTCGGAGGCTAGACAGGGGCAAGTGCAGAGAGCGTCCATGTTGGTGGTGACACTCGCCTTCTGAAATCATCACTTCACGGCACTGAAATGTTTCTATCTAGACTATAATTGAACCAATTTGAAAAATTATTACAGCAGGATGCTCCCTAGAGGGCATGCAACAACTTCTAGCGTATAACCAAAGTTTGCTACGTGGCCTGGTGAGGGGCCCTTTAAGAGGCTGAATTCAAGATGCGTTCAAAATTTTAAAAGGAGACAGCGCACAGATAGGCATGTAAATTTTTGTTTTAATAAATAAGGCACAACAAAAGCAAAACATCCAGCAGTAAACACGTGCTGCCAAGGATGAATTAATGGAAAAATTAGGAGAGACTTTAAATATGGCAGTGCATTTGCTTATAAAAATGCAAGGAAGTGTGCCTCATTTCGCAAGAAAAAAAAAAGGGGGGGGGGGGCTCATGGAAATGGGGCACGAACATATTTGCAAACAATTTAAAAGAGCCTCCTTTCATTCTCTATCAAGTTTGCCAGTGCTTAGAGTCTAAGAACTTAAGCTTAGCGAAGCAGCTGACAGAACTTACTTGATTGTTTCTTCCATTATTTCAGAGCACAGCTGTATGAGTTCATCCTAAAAAAAATTACATATATATATGTATATATATTCATGGTCCGCACTTTAATGGCACAAGAAATAAACAATTTCAACATAAGTGCACAGTTCCCACTAGAGAAATGAAAATGCCAAGAGAAACAGTGCATACCAGTTGAAACAAGGTTGCCGTCGCCAGCACAGGGATCACATCATCTGGCTCAATGACAATTTCATCCAGGTACAGTGAGCCAAAAACAATCTTCAGGGCTGCATTGACAAAGCAAACTTAGGATGAAATCACTGCTAAATTGCCATTGCAATCATGGTCAAAAGTGTTTTACCTGAAGAAAGAAGTATTATAGTCAAGCCTTGTTATAACAAAATGGGTTATAATGAACTAATGGTTATAACTAAGCAATCTTATATCGCCTTAAAATTCACACTGAAACCCAAGCCTTTAAAGTCTTGTTGTAACGAAGCTAAAAATTGCCCCATAAATGGATATTTATGGGGAAACCCTTCTTTAGTTCATTCATAATGAGGATCATAGCTGCTGCTATATTATCACTGGCAAATGGAGAGACATCTTTCAACACTGCAATGCAGCTTGTTGCATCTGCTCAATGACCATCTGTACTCTCGTCATATTAGCCATATTCTTCAACGGCCTTATGTTTCATAGTGCAATAAAAATCCTACCATTCGAAGTGTATAAACGTGCAGTCGTTTCTCTGTAAAGTGAGCGGAAATATTTAAAACAAAATTTTTCTATCTGCGTAGTCTTTTCTTAAAACTGTACGGTCAGTGACAACACTGATTACTGATTACTGGACACGGTGGCAATCTCGGAGCCCATCCACCAATGCACCACTCCCTTCATAGTGACACTGTTCATTTGCACAAGGTGGAAACATGTGCACTAGCTGAAAACGAATGTCATTACCCTCTCATGCAAAGAAAAGTTAGCAGAAGAGTTGCTTGGCAGCACTGCTGTGACCGCGAAGAGATGTCGGCTACAAAGTCCGACTTTTCGCCATCGTTCCCTCTGTTGTTGCCGAAGTGTTGCTTAGCGACAGTGATAAGGACAACACGGAAAGAGACAGCACGGGTGATTCAGGCCCGGCAGTGGCAGAAGCTGCGCGTTACGTCAGCCTCATGAATGCAATCGTCGCGACGAGAACAGCACCCCGCAATGAAAAGGTGTCCTGCAACTTCTGCAACGCTACCGTGCCTGTGCACCGAGAATATGCAACACCAACAAGGAATCTGCCATGCGAGTGTTTGCCGAGAAGAGGGGGCTGGCTGAAAAGCTGGCTCACAGCTTCAGCAAGTTTGAGGCCGCTGTTGTCACTGCTAGGCCGTAGCAGCAACAAACGGAAATAACATGTTTGTCGCACGAAGTAAATAAATACTGCATGTTTATTCCCCTTTGATCACACTCTCTCCGAGTTCCGTTCTTGACAGGTAAGTGGGCGATCTCATGCTATTTCGGTTAAGCAGTACTACCGTTTAGTACATACTTTTTCCGAGCTCCGGCCAACTACGGTTTAACGAGGTTACACTGTATACCGAATTGCTGCAGCTGATAACATCCACTTGTTTTTCATGCAGGATTGAAAAAATCTTATTGCACAAACACAGTCAATGACCGATTTTCTGGACGCCCGATCTTTCAGACATACCCAATAATTCAGACACCTTCATGGCACCGCCCCGTACCCCATGGAGTCAAGGTGTAAGAAGGTCTGAAATTTTGGACGCAAAAAACCTTTGCCATCCGATTTTCCAGACTTTTTACTATGACCGCAGGGATAAAATGGCATAAATCAACGCTACCACTGCTGCCATTTTGATTATCTCACACCTTGAACTGGCTCTCTCACATGCAGATCCACTAGCAGCCGTAGCCACCATCGCGACAACACTAGGCCTAGCAACTTCGACGTTTGCTACCAAGCTTCTTGCTGTACGGTGCAGTGTTTTAAAGCGCAGCTCTTAGACACCCGTTCCTGCAGCGGGCATCCACATCGCACCTTGTAACTGAGCAAATGCGGAGCACAGCAGGCGATGAAAGATGGCGAGAGCCAAGATAGCGTGAGAAGGAAAGATGATTAGAGCGATGATGAGATGATAAGGAAAGACGAGAGCGAACATGGAGTGCAGCGGGCGATGAAAGACGGTGAGATGATGCAGCAGACCCATGAGGTGGAAAGCGGAGGAGGAGTGTATGGCAAAAGCATGAGAGAAAAAGCGTAGTGCCGCACAAGATGGACTATGGTGACGGTGGCCACGAGATGGCACCAGAGTAGCCTGTGTTGTTAGGGTGCCTCAACGCACTCACTTGCCCCCACTCCGTTCGCGGGGACACGCGCGTCGAGGCACTCTACGCCGATGTTTATAGATCTATAAACGTTGCTCTACGTGTTGTCTGTTCACCAAAGCTCTGCATAAGCAGAGGTCTGTCTGCAGTGGCTGCTGTGAATTGCGCCGATGCGTCAGTTATGTGCTGCCTCTCACAATCTCCCAATTGGTGAGCCAGTCATGCCACACTTCGTTCTGTTTCGAACGTGCTGCACGGGACAGATAGTCCACACCAGCCAATATATTGCGAAATGAAAACACAGATAGAGCTGTGCTCAAATTTCGCATTAGGGAGTATCGTAATTGTTGGTGATTTTTTTTTTTTTATAGAAACAATTTGTTGCTGTAAGCAATGGCACCAGCTCCACCTTTGCAATCCTGTGTCCAGCTTCTAACTTGACTGGGCACTACTAGGGTCCTAGAACATGGATGTGCATGAGCTCCTTTGAACATGCATGGTCATGGATGAGGCCTGGCTGGACGTATCAGGTTAAAGCAAGTGTTGACACAAATGCTAGTCTCTCATTATTTAGGATGGCATGTTAAAATAAAGTTTCACGCAATCCCTACTGGACAAGGTGAGCATTTTAGTTGCACTTTGAAACAGCTGGAGTCCCACGCACCATGTTGATACTGTGTGAAGATAGCACAGCATCTGCTGCACAGCTGTGGCTGATAAAGTGTGAGCTTGGCAAAGAGAGGTGTGGTTCATGACTGAATTATTTTGAATTTTTGTCATTTTTTTCTGAAATATACAGGTGTAAATCTTGGGGTTTTTAACGCCTACCAAAGAATAATACAGTATTTTGATGTAGTGATGTGCTGATTTTTGTGACTTCATTGTATCAATTGAGGCTTAACTGTTTTTTCCCGATATATAAGCCACATAAGACAAAAAAGATCTAGAAGCTACATAACAATAAAAAAAATGTTTTGAAAGTAAAATAAAACTATGATTACGTTAAGTTTCATAGTCCTAGTGTTAGTAACATGAAAAGTGAGTTTCTCCCAATATCCTCCCTTAATAAGCATTTGTAAAATTGTCTGCATCAAATGCATAAATGTTTACACAAACATCTCTTTCTACAGCTTGCTTTCTAAGCCCTGACAAGGTTGCACAGGCATGCTTGAATATTGCAAGATTTTGTAGTTCCTTATCTTTGTTTTCTCTGAGCCGTGAAATTTTAGTTTGAGCTCTTGTGCAAGATACATTCTTAGTATCTGACAGCACTTCAGATGTCATGATTTCGGAGGTCACATTGAGAAAGATGGGTCTGTCGTATAAGATCGCGTATGATGCATATACCGAATACTCAAAATGTCCCGATGACTAGAATCTAGGGCACGCGATGACACATTATAAATAGGATTTGGCTATAAGTCACATTTCTCAAATTTTATTTGTGCTAGCCACTAATTCTGTCATTGAATGATTTGGATCATACTTCAGCCAGCACAAGTTTACCTTGCCTTTTCGATGTCTGTATTTTCATATGCGTCGCTTTCAGAAATAAAATTCATTTAAGAGTAGTGTTGTGTCCATCTTTCTTGGCTGTTGCTGGTTTCATAACAGTGCCAGAAAATCTCATAACAGCACTAGAAAATCACAGCCCTACACATGCATACGTATTGGGCCGCCTACTGCATGAGATACTAATATGCAATCTGCAGTCCATGAAAATTGTTCTCAGGACTAAAAGTGACATTTTACATCCTTGCCTGATGCTTTGGTAAAATGTCAGCTTACCACCCTGCGTGCGAGACTGTATCAAACACTTCTGCTCACTTATCTGCAATCACGGAGTAACACATAGGCATCAATGCTAACAGACTAATGTTAAGTATATTTATGTAATAGGCTCACCATCACAGGTAATTCGTGGATCTTCGATTCCCACCTCCACAACACCTTCTTCTTTCTCTTTCCAATCACCACAGAACATGCTTGCAAAATATGGAGACTGCGGAGAGAAAAAAAGAATGCAGTGCATACAGTGTGTATGGCTGAACATAACAACAGTGCTAAACCAATTTCCATTTTCCCACACCACCTCCTCTTTCTGACTTTCTGTTCTCTTATGCACATTAGTCATATGCTTTCACGGCCTTGAAAAGTTTGCTCAAAGTAAGACTTCATGAAAGAAGGCAGGCACACCCTTGGTAATAAATTAAACACGCTCAACTAATGTAATACCTCTAGCATTTTTTTTTCAATATACTTATGTGCAAAATGGTTGGAGTGCTGTTATGATAGATGTGTTCCAAGTTTTCATTGGAGGGCAAACTATCTAAGTTGTGGTTCTCCTACTTTGGTTGTCTTATTTCACCAAGTTATATCAACCAGCACCAATGGCCTGGTATCACTAAAGTACCTGTACCAAGTGGAACAAACAAGTGGAATGGCACGCTAAAAATTTCTTGGAGTTCCAAATAAAAAAAATATTTATTTCTTAATCATGTACGTATCTGGTCTGTAGATTTAACAGACGGCTTTCCTTACCCCCTTTTTTCACAATCATTGTCACATGAAGTGTTGTCACATCACACGTGACACCAAGGAAAACCAGAAAGAATGTAAGGAGTTTCAAAGCTATAGATTTCTCGTGCATATTTGGATTAAAACTGCAGCTCAGTTGACCACATATAGCATTAAAACAGAATAGGAAGTAGAACAGAATTGTTCCAGTCCTTTTGCTGCAGCAAGGCACATGAGCACACGTATAGAACCCGAATGTTTCATTGCATAAACAGCCCCCTTGGTCGCACAAAAATGAACCATATATTTAGTTTCAGAAGTGAGTTGACATTATTGGAGTCGTTTCTGTTGCAGACTACGAGAAGCTTTGAGCCTTTGTCCAATATTTCCCCTCTGACATGCCCTAGTAGAGGGTCTGCAAGGTCTTCTGAACAATTTGTTGAACCAGTTTGGAACAGTCCCTCCAACAAGTTCAGGTTCGATTCCAGTTCAGTTGAAAATACCTGTTGAGCTCCAATTTTCAGTTCAGTTCCGGTTCAACACCTAAATGCAGGCATTCAATGAGAAATCAAAAGTCGAAACAGAACATAATATTATTTATTCAATAACTGCTTATCACACTACACTGCAATGCCACTAGGCTGTTGAGCAATGTATATTTTGCCCACAGCTTAATAATAATATTTGGGGTTTTGCGTGCCAAAACCACTTTCTGATTATGAGGCACGCCGTAGTGGAGGACTCCGGAAATTTTGACCACCTGGGGTTCTTTAACGTGCACCTAAATCTAAGCACACAGGTGTTTTCGCAATTTGCCCCATCGAAATGCGGCCGCCGTGGCCGGGATTCGATACCGCGACCTCGTGCTCAGCAGCCCAACACCATAGCCACTGAGCAACCACGGCGGGTATTGTCCACAGCTTATTTTATTCGACCTAAAACTAATTACTATGTACAAACTGGTGCAAAGAAACAATAGTGGTGGCATTGTGTACAAGAAAATCTACAAAGTGTTGAATGTCGCACAGCCATAAATATGTACATTTCTTTCCAGCACTCTCCTTTTAAGGAGCCCCTCATCAGGTCATATAGCTAATTTTGGTTATATGCTGGAGACTGTCACATGTCCTCTAAGGAGTGTTCTACCGTAAGAATTTTTCGCATTAGCTCATTAATAGAAGAGAGAAATATTTGAAGTGCTGTGAATGCATAGTTTCAGGAGGCAAGGATCACTGCCAACACAGACACTCTCTCCACTTGCCTTGTCTAGCCTCTGTAAGTGAAATTCCTTCCCTGCATTCTCCAATACTGGAGCCGAAGGAACATGTGATGAAAACATCATCCGTCTTCCTTTTTATTTTTTCTCTCTCGTGTTTTTGCAAAGTGGTGCACCTCCTGTGACGGTCTCGCGCGTGAGCTGTTACGCTTGTCTCATTTCATGCAGCAGATGATTTTGAGAGCTCAGCACAAGAACACTTGATTAGCGGTATAAGTCAGTGCCACAATCTCGAGCACTAAGGCAGGCGTGAGAAGATGAAAGAGCATGATTGTGGCACTGGAACATGGTAGATATGACATAGTTTCATTCTCTGCACATGCGACTGCACAACGTGGGAACATGCAGACGAAATGGAAGTATATCTCTCTTGCTATGGTACAAGGTAAAACAAAAACATGCAGGCATTCGGTTTGTATGTTTTATTATTTCTCTAAACATTATTTTGCTAATTGAAGGAACAGATGCAACAAGTAACTGATGTTGCTTTGAATAATTCTACAAGTCATGTGTCACAGTAAGTGACGTCACAGCACTGACATGTACACAGGTGAACTTGTGCGATAGACGTTGACGCTCTGACTGGGAGTGCGGTTCCCGCGAGGAGAAGGACAAACAGTGTCTGATTTGAAATTTAAGCTGTTTCTGCAGCACATAGGGATGTAATAATTAGCAGACATGATCGTTAGCACGCATTGTACGCACTGCGCTTGTCAGCTCAAAATGACCACACCTGGTGAGGGGCCTTTTAAAGCGGGAGATTGGTCTACACATAGTAGCCTTAAAAGAATTTCTTGCTGGGCTAATTGGTGCATAACTTACAAAATGACCATGCTTTATGTACAAGTGTGTCCTTATTAAAAATTTAATAGCTTCCTCTGGCTTTTTCGCCTATTCTTGTAGTTGGTGGTCAGTGGTTAGACTACCACAGATACAAAGGGCATGTGCTCTCGCGTAACCACATGCTCCTATGCAACTGCCTGCTCTCACGCAACTGAATTGCGGTGCACATACTGAACATTAACAGTAAATACACAACATTGTAAAACCTCCAATGCAAACATACTTCTTAAAAGTTATGGCATTTGCATCGGTAAAATTAAAATTTCGTAAAATTTTATTAAACAGCCACGGCTATTCTGGCAGCTGTGAAGATAGGCAATGAATGACAACGTGACGATAGGACTTATCTAAGGTACTGTAACATTGTATAGAGTTGTGCTTGTAAGAAAATAGCCAGGCTTGCCGTCACGCGTGCTCGGGTGGGAGCTTTGAGGCGTCTGAAGGTATAGATGCTGTTATAGACCGCTCAGGAATGATTACCCTCCTCTTTTCCTGCCACCATCTCCACCTGTGGTAGTTCCAAGAAAGGTCTCCAGCACCACAAACTGCTTAAAGGGCCCCTCAAAAGGTCTGGCCATGTTGAGCTGACAAGTGAACAGCATACAATGCACGCCAACAATCGTGTTCGCAAAGAATTACATCGGTACGCGCTGTGGAAAGGTATGAAATTTCAATCTGAACGCCGTTTTCCCTTCTCCTCGCGGCTGCTGCACTCCAAGCTGGATGATAACGTACCCGCGTCCCTGCGCCTACGTACTCGGGTTTACAGTGTGACGTTGCTCGTGGTGACATGTGACTTCGAGAATTATTCAATGCACCATCTGTTAGTTGTGTGATCTGTTGCTTGAATTGCCAAATTGAAGTTTAAAGAAATAATAAAACACACAAACGGAATGTATGCGTGTTTTCTGCTTTACTTTGCATTGAGGCAAGAGAGATGTACTTCTGCTTCGTCTGCTTGTTCCGACGGTCGTGCAGTCATGTGCGCAGGTGCCGAAATTATGCCATTTTCTACATTATTGCAGTGCGTGATCACGCTCTGCGATCCACTTGTTCTGCCTCAGTATTCATGTAGCACTGAATTATACCGCTAGTCATGCGTCCTTGTGTACAGCACACAAAATTGTGCGCTGCGTGAACGAGACAACAGCTCGCGCGTGACGCTGTCAGCGGAAGTGCGTAGTGCTGAAAAAAAAAAGAAAAAAACAAGGATAAAGAAAAATGAAGGCGGGGCGTATGCGTCACGTATGCTCTGACGTATGCGTCACGCAATCCTCGAGGTTTGGTATGGGAGAACGCAAGGAAGGAATTTCGCTTGCGGAGGCTAGACGGGGCGAGTGGAGAGAGCATCTTGCTTGGCAGTGGAGCCCGCCTGCTGAAATCATGGGTTCGCGGCACTGAAATGTTTGTATCTCGGCTATTAATGACCCGATTTGAAAAATTTTTGCAGTAGAACGCTCCTTAATGCTCCCTAGAGGACATGTAACAACTTGCAGCATATGACCAAAATTTGCTATGGGGCTTGGTGAGGGGCCCTTTAACAGTACTGCTCCTTACGGAATTAGCAATGAACTAAAAATGCTACCTAAATGTCATAGCTGCAACAGATATCCGCCTTCAAGAGTATCATTCCTTCAACAAAGCGAATAGCTTTCTAGATGCATTAAGCCATTTACTTGCATTGACCGTCATTGTTGAAGGTTTCTGCATGATTTTTTTTTGTTTACATTCAGCAATCCAGCCTGAAAAATTTTTTGTAGTAGCGCTTCTGTCTTTCTACATTGTCCAACGTCCTCTTTCGTCCTCAGTTTTCTCATAATAAATAAAAGCTAACCTGTTTGTCTTCACAAAATAAAATAATAACAGTTGACGGCCTAGGGCGATCTTCGCAAGTACAAATGCACCAATGTCTGGCTATGGTTATGGCTCCACATGGTTCTTGTATGGCTAAGCTACATTTGTCACTTTTTTATGCAAAAATTGCATTTTCCCAGCACAGAAGTGTGGCTTATACACAGGTAAAATCTAAAAGTAGTTCATGTATATGTTACAAAATAATTACACAAGTACATGAGTTATACCCATGCCACACAAGCATAGAGAAAGACATTAACTTGCTAATGCCTTGAATCTTAATGTCATTTGCGTGATGCCACAAGGACAAACCAAATGCCATTTGCCTTAATGTAATTCATTACCAAATGCATTCATCAGAAAACATTTGACTGAGAAATGCATACTTTCAACTCCATAGTGTTGCATATGGAGAAGAAGAAGGAAGTCCTGTGGGGGGACAATAAAGAAAGGAAGTTGATGTACATCCATCAATTGCATCGTTTTTCTATGTTCTTCTAAATACAACATATTGGTGATGAGGATTCAACCTATGCAAGGGCAAATTTCTTGGTGATTTCCCCTGCTAGATTCCCACAATGATCTTTCCCACAATGATCTACCACTGCCTTTCCTGCCTTCACCTGGTCATCCGGCTGTTCCATGGGACCAGTGGAAGTAGGCCTTGGAGATGTATATCGTAGCTTCCGGAGCTTCCAAGCTTCTAGCTGAACACTGCAGAGCGCTTCTGCTCACCTGTCTTGGCATGGAGGGGGTGCGGATTTTCTCTACATTGAAGTCAGCGGACTTGTCGTTGGGCTTTGCTGCTGGCCCTTTGAATGCAGGTGACACCATGTCGACAAAGGACGCGTATGACTCAGCAATCTCCTTGCTTTCTGACCATTTCAAGTATTTAGTCAACGTCATCATGGCTCGACAGCGGTTCGGTTGCCGAGCTCAACTTGCAGGTGAGACAGTGGAAGAATATATCGCTGCTATGCGATCAGCTTGTCTCGAAAACAATGAATCATCATATACGTGAGCGGTTACTCTTTGAAGGCTCCTCACCGACGCTCTCACGATCACAAGTCAGTATGAACAGGCCGTGAATTAAGCCAAGGAATTTTGCAATGATGCCTCAGCTCATCATGTTAAAAAAGCACTAAGTTTTCCTCAATCATCAGAACAGACAGATGACCATGTACATTGTGACAAGCGCAAAGCCAAAGCATGCGGGCTTCCAATAGAAGGTGCCATGAACCTTCGAGCATGCTATCGTTGTGGAGCGACTGACCATCTTGCCCTGCATGTAAGGCATGCAAGAGCAGATGTCAGCGCTGCGAGAAGATTGGGCATCTATGTTTTATGTGTAAGTCGTCTGGTCATTCAGTGAAAGTTCGACAAGTTGATGACTAGCTCACACAGCAGTAAAAAAACAATTTGTGTTTTCAAGGGACACAAACATGTCATTTACATATCCACCTGTGACTACTCTAGCAAAAAAACTCTATCGCCATTTTTTCACAAGTACTTGGCCTTTGAAGCCTACCTCAGTACAACTTTTCAACTACTCCAAGTCAAAAATAGAAGTTCAAGGATGCTTTATTGCATCAGCTGTTCCACAACAGAAGTGTTTGCATTCTTCTGTATGTTGTGTCTGAGGGCACCACTGTTCTGGGCCTAGATGCCATTGTGGCACTACAAATGAAGATTGAAGGTACATCCCTTCAGTGTCTTGCAGTGACCCCTAGCACTCCTGTATTGCTGCTGGAGTTATGTTCAGAGTACGAACACCTGTTTGACAAATAGCTTAGATTCGCCAATGGATTTAAACATAGAGTTAAGGTTCACAAGTTCGTTTCACCCGTTGCCAACAGGCTCCGAAGGTTGGTTTGTGAGCAAGTGTCAGTTGAACTACAGAAACTTGAAGCACAAGACATTATTGAGCACATTGACGCCTCTCAGTTTCGCAACAGTGGTGGTTCAGAAAAAGGTTGGATCAATACAAATGTGCGTTGATCTGCAAGAAATCAATAAAGTTATAATTGTTGATAGCTTTCCACTTCCACAGACAGAAGGGCTGCTGCATAGCTTTGCTGACCCCCAGCGATTTTCGAAGCTGGGTTTAGCATCAGCTTACCACCAAGTGGAACTCGACTCTGAGAGTTGTGATCTGACAACCTTTATTGCGCATGATGGGCTCTTTCGTTTTAAGAGAGTGTGCTTTGGCTTCCGCTCCATTTGCATTTGAGAAGAGGATGCATCTCATAGTGAAAGGATGCAAAGGTGTACTTTTCTACGTAGACAACATTATTGTGTATAGAAGTTCTTGTGATGATCATCGCTCAACTCTCTGCACTGTCTTGCAATGGCTTTCTGAAAGAGGCCTTAAACTCAACCAGAAGTGCATTTTTGACATCACAGAACTCATGTTTCTGGGGCATGTTGTGAACGGCAAAGGACTTTTTCCACTAGCGTCATCTATTCAAGCGATAAAAGAAGCTCCCATACCTTCAAACGTAAATGAACTTTGTTCTCTGCTAGGACAGGCGGGATTTTATTCCAAGATTGTTCCACATTTTTTCGATGTTGAGGAACCTTTACGGGCATTGCTTTGAGGCAATGAACTATTTGCTTGGACGCCAGTTGCTGAACAAACTTTCGTCCATTTAAAATCACTACTGACAACTTGCAACGTCCTACATTTCTTTGATCCGAACCTTCCTGTCACAGTCACGACCGATGCCTCTGGGTACAGACTGGGTGCGGTGCTGCAACAAGATAACAAGCAAACTCGACACACATCTGTCTTTGCCTCCCGCACATTGAGCCCACAAGAACGAAGATATTCTGCAGGTGAACACGAAGCCTTATAATGCATTTGGGCTTGTGAACATTGGCACATCTATCTTTGGGGTTATCCCTTTGTCCTGCGAACTGACCATAGTGCTCTCGTCACCATGTTGTCAACAAAAGGTACTGGACATCGGCCTATGCGTATTCCACGTTGGTCAGTGTGCCTACTTTGTTACAAGTACACTATATAGTACCGCAAGGAAAGTGACGTGGTGGCTCATGCGCTCTCTCGACTACCTTAGCATGGAGAACCTAATCAGGTTGCTGTTGAAGATGAGTTTGTTTGCCTTTTTTCGCCAATGGTAACAAGATAGCCTGACCTTTCACGTAGACCGCCTCTTCAAGTTAGCACGTTGCCTGTGACTGAGCAGCCTGCTGACTGTTCGTCTACGTCACGGCAAGAGATAACAGCACAAGCGCACAACTGTGAATAAAGTAGAGAGCGATCTTCACAGCAGGAAGAACAGACCGGCCCATAACCACAGAATAGCGTTTGAGTTAAGAAAACGCCCTCAAAACTGAGGGACTATGCGCTACGCAAGCGATACTTCTTTTTTAACAGCCAAGGAAATGTCTATGGAAGAAGAAGGAAGCCACGTGGGGGACAATAAAGAAAGGAAGATGATGTACATGCATCGATTGCACCATTCTTCTATGTTTTTCTATATACAGCACATAGCTTGCGTAGTGCAGCATAATTGAAGTATTTGAAACAGTCTCTACTATGCAAAAAAAATAATGTATACATAATTTTCAACAACAATGCTCCTGTAAGGTGTTGTACTTGGTGAACTTCCTCAGGTCAGTGTTGGAATGGCTTTGACGGGCCAAGCGGCATTTTCATTTTAGGCTTTGGATTTGACTTAGTATGGCCGAAGTTGCTATGGTCGGTTGCGACGTTGTAAAAGACAGCAACAAACTCAAGCTAACAGCACTATAGTATGCTTGTTTTTATGATTCAATATTCATGAAGGCGCAAAGTAAACTTGTAAATGCATATTTATTTTTTATTTACTACCTTAGAATAGCTCAGTTCAGAAGATGCTCTCCGCGACATCGCCACATCAAATGTGAATAAATTTAAACATGTGGCAGCTCCGCCGAAAAAAATGTCCTTAGGGAACTTAAGGAATTAATGAACGAATTTCATTTTCTGTGCCCGTATGGAAAGGGTCTTAATTTCAGGGAGCAGCTCAGTCAGTTAAAAAGATATTCTCAAACATTTTGCTACAGTAATAACACACACGTGTGCATCTGCAGACAATACACGTACACACAGAGCCTACTTTCAAAGGCTTTCTGTAAAAAACAGATACTTGGTAGCAGCAGTTTCTCAGACACTGCCAGCTGTTTCCTTGTTTTACTCGAGGACACAAAATTGTAGTTCCATTCAATAAGACTGTAGCAGAGTCCTGAATATAAGTCTGTTAAAGAGGTTCCATGCTAAAAAGACTAACATTACAATAACCTTTGTTACAAAAAAAAGTGTCCCAGAGGTACTCAAGAATTCATAGTACTAGTTGTCTGTGCAGTGCTCATGGTAAAGATGATGTCCTGTACAATCCCCTTCGCCTTAAATGTAAGTACTGCACAAACAACTATTATGAGCATGTACGAACTTGCTCAGCTTGCAATCCTTATGTACACAAGCATAAAAGGCAACTCATCATATTGGGAAGCACATGTGTGGTTCTGTATATGATGAAATAACAGCTCAAAATGTTCCAAACAAGAAGTGCTTTTAATGTGTGATGAAATACACCTTGTAATCATTGCAGTCCTCTTAATTCTATTTTTCAAGTGGTTCATTCGTGATGCAGCTTCACTAAAGTCTTCACACTTTAAATACCTTATCATAGAGATGAATTTGTTCAGGCTGGCAATAAAAGATTCCAGCAGAACTTTCATATAATATAAACATGCTAAAAAGATTTGATTGTGCGATGTTTGGTACAAAAAAAAAAAAATGATAAGGAGGGACTGCACAATACAAATTGGAAATGTACTACTAGCACACCACGGCCTTACTATAATGAGCCAGAAAATATAAAGAAAGAGATTGCACAAAAGAATATACGCTATCTTGATTAGCTATAAATGCTTACTGGTATAAGTGCAATGAAAAAATCTTAACAATTAAAACGAATTACCCACGTTACATGTAGTCCCTCACTGTGAATGCTGGCAGGCAAAAAAGTGATGGGGATACATATCAGTGTTACACAGCCTATGGACTTCCACAAGATGCCGGTTTGCATTCCTAAATAAAAAGCTACAAACCAAGTTGTGAAACAATGCGCATGCTTAGCTGATATGTTGAAAAAAATAATTCAATCCAGAGCAGCCAACATGATCAGTTTGCTCGGCGCTGGTGGCACATGCAACACACTTTCTCGAAAGTAAACTAGCTTCTATGCGAACATTGCAGTGACACTGCGCGTAAAACACAGCCAGAGCGAAATATCATAATAAACTAAGCGTGACATGCGCCACGTCCAACAGTGGTAGTATCAATTATGGTCCTGGTGCACACTTTCAGAGCATGCAAAACTTAAAAAGAACATCTGACTAATGTTTGCGGTAAGCGAGTGTGAACATATGTAGAGCTCACTATACCTGACAGAGGTAGACCTTGTGGAGGCACCAATCGATTCCCAAGGCCACGATGGTCACGTCGCTGTTTTGTCCTTCCAGGAACAGCGTGCGGTAGATGTACTGTGATGTAGTCATGAGCTTCTTTCTGCGAGGACGTGCCACATGCCTGATGAGCGTCAGAATTCCATTTACGGGGCCTGTAGGACGCTGAACCGAACCCATCATTACTATAGGTTTCAAGCGGCAGCGTCGCTGACACTCGCACAAGCGTCTCTGGCACCGAATCGGCATATCTCGGCGTCTGGGGCCTTCGAAAGGGACAGCAACAAACAAAACGCGGTAGCACAAAGCAAAGAATCGGCCCAACCGTGTCAGTCACGCCTTGCGAAAGAAACTTAAAAACGCGGCGCACGCATGGGAAGAAAACTCGTCCTCTCCCGATATTGGGGACAGTGAACCACTTCCTAGCTGCAACGCCCATGAGACGCTGATCGCCGCCTGAAGCTGCCAACCAGGTCATTCCTTTAAGCAACGCTATGAGGATAATCCGGAGATCGCAGACGACTGCTATTCGTTTATCTGCACCAACGGTGCCATCCGGTACCCGCGGGCAAAACACGTCTGACAGACGCCGTGCCATACAAAAGACGCTGGCCTTACGACAGACTATCCTGGCGTGCATGCATCCCATCTGTGCGGAAGTGCATTCGTTTTTGATGCTTTAAAACTTTCGGCACGCTGTAAATAGGCCGCAATGTA